>NC_059436.1:54561904-55844404 GCF_021028975.2 Sphaerodactylus townsendi | reverse complement strand
TGGGGGCAGGCATGGGGTTGAAGAAATTGGTGTGATGTGGTCTGTATGGTCACAGCCAACAACCTCCTGGTAATGAGGTGAACACAAACTCACCCATGTGCCGTGACTCTGTGCAGGTGTACAGCGGACTCTGGAAGGAGAAGGAGGTGATCATTAAGTGTGGTGTTTCGGAGGCCCTGAAGGTCGACAGCAGCCCGGACGCTGTGCCCAGGAGAGATGTGGTTCTCTTCAACAAGCCCACAAGGGGGACGTCAATGGACGAATTCCGAGACATGCTCTTAAATTTCTTAAAAGTCAGTGCAATTATGACTATGCTGGCAGGGCATTGTTGTAAATTTTTGGGACAAACTGAACAATGGGAAGGCATGCAAAGGAGCTGTCTAAAAGCTGATCACCAGCTCTGGTTACATTTGATGACTTTTCAGCTGAATGTGCGGAAAGCAGCATCGGGTTAACTCACGATTGGCATGACTACCCGCACACGTTAACTGGCCTGTCCACTCTCATGCCTGTTGTAGAGGATGTAGGAATACATTTTCTCAAGGACGTAGGTAAGGGGGGCTTCCCAGGTTTAAACCCCCCTATTACATGTCCGAAGCTCTGCCTCCCATTTGTGGGTTTTGTATTTTAAAGTTTTTTTCCCAGTTTTTGGCCTGCAGGGTGCGCAGTTTGTAGGCTAGCAGCACCAACATTTCAGGGATTTTTCGGGAGACTCTCCTGATGATATCACCCAGGTTTGGTAAGGTTTGCTTCAGGGGGTCCAAACTTATGGACTCCCAAAGGGGGTGCCCCATCCCCCATTGTTTCCAATGGGAGCTAACAGAAGATGGGGGCTACACCTTTGAGGGTCCATAACTTTGGACCCCCTGAACCAAACTTCACCAAACCTGGGTGAGTCAGGAGGACAGTCTCCTATAGATACCCTGAATGTTTGGTGCTGCTAGCTTAACAATTGCATCCCTGACAGCAGGCACCCCCCAAATTTCCCCAGATTCTCCTTTTAAATCCACCCCCTTCGGTATGGATTTAAAGGGAGAATCTGGGGTCCCCAGTTTAAACATTGTAAGTGATGCTGTTTCAGGGTGGGGGATAATCCACCCCAAACTAGCATCAGTTTCAATGTTGTTTAACTGGGGACCCCAGATTCTCCCTTTAAGGTGGATTTAAAAGGAGAATCTGGCCTCCCTAGTTTAAAAACCATTGAAAATGATGATGTTTGGGGGTGGATTCCTGCATCACAGCGGCCATGCATGGGCCCCCCTGCAAAACTCAGATTTTGCACCGGACTCCATTTTCTCTAGCTACCCCTCTCCCTGGAGGGGAGGGCAGAAAGGGCTGCCGGCTGCGATCCCAGCCGGTGGGGGGCCGGGCCGGGGAGTCTGCCATGTCTGACGGAGGGCTGCTTTTATAAGCACTGAGGCTGGGGGCGAGGCTTGGGGAGTTGTGGCCACACCATTAGGGGTGGGTGTGGGTGTGGCCCCTCCCCCAAACGCACCCCATAAAAAATCTATACCTACGTCCCTGCATCTTCTGCTTCGAAGAAGTGACGATTGGAAAAGAGAGGGAGCCTCTCTGCATTGTTTCAGGATTGCCTTGAGCCAAAAGATAGATGAATTTGTCCAAACTAAATCTGAAATGGGGGCAGAGAGGAAGCTTTTGAAACGCCCGATTTATGCCTGCTGCAGAATAGTGGTGATACTTTTATCTGAGCTGTAACAGTTCGAGCTGTGAGGGGGGCGGGGGGGGGGGGTTGTATGCTTCACTGTTGCTTCTGGCACACAAAAAGCAGAGCGGCCGACTCATTTGGCCTTCTGCGTGCAAAGAGGGTTGTTTCTGCCGAAGCGGGAAGCTGTTTAGCCTCAAGATACTTTATGTTTAGAGATGGCAGAAGTTGACTGTGTTTTTGTTTCTCTTTGCTTGCAGTCCAACCTGGGAGACCAGCCCTCTCTTGCACTCTTAGTGAACAAAATAATTAGTGTGGCTGATGTCAGCCAGGACAGCAAATTGTCTCTGGCAGAGGCCAAATCCATATGGGCCCTGCTCCAGCGGAATGATTTTCTGCTCACCCTGTCTTTGCATGAGAAAGAACACACCTCCAAACTGCTTGGGCACTGTGGGGATCTATACATCACCGAGAAGATCGCCCACACCTCCCTCTACAGCGTGGACATCCCTCCATTTCTGCAGGCACTGTTGCCTTCTGCCATCCAGAGAGTTGTTCACCAGTGGTTCTCCCCAGCATGGCCACGGCGAGCCAAAATTGCCATAGGCCTTTTGGAGTTTGTGGAAGAGATATTCCATGGCACCTATGGGAACTTCTACATTTGTGAGACAGGCTTCAGGAACATGGGCTACAACAACAAGTATGACTTCAAGATCATTGACCTGAGGAAGGTGGCGACTGAGATGACAATCCGGCGGTTCCTCAAGGGGCGTCACTGTGAAAAGAACGTGGACTGTACCTATGGGAAGGACTGCATGGCGCCCTGCGACAGGCTCATGAAGCTGTGCAAGAGCGGCGTGGTCCAGCCCAACCTGGCAAAAGTCTGTGCCCTCCTCCAGGAATTCTTGCTCCATGGAGCTCCCCCAGACTTAAGAGAAGAGCTGCAGAAGCAGCTGAAAACTTGCACAACCCTCAGTGGCCTGGCCAGCCAAATGGAAGTCCACCACTCACTTGTGCTGAACAGTCTCAAGACTCTGCTGTGGAAAAAAATCTCAAACACCAAATTTTCGTAGAGATGGGGGGGGGCACGGCACAAGGAGGGCAAAAGCTGCCGAAGGAACCAGGATTTTTTCCATTCTTCCTCCTGGTCAACATGCTCAGTATTGCTCTTCAGGCTGTGAGAAAACACTGCTGTAGAGCAGGGCCAAGGAGCTCGGGAGCACCAGGAGGAAGACTCTGGAGCCCCCAAGTGGAGGGGGTGGGACCAGCTGAAAGGCCACGAACAAGAGAGCTGCTGTAATGCTTGTGGCTCAACTTGAACACTTCCCTTGTAAATAAACATCATTTCTCTCCCTGGGGACTGGGATGCCTGGCAGTTCCTAAGTGATTCATTCACCTGGTAGCAAAGAGCTGCACATTTATTTGGCTCCATTTTGGAGTTGTCATCAATTTGGCTAAGAAATTTTCTAGCACGGCCAGTGATTAAATACCTGCCAGGCTTTGCCTCTCTGTGGAAAATGCAACTTGGCCGATGGGGTTTCTTTCTCCTGCATCTGTGGAAGGCAGGGAGGGGGTTGGAAGGATGTTGGGTGGGGGCAATTCCTTGCACCCCCCCTCACAGCAGTTTGCATCGAAAAACTTCATTTCTGAGACAAGAAAATTAAATGTAATAGCCTCTTGAACAGCGAGGAAGACACACAGCCGCCTGTTTCAGTAACTGTTCCAGAGCTAATTCTTAAGGAAACACAAGCAGCACAAATTATATCAATTTAGTCTCTTTTGAAGGATTCATGCTGTTGCAGGCACAGGAGCCAGGTGATGGGGAAATCTCTGAAACGGAGCTGGCATGTGGCATAGGTCAGTGGGAGAAGCAGGGCTTGAAGGGCATGGAGGCCTTCTGTGAGGTCACAGAGCACTGGAGTCAGCCAAGAGGAGCAGCAGATTTACAGAGTGAAGGACGTATCCAAACCTTTGAGCTGTCAACCCTGTCAAATATGACAGTCTGCAACTTCTACTGTTCAACATTCATTGCCATTGTTTAGGGATCATTTAAGTCCATGCTCATAGCAGCTCCTCAAGGCTGAGCTCCAAATAAATTATTCTGCCCCAAATCATTTATTTGGAGCTCAGCCTTCTAGTGCAAACTGGGGAATTCTGCCAATAAGATGCTAGAAATTTCCATTTTTAAAAAATGCCCAGCTGGGGAAAAAACACCTTTATGAAGAACCAGCCAGTTTCGTTACAAAAATGTAACCGTAATAGTTAAATTGTGATACCAAGCCATGGTGGGTAGATAGGATATATCATAATAGGCAATAACATGGAACAGCCACTGTGAAGTCACTTATGTCGCTTTTTGTCCAGTTCTTACAAACTCCTGAAATCCAATACACTTCTCTCTGTGATGCACCTCTGAAGATGCCAGCCACAGATGCAGACAAAACGTTAGGAACAAGATCTACTAGACCACGGCCACACAGCCCGGAAAGCCCACCACAACCAGTTGAGTCTGGCTGTGAAAGCCTTCGACAGGAATTAATACAATTCACTTTTTTAGTGTATTCTCATCATATACATTAATTTGGACACATTATTTAAATAATACATCTTCAAAAATGTCTATAGAACACAGAGGAATTTTATGGATTGTCCTCCATAAAGACCTTTTTTTGAGCTATGTTCTGTTAGGGAGACTTTTCCAGGCTCTCACATCTCTCACATGACCTAAAGTCATTCCTAAGTGAGAATGAGAATTTGAACCCAGAATCCAGCATTGTCTGGAGTAGATTTGGTCTGCTTGAGATTGTATTATACATTGCCTTATTTTATGGTAGAAGGAGAAATTCATCCTTGGTAGCAACGTCCTGGCCTGTAAGAGAAATCAAACAAGGACAGCATCAGAATACGTCAACTCCAATGGCACCGCCTTGTAACTCAGTGAATGATTTTTAACAGGGGATCAGATTAAAACTCATCCTGATCAGGATCGCCCTCCCTGAACAAAATCCTGAAATGTTCTGGGTAGGCGAAGCAATCAAGAGGCAGGGATGTTGGCAAAAAAATTACCAGGGCTGCTTTTCCACCCACAGGGGCATTCAAAGCAGCTAACACCAAGTCCCCGCTGCCACCACAAAACCACACTGCCCCTGAACAGCAGCAAAAAGTCAAAATAAAAGCAGTAGCATTAAAACCTAAGAAATTAAATTACCATCCTGACACCTAAAGGGCAAAAGACGTGACACCAGGTCAATCGCGTGCAGGGACAGCTTTGCAAGTGGGCCCAGCCACACACTCTACTAGTGCGTCCCTGGCTTTCACCAGCAGGGGACCTCTGAAGGCTGCGTTGACTGGCAGGCTGGATGTTTGTGACAGAATTGCAGAATCCCTGTTTTTAGAATTCTGGATCCTCGCAGAAGTGAGCTGTGAGCTGTTGCAGAGAAGTGAGCTGTTCCGGAGCTGTTCCACCACACGGCATCGAGAATTTTCCTTGAGGGGCTGACTTGGAAAAGAACATGAGCACTGGAAGATCAGCTACAATTTTAAGAGAATAAAAAGAGCAAAAACTCAGATTTTGCACCAGGCTCCATTTTCCCTAGCTACACCTCTGCCCGGAGGGGAGGGCAGAAGGGACTGCTGGCTGGGAACAGTCACAAACCACAAGTTTCCAGCTTAAAAAAGCACTTGAGCAGATTAGATCAAGCTGGCTTCTCTATTTGCCAAGGGTTGGCTTTGTACTTACATTTCTCAATCTCTCTTTGTTACCCTAAATAGGCAGTCTCTGCTTTAGTTGGGGGAAGCCAGAAGAGTAACTGGGATGGATAACCTATTGCAGTGACATAGGTATAGATTTTTTATGGGGGGGTTCGAGGGGGCCATGCCCCCACCTTGCCCTGGGGGCATGGCCACGCCTCCCCAAGCCCCACCCCTGGTCTCAGTGCTTATAAAAGCAGCTCTCCGAGGTCAGGAACGGCAGACTCCCCTGCCCCGCCCACCCCCACCATCTGGGCTCCCAGCCAGCAGTCCCTTCTGCCCTCCCCTCCAGGCAGCGGCATAGCTAGGGAAAATGGAGCCCAGTGCAAAATCTGAATTCCCCCCCATGGGTGGCCACTGTGATGCTGGCATCCACCCCCAAACAGCATCACTTTCAATGGTGTTTAAATTAGAGAGCCCAGATTCTCCTTTTAAATCCATCTTAAAGGGAGAATCTGAGGTCTCCAGTTAAAACAACATTGGATTATCCCCTACCCTGAAACAGCATCACTTTCAATGTTTAAACTGGGCACCCCAGATTCTTCCCTTCGGCATGGAGAATCTGGGGAAATAAAAGGAGAATCGGGGGAAATTTAGGGGGTGCCTGCTATCACGGGTGCAATTGTTAAGCTAGCAGCACCAGACTTTCAGGGTATCTTTAGGAGACTCTCCTGATGATACCACCCAGATTTGGTGAAGTTTGGTTCAGGGGGTCCAAAGTTATGGACCCTCAAAGGTGTAGCCCCCATCTTCTATTAGCTCCCATTGGAAACAATGGGGGATGGGGCACCCCCTTTGGGAGTCCATAAGTTTGGACTCCCTGAAGCAAACCTTACCAAGCCTGGGTGATATCATCAGGAGAGTCTCCTAAAGATACCCTGAAAGTTTGGTGTTGCTAGTCTAAAAACAGTGCCACCTGCAGGCCACAAACTGAAAAAAAACTTAAAAAAACAAAAAAATCCACATGTAATGGGGGGGGGGGGTTGAACCCAAGACCCCCCCTTACCTACGTCCTTGGCCTGTTGCATACCAGGACAGTCATGGGGGATGATGATGGGACGGGACTCTCAAATGATCAGGCAGCTTAACAATTAAATTGTTTTATTAAAGAATAAAAATAGTAAAACAAGAAGTAGATTTTATGAACATGCATGCACAAAAACAAAGTTAAAAGAGCCCTTTCTGTACAAATCTCCTAAAATATAAAATGTTTTCAATCTCTCCTCACTTTTGTTCACACTCATCCACTTGAAATGATTCCTCCCTACCATTACATGATTCCCCCTCTTTTTTTTTTTTTTTTGAGTTCTGGGTTGAATTGATGCTTCACAGCTTTGTGCTGCATTCCATACTCCTTCTATATTTGATGCTTCAAAGTTTAGCCCCACCCACCACAAAATAAAATAACAGAGAAATGCTGCAAGTAAACTGGCGAGGGGAAACTGAATGAGCTCAGAAAATGACGCCAAGGAAAAAGTTCAGGGAAGCAGAGAAGCATAAAAAGCTTAGTCAATAGATCGCACAGCAACTGAAGATGTTTTCAAAACGTTTCAGCAAGAGAATTGTTTTAACAGGATTCATTTAAAACATTTTGAGGTCGGAAATAAAATGTTTTGCTGTAAAAAAAAATGCAGAACTCCATGGATGAACATTTTATTTCCTGCCTCAAAATGTTTTAAATGAATTCTGTGGGAAATGTCATAAACACCCAGGTTTGGTGAACTTTGCTTCAGGAAGCAGTGGGAGATGGGCCCTACCATTTTGAGGGTCCATAAAATTGAACCCCCTGAAGCAAAGTTCACTAAACCTGAGTGCTTTTACCAGTTGGGTCTCCTGAAGCCACTCTGAAAATTTGGTGCATCTACCTTGAAAAATGGGCAGCCTGCTTACACACACTCAGAAATGACCCATTGGCTGCAATGGAGTCACATCAGTTCACAGAATCTGCCAGGCTGAACTGAAACCACAGAAACAAAGAAAATATTGCTAACAGCAATTTAACAGTAACAATTGAACAAATTAAACTTCAAATCAATAGAACCCTGGGCATTTGGGTCTACACTCTCAGCCCTCCACCCCACCCCACCCAGCAGCAAACAATTTTAACAGGAAAGCAATAAAGTTTTAAAAGTTAGTAATATCAAATGTTTTTTAAAAATAAAACTTGGTAAGTGAAATGAAAGTCAAACCCTTCAGTGTCTTCTCCTCTGCAGACAGGTCTCCTCTGCAGCTGGTGTGTCCCATGAATGCCCAGACACGAGATAGAGGGAGGACAAGTTCAAGCCTCTTGAACTTTCCCTCCATCTCTCTGGACTCTGGCACAGAATGTGCTGTCTAGGAACCAGCACCCCATTCCAGCACCCCACCCCCACGATCTCCATTTTAGCTGGATTAAACTTCACCTGATGCTGCTTCGTCCATTTTACCATGGCCCCAGACAACTGGTCAGATTATCCAGGGTGGGACATGAATAAACTCAGAAGTTGTATTTATGGCCCTTCGATGTTTATGAGCCATTTCATTCACTTTCTCACTACAATGCTAACTGCTCACTGCTACCAAAGTGTTATTTAATTGGTAGCTTTGATTTGCTCTGGAGCAATTGTAAGCAATCTACACAAGGGAGAAAGAAGCATCTCCAGCATGTGCCCTGATACCCACTGGTACCAACTGAGCAGGGGAGGGGGGGGGACAGCAACTGCAGGCCAGGTTGGGGGGGGGGCAAAGCTTCCCTTTGCCCTGCTGTCTACAGGTGAGGTGGTCTGGGATATGGTGTCGTGAGATGCTGTACTATACAAACCAAGTGCTGCGGGCCTGAGGTTTGCCACAAATGCATCCAGGGTTCTCCCTCTTCCTCCCTCCGTCCAGTCCCCTTCATTCCTGGAGCAGGCCAGGACCTAAATTCACTGCCACCACTCTGATTCTAGGGTGTTACTGAAGTGAGCTTAGAGCACCCTTCTCTCCCCCCCCCCACCTCTCTGGCCAAATAGCAGGTATGACAAACCCAGGCAGAGCAAACTGGTTTATTAAACAAATAATATGATAAGTAATAGGAGAAAAGTCATAAAAACAAGCCAGAATTCAGAGCAAAACTCAAGATTCTGGAGCCTGAGCTTCGGGAGAGGAAGGGCCTCAGTGACAATGCCATACAGTCTACCATCCAACGCAGCAATTTTCTCCAGGGGAACAGAGATCAGTTGGCAGCCCTCATTGAGGCCCACAGGCCCCTGCTCTTCTCAGCTTTCAACCCAGGTTCATCAGAACAAGGAATGATGAATATCACCAGTGAAGAAAGTGTATGTATTAAATTTACTTAGTGATCATATACTGTATATACTCGAGTATAAGCTGACTTTCGGCTTATACTCGAGTACATACGGTAATTCCAAGATGGCGGCCGGAGCTAGGGCTGCTGTGGGGATCTGGTAAGCAGTTGCTTTTTTTTCTAATGCACCAGAGAGCCGAAGAAACAAGCTGTAAGGACAGCCTGCACAGCATTACAACTAGATTGTGTGTGTGTGTTAAAAGAAACCAAGGCATTTCTCTCCTAAGGGTTATTGGTGCGTTGCATTCTAGATTAATACAATCCTTCATACAGTAGTTTACTGCCAAATACTGATGTTGCTGAAGGCAAAGACTTTCTTTGGAGCAAAGTTTAGGCTGGCATGGCTATGAATCCCAGAATTATCCTACATTTGGAGGAAAACAGTGGTTCGTGTTCCTAGAGTGCTGGAAAGCTGCTCATCCCGGCAACTCTGTTAAACAACTCTATCTCATCTTGCTCCCAAATCTTCTGTTTTTAGCTGCTACTGAGTCAAGTTCAAAGTTTCCCAGTTTTTTGTGGTAAAATTAGGTGCCTCGGCTTATATTTGGGTCGGCTTATACGAGTATATATGCTATCTTGTATATTGGGTCTTTTACAATGCAACCATTTGGCCTCCTAAAGTTGTAAATTGTGTTTGTGTTTAGTTTCAATGGTGTTATTCTTTGGATAGTGGAATTGGCTTTTACAAGGCCACATTCTAAACCAGATAGGGTTTAACTGCCAAAAATGCTCAGGGTCACCTCCTTCAACATCTAGAAGATTTGACTGACACCCAGTTGGTTAATTATTGATCAAATGGTCTAGATGAGCCAATTCTATAAAACCCTTGACACCATTTTAGAGAGATTGATAAAGGATTCATCAAAATATTTTCTTGTAGTTGTTCTTCTGCCTTAAGCTGAATAGCGTTGTATTGGATTGTTTTTATACTTGGAACAGTCTAGAACTGAGAGAGAACTGATCTTATCATTTCTTTTTCTTTCCTTTTAATAAAATTTTAAAATCTGAGTTGTTTGAGAGTATCTGGATAAAGAATCCAGGTTTCGGGACGTTACTGGCAAAGCACCTGGCCATGGGGAACCTTTTCACATCATCCCAATGAAGAATGATGGCTCCGGCTGTTCTTCCAGAAAATAACATGCAGGAAGACAGCCCGGTCTTACAAAGCCCTTCTGCAGTCCCCAAGCTGCTGTCATTGTCTTTCATCCGCTGCTCAGAGATGGACCAGAAAGCAGCCTCTGGTTCCTCTCTGCCTCCTTTTGGCATAAAAACGACATGACAGTCACATTTACGTCTCATCAGGGGCAGTTTACCAGCCAAGGTTAAGAACTCCCTGATAATCCTACCTGTTAACCCCTACATTTTCTCTTCTCTTCAAAAGCACATTAAAGAAAAGCACACTCATAGCTTGCCACATTGCAAGGAACCACCACCATACAGAACCGCAGCTCACCGGAATATCTTGCACTTCCCGCAAAGCACATTATTTTTCATAAACCTGATAAATTGGTATTTTATTATAATCACGAACCAACTGCTTTACCAAAGCAAGCTGCTATGGGCAGGTTTATTCCATCATATTCAAAATATTATTGTGGGGTGGCTGCACTATATAAGTAGTCAATCCACTGTAACACCCAAAAGGCTAATTTACTTGTCTCAAGACAATAATTTTTGTAAAAGATTTTATAATATAATGTACATACAAAAAATGCTTCTCTAATAGTTCACCAAAATAAATCATTCAAATTTACAAGTGACTACAATGTGTACAGTGCAGAGACATCTTTTTTAGGTTGTTTAAATAAAAAACCATTACAACTTACTCATTTGTCAGTCATCAATCATCAACCATATTCTGGCTTGGACAATTTTTATTATTATTTAAACAATAAAACTTTAATAACATGCACATTTGTCAGTCATCAAATCATTAATCATATTTTGGCTTGGGCATATTTTGGCTTGGGTTAACCAACTCTGGTAGGTTTGGTCTTGGAAATCCTTCAGTAGGCCCAATACTTGTAGCTCAATTTATAATGCTCTCAAAGAAGTTTGTACTAATAGTTTCTGACTTTTCCTCTTCTGAGACTACAGCTGCAGTCAGCAATTGCAAGCAACAGCAATGCTCGACTCTAATGGTTTAATATGTGTAATCTATTATAGAAACCATTAGAGTCTTGGGATCTTGGTATTATTTTCTCCCTGGAGGGGAAAATCTATAATGGCAGCAGGCCATACAAGAGACCCAGTCTGAAAATATTTTAATGAAGTTCCTCTAATGAAGTTTGGAGAGCCAGTGTGGTGTAGCAGTTAAGAGCAGGTGCACTCTAATCTGGAGAACCAAGTTTGATTCCCCACTCTGCCACTTAAACTGTGGAGGCTTATCTAGTGAATCAGATTAGTTGGTGCTTCCAACACACTCCAGCTGGGTGACTTTGGGGCTAGACAGTTCTTTGGAGCTGTCTCAGCCCTACCCACCTCACAGGGTGTTTGTTGTGGGGGTGGGGAGGGGCAGGGGAAGCAGATTGTAAACCCCTTTGAGTCTCCTTACAGGAGAAAAAGGATAATATAAATCCAAACTCTTCCTCTTCTTCTACCTATGAGCAAGGCAGAAATACAAAGAGCAAACTCTGCAAGGAAGAAATGCAAGGCCTGGTAGCCCAAATGAAACTGGAGATAGATAATTCACAAAACCGAATCTGTAATTTTTGATACATCTGTCAAACTGATCTGAAAAATTATTCCAAAAAGTGAATGCATGGTTGAATGACTGAATGTTTATTTACAGTTAGTAGCCAATAATACAATAATTCATAAAAGGCCAAATTTCAAATTTTGACAAAAAGGTAAAAAGTTAAAATATAAAATAGAACTTATTTGAACCTTCCTGTAAAAAAACTGATGGTCTCCTATCCTCCTGCTTTCCTGTATTTATTTACGAAGATACAAAAGCGACCTACATTGCTGGAAATTCTTTGGTAGTTTGAATGTCTGGTTGTAAATGTTAAGATGAGACCAGCAAAGGCGAGCCCTTGGATAGGAAACCCTCATTTAAGTCTGACGGCGGGTTCTGCATGGGCCAAAAACAGTGGTGTGAAAATGGTGTAAAACCTTTTACACCATTTTAAACCATTTTACACCGTTTTCACACCAATTGGCCATGCTGGCAGGGGCTGATGGGAATTGTAGTCCATGAACATCTGGAGAGCCGCAGGTTGCAGACCCCTGGAGGGGTTTTAATGGGCCAAATCCAGCCTGTCCCAGTTCTTCAGCTCAGGCTTTTTTAGGCCTGGCGCAGCCACAAGGGCGGCCTTTCCTCTCTCGGCGGCAGCGGACGGGGGGGGGGGGGGAAGGGGGCTCCACGGGCCGGGCGACAAAGGGCCCCCCTTGCAGTCCTCTCCCCACCGGCAGGCGCGCGAAGAGGCTCCGCGACCCAGGAAAGCCGCCACTGCCCAATCAGCACGCCAGAGAGGAGCCCCGCCCCGGTCCCGAAAGAGAGTGCGCGAAGCTCTACGGGGAGCCCATCGACTTCCCTTCGGTTTGAAAACAGACCCGCCCTTCGGCGGCCCCGCCACCCCCAAAAGGCGCGCGGGGGCCTCCTGGAGTGCCGGTACGGAATTCCAAGAGGGACAGAAATCTCCCCGGAGCGCCTCTAACTCCAGCCGGCTCAGTCGGCGGCCTCTGCTGCTCAGGTAGCGGAAGCCCCGCCCAGCGGCTTCCGGTCTGACCGAAAGGTCAGTACTTCCGGCCGCACAAGGAAGGGGCGGTGGCTTGCAGCAACGGGGCGGACCGTTTAAAAGGGAACAAGAGCTGTCGGAGGTGGAGTGCGGGGCGCGCGCATTGCGTCTGACGCTGGCTGGGAACAGTCACAAAGAGGGGGGCTGGAGCTGTCAAGACCTTTCAGAGCTATAGCATCAGTTGGAAGAGACCAAGAGGGCCTTGCGGGAACACACGATCAAAGCACTCCCAACATATGTTCATCCAGCCTCTCATTCTCCAGTCTTGGAGGCAGTGAACTCCATTGTCAAACAGCCCTGTTGGTCTGAAAGTTCTTCCTAATGTTTAGGTTTATTTTTAAAATGGCCTTCAAAACATTGTATTTGGAGCCTGGTTCAGCTCTTGCCGGCTGAGGGCCTCTTGAATGAATTGGTCTTTTCTGCCTCCTTCAACACTTCCCAGCAACTTTTCCATTGAGTAGTGAGTCTAATGCAGGAGAGTGAACTGATTCATGTCACTCTGAGCTCCTTGTAGGGAGGGCCAGATAAGCATGTCCTCAGCAAGCCCCCTCTTGGGCCAGCTCCACACCTTGGGGGCAAGGAGTCCAGCAGCAGAGCTCCTGGAGCCTGGCAAACAAGGAAGTGGGAAGCCCTGGCCATTGCTCCCGAAGGAAAACGCTTGGCCACTGCTGGTCGGGCTGTCTTTTCTTGCCACTAGCTGTGGCACAAGGCCTGCCAACCTCCAGGGGGGCAGGCATGGAGAGCTTCCAAATTTACAGAGCTCCATTCCCCCTGGGAAAACTGCTTCTTTGAAGGGTGGACTCTGTGACATTATACACAGCTGAGATCCTTCCCCTCCCCCAGCCTCCCAATCTCTAGTAATTTCCCAGCTTGGACGTGTCCAATCTCACCCTGTACTTTTGACCAGCAGGAGTTCATTCCCTTACAATTGGTGTCCAGTATCCCTTCCCTCCCAGATTTTCCACAAGAAACACTCATGCAATGGGGGGGGGGGGGGACACAACGATACTCCAGCTGTTTTTTCAGCAGATAAAGCAGCTGGCTGGAAGCAAAAGAGGCCAGCAAGACCCAGCCCTAGAACAAGCAAGGCCAGCAGGTGTGTCCTTGATCCTACTGCGAGAAAGACGGCCTTCCCAAAGGACCAAAAAGAGCCCTGCTCGCCTGATTGGCTCACGGGCATTTTTCTTCCAGGAGGAGAATCTTCCTTTTGGCTAACAAAGATGCAGGCATGTATCTGAAAATTTTTTTTTTATTGTTCATTGAGGAATTCAAAGCGACAAACCATGAAATGGGGCTGGACAAACCGCTGAAAACAGGAGGAGTGTTATGTGTGCGTGGCGGGGAAGATATTCCTGAAGAGCAGTTTAGAAACATCTCTTGAAAGTCTTCAGCAACCCCCCAGTGACCCAAACAGACATAAACTTGATGGATGCTGTGCTCACAGCCTCAGATGGGTGTGCTGCCTGGAAGAGTTTCAGGGCAGGGCAAGGCCTGCAGCCCATAGAAAGCCTCCATTTGCCTCCGCTTATCCTTGGCCCTGATAATGGTCCTCTTGAAGAGCTTGAGGTAGAGCTCCACAGCCACTGGGCTGTCATCGTTGCCCGGAATGGGATACGTGATGAGGCAGGGGTTACAGTTGGTGTCCACCACCCCCACGGTCGGGATGTTCATCTTGGCAGCATCTCGGACAGCCACGTGTGGCTCAAAGACGTTGTTGAGAGTGTTGAGAAAGACAATGAGGTCCGGCAGGCGGACTCCCACCCCGTACTGGACCTCGGCATTGGTCAGCAAGCCCCCCTGCCAGTAGCGGGTGTGGGCATACTCCCCACACTCCTGGGCTGTGGTTTCCACCAGGTGGGCAACCTGCCGCTGGCGGCTGACAAAGAGGATGATGCCTTTGCGGTAGGCCACGTGAGCCATGAAGTTGAGAGCCTGCTGCAGGTGTGCCATGGTTTGATCCAGGTCAATGATGTCCTGATCCAAGCGGCAGCCAAAGATGTACGGCTCCATGAATCTGTGGAGAAAAGGGGGCATTTTAGTGCCGTCAACCCAAAACCTTGCTAGAACAGTTAGTCCATAAAATTCCTTGGCACAGTAGTCCACATGGCCGTCAGTCCCGCATTCTTCAGTGGCACTTCCTCCCTAAACAGCTTGGTTGTAGCGATTAAGAGAGGCAGGCTGTGATCTGGATTTGTTTCCCTGCTCCTCCATATGAAGCCTGCTGGGTGACCTTGGGCCAATCACAGTTCTCTCTGCACTCCCTCAGGCCCACCTGCCTCACAAGGGGGTCTGTGGGTGGGGTGGGGAGAGAAGGCATTGTCGGCTGCTTTTGGATCCCCTGGGGTAGAGAGAAACCCAATCTCCTCTCCTTCTGAGCCCCGCCTGGGCTGCCCTTCGTGACCTGCCAGCCAGCCAGCAGCCCTGGAGAGACGGGCGAGGAGGGGCGCCGCTCCCCCCACCCCGGCCCCCATTCCCGGCACTGGCCTGTGTCGGGCGCCCTTCTTGTGGCCCAGGTGGGCGCGGGCGTCCAGCAGGTCCCGCAGGCTGAAGAGCTCTCGGACGCGGAAGAAGTCGGCCTGGCGCAGCGCCTCCTCCTCCAGCCGGGCGCCGCCACCTGCGCGGGGAGAAAGCAGAGAAGGGGGGGGGGGGTCGGCCTGGCTGGCTGGGCGCCCCCTCCCCTTTTCCCCCGCCCGCCCGCCCTCCCGCCCGCCCTGCCGCACTCACCGGGGGCCCCCTCCTGCGGGCGAGCAGAGGCGGTGGTCATCGGAGCGCGAGAGCTGCTCAGCCGGGACCCCCCTGCAAGACGGCACACAGGGAGGCGGGGTCAGACGGCCGCGGAGGGCCCTCCAGCCCCCCCCCAAAAGCCTACCCCGCCCCCGCCCCCGCCCCCGCCCCCGCCCCCACCCCGTCGGCCTCACCCGCCCGCAGCAGCAGCCGCGCCGCCGCCGCCGCCGCCGCCACGGCCATGCTGAGCACGAGGAAGGGGCGCGGCCTGAGCGCGGAGGGGCCCGCCTCCAACTGGGCAAGGCCAGGGCCGGAAGCGCCGAACGCGAACCCAGCGCCAGCGCGGAGGGAAGGAGGCGAGGGACGCCCGGCAGCAGCAGCCGATCGGGCGGCAGGTGGGGGCCCGGCGCGCTGCAGCGTTCAGGGGCCTTTTCGGTCGTCATCATCTACCCTTTAAGAAAAATTCGGCGGGGTTTGGATCCAGCCGCGCCCGACTGAGAGACAGAGAGAGCCAAGCCTTGGTGTCATTCATAGGAGGCTAAAATGAGCACAAGCACAGACGCGCTCTGCACAACTGATCACATGCACTGCACAACACTGCCAGGACATTCCCGACCGCTGAGGCCCGAGAAGAAATTCAAATAACGCCCTGAGGAGTGCAAATGCAAAGCAGGGGAGGACGGCAAGACCACGGCTGGATAACGAATGTAGAGCAGCAAAGTAAGGGAGCCCCGTGCTAAATATAGATGTAACCCAAATACGTCAGCAACACTGTTACAGCTGAAAACACACAAGCAACATTCCTTCAGTGCCGAAAGGCACAGCTAAGGGGCGGGATCCACTTTGGCAGGCGTCTTAAGGATGCTTCTCAGCAGCGGCGAACCTAGGCAAACTGGAGCCCGGGGACAAAACCTGAGATTTGAAACAGCGAATGGGCAGCCACCCACTCCTCACCATGAACAAACAATTTTTTGCCAGCTCACAGAAGCACCTCCACTCCCAGCCAAAACATACATGGCTCTCCCAACAACTCGCGCATAATTTCATAATCGCAACAACCCTGTCAGTTACAGGTTGGTACGAAAACAGCTCCAAAGCCAGTGCAGAGTGGGTATTAGTAAATCTCTCCACCGACCACCCCAACTGAGCAATTTGCCAAACAAATGTCAGCATCATCTCTGGCACTCCAGTGGGATCCACCCCAAACAGCATCACTTTCAATGGGTGTTTTAAGCTGGGAGCTCAGATTCTTTGTACCCAAATCCGCTGTAAAAGGGAGAATCGCAAGGGAGATTCTGGATAGATAAAATTGAAAGTGATGCTGTTTCGAAGATGAATTCTCCACCCTGAAACAACATCACTTTTGAGGGTTGATTTAGATGGAAACAAATACCAGTTCGAATCTGGGCGCATTGGAGCACGTTTGGACAAAAAGTATCAATTATGTCATGCCCGTATGAACAAATGTGAATGCAAAGGTATTTGGGCTTGGAAATTATTTTTTGGGTGTTTTGACCTGCACGAGGGCGTTTTAAAGCTAACCTTTTCCTTGATTTCCAGGGCATCATCCAGAGATTGCCCTGATGGTACTATCAAGGTGTTTAGTTCAAGAGGAAACAAAGGATTATGGGCCAAATGGAATACCCCATCCCGGTTGTTTTCAGTAGAGACTAACAGAGATAGGGCTACCCATTTGAGGAACCAACTTTGGTCCTGAACTTCTTCCGCCCAAACCTGGGTGGCATCATAAGAATAGTTACCGGATGATGCCTGAAATTCACGGTGTCACTTCAAAACTTTTAAAAATACCACCCTTACAGGCACCCAAGATTCTTTGTTCTGCAGTGACTTTGCTCAGTACTTGGCAATGGGGAATTTCTGAGGCAGGCTGCACATTTTTTACGAAGATAGAGGCGCAGACTTTCAAGGTGGCTCCGGGAGAAATACCTCCTGGTAATAGCATCCGGAACAAACTAAAGAAGTTTGCCTGGGATGGCCAGAATGCTGTGGGCATCAAGGTTCACCTTCAACGAAGATTGCCCACAGCATTTTGCTTAAAATTTGGTTGGTTCCTTTCAGGGGAGACTCACACCCGCACCAGCAGCCCTGCAGGAAATGCCCACCCAGAGCCAGACCCTGCCACAGTGCCTCCCATTTAAGAACCTCTACCACCAGGCCATCTGGTGCAGAAAGCCATTGGGGAGTCTATGGTGGGAAAGTAATTTTCCCACCACAGAACTGCTGAAGAAGAGCCCTGGCAGATTCTGGGGAATTTCTGGAGTGTGTAAACTGGCTGCACATTTTGCGAATAGAGGCACCAGACTTTCAAAGGTGGCTCCAGGGTCTTAGATAATAGCATCCAAGCGAGTGACTTTGCTTCTGGAGTGGGGGGGGGGGGGGGAACGAGTTAGAGAGTTCTGAAGAACTCAGCCCGCAGGCTTTCATGTGAAGGAGCAGGAAACAAAATAAGCACTGGGGCCCTATAAGGGGTGGACCCTCAGAAGCAAAGGTCTCTATGCCTGGATGCTATTACCAGGAGGGCCTCCTGAGCCACCTTGAAGGTAAGTGCCTCTATCTTCAAAAAATATGCAGCCACTACCACTCAGAATTCCATTAATAATGGAGCAAAGTCACTGCAAAACAAAGAATCTTGGGCAACTTTCTGGGGATTGCCTGTAAAGGTGTATTTTAAAGCTAGTGACACCAAAGATTTCGGGGTATCATCTGGTAACTATTATGATACCAGATTTAATGAGAGAGATTAGGTTCAGAGGACCAAAATTATCAGTTCTCAAATAGGTAACCCAGCCTCCTGTGCTTCCATTAGCTAATGAGAAACACCTAACTGAGGGTCCATAACTTTAACTTCCTGAAATTTCAGACATGCAAACTGAAAGGTATCATCAGAGACATCTCCTGGATATTACCACTGAAATTTAATTGCTAACTATAAAATGCGCCCTACTGAGCAAAAGCGTAAAAAAACACTAAAAAAATTAAAAATCACACAAACGACCACAAGTGGTGGCGCCCCATTGTTGACCAAATGGGGGCCTTGAGGGACATAGAATTTACCCTGTCCCTAGGCAGGAACGCCACTGCTTCTCAGTCCTGGAGGTTGGAGTCAAGATTCTGCCAAAAGACCTTATTCTTATTGCATCCTTGTTGCATCCTTCCAGAATTATGGGAGGATCATTTGAAGCAACTTCATGCATCTGTAACTTCAGAGGACTCGAATTTGGATTGTTCTGACAGTATTGTTAACCTACCAAAGTGGCCACCAATTGAACCTTCTGAAGTAAGAAATCTTGTACAGTCTCTGAGTTCAGGGAAAGTCCCAAGTTTAGATCTAATATCTTTGGATCTAATTAAGAACAATATCGATTGGTGGACACCCGTACTGACTACTTTATTGACTACAATAAAACTGGAGGGATCATGAAAGGATCGAACTACAACACAGCCATTGTAGCCCCTACATACAAAAAGGGCAACAAGGATGATCCAGCCACCTAAAGGTTGATAAGTTTACTAAGCATGATAAGTAAATTATATGCAAAACATCTACAGAGGAAACAAAGGGATTATTTAGTGCAGGGGTTGGCAACCTTTACCACCCAAAGAGTCATTTGGACCTGTTTTTACAGATGCAGAGAGTCTTAGGCGACCCCTGTGAAAGCATCATTCGACCCCCAAAGGTTGAGAACCACTGAACTAGAAACTATACTTTTTATTCAAACTGACTCCAAAGCTTCTCAAGAATCAATATGGTATGGGCTTCAGAATATACCACCATGATTGAAAAGATTGAATTTAATGAGTTTACTATAATGATTGAAAAGATTAAAATAAAATAAAAAAAGAATATGCCACCATGTGTTTATTCAAATCATAGCCAAATAAAATGGGTTATTAAAAGATTACAGAGTCAATTTTGATAGAAAATAAAGTCTGGACACTCCCAAATGAACAAATAACTCAAATATGTAAATGTTGACTTTATTCTAGATAAAACCAAAGTATGGAATGCTAGTAAAGCCTACTTGAGAGGTGCATTTACAGCAAGAAAGTTACCAAAAAAAGAGAAAGAATGAAGAAGAAATGAAGAAGAAATTAAAAGAAATGAACAGAGATTGCAGAAAAGCCTAGAGGATAGAAAAATAAAACAGATTATAATAGGCTTGAAGGAGCAATTAGAAATGTTAACGTCTAATGAGATTGTTTTTAAAAATGGAATATGTAAAGCAGAAGGATTTAAAAATAGCCAATAAACCTGGAAAGTGGTTGGTATTGAAGAGGAGAAATAAAAAAAAAGAACAATAGTCAAAGTTAAGGAAGGACAAGATATTACTACAGACCAAGTAAAAATTCAAAAACGGTTTCTTAGTTTAATCTATATCAGGGGTCCCCAAACTACGGCCCGGGGGGGGGGGGCCAAAATCAATGTGAAGCCCCTGAAGGCATTGTATCCCGGCCGCCAGGCCATGGCGCGATAGCCTCCATTCATGTGCAGTGGGGGGGCTCGAGGGAAAGAGGAGGAACCAGCCCTAGCGGCTGTTGAAATTTACACAATTACATACGATGGCAACTCCCAAATCTCCATGAATTTTCTGACCCAGAGTTGGAAACCTTTACACGTGGCAACAGTCTTGCTCCGCCCACGCTTCCCTCTACGGCTAACTCCATGTAGTATTTGCTTCCTCAGAGCTTTCTTGTTCCGCCTCTCACTCCCATTGGAATCAGCCAGGCTGGCAGATAATCGCATTTCAAGCTGGCTGCTAGGGAGGAAAGAACCCAGGAAGATACCTGATCCTGGGTTAGATGGAATGCTTCATTGGGAAAGTTCTGCTTTTTTTTACAGGGGAAGGATTCCACAGCCTCCCCAACAATATTTGGAGCCCACCCTGTACTTGACATACTTTGGTCACTGTTCTAAAAATAGACCATGACAGAAAGGCTGAAAGGTGAAATCAAACATTTTACCATCATTTGTGCATAGGAATTTGTTCATAGTTTTTTTTAGTCCGGCCCTCCAACAGTCTGAGGGACAGTGAACTGGCCCCCTGTTTAAAAAGTTTGGGGACCCCTGATCTATATAAAAGAAAGGGAAAATTGGAGGAAAATATAGATTCCTATTTATATAAACAGAAGTCATCATTAATTAAAGAAGAATAATGAAAGATTCTTGATAGCCCTGTAATCATTGAGGAAATAGTAGGAGTTATTAGAGGTTTAGAAGGAGGTAAAACATCAGGACCAGATGGTTTTAATACAGTATATTATAAAATGTTTGAGGATATTCTATGCCAATATTACAAAATACATAATGAACATCATATTAAGTGGGGGCAGAATCCCAGAATCTTGGGACGAAGCAAATATTTTATACCAAAGGAATACTCAGAATGTTTGGAAATTTAAAAAATTATAAATATAAAGAAACCACGAGGATACATTTGTCACACACTCTGCACTGGATTGGCAGTCGAGGAATTATGCAGAAGTGGGAGGGCAATTCTCCAAGCCTTCTTCCAGTGAGAGTTCACTCCACCAGCTTGCTAAAATCACATAGCTGGGGCTACATTGAAAGACTTAAATTGAAAAGGACTTGCACTTACCTGCCATTGCTCTTCATTGAGGTCTTCTGTGCAGACCCACATCCCTCCCTCCTGCCATGCTGTGGGGTCTCATTTATGGTCTTGATTATGGTGGGGAGCTGGGAGGAGGGGACACCGCCCTCTAGGGCATGTGACTGCCCTGGAGGGGATTGCCATTCCCTCCACATATGGAGCTAAGAAACTAAGCTAAGAAGATTTTGCAGTTCTGCAGGCCTGTGCGCGGGAAGGCAATGAATAGCAGTTATGGTTACAGATAAGTGGAACTCTGTTTTATTATTTATTAATCTTATATGCCACTCTTCTTCCCCTGGCCATGCTGGCAGGGGCTGATGGGAATTGTAGTCCATGAACATCTGGAGTGCCATAGGTTCGCCACCACAATGCTGGACTAATTACCTGTGCAACCTGAGCCTCCATTGTCAAGGAGGCATCAAGGAGCACTGTCAGGTGAAAAAGAGGATTTTAACACCAAATATAACATTGGTCCTTACCCACCAAATCATTCTGCTTTTTACATACAAGAAAACAAAATTGGCTACTGAATATGAAACACTGGCATGTTTATCTTCAAGGAGAAATTTAGTCACATACGCTTCAGTAGCTGAAGGATGATTGAAGTATTTAAATCTCCACCTTGTGAAGCCTGCAGCCTCTTTTCCTGTTTTGATAATAGAATGCAGAATGGTGGAGTTTAACTTTTTCATATGTACAATTTCAATTGTTTATTGATTACTTTGAGCCATTTTAACATTTATTACTGTTTTATTAACTGGGTTTGTACCTTGAATTATGAAGGTTGTATTGATTGGTTGTAAGCTGCCCTTTGGCTGTGGTAGGGCAGGATATAAATCAAATAAAAATAAAGTTAAAAAGTAATATTATCAATAGTACAGAATGATTATCCTCATCCTCAGGGTTCCCGCAGGGGTCTCAGCTCCACTTACCCTGTAGCTACTCTGCATTCTTCCGGGGGGGGGGGGTTTGCTAATCTCTTCCCCCTTGCTGAGAATGTGAGTTCTATCTCTTTAGCGATATGAGCCACCCAGACCTCTGTGCCCATCCCTCTCTGTGTGTCCTTGGAGATATCTGGTCAATTCCCATTTGTGTCACATTTATGGCTGTTACATCTTGTAAGGAAACAATCAGACAATGTGTTTTTAACTCTTATTTTGAAAAATTATCAGCACTGAAATTTTCAAGAAGTGCTACCATAATATGACTGCTAATCAAAGTACATTTAATGTTAACCATTAAAACTATGCAAAATATTGAACTGGGTATCGGAAGAGAAGGACTTTATGCTGTTTCTTGCCTCAACCACAGAGGGGTTTTTACTAGTAAGCCAGTTGCTAGATAGGGACCTAGGGATTGACACCTTTACTCTATCATGCTAGCACTATCCCTTTGATATTAGACTTAGGCCCCTTCCGCACACACAGAATAATGCGTTTTCAAACCACTTTCACAATTGTTTGCAAGTGGATTTTGCTATTTTGCACAGCTTCAAAGAGCATTGAAAGCAGTTTGAAAGTGCATTATTCTGCATGTGCGGAAGGAGCCTGATACTCTCAGGGACTTCCTTCCTTCCTTCCTTCCTTCCTTCCTTCCTTCCTTCCTTCCTTCCTTCCTTCCTTCCTTCCTTCCTTCCTTCCTTCCTTCCTTCCTTCCTTCCTTCCTTCCTTCCTTCCTTCCTTCCTTCCTTCCTTCTTCCTTCCTTTACCTTTACTTCCTTCCTTCCTTCCTTCCTTCCTTCCTTCCTTCCTTCCTTCCTTCCTTCCTTCCTTCCTTCCTTCCTTCCTTCCTTCCTTCCTTCCTTCCTTCCTTCCTTCCTTCCTTCCTTCCGGCTCTCTCTCTCTTTCACTCTCCTTCTTGCTCTCTAACCTTCTGCAGCACCATGTGCGTAGAGAGGATAGATGCTCCGTGCATCCATCACCATCCAGCTAGATTAGAATAGAATAGTGAACCTATCTACCTTTCTATCCAGAATGTTCACTAATAAATACTCTTTTTATTAGATTAGAAACTACAAACAACTCCGAACTTTTCTTTGTGCCAAAGCTCACACACACGTTTGGGAGATGCTTCCGCTGTGCTGCAGCCTCCACCACACTCTGCTTGTAATGCAAAGGTATAATCTCTACCAGGAGATTATCCAACACTGGATTCACAGGGCAGTACAACAAATGCCACATTTAATTTATAACGAAGTTTGGAAAGAAAACAGGAAATCATTATACAATGAGAAATACAAGTCAGGTAAGTTTTATTATTGACACTCCTTCTGCAATATCTAATAACAGAAATTATTTGTGAAGAAACAAAAAGAAAACAAACAAGCAATTGTAGATTTTTGTGGAATAACATACAAATGGAAGCAAAAGAAGCCATTTGATTTGCTTTCAGAACAGCCGCCATGGATAACATACTATTTAGTAATCTATTAAGGCAGGTATACTTGGATTTAAGTTATTTGTTAACTAAAGGGACAAACCCATGTATTTTATATTTATTTATTTAGAGAATTTATATGCTGCCTCTCCAGAGATCAGCTCCAAATGGGCTGAAATGGTGGCTGGAGGTAGGCGACAAATGGTTATTGGTGTTTCTCAGATTCAAGTTTATTATACCTGGAAATGTTCCAATACTACATACTAGCTTTTGGACTTTTTCCCAAAAAATTTGTATGAAGCTCAAAAAATTTGCCTGCCTCTGAACTCCATAAGGGTTTGGGAGGCAGCAGGTGGCACAGAGCTGAACCCCTGAGGCTCTACTGCCCCCAAGCCCCACGTGGAGTTCAGAGGCCGGCACAGAATTCTGCCAGCAGTCTTCGTGTGGGGATTGGAGATGGTACCTGCAGTTCAACACTGGACCTGGCCAGGCTGAGCCCAGTGTTGATCTCCGCATGGACTTCACAGCAGAGCATACAATTCCATGCTGGGCCCAGCCAGGCTGCAAGTAAGAGAGGGAAGCAGATCAGGGGCATATCTGCCATGGGGACATGGGGAGTCAAATGTTTGGTTCAGGGGGTCCAACGTTATGGACCCTCAAAGGTGTAGCCCCCACTTGGTCATGTGGGGGGGGGGGGCGCAACATTTTCAGGTTTGTGATTTTTTTGTATTTCAGTGTTTTTCAGTTTGTGGCCTGCAGGGGGCGCTGTTTTTAGACTAGCACCACCAAAATTACAGGGATTTTTCGGGAGACTCTCCTGATGATACCACCCAGGTTGAGTGAGGTTTGGTTCAAGGGGTCCAAAGATATGGACTCCCAAAGGGGGTGCTCCATCCCCCATTGTTTCCAATGGGAGCTAGTAGGAGATGGGGGCTACACCTTTGAGGGTCCATAACGTTGGACCCCCTGAACCAAACTTCACCAAACCTGAGTGGTATCATCAGGAGAGTCTCCTAAAGATACCCTGAAAGTTTGGTGCTGCTAGCTTAACAATTGCATCCCTGACAGCAGGCACCCCCTTCGGCATGGATTTAAAGGAATCCACCCCAAAACAGTGGAATCCACCCCAAAACAGCATCACTTTCACTGTTGTTTTAAATGGGGACCCCAGATTCTCCCTTTAAGGTGGATTTGAAAGAAGAATCTGGGCTCCCTAGTTTAAACACCATTGAAAGTGATGCTGTTTGGGGGTGGATTCCACTGGAGGTGTTTTGTGAGAGATGATGCTGACATTTGTTTGGTAAATGTTTTGCTGGGGGTGATTTACAAGAGATTTACATGCTTAATACCCACGTGCACTGGCTTGGAGCTGTTTCTCAGGCTAACAACCTACCTCATAGTGTTGGTGTGAGGATAAAATTAGGAAAGAGAGTTGGAGGGAAGAGAGCCATGTATGTTTTGCTGGGGTGGGGGTGATTTGTGGGAGGTGTTTTGTGAGCTGGTGCAAAAAAATCATTGTTTGGTCGTGGTGGGGGAGGGTGGCCACCCCTACGGGGTGTGGGGGTGGGGTGGGAACCACCAAACAGGTTTGTCTTTGGGCTCCAGTTTGCAAACCTGCTGAATCCCACCACTGGATATGCCTCTGTGAAGCAGATTCTGTATTCTATTTCAAACGATAAGACCAGTGGAGAGGGTTATCTGTAGGCCAGCAGCTGTCTGTGCAGCTCATTGGTCCTGAGCTTGGCTACTGATTGGCCTCCAGTTGTTTTCTGCCAGAAGACCTGGCCTTCAGTGAAGAATGGATGTTCTCTCAAAAACATCTGGCTGTGCTGTGGACACAACAGCTGGGGGCAGCGGATAAAAAGATGGGCGGGTGATTGAGGCATCCCGTTAGGTGTAGCTGGAATTACTAAAAATCAAATATCTAAAAAAAAAAAGATGAGGAGGGGGGGAATCCTGTCCCCCTGTTTTGGGGAGCTGGTTTTGGGTTTTTCTGAAATGGTTTTAGTGGAAGTGCTACAACTATGTGCAAAAACCGTTTGACTGGAAACACAAAAATGAAGCATAGAAAAATGAAGCATAGAAAAGCCGCAAAATCCTGCTTTCTGGAAGTCTCACAGATCAAAGTTTCTACTGCTTAAACTTTGCAAAGCTGTGCTTGAAATTGTGTGCACCATGCCTGGAGAATCGGAGCTACTTCAGAGAAAAACTCCACTGTTGTTGTTTTTACTTTGACATCCACAGAGGATTCAATGGTATTATCTCTCCACAGCACCAATCACACTTGGCCCTGATCTGTTGCCAGCATTGTTTTTTAAATACCAATCTTGGAGATATCTTCCAGAAGCCAGTGCTGACACTTCTTTAGTCCATATCTGCCCACCACACATTCCTATTGTGCATCAGTCTGGAGACCCCAGCAGGGTAGAGAGGTCTGCTTACAGAGCCCTGCTCACTGCCAGCTTGAGCATTCCTCAGGCAAACTTTGCAAAATGGCCTCCAGGTTGTGCTTATCGCTTTGGATCTCCTCCAGGTCCTTCTCAAAGTTCTCGATCGTTTGCTGCTGCTGCTCAGCCCCCTGCTGCAAGGCGCTCAGCTTCCGCCCCAGGGCCCCAGACCCAGCCAGATGCTGCCGCAGCCGCTTCAACTGGAGCTCGGTCGCATTCAGGACCACTTCCATTTTGCTGGTGGGGTCCAGGCTGCCTGTGCCAAGAGGAATGATGGCGTTACCCAGCTTACACAGAGCTGCCTCTGAAAACAGCACCCCTGCTTCCAAGCCCCTCCCCCCTGTCTTTCACCATGTGGTCACTTTCTATTTTGTTTCAGCACATCACCTTAAAGTGCCATCTCAAAGAGATGTCTTAAGCTGGGAGCTGTCCTATGACACCCCCCACCCGTCCATGTCCTTTCTTCTTTTTGCATGGGTCTTCACGGAGTCAAATGCCTCTACAGGTCTTTCCTATAGAAACAGTGCCTCCTGCTTCCATTCACATGATGCCAGATCAGCTGGTAACTTGTGGTAGAGAAAGTACTCTTTAGATTCCGCTTTTCTCTCTCCCCCCCCCCCCCTTAACTGCAACCCGAGCATAAACTGAACTTCCTTGAACAACTGTAAGTTTTTTACTCTTTGGACAAAACTTTTGAGATTCATTTACTGCACTTCATATCACACTACTGTGACTTAGCAAACATCTACATCAGGGGCAGGGAACCTTTAACACTCAAAGAGCCATTTGGACCCATTTTCCACGGGGAAAGAAAACACTTGGAGCCGCAAATAATTTTTGACATTTAAAATAAAGATAACACTGCATATATTGGGCTTTTTTACCTTTTACTCCACTCATTCTGAGAAGCGCATGGATGCACCCGCCCTGCTGCCTGCAGGGCAGGCAAGGATGGGGCCAACGGCTCGGCCTTGCCAGCTGCTGGGAAAGCGCCCGCACCGCTCGAACAAGGCGGGCGAGAGGGGAAGCCCACGACGCTGCCCAGCTGGCCGCGGGCAATTGGTGCACCCGCTCTGCTGCCTGCAGGGCGGGTAAGGATGAAGCTGGCGGCTCGGCCTCGCCGGTGTACCGCATCAGGAAAAGCTTCCCGCCCAGCTCCAGCGGGGGAAGCGCAGCGGTAGCCGGCAGCGATGCAATTGGATCGCATACGATCCTGCGCTGCCTGCAGGGCGGGCAAGGATGAAGCCGGTGGATTGGCTCGTGGAGCCGCAGTGCAAGGGCAGAAGAGCCGCATGCGGTTCTCGAGCCGCAGGTTCCCTACCCCTGATCTACATTAACCAAATATCCCAATATCTTTGTGTCAGCAGCAACATCCAGTCCTACGGCATTTTCCTTCCTAAGAAGACTGAAGCCAGCAAAAAGAAAGTCTAGAATGTGTCACAGTTCTGGACTAGGATCTGGCAGCGAGCACCAGCCCTACATTGACTAACTTTGTAGCAGCCTTCTTGCAGTCAGAAATCAAGCTTTCCAGGATTTGGAGTCCTGGCAAGGACTCCATGCCAGGAAATATCTCCACAAATTTCTATATACCCAGCAAAGGCAGAGGAATTGGGCAAGTAGCAGGAGGGGGTACCTCTAGAGTAGCCTCAGAGGTTGCTGACTGTATTGTCCCTATGAGCTTTTAGTACTCAGAACCAAGCAGAGCATGGGCATTGTTAAAAAATGCTCTTGTTTAAAGAGAGGGTGTTGCACCTAGTGGACATGAACAGAACTGCAAGGGAACAGGTGTTGATGCGAACTAGCTAAAGGCTGAACTTCACATTACATGCTATTGGTGCAGCTTTTAGCAAACATTTTTAAAGCTGCCATAAAATACTTTAAATTTGATCAGAGATAGTTGAAAGGCTGCTTAGTTCTGGCCATTTTTGTAGTCAAAATTCCCCCTAGCAAGTACCCAGATCTTTCTCTTTGCATGTTGCAAGGTAGCTGCCTGTTCAACTACTTGCAAACTGGGTCCCTTCGCAGCGGGGCCTCCTCACACTTTCCTGTTTAACTGCGAGGAGGAGTCTCACTGTCTGCTGTACAGCCGCACTTGCGGTTGCCTTCCCCCACTCAAAAGGCAAGATTACCTTTAAAGGTAATATTGATAATGCTTATATTGACATATTGATATTGGTGGGGCTGATTGTCACTGCTTTTGCATTTTTAGGGAAAAGCCAGCCATGGATCCCTGGGGATAGTCTCCCCACTCCTCTCGGGGATCCGCAGCTGGTTTTTCCCTAAAAATGCAAAAGCAATGAAAAGCAGACTCAACAATATTGATGTAAGCAATACCGATATCATCTTTAAAGGGCTTTAAAGAAACAAAACAGGCAACCTTCATCTTGCCTTTTGACTGCAGCGACCAGGAAGGAGGAAAACTCTGCAGCGATTTCCCCACCCTCACAAACTGTGGGGTGCGCAGCATCTCCAACAATGCAACTCTAATGGCTTCAGTACAAGAATCTCTACCCTGCAGGAGTCATACGCTTGCTGCAGGGCAGAACACCAGTGTATGGTCATCAGTCCAGGAATCTCCCTGATGGTCTCCTAAGATCCAAAGTATTCTGGTGGTGTTCTCTCTTTTGAACTGCTGGGGACCTCCCTTTGCATTCACAAATGAGGGAATGAATGGGGCAGGATATCAGTGGCTCACCTAGGCTGAGGAGCAGGTCATTCAGGGTGGCCACATCCCTTTCCAAGGAACTCTGGGCTTCTCTGAGGCTCTCCTGAAGATCATTCATCTCCAGACTGACCTGGAAACAAGACGAATTCACTCACGCTGATACTCAGATCCATTTCAGGAATTTCCCCATCACCAAACTCAGCTTGATTAATCTCATAAACAGTCTCTTGGCACTACCATATACAAGATAATCAGTGACGGTTGGATTCATCACCTGAAACTGGCATCTTTGAGCTCCCAAAAGTGTAGTATACGTTAGCATTGGGGAGAAGAAAATACAATTTACTTGCAGATTCATTTCTGCTGGGGTAGGGGTTGGAGATTTCTCAGCCATTGACCAGATTTGTAGCTTCGTTTGTATCACTGCACCCATATGCTGCATGACATGGATCCCCAACATGGATCCCCATGGGCACCATGGTGCCTGCTGATGCCTTTTCTGGTGCCCACCAAATGTTTTTAGGAGGTGGGCAGGGCCAGGTAGCTTTTACCTTGCAAGGCTTCTGACTGACTATTGGAGATTGGATTGGCTGTGCATATCTTTTAAAATGTTTGTTGGCCGCAGCTGCCAGCACAGCACAAGGATCTACACTCTGTGACTGAAGTTAAGCTGTGGCAATAAGTTTGTGGCTAGCTCCGCCTCCTTCTGCAGCTGTGCCACTGTGCTGTGCCAGAATTTCAAATGTGCCAACAGGCTCAAAAAGATTAAAATAATTTCTGTGTGCATAACTTGCATACACACTAGTAAATAATGCTTATATCAATGAATAATGCACATCGACTAACAAAAAAAATGCGTCCATTTGCAGGGAGAGCACATGCATCCAACTATCTGCAATTTTCATGGAGCAGGCATTAGTTTCTCCCCCCTGAGCCACCTCCCCCCACCCCCATTTTATTCCTAGAGCTTAGTAGGAACAGTATATGGAGTAAAGGACTGGTCTGTGGAAATCACCACCCACTCTACCACAAATGGAAATGTCTGTGGGAGGAAACAGAAAACTCAGGGCAAATAAAGAATCATGGATGCAGTTTGCGCAAGGAAGAAACAAAACTGGAACAGGATGCTGGGATTTCAACAGCTGGGTGAGAGATCTGAAGTGATCCCCAACCATTATCAAGGCTCTGCCCTCACAGAAAGGGCCGTGCAAGACGGTTCTCACGGGTCATCTTCCCATCCCAGACCCACAGTAGAATCTCTCTGGGTCCATCCTGGCAACCCAAACCCATGCACAACATAACCCACAGCTTTGCCAATGTGGCAGCCGCCTGTCAAACATGGGGACCAATCTGTTTTTGTCTGGGATAGTCGTTTTTCATTTGATGCTATGTCATCTATATACGGTCCATTGCTTTCATGCTTTCAATTGTTGTTTTCCTGTCTTTGTATGTCTTCAGTTCTGCTTTAGCTTTAACAATGTGTTGGTCTTCGATTGGTTTTAAAATGTGATTTCACCATGTATGTTTTAATTTGATTAAAAAACACCCCTTTGGTGGCCCTTATGAGGGCACAAATGTGGGCTATGAAGATCAATTAAACCTTAAGATGGTGACTTCCGGAAAGAGCCGTGAGACACCTCGACTGCAAACTGCATTTGCTTTTGCATCATGGAACGGCACTTGGCCCTTACAGTGTGATCAGGGCTATTGGATTCCACCAGGTTTTTCACCACCTCCTACGGGTAGCTGTGGCTGAAGTTTGGCAAGGGGGCGGGGGGGCGGGATTGCCCAAGGTCATTCAGTGGGAGTTGAATTTGACCTCAGCCTGTGTATATTATGGACATCCCAGGAGCACACTGGAGCTAGATTAGGGCAGTGGTTAAGAATGCTGGACTGTTATCTGGGACACTCCGGTTCAAATCCCCACTTGTGCCATGGGAGCCTGTGGAGTGACTCTCAGCCTGGCTTTCCTCACTGGGCTATTATGAGGATCAAGTGGAGGAGAGGAAAATGATGTAAACAGCTTTCAGTCACCATTGGGGAGAAAAGCAGGGAATTAAACAAGCAAATAAACAAACGAACAAACATGACGCTACCTTAGGCCAGGTAAGGCCATTGCTCCATCAAAGTCAGAACTGTCTTCTCTACTCAGCCTGGCAGCTGCTCTCCACATGGTCTCAGGCGAAGGTCTTTTCACCTCACCTGCTGCCTGATCCTTCTAACTGGAAATGCTGGGGATTGAGCCAGGGGCCATCTGCATGCAAAGCAGATGCTCCCCGACTGACTCACGGTCTCTCACCTTCAAACCACCAACTGTTAAAGATGTTCTAGAGCTATCCTGGCATCAGACACACACCTCAAGATATGTGCAACCATTCCTGGAAAAAGCCAGAGGTGGAAGGGCTGGATTGTCACCAAGGGATCACTGCCCCGAGGCCTGCGAACACAACTGACCTGGACAGATCCCTCTTGCCTGCTGCCAAGATCTTCGGTCTCTTGCTCTTGTCTAAATATTTCTGCCGTGGTCAGATCAACACGCGTCCGGAGTTCACTGGCATGCTTCTTCTCTTCCTTGGCGTCTCTGAACATAGCCTGGACTTTCTGCACAAAGGACCCAAAGGAACAGAGGAAGGAATTTGTACGTGGCACTCGCACTGTTGGCCAAGAGGCAGGAACGTTGGAGGAAACCTGTTTCCCTCTTTCTCTTAAATCCCCTCATTATTATTTTTCAAAATATTTTTATTAGTTTTCAAAGCAAGTAAATAAAAATAAATATCATTTGTATTTATGAAGCAATACATCCATTTCATTCCGTTTGGAGAAGTTGACAATACAAACAAATCATATTTATGGTTAACATATTATGTTAATGATCCATCCATCCATCCATCCATCCATCCATCCATCCATCCATCCATCCATCCATCCATCCATCCATCCATCCATCCATCCATCCATCCATCCATCCATCCATCCATCCATCCATCCATCCATCCATCCATCCATCCACCCATCCATCCATCCACCCACCCACCTACCTACCTACCACTATTGTACCAGCACCTCCACTAATCTAATTTAGGGGAATGAAAGATTGCTATATTAAAGTTAAAATTCCCAACCCTTCCCCCCTTCACTTCCACTACAGTTATTCTATAGTTATTTAATTATAAAAATACAACTAAACCTTACTGTAACTTTATTTACTAAATAAAAAGAAATTCATAGTTAATAACTTTCTGTTTTCTCAACATTTGTTAGTTGTATATGTATATTTCATATCTGTAAAAAAAGGAAGAAAAAGAAAACGTAATTATAAGGAATAACAAAATAACAAAATATCAGTTATTAAATAGCATATTTTTAGCAAACTTTCCCTCTAATTGTTATAGTTGAACATTATATCCTTTATAGGGAGTTGTTTTTCATATATTATTGTCTGTCAGTTATTCTTTCAATAGATATTGTATTAGTTAATGTCTAGGTTAATGTCTAAGTTAGTATTCTATTGGGTTGATGGATAATCCATCCTGGCATGTCATATATTGATACCATGGATTCCATTTAGTTACATAGTTATTCAATGTTTTCTTCATTTGGTTTGCCAATCTGTCCATATTTGCATAATCCATTACTTTTGATTCCCATTTTTCTCTAGATGGTATTATTTCCGTTTTCCAATACTTTACCAAAGTTATTCTTGCTGCTTTTTTTTGCGTCCCCTCTAATACGGGACTCAGAAGGTACATCAAGGCTGTTCTTTAAAAATTTATTTCCAATACTTTTTCTATTTGCTTATGTATTATATTCCAATAACCTTTCACTTTTTCGCAGGTCCACCACATATGGAAAAAGGTGCGCTTCTCTTTTCTACATTTTCTACAAGGCAAGTAGCCCTTTTGTCCTTTTGCAATTATGATAGGTGTCAGGTAAGTTCTATAAACATTTTAACATTATTTTCCCATCTATCTGTATTGGGGGAGAATTTGTATATATTCTTCCAATACTCCGTCCATTGTTCTAGTGTTATTATTTTCCCCGTATTTTCAGCCCATTTAATCATTGTATTTTTCACTTTTTCCTGTTTTGTGTTTTGTTTTAACAATACTTGATATATCCTACTCAATTCTTTTGGACCCGAATGTGTTAATGCTTTGTCAAATCCTTAGCTAATCCCCAATTTCTTCTATCTTTTTTTTTTTTTTTAAAAATCTCAATTGAAAATATGTAAACCACCGGAAAGAATGCTCTCCTATTATTAAAGATTTGGGTTTAAGGTCTGGTATCTTTAATTTGTAAGGCTTCTGCTCTAGATAACCATGGGGGGATTTTCATGTAATTTTTTTTAATATTTCATCCATATTTTTAATAAAATATTCCATATATAGTGATTCTTAAATATTCTATCACCTTCCTATCTATTAGGGTCCTTGACCATAAATAATTATGCCATCCCTTATCTATAGTGAATCCTTCTACATTTAAAACTGTTTTATTTTCCAATTTTGACCAGTCTTGAATCCAGGACAGTGCTGCTGCGTCGTGATATAATCTCATGTCCAGCATTCTGGCATTTGATTCTTGGTTTCCTCCCAGCCCAAATAAATTTCGTTATTTCTGACCTCCATATATCAAAGTTTTGTTTTGATGTTATTAATGGTATATTTTGAAAAAGATATATTAGTTTTGGTAAAACCAACATTTTTATTAAACTAATTCTTCCTATCATAGATAGGTTTAATTTTTGCCATATCTTCAAGTCTTTCTTTATTACATTTCATACTTTTTCATAGTTATTCTTTACCAACATTGTTATTATTTTCTAGTATAATGCCGGGGGTGGAAGTGGGCAGGGGAAAGGCTCAGCCAGGTGCTTAGCTGCCCGACTGGCTTTAAGGGGGGCAGGTGAGGGGAAGGATTTGCCATGCCCATGGCCAGTGGGGGTGCAGGACACACAGGGCTTTGGTTCCTGTGTGCCATGCACAGTAATTGGCTAAGGGTTCATTGTTCGATCATTCAAACCCTTAACCAAGTATGTATTGTTAGATCTGCCCCCACTATTGTGATGTTTGTATTTCTACTCTCTATGTCCCTCCTCCCCTTTTTATTTAAGAAGCAAGCCTTTATTGGCATAGAATCCCCTTTTTATTAGTTACGCAATTTGAATTTTTCCCCTTTCTTTTTTTCTTGGTTTTGGAATTTTTTTTTTAAGGCCTGCTATTCGTGAGCCATAGGTGGGCCAAGCACATCTTGGCCTTGCATACCGTAGCTTCCTCCTTCGTGAGTGACTCTGCGTCTCTGGCAGTTTTTTCAGCATTAGAAGAGACAGAGACAGAATCTCCCAGAATCTTCTGTGCTTGCCTGGCCTTCTTCTGGGCATCGGCTATCATCCTCTCTCGAATGATCGTTGTTCTCCTCTTCATGAGGGACTGGCGCTCCTGGTGCCTTTTCAATCCTTATGGGAAAAAAAGAGGTCATTCCCATTTGGAACCATGGACACTAGGCAATGGTAATCTCTATATTCATGGTAGAGGCCATGATGATAGTTGTGACAATTTTATCAGTTCTGAAAACCATGCCCTCCTGGGTCAATGAGGGGCAATGACTGAGACCAGCACCTTCTCCTCCTGTATTTTCCTGAGTAATTTCTCCAGCAGACGGATTGATGGAAATGGTTCCAGAAGGTTTTGTGGCCACTGTATCCTCCCAGGCGATATAAACCTGGGAATCTGGTTGTTCTGTCAGGATGTGAACGGATCTATTATTGGTATGCCAAATCTGTTCACTATCTGTGGAAATACTTGTTTGTATGGAATCCATTCTCCTTGATTCGGCTCAGCTGATCCACCTGAACATTGTATCTCCCTTTTATGTCCAGTAGATGGACATAAATGTCCAGCACACATGTGGAAACGAACCTCCACCAGCATGAATTGTGCCGGTGGAGGATCGGAGGCCGTTCGCTCGCAGGCATGCGTTCAGCCCTGACTTCCCCCCAGCCAGAGAGGCGGCTCCGCATGGCCCCCTCCACTGATCTCATCTTTCAGCATCGCTTTGGAGGGCTGAAGGGACCCGCCCACGCTGCCCTCCTACCTCCAGGGGTCTGAGTACAGCGTGGGCGGGTCTCTGCAGCACTCCAGAGCGACGCTGGAAGATGAGGTCAGTGGAGGCAACAGGAAAAGCGGCATCTTCCCAGCAGTGCGGTTCACATTGCGCTGATGGGAAGGCGCCGCTTTGCAAAAACCTCGCTCAACAAGCGAGGTTTACAGCGGTGGCTTCACGCCGCTCCCGGGCGCCCAGGACAGCGCTGCTGTGATGCAGCTGTGCCTCCTGTGTGAACAGCCGCCCAGGGACGGCGTTTTTGCCATCCCTCGGTCGCTGTATTTTGCCCGTGCGGAAAGGGCCTAAGTAAGGGTAAATGTCGACTCCCTTCTGTTGTAGGAGTGCAATTTTAAGATTACCAGCACCTTCGTAAAAACCCTGGACGAGGATGATAGGTCAAAGGGTGGCGCATATACTGAAAATGGGGTTGGTCCAGTTAGAGGTGTAGGTATTTCCTAGGCACGTGGAGAGATACCAGGCAGAGATACTTGCTCTGGCTTTCTGCAGCAAGGATAACTGACACAGTTCCATAAAGTTCTTGAACCTTTCTAATTATTGACTAAAGTACAAGAACCTTATAGATGGTTGGAAAAGGTAGGGGGACTTGGATCTGAATTCTATTTTGTATCCCTGTTATACGATTTGCAGTACCCAACTGTCTGTGATGGAGCAGTGCCAGGTTTCTATTAAGAACCACCATCTTCCTCTGATGGGGCAGCAGAGGCATAGCTCCAAGGGGGTGAGGGGTGGGGCATGACACAACACACAGAGTGCAGTGAGGTTGTTCTGGGGGCATTCCGGGGGCGTTCCGGGGAAGAACGGAGGCATTCCAGGGTGGGACGGGGGCAGAGGACGCATCAGTGCACTAGGCGCTTTTGCTACGCCTCTGTGAGGCAGTCATGGGGAAGCCCCTTTGGAGGGGTTGCGTCTCTCTCCTTTTCCTCATTGGAATTGTTTTCCAGAAGACCTGGGTCTGTATGAAGGTGTTCTAGCTGACCCGAAGTCTTTTTGGTTTTTGCTCCTTTGAGATCTGTAGGGGCAAAAGGAGCTAAAGGGTTCAGATTCCCTCTTGATCTAGAGTATGGGTCTGCAATCTATGGCCCTCCAGATGTTAATGGACTATGATTCCCATCAGCTCTGCCAATTGGCCTTGCTGGCAAGGGCTATTGGGAATTGAAGTCCATAAACATCTGGAGGGCCATAGATTGCAGGCCCCTGATCTAGATATATACACCCTGGGACAATATATACACCCTGGGACATGGACAATATATACCCCACTAAACATTCCCTTCTCACAGGACACAGTGTGTAACATGCTGCTCTCTGTGATACACCTCTGAAGATGCCAGCTACAGATGCAGGTGAAATGTTAGGAACAAGATCCACCAGACCACGGCCACACAGCCCGGAAAACCCACCAGAACCCACCACAAACAATTTAGAGCAGGGGTCGGCAACCTTTACCACCCAAAGAGCCATTTAGACCCTTTTTTCCATGGCCCCGAAGATCTACCAAGCTGGAGAGGCGGCTCCACACGGAGCCGCTTCCGGTTCAGCCCCTCCACTCACCTTTCCTTCCAACGCTGCTCTAGAGGGACACGCCCACACTACCCTTCGACCTCCAGGCCACGTGGAGCCACAGTATAAGGCTGAAAGAGCCACATGCGGCTCCGGAGCTGCAGGTTGCAGACCCCTGATCTAGAGGCTATGATGATGGCATCACTTTTTAACTTGTGGCATTCCCAAATGTGTTCTCCTCAATGGAGATTCTTCGTCAGTCACGGAAACCAAACACGGGGAAAACCTGTCAGACTCAATTCCCTTTAGGCTAAATCCCATGCATTGGATTGAGGCCAGGGTCATAGTGGCGGATTCTGCACAGTAGAAATATAATAGGTTGATGAAGAGAAATATCCCAATTCGGGGAAGTACTCTGCATGGGTTCCTCCCCCAAAGTGGGATTGGTGTGTTATATTTCCCTCAACCCGGGTTTTTCAAAAATCACCAAAATCACAATGTTTCTGAAAAATCCTGGGTTGAGCCCCCTCCTGAGGGAATGGCATGGGCCCCGCCCCGCTGCCTGTTCTCCCACCTTATGTCATGTCGGCTTCTGCTGAGCTGCCCACTGGTGTGACTCAGAAAGGTCCCCCAGGCATGTTTTCTCTCTGTGGCAACGTGTCAGCGTGTGCTTCATGTCTGGGGCCTCTCTCTGGGTTGCTGAATCTCCCCTTTCATGTTTCCTGTCTCTCTGTGCTTGCAACATAGATAACGGTGGCATCTCTGGGCCTCTCTGCGAAGGGGGGTGGGGGAAGCCAGGTGGCTCTTTATCTTTCCCAGACCTTGGGAAGGGACTTTCATTTTCCAACTCTTCTTTTCCCGCTTTTACTTTACGTAGATGGGGGCAGGGGAGGGAGTGATCAACAGAAGTAATAAAGCTGTGGAGAACCGGGGGCGGGGGGCGGGGGAGGGGTTAGAACTGGCTTTGCAAAAGCCAGGGGTTCAGTGTTCTTTCCAATAAAGACGACTGTGTGATAAATCCCAGGGTCTGTAATTGAATGAATCCTAGACCTGACCCAACAACTGTGAGTGCCATTTCACCCAAATGTGTACAGTGATGGATTCACAAACGGGGCCATTGAGAGCAGTGGCCCTGTTTCCTTTCCTTTTTCGGGTGCTCAGAGCACGTTGCTAGACAGATGCACACCTTTGGGTAGTGGAGGAGACATACTGCTTTGCTCCCTTTTTGGACAGATGTTATTATTTTGTCACAAGTTAAGGGCAGGGGGTCCCTGCATGCTTCATGTTTGCATGTGTGGTGGTTTCAAAGCCCTAAACTTTTTTTTCCACGCTGGAGAAATGGGAGGGGGAGATCCTGCTTGGGCTCCCAGAGTTGCTGTAGCTTCTCCACCAATCAGAAGCGTTCCTTTGGCAAAGGGTGGGAAAGGGCGGAAGGGGAACTGTGGTGATGGAACAGCCAGAATGCAGGAAAAACGGGGTGTTTGTGCCTGCACAGCTCTGTTTGCATGTAAAAAAATAGTGGGTTCGTGTGAAGGGGCAGAAAGAAAACGAATTGTTTCCTTCATGGAAAATGGGCACCTGTTAGGAGCAGCGGCTGGTCTATGTATCCTAAATGCAACCTTCATGTAACCTGATTGATGTAAGCTCTGATTGACGTGTAAAGGGCCTTTCTCTTCCTTTCCTTTCCATTCACATGCTTATTGCTTTGACACCAACTGCAGATAACTAGGCTGAATGACCCTCTCTGGCTCAGGGAAACAGGATGTGCCTGTTGTCTGAGGGGGAAGGTGAGGCAGGTGGCCGCAGCTATCCCCATCGCAGCCTTGGAGGCACCCAAGCCTGAAAAAATTGCTTTTCACACTTTCTCTGGGAAATTGGGAGGGGGGAGTTGGGCAAGGATAAAGGAGCCCAAGAAAGCCAGGTCGAGCAGAACTGGCTTTCTCAAGCTAGGTCCTTGCTGCCTTTCCATAAATGCTACTGATCAAGAATCCAGAGTCTGTTTGTTGGTTTAAGGTCCGAGACCTAACCATGCAAAGGACAAAAATGGAATAAAATAGACCCAGATTCAAAAATAACAGGTGTAACCCACGGTCATTATGCTGTGCGGAATCCACCAGAGATAATTTGTCTACTAATGAAGGCTTCAGTTGAAAATGCCAGCTTGTACCGTGGAGTGCATTTTGGATTTTTTGTGGGTGTGGATTGGAATGCTTTGTTTCCATATCATCTATTCTCAACTGGAGAGTCACTGAAAGAATCTCCATTGACGAGAGCACATGGCGCCAGGGTTGTGCTCTAGGGAACTCTACTGGATTAAAAGACAGCAGTAGTGGCTGTGGTGGGAAGGACTCAGCACACATATTTTGTTTGTACCTTAAGTGTACTGATTTATACACATGTTATCTGTGCTGCTATTATTATTATGATACAGGAATTTTGTAGGCATGCGTATCACCTTTGCACTTTTTGTGCAATTTTTGCCCTTTATAATTATTTATTAAATTGCACGATCAATGCTTCAGTGCATAGTTGAAATGCTTTAGTGAGTGGGTTAGCAGTCAGGAGTATGCTGATTAGTCTTAAACACATTCTCCCCCAGCACCACTTTCTCAGTCTTCAAAGCAGCTACATAGAGCTGCTAATTGGTGGGGGGAGGGAAGCACACCACAAAACACATACCTCTTTCCCCCGCCTTTTAGTTCAAGCCCTAAAAGAGAGAGGATATGAAGAGAATCTTCATGTGATACAGCTATCCACCAGCTCCCCCTGGCCCACCTGCGAATCCCCATATTCCTCTTCTGTTCTAGCTTTCATTTATTTAAAAAAGCCCATCCAAATCTGGCCAGTTTTTGATCTAAACTTTCCATTTTTTGACAATTCATCCTGCCCAAGAGGAAGCAGGCAAAAGCACGTAGAATATCTGCATAGATAGCCACAACTGAATAACCTACACATCAAACTGAAAACCAAATACAGAGTTTTGTTACAGAACTTGCTAAATGTTTTAAGCATCTTAGCTGTCAATTCTTACCAACAGGATTTAAACAATGGCCCCTTCTGCACACGCAAAATAATGCGTTTTCAAACCACTTTCACAACTGTTTGCAAGTGGATTTTGCCATTCCGCACAGCTTCAAAGAGCATTGAAAGCAGTTTGAAAGTGCATTATTCTGCATGTGCGGAATGAGCCAAAGTTTTTAAAAACAAGCTCTAGGGTTGGGTGAGGGTATTCATCTTTTGGGATTTGCACAGGCTGCCTACTTTTACCATCCAGGCTGGCCAGCAAGGTCTTGGCTTCAGAGAAGATGGCCTCTCCACTTGAGAGTGACGATGCGGCCAGCAGGTGGGTCCCTTTTGCTTTTTGCCATAGCTGCAAACAGAGAGAAGGCAGGAGTGAGATTCTGCATGTGTGTAGCCAGAAAAACACACCTATCTGCTGTGAGTGGATAGTCCACTCACAGTGGACAAAAACACATCTAATATGTCTGTGTTCCTTAGGCTCAGTTCTCATGTTAGAAAATCCTTGTGTCCTCCACCAGTCCTGTAGTTAAGTTTGATGTTTTGTACTAAAATTTAATTCCCAAGGCAAGAAGAAGCACAATTTTGATAAGGGCCCCAACAGAGAGGAAGAGGGAACTTCAGGCTCTTCCTCCTCAACATCATCCACCTAGGGGTGAATCTACAATAAATAGTACCCGGGGCAAGCAGTGGAATTTGTGACCAACAAGCTGTATTAGCTTTTATTAGCTCAGGAACAATGAAGTCAGGCCCAAAGGACTTTCCACGTTTAAGATCAGTTATTAAAGATACAGTCTCTTGAGGGGTGACTGGGGGCCATTGAGCTATATTTTCTAAACTTGTCTCTTCACTCAGATGTTGGATTCAAAGCAAGATAGAAATATGAGCTACACATTTCTGGTGTAATATGATGTTGGGTCTCCTAGATCCTAGTCAGATGCCCCAACCTCTACAACGCACTGGCTTGTTTTTTTAAAAAGTGTTGGATTTGTTGGTTTAAAAAGTTTTGGATTTGTTGGTTTTTTAAATAGAATAACAAGCATACACGGAAGATGAACCTCGGAAACAAATCCTGTTAACCAGTTATCAACCTTCTTAAAACATGAGGCAAGGAAGACAAGGAGATCAAAATCTGCTCCACAGGCTGGTCATCTGAGGAGTGATGGCAGAAAGAAACAGATCTTATTTTGCAACAGAGAAACTGTCTGCCTTTCCTGCTTCCGGGAACAGTGATGGCATCTCAGCACTGCTAGGTTGTGGGTGTTTGTGTGTGCCGAAGTAGGGAATGACTTGAGGGCACTTCCAAAGAACATGGAGCCATTACTGATTTAAACATTTACAGTTCAAGAAGTCAGTCGCCTTTACCACACAAGCTCTCCAGGTTCAAAACCAGCCTCCATTCCACTCGCAGCCACTCCCCCTTCCAGCTTCATGATCAGTGGACTTCCCATTTCGTTCTTTGATGCCTTTTGGCGCTAAATTCCACTCCTAAATTTTGGTCTAATTTTTAAAAATTAATTGCAGAACTGCAGCTTTCTGATCCTCTCATTCATGTTGAATTGTTTTTTGTGCTGGTGATGGAAGTGGAAAGTACTGCCAAGTCTTAGGCCCTTTTTGCACGGGCCAAAATCAACAATTTTGGCCTGGTAAAACACCATTTTGGGGGGGACCCTTCGCACAGGCACTGCTGCCAAATTGATGCAGTGGTGCTATGTTCCAGCCCAAACGGTGTTTTCAAACCTTGCTCGAGAGCGAGGTTTTTAGCAAATGCTGGCTTCCATTTGGTGCCATGTGAACGGCACTGGGTGGCAGCTGGCGTTTCTCCCCCAGCCCTCCCAAACATTGCTTACTTCTGGTCTCCTTCCATCACATTGTAGAGGCCAGGAGACACACCTCCTAGCCTCTGACTCCAGGGTCGTCGCTCTGGCCAGGGGGGAGAAACTGTCCCTGGCCTCCACAACACGACGGAAGGAGACTGGAGGTAAGCAATATTTGGGAGTGGTGCAGCCTGTGCGAAAGCGGTCCGTGCGAACGGTCCCATGGGGGTGCATCGGCATAAACTATGCCGATGCACCCCTGCAAGCTGGCCATGCGGAAAGGGCCATAGATTGTCACCTGAAATGATGGGGTCTGCCCAGTGGTGGGATTCAAATAATGTAACAACCGGTTCTGAAATGATTCAGTGGTGGGATTACAACCAGTTGTCTGAACTAGACAAAAAATTAGCAACCAGTTCTACTGAACTGGTGAGAATAGGCTGAATCCCACCAATAAGTGAATCCCACCCTTTTTATAGTGGGAGAATTAGCAAGAGCAGTGTAGTGAGAAGTCGGATAAGCTTGAGATTTTTGTCAGCAAAGTTTACACAGATGGGTTTCTGCAAGAAATCCACAGGAATAAAAGGGGTAAAAATAATAAATGTACATGCACACAAATCAAAGCAGCATTCACCCAGTCCTAGGATATAGAGTAAAAATCTGGAAAAGTAAGGGATTTTTTGGAAATAAGGCGATAATTATCTGATGAGCAGAGTTCAGCAACCTGTGCTCAGCTCCCGTAGAAGAAGAAAGGCAACACAGAAACTGTATTAGCAAGAAACATCCAGGGAAATACTGAATACTAAATGCTTGTTGAGGGGCTAGTTATAAGGAGAATAATGCTAAAGTTTTGCTAAGAGACTCTAATCTCCCAAAATAAAGGAGGGAAGACAAAAGAAGGACACTTAGATTATGTGTTGGAAACTTAAATTAAGTGGTGGATAATTAAACTGAATGGTTTGGCACTCGGCTTCCTGTTTTAAGACAGGGAGTGCCCAGAGATAGTTATATTTTTAAAGTGAAGTTGATTTAACAACAACTTCAGGACAATGCCAAATGCAAATTAGGGTGGTCCTTGGAAGGTGAGATTAGTATTTTGGCAGAAATCTTTGTTAACATATCCTTTGTCTCATGGAGGTTTGTGAGTCAGGACTAGAGTTGGTAACTGGCTTTGTAGGCTGAAAGCTATTGCCTTTTCCTAATCTCTTTAGGAAGGGTTGAGACAACTGAGTTTGCAAGGCTGATGTTGGCGAGGGCTAGCCCAGGCAGGTTTTTCTGTCCTTATGGGTGACACTGGGCCAGTGCGGAGGATGGCATTCCATCTTGGCACTGAATTCCTAAGCTGCTTGCAACGTTGGCAGAACAGGTAGGAGAATGGCTTCAAAAGCAGCCCTCCACACATACCATGGGTTTATCTGATAACGAGGTGACTGATGGTGACCTCACAAGTTTTCAAGACAAGAGGCAGTGAAAGGTGGTTTCCATTGCTTGCCTCTGCCCAGTGGACCCTGGGCTTCCTTGGCAGTCTCCCACCCAGGTAGTAGGCGATCTGGTTTTATTTGGCTTCCAATCTCTAATGAGAGCTTGGGTCATCTAGGTCAGGGTACTTTTCTGTTACTGCTGTGCAAATGTTACTGCTGTGCAAATAAAATACTGCAGAAAAATAATCTCAGTGCTACTGTAGCACACAAGCAACTTTTGTTAGGTCATCATTTTATTGCATGTGCACTCCAGCACATTAATAACACATCGCACAAAAAGAATCCTCACCTGCCATTGTCTTTTTGAATGGTTTGATGAAGGCACATTGGTAACACAGAGGAGGGAAAAGGGGCATATCAATTTCAGGAACAGAAATCTGCATGCGCGTACGTGCATATACACACACAAAATGCTCTGCATAAAATTAAGAAACAAAATGCAAAATAATACAGTATTCCTAGCATATTAGTTTCACTCTGGAAACAAGAGCTGGTTGTTCAGAACTCTAAAAACTGGGAAGAAATTTGGAAGAGGAAAATTTCAGAAGGATTCCTAACCTGTTCCAGCTGCTCCATCCTCCATTTCTCTCCCTCTAGGCTGGCCTGTATAGCAAGGGATCCATTCGCCACCTGTTCTGCCACTGACTCCAACAGCTGTTCCAGCTCTTTTGTACCTTGAGTGACATTTTCTGCTTGCCCCAGCAGGGGGTGCTGTAGGATCAAATGCCAGAGCATTTTAGGCTCTTCAATCTGATTTTTAAAATTATGCACTAGGTTGCCTCAAGAATTTGACTGAAGTGTGTAACTTTTAATAAGCAAAGAAGGATTTCAAACATGGTTCTGGTGGGTTTTCCAGGCTTTGCAGCCATGGTCTGGTGGATCTTGTTCCTAACTTTCTGCCTGCATCTGTGACCACTGCCACACAGGCCGGAAAACCCACCAGAACAAGTTGAATCCAGCCGTGAAAGCCTTCGACAATACAATTTCAAACATGCTGGTTTAGAAGAAGCCCACAATTTCCATGGGAGATACTCCAGAATCTAGGTGACTCTCTGGTCCAAAGTGCTAGGGCATCAGAGTGCTTAGCTTCAGATAGAGAACATACTTCAGACTCTTTCTCTGGAACAATTAAAGGCCAATTCTGGAAAAAACCAATACAGTCAAAACATATATTTCTCTTCAAGAATGAGGCTTCCTCCTTCAGGCTGCCTGGCCCACTGGCTGCCTAGTTCCTCCCCTTCTTGGACTCCATCAACAGCTTTGCAAAAGGCAAAGGAGAGAAAACCAGGCCCATTCTGCTCACAGCAAAAAACAGCAGTCAGCACAACAGGCAGGAGGAAATCAGGACTTGCGGTAAGTGGAACCACCTGGGCTGGCAGTGCCCCCGGGGCCCCTTAGGAATTCAGGCAGGGGCAACAACAGCAACAAGTGAATATCCACGGTTGCTGTGACCTCAGCTTGACTCTGCTTGTTCCTGGCCACAAGTGGCCCTCCACTGGAACTGCCCAGGTAGCAAAAGGGTCAATCCACCCAGCCACAAAGATGCAGGGGGTCTCTGCCAGATCTTCCCATGGCTGCCAATGATGCAAAAGAGCTGCAAATCATCACCTAGCCCAGTGATGGCGAACCTTTTCGAGACCGAGTGCCCAAATTGCAACCCAAAACCCACTTATTTATCGCAAAGTGCCAACACGGCAATTTAACCTGAATACTGAGGTTTTAGCTTAGACAAAACGGTTGGCTCCAAGGCGTGCATTACTTGGGAGTGAGCTTGGTGGTAGTCGGTGGCTTTGCTTTGAAGCAACCGGGCAACTCTTCCAACGGGTGAATCACGACCCTAGGAGGGTTTACTCAGAAGCAAGCCCCATTGCCAGCAACCGAGTTTACTCCCAGGTAAAAGATGGAGCTTCAGTTCTTCGCGTGAAAATCAGTGGGGTTTAACAGCGCTCAACAGGGTTACCTACACTGCTTCCCCAAAACTAGGTTTTAGGTTTAATGCTAATAATCGAGCCCAGCGGCCCAGGCCAGCCTAGATGTGTGTGTGTATGTGGGGGGGGGGGGGATTTCCCCCCACATTATGAACTCTGTTTGCACGTGCCCACAGAGAGGGCTCTGTGCCACCTCTGGCACCTGTGCCGTAGGTTCGCCACCACTGACCCAGCCTCTGATGAGGAGAACCACTTCTGGGAAAAGCCACATTCATCTGGCATGGACCTGTCAAGTGAGCTTATTTTTTGAGATGGAGAAGAATGTCCCCTGCGGCTTCTGCAGCCCCAAAAGATCAAAACTCAGATGGTCACCAAGATCTGAATTTCACAGTGCACTCCCTCTAGGACAGTGGTGGCGAACCTATGGCACGGGTGCCAGAGGTGGCACTCACCCTCTCTGTGGGCATGCATGCACAGAGTTCTGAGAAGGAGCCACCCAGCAGCGGTCGTGGTAACAGCAGAAGCAGTTAAGGAAAAGAAAACACAGGAACCCAGGCGTTGTTCACTTCAAAGAACAGAAGGGTTTTATTCCTTGTTTCCAAAAGCACAAAACAGTCTGACAGAGTGCAGCGCAGCAACTGGATAACCAAAGCACGCATAGACCAAACTGTTCTGTGCATATACATAGAGACATACAACCAATCAGGGAGCAGTGATGCAATCACACATGATGTGCTTAGTCATGGTTGCATCACCCACTGAAACTAGGTGAAAGGTAGAGTATTGCATCAGCCAAGCTGTCAAGTAGATTTTGGTGATCTAACTGTCAAGTCCTAACAAGTTCATCATGTGATAACAGTGTAATTATTTCAGGGAGATTATTAGCATTAAACCTAAGACCTAGTTTTGGGGAAGCAGTGTAGGTAACCCTGTTAAGCACTGTTAAACCCCACTGATTTTCACGCGAAGAACTGAAGCTCGATCTTCTACCTGGGAGTAAACTCAGTTGCTGGCAATGGGGCTTGCTTCTGAGTAAACCCTCCTAGGGTCGTGATTCACCCGTTGGAAGAGTTGCCCGGTTGCTTCAAAGCAAAGCCACCAACTACCACCAAGCTTACTCCCGAGTAACGCGCACCTTGGAGCCAACCATTTTTTTAATACTAAAACCTCAGTATTCAGGTTAAATTGCCGTGTTGGCACTTTGCGATAAATAAGTGGGTTTTGGGTTGCAGTTTGGGCACTCGGTCTCGAAAAGGTTCGCCATCACTGGTCTAGGAGGTTTGCACAGCCCTACTGAAATTCACTGGGGTGGGGGGTGGGGGACAGGAATCAAACTGCTGGTACCCCATGTCCCCTGGCGCATGCTGTTTCATCACTAATGCTGGTGCTGCTGTTTCATCATGTGGGGAGCCATGGAGCTGTTTCATCATGACGACATGGTGTGCGCCTGAGCCGCATGCTGCCGAGCCCCTCCCTGCAGGCTGTCTCCTGCCGCCTCCAGACCCTGGGGAAGGAGGCCGGGGGGTGGGGTTCAGCAGTGGGTGGCCCAGGAGCTGGCCTGCCCCCTTGGCGCCCATCCAAGCCTTGCCCCGACCTCCCTTACCCTCCCTGCTGGCTCCCTGGCTCCTGCAAGTGGGGTGCCGGGGGATGTGGGGAGCCAGGCCCGTGGGGGGGGGGCACAATTTAGCCCTGGTACAGCACTGGTATTGACCACTTACAATTTGCTCAAGATTAATAGCTACAAGTGAGGTCAAGTGGCTGAATGGCAGAGCAACTTCTTCAATCCCAGGTAAAAGGACCAGATAGGAAGTGTTATGAGAGCCTCTGCCTGAAACCCTGGACAGCCACTGCCAGTCTGTGTGGACAGTACCGGCCTTGATGGACCCAGAATCTGGTTCAGTATAAGGTATGTTAATACCTCTTTTTGGGCCAACCATTTTTCAGCATAGCCTTTCCACTGCCTACCAGCTCTGAAGTGGTGATCCGTGACAGGTTCTTTGACATTTCCATGCTGATCTGCTGAACTGAAGCAAAGGTCTTCTTGGCTGTAGCCTTTTCCATCTCAGATCTGAGCTCTTGCTGCATTGTTTGGATTCTCTGATACCTGTGGGGAGAAGTAGCCATCTGTGTAGCAAGAGGAGTAACAAAAGAAGAAGATCATCTCTGCAGCAGGTTCCATGCACTGGTTCATCTTCAGAGTCAGTCTCTGAAATTCTGCAAATTTTGCACCAAAAACTGGTGATGCATAGCATGAACTGGTTAACACCTGTGACGTCACTGAGACATCCTCCTTCCCAGATCATGAAGCAGAATTCACACTATTTAAAACATTTTGTCTCCCCCTTTTAAAATAAAGAGATGTGGAAGAAAAAATTCAAATGCATATAATAATTAATTTTTTTAGAAATCCAGCAGAATTAGTGAGGGAAGAGAAAGTCAGGCAGCTAACGCAGCATTCATCTGCATAATACATACACCTCTCATTCTAGCTGCAAAGCAAGTCTCGTACTGCAGCCAAAGAAGCCGCTATGTTTTCTTCTGAGATTTTTTTCTGACTTTTCCCTGATAGGTTTTCCAAAATGATGTTTCTCCAATAAATGATGTTTCTCACACTTCCCGCAAGCGCACCTCTCTTCCATCTGCTTCCTGAATTCCAGTGTTGTGTTGCCTGTCAAGATGCTCTGCAAAAGAAGGTGGCTGGAATTGGTCATCACGAGTGCCCTCCTTGCAGTGTCCTCAATCAGAGCCACGCTCTCCTCGTGGCTGCAGAGAGAAGAAGAAGAGTTTGGATTTATACCCTGCCTTTCTCTCCTGTAAGAAGACTAAAGGTGGTTTACAAACTCCTTTCCCTTCATCTCCCCACAGCAACCTTGTGATGTAAGTCGGAAAGACAGTTCCAAGAGTTCTGTGACTATCCCAAGCTCACCCAGCAGGCTTCATGTGGAGGAGGAAGAAACAAATCCAGTTCACCGTAAGAGTTTTCTGCTCATTTGGAGCAGTGGAGAATCAAACCTCATTCACCAGATGAGAGTCCACCACTCTTAACCACTATGCCCATGTTGCCAGACCCAAGTCCTCAACACAAGGCTTGTTCCAGGTTTGGGGAGCCGTGGGCAGGCAGTGTCCAGGAGGCCATTCTGTCCATCATCACCAGGTGCCCTGCAATTTCCCTCCCTTCACCCCACACCTGCCTGTGCATCCTTCTCCTGCTTACGACTCCTCTTCTTGCCCATACTCATTTACCTCCACCATCTGCACACCCTTCCCCCAAGGAACTGGCCAGTGTGTGCAGCTGGGAGTGCTGCCATCACGAGGAGAGGGCCCCAGCTGAACACCCTCTGTGTGCCCTTCTTCAATGGCCCGGTGCAACTGGGAGCATGGTCAGTGGAGCCATTAAAGCAAACGGATGGGAAAAGGCAAGCAGGTTTCTTCAAAAAGAAAGAAGAGACTCTAAGAATTAACAGAACTTGGGTACCAGTACTTCAAAACGCTAGAACCAAAGGCCAAGGGCATGCTGGGTTCATGGACAATGGATTCCACCCAGACACAGGGTTTGCATTCACTAAGACTGTTGCTGCTACAGGGAATGCATTTGAATGAGCCACTGCTTGTGGATTGGCACAAAATAAAATAATAGAAATAATAATATAATATAAATAAAATAATAGGTTGGCAGGGCTGATTTGGGCTGTGGCCATTGAAGGTGCCCTGTGTTTGAATGTGCCACCGTAATGGACTTGCCCCACCCTAAAGGGCTGGTGTGAAGCAGGCCTGCTTAAAGAGGCCTGGGTGACAGAAACAGTAAGGCAGCAGGCCCTAATTTAAATAAAAGCCAGGTGATTGGTCGATGGAAGGTGCTGTTGCCCCTGGCCAAGGTGAGGGGTAAGCGCTAAAACACTGCTAGATAAACAGAAAGACAGAGAGAGCCTGTCAGACAGTTCTTCGTTGGGAGTTCTGCAGAGAGCAGCTCGTGTCTCCCCGCTCCGTCTCTGGGGAAAAGGGATTCTGGTCCAGCTCAGACAGCTGGCAGGATTCTGGTGACTCTCCTCAAGCGGAGGAAGCTGGTGAGGGGAAGGAAGGCCCTGGCTTGTTGGTGCAGAGCGAAGCGCCGGCCAGAGGCTTGTCAGCAGACACTGACCAGACCCAGGAGTCTGTCCTGCCCCTGTGCAACCCCAGTCTGGGAAAAGCCCGATCCAGAGGCAGTGAGGCCATTGGGAGTAGAGTGAGAGAGGGAGGCTGTGTAATGCCTGAAACTCACAGGGCATAGACTGGGTGTGTGTGTGTATTCAGTGAGTTGTGGATCAGAAAGGACTAGTGTCTGTCTGGGAGGAAAAGCAAAGTGCATAAAAGCCAAGTCGTTTCTGGAGAGACATCTGCGTGTGCGTGTGCATGTGCGTGTGCGTGTGTGCGTGTGTGTGTGTGAAACCTAAGCAACATCTGAAGCGCTGTAACTTTTAAGTGAAAAGAACCTCTCTGAAATCGTAAAGCGTTAGTCCCTCTCTGAGCCAGTTTAAGAAGCCTTTCTTTTGTTTTCAAAATAAATTTAATTCGTTCTGTTCAAGTTACCCTCGTGCCAGCCTGCGTTGTGGGTGGGAGGCTGAAGAGTGCCGGTCTGTGAGACTAGAATCCCAGACAATTTTGAGTTCCCTCCATTTTTGCATATGGAACTCTGAAGGACATTCCCCTCAAACCAAGAGTGAATGTGAGGTGGGATCCTTTATTATATTTGGCAGCCAGAAGCAGTTTTGGGATTCCCAGTTCCTTCTCTTTACTGGTGGCAGCAGAGTAAAAAGAAGATCCCTGAACATTAGCCTGGGATATTTTGGGTGGCAAAGGAAACCCCACTGGTCAGTGTAGTGGGAACCTTGATTGTAGGCCACCCATCCCGTTACAATTGGTGGCTAGTGGTGGGAAAATAGCTCTCCCTCGCCCTTGAATATAAGTACCCCGTTACAGCCACTGCTTGTGGATTGGCACAAAATAAAATAAAATAATTAATAATATAAATAAAATCATATAAATTGTAGGTTGGCAGGGCTGATTTGGGTGGTGCCAATTGAAGGTGCCCTGTGTTTGAATGTGCCACTGTTTGTGAACTAGATTGGAAGCAGGTGTATGTGTTTTATCAGAGTCTGCAGCTAGAGAACCGTTTTGTCATCAGTGTGGCCAGTGAACATTTTGAATGCCCCCCCCTCCTCACTTAACTGTATGAGCAGATGCTTGGCTTTCCCACTCTCGCTCCCTCAAGGTTGTGCCACTGGGAGCTGTTGAAAGCAGTAGGAAGCCAACTCACCTCTCTAATTCCCTTGGATAGACTGCTTCCCGTGATCCCCTCAGTAAGCGGGCAAAAATGTGTAGTCACACATCTCCTGGCAGGAGTTTGGCAGCCAGTGTAGGTATTTAGTGAAAATCACAGGACAAACGCAGGTGCCAAAAACAAGCAGTTTTCTCCCTCCTTTGTTTCAAGAAAAGCACCACAATGCCCAACCTCTTTCTTATTTGCAAATAACTATATTCACTGCAAAATGTTTATTGATTCTTTTCTTTCTCTATATTTCTCCACCACCAGGAATTTAACCCCTTTATCATTTCTCCTGAAGTAGTGTGTCTGCGCTTTAAAGCAGTTTTGAAGGGCTTTCTGGTCTTGAGGAAATTACTACTGTGGGATTCCTAGACACACTAAAACAAAATAAAATTTTATTTAAATGTTTCAAGAAATAATTGACAACAAATAAAACAAACTGAGCCAACAACTTCTGCAGGTAACATTCACTTTACAGCAATCCACCCTCTCATTCCTTTACATCTCTGAGGCCCTATTAGGAGTTGATTCAATTTCTAGTTTCTCTGTGTTTCTCTCTATTTCTTTGGCAATTCCACACTTCATCTAATACTATAAGTTTAGCACAAGTAGCTGCCCTTCCTCAGTCTAGTCCAGAATGCTGTTCTAAGCTTTTTCACACATTGATTATCTCTCAGTTCAACACAAACTGTCCACACTCTCCAGTGCCAGCCCATCAGCATTCTTTCCCCACCTTTCAGCCCCTGTCCTTCTACAGCTCACCTCTCATTTTAAAGGCACACACGCCCCATTTCCTAAAACATGCAGCCAAACTCTTTATAAAGTCGAAAATCTGCTGAAGGGGAGGCACCCAGTTAATGCTGGAGAGAGATGAAGATTAGGGTTTTTTTTGTAACTCCCATTAATTAACGTTGGCTTTGGCTGATGATCTGCCACTTAAAACTGCTGCCAGCAGCCAAGCCACGGAGAAAGGAAACTACAAACAAGACACCATTTCACTTTGTCCAGACTCACAAAAATTATATTTGAACAGAGATTTGCATTAGTATTGTTGTAAAATGGCTTAAGAGCCATATTTTGAGGCTGAAAATTGGGATATAAAATAAACACAGGAAAGTGTGAGGCTCTGATAACAGCCTCTGAAGTCCAGAGCGACTGTACAGAACGTACCTTCCGGCCAGCAACTTAGCCTCCAAAGCCTGGTTACCCCAGTTTGTAGGTTGGTGTGAAATCTCAGAAGGCAACTCCTGGGTTGAAAAAACAAAAGATCAACATGGGTCTCTTGGGTTCAGATAGATTTCCTCCAGAGTTGTGAAGAGGTTGAATGCCGACTTGAAGGATATCATGTGGCAGGAACTGCTCAAAAGGGGGAACAACTTGGCATCCACATGCCCATCCACATGCCCAGTAACTGGCATGCCCAGTTATGAAGCAAGTTCAAAAACAATGCAAAAATTACATAGTAGGACCCTACTTATAGGAAGCTATCCTCAAGACAGTCAGACCCTAGTCATTTACCCATGTAACTTTGTGAACTGTGTTGTACAGGCAACCCTATCACCTGTGTAGAAAAGCACTCTTGAATAATTCTGTTGAGCATGGAGAAAGGATCCATATCTTTCCCTGGATCCATATCTTCCAGATACATGTAAGTAACAAAGTGGGGTTCTACTCAGTGGTGGGATCCAAAAATTTTAGTAACAGGTTCCCTCGCCAGCCCCCCCTCAGCAAAGGGGGCAGAGGCGTACCTAGGCAAACCTGAGCCCTGGGCAAAACCTGAGTTGGATGCCCCCCCATGGGCAGCCACCCCACCACGACCCCCCAACATTTTTTTGCACCAGGTCATTTCTAAATCATCATCACATTATAGAAAATGCCCCAACTCACAAATCTGAACACAGCAATGGTGAAACATGCAGGTTCTTTGATAGAGACTGGTGAGATAAAAGGTACGAAAGGCTGAGAATCGCAGTACCTGAAAGGGATTAACCCAGTTCAGGGAGTCACATTATTAGTCGCAATTGCTATACGGAACCTTCACGTTCAAAGGCAGGATGCCTCTCGGGGAGGCGAGGGCGTGGAGGTGTAAAAGCGGACCCAATTAGTAACCCCTTCTCGGCACACACAAATAATTAGTAACCCACTCTCAGGAACTGGTGAGAACCTGCTGGATCCCACCTCTGGTTCTACTTTGCAAGGAGCTTGGCAGCCCCCAGTTTTCCATGAGAGACAGAGTGCGCCCAGATACCATTGCAGCCAGTGTTTCCGTGGCCAGCTCGATCTCTTGCTGCGTGGACTGCAGGGCAGAAAGGATATCAGAGAAGAGTACACAGGTCTTGGTGTTCCCACTGCCGTGGCAACCCATCACGCCACTGACGTTCCTCAGCTGGCTCCACGCACGAGATACAGAGCTCTCCAGCTTGGCAGCCTCTTCTAGGAACAGGGACTTGGCACCTGCAAGCAAGACGCCAGCCGTTACGTTCATGTTGCTGGAGCTGGGCCAATGTACAGGCAAGCGTAAAACATGATTAATACTGAGTACCCTGAAGGGCTTGGCCTGCTTTCTTTTGTAGTAAAGAGGGTCAGGGTGGGGGTGGTTTCCTTCAGTCTCTGTTGTGTTGCTGGCATGAAAGAAACAGCCATAGCAAAAGGAAAACTTCTGCTGGTTAAGTGTCCCCAGTGTAGGCCTGGAACACATTTTAGCTGTGATGTACATATTCAACAGGGGGAGGTGGTCTACATCAGATGTGGGCAGTGGTGGGATTCAGCCGGTTCGCACCACTTCCGCAGAATCGGTTGTTAAAAAGGTGCTTGTATGCAATTAGTTGTTAAATTATTTGAATCCCGCCACTGGATGTGGGGGACCTGGTTGTACCACTTCATCCAGGCTGCAGGTGGGGGGAACTGCACTTTGGAATTCTCCTTGATGGAACAACACCAACAACCCTTCCCCCCGCATATATTCAACGAGCAGGTCAGCATCAGAGTTACTGAAAGGTGTGGTTTTTCTGGTTTGATTAGTAAGTTGGAGTTTCTCAGGACTCAGAAAAAACTGCCTCCAGCCAAACAGGGTTTGTGGTGCTTTGTGTTATTTCAAAATCCTTTGAAATTGGTTTGATCAGGGTGGGTGGAAGAAACGCAGGCTGCCCCAAGGAAAACTGCTGCTTCTCCCAAACCATGTTCAGCTGTCTTAAAAAACGACTGCCCGTTCACATGACTTTGCAAAGGCGGCAGAGGATCCCCCAGAGGAGACATTGGGAGACCCTGTGGTGGTGGTGGGATCCAGTGTCCCCAGATCCCTCTTTGGTTCTGACAGGAAGAGAGGCCCCTCTCTGTACCTTTCCTCAAGTGGCGGCTGTGGATGCCGTCTTCCCGTGGAGCCTCTCCCAGCACTGCGTAATGGGCCTTGTGCCAGCCACAGTCTGGTTTCTGTAGCCATGACTCCATCTCGGCCAGCTGGTCCTTCAGCTTGTCTGCCTGGAGAGGAAAAGGGTTCAGATGGGGCAGCTTTGGAGGGAGACAGAAGTTACAGAAAAGGTCACAGGCATCCCTGGGCCCAGGATGGCCACAGGACAAAACAAACAGTGTCCTCTACTGCTCCAGGCAGGGTATGGCACTTGAATCCACTGATGAAACTGCCACGTTAATGTTCTTGCGTTTCTCTGTCCTTTGGTCCATGGGAATGGGCGGGGAAAGTTCTTGGGGCAGTCAATCTGCACCAAGCACAGCCAGCATTTTCTTCTAACTCTAATATTATTGTTTTCAAGCTGCACTGTTTTGATGCTTTTATGTGATTTTATGCTAGGATACAGGGGCCCTGAGATGATGAGCAGCAAAGTGCTGCATTTGAAGCTCTGCTCTCAACCTGAGGTCAATTCTGTCAGAAGTCAGTTTCAGGCAGCCGGCTCAAGGTTGACTCAGCTTTCTATCCTTCCAAGGTCACGAAAATGAGCACCCAGCTTGCTTGCTGGGGGCACCATGCAGGCGCCTGGGGAAGGCAACGGCAAATGACTTATAAACAGCCTGCCAAGTAATGTCTGCGTGTGACGTCACCTCATGGGCCAGTAATGACGTTTTGATGTTAAAATTTTAAATTGTAGGTTAAGGGTTTTTAAGTGTAATTTTAATTGTAATACCAAACTTGTAGATTATTAGTTTGCAGCAGACTTGACAGATGGCAGGATCGTCTCACAAGCAATCACAGCCACTGAACATGATAAGTTCACTGGTCAAACAGCACTATGCACTATGAAGTCTACATCAGCTGTGACTTTTTGCCTTAGGAGGCCAGAAAAGTGTCAACATTTTAGAATCTCAGAAGTTCAACAGCACACGGGAGAGGGTGACTTTAACTCAGCTGAAAAAAAGGGTTAATTGACTAACTGTCTGGCTGACGAAAGCAAGCAATGACCGGCAGGGCGAGATCCCACCTCCTCCTTCACCAGACTGTAGCAGATCGGGCATTCTGTGCACTGAGAGCTCTCGGGGTCAAGGAAGTGGTTGTTTTCACACTGGTCACACCGGTTGCCCGTGAAGCCCCTCTTGCACACGCACGTGCCGACTTCACTGCACTGGAGAGAGACAGATCCTACGTGGGAGCAGTTGCAGGCTGCAGGGAGGGAGGGAAGGAAGGAGACACATATCAAAAAGGGACCTGTAATTTTTCAGCAACTTATTAATGCAGAATGTTGTATGGCCTCCAGAATTAGACCAACAGTCCATGGAGCACACCTTTCTGTTTCCAAGACGGGTCAGCCGGCCATTTTTGGGAAGTCAACAGCCTCTTGCTGTTCAAAGGTACACTACATCTGAACATGGAAGCTTCATTTATAATTGATTGAAGGTTTATAGCTACTGCTACCTTTGTGAATGCGTTTAATTCCTTATTAAAGAAATCTAAGCCAGCAGATAGTACCTTGCCTTGTGGAAGTGAATGCACTTAATTCCACAAGTGAATCCAAGTTAATTCCACATTAGCTGAAGGCTCTCTGCAATTAACATATGGAATTCACTGCCACAAGAGCAAACTGCTAATTAGCTGTACTGAGTGAGTATGGTGAGTTTCAGTATGAAGGGAAAGAGACAAAGATTTATTTCTGTCCCATTTGCATACTGTTTATAATTGTACAAACCTTCATCATGTCCCATCTAGAGGGCCACTTCACGCGTTACAGAGTCCTTGTGTCTCCCATGTGTCCTGGCAGCAGCAGATGTCATTCCAGGGCTGGTTCTCAGTGGGCCTGATTCAGAGGAGGACCTGACAGCAGGGGTGTGCATGCCAGAGGGGTGTGTGGGGTCACATGTCCCTGGGTGCCACCCATCTGATCATGTGGAGGAGGCAAAATTGCACCCCCATGTGATCAAGCTGTGGTCAAGGACCAGGAGCACGCACATGTCCCTCTGGCATGTATGGACGTGGCCAGGTCCTTGAGCGAGGCAGGCATGGCCTTCAATGGAGGTGGGGGGGGGCGCCCGGCAGCAGCTGGCTCCAGGCAACCTGAGGCAGGCGCGGCCTCCGATAGAGGTGGGGGGGGGGCAGCTTCTGGGAGGCCATAAATGGGGCCAGGCCGGGGGGGGGGGGGGGGGTAAGGTCTTGCAGCGGGTGCCAGTTTCTGCCAGTATGCCTCTGCCTTATAGTACCAGAGGAAGAATTTTAAATCTTCTCTTCATGGCTTTCCTGACCAGCAATTGGACCCAGGGAGCCACAAATTGCTCCATTTGGGAGATTAGCTGTCCCTCAGGACCCACATTTTTCCCAAAGGAGCTGTGATGAACACTTTACACCAGTTTGAGAACCCTGACCGACAGGGGTTTCAAAAACCATGGAGCTGTTGTCCCGAGGAAGTGGCAACTGAGAGTTTCCCTTTAAGGTGAATTTAAAAGGAGAATCTGGGCTCTCTAGTCTAAACAACATTAAAAGTGATGCTATTTGGGGGGTGGGATGGGGGAATCCACCCTGAAACAGCATCACTTTCAATGTTGTTTAAACTAGGGAGCCCAGAGTTTTCCTTTAAGGTGAATTGTCTACATTTGATCATCCTAGCAAGAGTAATCTTTACACCAATTCACCAGAGACAGATTAGGCCTGTATTTCCCTGCATTCCCTCCCCCTCAGAAAACGGATAGCAGAGTCAGCCCTGCATGGTTTGACTTGGGGGGCAGCTTTGGGGACACCAGAGAAAGGCAAAATATTGTTCACCATTTATTTTTTCCTTCCATGGAACACACCATTTGAATTTATCTCCTCAAATACTAAAGTATCTTGAAGTTGAGGAGAGAAACATCTGTGGGCCATGGGGGTTTTGTGGCATGCAGGGAAAAGACTCTAGCTCCCAGTACTTCTGGCTCGATTGAACACAGCTCAAATTCTGAACAAGCCTGAAGAATTTTCCTGGGAGACTGTTTCCTAAACTTTACCCCAGGATTCCCTGGAACCTTAATCTGAGTTTTCCTATGACCCATGATTGATACAGCCTCAGATTCAGTAGCATTACAGAGAAAATCCGTCAAAGGCGCTCCAATTGTAAAGGCACTTATGCTAGCCCTGACATTACCTCGGCATCTCTGGAAGGAGAAACCAAAAAATCCCATCTGGCACCGGTCACATGACAGTCCTTCCACACCCAGTCGGCAGACACATTGTCCTGTGAGTGGGTGGCAGTGGTGGTGCTGGGACCCAACTGGGTGGCATTTGCAACTAAAAGAAAGACAGAAAGGGAAAGCCTGCTCCATTCTGCACAGCACAAATAAGACGTCCTGAGGACCGGAAAAAAGGCACCCAGGGAGGAACTCTGCACAGCTTTTTCCCCAAGACGTCCTCAGGACACCTTATTTCTACTTGAGATGTCCTATTTTGTGGATGACAAACTAATGACTCCCCACCCCCAAGTCATCTGCAAGTCTTTCTTTTTCCCACCCAACCGTTAAAGCTCTCTTGTCAGTTTTCTTTGCCACTCATGCTTGACGTTTTGTGGGGATGCAGGGATTCTCTGTACCCCCAGTCTTTGCTTAGAGGTTTGCCAGGACGTTGTCCTACAATCTGTGCCTACAACGTTTGCTCTGCAGGCTCTGCTCCTTTCGGCCAGAAAAGCACCTGGTTTCACTCAGCTCATCCTGCTAATGCCAGCAATATCTAATTTCCCTTTTAATTTTTTTTTGGTAAGTTATCTTTGAAGACACACAGACACAATTTCAGAATCCATGCCAATTTTCATGTTGTGTCTGTGTGTCTTCAAAGAACTCACTGAAAATTTTAAAGGGAAAACGATATATTGTCAGAATCGGCAGGATGAGCTAATTACAGCCATGTAAGTTCTGGCTGAAAAGGCTCCTGGCTGTGGAGCCTGAAGAGCTAACGTCCCAGCAAAACCTTAAGCAAAAGCAGGCACGGCTGTGAGAGTTTTAAACTTGGGCAGGAGAAAATGGTGAGGGGGGAGTTGCTTTCTCCTGATGCCTTTTTTTTTGTCTGTGCTGCCCAAGCAAAAAAAAAATGAGGATTTTTTTAAAAAGACATCCCCAGGACATCTCATTTGTGCTGTGCATAATTGGCCCGTCTGACATGATTATCTTTATATTTTTTAAGAGGTGGGGGAGGACAATCCAGCTCCAGCCCGGAGGATCAAGAGCTGCTGTGGCGTTGGCTTCCCCGTCTCTCTCAGAAAAGGGGTGATCAGCCTTGTTTCATAAAAGGGGAACTTGCTTGCTGGATCTGACCAAGGGTCCATCTAGTTCAGCATCTCCATTCTAACAGTGGCCGGTCAGACGTTTTCCAGAACCTCAGAAGCAGGACTGGATGGCAAGAACCCACTGAGCACATTCCCGGAAATTGGTATTCTCGTTTTTCCCATTTGTTGCCCCCTTGATCTTGCCACGCTACTCCCCATCCACAGTGAGTAGATCTATGATGAGACAGGAATGGAGAGATTTTTAGGCTGCTTCAGGGTCCACTGTGGACATCTGATTGGTTGCACTGAAATGAAGTTGTGTATTGTTGTGTTTTAATGTTGAATTGTTGAAATATTGTTATTTAAACTGATTTTAAATTGTATGGTTTTATGATATTTTGATGCGATCGAGTAATGTATGGAAGCTGCCCTGAGCCCAGCTTTCTGGAAAAGGGTGGGGTATAAAGTTTTTTAAAAATAGAAAATGAAAATAGTAAAATACCATCTTCATTAGGAGCAACCCAAAGTCTCAACTTAGTACATAACCTTTCAAGTTCACCAGAGCTCTTTGTCAGGATGGGTGAAAAACCAACCAAGAAACACCTGTCAGGGAGTGGGGGAGTGGAAGGGAGGAAGAAATTAAAGCCATCAGTGGCTGAAGGGGAGGACCAGCCTTGAACTGGTAACTATCTTAGGATGCCAAGGAGGTGGCCTTCCCCAGACAAACTTAGGTCAGTCTGTGTCTGGCCTGCAGAACTTAAATCTGTCAAGAGCACCTCCTGCGTTCCATTTGAGGGCAGACTGAGGCTTCCATGGTGTGCAGAAACATTCAGCCCCCGCCCCCTTTTCTGTTTTGCTTAATGTTTTACAGCCCATTTGGAAATGAATTTCTAGTGAACTCTCCATGCTAGGTCGCAATTTCGATTGGCTCAGAGACTTTATTTTGCTTCCTTCGCACGGAACAATTGTCTGACGTCCTATTTTCATTGAATAACACTTGCTGGCAACTTTAAAATTGGACACCAGTCCATGCAGAGGCACAAGATCTGACTGTCCCGGCCAACTTGAACATGGTTCCAAAGAATTAGAAACTGACCACAGACATGAAACATGCTTTTGCATCTCTCGGGCAACCCCACAAAAAGGGTTCTCTGCCCCGTTACCTCCTGCAGCCAGTTCCCATCTGCAGAGCATAATAGCCCTCTTGGCAGCGGCTGCAGTCCCTCCCAGTCACGTGTGGGAGGCAGGGACACTGGCCAGTGACGTTGTGACAAGCCTCCAGTGCACGGACGGAGCCTCCGGGATGACAGTCGCAGGCTAGAAAACAAGTCAAAAACAGCAGATTATGAACACGGGAAAACCAGCTGGTTTGAAAATAGTTGCACAGGGCAAGGCTGCTCATGCTGCAGCTGACATTGGCCGGCTGGCCTGGAGGGAACAAGAGCTGTTGGGGCCACCAGCAGATCCAGATCAGAGCCTTGCAGCAATTTTTAAAGGGCTACAACCAGTGGGTTATCCCATGTCCCCCGGAGTACGCCGTTTCATCACATGAAGGGGTGGTGGCACCAGGCACCCCCCACATGATAAACCAGTGCCCGAACCGCATGCTGCCAAGTTCTGCCCCACTCCTGGTCTCCCTGGGGAGAGCCTGGGGAGGGCAGGAGCGGGCCTGTAGGGAGGTGGGAGGGGGTGGGAATTCAAGAGCCTACTGAACATATTGTTATTCAATTGACTATTCGGTTGATAGAATGATATTCAGCTGTCTATTACGACAAAAAAAGCCCTCCTCCTGGTGGAGGGTGGAAGAAATTGTGGCCATGGGGAAAATATGGGCAATGGAAAACCCAAGCTTCCCAACCTGCATGGAAGCCACACCAATTTTCTGTGATCTTTCCCAGAGTTTTTCATCAAGGCGGGTTTCAGAAAGATCAGAGAACAGCTGGAGAAACCTAGAGATGTGAATGAATGCACCCCCAGGATGCTGTGGGGAAGCAGGAAAACCCCCCCCCATTTCCCGATAGCATTGAACCTTGGGCAGATGACCTGCATGAAAAGACCTTTTGAATGATTTCAGGTTTTAGACCTAACCATGATGATCCTGTAACACTTCTGATTTGCAGTTCAAATTCAAGACAAGGTGAACAGTGTTTTTACAAAAAAACCTTTTTGAACAGTGTTTTTACAAAAAAAGTGCCTTTAAGAATGCGCAGAGTGCTTTTTCTTTCCTCACAGTCAGTTTTCACCTGTTCGGCTCAAGAGGTAGGTATCTAGAGCAGGAGGCACATCCAACAGGGCTGACATCAGCCTATCCTAAGGTGAGCAGCTGGTGGAGTCCAGGGTTTTTGGTGGTGTTACCATACCAACCCATGGTGGGTGGCTGTTTCTAAAAGAACCGTAGCCCCTTCGCCCAACACTCAATATATCTGGACATCTCTCTGCCAGATGATATTGTCCCCAACGCATTGTTCTTCTACCAGAACCTAGCGCAGATTGCTAGGCTCTATTCATCGGACCATTCCGTTCCATGATAAGATAATATAACCCATCCCCAATTCCTCTGGTCTTCCAAACTTATCCCCTCAACTCATTATATATATCCTAGGACTGTGTGTGTATTCTGCTGCTTTAATTATTGTGTATTTCTATTTTTATTATTTTATTTTAATAAAATCTGTTAAACTTTTATAAAAATTCTCCTGGGGATTTCTTGCGAAAGCAACTTCTTGTAAACATAAGCAACTACAATTCTGAGCTTGTTGAGCAAGGTCTGCGCTTCACTAATTCTCCCACTCTAAAAAGGGTATATGCCAGCACTTTGGGTAACAGTGGGGCCCACTGCCACAAATGTCACATCCACATGTCCTTGCCTACTGTCTACCCTTCCCCCACCTGCTCACAAGTGCTCCACTACCCATGCTGCTAGCTGAACATGCTGCATGTTGGGGAAGAGCATGCAGGTGTGCTGTCTTGGGCCAGCTGAAAAAGGCCACGCAGGCAGTGTGGGGAGGAAGGCCTTGAGAGCAGTGGAAGGATACAAAGGCAGAGGGGGGGACATGGGTGGGGGAGCAAAGAATGTGTGACATGCGGGATAAGTTGGCAAACAGAGAAAGGGCCCATGGAAACTCTCTGCCCAGGGCCCCAGAAACCTGGAATGAGCCCTGGCCCTTAAGTCACATTTTCAAAATACAAAAAGCAGAAATTGAAAATCTAGCCAGCCCACAGGTTGAATGTACGGCTCTTGAGCAGAGCTGAAAGTCTATACTCACGAGCACACTTCCTGGCAGGGCTGGTGGCCAGCAGATTCCCATAGAACCCCTCTTGGCAACTCTCGCAGTGCTCCCCTGCTGTGTTGTACAGGCAGCGCAGACACCGACCCGAGATCGGATCACAATTGCCAACCGCATTGGAGTCCACGTTGTTGTTGCACATGCAGGGAATGCAAGAGCGAACTGGGCCATTCCTTCCCAAGGGGTCTCCAAAAAAGCCGTCGTCACACAGTTCACAGAGTCTCCCTGGGAAAAAAAGCAGAAGTAGTCTTTTGGGCCTAAAACCCATCTGTATGGGAATAAGTTTGATGTAGATTGGGCTAGGGAAGGGAAGCTGCACTCTTCCTACACACACCTTGCTCTTTTAAAAAAAGTTTATTTTGTTAGATTTTTATACCGCCTCTCCTCTGTCCAGCTCAATGCAGTTTCCAAGAAATCAAATACAAACTTCATTCTGTACAATAAATACAATAAAATCACTGACTGAAACCGTAAATGACAGTTATATATACACCTATAATTCCTTGATGGCAGTAGCTCTAAATTCACTGAGGCTAAGAGAACAAAGAAAGGACTGTGGGGTGGGGAGGGAGCCCCCCCCCCCCAAGATGGTCGCTGTTGTTGCCTCAGCCATATGCCTGGAGGAACAACTCTGTCTTACAGGCCCTGCAGAATTGCTTCAAAAATGTCCGCTGTCAGTTACTAAGCCTTGTCAGAGGAAAAGACTGTCCCCCCGCCAGGGTGCCCAGGACAACCGCCACTGGCTAAGGTAAGTGGGGCATAGGGTGTGGGGGAGGGGAGGGGTTTGGGTAAGGTGACCAGATGGTCACCTTTGTGAACTGGGACGGGGGGTAGGCAGCCATGCGCGCGCGCATGCGCTCGCAGCCACAGGAGCGCACTGCCTTCTGGGGCACTGCCGTTTCCCGCCCTGTTTTTGCGGCCTTGTTTGGAGCGGGTTGCTCGGCCTCACCAACCCCTGGGTTGTTGGGTCACCCGCCTGTTGGGCTCCGCTCCGCTTGCCTTCCCTCCATTCACCTGAGACCCGATCTTGCCTTTTTGAGCGCTGTGTTGGGGCGGCCGTTAGGCTCGGTTCGCCTTCCTGCATTGCCTGGGGCCCTGATCGTCGCGCTAGCCTTTTTGAGCACCACATTGTTGACGGAGCCAGTGGGCAAGGGCTGGGCGAGGGAGCTAGTTGCGGCCTCGGTTGGCCTTCACGACGGCTCTCTCTCAAGTGTCCAGGGCTCGGGCAAAGGGGCTGGTCGTGGCTGGGGCTTGTCCGACACGTAGGCTCTCTCCTGAGCCTCGCGTCGTTGGCACGGCCAGCAGGCAGGCTCCTGCGACAGCGCGCATGGGAGGCTGCCGCACTGCCTTGCGCCCCAGAAGGCAGTGCGGCAGCCTCCCAAAAATCGGGACAATTGAAACAACCGGGACGAAACCGGGACGCGGGACGAATTGTTAGAAGGTGGGACTGTTCCGCCAAAAGTGGGACATCTGGTCAGCCTAGGTTTGGGGGAACGGGGAGAGGCAATTTTGCACCCCCACTGACCAAATAGCTGGTGCCCAGGGACATGTGACCCCCCTTGTCCCCATGACTGATATGCCCCTGGGTCTGATGACTGCAAACAATAGGCCCACGTGGTCCAGTGAGTCCCAGGTCTGCCATGGACGCTCACTGAATGATATAGAACCAGTTGTTGCTGTGAGGATAAAATGGAGGAGGAGAGAAAGACGTCAGACATTTTGAGTCCTCATTGGGAGGAAAAGTGAGGTTTATGTTTCTAAATTAAAAATAAGTATGGATTGTACGGCTGTATAGGTTACTAACATCAGAATAATTGAAAAAGTACACCCTGCTTAGCAAGCCTCAATATACCAAAATGCTAACATTTAATTATGTGAAAATGTGAAAAATATTGCATCAAAATATGGAAATATGAATATATCATACATTCACACACCACAGTCATACCCACAAGCCTTCACACAATTAATACCTCTCTTACAGCAATAAATATAACATATAAATAACATGAGATGCTTTGTCCAGTTCTCCTGGAATCTCCAGGAGACTCCAGAAATCTCCAGGAATCCCCTGGAGATCTTTCCAAAGTTGCTAGAAATCTTCAATTATTGTCCCAGTATCCTCAATTAAGAGGTTGGTTGTATTTTAGATCCAAAACAGTGGTCAATAGTTGCTGGTTAGTAATAATGTTCTCAAATGGGTTGGCAATAACTGGAACAAGCAATGAAGTTAAAGAGTCATTTTATAATTGGTTGTGCTCTAACATAAAGTACATTTGGCAATAATTATGCCATTCAAAGAAATTCCATAAGTGCACAAATTGACATCAATATGGACATGGCCCGTGTTCAGACTCCATGCTTTTGGGAACTTTACCGCTTCCTCAGACAGCCAATTCAAATTGTTCATGAATGAGATTTTTTAGGAAGTTAATCCGAATGTATCTCCTTCTGACTCCATTATGGAAACTTTGCCACACTTTTGACCCTGCTCCAAGACAACCAGAACCCCTGCAAAATAGTTTCTTTAGTTCAACCCCTGCCTTCTCAGGAGCACTCAGGTGAAGAGGAGACAGCAACGGCGAAGCTAGACAGAGGCTGATGAGACATAGATTGAAGCATTTGTGCCGCAGAGACAAGGATGTCAAAACCAGTGCTCAAAAAGTTGTCAACATTGTCTACTGCTTTCATGCCATTACTACTGCTACTCAGAGAGGCAACGCAGGCTTTAAAAAACCATCCCAGAGTCTGACAAGTCTGTTTATCGAAAGGGGAAAGCAAGATGAACAAACACACCATTAGGTGTATCAACAGTAAACAGCACCTGGAGCAAGCAGTGAAATTGGGGCCCCAGCCCACACGACCCAGGCGAGTGGGGCCAGGCAGAGCCCCACCCACCCAAGATCTGTCTGGTGGCAATACTTTTTACAAAGTGCCTTCAGTTCTCTGAAAACTGCTGCTCCGCCTGCTGCCGTACGCACCAGCACGCTCTTGGGCCACAAGGAATCAGCCATCTTCCTGTGTTTTATTATTTGCAACCATTAAGTAGCTTTAGAACTTCCATTCCACCCACAAAGGTTATTTTACCTTCCACCTTGAAAAAGCTTTCCCATTCTACAGTGCCCTCTAAATCCTGTAATCAAAAATGTAGACAAAGTTGCCAAAGTTCCACCTCCACCCCCATTCTCAAGAATGTCAGTTTGTCACAAAAAGAGAGACAAAAGGGGAATGGCAGAAAGGGAAAGGCACATACCAGTAATACATACAGAATCACCCATGAGCATGCATTAAAACACTGCTGACAGTGACACCATTTCCACCAGTTTTGGGGGGTATCAGATACTCCTCCAGGTAGTTCGACCCACCTCTCTGTCCTGGCGGGCAATGCGTACAGACCACCTCTCCGCTCTCCGGAAGGGCCGCGCAAGGCGTCTGGCCTGGGCAAGGACAAGGTTTGCAGTCATCCGGGTAGCCTAGGAAGGGGTTGCCGTGGAAACCAGGCATGCAGCGCTCACAGGAAGGCCCTTCTGTGTTGTGTAGGCACTGGCACAGTCCTGAGTGTGGGAACAACAAGGAAGAAAGGCAGTCCAAGGCTCTCCCGGCCCCAGGTCACTTTTTCAGAAGGCAGACAGCAGCCATTTTAGGACTGACCAATGGTCCATCCTAGGCCAGTCAATGGCCAATCAGGTGTCTCCACCTTGCTCTCCACAGGCAGAAGAGAGAAATGGTAACAGTCTTAGGCAGTGGTGGCGAACCTTTGGCACTCCAGATGTTATGGACTACAATTCCCTGCCAATTGGCCATGCTGGCAGGGGCTGATGGGAATTGTAGTCCACAACATCTGGAGTGCCAAAGGTTCGCCACCACGGGTCTAAGGTGTAAACGTGTATCCTCATGCCCAGTATAAACCCTCCATGCTTTGCCCTACCTGCAGCATTAATTTCCTCTATTGGGCCTGCTAGGGTTGCCAACCTCCAGGTTGAGCCTGGATTTCCTGGAGTTAAAACTGATCTCCAGACTGCACAGAGCAATGACCCCCCTGGAGAAAATGGACGCTTTGGAGGGTGAACACTATGAAGCTATGCTCCTCTGAGGTTCCTCCTCCTCCCAAACCCCACCTTTCTCAATGCTGTCAAGAGGGGAGGACTGGGGGGACAAAATTCCCCAGGATCCAAGTCAGTGGGAGGACCCCTGAAGGCAGAGCCAAGCTGCATTCAGAACACACATCTAATGCTGTTCTGCACCCAGCCAGTAGGGGGCACAGGGAAGGCAGAGCTCGCAGTCTGCGTTTGGTCTTTGTGCAGGGTGGCTTTGGCAGACTCTTCTGATGAGCCCGCCCAAGTTTGATGATGTTTGGCTCAGGGGGTCCAATTTTATGGGCCCCCAAGGGGGGTGCCCCCATCTCCTATTGCTTCCAGTGGTTTCTAATGGGAGATGGGGGTTTCTAATGGAAACCACAGCACGGCACCACTGAATCAAACTTCACCAAACCTGTTATCCAGAAGATTTTCTCAGTATTTGACCCAAGATTTTAGTTGCAGCTTGTATTCGGGGCCGATTAGAACTTGAAAAAAAGTCAAATTGGGTTTTACCAAACCAACAAGCCTACTCCTTAACAATGCTGTTCTTTCCAGTGGTCTGAGTTCCTCTTCCTTTCCTTTCCTTCCCTCCGATTTCATTGTTTTGTTTGGTCTGCCAGGTTTTCCCTATTAGTGGTTTGTAGAAAATATTTTTTCCTATTTTTGCAACTTCTCCTCCACTCTTCAACATTTTCCCTTCCTTCATTCTGCTCCCTTCCTTTTATCACGTCTTTAGCTCTCTTGTCTCTTCCTGCTTCTAATTTCCTCTTCCCTTCATTCCTTAGTTTTAGTCTCAACTCGTTCTCATCCCTTGTTGGCAACTTAAAAAGTACTTAACAGTACTATAGTAGCAAGACCTTGTTAATATTATGAACAGAAATCGGTGTGTGTGTGTGTGTGTGTGTGAATATATCTCCATGATCTGTGAAAATAGTAAAAGGATAGTTTACCCCTTCTTTAACATTCCATTACCATGCACATAAATCTGTCTCAGTGGTTACACAAGAAACAGAAGTTAGAACTCTTCTCCCACCCCCCACCCCCGCGTCTCCAAGATTTAATTACATTTTAAATACTGTTCAGGCTGTGAGTTGTTGTATTGGTAGGTATCTAATATCACTTTGTAAATGACACTTTGCTTCTATAAACCTTAAGCATCATGCTACATGACAAATGGACATAATCTGTGTAGAAAATTTGTCAGCAAAACCAATCCCAATGATTCCAGTTTTCTCATCCTGCACCACTACATAGTCAATGGTCCCAAACTGCTGATAAAATCTATAGATGCCAGCTTTCTGTACTGTTTGGGTCTCTGCAAATCATCAGTTGTTTCACAGACAAACACATGAAACAAGTAAAAGAGAAACAATGCCCTTTTGGAAATGGATGCTGATAATGAACATCTCAGATGTCAAGTCTTACAAAACCATACGAAGTGACAGACCTGTTTTGGCCTGTCGCTTCAGAACTGAGGCCTGGCTCCAGACACAGGAAAGCTGTTTTCAATATGAAATTAAAAAATGAATTGGAAATAATCAACAACACATTTTCTGCATGCGGAAAGAAGTGGTATGTCGCCCAGACACAGATTTAAGAGTGAAAAGGATATTTATTTCTTCTTGAAACTTGAGAAAATACTAAGAATAAAACAGGAAGTTCACCATAAAACAACCATAAAATAAAATAAAACCATAAGTTCACCATAAAACAACCAAATTATATTTTAAAAATCCATGGTGACTTTGTTGTGGAGTTTCTGTAAATTCAGTTTGTCTCAAGAGACCCACAGGGCAGACTGGTATTGCTTGGTTGGGGAATACCTAAAGATTGGGGGGTGGGGGTGGGCAGAGCCTGGGGAGGGGAAAGGAATGGTCACATCCCTCAGCTAGCACCACAGGCTCCTAGTTGCATCAATGCATGCATCATCCCAAAGGTATCTATGATGATTGAGGCGGAGTCCTAACTTGGGAGAGCCATGCTATCCCGCCCCAATCCCGGGTCCTTTTCCTTCCAATGACTCCAAACCATCTGAGTTCTTTTTACCGCCAGGAAAATAAACAAAATATTTTCCTGAGTCAGGTTGCCTGGCTACACTGGCTCCATGCCCGGACGCGGAGACTTGTGTGGTTCAGAAGCCTCCATAAGGCTCATAGAGAACACTTATGTATGCTTGTGCCAATGATATAAGGTTTCCCTCTTGTTTATGCCATTCTAGGATGTAATAAAAGCCCCTTTAGAGTTGAATTCATGATTTTCTTACTGTTTAGGATTTTAGTTTGACTAGGTTCTCCAGTTAGTTTACGGTCCTGTTATTGTTAGGTTTAGGAAAATCTTGCCTATAAGTATATGTGTTGATCCCTTTAAGGTTTCCCTAACGTTTAAGTTTAGAAATGTTATTTTTGAAATGTGTGTCTGATGGCCAAAGCAGTGGCCTGAAAGGTTTGATATTAAGGGACGAGGAAGCTGGCTCTGGAATGCAGCTTAGGCCAACACCCAGCCAACTCCTTAAAGAGGACAAAGACCCTCTTTGGACTTGCAAATCGAATCTGTTGCCAGCACCCAAAGGTCCCCAGCCATTGGAAGATGTGCAGGGACCATCATTGGACAGTTTGAACTTTTCTTTGTTACAGCGATGTGAGGCGGGAGCCTCAGGGTATTACGAAAGGAAATAGCTGGGTGTGGCAGCGAGCCCACCTAGATTTCAGGAATGGACCTTATCTGCTCTCCATTCAGCACCATTGTGAGATCTCGTGGGAAGACCGCTGACAGCGGGATTTGGTAATCCCATTCAGAAAGTGTAACTGTATCTTGCTTTTGAGTTGTTTGTTTTCCTATTGGTGTTTGGTGAGGGACTTGCCCTCTCACCTCCCATTTCCCTGTTCCTTTGTCCCCTTTGAAGTTTGGGAATAAAGGTTCTTGCACTGCGTTGCAAGGGCGCGATTCTCCTGACCGAGCTGTGACGATCACCTGCAAATAAAATCCTTTTGCTTTGAAGAATGTCGGCTTCCTGCGCCTCATTACGTTGCTGAGCTGAAATCACTTATTGTTACCCGAGCAGCAGTGGTAACATTCTCAAGGATTTATTGAAAAATAGCAATCAAAGAAATAAAACATGAATGCAGTTACAGTTCTGTGGGTTTATTTCTTTACCAGTCCTTATGACACACAGCTACTGAGGACCAGACACGGGGTCTGGCCTCACAAACTTAAAAGTTCTCTGCTTGTCAAACAGTGGGACAAGAGAACTGAGTTAAGACAGGAAAAGGGTAGATAAAAAGAAAGTGGGAGGGTCAAACATTTGATGGACATACGGTTTGATTGGCAGCCCTGGAACTGGGGGATTAAAGCACCAGAATTGCATGTGGTGATTATGTGAGATTAGAAAAGGAAACCAGGCGTGGTAAAGTTCCATAATAATAAAACACGGGGGCGACAGTGAGGGCGGGGGGTGGGGGTGGGGGTGGGGGTGGGGGTGGGGGTGGGGGTGGGGGTGGGCAGAACATTGTGCTGTTGCCATTTGGCAAAGTTCAGGAACTTGTTACAGACTTTCCTTTGAACAAGGCTGTGTCGCCTCAGCTGCTCCCTGGCAAGTGATCCAGATGATGCAGCTGTGGAGCCGAAGAACAGGCAGGATGCTGGCATCCTTTGAGATGCTGTGTGCCATGCCTCCGGAGGGGCTGGAGCTGGCACTCTGCCCACACAAGCCATCCCTGCTTGGGCCTTCAGAAATGGAATTTCTTCCAGAGTCTGTAGCTGGGCTTTCTTTTGAGAAGTTAAAGACTGTCCCAGCTTCTGAGAACACAGATCCATTGTTGACACTCCTCTTCCAGAGGAGTGGCTGTGGAAATGTTTTCCAGGAAAAACAGACAAGGGTCTTGAGGCACCTGGAAGAGCCACAAATTTTTATTCTAGCAGAAACTTTCAGGGACTAGAACACACCATCAGATGTCTGACGTGGTGGCGGTGGGGTGGAGGAGATGGTCATGGAGAGAAGCAAGGCTAGCAAAAGGGTCAAAAGGCCACGGAATCCAAGAGAGGCAGGTATTGAGGCAAATAAATGGAGAAAAGAAATACATTCTTAATATAGGTTCAGGGATGTGGAGTTTAGTCCTGGCTGGCCCTAGTGGGCCATGACAGGGATGGCCCAGGCCAGCACGCACGCACGCACATGCGCGCACATACAAACAAACAAACAAACAAACAAACACACACACACACACACACACACACACACACACACACACGGAGCCCTAGTGGGCTTCCAGCAGCACTTATCACAAAACATCTCTCCCTCTTTGCAGATCTTTCCTTCAGCCTTCCTCTTTGGGGTAATGTCCCCTTCCACGAATGTCATGTACTCACTTGCTCTCCTGTAAGGAACAAGGTCCTAAACCTCAGACTCTGGGACTGGAACTCACATGCTGTCCTCCTACCCCAGAGGTAGGAACTGCTGCCCTGCTCTGTGCCAGGGTCTGCAGCGGCTCAGAGCCCCAAGACCAGGACAGAACTCAAGTTATTGGCTGGAGGTATTCAGTGCAGTCTGTGGCAGGCAAAGGATCAGGCCCCAGAAGAAGGGGCAGCCAGAATGGAGACTGGGGGCTTGGTCCATCAGAGCTGGATGAAGCCTGTGTCTCCTCGCTGGGTACCAAATCTGTGAGCCGGGCCTGTGATGCAGCTGAAGCGGCATCTCAAGGACACCCAGCCCCACCCATCTTTCATCAGATTTAAGTGAAGGACCCTAAGCAATCCTGGGTCAAATCCCACGTAGCTTTGCAATCTCTGCTGTGCTTCCGCGCCTCCAGCGTGAACGGCCAGACCGTGGGGCTGCAGCTCAGTAGAGATCAGATGGCATAATGGGCTGATTGGGCTCCAGCTGTTCCTGCCCAGCTCTTGACTCTGGGTCTTCAGCCTGATCCACTTGCATGGAGCTGAGTGCAAATCCATTGCCCTTGGGCTGCCTGACCCCTTGCTAGCTTCCCTCTGGAGCACCATTGGATCTCCTTTGCCCTTTATAGACTTACAAAGCACACTTTCTGCTGCTGCATTCATGAATTATTCTCAACGATCATTGCCATGATAATAGCTCTGTGAGAGATCATTCCTTAAAAAAAAAAACCTCTCCCTCTGTCTCTCACACAGACACCCCCCACTGCAATTTCCAAGGTGATGGACCTTTTGCACTCTGGGTAGTATAACTTCAAGTGCTATTCCCAGCAAACTGCAAAAAGATAAAATGATGCAGAGATATCATTTGCACTTTAAAGCATAATTGCACGGTGATTAGATAGCTAGTCAGATTTCCGGAGATGAATGACACCACCTTGCTTCTTTCAGGCAGGCAGGGTTACTTAGGGATCCGTCAGTTGTGGGGACAACACCACTGGTCACAGACTGGAGGAGAGCTGGATTCAAACCCCTGCTTAGTGAGCATACAGACTGGGAGGTCCTGGGGCGAGCCAGTTCCTTCCTTACAGTCCCAGCTCTTGGCTTTGTGATCCAAAGAGGACAGGGCTATTTGCAGAAGGAACGGCTGCTCGTACAGTGAGAGAACGTGGAGAGCGAAAAGAGCTTGCAGGGAGAAGACCTTTGGCATGATGAGCACCTTTTCATTAGAGCCATCTGGGAGGGCAAGAGGATAAAGGAAGACCACCTCAGCAGTGGTGTACCGCTAATTTATTTATATTTATTTATTTATTTTTCAAACTTATATACCGCCCAACCCCTGAAGGGCTCTGGGAACATGGGGTATCCCATGTCCTCAGGTGCATGCCGTTTCGGGGGGGTGGGGGAGGGCAGGAGGGAGGCTGGGGAGGGCAGGAGCCGGTCATGGAGGGAGGCTGGGGAGGGCAGGAGCCAGTCTACCACTGGGGTGCCTGCCTGAGCCGCCCACTGCAGTGCCCTGCCCCCTGGCCTCCCTGTAGGCTGACTCCTGCCCAGAAGCTGGCCTGCAGAGAGCTCGGTGGCAGGTGGCCCAGGCTGGTGCTGTGGCGGCAGGCTGGCCCAGGAGCCACCTTGCCACTGCTGCCCCTGAGCCCTGCCCCAGAGCCTCACCTTCCCTGTGGGCTGCGGGGGGTGGGGAGGGCTTTAGGCACCTCAGGTGCTGAGATCCTTGGAGGAAAAGGCAGGATAGAAACACGAAAGGCAGACAGATAGAGAGAGAGAGAAAGCAATTCTGACCTGTGTTAGGATCACAACTGCCATGTTGGTTGCACGAACAAGGAATGCAGCTGGTTAACGGCCCGGCAAAGGGAACCTCTCGCTTGAAGTTTGGAGCACAGGACTCGCAGAACTGACCCATGTACCCATGTGGGCAGATGCATTCTTCCACCCATGGGGCAGGTTGGGAGAGACCTGGGTGAGCAGATGTGAGCCGGACCTCCTTCAAGGAAAGTCTGCCTGTGGAAATGCCAAGGGATCATCAGAGATAAACCAGACCCTATTCACCTGTGTACAAGTGCCTGTCTAACTTTTTTCCAAGGGACCATTCATTAGGGGGGAAAAGCAAAACTCCAAGAGTTCTTGAGGTGGCCTGCAAAAGATAACTGTGCATAATTAAAATATAAATGAGCACACACACACAAAATCAAACTGAAAATGCTGCGTAAAATTAGGAAGTCTTCAGCTGGTGCCAAAAACTTGGCACTGAGCAGGCATTTCCTAACTGGAGGTGCCACAACTGAAAAAGCCTTGTCTCACCTCCCGCAAAGGGAGGAGATGAATTAGAGCCTCAGCTGAAGATCTCTCATGAGCTGTTAGGCCAGGGGTAGGGAACCTGCGGCTCTCCAGATGTTCAGGAACTACAATTCCCATCAGCCCCTACCAGCATGGCCAATTGGCCATGCTGGTAGGGGCTGATGGGAATTGTAGTTCCTGAACATCTGGAGAGCCGCAGGTTCCCTACCCCTAGTGGCACCAAAATTTCAGGCTACCCTCAGGTGACACTTTTGATGATACCAGCCAGGTTTGGTGAAGTTTGGTTCAGGGGGTCCAAGTTTATGGACCCCCAAAGGAGGTGCCCCCATTCCAATTGTTTTCAATGGGAGCTAATAGTAGGTGGGGCTATCTTTTGAGGGTCCATAACTTTGAACCCCATACACAAAACATCACCAAACCTGGTTGGTATCATCAGGAGGGTCTCTTGCTGATATCAGCCAGGTTTGGTGAAGTTTGGTTTAGAGCATCCAAAGTTATGGGCCCCCAAAGTGGGTGCCCCATCCCTCATCCAATGGGAGCTAATAGTAGATGGGGCTACCCTTTTGAGGGTCCATAAACTTTGTACCCCCTGACCCAAACTTCACCAAACCTGGCTGGTATCATCAGGAGAATCTCCTGAATGTAGTCTGAAATTTTGGTACTGATAACTTAAATAATGCTCCCCTGACTGATCTTGTACTACTGGTCGCTGACTGTAAATAAAATGACTTTATGCTCCCTTGACAGGCACCCTCAATTTTTCTTCAGATTCTCCCTTTAAATCATCCCCCCCCCCCACCCCCGGCATGGATTTAAAGGGAGAATCTGAGCTCCCTAGATTTAAAAAATTGAAAGTATTTTCGAAGGCTTTCACAGATGGATTCAACTGGTTGTTGTGGGTTTTCCGGGCTGCATGACCGTGGTCTGGTAGATCTTGTCCCGAATGTTTCACCTGCATCTGTGGCTGGCATCTGCAGAGGTGTTTCACAGAGAGAAGTTTGTTATAAGAGAAGTCTGGACACAGTGTATAACAGACTTCCCTCTGTGATACACCTTTGAAGATGCCAGCCACAGATGCAGGTGAAACATTAGGAACAAGGTCTACCAGACCACGGTCACGCAGCCTGGAAAACCCACAACAACCAACATTGAAAGTGATGCTGTTTGGGTGGTGGGATGGGGGGAATCTACCCTGAAACAGCATCATTTTCAATGTTGTTTAAACTAGGGAGCCCAGATTCTCCCTTTAAGGTGGATTTGAAAGGAGAGTCTGGGCTCTCTAGTCTAAACAACATTAAAAGTGATGCCGTTTGAGATTTTAAAAAAGCAGCATCGCACCCAATGTTGTTTAAACTAGGGAGCCCTGGGTGTGTTCAAATTTGTGAGTTGGAGCATGTTCTATGTGATGGTGACTTTGAGATGACCTGGTGCAAAAAATTGTTCCTTGGTCGTAGTGGGAGGGTGGCCTTGAGTCGTAGGGAGGCCATCCATTCCGGGGGGCAGGGGGGCGCAAAACTCAGATTTTGCACCGGGCTATTTCCCCTAGCTATGCCTTTGATTCCAAGCCAGATGAGACTCTAGAACAGGGGTGTCCAACTCTGGGACCACAGATATTCATGGACTACGATTCCCATCAGTCCCTGCCAGCATGCTGGGACATCAGAGTTGGACACCCCTGTTCTAGAAGGTTCTTGTCCACAAAGCAAAATCCACTTGTAAATGAGTGCTAAATAACAGCAATTTTGCAGTATCTGAAAAGATGTACTGTGAGCAGCGATTCATTCATAAGAACATAAGAAGAGCCCTGCTGGTAGTTATCTTTCAGGCCAGCATCCTGACTTGCATGGTGGCCACAAACAGTTGCCCTGGATGCCACAGAAGCCAATCCCTTTCCCTAATGCTGCCTCTTAGCCTTGGTGTTCAAAGGCTTGCTGCTTCAGAATATGGAGGTTCTCTTTAGTCACTACGGCTAGTAGCCACTGATGAACCTTTCCTCCATTCAGAGGCATACCAGGGGTAAATGGCGCCCAGAGACAAATTGTCTCCGGGTGCCCACCCCACCTGGGGGCGGGGTTCTGGCCCCTTACTGCCAACCCGCCCCTGTGCCTGGGGGCCCTGCCTCCACGTCTGGGGCTGAAGCTCCACCCCACCCCCAGCCAGCAACCGGCAGTCCCTTCTGCCCTTCCCTGTGGGGAGGCCAGAAGAGTCTGCTGTCCCCGGCCTCAGAGAGCTGCTTTTATAAGCACTGAGGCTGGGGGGCGGGGCTCAGGGGGCGGGGCCACAGTGCTTAAGCCTCCGTGCTTATAAAAGCAGCTCTCTGAGGCCAGGGACTGCTGTCTCTTCTGGCCTGCCTGGAGGGGAGGGCAGAAGGGACTGCTGGCTGCTGGCTGCTGGCTGGAAGCCCAGCCAGCAGGGGGGCGGAGGGGGGGGCAGGCACCCTCAACCCTGCCCATGTCAATGATGACATGGGCAGGGTCAAGGGTGCTCAGAGACAATGTCATTTTCAAGTGTGTCATCGACATGGGCGGGGTCAGGGGCGCTCAGAGACAACGAGGCAGTAGGAAGTCCTGCTGCTCCACACGCACACGCCACTGCATCTTCCTGTTCACGTGGGGGACCGATTTTGTGCTCCCCACTTGACCAGAAGAGTGGCGCCTGGGGGCAAGGGGTACCCCTTGTCCTTAGGCAAATACGCCACTGCCTCCACGAGTCTGTCTAACCTCCTTTGAAAGTCATCCATACTTGTGTCTGTCTCTAAATCCCCTGGCACCCTGCATTTCAGTCCCACCAGTAGTCCATTCAGCCAGTTCCCTGAACCCAGGTCTGGACCCTTTCTCTTTCCTGCCTGCCTGTTGCTTTGCTTCTTTGCTAGGAGCAGCAGTGGCATAGGAGGTTAAGAGCTTGTGTATCTAATCTGGAGGAACCGGGTTTGATTCCCAGCTCTGCCGCCTGAGCTGTGGAGGCTTATCTGGGGAATTCAGATTAGCCTGGGCACTCCCACACATGCCAGCTGGGTGACCTTGGGCTAGTCACAGCTTCTCGGAGCTCTCTCAGCCCCACCCACCTCACAGGGTGTTTGTTGTGAGGGGGGAAGGGCAAGGAGATTGTAAGCCCCTTTGAGTCTCCTGCAGGAGAGAAAGGGGGGATATAAATCCAAACTCTTCTTCTTCTTCCCAGGCTCCTTAAGTCTCCAGTGTGACAGCTCAGGGGCATGCCCGTGCAAAGCCACCGTGACCGGCTGGAAATGCGAGCGTTGCCAGAAGGGGTTCCACTCCCTCAGTGAAGGCGGGTGCAGGTGAGGAGGAAGTTACTCCACCCCCCTGGACAGTTGTGAATAGAGATTCTGCAGAGAGAAGGAATCAAGGTTATAATGTTGGGAAGCCAGTGCAGAGTACAGGTTAAGAGCAGTGGACTCTAATCTGATGAGCCAAGTTTGTTTCTCCCCTCCTCCACATGAAGCCTGAAGGGTGACCGTGTGTAAAGGAAGACCTGACTGGTCCTCATTATACGTGGGTCTGAATTTTGAATCAACACATAACTCAGAGGCAAAAGTCCTTTTAAAACATCTTTGTAAAGTTTATTAAATCCTATTTCCATTCAATAAGGCAGGGCATGCTGGTTTGTAAGCAGTCACATAAGAACCAGCAACTTTAAAATAAATAAAAAATAAAAGGACACAGCATTGTTCAATACATCCAGAATAAGGCAAGTGTTAAAAAATTCCTCTGCTATATTCTAACAAGCCATCAGAACGTAGCTTCTAGTATTTGCAACCCCAGACGGAGGAAAAGGGGAAAAATCCCTCTGATGTTAAACTGAAGTTTTAATTGTACTTATCAGATGTGAGGCTTAACATTTTTCACTTATCAACTCCATCCAGCTGGGCAATGACCTTCAGCCAATTACCATTCAGCACCCAGTATGGGCCAGCTGGAGAAAGACCAAAGACAATTAAATTTTTAAAAGCACAGTACAAAACTTACAGAGGAAGTAATACTAATACAGCTACAATCAAGCTAATGCCAGTTCTTTCTCCACACCATGGCTTTGTTCCGGTTCTCTCAGAACTGTCCCAGCCACAACTACCTCACAAGATAGCTTGGAGCGCCGTCTCCTGGTGGGGTTTGGCGGGGGTGGAGCCCCACCCTGCAGGGGTGCAGGGGGGGCACTCAAGCAAGCCAGACATGCAATGGGGGGTTGAACCCATGAACCCCCCCTTACCTACGTAAGCTTCACTCAGGAAGCTGCCAGCCTCCTCAGGTGCCATGCACAGAGGGGAAATGGGTACTATATGCAAAGAATTCCCAGCTGCACGAACCTCTGGAACAACCTTTCTGGACCACAAAGTGTGCCAAGATGACCAGAACCAGCCAAGTGGCTTCATTTTCCCCTTCCTTTGCAGACCTTGTGCCTGTGATGCAGCCGGCAGCATAGGGACATGTGATCCCCACGCAGGACACTGCAGCTGTAAGGAGAAAGTAGAAGGATTCCTATGCAACAGGTGAGTTAGCCCCCAAGCAAATGCACCTGAGCTTCTGGTGCTCTAAAGCTAAAGACTGAGCATTCCGGATATAAGGAGGCAGAACAAATGGACTTCCCAGACCCTCCCTAATCTCTGTGAGTTAATAAATCAAAGAACAGCTCATAGCTCTAATGGCAGTGACTGTCAGTGGAAATCGTCTCCCAAAGCGGCCTTTGCCCAACCCCTTCCCCCAGCGTGGGCCTGAGTCAGCTGCTCCTAAGAACATAAGAACAAGCCAGCTGGATCAGACCAGAGTCCATCTAGTCCAGCACTCTGCTACTCGCAGTGGCCCACCAGGTGCCTTTGGGAGCTCGCATGCAGGATGTGAAAGCAATGGCCTTCTGCTGCTTGCTGCTCCCGAGCACCTGGTCTGCTAAGGCATTTGCAATCTCAGATCAAAAAGGATCAAGATTGGGAGCCATAGATCGACTTTTCCATAAATCTGTCCAAGCCCTTTTTAAAGCTATCCTGGTTAGTGGCCATCACCACCTCCTGTTGCAGCATATTCCAAGCACCAATCACACGTTGCGTGAAGAAGTGTTTCCTTATTCTTCCCCCCAGCATTTTCAATGTATGCCCCCTGGTTCTAGTATTGTAAGAAAGAGAGAAAAAATTCTCTCTGTCAACATTTTCTACCCCATGCATAATTTTACAGACTTCAATCATATCCCCCCTCAGACGTCTCCTCTCCAAACTAAAGAGTCCCAAACGCTGCAGCCTCTCCTCATAAGGAAGGTGCTCCAGTTCCTCAATCATCCTCGTTGCCCTTCTCTGCACTTTTTCTATCTCTTCGATATCCTTTTTGAGATGAGGCGACCAGAACTGAACAGAGTACTCCAAGTGCGGTTGCACCACTGCCTTATATAAGGGCATGACAGGAACAGATGTCAAACTTACTGGCCTGTAATTTCCTGGGTCCCCCCTAGATCCTTTCTTAAAAGTTGGTGTGACATTGGCCAACTTCCAGTCTTCAGGGATGGAGACCGATTTCAGGCATAAGTTGCATATTAAAGTGAGAAGATCAGCAAGTTCATGCTTGAGCTCTTTAAGAACTCTTGAGTGAATGCAATCTGGGCCAGGGGATTTGGCTGCCCATTGGTTAAGACTGGTTTTGTTTATTCATCCCAAACCAAGCCTTAGTTGAGGGATTGTGTGGCTGCTGATAACGATATCAGTGGAGTGGGGGGGGAGGGGGAATGCAGGGATCTGATCTCCCACCCACTCAGTTTGGCCTTAGGCAGCAGAATTGGGTGGGGCAGCAAGGGTTGTTGTAAGTCTGGGGTAGTATCTATTTTTACATGCTTATTAAGTAAAGCCAGTGTGGTGTTGGATGCAGGTGACAGAACTGTGGTTATTCTCAGCATACAAATTCCAGAGATTATTAGCTTTCAGTGTCAAATAAGTTTCTAGTCCAGTCTTGATTCTCTGCTCTGGGTCGTTCTGAAGAGAGTGGACTAAAGATCTGGCCTGTGCTTCCTCGTTGTCCAGGTGCCAGCCGGGGGCCTTCAACCTGCAGCCCCACAACCCTGCTGGGTGCACCAGCTGTTTCTGCTTTGGACACTCGCAGGCGTGTGCGGCGGCTCCTGGGTACGAAGTGCACAATATCATCTCTGACTTCAGACAAGGTCATTAGGAAATGTTTCTCTCTGCATGTTACCTGCACAACAAATGTTCATTTGATGTATGCCAGTAAAACAGTCACGGTGGCCAATTAGAAATCCTGTAAATTGGCTCCTGTGGGGGTTTTAGGCTCTGTGGCTGTGGTCTGGTAGGTTTTTGCTCCTTAGGTTTCACCTGTAACTATGGTCAGCCAGTTGATAATTTTAAGAGTTGGGGGGGGGTTGCGGGGGGGGGGGGTCTGAGAGTTCCTTAGACCCTATTCGTGGAAGTGCAGTTAGCAGAAGACCCCAGAAAGAGGAAATGAGTATTGTCAAACCTATGCAACTATGTAGCCAGACATCATTCTCACATCATTAGCAAAAGACAACAGACGAGATGTAATCTTATGGACAACTGCAATGAGATTACTTTTTAGCAATATATTACCTGTTGTTGCATAAGCACACTGGTAATGGTGGGAGGAGGAGATGCAAATGAATTGCATCACTTGCATCAAACTCTGCCTAATCCCATGCATAATGATGCCCTCACTACTTCATAATTTTAGAAATTCTCTTCATTCAATTAGAATCCAGGAAAGTAGAATGGACACAGCACAGAAAAAAACCCCAACAGGCAAAGGAGCAGGGAAGACCCGGGGCAGAATCCATGGACTGGGGAGCTTCCCCACGTTCTCCCTCCCCCCTCCCCGCAAAGAGTTGTAGGACCCAGGCGAACTAATAGCCAAGGTGGGGAGGGGGAGTCAGGGAGCAGCTCTGGGGAACAGGCGAGAGCAAAATCCCCCTCCCTCCCTGCCTCCAGCGCAGCTCCTCTGACGGAAGAAGCGGGGGGGGGGGGATTTCATCCCCTTCCCGCTCCTTGCTATGGACCCCCAGTCCACACGGCTCCTAATCCACAGGATCACATGACCCTGGGGTCAGAAGGGAGGGGGGGAGGGAAACATGGAGCTTGCTCTCCTTCTGGTGACAGATCACAAGATCCAGCCTCAAACTGCTGGTGGATCAGGTGTGGGAAAACCTCGTCCAAGAGAGGAGAAAGCGGCTGGGAAAACCTGGCCTCCAGCAGAGGGCCTTGTGGAGCAGCTGCTGCTGCTGCTGCTGCTGGCCCTGGGAGTCAGGAAGGGGCACTGCGGTGCCGCAGCCGCGCGTCTTCTGCCCTCTCTTTCTGTGTGTGGACAGGGTGGGGTGGAGACTGCCCCTCGCTTCACCCTCTCACAGGCACACTAATACTAGTGCAGTGGGTGGAGAACTAGGAAAGGACATGGGGAATTGCATTCAAGTCCCTGCTCCACCATAAATCTCATTGGGTGATGTTGGGTCAGTAACACACCCACTCTCTTAGCCTAACCTACAGGGTTGTTGGGAAGAAAGGAGGATCCTGTATAAACCCTGACTTCCTTGGAGTTTCTGCAGGCCAGATAAAAACTCGAAGGATGGGTGAGTCAACTTAGGGATGGAACGATAAACAGTTGCAGGTGCTTTCCTCTCCTTGTCTGCCTGGGACCCCTCTGAAGCCGGCCATTCATTGAGACACAAAGGTGTCACTCAATGCTGACGTCCACCTCCTGTCCTTCCTGAGCCTTTGCTTAGCTTGGTTCATTCCCCATCCAAAGACATCTCTCCAAGTTGGAGTAGGGTGGAGAAAGCTGGCATTTGCTCGGTCCTAGACAGCAGGACTCCGGTGAAGCAGAAGCAAGTGGGGAGCCCCATCTTTTGCGCAACAGCACTCCCTACTGACAGCCCAGGACCCCAATGATCCAAACTCCCCGACCTCTTGGCAAGGATCGGAGCCCCAAGTCACCGCTGACCTTTCAGAGCAAGACATTCATAAGTGGTTTGTCACTCTCTGCCTAGGCATAATTTTTGTGTGTGCCAATTGATATAGATGGTATTAAGAACTACAGTGAACTGAGAACACCAGCAAAAAACATGGACAGAACGAAAAGGTTGGCAACGGCAGTGTGCCTCCTCCTTTTTCCCTGTTCAGTTGGAGGTCTTGCACATCTGTTGGCTGCCGACAGAGACTCCCGCCACAGTGGGGACCTTCAAAGTGCTGACACGCACAGAAAAATACAGGGTGTCCTTTGCCCCCTTTCCGCTGAACCTCAAAAGATTCTACATGGAACCATCAGTCAGACTTCTTGTCTTCCTCTGTGCAACCAGGGCTGGACGGCTGGAGAGCAGAAACTCCGGTGGGTCAGGAGGTTCCGCTGAGCTGGGAAGAAGGAGAGATCTTCCTACAGCCAGACAAGCAGGAAGCAGCAGATTTCGTGGCACCAGGTGTAGCATCTGCAAACAAGAAGCAATATTTGTGTGCAGCTTCATTCATTACATTTGCACGGGAATCCTGATTCTTCCATCCTCATTTTTGAGAGTTACTAGTCCAGCAAGAATGGCCAGATTACTTAAATTTGCAGAAACTCACACATGGGCAAAGGGCTCTAAGACTCCAGGAGAGCAGCTATAGAGGCCTTAGCCTTCCCTTGTGATATGCATTGCCTGCTTGGACCCTGTGTGAGCCAAGGCAGAGGCAAGTGGGAGCAAAGAGCTGCAGAGCATCATAAAGGGAAATTGCTGCCAAAGTCTCTGTTGCTGTTTCACTTTGGGGGGAAAGCGGTTAAAGAGCCCTTTGCTTCAATCTTGTCAGAGAAAATGCTCTTAACCACTAGATGGCAGGTGCACTCTAATCTGGATAACCGGGTTTGATTCCCTGCTCTGCCACTTGAGCTGTGGAGGCTTCTGGTGAACCAGATTAGCTTGTGCACTCCAACACATGCCAGCTGGGTGACCTTGGGCTAGTCACAGTTCTTCAGAGCTCTCTCAGTTCCACCTATCTCACAGGGTGTTTGTTATGAGGGGGAAGGGAAAGGAGTTTGTAAGCCCCTTTTAGTCTCCTTACAGGAGAGAAAGGGGGGATATAAATCCTCCTCCTCCTCCTCCTCCTCCTCTTCCTCTTCTACTTCTTCTTCTTCTTCTTCTTCTTCTTCTTCTTCTGGGTTTAAGTGATTAAGCAAACAGTCGCTGAAAGACTGCAGGCCGACAAACAGCATTTGGTGATGCAAAACCATGTCCTTTAAAGACAATACAAGCACCCCACCCCCATCCTACTCCCCCCAAAAGATCCTGACTCACCACAGAGCCCTGATATATGTACTCACGAGATAGGGAAATGTATTTATTTCATTAATTTTATATGCTGCACCTCCCCATACAGGATGGCAAATTTTCATTCACTGAGCACAGCGATTGTCGAGGGATTACACCCGAAGAGATGGTTCTGTAGGTACACATGGGTGCTTTCCCAGTATGACGGGTGAAATGGCACAGTGAGCCCTCGTCATCACCAACAGGCCTTCCTGTCACCTGCATTTTGCTAACAGGTCTTCATTCTCCTCCCAACTCCTAGAGAAGTTCCTATGTGACCAGCGCCTCAGCTACGGGCAGGAGCTCTTGGTGCGGTTTCATACACAGGATCATGCCCCCAATGCTTCTCCCTTCCCCATCTGGCTGGTTTTAAAGGGGGATGGCTTTGTGGTGTCAGTGCAGAACTCTAGTCTGGAAGGACACAGGAACATCACACACCATGAAGAACATGCAGTGACGTTCAGGTATAGCTTTCCGCCTCTCTCCTTTACCTCTCCTGTGGCAAGTGAATATGTTGTTTTTTACAACCATTTAAAATTCAGGAAAGTGCAAATCTGAAACAGCAACCTGTTGAAAGGTAAAAGCAGGGTAAACTGCAATTGGCTGGGAACACTTAACACCAAAATGAAAAACAGGGTTAAAATAAAGTTTGCTCAAATATTTTTGCCATGACCTGGGTAGCCCCGGCTGGCCCACTCTAGTCAGAGCTCAGAAGCTGAGCGGTGTCAGCTCTGGTTGGCATTTGGATGGGAGACCAGCAGGGAAGCCGAGGTTGCTGTACAGAGGCGAGGCAATGGCAAACCACCTTGGAATGTCTCTTGCCTTGAAAACCCTACAGCAGCACCATAAGTCAGATGCAACTTGATTTACAAATATATAGATAGAATAGATAGATAGATAGATAGATAGATAGATAGATAGATAGATAGATAGATAGATAGATAGATAGATAGATAGATAGATAGATAGATAGATAGATAGATAGATAGATAGATAGAACGAACTATGGATTTGTGAATGACTTATTGACTACGTTTTTTACTATGTTCAGTTAAATTACAAGACAGTATGTTCTGTGCACTTTAGTGCAATTCAGTTAACACTAATGAAATGTTGGTAATACCAGAGAGGTTGAACTAGCAATGCTTTAATAGTTCTCAGGGGGAGGCAGGATTAAAGGTTATTATTAAAGAGAAATGAAAGAGTCAGCGAGACATAGAATAGAAGCGAGCAGAGCCCTTAAAAGGTCTCCTTAGCTGGAGTGGGCAGCAGTCTTTTAGCCTGTGCATAAAGAATTCTGAATTTCCATTCTGGATTGGTCTTTGACAGGCTTCACGAAATCGAGGAGAAGATGCAGCCTACTCTATCACCTTTCCAGTTCCAGCGCCTTCTATCCAACCTAACAGAGTTCCGTATACAGGTTGAAAGCAGAGGCAGACCGGGTATGGGATCCCAGTTGCTGCAGGAGGCCAGGTGGCTCTTGGCACCATTCACTCGCTGGGGCTTGGATGGTGGCTCTTCTAAGGAAAAGGTGCCCTTATTAAACGCTGGCAGGTCGATTTGGGTTGGCAGGAATACCTTGCTGGAGCAGGGGACATGTATACAAATGGCACATGGGACAACCATTCCGGACTTCTTATAGCCACACTGGGTTGTAGCATTTCAGATTCTGTATAACCCCATCTGTACAGGAAAAGCGAGCATAACAGGCACAGAGAGTTAATCTAAAATCTGGGGTGTTGTGTGGTTTCCGGGCTGTATGGCCATGTTCTAGCAGCATTCTCTCCTGATGTTTTGCCTGCATCTATGGCTAGCATCTTCAGAGGATCTGATAGTAGGAAAGCAAGTGGAGTATATATATCAGTTGGAGTATCCAGGGTGGGGGAAAGAACTATTATCTGTTGACAAGTAAAGGGTGCAATTAGCAAGCTAGATTTACATGTGTTGAGTGGGATCCACCTATTAGCACCATGGTGGCGAACCTTTGGCACTCCAGATGTTATGGACTACAATTCCCATCAGCCCCTGCCAGCATGGCCAATTGGGAATTGTAGTCCATAACATCTGGAGTGCCAAAGGTTTGCCACCACTGCGAGTAACAATGAAGATAGCAAGGTCAATAGGTGAGGGCATCTGAATAGAAGTAGCCTGGCCTTTATTCCCTTTGATTGTTTACTGTCTATAGTCAACCTGTGTTTGTGTGGAGCTGATTAGTCACTGTCTTGACTCTAGCGTTTTTCAACATGGTAGCCAAGTTTTGTTCATTTTCATGGTTTTATTCCTTTCTGTTGAAATTGTCCGTGGATTTCAATGGCTTCTCTGTGTAGTCTGACGTAGTGGTTTCTGTGTTTTCAAATAATATTCTGTGTCCAGGTTGGTTTATCATGTGTTCTGCTATTGCTGATTTTTCTGGCTGAATTAGTCTGCAGTGCCTTTCATGTTCTTTGATTCGTGTCTGAGCGCTGCGTTTGGTGGTTCCTAGGTAGACTTGTCCACATCTTCATGGTGTGCGGTAGACTCCTGCAGTAGTTAGAGGATCCCTCTTATCCTTTGCTGAACATAGCATTTGTAGAATTTTCTTAGTGGATCTGTAGATTGTTTGTAGGTTCTTCATCAGTTTTCTTATGCAGTCAGTGGTTCCCTTGATGTATGGTAAGAACATGTTCCCTCTAGGTGGTTCTTTATCTTTGTTCATGTGGCTTATTCTTGGTCTTGCAGCTCTTCTGCTGTCTGTAGTAGAGTAACCATTAGCCTGTAGAGTTTAGGTGATTCAATTCCTCTTGAAGGAGGTGTGGTTCACAGATTCCGTTTATGCGATCTACCAAAGTTTTAATGGTGCTCCTTTTTTGTCCTGGATGATGATTGGAGTTTTTTTGTAGATATCTATCCGTGTGCATAGGTTTTCTGTATACTGTGTGGCCCAATTGTTGGTTTGGTTTGCAGATGACTAACACATCTAGAAATAGTAGTTTTCCTTCATTCTCTTTTTCCATAGTAAATTGGATGTTTGGGTGGATCTTGTTGATATGGTCCAGGAACTTGTTTAGTTCTTCTTCTCCGTGGCTCCAAATGGTGAATGTGTCATTCACATAATGGAACCATATGGTACGCTTTTTTGGTGCTGTTTCCAGGGTTTGTTCCTCAAAGTGTTCCATATAAAAATTTGCTATTACAGGGCTAAGAGAGCTACCCATGGCTACCCCTGTTCATAGAATTCATTATTGTTGAAACAGGGCTGTGATGTCTTTTGGAAAATTCCGGTTAATGAGTGCCATGGTGTCTGCTATGGGGACCTTGGTGAATAGGGAAACCACATCAAAGCTGATCAGTTTGTCATTGGGGTTAAGTTTAAGGTTGCTGATTTTTTCAATGAAGTGCGCCGAGTCCTTAATGTAATGTGTAGTAAGTCCAATATGGATTTGTAGTTGTGCAGCTAGGAATTCTGCCAAATCATACGTAGGGGATCCAATTGCACTCACAATGGGTCTGAGTGGAGTGGAGTCTTTGTGGATTTTGGGGGGTCCATAAAGTCTAGGAGGGTGAGCTTCAGATTTGCAGAGATGTTGGTGTATGATTGGATCAATGGAGGAGTTCTTAATCAAGGTGTTGGTTTTTCTGGTGATTTTGTTGGTTGGGTCCTGTTTTAGCTTTTTGTATGTTGTGGGGTCCAAAAGTTGTCTGATTTTTTCTTTGTATTGTTCTGTTTTCATGGTTTCATGAATACAAAGAAAAAAGTCTGATTGAACTGAAGACCCTGCTTTCGGAAGATTTGCTGGTTTCAGCTGCAGACTCATTCTAGTCCTAAACAGCTGGGGATCAGGGCTGTACCTGAAGGCCTAACCCAGGGGTAGGGAACCTGCGGCTCTCCAGATGTTCAGGAACTACAATTCCCATCAGCCCCCCCACCCCCCCCCCCCCCCACCCCCCCCCCCCCCCACCCCCCCCCCCCCCCACCCCCCCCCCCCCCCACCCCCCCCCCCCCCCACCCCCCCCCCCCCCCACCCCCCCCCCCCCCCACCCCCCCCCCCCCCCACCCCCCCCCCCCCCCACCCCCCCCCCCCCCCACCCCCCCCCCCCCCCACCCCCCCCCCCCCCCACCCCCCCCCCCCCCCACCCCCCCCCCCCCCCACCCCCCCCCCCCCCCACCCCCCCCCCCCCCCACCCCCCCCCCCCCCCACCCCCCCCCCCCCCCACCCCCCCCCCCCCCCACCCCCCCCCCCCCCCACCCCCCCCCCCCCCCACCCCCCCCCCCCCCCACCCCCCCCCCCCCCCACCCCCCCCCCCCCCCACCCCCCCCCAGGCTGATGGGAATTGTAGTTCCTGAACATCTGGAGAGCCGCAGGTTCCCTACCCCTGCTTGGAATTCTCTTGTCAGATGCCACAGGGCTCAGAGCCAGAACTTGAGTCCAACAGCACCAGATCCTCGTCCCGTCTGCCAGCTGAACGGCTTGCCTTCAGAGAGAGCTGCTGGACCAAAGTCCTCTGCACCACACTGCCCTCCTCAAGATTGGCTGCTGAGGAAGCCTGCCCTACTTAGAGGGGGCCGATAGCAGCAGAGAGGGGCATCTGGCTGAAGGGTCCAATCAGACTCAGGCTGGAGGTATAAAGCACTAATTCCAGGCTGGACCCTTAAGTCCGAGTCTCACATCCACAGTGTGTGACTGTGTAAACCTTACGTCCAATGAAGATGGCTCTATCCTGTCCCCTCACTGTGGGAAGCTAATTTTCATCTTTTCCTGGCATTTATTGTAGAGAAGATCTCATTGTAGAGAAGAATGCAAGGTAAAATTCTACATTTTAAAAAATCCCCATGCAATCCCATCATGCAATGCCATCCCTTCCCTCTCCAACCTCTGTGTACCTGCCGGGTTACAGTTGCAGGGCTGACAGGCCATCTGGATGTCCCAGCGGTAGAAGTTCTGTCGGCAGCGTTCGCAGTGCGGCCCGTCCGTGTTCTCCTGGCAATTCTGGCAGTGGCCGCCGTGCCTGGTGCGCCGGTACAGCTCCCAGTCATAAAAGCACTCATCTGACCGGCCACTACAGTTGCATGCTGGGTAGAAAGTGTTGTGATGGCAGGTTAGACGAAGCAAGACCTAGCCATAGCAGGGGTTGCCTCCATGCATTTCTGAGCCCCAGCACCTTTTAAAAAAAGTGTTGCCTCTGGCTCTGTTAGGAGCCGAGCCTGGCCGATGCAAGTTGGGCTAGGATAAAGGAACCCGAGCAAGCCAGGTCGAGCAGAACAGGCTTTCTCAAGCTAGGTACTTGCTGCCTTTCAATAAACACCAAGAATCTGGAGTCCGAGACTTAACAGGCCCCTCTGGACGGACACTTTAAAACGTTTTGAGGCACAAAATAAAACATTTCCTCCATGTGGGTCTGCATTGCCCCCCCCCCCCCCTTAATCCACTAATCATTTTATTTCCAGCTTGGAAATATTTGAAATGTTTTAAAATCCCCTTTTAAAATGATTCCCCAGTTTGAAACTGTGGAGAAATGGCTCCTCTTTTTGTTTGTCTTTTCTCCTCCTTCCATCAAGTATCATAGATTTGGAGGACAAACAATACCAGAGGGACATCAGGAAGAGCTACCTGACCTAGGGGGAAAAGATAACTAGCCTGACCAGGTCAAAAGAGGGTGGGGTCTGGGATCTGAGAAAATGCCGGAAGTAGAGGGGCAAGGAAGCAGACCTCTTGCTGGGGCTGTGAAGGGAGCAGCCATTTTTTGACCATGGGCTCACCCAGGGAGCTCACTCAGCCTGCCAGGTAATGAGAACTCTTTGAAAATTGCAACCTTCTAAGCTTTGCATGCCTACCCTATTTTCAACAACTGCTAGGGGATGCTTAGGGAGAGGGAAAGCGGTTTTTCGTTTACATCTTCTTTGTTTTGGAAACCCTTGCTCAATCTGGTGCAGTGCTAAAATATACTTGTAACCATTTTAATTTTAATAAATACTTTTAAAATCTTAAATGTGGAGAACAGTTCTCTGTACCACAAATGTCCCACTGTCTTGGATGTGCTATCTAAACAGGAGGGGGGGGGGAGGGTTGGAAGCTGGCGATCAGCTTGTCCTCTGGGACCTCCAATCTGCCTTGTGGAACCCAGGAGAAGGGAACCAAGGGAAATGGAGGCGAGGCCTCACGGTTGGAAAGGAAGCTGGGGAATCCTGATCCTCCCCTGCGGGCAGTCCTTAAACCAGTCAGGTGGTGGCAGCGGTTTACCCAGAGAGAAAGCAGGCCCTCCCCAGGAAAAGTTGGCAACTCCTGGGAGAGGCTTGGGAGCGGAATAGGGCCTGCCAGGCAAAGGATGCCCGTTCCTCCACAGAAACATTTTGAAAATGGATTCTCTGCTGTACAAAAACATTCAAATGTTTCCGCTGCCTCCTGCCTTCCCTGATCTTCCTCCTCGGTGCCATTTTCCTGGGTGCCATCACTCTCCATCCCCCCTCACCTGTTTTGGGAGAATTTCAGAGCATTTTTTTTTTTTTTTGCAATTTGCAGCATCGACTACAGAAGACTCAGAATTTCAGCATGGAGCTGCGAAGCTCACAGGCACTGATTTGTCAACGCACTGTTTAATAATAGAGACAAACAGGAAGTGGCAGCTGGGAATCATGTGAGTGTGAACAAGAATTGTGTTACTCGAGGGGGATCTAAAATATTTCAAAAATATTTCAGGTTGCTTGATTACACTGGCTCCATGCTAGGACGCAGAGACTTGTGTGTCTCAGAAGCCTTCATAAGACTCGCAAAGGTTGCAAACATATAAATTGTGCCAATGATATATGGTTTCCCTCTCGTTTATGCCATTCTAGGATGTAATAAAAGCCCCTTCAGAGTTGAATTTATGATGTGCCCGCTGCTTAGGATTTTAGTTTGACTAGGTTCTCCAGTTAGTTTAAGGTTTTGTTATTGTTGACTTAGGAAAGTCTTGCCCATAAGTATATGTGTTTATCCCTTTAAGGTTTTCCTAATGTTTAAGTTTAGAAATGTTATTTTTGAAATTTGTGTCTGATAGCCAAAGCAGTGGCCTGAAAGGCTTGATATTAAGGGACAAGAAAGTTGGCTCTGGGATGCAGCTTAGGCCAACACCCAGCCGACTCCTTAATGAAGACAAAGACCCTCTTTGGACTTGCAAATCGAATCTGTTGCCAGCACCCAGAGGTCCCCAGCCATTGGAAGACGTGCAGGGACCACAATTGGACAGTTTGAACTTTTCTTTGTTACAGCGATGTGAGGCGGGAGCCTCAGGGTATTACTAATACTTAAAGGAAATAGATGGAATGTGACAGCAAGCCCAATTCTGGATTTTATAGAGAATGGACCTTATCTGCTTTCCCTTCAGCACCATTGCGAGATCTCGCAGGAAGACGTTTGACAGCAGGATTTGGTAATCCCATTCAGAAATTGTAACTGTATCTTGTTTGTTTTCTTATTGGTGTTTGGTGAGGGGCTTGCCCCCTCTCCTCCCCTTTTCCCTGCCCCTTTGCTCCTTTGAAGTTTGGGAATAAAAGTTCTTGCACTGGGTTGCAAGGGCGCGATTCTCCTGACCGAGCTGTGACCATCACCTGCAAATAAAATCTTTTTGCTTTGAAGAATGTCGACTTCCTGTGCCTCGTTACGTTGCTGAGCTGAAATCACTTATTGTTACCCGAGCAGCGGCGGTAACAATGCAACAGCATGCACCCAAAGACATGGGATACCCCATGTCCCCATTAGCAGTACACCACTGCCTATGGGTAGAACCGAAAAATGGCTACCTCAGGAGATAGAGCCAGCTGGAAAACATCAGGGACTGAGAGTTCGCATAATGCTAATTACAAAGCTTCAATGTTTCAGGTAAATGCTCTGTTTAAAAGTGACATCTAATAAACTGAGAACGTTTTCTGGCATGTACACTTTCAATCCTGTTGTAAAGAGCCTGGGGCTGTGGTGGCAGCTGCTACCAAAGCAATGTTTGCGCAAATCTGTACAGTCAATCAGATCTTCAGTGGACAATCAGAAGCCCTGCTGGGGAAAGCCCCTTCTAACCTTCCCTATTTTCTAAAAGCACTCAGCCAGCACCCGGAAAAGTGTAGCAGTGCCCCAGGTTGGAAAGCCCTGTTTTAGAGCTTATGATCCTACAGCTTCTCTGCTGATACAACCTCCCTGACTGTACCCAGTCCCTTCACCAGTGACGGACGTCAACACATTACTCACGGAGACACTCGTTGGCAGACTCAGCCGTGCCCCGTGCCCATGGGCGGTCCTGGTGGAAGGGCTGGCATGATTCACAGTCCACCCCAGTGGTGTTGTGCTCGCAGAGACAAACCAGCTCATCTTTTTCATTGGGCAGACATTTGCTAGCATGACCGTTGCACTTGCACCTGCAAGGGACAGAAGTAGAGGAGAGGAACCCCTTTAATATTCAGACTCCCCCCCCATTTAGACATTCTGTAAAGTGGCAATAGGTTTGGTTCAGATAGTTAGATTCTGTACAGCACATATATAATGGGCTGAGAAAGGAAAATATTCCTTCACACAGGTCTCTTCCCCAAAATAGGCTCCGTCTGTTATATTTATTTCAACTTGGTTTACAAAAATTGCTAAACTAGCGATCTTTCTGCAAAATCCTGGGTGAACTACAATAGCAGGAGGCATCTAATTACCCCCCTTCCGTCCACCATTCTCTAGAGAATCCAGTCAAATTATGGCCATTATGTTCAGTTGGGGGAGATTCTTGGTTGTAATGGTGTGTGTGTGTGTGTGTGGGGGAGAATTTCTTGATGCCCACCATTCACAGGTCTCAAGCACGAGGTGGGGGTGGGGGGTAGGGAGATACTTTCCCCCCCTTTTCTTGCCTGGGCACTGCGTGGTCACAGAGGTTCCTTTAGAGACCCCCATAGCTACACATGCATTCTGGGAAGGAAAAAAAAGCATCCCAGAGCAGATGAGATGCAGCATTTCTGCTGCTTCCTGAATGGGTCAGCTTTTCATGTGAGAAGGGCGAGAGGGGAAAATAGGTTCATTTATAATGAACTAGCGGGGCCCGGCCACGCGTTGCTGCAGCAATTGTCCTTCTCATCACAGTCTGCAACCCACACAGATGTCCATGCAGGTCCAATGATCCGCAGCATAGCCTTTTGGTCAAATGGAATCCCTCTTTCTGGAAACTGGAAGCCCTGCCCCACCCCCCACCCCGCCCCGCCCCGCCCCGCCCCGCCCCGCCCCTGCAGCACCCTGAGCTTTCAAGTGAACTTCCCAGTTCTTCCCTGTGATAGACAGTTGAGTTGGGCACTGGCTCCTGCCAAACGTAACATCTGGTTTGGCTCTGAGAGGTACCTTGGGGAATTGCTGGCAGTTAAATACTGTGCTAGCTGGACCAGTATTCTGACTCAGCTGGTGAAGCATCATCTGCCCTTTCAAAACCCCTGCATTTTGCCCCTCCTGATCCTGTGTGGAAAGGACATATTTTAAACCAATAAAATATGTTGTTGTTCTGGAGAGGAACAAAATGATAAGTCAAGCTGGAGAACATCACAACAGAACCCAAGTTGCAGAGCATTTCTTTTCCCTAACCTTGGCTGCTAATCCCCTGACACCCTATATATTTCAACTGGGGCTGGGTCATTGCCTGTGCGGGTGGCCCACTCACAAGATAACACATCCCAGCTGGCCAGAACAGATAAAAGCAGTGTGGTCCTGGCTGTGTGCTTGTTCAAAGTCCCTCTTGCTTCTCCTCTTGCTGGGCTGGTGTTTTGTTTCAGTGCTCTGGCTGAAATTGTGAGAACCAAAATCCCCAATGGGGGTAGCTGAGCAAAGGAAGTCTGGGCAAATGGGAAACACCAGCCCCTTCGCCTCTCCCCTCCCCAGAGAAAGCTTGTCTGCTTATTTATCTAGCAATCACGACTCCACCTTGTTTGGGATGTTCCAGGTGACTAACAATAAAAGCAACTTAAAACTCTAAAACAATGTCACAGTGAGTCATAGACCAACATTACAGGTTTGGAAGCCAACACTATCAAACCTTCTAGCATCATGTTTGCATGCTTTACCTCACAGGCAGGAATTGTGGGAAACAAGACCATGTGGTCTCTAACATCTGGCTCATGGTGTGACTGCAATTGCCATTGTGACTACAGCAAACTACGGAGCCTCAAACAATCCTGTAAAGTTGGTTGTAAGGTGGGCTGGACTATTGTACTTACTCAGAAGGAAGGTGGCCCTGAATATAAGACTCTCCTCCTGAAAAGGGGAAAGGGGTTGTTGAGTCACAGCTGACTTATGGCCACTGGAGTTTTCAAGGCAAGAGACTTTTCACGTCATGCCTCCTTGGAGTGCTCTCATCCAAATACTAAGAGCATGTGACTGGCGCAAGGTCACCCAACAATGCATTGTCGAAGAAGAAGAAGAAGAGTTTGGATTTATATCCCCCTTTCTCTCCTATAGGAGACTCAAAGGGGTTTACAATCTCCTTGCCCTTCCCCCCTCACAACAAACACCCTGTGAGGTAGGTGGGGCTGAGAGAGCTCCGAGAAGCTGTGACTGGCCCAAGGTCACCCAGCTGGCGTGTGTGGGAGTGTACAGGCTAATCTGAATTCCCCAGATCAGCCTCCACAACTTAAGCGGCAGAGCTGGGAATCAAACCCGGTTCCTCCAGATCAGAGTGCACCTGATCTTAGCCACTGCTCTTAGCCACTACGCCACTGCTGCTCCTCAACCAGACTCAACTGGTTGTTGTGGGCTTTCTGGGCTGTGTGGCTGTGGTCTGGTGGATCTTATTCCTAATGTTTCGCCTGCATCTGTTACACTGTGTTACACTTCTCTCTGTGATACACCTCTGAAGGTGGCAGCCATAGATGCAGGTGAAATGTTAGGAACAAAATCTATCAGACCACAGCCACACAGCCCGGAAAACCCACCACAACCAGTCACCCAGCAGTTAGTTTATTATTGTGGCCTTTAGGCCAGCCAATAATTTAAAGTCAGACTATATATGAATACATATCATTCCATTTGTACAAAAATCCAAAATATAAAATCCAATATAAGATCTATTTATTTAATATTAAAAAACATTGACTTCAGATATTACAATCGTCATCACACCATGCAGCTCTCTGTCTTAATAATAACCTACACTTGTTATATACCAAGTTGGCTACCTTTTGTGATGTAGCGGGAACATGATCTTCTAATAGCAATCTTACAAAGTTTATGTCTGAATTATCTCTAATTGAGTATGTATGACGAGTTAGCAATGGTTGGATTAAAAGTTCCCTTTCGCCTTTATGTATCTTACAGTGCAATAAGATGTGTGACATCGAGTTCACTTCCCCTGAGCCACACACACAGGTTCTCCTGTGCCATGGAATATTTTGAAATTGTTCCATCAGATCAGCTGATAGGAAGGCGTCAAAGCGAGCTCTTGAAAAGGCCCATCGGCTTCTTGCCGAAGTTATGTCAGATAGATAAGGTGCAGCTGAGATACCTACCCATGATTTTAATGGTCTGTATAAAGCGGCTAACGGGGAAATCTATTTCCATCTCAATGCCATCAAGGCATTGACAAACCATGGCCATTGCTCTGCAGTTATCTAGCTCCATAAGTTGCATATGATCGAGACCACACTGTGTAAGTTTTAATATTATCTTTAGCCATCCAGGTTAAGGTGTCGCCACCAGCAGTGGGGATGGGAAAGCACTTTGAGCCAATATTTGATAGTTAGTCTCCAAAATATTGTCTCAACTTTGGCCATCCCTGCTTCTTGACTTAGCTGTACATTTGGGTGTATTAAACAGGGATCCATGAAAGGTCGATAAGACTCTCTCCAACGGCACAAAATCCAAAGTCATTGCCAGCGAACCATAGGCCAATTGAGCCAGGGCCTTGCTTCAAACAGTCTAATTGCACTTGGGATAAATCCGCCCCCTTGTGAGCGAAAAAACCTTAAAATTGCCTGCGAGCTTCTTTGAGCTGACCGAATAACTGATTGTACGTGGGCTGTGGGTTTCCCATTATATTGGTATGCCACACCTAAATATTTGAAGCACCCAGCAAGTTTGCATGGCAGAGTGGGGATTTGAACCTGGATTTCTCAAGTCCCAGTCTGATACCTTATCCATTATACCACGCTGGATCTCAAAAGAGGTATACATAAACATTGTTTTAATGCTGTATTTAACTGTAACTTGTATATACATTTAAGAAAGCCTCTTTTTTTCCTTGAAGACACATGCAGAAAAAACACGCTAGTTTTCCTTTTAGACAAATGTATCAATTCCCCTCCTCACCATGCAGTCAACCACCAACAAAGTGGTGGAGGGTTGTTGTTGGTTTTCTGGGTTGTATGGCCATGTTCTATCTGCTGACATTTCGCCTGCATCTGTGGCTGGCATCTTCAGAGGATCTGGTGGTAGTGAAGCAAGTGGAGTATATACATCTGTGAAATACCCACGGTGGGAGAAAATACTACTGGAACACAGCCATACAACCTGGAAAACCCACAACATTCTAGTGATTCCAGTTGTGAAAGCCTTCGACAATACAAAGGGCTTTTTCACTGCATACAGACGTCATGATGAAAATAAGCCTAGTTTATTCTTCAGGCAGCATGCGTCAAATTAGTATTATCTGAAGAATATTTAAGGGGTTTTGATTACACAGCTGCTAGATGTTTGGTTATACAAAGATTATTGGACATAAGTACACCAGCTGATTATGCACTACTCAGTACCTTGACTTCAGCCACTCTTTATAAGCATCTTATGTCTTTTCCTAAAGCTCATCTGTTGTATCTGGATGACTTAATGCTCATAGATTATAGAAAGGCATTTTCTAGGACTAGGATGGATAACCTACAATTAACAGTAGTGAAGAGCCAGCAACAATAAGATCTCATCTGAAGATTGAGAGTGTTCTTGTGATTACAAAGCAATTGAAGGCCTGGCTCATGCAATATTTCATTGCCCAAGATCTGTAATGTTTTGAGAGAAGTTTCTTAGAAGTATTTGACAGCATTTGACAGCATTGACAGGAAGGTCAGAGCAAAACAAATTAGTTGCGTTATTGGCAAATAAGGACAGATGGATTACAAATGGCAAAGTTTGCAGCCAGTCATTAAGATTACTAAAGTATATTAATTTAATGAGATCGTAGATATGATTAATTATATTTCATATGATTTTATAGATTTTATGAATTTAGATTTATTTTCAGAGTATGTTAATTTGTGTTATTACTTATCAAATTATGTGATAGGTTGTGCTGATATTGATATTGCAATTTATTGTATTTTTCTTCTTGTGCTATATTCTTTGCTATGGCTGTGATAGATAGATTGATTGTCTTGAACAAACTCAATGTTGTTTGTGATGTCTGAATACAGCCTTCTTCTTTAAATTCTCCCCTTACACCATTTAACAACTAGCAGCAAAGTTCATTGCGGGGGAGATGCAATGAGACCTGGCATCTCCCCCTGCAATGGGCTTTACTGAGGTTGTGGCAGCCCTCACCCCACCCTTCCTCACAGTGGGCCACTCACCTGGGCTTGGTTGTGTGTGACTTGGGAGCAGGAGAGGTGTGACTTGGGGTAGGTGGGAAGGTGAAGATAGGGGGAGGGTGGAGAGGGGTGGCTTGGAGTGGGGGAGGGCAGCAGGGTGAATATTGGGGTGAAGGGAGGGTTGAAAAGTGTGGCTAGGGGTGGGGGAGGATGGAATGTAGATGGTTTGGGGTGGGAGGAACCAGGGGAGGTGTTTGCCGGGCCTGCTAGTCCTGGGGCCGCTTCAGGGTGTGGTTGAGGGCAGGGGAGGCATTTGGCTCGGGTCAGCTTGGGGGGGTGGGGGTGGGAGAGAGCATGGAACTCTGCCAGACCTTGGAGCAGCTGCTCCATGGGTGGCAATAGTCAATGAAATTGCAGGGACCCTGCACGTCCTGCACGCTAATTGGCTAAGGATTTTAGAATTCTGAAGGCTGACAGTGCAAAGCTATGCAGAGTCACTCCACGCTAAGCCCACTGAAATGAATGGGCTTAGATTTAGTAACTGTCTTTAGAATTGCACTGTAAGTTTGTTCAGTTAATTGACTGAAAACCTTTTGATTAAAATGGTGCTCCTGACTAACTGAGCTGGGAGTGCATTAAAATAGGTGTGGGGTTTTGTTTTTTTTCACAAAAAGTACTTACCAGGACTTGGAAAAGAAGAAGAAGAGTTTGGATTTATATCCCCCCTTTCTCTCCTGCAAGGAGACTCAAAGGGGCTTACAATCTACTTTCCCTTCCCCCCTCACAACAAGCACCCTGTGAGGTGGGTGGGGCTGAAAAGGGGGACTTTTCTGTTACACACAGGCAAGCTCTTTTCTTGAAAAAAGGGGTTGTTTTGTTATTCAGACTATGAGGATTCTGTATAAATTCTAATTATTTTTTATCCACTATGGTACAAGTGACGTCTCTGGATGTTCCACTATCATAATTATTCACCTCCTGAATTCTCCTGTCCAGAAAGGAAGAGACAGGAATGATTACAACAGAGAAATATCTAACCATCTGTGGATCAAGCAAACAAACACAGGGACAGCTTATTTTTTCCCTATTTTCTTGTTTGGGATCTTTTGTATCAATTGGTTGAATCTGGAATTGTAGCACTGGCACTTTAAGACTCATTCATGCAGTGACTGTGTCAGGCCTGCGCCATTCTGGGCCTGGCAGTTTGCACGTCCACACCCCAGCTGCAGATGGCCCAGCAGCTACCATTGCTCACGGCCTCCCCCTGATTGCAAAGTAACTAGTTCAGTAGAGCTTAGTCACTTAGTCCTTATCTGCCTTCCTGAAGGAGTGAGCTGTCTGTCCCAAACAATACCGCTGTTCCCACTGTCCTTTCACATGCTGATATTATGGGAATGCGGGGGTGGGGGTGGGAATTCATGGGTTGAACTAAACTGTAAGGTAAAATCCCCAGTTTCTGCTATCTGAGCCTGGGATGACACAGTTCCAGTAAAGCTCTTGAAACCTTCCTGAATCTTGTTGATGACTGGAGTAACAGACCCTTACAGACTGTGAAATGCTGTTTTCGGGGCTTGGGAGTTCCTATTTATACTCTGACCAGGTGATTCCTGAATTGATTCATTTGTACTTTGAACTTGTGTGTGTGTGTGTTTACATATATATACATGCAAACATATATATATGGTTTGCACCTGCTCCTTGTTTAGGGTATTAAATACAGTTTATGAGTTTATAGCCACTTTATGTTTGACAGCCTTGGTATGGTGGCTTTGTTCAATTTTTTGAACAATGTATGGATCAAGTGTGGATCATTGCTGAAAATGACTGACATATGTTTCGCTCCTCCCCATCCAAAGTCCAAGACAGTTTACCTTCATGTGTCAAACTACTGTGTTGCCCTGTTCCTTCCCTTAACCCCACAATGGCCAGTAATCTGATGTGTGGGGTAAGGAAATGCAAAACCCTGTGACATGATGACAGAGGTAAGTTCTACTAGACGTTATCAAGGGAGAGAGAAAGGGAAGGAAGCAGAGGGCTACCATTTTCAGCAGTCATTTTTAAATTTTATTTCCTTCAGCTCTGACAGAACTTGGATCTTCTCACTCATTTCCCAGATCAAAGCAACCATCTCCAAAACTACCCTTTAGCACACCTTCGTTCTGTTGCCTTACCTGCCTCCTACAGAAAAATCTGAGATGGCGTAATAGTAGGACTGCAGAACTTTGGGATCCTTGAAGATGTCATCCCCAAAGGTATTGAGCCGGTTAAGTGAGATGAGCAGGTCTGTGCCCGTCACCCACTCCTGTGGAGTTAGAAGCACAATGTTGACAAGAAGCGAGGATGGAAATTAACTTTCACAAACAGGGCTGGCAATTCTCCTGAGGCGCAGAGAGGATTAACACATTATAAAGTCCTTCTGGCTGCCAAACTTGCCTAATTCAGCTTGGGTCTAGAAGGAGAAGATGCTTCAGCTGTTTACCCTGTTGGGGGAAATTTGACAGGTACTGATGGCTGCACATAAGATTCCCCAACCAGAACATACGCTGGTACCACGGGGCCACTTCTTGTGGAGAAAATGGGGCAAGAGGAGGGCATTATCTTCCTCATGTTCTACTGTCCTGAGCTGTTAGGCCCCAAATGGCTGGGAACTCAATGCCCAGTGAAGCGTTTAGGGGCACAACTGATGATGAAGAAGAGTTGGTTTTTATACCTCGCTTTTCTCTGTTGAAAGGAATCCCAAAGGGGCTTATAATCACTTTCCCTTCCACCCCACAACAGGTATTTTGTGAAGCCGTTGAGATTGAGAAGGTTTGGAGAGAACTGTGACTGACCCAAGGTCACCCAGTGTCAATTCCCCACTCAGACAATAATTCACTCGATTGGTTCAAGGTTTTTATTGCAGACACGTCAGGAACATAGAAAGAGAGTTCTGGCGAAAAACACGCCAAACTCTCGATAATATGAGTATGAGGTCCCCACCCCCACATGAGGAGCAGGAAGTCCACATTGTCCAGCCTGGAGTCTCTACGCAGCCACAGAACTCCAAGGCCACAACTGGAAGTGATAACGCAGCACCCGCAAAAACAAAAGAAAATCCCCCCCCCCCACGGCAGGTTTCATGTGGAGGAGCTGGGAAGCAAATCCAGTTCTCCAGATGAGAGTGCACCACTCTTAACCACTGTACCACACTGGCACTACACCAAACCAGCAGATAGGAAGTCCTCACTTTGTGTGAGTTGTCTTCATATCAATGGAGGGTGGGGCGGAGTGCTAAGAGATGGTGCCTCATAGACAGGGATAGAGCTGGGAATGCAGAGGAGCTGGGGGATAAGTTCTGGCAAACTGGGACTGCAACTCAGAAGAAGATACCAGGCTTATAATGTAAGGGGAGCTTATCAGAGCTGGGAAGGCAAGCAGAACAAATCCAGAGAAGTAACAGTAAAAGGTGGGAAACACTTGGAGGTCCTTGAAAACTGAAGTGGGCTGCTCCTCAAGCAGAGACCAACACCTGACCTGGGAGCTCCTGCAGCCAAACCAAGAGGAGCCAAGAGGGCAAGTGTAGCTGCGGAACTAGGGCTGCTCTCAAATGTTGCAGCCCTGCCATTTCAACTGCAAACCCCCAAGTTTGATTTAAGTTCTCCTTTCTGTGACTCAAACCAGTGCATTTTATTTTTGCCCCTTGATGTTTCCTCATGCTTAATGTTTTCCCAACTAAACATACACAAGTTTTACCATAATTTTTGCATATAAATAGTGCATAAAACACACAGAGAGACATAATGGTAAATGAACTGGGAAGGAACAGCAGCAATTAAAGTAGGTAAATTGAAAAAAAAAGGCTCCCAGTGGCTGATTCTGCACAGCAAATGTATTGTGGCTTCCAATCGTAAAGGAACCCGTCTTCTTTTTTCCTGTTCACAGGCGTGCTGTGCAGGCAGCGATTGGAGCCCATGGAAGCAATCTGGGTTGCTTTCGCCCTTTTGCATAGACATGCTTCTCTTAAAAATTTCCTGCAACACATGCGCAGCTACACAGGCATGCAGAAATGAACCCCCACAGCTGTATTGCCACAATATGACTGGCTGCACCTGCGTAGTTGCTCATGTGCAACACACAAAATAAAAGGAAGAAAGGAAAAGGGGTCTCCCTGCAATGGCAGGCAGATTCTCCCTGGCTGTGGAGGGCGTGGTGGAAGGGAGTGAAATAGAGTGCCTCCCGCTTGACTGCTCATGCAGGAGCAGCTTCAACCTGGGATTTTGCAAAGAGATTGCTGGTTTAGCAATTTTCGACAATCCCAGTTTGAAGGAAATAAAATGGGGCAGATTTGTTTTTGGGACAGGACATGCCCTCCCCCCCCCCCAAAGTGTTTGCATTACACCCATTGTATTTGCCCTGTGCAGAATCAACCAATGTCAACAAAATAACAGGAGGAAGGGCAATTCAGTCTTCTCTCTGCAGCCTTGAGTCAAGTGGCTCATTTAAAAAGGTAGCGGAGCCTAAATCAGAAGCCTGCTGGTTCCTGCCCTGGCAGGGCTACCTCCTTCCATGAAGGATCCAGTCACCTCAAAACCTGTACCTGGAGAATAGGGCTCTGGTCAAAACTGTAGGCACTTGGCCGCCCTTCCAACGTGGAGAAGGCCACATTGCCCCCACTCAGTGGGGAGATGTCACTGAATTCTGAAGTGCAGAAGGCAACTTGCTCGTCTTCTCCAGGCCGCAAAAAGTGGTGTTCTGGTTTCCGGTAGGTCTTTTCACAAGAGGCACTATAGTACTGATAGGGGATCCAGGGCCCCTCGGACTGACTCCGCTTGTATATGGCAAAACTTTCTGGGCAGCTGGTGTGGAACTTCAGCCTCACATAAGTGATTTCATGGGCCTTTCCTAAAGGAGGAGAAGATGGATGATCAGACCAATCTCCTAATATGTAGAACATGAAAGAAAGGGTTGGCATTTGATGGGTCAAAGGAAGTTCATCAGTTAACTGATCAAGAACCAAGCATTTAATGCATTTATTTATTTGAAAAGTTTCATCCCACCCCCAGAATTATACAAATGGCAAAATTTACTGTTTTACAGAAGACACTGCAGTCTACCCAAACAAATTCCCCAGAACTTGCTAGTCTGTAACATTATATCCTCCATAATACATTTCTGAGCTGTTTGCGGCACAGTAATGATCTCGGATCTACTTTTGTTTAGTATTTTTGTGCTGTTTGATATATTTACAGTGTATAATTATATATATATATATATGGATAGTGCTGGAGTACTGGAGAGAGATCTGCATTTCTTGTTTTGTTGTAGATATTTTTGATATATTGGAGATTTGTATTATATTTGGTCATTCAGCATAAATAAAGTCTTCTTCTTCTTCTTCTTCTTCTTCTTCTTCTTCTTCTTCTTCTTCTTCTTCTTCTTCTTCTTCTTCTTCTTCTTCTTCTTGTATCTTGTTTCAAAATTATTGTTAAATTCCACTCCTATTATTTTCACATAGGTCTTAAAGTCTGAACAAGCAACTGTATAGTGGAACTCAGGCTGTTTTTGCACGGTCAAAATATCCCGGGGTGAGCGTGGAAAATATCCCTGTACAGCTGGGAATTCTGCACCGCTGGGTGCCCCTCCCCACATAATGAAATGGCATGTGCCCGAGCTGCATGCTGCTAAGCCCCACCCCCGACCTTGGGGAGGGCAGAAACCAGCCTGCAGGGAGGTGGGGGGGGGCAGCGCTTGTGCAGGGAGTGGCCGTGGCGTCCTGCCCTCCCGGCCTTTTTGCAGGCCAGCTTCTCCCCCCGGGTGCCCATCCAAGCTGCCCTCAATTCTTGCCCTCTCCCAGCCTCCCTGTTCGCTCCTGTAAGTGGGGCATGAGGGGGGGTGGGGAGCTGGGCAGGGGCCGTGGGTAAGTGGTTATGCCCCCGGGCCTAATTTAGGCTTGGTACGTCGCTGCCTTACAGGAAGTGTACCCTACAGCTTCCTGTTTTCCTTTGAAAGAACATCAGAGGTCGAATTCAATACAAAATTCCTGAATCAGAAACTAAGACATATATTATTCTCCCACCTCCCATGTCTGGAATTATTTACTGAATTAGAAGTGGTGCTAATTTCTCACCATTCCAGATAATTAACCAACATTAAAGATGTTAATTCAAACGTTAAAGATGTTAATTCATCCAGCTCCTATATGCTCCCTATCCCACCGCAACTGAATTTGCTCAACAAGTCTCATACTTGACTTTCCATCATTAACTTGTATGTTAATTTTGTGTTTCCTGTCCATCAACCATTTTGTGTAGATGTTGCCCATTCTAAATGGACTGATGACTGCATTTTCTCAAATGTAAGATTAGTCCCCCCCCCAGGCATAACGTGAAAAAGAAGGATTGTCTTACAAATTAGTTATGTTTTGTATATGTTTAGTGTGCGTAACGTTTGGGGGGGGGGCAGCTTATATTCAGGGCCATCTGACTTTCGAGCAAGTATGGTACCCTTCTTACTAGCCTCTCCTTGTATCTTAAGTTTAACCTCAGCTCATGTGCTTTAACTTTAAATATAGCTCTAGCCAGTGGTGAGATTCAAATAATTTAACCACTGGTTTTTTAAAAGCACCATTTTAACAACCGGTTCTGCCAAAGTGGTGCGAACTGGCTGAATCCCACCACTGGCTTCAGCTGCTTTGGACAGTCACTCTGGTGCACTTGCTTAAGCGAGGTCTCTGACTTACTGAAGTTTTATGCTGGAATACGTTTTGTTGATTAAAAAATTTAAGGTACTCCTGAAAAACCTATTTCATTTTGCCCTGCAGAGGTATCTCCTCTTGGTCTGCTTCACTCATTTGGATCTTTACATAACCTGCCCAGGTACTTCTGGGGGCGGGGCGGGGCAGGGCAGAGCGTGGCTTCCTCAGCTGCAAAACTCCTGGAGCCCCGACTGAATGATGCTTGGGTGGGTGAACTCTGCCCTGTGCTCTGTGCCTAACAGCATCCTGTCCTGAGTGCACAAATGGTTGTTTCTAATCCCCCAGAGGTGATTTTCTTTTACCATGGGTAAGAATCATCGAACCATAGAGTTGGAAGAGACCCCAAAGCCATCAAGTCCAACCCCCTGCAATGCAGGAACACACAATCAAATCACTCCTGACAAATGGCCATCCAGCCTCTCTTTCAAAACCTCCAAAGAAGGCGATTCCACCCTACTCCCAGGTAGTGAATTCCACTGTCAAAACAGCCCTGGTGGTCAGGAAGTTTTTCCTGATGTTTTGGTGAAATCTCTTTTCCTTGAACCTTGAACCCATTATTCCTGGTCCTGGTCTCTGGAGCAACAGAAAACAAGCTTGCCACCCTCACCAACATGACATCCCTTCAAATATCTAGACATGGCTCTCATGTCACCTCTTAATCTTCTCTCCACCAAACTAAACATCCCCAGCTTCCTAAGTCTCCCCTCATAGGACCTGGATTCCAGACCTTTTACCATTTTGGTTGCCCTCCTCTGACCCTGTTTCAGCTTGTCAATATCCTTCTTGAATTATGGTGCCCAAAACTGTACACAACATTCCAGGTGATGTCTAAGAAGCTGTTTTGAAGCCTACTGAAATCTTCTGCTACCCTCTCCTCCCCGTATCTCTATGAGTGCACCTATTTTACTCATTTGTGACCTAAAAGGAGACAGAAGTCAACATTTTAAACCATCCTGTGCTTGGTCTCCTGGAGGGAATCTTTTCTTGTCATGGGCAACCCTGTTGTTGTTGTTGTTTTTTGTAAGAGTGGGTCAGGTGGAGGAGAAGGGTGACTCACAGCATTCCTTGTGTACAGACATCCACACTCATTCCATTCCCAGACAATGTCAGCAAGCCTGTCAAAGATTTTTGAAATCACAGCAGGTTCTTTGCTATCTTTTAGATCTAAAATGTAAATGTTTATTTCTTCTGTTCCATCCTTTTCCCTGGACAAACAAATGTGCTTCATCCAAAGAAAACACCCTAGTGGTGGCTCCGTGCCAGTGGAACATTCAAAAGGAAGCCAAAGGATTAAAGCAGAAATTTTCCTGAATCAAATACTTGGGATCACCTGCTGAGGAACCCGCACATCCTGGCAGATTCTACGTCCGTCTCAGGCACCATTTTTTCTGTCTCTCTGTTGTTTTGTCTGAATGGGGAAAGGACTGATGGGTACGTTCAATAGGCTCCATCACCACGGATGCAAATTGCCACAGAAGATCAGGACTGGCCCCCAGTCCTTCAGGGCATCTGGTCGGCCACTACTGTATTGAAGGTGGCTGCAGCATCCCAGTCCCCAGGATCCCAGGAGCCTACTTTGCATGCTGTGCAAGTTGTTTGCAGGTTTTGAAAATGATGCAGTTCACAACTGCAATGGGTCCCTGGCTGGCAGACAACTATTCCCCAAAGCTGGGGCAGAATTAGAACAGCCGTCGTGTGGACACCAGTTTTTGCTGAGGAGAAAGAGTGCTCCATCTGTCTTCTTGGACAACAGCAAAGAGGAGTGGATCTGGTGTGCCCACTGAAGCTGCAGTTTCCCACACTGGCTAGGCCATCCCTCTTTGCCATCCAAACATGGAAGCTCCCTTTAGCTGTGAACCTCCATGATCAGAGGCAGTGCATTTTTGCATACCTAATCCTGGGAATAAACATCACAGAATGACAGTTTTTCATTCAGTTGTTGTTTCCTTAAAAGTCTCAGATCGTACAGGCTCTGCTGGGCCTTCTTAACCACCACAGCAGCCTGAACACCTCTTTAATCATAACACCCAGGAACTTAAAGCTGGCCACTCGATCCCCATTTATAACCAAGGGCTGAATTTCTAAGCGATTCCTTCTATAGTCTACTATAACCTCTTTGTCTTGTTAGTATTAAGAACCAAATTATTTTCCCTGCACCACGAGCGCAATGAGTCCACCTCACCCCGGTAGGCAGACTCATCCCCTCCAGAGATAAGCCCCACCACCTTTGTGTCATCTGCAAATTTGACAACTGTGTTACTATGATAGACAGGGGTACAATCATATGTATAAAGGGTGTATAGTAAAGAACTCAATACACAGCCCTGTGGTGTTCCCATGTTGAGAGTAAGAACTGAGGAAACCTGATGACCCAGTCTAACCCTCTGGGAACGTCCAGACAAGAAGTCCCTAATCCACAAGCAAATTGAATGTGAGAGTCCAAGATCCAGAAGTTTGGTCACCAGTCTTTGTGGTAGGATTGTATTAAATGTGGAACTAAAGTCCGCAAAGAGCATCCTCACGTAGTTCCCCTGTCATTCCAGATGAGTCAAAGCCGTGTGGAGATTAATGGCTATAGGGTCCTCCGTAGATCTGTTAGTCTTATATGCAAACTGATATTTATCAAATGTGTTTGGAAGGCAAGGACTAATATGCCTACAGACCAGTGTTTCAAAGCCCATCATGATGATGGGGGTAAGTGCCACTGGTGACCTTCTACAGAGTCTAAATGGCAGTTCTCTGCCCCAAAGAGCTTACCAACTACAATCTGGCATAAGGAAGGGACCAAGAAGGGAAGTGGAGGACAAATAAGCAGGGAAATCATTCAATTTAGTTGCATGTACTTAAGTTTAGGGGTGGAGAAAGGTTGGCTTTGGGAAGGGATTTGAAGGTAGTGAGAGAGATATCATCATGCAAGTGTTCTGGGAAATGGATTCAGCCATAAGGAAGATGCTGCAAGTGGGAAGGGACAGACCAGTGAAGCCAGCGTTCAAACAAGATGGACAAAATGTGTCTTGCCCAGAAAGTTCTCCAGAATCGGACAGAAATTCACTGCAAGTCCCTGAAAGCTGCCTCAGCCAAGAAAAGAAAAACCCACAAATGCTACTGGAACATGGCCACACAACCCGGAAAACCCACAACACCCCAGTGATTCTGGCCATGAAAGCCTCGACAATGCAAAAGAAAAATACTCCTCCTGCCCAGGGTTGGGCAGTCAGAATATGCCTTACAAGAAGCCACGGACATCAGAATACCGGAGAGACTGGGACAAGCAGCTACAAACAGTGATTTCCTCCGTGGCAAAATTTAGCAATGATGAACATCACTGGAAAGACTTGTTTGAGACTATGATGAATCCATGATGTTGGACTGAAGAGTTCTTCTGGTACTTGGCAGGCAGGGTGGGAGGAACACCACAAGAATTGAGGCCACGTGAACAATGTCTGAGGATCTAGGAGCCCATGGGGGCTGCATGTGTGTGTGTGTGTGTGTGTGTGTGTGTTTTGAGTTATCCAAAGCTACTGAAGAGCCAGTGTGAACATCTGCCTTGGATCAGCGTGAAAGAGATTCACTTCATGTTACAGGCACCCAAAGGCCATTTTCCACCTTGTGGTTGAAAGGAGACTGAAGGAAAAGCTGGCTGGAATCTGGAAACTGTTTGGCAGAAGAATAGGCCACATACCATTTCCTTCAAAAAAGTGGCAGCCCCCCCCCCACCAGCCCCCCCGTGGCTTCAGTTGTTTGATTGTTGGCAGTGTGGGGCTCCAGGGGGTGAGAGACTAGGAGAGGTTGCCTAGTAACCACAGGGTGATAGTCGGAAAAAGTCTAAATTATTAAGTCTAAATTAGCCTATCAACAATACTATTAGGTTTAATTGAGCATTAATTTATTTGCTTTATTGCATGTGGCTATACTCTGCAGCGGCTATTTATGGTTATTTGGTTCTTTAACTTTGCATTTCCATTATAATACTATCATATTTTAAGATATTGTTGATAATGACTTCTTTATACAGCACATAATAAAGAAATTCACTAGCACAAAAAACACTGATTATCATCAACGCTTATTGCTTTAAAAGGAAGTCGGACAAGCTCATGGACAGGCTGTACCAGCTAATCAGAACCTTCAGGTTCAGAGGCAGTGTATCTGTGAGCATCAAGTACTGGATGAATACTGCAAGGAAAGGTTGTTGCCTTTAACCTCGCAGATGTGGGATTCCTAGACATAGATGCACCTTGACCTGATCCAGTAAGGCTTTTCTTACATATTGCCATCCCCACCAGAGGTAGAGCCCTCATGGGGACATGTCACATGTTGCCCTGGGCTCCATTTCCCACCCCTGCACCTCTGATGGAACATCCTCGCACCAACCACCCCTCTACCTGGCAGGTGCCTCTCCTTCTTCCTCTTTCCTCACAGCAGCGTCAGCCACTGAGGTCTCCTGCCTCACTTCTCCTTCCATCTCCCTGATGTCTTTCCATGGTTCAGGTGGCCTCGTTTCCCGTGCTTGCAAAGCTGCATGGTCTCCAGGTAGCCTGGGTTTGTGGGGTTTGCTCTGGACCCACCAAGAAGAAAGGATCTGGTGGCTGTGGGCACCAGGAGTGGCAAAGGGAACTGTTGCCCTACCCTTTCTACCCCACTTTATGGAATAATGGATTTAATATGATTTTTCTTGTTCATACAATATATGTACTGGCAAATGTCAGCAGCCATGTGTGATTAGCAGAGTGTCCAAAACAGAAACAGGCCAAGCATACAAAAAGGACTGTTTGCAAAATTAAATAACTGAAAGGGCTAATGCAGTCAGAAGAGACTGGAAGCCTCATGAACATATCTTGATTACCACACCCTGCCCAGGTCTCTACAATACAAAAGATCTAGGAAACTCCTTACCATAAGGATTGCATCTCACTGCCTATAGCAACCATCTCCTTTACAATTGCTCCGTCCCTGATCAATTCAAGCCTCAGCCAAATCTACATGACATACCTGGACAGAGACTCTTAAAAGAAATTCTGCCCAAGCCATTAAGGCTACCCCTGATTCAATCACAAGACAAAAGTCCCAACATTTATAAATCAATAGGTAAGCTGCTATAAATCAATAGGTATAAATCAATAGGTAAGCTGCTAATTAGCTCAACCCAGCTATCCCAGCATGGAAATCCAAGAACTCCAGGAAGAGAGCTCCCTGCTCCCACCCCAGACTATGCTATGGGGTATAAAAGTACAGCGCAACCCAAGTTCCAAGCTCGCTCGCTCACACTCTCTCTCTCTACAGCTCTAGCTCTAGCTGGCTAGCTAGTTAGTGTCAGGACCATGCCCGTCAGTGCCTTGATGTCTTGCTATGTGTGAATTGTAAATGTTTCCCTGTTTCCCTCTTCCCTTCCTGGCAATCTCCTGGCACCAGCCCACCTTCAAAGAGGTGTGAAAGGTTCCCAGGTCCCCCGTTCAAGAAAGGTTCGGGACTACAAGTGGAGCCGCGCAAGGCGAGTTCGGCCTCCGAGGAGGCAGGTGGCCCCGAGTCCAGTGAGGAGTCGGCAGGAAACGACAGTGACCTGGCCTGAAGCGCGGCCGCTGCCAGGTCCCTTCTAAGGGCGCGGAACTGAGGGTGAGTGGAACCAACGGCCCGTTCCTTCTTTCCGTGACTGTATCTAATCAGACTTGTGGGACTAGTGTGCAGACGCAGGGACTTCTTGACTTGGGGTGCACCCGCTGCCTAATGCAGCCATCCCAGTTGGGTCTGCAGCGGGTCCCCCTGCGCTGCCCCATCCTGTTTGAGCAGATGGACGGGGGCACATTGGGAGGCGCACCGGCCACACATCGGATGGAGCCAGTCCTTCTCCAATGCAGGGAGCACTGGGAGGAGCGGCGGTTCATCATCGCTGAGGTGGCCAAATATTCCCTGGTACTGGGAGTGCCTTGGCTATGGGACCACGACCCCAATATCTCCTGGTCCTCCAACTCTATCCGATTTGTTGACCCCCCCTTGCGGCGACCATGTATCCGACCTCCTGCCGCTATGGGCGGGGGATCCCCATGAGGTGGCTGGGAGCCCACTAGACGTCTTGGCCATCCCTCGACTCTACCAGGACCACCAGAAGGTGTTCGAGGAAATGGAGTGCAACAAGCTCCCGCCCCACCATAAGACTGATTATAAGATTGAATTACTGCCCGGCGTTAAGCTCCCGAAAAGCCGCCTTTACCCCATGAGTCCATCGGAAGCCCAGGCGCTTCAGGAGTTTTTTGACAAAAACTTGAAACGGGGTTTCATAAAAAGGGTGACCAGTGATTTTGCCGCACCTGTACTGTTTGTGCGGAAGAAGGACGGCTCCCTACGACTGTGCACTGACTATCGGGGACTGAACACAGCCTCCGCGTATAACAAATACTCTCTACCCCTAATCAAAGACTTACTGAGTTGTTTGGGAAAGGGCAAAATTTTTACTAAGCTGGACTTGCAGGAAGCCTACTACTGAGTGCGGATCGCCAAGGGATACGAACATCTAATGGCTTTCAACACACGGCTAGGCCAGTTTGCCTACCGCATTCTCCCATTCGGGTTATCTGGGGCCCCTGGGACTTTCATGTGCTTGATAACTGAAGTGCTTCAGGATTTTCTGTTCAAGGGGGTGGTGGTATATTTGGACGATGTACTAATTTACTCCCAGACGGAGGAGGAGCACGTTAAGATTGTACGAGCTGTCCTGCAGCTGCTCCTCGATGATGACTTGTTTGTAAAGCTATCCAAATTTGAATTCCATCAGGAGAGACTTGATTTCCTGGGACCCGGGCTTTCAGGGGCTGGAGATGGACCCGGGTAAGGTGCAGGATGTGTTGCAGTGGCAGGAGCCCCGCACCAGGCGTCAGTTGCAGTCGTTCCTGGGCTTTGCCAATTTCTATCGGGACTTTATACCTGACTGCCTGGCTGGCTCTCCCCCTCACTGATTTACTGCGCAGGAAGGAGGGGGGCAGCGGCAACTAAGCCTTTGGCTCAGGCTTACATGGTCCCCAGAGTGCCGGGGGGGGGGCCCTTCCAGGTGTTTAAGCGTGCCTTCATGTCGAAACCTATCCTACACCATGGCGACCCCTCCAAGCCCTTTGTTGTGCATGTTGATGCTTCGGACAAGGCTATGTGTAAGGAATTCCATAGACGCAGAAATAAAAGGCTTTGGTAATGAAAGTCCATTTATTAAGACATCTTAGAAAGCTCAAGTACACGCAGTGGCAGGAATGACACTTCCCGCCAGAAGCACAGGTTATAATACCATTCACCCCATCCCCCCTTCCTGATTCCCATGGGAACGAGACTCCCATCTCCACAAGAAGATAAAGTCTCCTCACGATGCATCTGGCCGCCCGGCTGTGAATGCACCTGCTGCTTACTTCACCATCACCACTCCTTCATTGAATCCTTTTTACACTCTTGCCTCCCTAAAAGAAGACCCCTTCCCCCAGGTTTTCATGGCGGAAAGCAGAAATAGGCGGGGCATCAATGTTTTCTCGAATAAACCCATTGATGCAATTCCAGAGGAATATCCACCCAAGAAAACTAAATATTGCAAGCGTTGCATTAAAGCCAGAGTCCAGGATAGCGGCCAATTTCGTGAGGTGCTTGTGGCCATCAATAATAGTCGAGGGGCCTCCGCGACGTACAGGCATCGAAGCCGGAGCCTTGCGCAAGCTGGAATGGAAGACAGGATCGATGTTACTCAGAGAGTTAGGCAAATCTAAGCCGGCAGTGACATCATTAATCACTTTAGTAATTTGAAAAGGTCCCACAAATCTCTGCCAAGTTTAAAAATTTATGCACGCTCTCTGAGATTTTTTGTAGATAAATACACCCAGGAGCCCACACGAGAGAAGGGAAATCTGAGCCGTGTTTATCCGCTATAGTTTTGGGAGTCCTTTGCTTGCTGTAAGGCGGTCTGGACCGACTTCCATCCCTCGGGTTAGGATGAAATCCATTGTTGGAATTTGGGGTCCAACGCTGCTGCGTGGTGAAGTTGTGGTAACGGGCCAAAGGAGCCGCAATCTAATAATACCCTTCAAAGGGGGTTTCTTTTGTACTACTATGAACCGCATTATTGTAGGCGCATCTAAACGGAATAAGCTCGCACTAATTGTCTTGGTGGTAGTTGGTGTAAATAACGAAATACCGCTCTTAGGTTCTGTTCGCTTCCTCGCCTCGGCCACTTTGAACGCGGTAGGGCGCATGATGGCCGGGCGGCCCCAATCCCAAAACGCTTTCCAGAACTTTGATAATTCAAATAAGCGTCGGAGACCACCTTTAACGGGCGAATGGAGACGGCAAACATGTTGAATAAACAGCCGCTAACTTAGGAGCAGAGGGATGGAAGCACATGGAATAAAATGGGCTTGCTTTAGAGAATGTCTACCACCACCCATAAAACCGCGGTTGCCATGACTGGCAAATCTGTAATGAAATCCATGGAGATGGATTCTGGCTACGGAAGCTACCGAGAGGTTTCAACAGTCCATGGGCTTTTCCCCGATGGTTTTGGCTTCGCAACCGAAAGCAGCCTTTAATGTAAGCCCCTAATGTCTTTATGCGATTGGCGCCGCCACCAGAACTGCCGCCGGCGGGCTATGTAGAGTTTTCAAAAAAATAAAATGTCCAGTCAATCGGTACCTGGTAAGCTTCAAGAACTTGTTTGGCGGAGGGGAGGCCCATTCCTCCGCCAAACTCCATTCTCCAAACGAATTGGGAGTCCCTTCAGCCGCTAGTTTCATGTAGCCCCGGCCTCCACCCTTCGCAGGAAAGGAGAGACGAGACTGGGAACGGGGTGGAGGGAGGCGGACGCTTGAGGATCGGTGACAGCCAACCCCAACTGGGAGGGGAAAGAACGGTGCGTGGAATGTCTCTAAGGCAGCTCCACCCTCCTCGGTAGATGGTGAGCCGTGCCAGTTTGTTGGTTTTCCCAGGAAAAAATGGACTGTAAATGAGAAACGAAAAAAGAAATCGCCCAACGGGTTGTTTTTATGGATATCTTGAGGGGGGTGGAAAGAGCTGCCAGGTTTTTATGATCCTACCAAATTTGAAAAGGGTGTTTAGCCCTCCAGCCAGTGGCGCCAAGTGAGAGTGCTGCTTTGATGGCCGCAGTCTCCTTTGTCTCCCACAGTCCAGTTGGAGTTCGCACCAGAGAATTTTAGACAAATAAGCACACGGAACCAGTCTACCATCTTTATTTTTCTGCAACAGGGCTGCCCCCGAAAGTGCTTTATCCGAGGCCCACGGAACCACAAACGGAGATCTGGGTCGGGTGCTTTAGGATAGGTTCCTGCGGTAAACGCAGATTTTAATAGTTGAAAGGCTGCCGACATTCCTCAGACCAGAGAAGGGGCCCCGGCTTCACGGATATGAATCTTTACCCTTAGTGCGTAAGAGGTCTGTGAGAGGGAGAGTCAGTTCAGCAAATTGGGGTATAAAATCACGATAGAAATTAGCGGAAACCAAGAAACTAATTGGAGTTCCTTTTATGGTTGGTGGGCAGGCCATTGGAGGATTGCATCAATTTTAGCAGGATCCATTTTAAGCCCTCGGCGAGATCCGTAACCCAAATAGTCAATGGAGGTCTGATGAAAACAGCATTTGGAGAGTTTGGGCAAAGAGAGAGTTGTCTACAAGCCGCTTCAATACCTCGACCAACATTTCATGCTCTTCTATAGTTTGCGAAGTAAATTAAAACGCCATCTAAATATACAACAACTCCCTTTGTACAGTAAATCATGGAGAACTTCGCTGATAAGGGCCATGAAAGCCCGGGGCCCCAATTTCTAACCCGAATGGCATTATTAAATATTCAAATCTGTCCAAATCCTTTGTATTAAACGCTAGTCAGGTGTTCATATCCTTTCCAGCAATTCTGACTCTTGCAGTAAGCCTTCGTTCAATTTAGTAAAATGCCCTTTGCCGAGTGCATCTTAAAAAGGTCCTTTGATCAAAGCGGATATTTATTGACAGGAGACCGCATTGAGACCTCGATAATCTTGCAAAGCCGTAAGCACCATCTTTCGACAAAACAAACGGGAGCAGCGTAGGTTTGGTATTCGCGATGAAACCCGCCAGAAAGCAAGGTTCTTGTCTAAGAAAGCACGGTCTTCTTCTCCTCATTGGGACTATGCGTAGATTCTACCTCGGGCAGTTGCCTGGTTGCATGAATTACAGTCAGTGTCTCTGTGGGTGGCAATTGATCGCATTCCTGCTCCTGAAAACCTTGGCTAGATCCCATATGCAGGTGGGATAAATACCAGAATCGTGGAGCAATCACTGAGGAAGCCAGAGAGGGAGGCCAGGAGACGTTGATTTTCTTCCAATTCATGTGTTCACCGCGAGGGGAGGGTCAGTGAATTTGTGATCCTTTCTTCCAAATGAATTTTGGTTCATGTAACAACAAATCCAAGGTAGCCAGAACTATGGAGACACAATGAAATCCACTTTTCTCCCAATGGTCATGCGAACGGAGGAGAACCGGGCTAAAGTTTTGAATTGGGCCGGTCCTTCGCTTCGAAGCTGCCGCCCATTTGGGTGAGACGGTATGGGCTTAGCCAGGGAATTCGGTCCAGACCTAGCTCCTCTGCCACCTGGGGCCGAGATTAAGCAGTGTATGCTCGAATCCACAAGGCCGCAGGGCTATAATGCGAAAGTGTAAGCTTTAGCGGGTTGGCCAGAAATGCTTGAACAGTACGGGAGCGCCAGGCTTTACCACCGCCAGAGTCGGGCCTACGTCCATGGGGGCTGAAGAAAGACAGACAGCTGCTTCCCCTCCTCTGGCTTTCGTCACCGCTAGACGAAAGCCAGTGGAGGCTGCCCTGACCTGGTGGTTTCTTAAGCAGACGGAGTAATGCGCTGGAGCTGGAGCGTTTGATTTTGCTTCTTAGACAGTTACGCTAGATTTACCTTCGGCTCCTCCGCGAAAGATTAATAACCCAAGCTCTTAATGGGCGTTTCAGAGGTGGTTTCGCAGAAGCCGCTGGGCTTGACTTGGTGGGCACGTAGTGGTTTTGGGCGCAGGGCTGCGCCTCCTTGACGAAGCGCCGATATTCCAAACGAGACGCCACTTGAGACCCAACTGATCCAATCTGCACGGTACGAGGAATTCGGATTAAAAAACACAGTTTCATCGAGCTTGCTATCCACAGCATCCGGTGAAGTATTCGTGATCTCATGCTCAGGCTTACTCATAGGAGGAAGTCGAAAGCAGCCGCGACGAAATTAATGGACAAATTCTGCAAACGCATGCGTTGCCTTGCTGGATGGTTTTGATGGATAGCTTCATTCTCGCTTCGATCTTGAAAGCCAGCCGCCCTCAAAGCTTGAGGAATGCGGCACTGTAAAGCAGAGTCCTCATCCTGCAAATCCAAAAAACAGTCACGAACCAGTCGGCTGCCGCTTCCATCTAGACTGAGCCGATGTCCCGTGTGATTTTTTCAAGGCTCAGACCGGGTAGAGAGATCAATAATCATAGTCTTCCAAGCGGGCATTGAGTTGCAAGATGCGAAGTAAGTTTGAAGCGTCCCATCAAAACGGGCTGGTATCAAATTTAAAGTATTCCTCGCTCGACGCTCTGGCTTCGCTGGGAGGTGGTTGGCGCTTCGGCTGAGCAGGTTGGGCAGGCGGCTGTTGGGTGGCCAGGGGGGGGCTGGAATCGGGCGCTAAGGTGCCGGGCTGGCATTTGGGCGGCAGGACCCAGGTACGTGCTCCTGGCACCGGGCATGATCAGTAACAGCATAGGTTCCAACTTGAGGCCTCTGGTTCGTTGCCCCTTAGTTCCCTCTCCAAAGCAGCCAGCTCTCCTTGCGAAGCCACGTATCTTGGTGCGCATGCAGCAGCTTTTCTCGCCTCTAATTTAAGCACCGTCCCGCTTAAGGCTTCAGCGAGTTCACTTTATGCGCGCGAGAGCCTGAACGCTGCTGTCGCTGTAAATCCAGTCTGGACTGTTCAGGACTTTATCAGCGACTCGACAGATTTGGGCGATAGTTTGAGCTGCCTTTGCACGTCCAACTCGAGTTGACTTCTTTTGGCGCTTGTTGTTCCCGTCCTTCTGCAGGGTTTTCGCTTCTTGCTGCAACTGTGCCTTCCTCGCTCTCCTCCTTCTATAGCTGGCGCTTCACGGTTCCCATTAAGTATCTCAAGTCACTTCATCCCAGTTCTCGGCGAGAGAAACCGTCCGTTTGGAATGTGCAGCTTTCAGACTTCTTCGGTCATCAGAAGCGAAGCCTGGCATACCGTGAAGCGCCAGAGGCTAACCGGTGTGGCTCCTCGAGGCACTTCAGGCGCGGTCGCCGGACCGATGGGGGGTCCGATTGGGAAGCTGCACGATACCCCTCCCAATTCCAGGTTGAGTCCCGGTGTGTCTCTCTCGACGCCCCGCGTTGTTACGGTTCTTTGGGAGACACTGAAAACACGAGTCCAGGAATCGCTCAATGGATTCCTGGGTTGTCGCGATGAAAGCGTGGTCAAGCCCGCCTCTCCATGACAGGTTGCATCTGGAGGTTTGTAATCCACACGAACGGTAGAGATCCGCCTCCACAGGCCGATCCATGGACAGCTCAAACGTAATTCTTTATGGAAGTCCCCGTATCGTTACCGCCACGCCCCTGCTCCAACGGAGTAGCGAAGACTCGCGTTGATATCGAGGACGGGAAACATACCGCCAGCCCGCTCTCCTGCCAGTTTTCAGATCCAGAAGGGGAAAGGTCGAGCTCTCTCGGGGCTACCGCATTCCTTCCGCAGTAATATCTAACCTCCACGCAAGCACAAGAGGTCCACTGCACAAGAATAGCAGATGGAATTTAGGATCTTGCCACAATGTAAGAATTCCATAGACGCAGGAAATAAAAGGTTTCTCAAAATGAAAGTCCATTTATTAAGACATCTTAGAAAGTTTCGCGTACAGCAGGAATGACACTTCCGGCCAGAAGCACAGGTTATATCAGACTATTCACCCTATCCCTTCCTGATTCTGATGGAACGTGAGATCAATCTCCCCAAGAAGATAGTCTCCTCCGGGCCGATGATCTGGGCTCCATCGCCCGCCGTGAATGCACTCAAGGTTACTTCACCATCAACACCATTGAATCCTTTACACTATGGGTGCTGCCCTACTACAGAAGGGGGAGGGATGGGAGGTTGTACCCCTATGCCTATCTCTCCCACAAGTTTTCGGGGGCGGAGCCTCACTGGACGGTTGGGGACAAGGAGTCCGGCCGATCAAGTGCGCTTTGACTGCCTGGTGACACTGGCTGGCGGGCGCGGCCCTCCCTTTCGAGGTGTGGACTGACCATAGGAACTTGGCGGTGCTTCGTGCTCCGGGGAAGTTGTCTGCCAAGCAACTTTGTTGGGCTGACTTTTTCTCCTGTTCCAACTTCACGCTGCATTCCCTCCCCGGGAAGTCGAATTGCTTGGCTGATGCCCTGTCTCGGTTGCCCGACCCTTCCCTGGGGGACCCCGCTCCGATCAGGATGGTGTTCTCTCCCTCTCAACTGGCCTTGGCAGTTGTCACCCACAGTCAGGTGGCACTTTGCTCAGTCCCCCCCTGACATGCCCGCATCGCTGGAGAAGGCCCTCGGGGGGGCAGGGGCCCTTGAGGTGCTGCAGGATGAGGATGGTGACCAACTGGAGAAATGGGGGGATTTCTGGTGAAAGGGGCATTGACTGTATGTGCCTCTGGAGGTGCGCCTCCTAGCTTTGCAGGGTTCTCATAGTGTAAAATTGGCAGGGCACTTTGGGTTTGTGAAGACGTTGCATTTGGCCCATAGATAGTTTTGGTGGAAGACGTTGAGGGGGGATGCGGAGGCTTATGTGAAAGGTTGCCCCACATGTGCGATGGCCAAGAGGGTGCAAGGGAAGGTGCCCAGCCTCCTCCAGCCCCTACCTGCACCCTCTGCACCCTGGAAGGTGATTTCTATGGATTTCATTACCGACCTCCAGTCCACCAAAGGTAAGTCGGTGATCTGGAAGCTCATGGACTTGTTTTCAAAGCAGGTGCACTTTGTCCCTTGTGCATCGCTGCCAACAGCAAGCAGGTTAGCCCGCATGTTTATAACCCACGTCTACAGGCTCCACGCTGCCCCTGATAAAATAGTATCGGACCGTGGTGGACAGTTTATTTCACAGTTCTGGCGGCACTTTCTGAAGCTGTTGGGCACGGAACAGGCTCTTTCTCCGGCTTTTCACACAGCGACCGATGGTCAGAGCGAACGTACGAATGCAACTCTAGGACAATATTTACAGTGCTACATTAATTTCCATCAGGACATTTGGGTTGACCTCCTCCCCTTCACTGAATTTCATTACAACAATGCGGTGCATAGCAATACGGGAAAGACCCCCTTTGAGGTTGTGTCGGGACAGTCGGCTAAGCCGTTTCCATTCCTGGGAGAGGTCCAGCAGGGGCCCGTGGAACTTCAGGAATGGGTGCAGTCCATCTGGCAAGCATGGGGACTGATGCAGTGGGCCCTGGAGAAGGCTAAGCAGGGGTACAAGCGGCAAGCCAATAAGAAATGTCAGCCGATCATTCTTGCAGTAGGGGATTGGATGTATTTGTCCACCAAGAACTTGTGGGGATTGCAAGGGTGTAGGAAACTGGGGAAGAAGTTTATTGGACCTTTTCAGGTGCTCAGAGTGATTAACAATGTGACAGCCGAGTTGCAATTGCCTAAGAACTTGAAGTCTGTACATCCTGTTTTTCGTTGCAGTCCCCTCAAGAAGGCGCCTCCCCCGGACGACTGACACCCTTGGCTGACTGCGCCAGCCCCTGTTTCGGTGAGGGGCGAACCTCACCATGAGGTGGAAGAAATCTTAGACTTTCGGGTGCATCGTGGCCACCTTCAGTACCTGATCGCGTGGACCCATTTCCCGGCAGGGAACAATGAATGGGTCGATTCCGAACATGTTCAGTCCCCCCGCTTAGTGAAGGTGTTTCACCAGGCTTACCCTGATCGCCCGAAAGGGGGGGGAGGTCTTAAGGGGGGCAGAATTTCAGGACCATGCCTGTCAGTGCCTTGATGTCTTGCTGTGTGTGAATTGTAAATGTTTCCCTGTTTCCCTCTTCCCTTCCTGGCAATCTCCTGGCACCAGTCCATCTTCAAAGAGGTGTGAAAGGTTCCCAGGTCCTTTGAAGCTCTGTGGTGTAATAGTAGTAGAAACTGTAGTAGACATTTGGTGTGGGGCGAAACGGGAGAGGTTAAAGGATATAGGTCCTGGATCTGAGCTCTCTAGCTCAGATCCTGCTTTACATTGTTACTCTTTGTAATACCTGGAATAAACTGCTTTTGAACTTTCCTATGGTCTCTGTTATTTCCATGTTCGAGAGTCTGACAGCTAGCTCCTAACCAGCTTGTTGGCTCATTCCAGCTCTTTACTAGCCTGAACCTCTCTTGTGTCCAGTTGGTTTTGAGTCACGATATATTGTCCTTCACTTGGATTTACATGCTGGTCATATAAATCCTTGCCTTCTTCAAGAACTTCTCTTCTGAACCTAGGTAACGTATAAGTCCCGCTACTCCCTCTCCTAATCTTTCATCCAAACCTATTTTTCCTCCCTGATTATATCTCTTAGTAACTGTGTGTAAGCTTCTCCAAATCTCACTGTATGAATGTCCATACCAAAAACCTATAAAAATATTTAAATTCATTTTGGTCTCCTGGCATTCTCTGTAGAACATTTCAAGCCATTTTCTGGTATAGTTGTTCTAAAGATCCCTTCGCTAGCCTACCTCTCACTGCTAGCCTACCTCTCACTCACCATTTTAAAACGTTTTAACTGTTGAGCTGGCGTAACAGAACCTGCTGGAGGCATGGACGTGGCACCTTCCTCCTCTCCTGTCTCACGGGAATGGGGAGAAGCAGAGGGCAAAGCCCAGTGATGTTGATGGCCAGCCAAACTGACTTGGGTGGTGAATGAGGCACCATGTCCCTCCTTGGAACCACAGTGGAGGATCATGGGAGCAGAAGGACCACGGCTGTCATGGCTGCAGGCCACAGAACAGTATAATGCCATAGATTCCACCTCCCAAAGAAGCCCTTTTCTCAGGTGAACTGACCTCTGTTGCCTGGGGATCTGTGGGCGTTGTCACCCTAAATGGCAACCCTAAATCTATGGCATCATCTCCTTGCAGAGTTTGCTGGTTTGCTGCAATGCATGGGACACCTTTCCCCAAATTGCTCAAGACAACATACAACATTACACATGATGAATACAATAAAATCTAATAAAAGTCATCAGTTTCCATGGGACAGAACCATAAACCATTTGAGAGCAGGGTTAAAAAAATAATCTGACCACCCCATTCACACTAGTCTAAAAAGACAGGACCAATCATTCTTTCCCCACCCCAAACTGCGCTGCCCAGGCTCCACTCCTTAAATTTCCAGTGTTTCTCAAGAGACCACCTGAATGACGAGTGAGCAGGGTAAAGGCCTCGTAAGATGTCTGACAGGCCATCCCCCTCAAGGACTGCCAGGTTTTCCACCTGGCCACTGACAGGAGATAGGTGCGGGCAGGGGCATAATGCCCATTGGGCAGCTGCCCAGGGCATCACCTTGTGGGGGGCATCAAAATGCAGGGTTCGTTTTTGGGTATTTTTAGTGGTTTTCAATTTGTGGCCTGCAGGGGGCACAGTTTTTAGGCTAGTGGCACCAAATTTTCAGCGTATCATCAGGAGACTGTCCTTATGCTACCCCCCAGGTTTGGTGAGGTTTGGTTCAAGGAGTCCAAAGTTATGGACTCCCAAAGGGGGTGCATTTTTGGATGTATGCGCACCAAAATTTCAGGGTATCATCTGGAGATGATGGCACCCCCCCAAATTTGGTGCATTTTGGTTCAGGGGGTCCAAAGTTATGAACCCTCAAAGGGTAGCCCCCATCTCCTTAGCAAAGAATGGGGGATGGGGACCCCCTTTGAGGGTCCATAACTTTGGACCCCCTAAACCAAACTGCACCAAACTTGAGGGGTACCATAAGGACAGTTTCCAGATGATACCCTGAAATTTCAGTGCCGATACATCCAAAAATGCGCCCCCTGCAGGAACATCTCAGAAATTTGCCCAAGAATCTTTGTTCTGCATTGAGTTTTCTGCATTGCTGTCAATGAGGGTTGCATGCTGGAGAGGCACATTTCTGAAGACACAGTCTCAAAACTTTCATGGTCTCATCAGGAGACTGCCTTGATGATACCCCCCAGGTTTGGTGCAGTTTGGTTCAGGGGGGCCAAAGTTATGGACACTCAAAACTGTAGCCCAATCTCCTATTAGCTCCCATTGGAAACAATGGGGGATGGGGCACCCCCTTTGGGAGTCCGTAACTTTGGACTCCTTGAACCAAACCTCACCAAACTTGGGGGATAGCATAAGGACAGTCCCCTGATGATATGCTGAAATTGTGCTGATATGTTTAAAAACACACCCCCTGCAGGCACCAATGTCCTGGTGCAAAAAAATTTTGGTCGTGGTAGAGTGGCTGCCCATGGGTGGTGGCGGGGGCATCCAACTCAGGTTTTGCCCAGGGCTATAGTTTGCCCAGGGCTGCCTTATTATGCCCCTGGGTGCGGGAGCTGGGTTGCCAGATCCTGGTTGGGAAACCCCTGGATATTTGAGGATGGAGCTGGGAAGACGGGGACATGATCACTGGGTAAAATATAATACAGTTACCCTCCAAAGCATCCATTTCTCTGCAGTTTGCAGATGAGCTGTAATTCTGAGGGATCCCCCAGTCTCTCCTGAGGGCTGGCAGCCCCCCCTCCCTCCCTCAGTGGGTGGCGGCATTCTGGTGGAGGTTGTCAACAGTGGATAGGAAGGAAGGAAGGGTGCTGTGTAGAAGCCGTTTCATCTCCAGGTGGGATGATGGGTGAGGCAGGCAAAACCCCACCGTTTGAGCCTCTTGAGTCCCCAACCTTGTTGAGCCAGTGGGCACTATTGGGATTTTGAGAACAGGTAGTGGGCAGCACCAAAAAATGGCCGCCCTGGGTAATGGAGCCAATAAAAAAATGTTGGAAAGTTCCACAAAAAAATTGAGAGTTTCTTGCTGGAAACAAGATCCCAGACTTCAGAGATGGACTACTAGGTACCTTGACAAAAATGGTTTCTGTTTTGGCCATAGATGAGTATTGTAATTAGAGACAGATGAATAAATATTCTCATAGGCTAGCACCTTGTGGTCACGTAGTCATGTGGCGTAAAACTGATACAAATTTGTAGTGCAGATTTTTACTGGAATAAAAGCTACAACCAAATTTTGTCTCAGTACACTGCACCTCATTCCCTGAAATACCGGAAAACAATTGCCAAGCTTGAGTGTCTTGGCTAACAGTTTCCTCAGAGGCTGGCTGAGGAGATATGTTGGCACCCTGCCCTTCTCTTGAGACACAGGACAATGTCAGCAGAATGAAGTCTGGTTTACCGGAGGTGTCGGCATCTGGAAGGAGGCTGCCTCCCCTGTCTCCATGCTGCCTGTTGTCCCAGGCAGGAAGCCCAGTCCAAACTTCCAGTCAATTGGGAACAGATGTCTGCATATTCACAGGGAGCTGGGAAAGGAGTAACCTCTCTCTGAGACATGACAACGTTATAACTTCTCTCGGCATTGAAGGACTCCTTTGGGACTTGAAGGCTATTGCTTGAACCTTATGGCCTCTGCTAGTCTTGGCTGACTGGACCTACTGGGGGTGGGGAACAGAAGCATGGCCCACGAGAGAGAGAGAGAGAGAGAGAGAGGGAGAGGGAGAGAGAGAGAGACAGACAGACAGACAGACAGACAGAGAGAGAGAGACAGAGAGACAGAGAGAGAGAGAGACAGACAGACAGACAGACAGAGAGACAGAGAGAGGACATTCCAAATTTGGATTATCTAGGACAATTGACATTATTTGTCTAGTGCCCACTGGAAGTTATCTTGTAATCCCACAGAGACAATGCTTGGGAGGGCAACAGGATATGATGAAGTCATTAGGGCTGGCCAGGGGCCAGAATCTTTTATAATGCAAGGAAAACAAATCCCACTTTGAAAATGTGGGAGGGAGGGAGAGGAAAGGGATGGAGGGAGAGGCTTGCAAGGGAAGAGAAGTGTGAGAGGGGAGACAGTGAGGGGTGGCATGCAAGGGAGGGAAGGCATGGGGCCTAGCATCTTGATATGACCCACCCACCCTAGCGGAGGAAAAGGGAAGGGAAGGGAAGGAGGGTGAGGGGTGGCATGCAAGGGAAGAGAAGTGAGGGAGGGAAGAGAGTGAGGGGCGACATGCAAGGGATGGGAGGGAGGGGCCAGGCACCCTAGTTTCCCTGAATACTGTGGTTACAGTTAAGAAAACCAGGCACGCATTACTCAGCAGTAAGCTTGGTACAGTAACCATGACATACTTTGAATGGCTGTGTCGCGCCCCTCAGAGGGTTTCCTCAGAAGCGACACCCATTGCCACCAACCAAACTTACTCCCAGGTAAAGGATCATGACCAGCCAGCCTAGATGTGTGGGAGGGGTTCCTTTCCATCCCCCCTCACCCAAGGAATGCGAGCACACACATCAATGACATCGCACAGTATCAGGTTGTGTGTTTGCATAAGCACGTACTGCTGGCCTCTGCAATTGATTTGCTGCTACTGTTCCTTTCCCATTTCACCACAATAAGCCACAGCAACGCGTGGCTGGGCCCCGCTAGTATCAAATAAACTTAGTAAAAGCATTGTACAATATAGATACAATGCAAACAAATCTTACCAAAAATCTACAGTGTCAAGAAAAGCGTTCCTTATTTTTTGATACTGTAGATAAATTATGGATATATATACATATAACATATATAAAAATATAAATAAATATAAAAGTAGATGAAATATAGAACATTTGCTCATCTCACTCAAGTATTATCAGGCTCTGAAGATCCTTGAATGTTTTTCCCCCCAAATGCTGGGTCATGATAAATATGAATGCAAAATATGCCTACTATCATGTAAATATTGAAATCAAATATCAAATATCCTCAGACATCAAATATAAAAATCACATGTTTGGCAAATATCCAGTCATCCAGAAAACACACTTCCAACATCAACATTTATAAAGGAGAATCTCTAAGAGTAAATACACTTCAGTCTCTTTAAAAAAAACAAATTGTCAGCTATAAAAATATTTTAAAATGCCATTACATTCTACTGCATCCAGAGGCAGCATGGGGGGTGGGGGAGGGGGAATGGCGCCCGGGGTCATTCATGGCTGCATCAATAGGAATATAGTGTTTAGATCAAGGGATCTAATGCTACCACTCTACTCTGCATTGGTCAGACCTCATCTGGAATACTGTGTCTAGTTTTGGGCACCACAATTCAAGAAGGATATTGACAGGCTGGAACCCATTCAGAGAAGGGTGACCAAAATGGTGAAATGTGATAACCGTGTTTCAATATTTGAAGGGATGTCATAAAAGGAAGCAAGCTTGTTTTCTGCTGCTCCAGAGACTAGGACAAAGATTCAAGGTGCAGGAAAAGAGATTCCACCTAAACATTAGAAAGAACTTTCTGACTGCCAGGACTGTTCGACAGTGGAATTCACTGCCTCGGAGAGTGGTGGAGTCTTCTCCTTTGGAGGTTTTTAAACAGAGGCTGGATGACCATCTGTCAGGAGTGTTTGATTGTGTCTTCCAGCATAGAAGGGGGTTGGACTTGATGGCCCTTGTTGTCTCTTCCAACTCTATGATTCTATTATTTTTGGGTTCCTCCTAAAAATTAGTTGCTAAGCAAGGGTCTAAAGCAACAAGCAAAATTATTTTTGACACACAGTTAGAGAAATATGGATTACTATGGGTTTGTTCAGTGACTCAGTTTTAGGGTAGACAATAAGGAAATTGCAATTGTTGAAGACTTTCTGTTCCTTGGCTCCATCATCAATCAAAATGGAGACTGAACTCAAGAAATCAAAAGGAGTTTGAGTCTGGGAAGAGCAGCCATGAAGGAGCTAGAAAAGTGTAAGGATTTGTCCCTGACATCCAAGGATCAAGTTGATTCATGCCGCAGCATTCCCTATTACTATGCATGGGGGTGAAAGTTGGACAATGAAGAAAGCTGACAGGGAGGAATTAGGTTCTTTTGAGAAGTGGTGCTGGAAGAAAACGTTACAGATATGATGGGCGGCTAAAAAATCAAATCAGTGGGATCAAGATCAAATCAAGCCTGAACTGTCCCTAGAAGCAAAAATGGCTGAACGGAGGCTGCTGTACTTTGGTTATATTATGAGAAGACACTAGGAGTCACTAGAAAGGGCAACACGCTAGGACAGGCTGAAGGCAGCAGGAAAAGAGGCAGGCCACATGAGATGCATTGACTCAAGCAAGGAAGCCACGACCCTCAGTTTGCAAGATCTGAGCAAGGCTGTTAATGAAAGGATGTTTCAGAGGACATTGGTCCATTCCACACAGTGCAAATAAGACGTCCTGGCCACCATGGATCAGAAGTGGCTTGGCAGCACTTAAAATACATGTGCTTCGGTTTCTTCCCCTGGGGTTCTAAACCACCGTATTTCTGGACTGGGATCCTTCACAGGCTTTCTTCTTTAAAATGAGGCAACCTTTGCACTTCAGGAAGCGTAGACCATGTCCTGCCTCCCCTCACTGGCAGGGGCCGTGTGAAACAGGGCCTCCTTGATGGTGATGCCAAGGTTAGAGTACTCTTTCCCCAGTTAGACACACCTGCCCCATTATCTTTTGGTTTCCAGAAAATCAATCAAAATGATTTTGGTCTCGTGGGCCACTGGTTTCAATTTATGACTGCTTTCTACTGAACCTGGTAGCCAGGTGCCTGTTGTCTGTTCTACAATTGATTCGCTGCCAGCTGAACTCTCTGAGTTGCTCACTTGGGGCATCTGTCAATGTCCTTTGATGGCTGCTCTCATCCCCAGGAGTGGCTTACACACACTGCTTGTCTGGGTGGTACGCTGAACTCTACCACTTGAACTCGGAGCAGCAGGATGTGAGCTGAAGTAAAGGAGGGCCAAGAAATCTCTCACCAGCAGGTCGCTTCTAAGATGTGGAGGAACAATGCTGCTTTTATTGAGGAACTAGCACTGACCACTTTCCCCACACCTAGTCAGCGTGTACCCGGTTAATAAGCAGTTTATTAGAAAACCTCCAGAACTTCTTCCCTTGGAAGGAAATTGGTTTTGTTAGTCTACCCTTGGGATTTACTCCCAATTCCTCAACACCATCCTAGAGACAGAACGGCTAAAATCAATCCAAATGCAAGTGCCAGGACTCACCCAGACGGAGAGTGATGTTGACTGAGTTGGGGTGCTGGACTCCAAAGGCCATGGACTGGCTCTGCCACCAGGTGGGTTCCTCCTGGCTGTGGAAGTCCGTCAGATAGCTGGCATTGTGGTGGAGCAAAGCATTCCCAGCATCGCAGTGGTGGCACGATGTGCTGGAGTCCTTGGTGCTCATTTGGAGACAGTAATCCTCTGGTGGAGTGCCACATGTGTTCGACACCTGTACTTGCTTCCCAAAAGCAATGTTCTCAAAGATGGGCATGCATCGCTGGGCAAGCCCCTGAGCATTGTAGCAGGAATCCATGGCCCCCATTGCCAGCCACAGCTCCCAGAAGACGATGGTTAGGACACAGAGGAGCTCAGCCATGATCAGCCTCCGAGGATCCTTTGAACGGTTTCTGCAGCCTCTGTGGAGACTCTCAAAGGTCTCTCCTCCTCCTCCTCCTCCTTCAGTGGAGTATAGCAAGCCAAGGCTGATCTTTGCTCTCCAGTTCCACCTTGTGGAGAGTAATGGCACTACCTGCCTTATTAATGTATTGTTTTTTCTTTTTAAAATTTATTTATTTAATAATAACATTTTTACATTAAATTCAATACAACATTGTATACATTTTGTTAATTTTTGAGTTTAAACATTTAAGAATAAGGAGGCAAAAAGTAACAATTATTTACATAAATATGAAAACTACTCGTTAACATTAGATTTGATTGTAAATATAATATACATTAAATAGGTGAAACATACTTAATCAGATTATTAATTTACAATAAATATCTAATTTCTTATATAAAAATCCTGCTTGTCCATTACCTTAAATTTAAATTTAATTTTTTGTTGTAAAAAATCCAATATTCATTAACTGCATCTTCAATCTATCATTAGCCATTCATGTATTATTAGATAACTAATTGAAGAAATCATTGTGACGAATAACATATCTAATATCTCAAGTTTATTTTTAAATGTAGTATTAATTAAATCAAAGTTTGTGAAGGCTTTCACAGCTGGAATCAACTGGCTGTTGTTGGTTTTCTGGCCTATGTCAAAGCCCAGATAGTCAAAGGCTCTCGTAGATGGAGTCAGTTGGCTGGCCACATAGCCCTGAAAAGCCCCAAGAGCTGCCTTATGACTGGGCACCTCAGGAAACCTGCACCTGTCGCAAGTTTAAGTATTCTGAAATGAATTGAGGTAATAATAAAAAGTCACACAAGTATTTGGGCAACAGTATTCTGGGGGAAAATAACATCAGTCATTTTCTTCGGGGTTCCTTCACCCGCCCCTGCTATAACTTGCTGTGAGCCACCCCTTGTCAGCAATGTGCTGCTGCTGTTTGCAACAGAAAATGGCAACTTTTAATATCCGTATTGCGGGAGGGATTCTGTTTCCTGTTTCAAACCTTGAAATCACATTCGAGAAAAAAAGCTTTAAAAGGCAGCTCCAGAATACAGCTGGGGAGATGGAATTAATTAGCAAACCTGGTTCTGTAGATCAGGGTGTCCCAATATGGTGCCTGGGCTGGGCTGGGGGCTGGGGGGGGGGGGGGGGGCGGCGTGGCACTTCTCAAGATGTCCCTTGGAGTCTGCCAAGCTTTTTGGAAAGTAGATGCAGTCATTGTAAGGCAGTGCTTGCTTTGGGAACCTCTCATTCCAGGGAAAGGCTTTCCCGTGGCTGTACAGTGGGAAGGGGGGTATTTTATTTGGCTCCATCTCTTGTGCCAGCCATTTCAGTATTTGGCTGTGGCTCCCACAGAATCCATTGTAGGGTTGTTCTCTCCCCTTTGGAATTGGCGCTCCATTAGTGCTCATAGGCTCAAAAAGGTTGGGGACCCCTTCTGTACGTCAAGGTCAGTCCTTGAATTCATCTGTGATCTATGCAGAACTGCAACACCCCTACCAGACCTTTTGGTCCTGCTGTTACATGAAGTGGTGGGAGTCTGTCTCTTTTATAGTTGGAAAAATAGTGAAAGCAGACCTTTGGCTTAGGGAGGGATCAGGAAAGCTTGGAATCTTTTATGGAGAGTTGTTTAAGCAAGAAATCCACAGGAGAGTGAAACAAAGTTGAACGATTATATTAAAGGGAAAATAATAAATGTACAAGCACGCAATAATCAAAGCATCAGAGCATACACACAGCCCCAGGATGTATATAGAATTGAGGTTTGGAGATAGATGGAGGGAATCAGGGAATTTTTAGGGTGATACTTTACCAGATCCTGACATGGCTCTGGTAGAAGAAGAAGCAACACACTGGGGACAATATTAACAGACAGAGAGTTGTCCAGAGATATGGAACACCAACTGCTGAGAGAGGGGGCTTCTTATAGGGAGAGATGGGCCCGCAGGGTTATGTAGAGCAGCCCTTAATTTCTCAAGACAAAGGGAAGCCTTTCCTTTCCAGGAAAGACAAGAGAAATGTGATCAACTTGAGTGGCGATGCTCAAGTTGATGGGTGAAGAACTTAAAATTAATGTTTGGCCCTTGGCATAAATGGGCTAAATGCAAAACAATGGGAATGCAAATAACAGTGGTCTTTGGAGAGAAATTAGTCAGAGGAAAAAATTAAGATTAGATTTGTACTGGCAGGAGCACTTGGATCAATCACATTCACATTGTCAGGACCATGCCTGTCAGTATCTTGATGTCTTGCTGTGTGTGGTTTGCAATTGTTTTCCTGTTTCCCTCTTCCCTTCCTAGCAATCTCCTGTTAGCAATCTCCTGGCACCAGCCCATCTTCAAGGAGGTGTGAAAGGTTCCCAGGTCCTTTGTAGCTTTGTAGTAGAAACTGTAGTGGACATTTGGTGTGGGGCAAAACGGGGGGGGGGGGGTTAAAAGATATAAGTCCTGGATCTGAGCTCTCTAGTTCAGATCCTGCTTTACATTGTTACTCTTCGCATCACCTGGAATAAACTGCTTCTGGACTTTCCTACAGTCTCTGTTATTATTTCCACGTTCAAGAGTCTGACATTAAGCAGGATCTCCCAGTTTGACCCGCACTCGGATCCATGGCCAGCAAGGATAGAGCTACAGGCAGGTCCCCGGCTGGCAAACCTGATAAGGGAATGAGGCGAGTTCCAGACAAGGACGAGATGCCCCACGACCCAGACTTAGGAGACGAGGAGAAGGATGCTCCCATCCCGGACCGACACAATCCCCACTTGGGTGCCGCGCAAAGCACCAGCGCTGAGGAGAGCATGGGATCGCCCTACTCTTGGGCCCCCTCTCAGTGGCCGTGCCAAGGCGGCTGGGCGGTGTGATTCCACTTGGCTCACACAACCCATTGACCAGGACATTTACTCGGAGTGGGACCTGGCGGCGCAAAGCTAGTGGTTGTGGGTCCAGGTCCAGGCAGGGGCGTGGGCTCCTGAGTGAGGCATGGTGGCCTTGCGGAGGGAGTGAGATGAGATGCGGCAGGCGATACACTTCCTATGGCACAACATGGAACTCCTCTTGGCCCACGCCAAGGCGACAGAGCGGGATCGCTAGAATCCACCACAGCTGCCGCCACCGCCGCCTCTGGAGTCCCCCAATGACGGAGCCCAGATTCTCCTTTTAAATCCACCTTAAAGGGAGAATCTGGGGTCCCCAGTTTAAACAACATTGAAAGTGATGCTATTTTGGGGTGGATTCTCCCCCACCCCGAAACAGCATCCCTTTCAATGTTAAAACTGGGGACCTCAGATTCTCCCTTTAAATCCATACTGAAGGGGTGGATTTAATAATAATAATAATAATAATAATAATAATAATAATAATAATAATAATAATAATAATAATAATAATAATAATAATAATAATAATAATAATACAACCAGCTAAAGATCTGGCAGCTGTGAAATCTACAACAACAACAACAACAACAACAACAACAACAACAACAACCACCTTTATTAGGCATTGAGAGAATAAAAGAAAGAAAGAAAACAAGCATTGGCAGGAAGGGAGTGGATTTAAAAAGAGAATCTGGGGAAATTTAGGGGGTGCCTGTTGTCAGGGGTGTAATTATTAAGCTAGCAGCACCAAAATTTTAGAGTATCTTCGTGAGACCCTACTGATGATACCATCCAGGTTTGGTGAAGTTTGGTTCAGGGGGTCCAAAGTTATGGACCCTCAAAGGTGTAGCCCCCATCTCCTATTAGCTCCCATTGGAAACAATGGGGGATGGGGGCACCTCCTTTGGGAGTCCATAACTTTGAACTCCCTAAACAAACCTCACCAAACCTGGGTCATATCATCAGGAGAGTCTCCGTAAAAAATCCCTGAAATTTTGGTGCTGCTAGCCTAAACTCTACACCACCTGCAGGCCAAAAACGGAGGAAACACTGAAAATACGAAATCCCCCACAAACGAACCTGCATTGTTGTCGCCCACCACAAGGTGGTGCCCTGGGCAGCTGCCCACTTTACCCAATGGGAGGAATGCCTCTGCTGGGGCTCATAGCATACAAACACCCCTTAGGCAATTTTGCACCCAGGACCAACTCAGTTCTGCAGTCCGTCTTATGATGAGGGGGAATGTTATGACATTCCCCTTCCTCAACACCCCCCTGGAAGTCTCTGTACTCTGCAGGTATTTTTTTCCACCTTCTCAATGGCCAATGCAGCTGTCACCGCCCCACTAGCCGGAGCCTCCCCCCATTAGGGACTCTGTATACTTGTCTCTGGTGCTCTCACTTGTGCCAGGTGCAGTGGGCATAGGAGGCCAGCACTCCAATGTATCTCGGGATCATGTTTGGTCAACCAGGTCATTCCCAGAATCACCAGGTTACTCAAAAGAGAAGTATTTATGATTGTCCCAGATCTTTCCCGGCAGGACAGAATGCTGGTCCATAACCCGTTTCTCCAGCAGGTGGCAGAAGTGGGTCATTGTAGAGAAAAGGGCCCCAGAAAAGAAGGTTCTGAATGAATCAGGAATTTGTTCCTTATGAGGAAAAGTTGGGTCGCCAGAGAGCTGGAACAGAGTCCTCAGGGGCCCGGATGAAGCGCAGGACTGCTGCTTGGGAAGAAACTCTGTTTAACCTGCTTTTGGACAACATCAGGGGCAACACGAGCCTCATAGGACTCTGGGAGGCGTCTGTAGAGACATCTGCTCGAGACTCATTTGGTGACTTCACTTCTACCACGCCTATCTTCCCAGTGGGAATCCCTGTTCTCCACACCTCCAGAACAACCCTGTGAGGTAGGCAAGGGTATATGGCTAGCCTAAAGTCACCCAGGGAGTTTCCATGGCAAAATAGGGATTAATACCTGAGTCTTCGGGATCCCAGTCTCACTTTCTAGTCCTGGGGGTCTCCAACGTGCTGCTCATAGATGCCAGCACCTTCATTGGTGTCAGACCCCAGGTCCGAAAATAATAGAAACTGTACATTTGCTCTAGTATTTATTTTGAGTTGAAAGGTAAACATCAGCAAAGACGATTCTGAAGATCCCGCACAAAACACTTGCCTATATCCCCCACAGCCCCCCGCCCCCCTGTAGCCAAACGGTTCACTCTACCCCTAGAAGAAAGCATAAGAGAGCTGGGAATATTTCACACTTGATAAGCGGCTGCTCTTCCTGGCTCCAAGGATATAGACAGTGGGAGCCCAATAACCGGACATCTGCAGCGAAGAAAGCCTCACAGTTCCCTTGCAAATGCCCAGCCTGACAACCAGTGCCCGTCAAGTGCTTTGGGGAAGTGGCTGGAGCCAGGGGAAACTTTTGACCAGCAAGGCTTCTGATTGGCTACTGGAGATGGGATTAGCTGTGCAGATGTGCAAAAATATTGGTCAACAGCACTGGATCTTCACTGGGTGCCATTGCAGCCTTCTGGTGTCCAACTCTACTTCCTTCAGCACACACGACACTGTATAAGAATTCCAAAGGTGCCTGTGTGCTCAAAAGGGTTGGGGACGCCTACATGGTGTAGTGGTTAAGAGCAGGTGGACTCTAATCTGGAGAACCGGATTTGTTTTCCCACCCCTACACATGAAACCTGATTGGGCGAGTCACAGTTTGTTTGGAATGCTCTCAGCTCCACCTACCCCATAGTGTGCCTGTTTTGGGGAGAGGAAGGGAAAGAAGTTTGTAAGCCCCTTTGAGTCTCCCTACAGGTGAGAAAGGTGGGGTATAAATACAGACTCCTCTTCCTCCACCACCTCGTCCTCCTCCTTCTCCTCTTCCTCCTCCTCCTCCTCTTCCTCCTTCTCCTCCTTCTCCTCCTCTAACCATTTCAAATACTGGCTCTTGTTTCATAAACTATGTATGTGTGCATGTGTGCGCATAGCAGAGGCCTAACAACTTCCAGGTGGTGCTTGGTGATCTCCCAAAATTACACCTGATCTCCAGGGCCGTTTCTGCACAGTCAAAATATCCTGGGTTGAGTAAAGAAATATTCCTGCGCGTCCCAGAAGTTTGCACGTCCCAGAAGTTTGCACAGTTCCTGGTTTGCTCCATGATATTTCCCTCATCCCAGGGTATCTTTAAATCGCCAGTTTGGTGATTCTTTTCAAAAATCGTGGGCTGAGCCTGCTAGAGCCTATTACCATGTGAACACCAATCGGGAGCAGAACCAGTTTATTTTTTTCACCCAGTCATCTGATTTCTCCGCCTGATGTTAATTCAAGCTGCCACTCAAAAACAATAGCCAATCAGAACGTGGGACACCAGGAATGCTCAGATATGCTTGCAATGCAAATACAGAAGTCCTGGGCTCATGCGAAACAAGCTTGAGCATTTCCTCCCGGGTCTTCACTGGATTCCTTCAAAAAATGGACAGCCGTGCAAATGGAAAAACCAGGATAAAATGGGCCTGGATTTTAAGAAACCAGCGGTACACAGGTATAATTCTGCCGTGCGAAAACGACAGATGACACAGTTTAGATACCTTTGGGAAAATGGCAGCTTTGGAGGGTGGATCATACCTTTCTCATCCCTCTTCCCTCTCCAGCATCATACCTTTCTCATCCCTCTTCCCTCTCCAGGCTCCACCCACAATTATCCAGGGATTTTCCCACCTGGAGATGTCAACCCGATCATGACAGCAGCAGTCTTATGTACTGGAACATGGATCGCCCAACAGGAGGAGAAAAATCATATCAGCTTGAGGCAAGGAAAGATTTGACGTAGGAGGCAAGACGGGGGTTGAATCCTTCCCCCAGTTGCCAATCTTGCCTGGCAGTCAAACTGAAAGTAACCCACACTGGCAGAAAAATGGCTGGGGCAGGTGGTAATGGGAGGGTGAGAAGCAGGGTTGATTCAAGACTTCAACAAAGTGTGTGTCAGTAGTACATAGAAGGTAGCAGGTAATGTGCAAGACCACAACCTGAAAGCTAACACAGCCACTGCCAATCACACCAGACAAGGCTGACCCTGATAGAGCAATGATGTGGCCCGGAATACGGTGGATTCATGTGTTCCAGGTATTTTGTTGCCCTGAGCAAGATGTACCTGTTGCCCACTCCCTTGAACAGCCCCCAGCCAGATCCAAAGCAAGCCCTTGTGATGATGGGTGGTGGTGCCGTGGGTCCAGGAGGCATTGCACCGCAGAGTCTCCTAAAGATACCCTGAAATGTTGGTGCTGCTAGCTTCACAACTGACCCCTGACAGCAGGCAATCCCCCCCCCCAAATTTCCCCAGATTCTCCTTTTGAATCCAACCCCTTCGGCATAGATTTAAAGGGAGAATCTGAGGTTCCCAGATTAAACATTTAAAGTGTTGATGTTTCAGGGTGGGGGATAATCCACCCCAAAACAGCATCACTTTCAATGTTGTTTTAACTGGGGACCCCAGATTCTCCCTTTAAGATGGATTTAAAAGGAGGATCTGGGCTCCCTAATTTAAACACCTTTGAAAGTGATGCTGTTTGGGGGTGGATTTCAGCATCTCAGCAGCTGCCCATAGTGTGCGTGTAAACCTCAGGTTTTGAACCGGGCTCCATTTTCCCTAGCTCCCCCTCTGCCTGGACGGGAGGGAGAAGGGACTGTCGGCTACCAGCTGGGAGCCCAGCCGGTGGGGGGGAGGGGTGGGGCGGGGCGGGGCGGGGCGGGGCGGGGCAGGCAGGGCAGGGGAGTCTGCCATCTCTGGCCTCAGAGAGCTGCTTTATAAGCACTGAGGCCAGGGGCGTGGCTTAGGGGTGTGTGGCCACGCCCCCAGGGCAGGTGGGGGCGTGGCTTTGCCCCTGAACCCCTCCATAAAAATCTATACCTACACCACTGTGACAGAAATTATGCCTGGTTGACTCCAAAAGCTGACACTGGGAAGGGATTTGTTAGAATTTTACAACCGCCTGCTTCATTCTGTCAAGCAAGAATTAACTGTTGAAGTCACATGATTAGAATCACATGAGCATCTGGAAAGATCGTTCTGTTTCTTCTTCCAGCAAAAGAGGAGACGGATACACAGGCACAGACTGCATAGATGCCCAGCCTGAGCACTTGCATAGACAGAGTTTGCTGTTCTTATATTTAGTGTAACTTTGTGTGTTATCCACTAAAGTTCTGCGAAACAACACACCTGCAACCTGCTGTATTATTTACTCTCTTAATTCATTGCAATACCAACACTTTTCCTGATGCTGATATTTCAATGAAAGAAAGCATCTGAATATCAATTCTCATTATTGGACAGTCCAGGGGTACAACATCCAATGGAGGATCAGCCAAGAGCATCCCAGCTGCTGCTTAAAGATTGCCAGTGATTTCACTATTGCACATCTCTTAGTGTAAATTCCCCCCCCCCGCCCCAATATTCAGTCGGAACCTTTCTGCCTATTTTCTGTGCCTGCAATTTAAACTCATTACTGTGAGTCCCATCCAGCAGCAAAAGCTTCCTGCCCTCCTCTACGTAGCAGCCCTTCAAAAACCATGTCCTCTCTCAACTTCCTCTTCCCCAGACTGAATATTCCCAAATCCCCCAGCTTGGTTGAAAGGCTTGGTTGAAATCATCCTCATCACTCTCTTCATCAAATTCTATTACATTCTAATAGCCTGAGCCAGGGGCGTACTGGGGGGAAGCGGCGCCCGGGGCAAAACCTGCTCCAGGTGCCCCCCTGAGCCACACTTACCTTAGCTGGCAGTGGTCCCAGGCAGCCTAGTGGGGCTGGGCCGAGGGGCATGTTGCTGCGGGATCTTCAAGAGCAGCCCAGCCAGGAGCCTGCTGCGAGCCCACAGTGTGCCCTTCGGCCTGGCCGCACCAGACTGCCTGGGACTGCTACCGCCGGCTATGGTAAGTGGGGTGCTGGGGAAGGGGGGGTGCGGGGGCGATTTTGCGCCCCTCACTGACTAAATGGCCAGCACCTGGGGACATGGAACAGCACCTGTCCCTGTGGCTGGTATGCGCCTGGCCTGAGCACACCTTGCAAATCAGCACACTGGAGTAATCCAATTTTTCCATCTTCCCCGTAAGTTTTTAAAGCAGTTTTACAGGCAGCCTTCCTTCCTTCCTTTCCTGGCTGGTTGTTGTGCTGTCCTGAGTTTTTCCGACAAGGACTTTGGTGGAGGAAGCCAACTGAGATGACCGATGGCTCCGACATGACCTCCCTGAGGACCACCAGCTTTCCCAAGGAGTCTCCACCTTTTGGCCTCCTTTCAAGGCTCACTGCTTCATCTAAAGCACCAGCCTGGAAAGCAGACCAGTTTGTGCAGACAGCAGAAAACAGAAGCTGACAGCGAAACCAGGGAGTTGTGTGGCAGACAGGCTCTCGCTTTGCTCAAATCCCCTGGTGCTTTCTACTTCTCTCCTGAAAATCTTGATATCCCGCTCTCCCTGTAAGGTAGAGTTTCTGGCCTCTACATGGAGCCTGGAGATCCCCAGTGATTACAACTGATCACCAGACGACGAAGATCAGATCCCCCAAGAACAATGGCTGCTTTGGGAGGGTGGCCTCTACGGCATTATCCTCCCCAGAGCTCCTCCCTTCCCCTACCCCACCCTCCCCAGACTTCAGCCACACAACTCCAGGAATTTCTCAACCACAGATGGCAACACTAGACTCTCACGAGAGGGCAGCTAACACCAAGAGACTCTAAAGCAGGTCGACTTAGTAGGACTTACTCCCAGGAAAACATTCTTAGAATTTTGCTGTTTAGATCCCCCAAAGATAAAAACACAACCCAGCTAAATATGTTTGTCTCACAACTGAGCTATGGTAATTAGTCAACAATCTCAAAAACCTCACAATTCAAAGTACTTCAAAAGAGGCAGGAGCCACTTGCTATTCCAAGGGCCCCATGGAGAGCCCTCCGCTTCCAGCTGAAACCAGCCCAATGACACACGATGAAGGCTGTTGGTGGCTTGCATTGGCTGCTTTTCATCAGTAACATAGTAGAGATTTTTATGGGGTGGGTTCAGGGGCAGGGCTCAGGGGGCAGGACCACGCCCCCACCCACCCCTGGGGGTGTGGCCATGCCTCCCCAAGCCCCCCTACCTCAGTGCTTATAAAAGCAGCTCTCCGAGGCCAGGGATGGCAGTCTCTTCAGCTCTGCCCTGCCCTGCTTCCCTCCCCCCTCCCCCCAGCCGGCAGCCAGCAGTCCCTTCTGCCCTCCCCTCTGGGGAAGCCAGAAAAGACTGCCCTAATGGCCTTGGCTAGGGGTGTAATGCCCATTGGGTAAAGTGGGCAGTTGCCCAGGGCGCCCCCTTGTGGCAGGCGCCAAAAATGCAGGGTTCGTTTGGGGTTTTTTTTAGTATTCTAGTGGGTTTTCTGTTTTTGGCCTGCAGGGGGTGCAGGTTTTAGGCTAGCAGCACCAAAATTTCAGGGATGTTTCAGGAGACTCTCCTGATGCTATCACCCAGGTTTGGTGAGGTTTGGTTCAGGGAGTTCAAAGCTATGGACTCCCAAAATGGGTGCCCCATCCACCATTGTTTCCAATGGGAGCTAATAGAAGACGGGGGCTACACCTTTGAGGGTCCATAAAGTTGGATCCCCTGAACCAAACTTCACCAACCTGGGTGGTATCATTAGGAGAGTCTCCTAAAGATACCCTGAAAGTTTGGTGGTGATAACAATTGCACCCCTGACAGCAGGCACTCCCTGAATTTCCTCAGATTTTCCTTTTAAATCCTCCCCTTTGGCATGGATTTAAAGTGAGAATCTGAGGTCCCCAGTTTAAACATTGAAAGTGATGCTGTGGGGGAGAATCAATCCCAAAACAGCATCACTTTCAATGTTGTTTAAACTGGGAACCCCAGAATCTCCCTTTAAGGTATATTTAAAAGGAGAATCTGGGATGTAGTCATCTCCGCAGGTCGTCGCTAAGGAAGAGGCGAGACGCGGAGGTTTCATCTGGTGGAGAAGCCAACAGCTGGAGGTATGGTGTCCGTGGTAATACCTATGACTCTAATTGCCGCTGCTGCTGGTTCCTAGCACCTTTACTATGATTATGGCCAGTGTAGAAGAGGCCGGATCGGGAAATCTGGGAGAGCCGGGGAAGCGGGGGGGAGACTGAGAGATCATCATGTGATGCATGATCTCACCTAGCTACTACGTCGCGGAGAGGAGTATCAGCTGTCTGAGCCTAATCCTCACCTGGGGAGCAAGACCATTGTCCCTTTGTCTGGGACACCGGTGGTTGTGAGCCAGGCAGTTCATGACCCATTATTGACTCATCGGGGGGTGAGGGTAAGGAAGCGAGATGCGTTAACCAGAAGATCAAATAGGGCGCCGGGTGTTCCAGCGCTTCTACTCTCTACCACAGTCAGCAACTTCATCCCTACATCTCCTCCTTTTTTACATTTAGAGGGGAGGCCAGGTATTAGAAGGCTGATTTAAAGGGACGCCATCCTCCCTCCGCCGCTTTGGCTTAAAGCTAGTCGAGCTACTTCAATACAACAGTAGAACTTAGTTCTGCGATGTAAAGGGAAGAGATCAAAGGGGGTTTCTTGCACACGTTACAGGCAAAAGTAGATATGCATCGAAAGCAGGGCAAACTCCAATAATAAAGCATACTAATCAAACCAATGCAAGAATTGAACAGTGGTACAGTATCTGGCAACTCTATTGCACTTTCATATGAATCAACAATGACAAACAGTAGTAAATGGCGTACGATTATCTAAGGTGTTCGCTTAAAGCGAAGCTCCTGTTGCTTTCGGAGATTAAGAGCATCCAAGGCAGTTGAGGTAGAATTGGTGGACCATGGAAGGGCACAGGTAGAGCGGCCGATAGTCTTGGTGTTGTTACAGGAAATAAGTCGGGGGGATTCCTGAGCTGCTGGAAGTGTGAGGGAAACATACTCCGCCTTGGCTAGAACGCCCAGCTCCGGCAAGGGGCAATAAGGGAAGGGGCTGACGGCGCGCTATGGGCCTTCCCGGGGAGGTGGAGCCTGAGGCAGGACGATGGTGAGGCAGCAGCAGAGAGTTCCGACAGGCGGATGCGTGCAACAACAACAAATAACATAACTTCTAAAATTAAAGCATGCAATAACTTACATGATCAGCTGGGTTACGAGGTACTCAATAATTCCTTTGGAGGTCGGCTCCAAAGCGGGCATCATGTAGATGGAAACTAATAAACATAGCTACAACAATACAAAGGCTAGGTGATGAAAGGGAAAAGGGGCAGCCCATGGCTGCATAATTGTCCAATGCACGCTCTTGCTGTTTGGCCACCACAAAACCCTTTAGAGCTGATGGTGGGTAGAGTCCATGGATTTCTCAAGAGCGTGAGAGAGCTACTGATAGGTCTTTAGCATTGCAAAGTTCAGTGACTCTCGCAGAGCAAGACTGCTTGAGAGAGGAGCATGTTCCGATAACAATCAGGTGGCTGGAAACAGTGGAGAGTTCCAAAGGTTAACCTATCAGGAATGTTCCTGGCTGCAACTTCAAACTTCAGCCAGGGCGCAGAGAGGAGAGAGAATGGCGGCTGTAGATGAGGCAGCGACTTACACAGCCGGTCAACCTCTGAGTCATAGCTGGCCCAGGCAGAAGCGAGCCAGCAGTTGGCGTGACGGCAGCCAATTGCACTCCCAGATGTTGGTCTGGTCCAAAGAAACTCATCGGGGGTGGCCGACTGCCACCCGACGGGAGCAACAAGAGCAGGCAGAGAATGAGTGACTCGCCGAAGGTTGGCAGTGATGATGATGCGCAAAGGAGATGGCAGCACAGAGACCCTGGGGTGTCTAGGATAGCTACTGGCGCAGCGACTCTGACAGCTGGCTGGTGGTTGCCTGACATCCCCCCAGGTCATCCCCGGGTCACTGGGCCGATCCAGGCGTCAAGTGATGGCGTCTCCGTTGGGAGCCCATGAAGTGAGGATCCTCCAGGGGAGAGATCCTGACCCATCTCCCGGGATGGGTTGGTTTCCCTCCTAAGCCATCTCCATGGGCTGGCCGGTCATGGCGAAATTAGGAATCCCTGGGGACCTGTAGGAAGAAGGACGAAACACACCCCCCTTCCCAGGTTATGGGAGGGGCCGGGTCCCATCAGGCTTCGGTTCTAAGCCCGAGCGGATGGCGGAGGTCAAGATCGAAGTTTTGTTTGAGTTAGTTTTAATATAAGAAGGCTTATTTTGCAGCGTAGCCTACATTGAAGGTTGCACAATACCAATCTACCTGGGGTCACCACGCCTATACCTGCTAGAATTGTTTGGACAGGAAGGGCAGAGGGTAGGCGATCCCTGATGGAAACTAGCTTCAGAGCGTCATCAGGGTCGCATACAAAAGCGAGGAGTCCGAGAGCCTTGAGGGAGGAGGGGGCTAGCGAGGACCCTATGAGGGAATCTGTCAAGGTGTGCATGCTTAATTTGGTACAGCAACACAAAGGAGGGCTTGGATGCGCTTTTGGGTGATGGATGCATCCGGGAGACAAAGCAATCAAGCGATTAGGGGTAAATTCGCACACAAGGGGGGGAGAGGGTCTTTCTTTGCGGGGAAAATGTACCTACCGTGACCATGATAGTTACAATGCGAGAGGCTGGAATGAGTGCACTGGAATTTGTAATCGAAGATTATCTTGGGGAGATGCTGCCCGCCGAGACCGCCTCCTTAAGGGCTGGGCGGCTTCCGGGTCGAGCGCTTTCAAGTGCCTGCAAGCTGAATTCACACAGCTGCCCTGCGGCTTTGGCAAACACCTCACCCACCCAGATCATGGGGTGGATCTGTGTTTGCAGCAACTCCTTAACTTGGGGCCTGGTCCTGGCAGTGCTCACCCGGTACCAGGATAGACCCCAGATTTTAATCCAGGGAGACCAGTCAGCCAATTCTGGCCCCTCCCGCCTTTGCTGGTTGAAAAAAAATAGAAGGAAGGGGAAGGAGTGGAGGGGAACAGCTCACACAAGTGAATTTAGGAATTGAATTCAGGAGACAATACAAAGGGTAATGCATAGAAGAAAGAAAAAAAGGGGGAGGTTTGGAACTTACCTTCCCCTCCTGTAAGGAGACACTGGGCGGTTTTGAGCTTCGCTTCCTACCTCTCACAGCGGGAGGCTGTGTAGGCCAGGTGTGGCTGAGAGCCCCCAGAGCATTGTGACTAGCCAGGTGTTCCCAGCGAAAATGTGGGGAGCGAGTAATTACCCTGGCTCCATATATGAAACTTGTGCTACGCCAATGTGGTAATGTAGGCTCAGACAGCCAAAGAAAAGGGTTCTCAAGGAAAAGCTTTTAAAGAAGAATTTGAGGGTTTAACTAAGATGGAGGCTAACCGAGCAGGCTCCACAGGCATCCTAGGGGAACATCGCATGCTGAAGCTGTGTCGCCTTTCAAGGCTGATGCTGTAATGGGTGAAACCTTTCAGGGCACTGGCACACATAATCAAAAGAGAAAAAACTTTAATTCGAGGCACAAGGTAGGCTTAGAAGCTAATGGAAAAATCCCTCTCTTATGAGGGGAAAACACAGGGTCTCTGAGAGAAGGGGCAAGACATACAGAACATATATATAGGCATACAGAGCACATATAAAGTAATAATGAGGAGGATTGCATCTCTGATTTCAGGGTCTTACTCTCTGGATCTTGCAGGCTGATTCCTTTGCAGGCTGTGCATCCTGCTTTCCCCTGAGGTACTAGACGGTGCTGCTGCCACTGGGAGCTTTGAGCTTAGAACTTTGCACACAGGCTCAGGAGGCTAATGAGATCTGGTTTTGAACCTTACAGCTGGAGAGAGGGGCCAAGAGGCTTCTTCTTCATGAAGGATTTGGGCTTAAAGGCCATTGTGCTTTACATCTTCCTTTTCCCATGCCTCATTGTCCTGTAGATTGGCTATGGGGCATTCTGAAGAGGGTCTACAAAGCGGCGAGTCCTCTTTGGTTAATGAGAGCAGGACTGGGCATGGAGTGCCAGAATGTTGGCGTTCTCTTCCGTCAACATTTCTTTCTGTGGCAATTCAGTGACTATGGACTCTGCAGAGATTTTGAAATGCATTGCCACTCTAGGGCATAGGCGGAGACATGGTGATCTTTGGAAGTAGAAGGGGTTAGGCAGAGCAGGAAGTATAGAGCGTGGGGGGGGGAGCAAAGCAGCGAGATTTTAGATTAGCTGAACTTAAGATCCAGACCTGGTGGAAAGCTTATAGGGCAGGATGATGGGATGAACTTGGCAGTTCCCTGCGGGATGTTTTGTCCCACACCTGGATGTGGATGGCTCCCTAGTGCGTGGAGTAGATGACCCCTGGGATGATGAGCAATCCCTGTTCAGCGGCAGAAGCTTTGGCAAGTCCAGCCCAATGGTCTCCATTGGGGATGGGATCACTACACTCAGCTGAGCAGCTTAAGATCTCACTTAGGGGAGCTCCGGGGAAGGGTTGGCTTGAGGTGGGACCTTGGTTCCGGGCTGGGGGGGAGAATGCCAGGAAGCGGGCCTCCCCAGCGAGGCATTAGGAAACACCTGGTCTTAGGACCTCCCTGGGGGTCTTAGCCGCCCTCTGGGAGAGACCCCCCTTCCGTGCAGGGCATAGGCCCCCCCCGCAGGCAGCCACCACAATCCCCTTACAGGAAGTGTCCTGGCTTGTTGCAAGTCGAAACACTAGGTCACCGGGGCTGTCTCGCCTTGGCCGCGAGAGGGGCCTGACTAGAAGGCTACAGCTTGATGGGTGAAAGACCCGATATCCTGGCAAGCCTTAAACGTAGCCGACCAGTTGAGGAGTTCCCTACGAGACCTGCTTGTTGACTGCTTGCGGCACTCAGCCGGGCGTTCTCTTTGGCAAGGCGCTTAAGAGGTTAAGCCCTGGGCCTCTCGTTGTCAACCTGTTTCTTTTGAGGGCCTCCTGAGACCTGTTCCGCGAGGAATTACGGCATAGGGCTCCCTGGGAGCTTCTGCCGGACGCTAGAAAAGCTTTTGGGCTGGCCAGGTCGGTGGTGGGGACTTTCAAAAAAGCGCCTTTGTAAGAGAGCATTCCAGAGGCTGCACCGTGGGGTGGCCTCCCGGCCAGGAACAATTTGTGCGTTGGGGGGGGGTTAGTGAAAAAAGCTCGCGAGCCATAGAAGCTGCCGCGGAAGCGGTGTAGAAGCGCCCGCCAGAGGCTTCTCCCTCTGCTTATACACTGCTGGCGGTACTTGCTCCCCGGATCACATACACAATAGCGGGGTTTTAAAAGCATCACGAAGCGTGGTTTTCAGTCCCTCGGAACCATTAGGTGGTTCCTGGCGACTCAAGCTAACAGCAATACCTCTCACATAGGGGCTGGTGATTCCTAAGTACGATCCCGCATTGCCTTCTGGCGGAGACTCCCGAATTCGAGTAAATGTTATAACCTAGAGGCGGTACTTTCGACTAACTTCGGGCCGAGATGATGCCATCCTCCCCTACGTTATCTGTGTAGTGTGGCCGGGGCACACATGGCAAGCGCGATGCGGCATCGTCTTCCGTCAAGTTTCCTTCTTTTTTGCAGGTCGTGGCTAATGCAGCTCTGTTAGGGTTTTGAAACCAGCGCCATTACATTAAGCCGGCCAGATCGCGGTGGTTTTAGAAAATGAAGTGAATGAAGGAGGGAGGAGCTGCCGGTATGGAGGGTATGAGGGAGCCCGGGAAGCAAGGGAGGCAGAGGGGAGGACAGGCGTCCAATTTAGTGGATAGAGAAAATCTCGAGGGTGAAACTGAAGCTGAAGAGATTGAAAGGAGGGCGATCTACAGCAAAGGGAGCCATAGACCTGCAGGCTGATGGCTGACATAACGGTACCTCCACGTCAGTAGCAGTGTCTCGGGCGCTACAGGCTCTGTGTGAAAAGTCGCCCGATGTTTTCCCAATCCCTTAAGATTCAATGTCCCCTTTCTGGGTACCATGGATTACATTGAGCTTCAATCTCCTCAATAATTTGCACAACTCCTCTCTTTATGGAGACCCTGCAGCATTTTAAGCTGGCGCTTTCAATTAAGCTTAGCGTGCTTGTCATAAGCCCTGCTTTTGCAAGCCTCCCCATGTACCCCACCGTTAGGTTCGTCCAGGACGAGAGAGAGTGTCCTAGAACTTCCGGAGTCCCTGGATGCGCCGATCCGGCGGACCAGGCGATTACCGGTGAGGTGGGTCCCCTGGATGCGCCGATCCAGCCGGGCTGATGATTGCGAAGCCCCTTCCCAGGCGGCCGGTAAGCAGGGTGGGGTTGAGGATTCCCGGGTTTTCGGCACCAACTTGTAGTCATCCCACTTGGGGTGATGGCTAAGGGAAAGGCGTAGAGGGCGGAGGTTTCACATCTGGTGGAGAGCCAGCAGCCGGAAGCGGGTGTCCATGTACCTATGACTCTGCAGCGTGCTGGTTCCTGGCACCTTTATGACATGATTATAGGCGAGAGCGTGTAGAAGGCCGGATCGGGAAATCCGGAGAGAAGCCCGGGGAGAGCTGGGGAGATCTGAGAGATCATCATGTGATACATGATCTCACCTACGCTAAGCTACATCGCGAGAGGAGCATCAGCTGCCTTCGGGGCCTAATCCTCACCTGGGGGCAAGACCATTGTCCCTTTGTCTGGGACACCCGGTGGTTGTGAGCCAGGCAGTTCATGACCCGTGACTCATCGGGGGGGTAAGGGGTGGGGGAGCGAGTGCGAATTTCAGAAAGATCGATAGGAGCGCCGGTGTTCCAGCGCTCTACTTACGGTGCTGCTGGGTCAGCAGCTCATCCCTACACTGGGATCCCTAGTTTAAACACCATTGAAAATGATGCTGTTTGGGGGTAGATTCCAGCATCACTTGTTTAAACTATGGAGCCCAGATTCTCCTTTTAAATCCACCTTAAAGGGAGAATCTGGGGTCCCCAGTTTAAATAACATTGAAATTGATGCTGTTTCCCCCAATTGGGGGGACTGGATACAACACCAAAAATGTTTTCATAGCAATAATAAAACATTTTGAAAGCATTTTTCAAAAAAAATATTTCTGCTGTGTGGCATGGCCCATTGCTGTGTTCAGATTTGTGAGTTGGGGCATGTTCTATAATGTGATGGTGACTGAAATGACCTGGTGTAAAAAATCATTGCTTGGTCACGGTGGGGGAGGGCAGCTGCCCATGGGGGGGGGGTGCCAAACTCCAGTTTGCCTAGATACGCCACTGGGCGTAGCTACAAGGGGGCCGGGGTGTGTGCGTGTTGTACTGGGCACACGCCTGGGGGGGGGAGCAGGTTTTGCCCAGGGCTCCAGTTTGCCTTGTTACGCCACTGGCCTTGGATAGCTGCTTTTATAAGCACTGAGGCTGGGGGTGGGGCTTGTGGAGTCCTAAACATGCCCCCAGGGGTGGGGGGCATGGCCCCACTGGCTGATCCCCCTCAGTGCTTATAAAAGCAGCTCTCCAAGGCTGGGGATGGCAGTCTCTTGTGGTCTCCCTGGAGGGGAGGGCAGAAGGGACTACTGGCTCAGTCCTTGCTTTTCATAAAGATAAGAGGGTTGCACTTACCTGTACCTGTTAGATATTGATTGGGTCATCTTAGGCATGCACACTTGGGACTGTACACAGGCAGGCAGTGGTGTACCTGGGGGTCATTTGACCGAGGTGCCACTCGCCTGGGTCACGTGGGTCACCCCGTGTCCCTGCAGTCCAGGAAGGCATCCCACCTCTCCTTGCCACTCTGGCCACCTTGCCAAACAATGCCAGCCCTTTCCTGGCCCTTTCTCCCCTGCTTCTGCCCCGCTGGCCTCTGCAAAGAAATGAAGCTGACTTTAAAAAGAACTGTTCCTTAAAAGGTCAGCCTAGTTTCCTTCTAGCTGAGCAGAGGCTGGCAAGAGAGTGGTGGTGAGTGGGGAGAAGGCTGGGGAGAGTGAACTCCTTTTCTGCCCTGCCTATAAATCAAACTGGGAGTTGTGTGTGTGTGTGTGTGTGTGTTTTAAATCTACTGCCTTTGAAAACATGCTGGTATTTGCATAAAGAAAGTCATAAAGTCCCTCATTTAAGGGTTATAAAATGTATTCTTTAGGATTTCTTTTTAAAATCTGAAATATTTAACTAGTTCCCTAGTAAAATCGGGGGCAAATTCTTTTTGGGAATACAGCTTTTAAGAGCAGCTTAAAGACTGGTTGCATTTCTAAGAAGGAGCTTTGGGTATGCTGCACTCGGAAGATGCGTGACTGTCTGCTTGCCAGGAGGCCAGGCACGGGAAAAGACAGACTTATCTTCAATTCTGTTCATGCATTAAAGAACAGTAAATTAGTGTTATTATAATTTTACTGACTGCCTCAACACTTCACAAAGCAGTATTAAAGTAATGTTGTGGTACTACTTGAACATATACTGATAGATTTTTTTGGTGTTTTTATTGGTTGCTGCAGCAATTAGAAATAAACCTCTCCTTTCGTAGGCACTGATATGCCTGATATGGTCCCCTGGTTAATTACTGGGTCCAGTTTAAAATGCTTGACACAGCAAGACAGTTTCATGTATAGCTGGCCATATTTGCAAAATGATCTGGAAAATCCAGGGGACACAGATGGCACAAACTGATTACAAAATACTTACTTGCCTTTTTCAAACTGAGCTCTTCCTAAGCCCTTTAAAATGAAACAGCGACTGGCTGTTGTTTGAAAAGCAGCATATCTCCTGCTGAAGCACTGCACTGCAAGCATGCCGCCATACAGCATGCAGCGGGAAAATGCAATAAGTCACAACACTTAAACTGTAGAAGTCCTAAAGTATGTGGATTTATGAGGCCCCCACAATTACCTGTCCTCATACAAGCCTACCTGTGCCCACAAATTATCCTGAAAGGTCCTGCTCCAAGAATCTCTGGCATCACGATACGGCAGATTCAGGACAGCCGTGGGACTCCCTCATTAGGCAATTATGCCCACTAGTGTGTAGTCCACAGGCAAAGGCCCACCTTTGAGACTGCTCCAGTTTACTTCTGTGTAATGACCCTTGGGGCAGTATTACCCAAGGTGGAGAGACAGTCTCTCAATATAGTGGGGAATATTAGTTTAGAGTAGACTGCTTATTAATGTTGCGAGAGGCTGGGTTAGGAATCTTTAGTACCAGTGTATACGAAGATCAGCTCTCGGAAGAAAATCCACAGAGAAGGATGTAATTCAAATTTGACAATCTTTACTGTAGCGATAAGCACTTGATTCAATGCAGTAAACACACACACACACACACACACACACACACACACACACAGAGAGTTCCTAAGGTATAAATATGTTGGAAAATAGGTTTGGAATAGAAAGGGGTATGGGATATATGGATAATATATATAGGAGCAGCAGTGGCGTAGGAGGTTAAGAGCTCGTGTATCTAATCTGGAGGAACCAGGTTTGATTCCCCACTCTGCCGCCTGAGCTGTGGAGGCTTATCTGGGGAATTCAGATTAGCCCTGTGCACTCCCACACACGCCAGCTGGGTGACCTTGGGCTAGTCACAGCTTCTCGGAGCTCTCTCAGCCCCACCTACCTCACAGGGTGTGTGTTGTGAGGGGGGAAGGGAAAGGAGATTGTAAGTCCCTTTGAGTCTTCTGCAGGAGAGAAAGGGGGGATATAAATCCAAACTCCTCCTCCTCTCTTCCTCCTCTTCCTCCTCTTCCTCTCTTCTTCTTCTTCTTCTTCTTCTTCTTCTTCTTCTTCTTCTTCTTCTTCTTCTTCTTCTTCTTCTTCTTCTTCTTCTTCTTCTTCTTCTTCTTCTTCTTCTTCTTCTTCTTCTTCTTCTTCTTCTTCTTCTTCTTCTTCTACATGATCGTGACGTGAAGCAGATCAATATTTAGAGCCAAATGGCCAGTGTTTGGTTCCAGGGAGCAACACGTTGGACATAGCAACTAAGGCAGAAAGGTATCAATGGCACTGAGCAATTGGTCCTTTCGGGGGGTGGGGGTGGTAGTAGGATATTTATAGGGCGAAGAACTACCTGTGGCGGTGTCAGGACAACCTTTTGGGAGATAGGACAATCTCTGGGAGGTGTCCGGGTGGACTGTTTGAGAAACAAGAGAGTGCCTTGTAAGGTGGCCAGGAGAAGTTAGTTACAGAAGGGAGTATCTGGGCTAATATAATCAGGGGAGGTGAAATCGTCAGGGATCTTTGTGTGGTTGGAAATTAATATCCATTCAGGAAAGGCTGCTGCATTGTGTTAAGGATGCCTTCTCCCTTGGCTGTGGCGCTGACAAATGTGCTGAGATGGCAAGCAAGCTGAGAGCATGAGGAAACGAAAACAATTCCTGGAAGTTTCTTGTAGGTAGACCTGACTATTGCCAGAGAATGGCCTCCCCATGTCTGCAACACTAGGATTATCCTTTAGGCTGGCACACGGGCAGGGATACCTGTGAATAAGCACTCCCCGCACCCACCCACCCCGCTATGCCAGGGCACTATGGCAACAGCAGGTTGGTAAGATGAAATACTGCCATTCCAAGCTCTGCTTACAATCTGACCTCAATCCTGATGGAAGTTGGGTTCAGGTAGCCAGCTCAAGATTGACTTGAGCCTTCCAGCCTTCAAAGGTAACTAAAACAAGCACCCAGTTTGATGGGGATAAAACTGAGTGTAGATGACTGGGGACGGCCAGGGCAAAGCACTCTATGAAAACCATCTGCCTCGTGAACACTGCGATGTGACATCACCCCACGGGTCAGTAATGACCTGGTGCTGGCACACGGGACATACCTGTATGTGTTTAATGCCTTGAGAGTTAGCATTTCTCTGCTGGTGCCATTCAGGCTCTGCAATGTCTTGTCTCTTCTTTTGCTACTTATCATGTTTTTAGTTAATCAAAAGGCAGAACACAAATATTTTAATAGCCTTTTTTTAAAAAAATCAATGAAATAAAATAATCAGGACGAGAACAACATCCACAAACCAACATTTAGTAGTAGTATTTGAAAAATCTGTGAGCTTAATGCTCACGGGCAAGGGATAGGAAATATGAGACTGAAAATGTTAAATGTCAGTGAATGGCCCTTAATTTTTGCTTTAAAAATTTACTAATTCATAGAACATTACTGATTTCTGAATAGATATGAGTGATTTATTAGACATTCAACAGGGTAACTTGTCTATGATGGTCTTCAACTCCTTGAAACTCACCCCCTGTATGTTTGCTGGCTGATAATGACAGCAAGACTGCGCCAACTGAAAATGTTTTAGCAGAGCCTGATCCAGTTGGAGGGGCTAAGAAGCCATCTCTTAAAGTAACTGATGACATTAACTTGAACTAGGCAGGAAGAGAGGGTCTGTATGATCCCTTCCAACAAAATGATATAACCCCAAATATGTTGAAAATAATGGGCTGGTACCAGTGGGAAAGTGTCTGCCTTCCTCCCAGCACTGTTTGCTGCTTCTGCTAATTCGCCTTGTACAAACACTCTGCCAAAGGTTCTTGAAACTTAGCCCTCATTCATAATTTATGCCTCTTTCTCCCCTTCCCTTGTTTTATACATTCATTCCTCTCTCTCGCCTCCTAAAGCACTGGAGAATAACTGTGAATTATGAAGGTCTTAGGAAGCCTAGAAAGTGACTCCCACAGCTCAGCAATTTCAAAGGATCATTAACATATATTGACCTGAGTTTTGACAGCTGGAACTGAATCCAGAGTCAGGGTGGATTCCCAGGACTTGGAGAAACTTTGCTGTGGCTGCTTGGTGGCCGAACTGCAGGCCTCCCTCCCTCCTTCCCTCTCATCTCCCTTTGTGGCTTTACCAGAAAGGTGTGCGTTTTCCTCTGGGCTCTCACAAGACCGAAGGCAGCACTGGGCTGTTGCTCAGTTTGAATCCTCTACATAAAAGAAATCAGAAAAAAACTGGGTTACAGGTTTGACTGATTTTACCAGAAAAAAACTGGGTTACAGGTATGATTGATTTTACCATGCCATTATATCAACTTGAAAAACCACAGTTTCAGTAGGGTGTTGTGGGTTTTCCGGTCTGTATGGCCATGTTCCAGTAGCATTTTCTCCTGACATTTCACCTGCATCTGTGGCTGGCATCTTCAGAGGATCTTCAAAGGATGCCAGCCACAGATGCAGGCAAAATGTCAGGAGAAAATGCTACTGGAACATAGCCATACAGCCCAGAAAACCCACAACACCCAGGTAATTCTGGCTGTGAAAGCCCTCGACAATACACAATTTCATTGTCACTTTCCATTGTGTGAAACAAACCAATGAGCCTTTTTGGAACCATATTTTGTTTCTTTGTGCCAATTTTTCCCACTGAATGCATTGGTGAGCTAGATATGATCTCATGAACGCCAGGTGTCAGCTCCGCATCCCTCCAGCACTGCCCAAGCGCAAGTGACGCAACAACAACACCAGCAGAGTATGAACCATCTCTGTGGCTCCGAGGAGATTAAAAGGGATTCAGAAGTGGGAAGCGGAGGAAGCCTCTTCCAAATGCTGGGAGATTTTAAGGGCAGTGCCTAGGGAAAGGATATGATGTCACTTCTGAGTGACACTGGGAATTTTCCCAAATCACTATGATAAAGATCATAGAGACATAGGGGAATTTCTAGAGCATCAGTATGGAGGTTGTTTTCCAGCCAATTTCTTGAGAGCAGGAGATTAGTATAAAGCAGTTTACTCACCAAGGCTGGGCAAATGGGAAGCTTACTGAGAGCCCCCTTGCCTGCCTGAAGCCTGCCTCCTGGACCGTGGATGGGAAGGGAGCTCCCGAGCTGGTTGAGCCTCAAATTCCTCTCTGGAGATAATGTAAGGAAAACAGACTGTATTCGGGAGAGCCTCTCTCTCTCCCTCTCTCCCTCTCTTTGATGAAGGTACAAGCTTGGTAGATGAAGGAAATGCTGTGGGCGTTGCTTGCCTTGATTTTAGTAAGACCTTGGCAAGGACCCCCATGATATTAGTGCAAGTAGATCTGGCAGCCTCCCTTCTGTGCCTGACTGCCGGCCAAAAACACTTCTCCCAACTCATGGTTAACCACAAGACCACCTACTCCACCCCTCAAACCAATTTTTAAAAAGGGCCCACCCACCCCCCACCGGTCCAGCCCCTGAGCCAGCAAACTGGGCTGCCCTGTCCTTGTCACAGGTGAAATTAGTCGGGGGTAAATAAAGTAGATTAGGATTGTGTGATTTTAATACTATTTATGACCTAGTGGCATAAAATGGTGATTAAAAAAACCGAATCAGCAACATCAGCAATGAAGACAAGTCAAATGGAAAGGTTCACAGTGGCTGCATAAGAAAGCTAAAAGAAAATAAGGACAGGCTCATCCCTATTGTGGACCCCAACTCCATTCTTTCATTATTTGACAAAGATAGTCTGTGGGATCCCATTCATCCGGTACAACAAGACGCTTTTCCTGATGCTAGCAAAACAGCCTCGGGCATTCAAGGAAGGCTCCACCATTTCCAGAGGAGAGCCACAGAATCCATGCAGAACCTATTCACCCAAGCCCCCCACCCGCTAAACTCTGACAGGCTTTCCAGTATTCTCTAGATCTGACTGTTGCTTCAACAAAACTTCATTTGAGCCCACTGAATTAGCTATTGTTTCAATGTGGAGTTGTGACTTTTGCTCTTGTTACTATTGCTTCTTCCTTTTGCTTCTTCCTTTTTGCCCCAAGGGCCTTTGGTTTCATTTGACATTTATAAGCATCAAATGTGGCATCATGACACCAGTGACAAAAATCATGTGGCTTGCAATAGCCAATCGTATTAAACGGCCGGGTGGGCACAGAAGAGCATTGCGAGGACAGAGGCAAAGGGAGGAAATGGTGCAGAAAAGAACATCACTGCAACCATGTGAATGTGTTTTCAATGAGTGCTGCAAACAGCAGCTGTTGTTTAATGGGCAAAGTCCACAAATCAAGGTGGGTAATTTCAGCTCACCCCCACAGCTCATCCCCAAGTCCCAATTGCTGCATTTCCTTCTTAAAATCGTAGAATTACAGAATCATAGACTTGGAAGAGACCGCAAAGATCGTCAAATCCAATCCGCTGCCAGGCAGGAACACACAATCAAAGCAGTTCTGATGGCCATCCATCCTCTGCTTAAAAGCCTCCGAAGAAGGAGACTCCACCACCCTCCCAGGCAGCGTATTCCATTGTCAAACAGCCCTGACAGTCAGGAAGTTCTTCCTAATGTTTAGGTGGAATCTCTTTTCTTGCACCTTGCATCCATTACTCCATGTCCTAGTTTTCTGAAGTAGCAGAAAACAAGCTTTCTCCCTCTTCAACATGACATCTCTTCAAATGTTTAAACAGGGCTATTATGTCACCCCTTAGCCTTCTCTTGTCCAGACTAAACATACTTAGCTCCCTAAGCTGCTCCTCGTAGGGCTTGGTTTCCAGATCTTGGTAGCCTTCCTCTGGACCTATTCCAGCTTGTCAATGTTTTTCTTCAATTGTGATACCCAGAACTGGACACAGTATTCTAGGTGAGGTCTGACCAATGCAGTACTATTACATCTCTCAGTCTAGACGCTACACTCCTATTGATGCAGCCCAGAATCACATTTGCTTTCTTGGCTGCCGCATCACACTATTGACATGTTCAGTTTGTGATCTACTAAGACTACCAGATTCCTTTCACATGTACTAATGTCAAGCAAGGTGTCACCCAGACTATAGCTGTGCATTTCATTTTTCTGCCTAAGTGTAGTATCTTACACATCTCTGCTGAAATTCACTGTTTCAGTTTTGACCCAGCTCTCTAATCTGTCTCAGTTGTTTTGAATTCTCACCCTGTCCTCTGGCTATAAAGCTTCTTTTACTTTTTGATGAGAAGTGCATAAGCACAAAACTGAATTTATCTGAATATTTATTTATTTACTATATTTATAATCTGCATTTCTCACTGAGCCTTAAAGTGCAAATGAATACAATTAATATGATGAGCTATCTCATAAGCAATGCACCAGGACAAGGATAACAGAAATCTAAACAGGCACAGAATTCTGAGTCATCAGTGATCATACAAATAACATACGGGAAGAGGAGTGTTATGTACTACTGTGATTTTGTGTCCCTTTCTTTAGAAAAATCTTCATTCCTGCCAGGACATTGCCCTTTGGGCAGTTTGTCTGAAAACAATGCATACAAAAATAGAAACAGCAATAAAAATGTAGACAGACAAAAGGAACCTGGTGAAGTTTAACTAGGCAGTCAGATTTCTATAAAGATCTGTTAACTGGAAACACTGAATGTTGCATGTTTGCTTACAATACGGCTTGGGGGTGCGCATCAGAGAAAGGGAAAAGGACCTAGCAAGGACGTGAATAAGGGGAGGGGTTCCTGGGTTCAACCCCCTATTACATGTCCAAAGCTCCCCTACCCGTGCCCCCTGCCCCCCCACCCACTGGGCTCCTGGCCGGCAGTCCCTACTGCCCTCCCCTCAGGGGAGAAGAGTCTGCCATCCATGGCCTTGGAGAGCTGCTTTTATAAGCACTGATGCTGGGGGCGGGGCTTAGTGGGCAGGGCCACACCCCCACCCACCCTGGGAGTGTGGCCACACCTCCCCAAGCCCTGCCTCCAGCCTCGGTGCTTATAAAAGCAGGGCGGAGCCAGGCGAGGCTGGTGGGGGTGGGCCTTGGGGAGGTGTGGCCCCACCCCCTAAGCCCCACCCCTGCTCCCCCGAACCTACCCCATAAAAATGTATACCTACGTCACTGGGACCTAGTAATTTTGAAGCACTTGACTTTGCTTCTAAAGTGGAGCCAATGTGTTAGGATTAGGAACTCTCAGTTTTCTCACTTCATATATCTAACTTCTGTACAAAACCTTATGAATTGATATTACTCTCAGTTCCTTCCATTCAGTTTAGACTTCTCCCTTCCTCTGCATGACAAATGCACAACTGCATACGAACAGCCTGTAAAACAGCATTTTGATGTGCACATAATACAGACATACACAGTCTACAGATGGTTGTATCAAACTGATGCGTACAGTTGTAACAAGAATCTTTTGGTTCAGTATTTGATTAATTTGCCAGTGCATGGATGCACCATTGATGCATCTTTTCTGTGAGAAAAGAATCTATTGCATCTATAGTCACATTAAGGGCGTTTCCCCACTCTCCATGATCCCCCCTATGCCGCGCCCGGGCATCCCCATGACCCCGCACGGGGTCATCAAAAGGCGCCTTTTTTCCAGCGCCAGGGATGCCGCGCACTGAGGGGGCGCGACAGCGGCAGCGTCAGGGCGGCTGCGCTGTCGCCGCCCCTGTCATGGGGAGTGCCTGGGGACCCCGCGCTACTTGAGGAGAGTAGCGCGGGGCTTAAGGTAAGTGGTGAAAGGCTCTTAGATTGCTTTTTTGCAATATTATTGACGTGCGCCTGTGCACTGGTAACAGAGAAGACGAGGAAAGACTAAGGAACATTAGGAAAATGACAGCTCTAAAATAATTTTTGAATGTTTTAGTTGAACCTTCAGACACAAGGCTCCATCCAGCTTCTGGGGGTGGTGGCGGGTTTAGTTATGGACTCTGTGCAGACCGGGGGGCCTCTGGTGAAGCGCTTCACGACAGCCTCTGGAAAAAGATCTGGCGTCCTGCCACTCTGTGTAGCTTTAGGTGTCTTAAGGCTGTCTTTATACCATCAGTGGTGGACATGGCGAGTTGCTATAAGGAAAAAATGGACGTCCCTGCCCCCAAGGAATATGCAGTCTAAACATATGTATTTATTAAAAAATATTCTGCTTTTCTTTACGAAACAGATTATAATGCAAAAATCAACCCAACAGCAATAATGGTGTAAAACAGTCAAAATCAAAGCCAGAACTATGACCTGCAGTATGGAAGATATTATTACTGGTCTTCCTTACAGGGCTGTTGTAAAGACCACAAGGTACATGCACTGTGAACACTCAAAATGTAGTATATTTAAGTGCTTAATAATAACCTAATAAATTAATACCAATAATTATGTTAATAATAAAGGTATACTATATTGATAATGAAGTTGTGGCTTGCTGCAGGGCAGTGGCCAGGCTGTGTGGGAAAACCCGGCTCTTCTGTGGCAAAATCTGACTTGCCGTAAGCTTGGGGAGTGGGAATGAACTGTTTATTCAGCTGTGCTAAGGAAGGAGGCACGGCCAGGAAGCCAAAGAAGGAAGGAAGGGTTTTGGAGCAAATTCATCTGACACTTTCACCCACCCATTTAGTTCCTATTAACCTGACACCAAAGAGGGGCGAAATTGGCATTTGATATAGACATTGGCTGCAGCAGCACAAGGGGTGGCAACGATGCTGTGGAAACCCTGGAGCTGTGGAAAAAATGCTTTGAGGTTTTCTCAAGGGAGGAAAACAATAATGGAGGAGGCAGGGAGAGAAAGTGCCAGCTCTCGTCATCACCGCTGCTCTGTCCTGGTTTCCATTTTGGAGATCTGGGCTTCAGTCCTTCCAGATACTTTTGTTTCTATTTTGTTTCCAGCATTATAGTTTTACCGGCCACAGCCCATGCAAAAAGCCTTCCCAGCATCATTCCAAGAACTGTCAGTCAGACGGCTTCAGATTTACCCATCAAAGGGAATACAGAAGAGCGTCACTGGTCAACACCAGAAGGAAGGGCAAAATCATGCTGGCTGTTTTCCATCACTGCTGCCTTGAGCTGACAACCAAATCAGTTCCACTCACCCGTGTCCTAGTCTTCCGTGTTTAGCTTGGTATGATTTGGTGCCAAAAAGAGCTGTTCTGTAGAAGAAGAGAAGAAGAAGAGTTTGGATTTATACCCCCCTTTCTCTCCTGTAGGAGACTCAAAGGGGTTTACAATCTCCTAACCCCACCCCACCCCCACCCCCATTTATCATGGCTAACAGTCATTAAGGAGGTCTCTCTTCTGCAAATGGCTCCTGGGCCTGAGCTGTGGGTTGTGTGGCCATCCCCTTTTGTTTGTTCAGAGTTTAATGTCCATCAGTTTTTCTGTCAGTGGTAGCAACGTCTAGCATGCAGAGGAACTGAGAGGACCCAGTAGGGGGCAGGCAAGTGGTCAGCTGGGCAGGGCCGTAAGACTAGAAATCCTTCCACTTTTTTGTGTCACCTCCTGTCTGTCCTGAGACTGATAATCTCAAATGTAATCTCCTTCTTAGATGTCTCTTCTCCTTCCTTCCCTGGTTAGTGAGGTAGCTGCAGGCTATTCTGTCTCTCAGCTTTCCTGTCTGAAATGTAGTTCAACAAACATTTAATTTTACCTTTAATTAGTGAGTCTGCTACTTCTCTGTGTCACTAGCCATCTGCCAACAGTTTCATACATAGAAGTTCCCTTCAACAATGCCAACATTTCTAGCATTATGATAGAGGGAAGGGAATTTATCCTCATTCCTGTTTGAAAACCTTTAGTTGACTTTTTATTCCTAAACTAAAATGTCTCAATCATTGTCCATGTTATAGAAGGTGCTACAACCTCATATGAACATCAGGCAAGTCCTTCTGGATCGGACCAGTGGGCCATCTAGTCCAGCATCCTGTCTCACACAGCAGCTAGCCTGTTACTCTGGAGGTCCAATAACAAGGCACACAGCCCAAGGCCTTCCCTTAATATTTATTCCTAGCACTGGTACCCAGAGGTTTACTGCTATGGAGGTTCTCTTTAGGTCAGTAGTCACTGATATACATATCCTCAGTGTATGTCTCTTTTAAAGCAGCCAGTAGCGATCACTACAACATCTGGCAGTGAATTCCACATTTTAATCAATGGTTGGATAAAGAAATATTCCCTTTTGACTGTACTGAAACTATTGCCCATCCACTTCAATTCCCTTGGCCGTTTTGTTTTCATTTGCATGTGCTTCTTCCAACTCTATATTCTGTTTTTTGACATGAAGCAACCAGAAATGTACACAGTATTTTTCACAGAGGTGATAAAATTGTAAGTGGAATGGATGAACTACTGCAGAGAAGCAACTGTGTTTCTTCCATATAATCAAATGTCCATGCATATGAAAATCTAGTCTGCCAGGGAGCAGGTTAGGCTAGAGCTGCTAGCTTGTTCTACCCAGGAAGGGTTGCCTGTTTGGAAGCCAATAATGCAGTCACATGAATCCCCATCTGCAGCGTAAGGTGGGACGGCCCAGGCCCAGGTTGGCTACAAGAAGAAATTTGTCTTAATGAATAGGAATGATCATCTTGGTTCAAGAGATGCCACAACTTGAGTATACGTCTTGTGTGTGTGTTTTAAAATTGGATTTTTTTTTAATTATAAGACATTCAAACCCAGGAGATAAGATGAAATTAAAATCTATTATTGCTTTCCATACAACAGCATACGAATACACCAACACCATCTTGCTAGCTTTCAGAGATGATTTTAAATTTCTCACCTTGGCTGTTTTGACTCAATAATTCCCCACTGCAATTTTGCTCCTTCTTTATGCTATTGCAGCATCGTTTGGCAGTTCCCTCGCGCCAGTATCTTCCTTTGAAAATGTATGCATTTTCTCATTATTTTGAATGTCATTTGGGCATCAGTCACTCAGCATTATAGCCTGGGTGTACGCTGACACATATAAACGCCACGTCAGTTCTGTGTATATGCATACAAAGTACAAATGCATCTACAAAAGCAGAAAGTGGAGAAGGAAGACCATCGGCAAAAATATGGAATATCAAAATAAGTAAAAATTGAAAATTGACTAGCAGTGGTTGGTCAGATGTCACTAAGAAGCAGGATATAAGGATGATATCCCTCCCAAGATGTTCTTTTTAGTAAGTCAGACATACTACTTCTATATATGGAGGCTCCATTTAGCTATCTACAGATGTGCACAGTACTTTAAAGTGTACAAAGCATATCAAATACTTTATCTCAGATCTTGTTTACAATTATCCTGCAAGGTAGGCCTGTGCTGTTATCCTCATATTACAGTGGGATAGAAGGGATGAAAGAGAGAGAGGATGAAGGTTGATGGGTTGCCTAAAAATTAAACTAGACACCACAGAGATCCAGTCTATAAAAGGAAAATTATATTCATTGCTGTGACTCAGCCTGGAACTGAAGAGATGGGAAGGAGCGGGTTTCACCCTTTAGCTGCCCCATCGCTGCCAGGATTCACACATAAGTATTGGCTGAAGGGGTGGAGAGGTCTGTTCTTTAAAAATCTGCCTTTCCACATTTCAAAAGGACTCACAGTCCCTGAGTGTTGGTTGAAGGGTGTCCTCTAAAATGAGGTCTATGGGGCAGGCAAGGCCTCCATACACCTTCTGATTGGTGCCAAGAGACTCAGGCTTGGTTGAGGCAAGCAGAGAGTTTAGGATATTGTTCCCACAAAGGCTTAGATAGTCCTGCAGGGAGGTCATCTGTCTGTCCAAGCCCAGACCCTCCCTGAAAGAGACCACTAGAAATTGAAGATGCTCTGCCCAAGTTCAAAGGCCCAAGTTCAAGTTCAACGATTTCAGGGTTCCTGAGTCCTGATCTGGCCATTGAGCTGAGGCCTTGGGGCAGCAGTGGTCCCTGCCTACGAGGATGAAGACAAGGGATGAGAAACGTGATTGGATTTCTTGGGGTACTTGGTGTCAGGACCATGCCTGTCAGTATCTTGATGTCTTGCTGTGTGTGATTTGCAATTGTTCTCTGTTTCCCTCTTCCCTTCCTAGCAATCTCCTGTTAGCAATTTCCTGGCGCTAGCAATCTCCCCCTCACTGATTTGCTGCGCACAAAGGAGAAGGGGCTGGTGGCAACCAAGTCTTCGGCTCAGCTGCCGTGGTCCCCGGAGTGCAGGGCGGCCTTCCAGGTGCTTAAGCGCGCCTTCACATCAGAACCTATACTACGCCATGGTGACCCTTCCAAGCAATTTATTGTGCATCTGGCCTGTAGACAGTTTTGGTGGAGGACACTGAGGAGGGATGTGGAGGCTTATGTTAAAGGTTGCCCCACATGTGCAATGGCCAAGAGGGCGCAAGGGAAGGTGCCTGGCCTCCTCCAGCCCCTGCCAGCACCCTCCGCACCCTGGAAGGTGATCTCCATGGATTTCATTACCGACCTCCCGTCCAGCAAAGGGAAGTCGGTGATCTGGATGATCGTGGACTTGTTTTCGAAGCAGGCGCACTTTGTCCCTTGCGCATCGCTGCCGACAGCGAGCAAGTTGGCTCGTCTGTTTGTGACCCACGTCTACCGGCTACACGCTGCCCCTGATAAGATTGTATCGGACTGTGGCAGACAGTTTATTTCACAGTTCTGGCGGCACTTTCTGAAGTTGCTGGGCACCGAACAGACTCTTTCCTCGGCGTTTCACGTGGCGACTGATGGTCGTAGGGAGCCCGAACATAACAAGCCTCTTGAAATGGCATATTTACGGTTGCTACACGTTAATTTCCATCAGGACAATTGGGTTGACCTGCTGCCTTTCGCTGAGTTTGCCTACAACAATGCGGTGCATAGCAGAACGGGGAAAAAACCCTTTGAGGTTGTTTCAGGACAGTCAACTAAGCTGTTTCCTTTCCTGGGGGAGGTCCAGCAGGGGCCCGTGGAACTGCAGGAATGGGTGCAGTCCATCTGGCAAGCGTGGGGCCTGATGCAGTTAGCCCTGGAGAAGGCTAAGCAGGGTTACAAGCGGCAGGCCGATAAGAAACGGCAGCCGTTTACCCTTGCGGTTGGGGATTGGATATATTTGTCCACCAAGAACTTGCGGGGTCTGCAGGGGTGTAGAAAACTGGGGGAAAAAATATTGGACCTTTTCAGGTGCTCAGAGTGATTAATGATGTGACAGCCAAGTTACAGTTGCCTAAAAACTTGAAGTCGGTACATCCTGTTTTTCATTGCAGCCTCCTCAAGAAGGCGCCTTCCCCGGATTACCAGCACCCTCATCTGGTGGCGCCCGCCCCTGTTGCAGTGAGCGACGAGCCTCGCCACGAGGTGAAAGAGGTGTTAGATTCCCAGGTGCATCATGGATGGCTACAGTATTTGATCGCTTGGACCGGCTGGGGACAATGAATGGGTCGATTCCGTACATGTCCGAGCCCCCCGCTTGGTGAAGGCGTTTCACCAGGCTTACCCCGACCGTCCAAAACGGGGGGGGGGGGAGAGATCTTAAGGGGGGCGGAATGTCAGGACCATGACTGTCAGTATCTTGATGTCTTGCTGTGTGTGATTTGCAATTGTTTTCCTGTTTCTCTTCCTAGCAATCTCCTGGCGCCAGCCTATCTTCAAAGAGGTGTGAAAGGTTCCCAGGTCTGTTGTAGCTTTGTAGTAGAAACTATAATGGACATTTGGTGTGGGGCGAAACGAGGGGGATTAAAAGATATAAGTCCTGGATCTGAGTTCTCTAGCTCAGATTCTGCTTTACATTGTTACTCTTCGCATCACCTGGAATAAACTGCTTTTGGACTTTCCTACGGTCTCTGTTGTTTCCACGTTCGAGAGTCTGACACTTGGAGGGGGCTTTTAGAGATGTCTCGGTTTCTGCCTCCTGTGTTGGCTCTATGACCCCTGCCCCCTCCTCCTCAGAATCGCTGGATTTCCCGCCAGGTGAGGGGGAGCCAGCATCTCAGTACATCTGAGTTCTCTTCGCTTCCTATGCAGTCTGAATCACAGGTGCGCACCAACAAAATGTACCTTTAATAGTTTATGATCTCCACCCATGATTTGGGGCTTCCAGTGCATGTACTCCATTTTGCTATACCACCGGAATTCAGCATCTTTCTGACTAGGAGATGCTGTGGGTGGGGGTGGGGGGAGCAAACCACAGGAGAGGTTCAAATCTTGCTTTTGGGCCTCCCAGAGGCACCTGTCTGCTGCTGATGGAGACGGAATGTAGGGCTGCCTAGGCATCATTAACTGCATGTTTCAGTATAAAACACTTTCAGAAACCTCCAAGGATTGAGCCCTTTTCTCTCTAGATCTTATGTGCTGCGTTTATTTAAGCACGACAACTGTGTTCCGTGGTCTAATACGAGGCATTTAGTTTGATTTTTAAATTTGATTGCCTACCACTTTTTTGCTGCTGTAAATAAAACTTTTGTTTGCTTTTAAATCGGGGAGGTTTGTAGGGCTGCGTAAAGCAGAACTGTAGTGGGGTGGGGGTGCATATCCTTAAGAGAAACTTTAAATACACACAGGAAAAGTTTCACAAAACTGCAAAGTATTTGTACCAGAAGTGACTGTTATACTGGTGTTTACCTCTTTTGTCCTGTTCCAGCAGCCCTGTGGAGAAACCTGATGTGTTGGAGGTAGGCGAAAACTAGAAATGCTGATCTGGTCTTTTGGGTCAGCCCTTGGGAGATCTGTTGGCGGTGGAAAATGCTGTCAAGCCACAGATAAGGTTTCCGAGGCAAGAGAGGTGGTTTGCCATTGCCTGCCTCCACGTGAGCTGAGAGAACTCTGAGAGAACCGTGACTGGCCCAAAGTCATCCAGCAGGTGGCTTCTTGTCAGGGATGGGGAATTGAACCCAGTTGTCCATATTGGTGTCCTCTGCTTTTAATCGCTTCACCATGCTGGCAGACTGAGGAGAATGCTCTTCAGGACCTTGGAAGACAAAAGTCGTTTGTCAGGATCTGTTGGCCAGACCCCCGTCATAACCAGAAATTGTTCAGAAATCAGTTTATTGACAGGATATTACAAACAGCATTATAGCAGGCTTTGCAGGAACTGAGTTCCACTATGGCATTTTTTGGTTAATATCTTTTCCCCGTACCTCCCTCTAGCCCTCACCCTCAAGATCCCAGCAGGGTGAAATCATGAACAGTGCTCCCAAGCAGTGCAGCGTCTCCACAGCCAAGCTAACTCAAAGGATGAGAAAGTTACTACCTAAAGCAAAGAAAAACAAGGCAGAGGTTTCCATTTTTCCCCCTGATCCTGGTCCACCCTGTAGCCCAGACCTGGGCATTATACGGCCTGAGGGCCACATCCGGCCCGCCGGATGACCCTGACTGGCCCCCCTGCCATGCTGGGGAGTGAGGCACCTTTGAAAGCCCCGCAGAAGCCGGTTGCCTTGGCTGCCGGCTTCTGCGGGGCTTTCAAAAGCGCCTCGCCCCCCTGCCTTTTGTCCCGGCCCTCCACAATATTTTCTGTTTCTTATGCTGCCCCATGGAAAAAATAATTGCCCACCCCTGCTGTAGCCCCTGGCAAGAACCAAGAAACAGCTGAAATGTTAACAGGCCTAAAAGATGGTCTTGACATTGTTCCACCAAAATACAGGGCTTGTAAAATCAAGCAAAGCCACATCCGCACTCTTCACGTAAAGCTGGAAAGACTGTTAAGGAAAGGTGTTCTCTGTACTGTTGAAGGCTGTCATGGCAGGAATCACTGGGTTGTTCTCTGTTTCAGGATTATTTTTTCACTGGCCTTGGGCAGACTGATGCAGATTTTTCACGGGAAAGTTCTGGTTTCCTTCCTTCCTTCTTCTCTGTTCTTCCACTTGTGGATGTTCAGCCCCACTCTCCCAGGCAGACAGTCCTGGTTTTATGACAATTTCACAAGGATCATCATTGAACAGGCTCTGGGGGCAAACTTGCACAAACTTTAAAAACATTTTAAAAGGAGCAATACCTCGATTGTGAGGAGGCGGGATGTGTATCGGATCCCCTTCAAAACTGCCAGGCAAATATCTTCTTAGTCTCTCTTGGCCTTAGTCAGGTTTACTGAAAATGATAATTGCTTTTTGTTTCTTCCTCCATTCTGTCTAGCTGGGCTATAAAGTTTGCTAGAAATGCTGACTGCTTTGTGTTGATGGATCTTTCCACAACTAAACCAAAGAAGGCTGTTTTTACATTGTAAATAAGTAGGAATGCAATCAATATCCAAAATCATAGTCCCTCACTGAGGAAAATTCAAATTCACAGTTGCCAATCTGCATTCTGAATGAAGCAATAGATTTCTTGGGTGCTGTGTGGTTTCCGGGCTGTATGGCCGTGTTCTAGCAGCATAGATGCCAGCCACAGATCCAGGCGAAACGTCAGGAGAGAATGCTGCTAGAACATGGCCATACAGCCCGGAAACCACACAGCACCCCAGTGATTCCGGCCGTGAAAGCCTTCGACAATACAATAGATTTCTGTAGCTATCCCAAACTAAAGAATGAAAGGCCAAGAAGAAGATGCCAAGAAGAAGAGTTAGGCGTTATACCCTGCCTTTCTCTCCTGTAAGGAGTCCCAAAGCAGCTTAAAAACTCCTTTCCCTTCCTCTCCCCACAACAGACACCTTGTGATGTAGGTGGAGGGGTGATGTTCTGCGAGAACTGTGATCGGCCCAAGGTCAATGAATAGAGTAAGTGCGCCCAAAACAGCTAGCCAAATCCGGACCAAAAAATCACATGACGCACGTGTGCTGCACAGTGGCTTGTGTATATTACAAATATAATTTACACACTGTAAATTATATTTGTAATATACACAAGCCACTGTGCTAATACATGTGCCCTGTGCACGCAATCCAAATCGATTTGGTCGAATTAACTATTAACAAGGTCCCCCAGCTGGCTTCATGTGAAGGTGTGGGGAATGGAACCCAGTTCACCAGATAAGAGTCCACCACTCTTAACCACTGTACCACATTGGCTCTCTCACAGCATGAAACATTTCTCATTAAGCCAGTTCTTCAAAATGCAGAGGGAAGAGCCACAGTCCACACTCCCAAGATGGAGGTGCGACAGTCCAATAATACAGCAGACCAGCTGACTGAATGGCAAAGGAGCCTGTGCTTCAAATGTCAGTGATGATGAGGACTAGCAGGATGCCCAACAGCTGCTTGATTTTCAAAGAGAGGATGATAAGCATTTATTAGACCCCTCAGCTGCCCAGTGGGCAAGTCAGACAATGTCATTAATTGAAATGAACGGAAGAGCAGCTAGTAGTCCAAATGAGAAACGATGATGAGAGCTAGTTATAGACTCATTAAATTAATTACCTCACTTATTAAAATATTTATACCCCACCTTATACAAATGCAAACATCCCGAGTGTCCAGGTGGAACGATGCACAGCTGTGGGCAACCACACATGTGAGAACTGTAAACAAGCCTGCTCTGGACAAATTGCCCAGGTCAGGTGTGGAAAAAATTTGGGGAAGCTGGAAAACAACTGGGAAACGCCATAGATTCCTAGAGATAAGGCTCCCTATTTATCGAATGTCTTGAGTCTGTAAGGAATTCCATAGAAGCAGAAATAAAAGGCTCTTTGGTGTAAAAGACCGTTTATTCAGACATCTTAGAAAGCTCAAGTACACGCAGTGGCAGGAATAAGATCTCCCGCCAGAACACAGGTTATAACTCTGTCCATCCCATCCCCCTTCAGTTCCTCGTAGGGCAGCGGAGGTCTCATCTCCTCTATAGAGATAAAGGTCTCCGCCCAGGAGGCCAGCTGGCCCATCGCCAGACTGTGGAATGTAGTCAAAGGCCAGGCGGCTGCCCCCCTCTCATCAACACCATTGAATCGCTTACACTCTGCCTCCCTTAAAGAAGACCCTCCTCCCCCAGGTTTGTCTGCGGAAGAAATTTGCGCGGTGGAAAGCAGAAATAAAAGAGGCGAGGCGTCCAATATTTCGGAATAAACCCATTGATTATACCCAGAGGAATACCCCACCCAAGAGACTAAATATTGTAAAGCGCTTTGCGATTAAAGCGAGAGTCCAGGATGGCGGTCAATTTACGTAATGCTTGTGGCCATCAATGTAATAGTCGGTGGGAGGACCTCTCAAACAGGAGTCGTGCCAGGCTACATCGAGGAAAGCAGGGAGCCTCCTTGAGTAAACTGGAGATGGAAGACAGGATGAATGTTACTTACTAGAGAGTTAAGGCAAATCCAATCGAGGCAGTGACATCATTAATCACTTTAGTAATCTGAGAAAGGTCCCACCTTGAATCTTTTTGCCCTGGAGTTTGTGGTAGAAAATTTATGCGATTACCGTCTCTGAGATTTTTGGTAGACAACAATCTGCACCCGAAGCCCACTTTCGCAGAGGTGGAAAATCCCCGAGCGGTGCTTATCCGGCTTGCAGCTTTTGGGAGTCTTTGTAGCCTGCTGTGGCAAGGCAGTCTGGGACCTATTTCCACCCTCGGCCAGAGGATGAAAATCCATTGTTGAAACTCCTGGAGGGATCTTAATGCTTCCATAGTGTAAAGGTTCTGCGACAACGGGTGGGAAGGGAAGGCGACTCAGACACAATTCTCGAAGGGGGTTTTTTTCAGTTACTGCTATGGAATCCGCATTGTTATAGTAGCGTACTCCATAAACGGAATGAGCTTCGCGACTACCAATTGTCTTGAGTGGTAGTTAGGTGTAAAATAAACGTAAATACTGCTCCTAGAGGTTCCTGTTTGTTCTCTCCGACTCACCGCATTCACTTTGAGCGATGGTAGAGGCGTAAACCGCGGGCGGCCCCCCTAACAACTCCTAGAAAAGCTTTCCAGAACTTTGGGAAATGAATTGGGGGTCAGCGGTCCGGAGTAACCACTATAACGGGGGCAGGAGTGTAGGCGGTAAAACATGCTGAATGAACAAGGAAGCCGAGCTTAACTTAGGAGGGCCCAGGAGGGGATGGAAGCACATGGAATAAGAAAATGAGGCTTGTTTGGAAAATAAAGTCCACCACCACCCACAAGACCGTGTTGCCATGACTTTCTGGCAAAAACTCTGTAATAAAATCCATGGAGATGACTTCCCAGAGGCGGGGAGGAGGCCACCGGGAAATGAGGTTTCAACAGACCATGGGGCTTTCAGGGACGGTCTTGGCTTCTGCACAAACAGAGCAACCTTTAATATACGTCTCCAATGTCCTTGCGCATCGCGCGCCACCAGGAATTGACGGCGGGCCAAATGCAGAAGTTTTTAGAAAGCCAAAATGTCCAGCCGAGCGGGCATCATGGCGAGGCCTCGAGAACCTGCTACTTCGGCGGAGGGAGGGAGGCACGCATGCAACAATCCCCCCGCCGCCAAACGCCATGTTCTCCAAAGCGCGGTGGGAGTCGCCTTCCTCCGCCCGAGGAGGGCTCGCGTCGCCCCGCCTCCTCAAAGGGATTCCCGTAGGAAAGCGGAGAGACCAGGCTGGGAATGGGCAGGAGAAAGGAGGTAGATGGATGTCTGAGGATCGAGGGTGACAGCCAGCCCTAGTGGGAGTGGGAGAGAACAGTCTGCTTGTGAATGTCCCGTGAAGCTGGCTCCACTCGGGTGCCGCGAGGCGCATCAAAGCCAGTTTATTGGTTTTTTCCGGGGGAAAAATGGACCCGTGAAAGAGAAACGGTAGAAAAGAAATCGGCCCAACGAAGTTGCTTAACCAGCGGACATCTTGAGGGGTGGAGAGAGGCGTTGACCAAAGTTCTTGGCGATCCCGACCAAACTTGAAAGGGGGTGTTTTAGCCCCACCTCCAGCCGAGTGGCATGGTTTCAATGATGGAGAAAGTGCTACTTTAATGGCCGCAGTCTCTCTTTATCCCCCCACAGTCCAGTTGAGTTCAGCACCGGAGAATTTCTTTGATAAATAAGCACACGGAACCAGTCTATCATCTTTATTTCTCTGCAACAGGGCTGCCCCAAAGCGCTTTGTCCGAGGGCATCCACGTGAACCACAAGCGGGAGATCTGGGTCAGGAGTGCTTTAGGATGAGTTGATTCGGTGGTAAAAGCAGACTTTAAAAGCTGAAAGGCTGTCTGACATCTCTTCAGACCAGGAAAGGAGGCCCTGGGCTTGGCCCGGACAGTGGATCTTTACCCTTAGTGCGTAAGAGGTCTGTGGGAGAGGTGGGAGAGTCAGTTCAGCTTTTAATTGGGGAATTTATAAAGTCCACGATAGAAATTAGCAAAACCCTAGAGAAAGATTGGAGTTCTTTTAGGTTGGTGGGAGACGGCCATTGGAGGACCAAAGCATCAATCTTAGCAGGATCCATTTTAGGCCCCTCGAGCGCGAGATCTTCCCGGTAACCCAAATAGTCAATAGAGGTTTGGTGGAAACAGCACTTTGGAAAGTTTGGCAAAAGAGGAATTGTTGAGCAAGCGTTTCAATACTTCCCGAACCAATGCTTCATGCTCCTCCATGGTTTGTGAATAAATTAAAACGTCATCTAGAGTACACCACTACTCCCTTTGTACAATAAATCATGGAGAACTTCGTTGATAAGGGCCATAAAGAAGCTCCGGGGGCCCCACTTAACCCCGAAGATGGCATTATTAAGTATTCAAACTGTCCAAACTTTGTGTTAAAAGCAGTCAAGTGTTCATAGCCTTCAGCAATTCTGACCCTGTAGTAAGCTTCTCTCAAGTCCAACTTAGTAAAAGATGCGTCCTTTGCCCAATGCGTCTAAAAGGTCCTTGATCAAAGAGCCAAAGGGTATTGTTATTGGACAGGGAGACTGCATTGAGACCTCGGTAATCTGTGCAGAGCCGTAAAGACCCATCTTTCTTTTTTACAAACAATACAGGAGCAGCATGTGTGTGTTTGGTAGCCCATACGTGATGAACCCGCGAAGCGAGGTTCTTGTCTAAGAAGGCACGAAGTTCCTTCTCCTCATTGGGACTCATACGGTAGATTCTACCTTTGGGCAGTTGCGCCCCTGGCTGTATTACGATTTTGCAGTCAGTGTCTCTATGGGGTGGCAACTGATCGCATTCTTGCTCCTGAAATACTCTGGCTAGATCTTGGTACGCCGGTGGGATGCCGGTAGCATCGGGAGCAATCGCTGATGAAGCCAGGGGGGGTGTGTGTCAGGAGAAGTCGAGTTTTCCCCCCAATTCATGTGTTCCCCGCAGGGAGGGTCAGTGAATTCCAAGATCCTTTCTTTCCAAAGGAATTTTGGTTCATGTAACAACAACCATGGCATGCCCAGAACTATGGAGTGTTTGGCCACTGGCGCTAAAATAAAACTAATTTTCTCCCAATGGTCGGCGCAGCGGAGGAGAACCGGTTGCGTTTCGAACTGGGCCGGTCCTTCGCTCCCGAGAGGACTGCCGTCCATTTGGGTGAAAGGTATGGGCTTAGGCAGGGGACTTGGTCTAGACCTAGCTCCTCCGCCACCTGGGGCCGCATTAAACAATGGGAGCAGCCAGAATCCACAAGGGCTGAGGCTATAATACGAAGTATGCTTAGCGGGGTTGGCCAGAAACGCTTGGATTGTAATGGGAGCGCTGCCTTCACTCACCGCGTCTGGAGTCGAACCCATGTCCATTGGGGCTGAAGAAAGGCAACAGCTGCTTCCCCTCCTCCGGTCGCCTTCGATGACTGCTTTAGACGAGCCCGTTGGGGGCGGCCCGGATTTGCGTGGTGGCTTGGCAGATGGGGTGCGCGCGGCCGGAGTGGTTGGCTTCTGTTTTTTCGGGCAGTTGGCGGCTAGATGACCGGGACCTCCGCGAGTAAAGACACAATCCCAGCCCGGCGACGGCGCTCGCGGGTGGTCTCGGTAGGGGCGGCTGGGCTTGGCTTGGTGGACGAGTGGCCGGCTTGGGCGTGCGGCCTCCGGCACGAGCGTACTCAAAGCGAGACGCCACTTGGGATCCCAATTCCAATCCAATCAGCAATAGTGCGGGGACCCGAATTAAAAACACCGTTTCACGCAGCTTGCCGTCAACAGCATCCGAGAAGTATTCGCATTTCATGCGCTCAGGCCACTCAGGAGGGAGTCGAGCAGCCGCCGCACGAAATTCACGGGCAAATTCTGCAAACGTGCGGTTGCCTTGCTGAATGGTTTTGATGGTGCGGATAGCTTCATTTTCCGCATCTGGATCTTTGAAGCGAGCCCTTAAGGCATGGAGGGATGCGGGTACCGTCCGAGCATCTTCATCTTGCAGGTTCAAAAGAGTCACAAACCAGTCGGCTGCTGCCCCATCCAGGACTGAGCCGATGTCCCGTATTTTTTTGCGCTCAGACCGGTATAAATCATCATAGTCCTCCATGTGGGCATCGAGTTGCAAGATGAAGTAGGGAAGTTTGGAAGCGGTCCCATCGAAACGGGCAGGTATTGGAGGTCTGTAGTAACCCCTCTCCACGGCCCTTGGCGCCCGCAGGGGCGGCGGTTGCGCAGGTTGAGCGGGTTGAGGCAGCGGTTGCGCGGGGGGGGGCCCGGAATCGGTGGAGGTATCAACGCCGGTGCCGCTGGTGTTCCGGTGGGAGCCGGTCCTTGGAAGGTGGCTGGACCCAGCAGCGTCGCCCCTCTGGCGCCGGCTGTACCAGTGACAGCGTAGACTCCAACTTGGGCTGTCCTGGTCTGTTGCTTTTTCAGTTCCCTCTCCAAGGCAGCCAGCTCTCTCTCCTTGCGAGTCAATGCATCCTGGTGCGCATGCAAAGCTGCTTTCTCCCGTTCCAATTTAGCCAGTTCGTCCCGATGAACAGCTACAGTAAGTTCAATTTGTGTACGCGAGGCCTGAACACGTTCGCGTTGACGCTGTAAGTTCAGTTTGGCGTGTTCCAGGACTTTATCATGGACTGATAGATTCTGCGCATAGTGCCGTTGGAGCGCCTCTTTGGCACGGTCCAATTCGAAGTTGGACTTCTTTAGCGCTGCTGCTCCCGGTCTCTCTGCAGGTTTTCACGCTCTTGCTGCAGCTGTTCCCGTTCCTCTTCCCATAGCTGGCGTTCACGGGCCCATGCTTCTTGGGCATCTCGCAGTCGGCCCACTTCCTCATCCCAGCTCTCTTTCGATGGGAGAGGGAACAGATCCGGCTGGGAGTGCAGGCTTTCTCCGGACTCCTCGTCGTCTGGACGCTGAAAGGCATCGTGCCCACCGGTGGCTCCACGGGGCATCTGTGGTGCAGCCGCGGGGCAGGGATCACGCGGGTCCGACCAGAGGACGGCACGGATACCCTCCCAATCCCTGGTATAGTCCCAGTGTCACCGGTGGTCTTCGGACGGGCCCCAGTGCTGTGCCACGGTGGTTCTTTGGGAGCATCACCAAAATACGAGTCCAGGAATCGTTCAATGGACTCCTGGGTTGCCGCATGAAAGGTGGTCAGGCCCGTCTCCTCCGTGACAGGTTGCATCTGAGGTTTGTAATCCATACGAAAACGGGTAGATATCTGATCCACAGGCGCTCGATCCATAGACAGTGCCCCAAACGACTCATGTAAGTCCCCATGGTCGTCTTCACGTCCCTCGTTCCAACGGAGTAAAGGAAGACTCGTGCTGATACGAGGACGGGAAAGAGTCACCAGCGAGACCCGTTCTCCCGCCGGTTCCTCCAGATCCAGAAGGGAAAGGTCGGAGCCCTCTTTGGGGGCTACCGCACCTTCCCCAGAAACATCCAACCTCTCCATGCCGAGGCACCAGAGGTCCACTGCACTAGGAATATAGATGAATTAAGTTTCCTGCCACAATGTAAGGAATTCCATAGAAGCAGAAATAAAAGGCTCTTTGGTGTAAAAGACCGTTTATTCAGACATCTTAGAAAGCTCAAGTACACGCAGTGGCAGGAATAAGATCTCCCGCCAGAAACACAGGTTATAACTCTGTCCATCCCATCCCCCCTCCCGGATTCCCATGGGAACGGAGGTCTCATCTCCCTCGCAGAGATAAGGTCTCCGCCGGAGGAGCTGGCCCATCGCCCGGGCTGTGGAATGTAGTCAAGGCCAGGCGGCTGCCCCTCTCATCAACACCATTGAATCCTTTACAGAGTCACTGTGGCCTCAGGTTTGAATTAACCTCCACTATTTGTTCTACCACAGCTTCAGTTGGCCACGTGGCTACAAATAACCATGAGCACAACTCATTGGCTCATAGGCATGATGCTTTTTCAGAGATCAGCAGTCAGTGTGATGCAACACATACATTCATCATTGCCTGCAGTGGTAGAGTATTTTATTTATTTATGCATGTTATTTGTTATCTGCCTTTTTCAGATTCAAGGAGCAAGTCAATATTTGTCCAGTAGAATAGGATTTGCAGATTGTAGAAGTGAGACGGAGCCCTGGTGTTGCCTGTGCGACCAGCAACGGTGGTGAGGTATTCTTACTCGGCAAGGGCAGCAACAGCTCCAGTGACCCCTCTTGGAAGCCTCCCCAGCCCCACCTCAAGATATGAGCCTCCTTCCTCCGCCTCCCCTTCTCAATGCCCTCGTCCCACTGGAGCATCATTTGCAGTCACTGCTCTTCCAAGAAAGCTCACCTGCCCAGGAAAGGTATCTATTTCAGCCCCACATCAAAGCCGCAGCAATCTCTGTCAAGACTGCTTTCTGGGGGATGGGGAGACTTTGCTCTGTGTGAATTCTTGTACTTGCTGGTAGCCAGGTGTGTGATCTAACTGTTCCTAGTGCTGGTCTCTTGAAAGCCAAAATACTTTCGGTTATCACAACTGTGTCTTCGCTTCCAAGGGAGGGGGAGGGGAGTTTTACTTATAGGGGGAATCGCTCTGCTTGTCCAGCAGAGCTTTCTTTGCACTGTACTGAATCTGTCTTTCACCTTCAATAAAGAAACTTTTGTGCTCTCTGTGCTCTCACAAGTGGATTTTGACATCTCCTAACCCTTGCTTGGCATCAGAGAGCACCAGACCCGGAAGGTCCGGCTCTCCCCTGCTCAGTCAAGAGCAACTGGGATGTGCTAGTCTTCCTTCTCCAATGTGGGCCGCTGCCTCCAGATTCTTCCCTCATCTTGGGTCTGTCTCTCTGGGAGATGACTCCAGCCCCAGCGCCAGACGGCTCTCTTTCTGTTGGCTCTGTTGCAACAGGGACAGCAGTTATCTGCTGCAGTTGCTGCTGTGGGTGAGGCAGAGACTGCTCAAATCAAGTTGCAAAGAATGGGGCCTGGGGTCCACACGGAGTAGCTGCGAACCACCTGCCTCCACGTCCTACCTTCGGCCCCTCTCGTGTCTCTTTGAGGTGGTGGGCTCCTAAGGTGCATTTCTTTCTTCCAAACCAGCGTGGGGTAGATAGTGGTTACAGTGTTGATCTCATGTTCGAATCTCCATCCAGCATGGTGTAGTGGTTAAGAGCAGGTGCACTCTAATCTGGAGAACTGGGTTTGATTCCCCACTCTGCCACTTGAGCTATGGAAGCTTATCTGGTAAACTAGATTAGCACTGTACTCCAATACACTCCAGCTGGGTGATCTTGGGCAAGTCACAGTTCTTCAGAGCTCTCTCAGCCCCACCTACCTCGCAGGGTGTTTGTTGTGGGGGGGGGGGCGGGAAGGGCAAGGAGATTGTCAGCCCCTTTGAGTCTCCTTACAGGAGAGAAAGGGGGGATATGAATTCAAACTCTTCTTATTCTCTGTCATCAAGATCAGTGAGTGATCAGTCAGCCACTCACAATCTCTAATCTCATGCATCGGATTGGTGTGAGGCTAAAATGAGGGAGAGACTCTGAGTTCGTTCTATGTGGAATAAACATAAAATTATTAACCAATAACCTAAAGCACAAGCACAAAAAGTAAACATGTTCCGCACGGAGGTGATGCTTGCCCTCCACCAGGGAAAACTGTTCCTGTCAATCTTTTTATTCTGCTTTTCTCACCCCCAAATTCGACTCGTGTCATTTCAGCCAGTGTTCGTTCATTTGGTGTTTTTCTTTTCAACTGATTTCAAGGAGAAATGCCACTCCCAGCCAGAAGTACTCAACTCTCATGCTATTGGGATGCTTCTTTGCAAGGATGGTCCCCCCCCCCCCGCCCACCCAAGGGATCTCCCCAGTGGTGGGATTCAAATAATTTAACAACCGGTTCTGGTGGCAGGATACAAATAATTTAACAACCGGTTATTTACAAGCACCATTTTAACCACCGGTTCTGCTGAAGTGGTGCAAACCGGCTGAATCCCACCACTGGATCCCCCCCCCCCCCCCCGCTGCATTTCAGAGACAGGGGATGAAATGGCCCCAGCTAAGCAAGGCGTACTCTGGCTGTTCGTGGCTTCAATTCCCACCCCATCAGGATGAAATTCTGTGGGAACATAACCCTTTTGCTAGCCATGGGGAAGGGCAGGGGTCAGAAAGTCATATTCTGGTTTCTGAGATTTCCAGAAGGCACCACTCTCATCTTTTCAAATATATCTTTGCAGACATAAAAGCAAGGAACTTGCTTTTTAAGGGGGAAAAAGGATTTAAAGAATGAAAGCTGGGATTCACAGGCAACTGAATTTCGCAGCCAACACCAGAGACTGTACTTTTCTTGGGCTTGTGAGATATCGTAGCGTACAGAGAGTCAGCACAGTGTGTTGGTTAAGAGTGGTGGACTCTGATCTGGAGAGCCAATTTGATTCCCCACTCCTCCACATGAAGCCTGCCTGATGACCTTGGGCCAGTCTTGGTTCTCTCCGAACTCTCCCAGCCCCGCCTACCTCACAGGGTGGGGAGATAAAGGGAAAGGAATTTGTAAGCTGCCTTGAGTCTCCTTACAGGAGAGGCAGGTGAGGTATGAATCCAAACTCTGCCTTTCTTCTTCTCTATTACTTAGGTAAAGAAACAAGTCACAAGAAAAAAAAGGTGAATGCCCTTTCTTGAATCCGAATGACAAACTGCATCTTGCTTGACTTTAATGAAGGGTGATTGGTAAATTCTACCAGTGGAGGAGGTTGCTTTTTTGCAATGCCTGCTGGGAAAACATCGAATACTACAACCGCTGCATCCCACTTTACATCCCACTTTATTGTTCCACCCATGACCGGCATGTTGGCAGAAGACCAGGCTGCTGTCCGGGTCGAGGCATTGTGGTTTGTCGGGCTGGTTGCAGTTGGCATCTTGGCAGAAAGTTGTGAGCATGTTTCCTAAATGGGCTTTGTCAGGCCTGTGTTGATTGACTGGCAGCCTGCCTGAGCCACAGAATCTCCTCCGTGTCTCTGCAGTTTGTCACGTCTCTGAGAGGCACCTGGAGAAGGGAAGGAGCCCCCCAAATGCTGCTAACCAGAAGCCAGCGATAGTTGTGGTTCATGAGAAGAGCAACACGCAGGGAATGTTGCTTGGAGACCAGCAGCCCAATTTTGTTTGCAGTGAGAGCAGGTGAGCTCATGCTGCCAGATCCAGAAGCCATGGCTGTCTGTCTGTCTGGAAACACAGAGATTTGCTTGGAGAAACACAAAACCCATCTGTCTCGCCGTCTTCACTGGGCATCTACAGGACCCACTGCAACTCATCTAGCAGCTGCCTTTGGGCCACCACCGACCACCCAAGCACTGGGCCAAGTAAATTTCAGGGATGCATCCACTGCCTCTTGCTAGAGTAACCCATTCCTGGCTGGTCTCCATTTGTGGTTCTGCTCCTTACAGCCTCACAACTTGGACATTAGTCAGAAGAAGCGAAGGTTAAGGGGGGACATGACAGCCATGTTTAAATATTTGAAGGGATGCCATGTCAAAGAGGGAGCAAGCTTGTTTTCTGCTGCCTCAGAGACTAGGACACGGAGTAATGGATTCAAGGTGCAGGAAACGAGATTCCACCTAAACATTAGGAAGAACTTCCTGACTGTCAGGGCTATTCAACAGTGGAATTCACTGCCTCAGAGAGTGGTGGAGTCTCCTTCTTTGGAGGTTTTTAAACAGAGACTGGATTAACATATGTCGGGAGTGTGTTTCTGCATTGATTAATGATGGGTTGGACTTGATGGCTCCTGTGGTCTCTTCCAACTAGGATTCTATGATTCTTTGACATCTCCTTGCCACATCATGCTGTAATGCAGTTCTGTGAACGTGCACATGGCAAGACATGGAGAGAAGCAGCAGCAAAATCTTACCCTCCTGGCAATTACCCCTCAAGAGTGGCCACAAGTCATGATTGCTGAGCTACCCTTCTGCACCCAAAACACGTTATGTGCAATCCAGTCACTTCCAACTGAGGGCGACCCTGTGAATTCATGACCTCCAAAACATCCTGCCATGAACAACTTTACTCATGTCTGTGCAAACGGAGGACCCGGCTTCCTCTATTGAGAGAATCCATCACATGTTGGGTCTTCCTCTTTCCCCACCGCCTTCAAGAGCACTTCCCAAATGGGAGATTTTGTACCAAACTCCCTAAGCCCGTGGTGGCGAACCTTTGGCACTCCAGATGTTAAGGACTACAATTCCCATCAGCCCCTTCCAGCATGGCCAATTGGCCATGCTGGCAGGGGCTGATGGGAATTGTAGTCCATAATATCTGGAGTGCCAAAGGTTCGCCACCACTGCCCTAAGCGAAGCAGTCTAGGGAGGAGCTGTGGCTCAGGGTCAATCGTGGGCTGGGCATTTGCTTTTCCACATGCGCTGCTTCCTCCTGATTATGTTGGCAGTCAATCCACAAGCACTGGAATCAGTTTGGGCACGGTTCCTCGGCTTGCGGACTCTCCTGCTGCATTTTCACATCTGTGGAGTCAGTTTGCTTTCTTCCTCACGTGCCTTAAATACAGATTTTCAATGTCAAGTGTTGCTGTCATGGGGGGGGGGCACATACCCCCCCTTTTTTCCTGCATGCTCATATTGATAGAACTATAATGATTCTCTGAATTCTCAGCTTTCTTTTTTTTAAGTGCCTGTATCCCCTTTCCTGGTGGTGATATAAGGAAAAGGGCACCTGCCGGCACAAGGGAGGGAGCAAGAGACTGACTTTAACAGAAGAGAGAATGAAAGCTCAAAATTCAGAGAACCTTCTTAACTTAGTGCTTTTTTTAAAAAAATAAAAAACTAAAGCATTCATCTGGGGGGGGGGCGGCGGGAGTGGTTTGACAATGACAACAGTCCAATCATTTTAAAAGTGGCTGGAGGTGGTTGGAACAAAAAAACCCGAAACATTAGGGGGACTCAAAATCAGCTTCCAGAAAAAGATCAGGGCAAAAGTGGTCTCAAACAACCCAAGGAGGGAAAGGGTGTGTGTGTGAGTCAACCCCTCCCCCAATAAAAGCAGCAGCACAAAATGTGCACGGCGAAATCAGGAGATGTAGCAGTACTAGGCCAAAAAACAAAAAAACAAAAAAACCAAGCAGAGAAGCCCAGAAGTTCCTCAATTCAGTCCCTGAACAATCCAGTTAAAGAATCTCAAACAGAGGAACCCGGTTGCTGCTGCCAGACCGAGGAGTATCTCCGAACATCTCTTGCTTTGAAACCCCCACAGGCTTGCCATAAGCCAGCCGTGGTTTGATGGAAAATAGCCCCAGTTTTATGTATGATTTAAAATGTATACAGGTCACTGCAGCATCAAGTGTAATGAACTGAGTCCAGACAACAAGAATCCCCATAAAAGAAAGGGATCTTTATTGCAAAGCTTAGGTCCGTCCAAGGCCTTGTAACCAATGAAGCAAAAATCACAGATAGAACTTCAAGAGAACTTCGTCCCAGCCCCCTCAGACTCATTCTCACGCCAGGCGAGGCCAGTCTGGGAAAGGGGCCAAAAGAGAGGCAAGCAAGATAGCAGGATAACAGTAGAATAAACAAGGCACTCTAACAGGTGTCAACAGTCGCGGGACACATTCCGATTCCCTCCTCACAGGGGGCGCCATTAAATTACATGCACCAAAACTCCTTATCACGGCTCTGACAGGTGAGCCACAGATTACTGATTGTAAGCCACCTGAGTCCTTTTTGGAGAGTTGGTGGGATATAAAAGGAGATCATAAACAGACAAACAAACTTGGGTGCATCCATTTCCAAAATTTCCAATCAGCCAGCTGCCTTCAAATGAATGGCCCAAACTAGGCTGATTTCAGATGCTAAGTGGAGTCAACTCTGATTAGTACTTGGATGGGAGACCACTAAGGAATATGAGGGTCACTATGCAGAGAAAGACAATGGCAAACCACCTCTGAAGCGCTTCGGCCCTGAAATTCCCATAATAAGGGGTCTCCATGTCGGCTGCAACTTGACATTTCCACTCACAAAAGCTGCCCGTTCCCCCCTGCACATTCTGCCTGTCCCCTCACTTTCCAGCCATGGTAGTCTTTTAAATAGTTAAAGAAATTATTCCAATATGTTTTCCCAAATACATTTTACTTTTCACCAAGTGGACCACTTATTCTCCATCTTCCAAAATACTTTTTCTCAAGTGTTTGTCTTTGGTGCTGAAATTTTTATTGACTTTCAGCTGTTCTGTTGCACCCTTTCTCTGAGGAGCTCAGAGCAAAATTTAAGCTTCCTGCCAAGCTCAGCAATGGAGCCAGAAAACAATGGAAAGAGCTGTTTACTTTAGGACAGTGATGGCGAACCTATGGCACGGGTGCCAGAGGTGGCACTCAGAGGCCTCTCTGTGGGCACATGCACACAGAGTTCGTCATGTGGGGCAGAAAATCACACACACACCCCACACACACATCTAGGCTGGCCTGGGCCACTGAGCATGACGTACGTGCACCGCGGTGAGCAGGGAGGACTCGGCTGGCGGGCCTGGTACCTGTGCTCTGGGTGGCTGCTGCCCAAGGGGGGGGGGCAGAGGAGGCAATGATGCCAGAGAGGCACAGAGTGGTGCGCGCAGGACTTGCTGGAGGCTAGAGCAGGGTGACCCCTACTCAAGTGGGTGGGGCGGAGGAAGAGGGAGCCAACCGTTTTTTTCTAAACTAAAACCTCAGCATTCAGGTTAAATTGCTGGGTTGGCACTTTGCGATAAATAAGTGGAGTTTGGGTTGCAATTTGGGCACTCGGTCTTAAAAAGGTTTGCCATCACTGCTTTAGGACATCTTCCTCCATTGGTTGTGATATGTTAATACTAGTTTCTTGTGACTGATAGCCTTTTCTGGCTAAATAGATCATTGAAGGTCCAGAAACCTGCCGATTCTATTTCACTATAGGAGACAAACACTCCCATGTATATGCCATTCATTATCACTTGAGACTCACAATTTTGGTCTTTTTACAGGGAAAATTAACAGTCACACCCCAAGCCCTGCCTTCAAACATTTCACAGTGTCTACTAAGCCCTATGGTGCCACACCAATGCAATCCTGACACTGGTGTAGAAACATATGGGCTCACATCATGTGAGGGAAGGCAAAGGACTTAGATGGCATCCAAAACCTCACCAAACTTGGTGACATCCCTAGTGCCACACTAACAGCATGCCAGTGACTACTAGGAATAATTTCCAAAATTCCCATGGAGCACATCTAGACTTCCATTTTGAGTCTTCTCCCTCAGCCTCTTGTTGTGTCCCCAAGACAAGGACACAACCAGCATGGTGTAGAGTGGTGGACTCTAACCTGGAAAACTGGGTTTGATTCCCCACTCCTCCTCATGAGTAGTGGACTCTTCTCTGGTGGATTTGTTTCCCCACTCCTCCACATGAAACCTGTTGGGTGACCTTGGACCCTTCATAGTTTTCTCAGAACTCTCTCAGTCCCACCTATCTCACAAGATGTCTTTTTTGGGGAAAGGAAGGAAAGGAGTTTGTAAGCTGCTTTGAGAATCCTTACAGGGGAGAATGGCGAGGTATAAATCCAAACTCTTCTTCAGCTTTGTGTCCCCACTAAGTCTGCTGGCAGCTGCAGTTCCCCTAAGCACCGTTTCAACCCCACCAAGACACGGCGTAGCTCAAATGACTGGGGTGTGTAGCATGGAGTTCTGTTTCTCCAGCTGCATATTTTGCATACTTAGAACACACACCTTTTGTTTATTTTTATTTTATTTTATTGGATTTACATCCTTCTCTATCCCCAAAGGGCTTTGGTGGCAGAACTCTAAAGAAGGAGCATTTAGCAACAGCCAAGGGAGGGAATAAACACCGCTGATGTTCTGCACCTGTGCTCCGTTCTGCAACTTTACAGATGCTCCACCTCATGACACCAAAACCTCCAGTCTTCCAGCTGGGGATGCAAGAATTATACATCTCACACAGGTCAACAAAGGGGGGGCCTTGTCCCAAGCTGTGGCTGCAGCAACCATGGGCCCACGTCCCCTTGAGTAGACTCTGGGTGTTGCTCCAGCAGTATTCCCCCTGCTCATGATTTCTAGCAATAAAGATATACTGCCAGCAGGTGGTGGTTAAGAGCAGGTCCACTCTAATCTGGAGAACCAGGTTTGATTCCCCACTCTGCCACTTGAGCTGTGGAGGCTTATCTGGGGAACTAGATTAGCTTGTGCAATCCAACACATGCCAGCTGGGTGACCTTGGACTAATCACAGTTCTTTGGGGCTCTCTCAGTCCCACCTACCTCACAGAGTGTTTGTTGTGGGTAGAGGGGTGGGGAAAGGAGTTTGTCAGCTCCTTTGAGTCTCCTTACAGGAGAGAAAGGGGGGATATAAATCCAACTCCTCCCCCTCCCCTTCCTGCTTCTGCTGCTGCTGCTGCTGCTAATGTGCCTTGAAGCCAGCAGGGTGGGGAAATTCCCTTCCGTATCTACTGGCAGTGCAGCATCTTGCTGTCAACGGGGGGACACAGAAAACAGAGTGGCCAACAGTGCCACCCTAAGAAGGCCTACTCAGGTCTATTCAGCAGGGGTTACTCTCAGGAAAGGGTACTGCAAAAACCATCAGATGTTAAAGCATTTATTAATGTGGAATTAGAAGCCACTTTGAACATGGACAAAAACAGATTATAAATATTGTACTAAGAAAAATAAAAAAAGAAGGCAGATACTGTTGCTGTGCAGTTTCCTACAAGGAGAGGCCTCCGTGGATACAGGGTCCCCCAATACAGGCTTCCAGGCTCAGATCCGTCTTCTACCAAGGAAGCTTGCTGGGTGACCTTGGACCATTTGCATATTCTCAGCCTAGGCCACCTCCTAGGGCTGTTGTGAAGATTACAATGGAAGAAACTGCTTTGGGTTCCCATTTAGGAAAAATGCAGGCTAAAATTAAGTAAATAATCAATAAACAAAACCGCATTTGGTGCCCATGTGCTACAGCTGCAAGACTAGAGTTGCAGGCAAGGACTCAAAGCTGCTGCCAAGGATGCCACAGTGTCCTGTTCTTTTGGTTCCCACCTTTGTGGTGTTCTGTACATGGGAGTGGCTGGCTGTTATGAGGGGAGGGAACATGGCCAGCTCAGCAAGTGCTAGCTGGCTGCTTTGATCTCTGCCTGTACTGGGGGCCGTTGTCACCCTGCTGCTCCTGTAAGGCTGAACACACTCAAACGAAGTTGACTTTGAAACAAAGGAACGAACTTTATTGAAATGTATCGCCCTAGGTACAGGGTGCTGGAACTGAGGGTTCTTGCTCTCAGTTCCAGTATATATACAGGTGGGAGTGGGCGGTCCTTCCCAGTGTCGGGAAACGGGGGAGACTGGGAAACCGAAACTTAATATACAACAGAGGCTTAAGTGAGGGTCGTGACCCTGACAGCTCCATGCTTAGAGGGTTGGGACTGGAGGTTAGGGACTCTAGTGCAAGGGCTACACTCTTTTTTCACTTATTCCCTGTCTGCTGAGCCAATATAGGCAGAGTCTGCAGTGTGCTGGTGCCAGCATCTTTGCACTGGGCTGCAAGACTTCCCTTTGAAGATGACTGTTAAACCTTCAGGTGTGATGGGGCTTTACCTTCTCTTGTGTTCTTCTACCTGATGTTAAGTGTGTGATTTATGTTGTATTTTTCCTTGGATGTGGGTTGTGAACCAGCCCCAAAATGCTCCAAAGCCTCTGGGCACCTGTAGCAGCACCTGTCACAACTGATCATTCCAAGAACGCTCTCTTCTGGTGCCTTTGCTGCTCACTTGTTTACCTTCTGGAAGCAGCTGGCTTCTTTGAACAGTGCAGGAACAAGGGAACAACTTATATGGCTGGTCCTACCTTCTTCAAAGCAGCCAAAGGCATTCAAAGATCAAGTGAACAGGAGAAGCACCAAGAAGGCTGGTGCGGGCAGGCTACAGGCACCTGTAGACATCATCTCTGGCAGCTGAACAGGTGGAGGCTGGAGCACTGAGAGAAAAGTGGCACTGAAGGATAGCAAACAGATTCTTGGCTGAGCACTCGCGTAATATGAGTTTCCCAGCTTCTAAAGATCAGTCCTTTGGCTGATATGCTGCATTGGCTCAGTATATTTCTATAGATGTGGTCTGTGTTGTCATTCAAGTAACCACCTTTTAAAAGGTGAGTATTTGTTAATGGGCTTTATCCAACTTCAGGGAAGAGGGAAAGAAATTGGCTCTGCATTATGATTATGAGCAGTTATTCTTAAGCATGTTATTATTAGCAACCATTATTAAATGCTTATATAGTGATCAAAATGCTTGACATACATCATTTCAGCAATCCCTACCACAGGGACTTCTCTCTGGTGACTCTTTGTCTATGGAATTTCCTCCCAGCAGCCCTTTACCTGCCACCTCATATAAGTTTTAGGTGCCAGGCGAAGATGTGTTACTTCCCCAGGCTATTAATGGTGTTTAGTTTGGGTTGCTGGCTCTTTAATTTTTTCCCCTCCTTGCTGTGGAGGGTTGTATTATTTCTGCTTTATAATTCCTTCAGCTACCTGTTATCATCTGATGTATTTTTAATGTGGAATTCTTTATACTGCTGGTTTGCTGAATTTTTATGGCATGGATTGCCTTATTTGCCTTTTAATTGGATTGTAAGCGTGGGGTTTAAAGGTTCAAAATAAATATCAACCCCAACAGCACAGAGAAGATATCTGGCTTCCTTTCTTGGAAGTAGAAGGCAGGGGGAGTTTTGAACTAAGGACTGCAGCCAGTGGCCACTACATTTTTGAAATATTCCCATTTGCCTCCTACTCTTTATTCAAAAACCTCAAAAGTGTATGTGTGCATTGCTTAACACCTGCTACAAATTTCATGATTTATTTAGTACATTTATATCTTGTCCTTTTCCCAAAGAGCTCAGCACACAACATATTCCCTCCTCCATGTTATCCACACAAACTTTAGGCTGAGATGTGGACTGATCCAAGATGAACCAGCAAGCTTTCCGGGGAGAGAGGGGTTTAACCTGGGTCTCCTAGACCCTACTCCAACACATTAACCATTTGTCAGGGTCTGTCTACCTCTGCAAGAAAAAGACTCAGGTTTGGAAACCAGTTTATTGACAGGATATTCTGAACAGCATTTTTATCCTGGAAATAACTTGCTGAGACAGATGGACTGGTCAAAGGTCAGCCAGCTGTCCTGAGTGCAAGTTTAAACACTGCATGTCACACTGTAACTCTTTTAAAAATCATTCTCAGTGACAACTTTCTCTGTTCAGCAAGTCAATCACATGTAAAGGGGTCATTGCGTTAATGACAGAGTCGCCTGGCAAGATCAGGCCAAATGTCCACCCAGTGCAGCATCTTTGTTTCTCATCCAGATGCATATAGAAACTCCACAATCCGAGGCGCAGAGAAAAAAGACTGCCCTTCTTGCTTCCTTTTCTGAAGCAGCTGTTATTAAGAACAAGGGGGTTCCATTTAGCCCACATGGGTCGTTTCCGCACAGCAAAATCATTCTGGCTACCACCAGTCTTTTTTTGACCTGGGTCTATTTTATCCAGACGTGTCCGTTCGCATGGCTGCCCATTTTATGAAGGAATCCAGTGAAGACCCGGAGGAAAGCTTGTTTCTTATTAGCCCAGGACTTCGGTATTTGCATTGCAAGCTTATTTGAGCATGCCCGGTGTCCTGCTAATCAGCTGTTGTTTTTGAGTGGCAGCTTGAATGAACATCAGGCAGGGAGATCAGGCAGGTAGGCGGGAAAAATAAACCAGTCCTGCTCCCGATTGGTGTTCACACTGTAGCAGGCTCTAGCAGGCTCACCCCAGGGGTTTTTAAAAGAACGTCCAATTTGGCAGTTTTTGAACACCCTGGGATGAGGGAAATATTGTGCGACAAACCAGCTTTAGGATTGGGAACTGTGAGGAATTCTTGGCTGCACAGGAATATTTCTCTTGCTCAACCCAGGATATTTTGACCATGTGAAAATGATCATGGGCAATACCCACCTTCCACTAATATATTCAGGGCCATTCAAGAGATGAAATGGCCTTATCCCAACTCAGATCGCCGAGCCACCCAGTTCAGAATTGCTGGCTTGGATTGGCCCGGGGTGGGTGGGTGGGCGTTCCAAGGGTCTGGGACAGAAAAGTCTTTCCCTGCCTTTTAAGGTGCCAGAGGAAGGTGGAACTGGGGAAGGTTTCTACTCCAAAGTGTTTGCTCCTACCCATTCTACCAACCCTTGGGGTGGCCTAGCAGTACAGTGCTAAGATGGAGTGCCCATTCTCTGCATTTGTTCAGTGTTACCCACAAGGACAGAAAATCTGCACTTGGCTTTCCAAGCATCTGCCTTTCAAAATACCCTGCTTTTACCCTTCCTAAAGGGATTAAAGGAAAAGCAGTGCCTTCAGCTGGGAAAGCTAGTTGTTGTCTCCTGCCCTGGTCTACTTGCCTCGGTGAAACAATGGACGCTAGCATGATGCCACCAAGGAGTTCCCTGCCAGCTATCCTCCAGTAATACTAATCTTATTTATAATCTCTGACTAACTTCTTTCATGAGCATCACCTTTGTCTAGAAGCTGTGATTGAATCATCTTCCTCCCACTCCCTGGTTTAGCCCATTAAGCCAAGTGCCACAATTATTTGTTTAACCATCCAAATACTTAAGTGTAGAGTTCCTCTTTGTCTTCCCAAGGAAGACAAGGACCCTTCTTTGTCCAGGAAGATTAAGCTATCTTATTATGGCTAGAGGACCTGCTCTTCCCTATAAAAGAGCCATCCACCCTGCACTCAGTTCTCAGTACTTTTGAGATGGCCTTTAGTTCAGTTGTACTGTGTTTCATCTGTTTTCTACCTTGCTTCCTTAGAGCCCAGTGCAGGTCTCTGGTCTCTGCTTCTTGAACTGAAAGCTTCTTCAGGATCTGGTAAAGTATCACCCCAAAATATTTCCCTAATCCCTCTGCCTATCTCCAAACTTGTCCACCCAACACTTTCTATATCCTAGGACTGGGTGATTTCTCTGTGTGCTTGCATTTTTATTATTTTACTTTTCTTAATAAAAAATGTTATATTTTTATAAGACTCTCCTGTAGATGTCTTGAGGAAACCTATCGCTGTAAAAGTTGGCAACAAAACTCCTCCTCCTGCTTGCCTCCAGCAAGCTCCATTTTCCAGCAAGTGTCTGCCCTTCTCTAATTCTCTCCACTCTAGGCTGTAAGCTGGCAGACCCTCAGCAGCATCTGGGTGGGGGTAACAGGGATGCCATATCACTCCTCTCCCCCCCCCCCCACTCTGCCAGCTTGCTTCCACCTGCTGACTAGCTGAATGTCAGCAGTTAGTGGAACAAATCAGCTGGCAGTTGAGAACCCTACCTGTACCCTACCTCTTCAAATGGCAGAGGATTCCAAACACTCATTCAAGCTAAAGAAAAACCCCTAAAAACAGAAAACTATTTCAGTGAAGAAGATTCTGTCCCTTCTCTCTGTTTATACACTGATTTCAGTATGCAGGTAGTTTTAAAGAGAGAAGAGCATTATGAAAGGTGATTCTCTACCACCTGCATTGGTACAGTCCCATTGGGCTGCTTTGGCATGCGACCACCTTGTCCAAATCAGGTCCACAGTTTAGGGGGAACTCAAATGTGGCATCTTGCAAGGGTTAAGAACCTTCCAGGCACTGAAGGGAAAATGTTTTTCTGATTTGCTTAATGAACGTTAATTAAGAAGACAGGAGATAGCAGATTCCTTCAGGGTAGAGATGAAAGGGCCCTTAATTAAATCTGGAGAGAGAGCGAGAGAGAGAGTGCCAGGGCCGACTGATCCTTCTTCTGATCAAACTTGACAATTCAAGCGCAGAAGCAAGGAGGGGTGTGCAAGAGAAGGAAATCCCTACTTCTTCCCACCCCCAGTTCAAAGTGAGAATTTCAGTCACCAAAGAGCTTAGAATGGGTTTCGCAAGGGAAACTGAAGGCATGGGTGAGGAATCAATCCTTTAGCATGAAAAATGGCTCTTGTCTCAGTCAGGGGAACCAGGAGAGATCCCGCTGGCTCCCTATTGCTCATGTTCAACCCTTTATTTTGCATGCAAGGGATCAAGTTTGACCCCTTGATTCCCTGTCATCAGGAGCCAGTTTTCCCAGCCAGAACAATCTCCCTGGACTTTGGGAGGGGCCTGTGCATCTGGAACTCTCATCCACAAGTGCTGTCTGTGCATAGAAGAGGAGCATGTCCTCCTTCTTCTGGGTCCTTTCCCCTCATCTTGACTTCCTAAGCCCCAAGCGCTACTTGCTGAGGAGAGGGTGCGGGGTCCCCCAGCACTCCCCACGCTCCATTGTGGGTGGCGACAGCTGAGAGGTCAGCAAATTTGATGCTGCCGCTGTTGTGCCATGCTTCTCAGCTTGCGCCATTCCTGGTGCTCTGCAAAATCCGGCGGCTTTGTGCATGACTCATGCACAGAGCTGCTGGGGTTGGGGGGGGGGATGCCCGGTGTTGCTAGGATGCCCCAAGCTGACAAAGCAGCTGCCGCGTGGCATAGGGGGGATCCCTGTGAGTGGGGAAACGCCCAGTGAGAGGGATCTAAGCCTAGCCCAGGGGCCCCTGACGTGGTGTTGTGATGCTTGCTGACAGCTTTCCAGGCATTCACAGAGTGTTTTTAGAAAGTGTGGGGTTGGGTGGGGCTCCTAGCCAGGAGGACTTCTGACTGGCCCCTGGAAGCCTGATTGGCTGTGTGGATTATTACACTAATATTGTTTGGGCTGGGCTGTCACCACCATGTAGGTTTTGTTCTCTCCCTCACTCCTTTTCTTTATGTAATTAAAAAAATTATTCCACTTGTCCCCTGCACTTGGGCTTTCTTTTGAATGTCAGCAGTTAAAAGCAGGTGGACTCTAATCTGGAGAACTGGGTTTGATTTCCTCACTCTTCCACATGAGTGGTGGAGTCTTACCTGGTGAACTAGATTTGTTTCTCCTCTCCTCCATATGAAGTCTGTTGGGTGACCTTGGGCCAGTCACAGTTCTCTCAGGACTCCCTCAGCCCCACCTACTTCAAAAGGTGTGAGTTGGGGAAGGGAAAGGAGTCTGTAAGCAACCTTGAGTCTCCTTACAGGAAAGGAGGGACATAAAGTCAAACTGCTTCTTGTGTGTGTGTGTGTGTGTGTTTCATCATGAGATTCTCATGGGAGAGCATTTAAACACGCAACATTAAAATGTTGCATTTAAGCAAGCAAACAAATTACCCATTCATTTTGTTCAACACTTGACAGAACTTTAATTTAAAATTTGATTAATGACAAGGAGTGTGTGTGTGTTTGCTATACATTTGGATCCAGTGCATCCTGGGGGGACATGCAAGAAACTGAGGCTGCCAGAATCCTCAGATGCGGGAGTGCAGAGGAAAAGACCTTACTTTGCAGAAGTGGCTCCCTTGTCGTCTATTGGTCCCCAGCATCACCACCCCAAATGGTCAGGAAGCAGAAGGGCAACTCCCAATTTAGCAGGGGTCAAATGACACAGGGGACCAATAATAGCCTTTATTGGCACCTGAATGGCACTGTCACTGAGAGCCAGGTATGAAGTGTAAATTCCCCAGTTCAAGCCCTGTGTTTGCTGTGAACTTGCTTGTGGTTTTTAAGCAGTACTCTCTCTCATCCTCATGTCTGCAAACTGGGGATAAAAATACTGTCCTACCTTACAGAGCTGTTGTTATGATTACTATAATAAGTGAAGTGCTTTGAACACCAATGCATTGTACAATACTTCTTATTAACCTTTTTTGACACTTCCTGTGATTCTGGTCTGGCTCCTCAAGCACAGTAATATGAAGCTCAGCATTAACCACCTGCTGTGCCTCCATTCCTTTCACTGGACTGTTGCCTAGTGGCAGAGCAGCACCTGCTTTGCATGCAACAGGCTAAATCCTGACCAAAGGGGTCTTTGACTTTGCTAAGGAGTCGGCTGGGTGTTGGTCTAAGCAGCATTCCAGAGTCAACTTCCTTGTCTCTTAATATCAGCCTCTACAAGCTACTGCTTTTGCTGACAAACACAAATCTTAAAAAAATAACATTTTAAACTTAAACATTAGGGAGCATAGTACAATACAGGCACATAAGAATCTCCTAAATTAACAGTAACCAAACCTTAAGCTAACTGGGGAACCTAGTCAAACTAAAATCCTAAACAGCGGGCAAATCATAAATTCAACTCTAAAGGGGCTTTTATTACATCCTATATGGGCATAAACAAGAGGGAAACCATATAACATTGGCATAACCATACATATACGCTCTCTGTGATCCTCGTGGAGGTTTCTGAACTACACCAGTCTCTGCATCTTGACATGGAACCAGTGTAGTCAGGCAACCTGACTCAGGAAAATATTTTGTTTATTTTCCTGGGCGGTATCAGTACCGAAGCTCACATCCACAGGAATCCTGCTCTGCCCTCCCTCCGCCAGGTATTCATCCTCAAAACCAGATGCTGAAAGCATCTTTTAGCTTTTATATCTTTTAGCACTTATTTTAGTTCTTATTCGTAATTTTAAAACCACAGCCACAGGGCCTTTTTTGACTTCTTAGTCAATGTCTCAGGCAGCAATAGCCCCTCTGGTAGCATCAACCCCCCCCCCCCTTATTTCCTGCCGCAATACACCACAGCACCTGCAGGTAAAAAGATTCTCCGGGGGCAGTTCAGTGCATGCTCTTTTTATTCTCCTTACACAACTGCATCCTTTGCAATTCTGAGCGCATCCTTTGAACATCCTGCTAGTGGCATCTGAGATGGGATTAGAGGCAGCCATGAACAGCAGGGCCCCAGGTGCATTTAAATAAACCTCCCCCGCCACCAACAGTAACAAAAAAGACACACACAATCCCTCCTTTTGCTTTCCAAAATACTGTTGTGCACTTTAACACTGAGATTGCTATCCGTCCACAATCCCAGCACGGCTGTTTTCTCTCGGTGATTTTTGGGAGACGGGGCCTGTCGAGATGCCACCAGGGGCCAGGCAAGCGAGCCTGGGCAGTAAAGAACAAGCGCTTGCCCCGTTCCCACTTGCTCTTGCCGAGGGCTGCTTACTAGCCAAGCCACAGTCCAAAGAGCCCAGCCCTACAGCGCTGGGTTCACGTTCCCAATGGGATCCTGGGGGAAGGGGTGGGGAAGCACCCAGAGGCGTAGCTGGGCCAAAGTGTGCCTGGTGCGCACTCTGTGTTTTCTCCTCCCTGCAGGGTCCTGCCCCCCAGCCCCCACCCCTTACCTTAGTGCAGGCTGGAGAAGCAGCCTGTTCCCTTCAGGCTGAAAACAGCCTTGTGGGAACTACACTTCCCATGAGACCCTGGGGCTCACAAGGTCTCCTGCCTGGGAAGTGTAGTTCCCACCAGGCTGTTTTCAGCCTGAAGGGAACAGGCCGCTTCTCCAGTCTGCACTGTTTGACAAAGGTAAGGTGGGGAACTATGGGGGGAGGGGCGATTTTCCGCTCCCAGGCATGCGCCCGGTGCAACGTGTGCACCCTGGCCCCCTGGTAGCTCCATCTCTGGAAGCACCTGCCTGGATGCTCTCAAACACAGGATGCTCTCAAGCACTCCGTGACATCCCCAAAGACCAGTCAAATGTTATTTGGTATATCATGGGTGGGGGTGGGGGTGATAGCACAACATGCTTGCCGTGTTGCTCACTGCTCCGACTCCTTTCCAAAGCTAGAGAAAGGGTGTGTGTGTGTGTCCTGCTTGGTTTTCCCGCAGTTGTTGTGGACCCACCAATCAGAAGCATTTCCTGGGGGTGGGGGTGTGTGGAGCCAATCAGAATGCAGCACACCAGGGATGTGTGAGCATGTGTGCTGCATTTGTGTTTTAAAAACAAAAAAAGCCAGGCTCATGCAAAAGAAATCAGGATGTTTCCTCTTGGTCTTAAATTCCTTCATGGAAATGGGCACCCATTTGAAAGGAGAAACAGGGATAAAATAGACCTGGATTTCAAAATACTGAATGTAACCTGGTATTATTATGCTGTGTGGAATTGGCCCAATTCATGTGCTGCCTTGGAGAGGCATGCTCTGCCCACGGGGGCCCAGGCCACATCGGCTCCTGGCACTGTGCTCCATTGCTTTGACTGTATTCCGACATGGCAGGGGGTTGGACTTGATGGCCCTGGTGCTCTTTCCCAACTCTATGATTCCCCCTCAGGATAGGCTGGTGGGGTGCAGAGTGCTTCTGCTCATCAGGGCAGACAGTGGTGACGAGGCCTGATGCTGAGGAAGCAGCAATGGTCTTGGTAAGGAACGGCAAAAACTCATTCAGAGCCCTAAGCCGACTCCCCTGCTCCTGGCCACCGGGCTGAGGCTTCAGCGGTTTGTGGCCCAGACCCACCCATCCAGCTCTCCTCCCCTTAACTTTCTCAACTCCCGGCCTCATTCTCCTCACCAGAAGTCACAAGAACAAGCTCAGTGAGCATCATGGTCTTGCTGGACAGCATCAATTTGCTCACCTGCACGTGTCTCATTCTGCATAACATCTGTGAGGAGAGGGCGCATCGTGCTCTGGTAACGGACAAGGCCGAGGCAGCCGTGGCCACCCAATCAGCTGCCGCTCCCACCTATGCAGTCTGTGAACCTAATGTCAATTATTACCTCGCCAGAGGGGAAAGTCATCAGGGGTGCCACTGCCAACTACCTGATGGTAGGGGGGAATTGGTTTATGTCTGGGCAGGGGGTGGGTTGCTATTTCCAAGTGTAGCCTTGTCATCAATAAATGCCCGTGTCGAACAATGTCTGTTGCCGCATCACGACCGGTCCCGTATAGACTGAACCCTGATAAAATGGGCTACAAGCCTGAAGGAATAGCTGCAGGGTTCTTTTGCACAACCGCTTGGCCAAATATGCCATCCTGAGAAAAATATATAGTTGGGAATAAAAGCCATTTATTTATTCTTCCAATTATTTGCTGTGTTTATAACATTTGTGAGCCCCCATTTTCCCTGAGGGAGCTGAAGGTGGCTTTCAGTGTTAACCACCCCACCCCCACATTCAGTGCCCAAACATCAAGATGGCTTTCAGTGGCCCAGGAAGCTCATTTTCTGGTGTCTTTGTGGGGAGAGGGCGGCCAAACGTTGTGGAACAACGAACTGAGTGGCTTAATAAGAAGGCATTGCAGTAAACTGGATGGTGGCCACATTCTGGCTTCCTGAACCATCCCCTACCCACTTTGTGAAGTGCAGAACTAATGTTCACACCCCACAGCCCTTACTTCCCGCCAGGCCATTGGTTCACTCATAGAAAGCTAAGAAGCCGAATGCACCTCTAGAGAAACACTAGACACAAACACTACTAGACAGATTAAACCATAACAGTTTATTAAGGTAACAAAACACAAACAGTAACAACAACAACAACAACAACAACAACAACAACAACAACAACAACAACAACCACCATTAGACAAGAGAGGGGTCCCAAGGAACCACAGTAGTGATCTAAAAGCCAATCCCAAAGCCCAGCTGTCAGGCCTAAGGAAACTCGAGGACGGGCCTTTTTCCCCTCCCAATGCATGATTGTTGAGGAGGGGGCAGGAAGGTTGTCCTGGCTGGCTGAGAACACGCACCTGTTTTGGGGGGGCGGGGTGTCAAACTCCACGTTCAGACAACGACTCGCTTGATGGGTTCAAGGATTTTATGGAAGACATGAGAGTAACAGCGAAAGACAGTTCTGGCGAATCCGCCTTTCCTCCTCCATCAGGCGTTCAAAACGCTTCTGCTCAGCTGCCGGGAACTTCCTGTGCTGCCCCACTGCAGCCGGCCCCTCCCTCTCAGCCTGCCTCACCAAGTGCTTCGCCACATCTCCAATAATTGCCACATTTCTTTTGCAGGTCTGGGTATTAGGTATCACACCTGCAGGGGAGGCCTCCTCCACTGGTTTCTCATCAGCACCAGTGATGGCTGCACCTGAAGACAAAGGCATTTGGAGGGGACCCAGCAGGGGAATCTACAGTGCCTGTCGCAAGGAGGGATGTTTGACAACCATCTGCTAGGCAGGAGCTTAGCCCATGCCTTTGGAGTGGCAGGAAGCAACGGAGCAAGACTCCAAGGCACAGCTTGGATGGGAGGATGGACAGCCCAGCCCCACTCTCTCTGGCAAGGAGCTCTGAGTGTGAAAATAAGGGCCAGCCACAGGTGCTAGCCAAACAGGTTTGCAAGGTAATTCCCCACCCAATGCCTCAGCTTTGACACCTTGTCTGAAGTGGTGTGGGTGGGATGGCTGCCCTCCCCAGCAAATGCCACCACATTCTCTCCCCCTGAAAGAAAACACACATATAAAAAACAAAAAACCCACAAATAGACCCAGCAGCAGTGGCTCAGCTACCTCGGGACAGGGAGGGGGCAAATGCCCTGGGCAGGCCCCCGTTTGGTCATGTGCGGGGCAGAAAATTGTGCCCCAGACCTTTCCTCCCTTGGCTGGGCCCTGCCCTGCCCGGCCGGCAGAGGCGGAAGGAGCAGCCCAGCAGGGCCGCCTCAGGGCACCCCTCGGCCCGTCAGGCCCCGCCAGGCTGCCTGAGACCACTGCCAGCTCAGATAAGTGGAGTGTGGGAGGGGGCGCAGGGGGGAGCCATTTTGTCCCAGGCACCATTTCCCCCTGCTACACCTCTGCCCAGCAGCGACCACCTCTCCTGTCCTGGAACACCAGAGCCTGCCAGCAAAACTGGGGAGACTCTCTGTGTGAAATAGACTTTTAATTTCACAATATTTATATTTTGATATTGCAAAGGGAATTGCAAACAGGGGGGTCTCACAGAGGATATACCTTCCTGGTTGTCTTCAGAGATATGTGTTTCAGTGAGGTCAGTGTCAGAAGCCAGGCCTGCAGTGGCGGGGGATGCGCGTGGTGAGACAAACAAGACACCATTGTCTGAATGAGCAGAGGGCACATTGTGGGGCCTTCTTACCTGAGGCAGGGACAGGAGCTGATGACCGCAGGCCCTGCTGGTTCATTGTGGGGAACTTGATGGAAAAGAGCTCCTCTGACCCGGCAGCCCCTCCGTACGAGACTCTTTGGGGAATGATGCTGTTGTCCCCCCTGAAAATGCTATTGCAGCTGCACACGGCAGGGGCCGGTGTCCGGGAAGTTTCTGGAAATCTTGTGATGTGCTCTGATCTGTTTATACTCCTGACAAAGGGCCTTGGATTTTGTCCTGCCCTTTGTGGCAGACTGGTTGTGGCCCCTGGCTTCCCTCTCAGACAAAATCTGCTTGAAAACCTCGTTATTCCTGTGCTTGCTGTCTAAGGCCCCCTGCACCCGGTGCTCTCCTCAAATTGCAAGGAGATCGATGGTCTCCTGCTCCCTCCAGGAAACCCCATGCACACTGATCGCTTCGTGGGGAATTGTCATGATGCTCAGGGGAAGGTGAGCAGTCGAGGAGAAATGCGCTAGAGATTCTCACCAGTGAAATGGCAGAGGCAAAGAACAGTACTGCATATACCTTGCGAAATGCCTACCTTCAGTCAGCTGTCACCCACAGAGTGCCCGCCCTCCAGCAAATGCCATCCCATTGGCTCGAGCCACCAGAAAGGCTGCAGATTGGTCAAGGGGAGTCCCCTTCAGAATCCTCCATTGTGCTGTTATCCCTGCATTGGTCAGGTGTGTTGGGTGAAGATGGGCCTTTGGGTGGGGAGTGTAAAGATCAATCTACATTGGTGCCCCCTGCCAACATGCCCGCAACACTGCATGAAATGGTGGCCATTGTTCCTCCATCCATAGAGATGTCCATTTGGTATAATCTATAGAACTAAACTAAATGAGCACCATGCAACCGCCACCCCCTCTTTACAGAGCCCGCTCCTTGCCACTCCTGGGGTGGGTGTGGTGGGGAATCAATGTTCATTATCCAAAGATTGAAGCAGTTCAGTTCAGCTTGTATGGCTGAGCTTTTCTGCCATCCACTGGCTGGCTACCCAGAGATGCCTTGCTTTGTGGTGGGTGTCAAAAGATATGGCCACCCACCCAGAACCACGTAGAAGTCAGCAGGAGGAGACGGGTCAGGGGCAGTAAACAAGCGTGGATGAGGCTGTCTGGCAGAATGAGGGGGAAGGAGTCAGTCACAAGGAAGCGGGGAGGGAAGAGGCAGGTACGGCAGTGGGACTGGTCAAAGTTGGCAGCTGGTGGAGGGAAGCTGTGCTCACTGGCAAATCTCCCCCACTCTGGTAGCAAAGAAAATTAAACTTGCACTTGAAGAGGTGTCACTTGGCACAGGGAAACTGTAAAGTGAAAGTGAGGCCCAGGGAAACACATCTGTACAAGAAATCTTGCCCCAACCAAGAGGTGGATCTACCAGGGGGAGGGGGATGCTCATTGCACCGAGCACATTCCTGCCCCCCAGAAAATCGCCCCCACGGTGCCCCCCCACAATGCCCCCCCACACTTACCTTCATGAAACAGTGCAGGCTGGAGAAGCGGCCTGATCCCTTCAGGCTGAAAGCGGCCTGGTAGGAACTACACTTCCCAGGAGACCTTGCGAGCTCCAGGGTCTCATGGGGAGTGTAGTTCCCACCAGGCTGTTTTCAGCCTGAAGGGAACAGGCCACTTCTCCAGCCTGCACTAAGGTAGGGGGTGGGGGCAGGGCGCCGCGGAGAGGGGGGGAAACTGTGTGCGCACCGGGCACACTCTGGCCCAGCTACGTCTCTGCCCCAACCGACACGGTATACCTCTTTTGCATAATGGGGCACCGAGTCAACAGTTTCATTGAGCTGTCCGCTATAACCTCAAGATCTCAGCCAGTTCAGAATGTATCAGCATATGTTTCAAGCATATATGTTTCAGCATATATGTCAAGACCCACTTTGCGCTTGCCGTGTCTCCAGGAAAGGAGAGCAGGAGGTGGCATCCTGGCTGTTGCTTCTTGTCGTGATATTTGGAGCTATGCTATGTAGAAATGTGCGGGCCAATCCTAACGGCTGCTCAAGGGAGGGAGTTTGCACCTGGGTCCTTATCTCAGAGCACGGCCTTGGAGCGCTGCAAGCTTGGAAACTGCTGGTGGGAAGAGGGAGGGAGAGGGGTTGCCTAGCAACAGTGTGAAGGGAGGGGATGTAAAATGGGGATTAATGAGAGAGCCAAGTTTGAAAGCTTTTAGTTTTGGCAAAGATCCTTGAAGTGTCTCCTGTCTGAACTTCAATCAATAAATTGATTTTGCACCCACTGAATCTGTTCAGTTGGGAGGTCTATGGGACAAGGCAATATACCAGTGATGGCGAACCTTTTTGAGACCGAGTGCCCAAATTGCAACCCAAAACCCACTTATTTATTGCAAAGTGACAACATGGCAATTTAACCGGAATACTGAGGTTTTAGTATGGAAAAAACGGTTGGCTCCGAGGCGTGTGTTACTCGGGAATAAGCTTGGTGGTAGTCAGTAGCTTTGCTTTGAAGCAACCATGCAACTCTTCCAATGGGTGAATCACGACCCTCAGAAGCAAGCCCCATTGCCAGCAACCAAGGCACCTGTTGGTAATACTTTACTCCCAGGTAAAGAATAGCGCTTTAATTCTTCGCATGAAAATCAGTGGGGTTTAACAGTGCTTAACAGGGTTACCTACTTCCCCAAAACTAGGTCTTAGGTTTAATGGTAATAATCGAGCCCAGCGGCCCAGGCCAGCCTAGATGTGGGGGTGGGGGCGACTCTGTGTGCACGTGCCCCCAGAGAGGGCTCTGAGTGCCACCTCTGGCACCCATGCCATAGGTTCGCCACCACTGCAATATACCAACACCAGACTTCATTTTCAACCCGACAGCTCACCCTCAACTCCAAACCATTTCCAAACTAGTTCTAACACCAAATCTTGTGGGACCCCCACTGCTTATTTCCCTCCACTGCAAGGTATCCATTTTTTCCTGTTCTTTGCTTCCTGTCATTTAACCATTTTTTTAAAATCTAGAACTGGGACCTTGTGTCTCATCCCAAGACTGCGAAGCTTACCCAGAAGTCTTTGGTGAGGCTACTTGACAAAAGCCTTGTGGAAATCCAGATGCCTCTTCTGCACGGCTGCATTACAAGCAAAAGGCAGACAGAGGTGCATGGACCTGCTTGAACTATGTTGACGGAAGATTAAACCAGGGCAGATCGTCTTCTCAGGCCACACGTTATGTCTTCCTGAATATCAACAGGTGCATCGTGGCAGTTTTGCAGCAGTTATGCACAATGTTGCAGTTTGCAGCAGTTTGCTTCCCATTTTAGCCAGTTCGTTACAGCTTTCTTCAATACTTGGGAGTATGCTCAGCCCAAATCACCAGCATTAGTTTCTTTTTTTCTGAATTTTGCTTCAATCTTGAAGCAGGTTTTTTTGGCTCATAAATATTTGATTGTGGAGCACAAGCAGCATCCATTATTGTGCAGTTCACACCATACAACAAGTATCCCGCTGCTCTTGATGGGTTGTTCATTCTGGTTAGTAATCCAGTTTGTTATTTTTGTGTTTTATGCATATTGTTTTGTTTCTTTATTTCTGGGTATCACTTAAAAGCAAACCTCTTGGAACAGTTTATAGCTTGGACTAAATCATAAAACCAGCCCCAAATCATAAAGCCCTGCACATTCTCAAGCAACATCAATAATATCACGCAAACAAGATTAAAACCACCATTCCTTCTGAAATAAACCATCGCTGTCTGCAAACGCTCTCTGAAATACAGTTATTGTCAGCTCCAAAATTTGCTGCCGAATTCCTTTTCAAACAGAATGCAGCTTGAAATATCCCCCCCCCCACCTGTGAAATAGTGTTGCAATGCTGCAGGCAGACGCCCCAGACTCTGCATCGCATCCACAGCTTGTTGTGGTGTTCAGTGCCACAGGAATGTCTATAATACAGCAGTGAAGGCAGAGCTGTTTTGCACTTTTCTTGCAAATTGCTTCTTCTAGACTTCCCAAATCCCATTATGGCATAATGAAGATTAAGAGGAATTTACAGTTTTAAGTTTGAAAAGCACCCCCTCCCATGATTCAATGCAGCCATTTAAAAAAGAACCATTTCGGCTTTTCTTGGCCCCATAGTGTGGACAAAAAAAAGCATTGCCCGGGAAAGCAGTTCTTTTCCTCACCTCCCCCTGCCCCTCCAGCTCTCAGCTTCATGCCAGCCATTTTCTCCGCTTGTCATTCTCCAGGCCGCCTGCTCTTTGGCGAAGGTTTCCCTCGTAGGCTTCCTCTGCTTGCAGCCCATCTGCCTGCCATTTCTGTGTAAAAAAGGACATGAATAAAGTTCGTTTTGACTGTTGATTTAGCGCACATGTCGTCTTTCCTTTTTTTGTTTTTGTTTTCAGGGAGGTGACTTCAAAGCTAGGCTATCACGTATTTTGAGTCATTGTAGCTTTGAAGACGCCTCCCTCAAAAAGAAAAAAAGGAAAAAATGACACTTGCACCAAATCATGAGTCTTGAAGTCTTGTTACCGGTGGACCCCAGACTTTATTAGAAATATATCCTGTTGAGCCCTGACCCTATATATGTGTGTGTGTGTGTTTGTACTAATAAAGGATTTGTTTAAGTCCCCACTCCCCATGAACCCAAACTAAGCCTTTGCATGGAAGAATGCAATTGTGTAAACCTTTAAAGAAGTAGGCATAGAAATAAGGATATTACTCAAATAACTCCTTTCTTGCCTTTAATTTTAATATACGTCTGCCTTTAGATACGTTGTAGATTCCTTGGTATTTATCTCTCCCCAATATATTAGCATGTTGTTAAAAGGTTAAGAGATTCTATAGAGCTACATTAAGACAGAAAGACAAGACAAAGAATTGAGTAGAAATATTCCTTTTACTTTATTATATTGATAGAATAAGTCTCTTAGGTCTACAGTCATTTCTAGTTTAGCCAAATATTAAAGTCTCCAGGAAGTAAGTTAGAAGATGCAGGTTGAGCCAACTCCCTCCTACAATCAGATAAATTCGGACACTTTTGCACATGCAGAATAATGCACTTTCAATCCACTTCCAATCCACTTTGCAGCTGGATTTTACTATGCGAAATAACAAAATCCCCTTGGAAACAATTGTGAAAGTGGATTGAAAGTGCATTATTCTGCATGTGTGAAAGTGTCCGAACCTAAACAAAAGACCTTTTGGATTTACAAGTGATGGGATTAAGGTGTGCCTTGGCCATTTTGAAAATGACACTCTACTTCCCATTGGAGTATTTGAACTTTCACTGAAGAGGATCTCAAGACCCACTGGACTATTGAATTTTCCACTTCTAGGATCTCATTGGATTATTTGAATCTTCCTTTGACAGAATCTCAAGGCGCAAGCCTCAGGCGGGAGAAGGTGCAGCCTTTTCTTCTGGGACTTAATCCCATCAGCAAAAGCAAAGCACTGTCTTCCTCCCCTTTGTTTTACATTGTTCCTGTATTATGTGGAAGGTTGTTTGTACTATGGGGATAGGGACTGCCCCTTCCCCCTCTGATTGGGTAAAAAAACTGTATAAAAGAGGCTGTGTTTTGCTCTGTGGAGTGCAATCTGGCCTGGAAAGAGCTTGAAGTCACAATAAAGAAACTCTGCTCTAAAGGCAGCCTGCCTCTGCATCTGCTCATTGCCACCAATGCTGAAATCACTTTCTAGTTGCCCTGGCAGGGGTAACAATCTGAGCAATGACACATGCAGGGATTCAACAGGGAGCTTCCTTGGACAACAGGCAGTTCGCTTAGATCTTAGCACTTAGGCGAGTGCACTGTGCCACAAACAAAGAGCTGGCAGAATCGTCTTCTCAGCAAACGCAACTGAAAAGAAGGCAAGTTTGAAAAAGTACATCATGCAGAAATACATCGGACAACCTCCACTTGCAGCAGGTAATTCTGTCCATTTCTGCATTGTGAGTGACTGAAAGAGGCAAGCACAGTAGATGCACAAGCATGGCACAATTTTGACTGGAAGAAGGTAAAAGCCAGAACAGATATGCAGACTCCTCTGTAGGCAGAGACTTTGGGCCCGTAGGAGTGGGGAGGTACTACCTTAGATAGACCTGCACCTAATCCAATGCATTATCTTTCCCCTTGAGCAAATGCAGCCCACTGAAACCATGTAAGGATATGTACAGTCCTGTGGAAGTTTTCTTTCTCCTAACGTCAAGTTTTGTGTTTCACTAATTTACCATCTTGCAGTTTTTCTAGTTCTGTCTGTCTTCAGTGTTTGTTCAACCGTCTTGTTGGCCAGCCAAATTAAGCATACTTAGTTCCCTTAATTTGCTTAATTAATCTTCAGCACTATCCAGTTTAACAAATTTCAGTTTGTCTGACATTCGATGCTTCTGCGTGATCTGCAAAAGCCGACGCCTGCAGGCCAGTAAACACTTCCAATAACAGCAAAGTCAAATGCACAATACTGCCTTGTAAAACGAATCAACGACCTCAGGGACACTCGGTGGTCCAAGAGCCACCTGGATCTGCTCTGAGCTCTGCTCGCCAATATGACTCCTGAGACATGGGGCTGGTAAATGGAATGAAGGCCAGAGGGGGTGGGTGATTCTCATGTTGAAAAAACCATCTACCCCCCCCCCCAAAAAAACCCAAATCCACCAGGTGAGCTGTAAGCTTCCCTGAAGTTCTGTCATGATTAGCCCCTGTTTGATCCTGCCATGTTTTTTGTCTCCTGCCCAGGATGTGGGAACCCGTCTCTCCTCATCCCCCTTTCCTGCTGTGCTTCTGTTTTTCTGCTTTGCTTTCTCCCCAGCCTTATCAACTTGCCAGACACCCGCTGTGGCAGCTCTCTCAGTAGTGAGGCGGTTTCTTCTTTTCACAGACTGTGGGAGGGGAGGGGTGCCATTCCCCCCCCTCCAGGAAACTGGTAGGCAGAGGCAGTCTTCTGAGCTTTGGGAGGGGGCACATGCTGGAAGCAGGGTATTCCAACTCCAAGTGTACCCATCTCTTGGAGAGAGTTCAACAGGTATTTGATACTCAGCAATACAATTGATGGTTGATCAGAGCTGGGGTGCAGCCTATTCGCACCTCTTCGGTAGAACCAGTTACTAAAATTTTCTCAGTTCGGAGGACTGGTTATTAATGATTAACTCCACTAGGGACAAGGGGGTAATCTGGGTACAACAAATCTCGTCAAGTGGGGGATGCAAAATAGCCCCCCAGGGCCCCCTGCAGCCCCCCTGCCCCCCATGGCACCCCCATGTGTGTATGAACTGTATGAAATAATATAATATACAGCAATTCTATTTTTTTGTTCATTGGTATAAAGGTTGGGAAAGTATTATAGGTAAAGATTTTTCATTTTATTTTTTCCCCTTGAAAATTGAAATTTTTCCCCTTGAAATTGGAAAGAGAGCAGTTTAAACTACTCTTTTAGATTAAGGATTTTGGATCTCTCCCTCTGTTAGTTTTCTTTCAAGTGGAATAGATAGAGTAGTTATAGGAATCTGAAGGGGAAGTTGAAAGTAGGGAGGGAAGGAAATATGGGAAGGAGGGAGGCAATATAGAATGTTTTAGTTGGGGGGGTTGAGAGAGATAGACAATTAGATATGTTTGTAATATGCTAACAATTGTAAACAGTTTTTGGTTTCTCTCCTTATGTTATTATTTAAAAATCAATCAATATAATTATATAAAAAAGAAATAATACACTACCATACGGTATATTGCTTTTTTAATACTTTAAACAGTCATTATTTGAATCTAGAGATGGGGCAAAGGGAAACTGCACCTGGGGTGCATGCGCCCTGCGTTCTTGCCACAGCCCTGCCCAGGAATGCCGCACCCCAGAATGCCTGGCCACACCCCCGTCATGCCCCACCCAGCCCCATTGGCGCTACGCCACTGTTTGAATCCCACCACCATCAGAACCTGTTACTAAAATTTTTGAATCCCACCACTGTTGTTGATGCAGTACAAGTTGGCCAGTCAGTACAGTGGTTGACAATACAATGGTTCATTTCCAATTAATGTCAAGACTCAGAAGTGAATTCAAATCCGAGGGAGGAATATTAAGAGACATGATAGAATTTGAAAAAGAGCTTATGAAAACAACATCTGCTGGGAAGGATATATAAGATCCTGCTTAAATGTGGTGCAGAAATGGAGCAAATGAAAGACTATACGGCAAAATTGATTCAAAACTTTCAAGAAGAGATATCTTTCCAACAGTGGAAACTATTATGGTCCAAAAACATCAAATTTACTCTCTGTCAAATGTTAAAAAGAGAACTGGTACAAAATGTTTTATAGATGATATGTGACACTGAAAGATATCATAAAGATGAGTAAAAACTTCAGTAGCCTCTGTTGGAAATGTCAAGAAGTTGGATCATTTTTCATATGTGGTGGACTTGTAAAAAAGTCAGAAAGTACTGGTTGGATGTACATGCAGAGATGCAAAAAAATATTGAAGATCAAATTTCCATTTGCTGGTAAGACAATGTTATTGGGTATCTTTCCTGAGAATTTTGCAAAGAAACTTAAAGAACTATGTTTGTATTTGCTAATGGCAGCCAGAGTAACAGGGGGAACCTGTTGGAAAGCCAACAGGAGTCCAAATGCAGACATCTGGCAGGAAAAAGTAAGAGAGTCTGCTACAACTAACAAACCTTTGCAAACAGACAGTCAAAACATGAGTTTGATGAGAAGTGAGAATGGTGTTTTTTAGATGTTGCTGAATCAATGACTTAAAATAACAGCAGTACCAATGATTAAAATTAGATCCAGGGAAACTAAATGAATCGGTTAATATGTTTTTAATATAGTAGTCAAGGCTATGAGTAATTGTTTATTTGACACATACCCATGGGTATTGAGTAGCAAAATATTAGGTGAAATAAGTAAGATAAAAGGTTCTTGTTCATATTTTTTTCTCATAATTTTTTTTAAAGCCATCTGAGAGACTGGGCAGACTGGGGTTCAATTTGCCACATTCAATTTCCTGATACTGTGACCTGGAAAAAACCCCTAAAGCTCCCCAACACACCAGTTCCTTTTTCAGAAGCCTTATATTATACCAGCAACAAAGCAAGAAAAAGTGTCACCCATAGTTCCATTTCAAAAATTAACTCGCTATGTCCTAGCTAAGAAACCGTCATCTGCTTTATTTGTTTATGGCAGGAAAGGGTTAAGGACACATGAAGCTGTCTAATTCAGAAACAGATCCTCGTTCCATGGGCTCGGACGTGAAGTGCGCTGCTCGCTGGCTGAGGTGTTCACTGTGGCTGCAGGCCAGCTTCTGCCCCTCCCCAGGGAGGCTGGGGAGGGCAGAAGCTGGCCTACTGCTGCAGCGCCTGACTGAACCGCTCGCCACCAAGCCCTCTCCTACTTGGCTACCTGCAACCTGGCAAAACTAGTTTCAAAATCTGGGTCACCTTGCAGGTGGCTGCGAGTCAAGAGAGGCCAACCAAGGGCAGGTGGGAACAAAGTGCAGAAGCAACAAGCCAAATTCTCATTCCAACCCCTGGTTTTCCATAATTGAAGAAAAAATTGCCTCTATCGGACTGTCAGTGGATTCACTTTGCCCTTTGTCCTATTCTGAAGCTTATAGGAAATTAAAAGGTCAACTATTGGATAGAGAGTTCTCCACCTTAATCACTGCAGCCAAGAAAACGTGCTCCCCCCTGTATTTCTCTCTCCCCATTTGAACGGGGCCACTTGGCACACTACCTGTATTGTTTAATAAACCCTGTTCAAAGGGAGAGCCATAATGCTCGCCAGGTTCAATGTTATGCCTTCTGCCTTGTTACATGGCAGATTTAATAAGCAAGAAAAGGCTAAAAGATTGTGCCCGGATGTAATCGGCATGGCTCAGTTGAATCTCTGGCCCACCAATTACTTCACTGTCTCAGATTCAAGGAAATCAGATCCAAGTATGTGAATCTCACTCCCTTACATTTACCCGACCTCCCCGATTTATTTAGATTATACTACTTGTTGGACAACCCTGATCCTTCTCTCTGTATGATAGTGGCAGACTTTCTCCTGAAAATTACTAAATGCCAGTAGATTTCCTTCGTCCTAACATGTATATCCTATGTTGTATATGCTTTTTAATCTGTTTTTATTATTGTTTTACTGCTGTCTATGCCAATAAAGGCTTGCTTCTATTAAAACAAGCCAAGTTACCTTTTAAGGCCACACGTTTCTCAATCAGCACCTAGAACGGACAGAAATGTTCAGAGGGTTCCATGACTTGCCATGTTGCGTAACAGAACGCTGGGACCAATGCTAGAGAAAATGCGAGAATGCAGGCCCATCTGAAAAGCTGATTATCAAATCTGAAGGCCATCTACCTCCCATCGGTCTTGTGACTACTAGTGCGGAGGGTCTGGAACTCTGTGCACGCTCAAAGGTACTTTAACTATTCTCAGGTATAATTTTTTAAAACACCAGTTCCTGAATTGCACTCCTGGCCCCTGCAGTTCAACCTCCTCTGTACCAAAGCAGCTTAAAAATGTCTAAATCAAAACAGCAGCAGGTGCAGCACGAAAAAGAACCCCAGCTGTTTCCTTCTGGGCCCCTTATTAGTTTAAGGAACTCACTGCTACAGAACACAATGACAGCCACTTGCTTGGTTAGCATTAAAAGAAGATTAGACAGATTCACAGAACCTCCATGTTCAGAGCTTGCGTACCCCAACTATTAGTTTCTGTGCTGCAACCTCTGAGACCTGCTTGTGTAACTTCTATCTGTGGGTTCTGTGGGGCAGAACTTGGAACGAGTTTGCAACAACAAATTTTAAAAACAAAATGGTTTACTTTCTTAACATACAACATCAACAATTAACATCACACTTCAAGGTCCTGTTCAGGTTTCATTTCAAGTCCTTATATTTACAGTCTTCTGATACTGCCAAGTCCAATTCTTCTTTGCAAGGGGGTTGGCTCCTGAAGACTCCAAGGGCTTAGTGAACAGGATACAACATGATGAAGGTTTCCGGGAGAACTCTCACCCATTACAAACATAAAAAACCCTTAACAAGGTGTTAAGGGCTTATAGAAATCAAGGTCCGAGTCTGGTAGCCTCATCTCCTCCAAACTATGAGCTCTGCAGCCTTCTGCTGCTTTGAGTCTCCACCCCTTTCTGGGTCAACCCATTCTGAGCATGGGGGTTACACTTGCACGATTTCTGTGGCCATCTGATTGGCTAAGAGGTGTGGGGCAAAGTTTATCTCCTGCGTTTCTCCTCAAGAGTTGGCAACCCTCCGTTACGCTGGAGGCAAGTGGTAAAAGTAACCACAAGACAGTTGCTCTTTCTCAGCAGGATGTACCTGACAGGGCTGTTGTGAGGACCAAACAGGGAAGACTCGTAGACTGCCTTTGACTCTTTGGAGAAAGGAAGCATGAAAATGAAAGGAGCAGCACAGAGAAAGTGCAGAAAGCTAAATATTCATGCAAAGGGCAAGTTGTGTGTGCTGTTTTCGTAGGGTGGTCGTGCCGCTGGACTGTTCATTGGTGGTGAGAGGGGGTCTTGGTCCAGAGAGACATTGTGGTCCTCAGCAGCCCTGACAGCGCACAGGTGAACTACTCTGATCTAGCACTGGTGCCAAATGCAGGTGATTGGAAGCTGGCAACTCTTCCTTGCAGCTGCAGGCTCTTAAGCGAGGAAGAGTGTGAGCTCTAGAGGTTGGTGATGGAGATAAATTTTCCACTCACTCCAACTGCCGGGATTTGGGGCTTATTCGCATTTGAGCCAGAAAGGGCAGCTGCTGATTCTGGAACCGGATCAAGGTTTCCGGAGACTTTCAAATGAGGAGCTTCAAAGGGCTGCTTCAGACGTTGGCCACGGCATTCCTCAAAGGCCCGGCTGACCGGAGTCGCATCCGGGGCAAGATTCAGATCTTTGTCAGCCAATGATTCAAACCTGGAGATGATCATCCTTTCTCATCTATCCCGCAGTGGGATTTAGGGATTTAACTTGGGTTGCCAACTCCAGGTTGGGAAATTGCTGGAGATTGGGGGGTGGAGTCTGGCAAGGGTGGGGCTGGAGCAGGGGGGCGATCTCAGCAGCGTTCTCCAGGGGAACTGACCTCTGTGGTTTGGAGATCAACTGTAATCACTGGAAATCTCCAGCCCAGCCCCCACCTGGAGGTTGGTAACCAAAGATTTAAGTGGGGTCTTTTGGTATATGAAGAAGAAATGGGACAAGAAATGGCTCATCTCCAGAGCTGAGATGGATACTTCTTTGTGCAGAACCAGCATGTCTCGTATTGCCAAGTTACAAAGGCGGCAGCTTTCTAAACTTTGAAGCAGGGGTTGTTTTCTCAGTTGTACTACCTGGGAGTTACCAGGGATTCAAGGTAGAATATTTAGCATGCAAAGTGCAAGATGTGCCACTGAGGTCCATCAAGTTTACCCCAGGGGTCCCCGACCTTTGTGAGCCTGTGTGCACCTTAGGAATTCTGACACAGGGTTGCAGGTACAACCACAAATGGCAGCCACAAGAGGTTCAGGCAAGCACAGAAGGTCAGGGAGCTGCTACCCAAATTGGTATGGTCTGCCGCTTAGAACAGTGGGGGAATTAGCTAGAGGCTGACTGGCTATGCAAGAGAGTAGGAGATCTAACACCTGTGTATGCTGGGATCAGTCCCCCAAGAAAATCACTCAAGACCAAGACTGCAGCAAAAGAGTTCACAATTTTATTAAGGGATCAAAATAAATACACACAGAGAGAATTAAGATGCCTAAGAAATAAAGGGATGAGCAATAGTGGGAATAGGTTGGGAAATTGGGAGGGTGATAATTACCATTGCAGAAGTGAAGAGTTCTGAGGGAGAGAAATGGTCAGCATTTCCCACAGAGGGTGGTGTTGGGCCCAAGGAGGAAGCCCACATGCAAAGGACAAAGTTTTTTGGGGGGGGCTCAAGGTGTAGGAAAAATGGACTTTCTGGCAATGATAAGAAGGGCAATTTCTTGGAACAATACAAAGCTCCTTTCTCAGGTACAGACAAGGCTGTTGAAAATGATTTGATGAGATTAAACCTGGGAGACCCCAGGACTTTATGAGCCCGGGAATGTCGGGTGCTGCTGCCACTGAATGGGGCGGCTCAGCTGGTCCCGTCGGCTGGTACGGCGCTAGCTGACCAGCCCTCCTCCCAGCACCACCAGGGCTGCCCGAACCCCCACTGCCACCACCGACAGCTGCGCGACAGAGAGGGCGTTTGAAAGCCCGCTTCGACGGGGCGACTGACGCGCTGCCTTACTTTCTGGTGCAGGTGGAAGCGCAAATGGAACAGTATGAAGATGAGTATGAGGACAAGATTGAGATTGAGATGGTGAATGAAGTTGGGGCCCTCCTGGGAGGGGAGGCGGCCACCTGGTACGTGGGACTGTACAAAGGCCGGGCACCCAAGTTGCGCTCCTTCCCCGCTTCATGCTGGTGCGGCGGCAGCAGTTCGAGGACCATTTCCAGGAGGAAGAGGCCCGCACGCGCCTCCAGCGGATCTGGCAGGGAACCCGATCTGTGACCGACTATGTGTCTGAGTTTCGACAGCTGGCTGGGGTGATCCAGGACTGGCTGGAGACAGTAAAGATCCACTTTTTCAAGGAAGGGCTGCATCCTGAGTTCTTAGATAAGAATCTGAAGCAGGGTTTTAGTAAGCGGATGACCAGTGACTTTGCAGCGCCTGTGCTCTTTGTGAGGAAAAAGGATGGCACCCTACGGTTCTGCATTGACTACCAGGGACTGAATGCAGTCTCCGCGTGTAATAAATACCCGCTGCCTCTGATCAAAGACCTGTTGAGCTGCTTGGGGCAGGGCAAAATCTTCACCAAATTGGTGAAGCTTACTACCGAATGCGGATCGCCAATGGCTCAGAGCACTTGACGGCTTTTAACACACAGATGGGCCAATTTGCTTACCGCGTGCTCCCATTCGGTTTATCCGGAGCTCCTGGGGTTTTTATGAGCTTAATTAATGAGGTGCTTGAGGAGTTTTTGTTCAAAGGGGTGGTGGCAGAGGTGGGATCCAACCAGTCCTCATCACTTCTCTAGAAGTGGCTACTAATTTTTTCTGAGTGCCGAGAAGGGGTTACTAAAGCAACCTCCCTGCCCAATAGGGACTGGAGGTGCATGTGTGCGGCTGCGCCACTGTTTGAATCGCACCACCATCGGAACCTGTTATTAAAATTTTTTGATCCCACCACTGGGTGGTGGTGTATTTGGACGATGTACTGATTTACTCCCAGTCGGAAGCGGAGCATGTGGCTACTAGACAATGACTTGTTTGTGAAGCTCTCCAAGTGTGAGTTTCACAAGGAAAAGCTTGACTTTTTAGGGTACCGTATTTCCAGCCAGGGATTAGAAATGGATCCGGGAAAGTACATGATGTGCTTCAGTGGCAGGAACCCCGCATGCGGAGGCAATTACAATAGTTCCTCGGCTTTGCCAATTTTTATTGTGATTTTATCTCTGACTTTGCCCGGCTGGCCCTCCCCCTCACTGACCTGTTACACACCAAAGATAAGGGGGTGGCGGCGGAAGCGGCAAAGCAAGCATCCCCGCTCCTGTGGTCTCCAGAGTGTCAGGGGGTCTTTCAGGCACTTCACGTCCGAGCCCATCTTGCACCATGGCGGCCTCTCCAAACCCTTTGTTGTGCATGTCGATGCCTCGGACAAAGCTATGGATGAGGCCCTTCTGCAGCGGGGGGATGATGGGAGGTTGCACCCCTGAGCCTACCTCTCCCGCAAATTCTCAGGGGCAGAGCTTAAGTGGACCGTTGGGGACGAGGAGACAGGGGCGATTAAGTGTGCCTTGACAGACTGGTGCCATTTGTTGGAGGGCGCTGCCCTCTCCTTCGTGGTGTGGACGGACCACAGGAATCCAGCAGTGTTCCGCACGCTGGGGAAGCTCTCCTCCAAGCAGCTCCGCTGGGCTGATTTCCCCGGCCCCCAGTTCAACTTCTTGGTGCATTTCTTCCCAAGGAAGTCCAATTGTTTGGCTGATGCCCTGTCTTGCTTGCCCGACCCCTCCCCGGTGCCCAATGGCAGGTAGGGCAGGGGGAGGCGGTATACCATCCTTTGATGTGGGGCAAAAGCCCAGCATCTTCCCCTTGGCTCCCCAGGGTATCCCGGGCACAGATCTTATCAAAGGAAGGTGTGAACTGTTCCCAAGCTCGCAATGCTTTGTAGTGAATGCTTTGTAGTTTGTAGAGGGGAGTAAGAGCCATTGGGCTTGTGGGAGGGGGCAACGGGATATAGGTAAGGGGTTTGTGCAGGAATCACCAGATTCCTCTTTTACGATGTTACCTACGCTCTGAATTGAAGGCTTTAGAACAAATCTGCAGTTTCCGTGATTTCTGGATCGGAGGTTTGACAATACCACACTCTTGCTTCCAGATTGGTGTCCATTTTGTCCTGGCTCAGTTTCCTCAGACTGGGCTTCATATGATATCAAAGTTATATTTGGCAGAGCAGCACTGAATCTGATCCCAGTGTAAATGCTGCCCCCCCACATTTGAGGATAGGTCTGCCAGGTATCAGAATGCCAGTAAAAAGTAACTGTCTGATTAGCAGGGTGCCTTTCCAAATGACATGTTGCTTTAAAACGTTTCCTTGCCTACAAACAGCTGCCTTTAGCCCTGCAGTGAAGACCCTTGTTGTGTGGTGGCAGCCGCTTCCCTCAGGTGCCTCCGCATTTTGTGACAGAGTTGAGATTCAAATCAGGGGCTTCTTGGGGCGTGCACGCACTTCTATCCAACCTACGATTGCTATCAGGCCTGAAGAAAAATGCCCTGTCCCTTTAATAGAGAATTATTATGTGGAAATGGGCAATTGAAGCTTTACATGGCATAATGGTCAATAAAATTGGTAAATAACCCCTTTAAAGCCTTTGTTAAAGAGAAAGGATTTTTTTCTCCAGGCTGTTGGCAATCCCAATCCCACCCTTTTTGGCAACATATGTGGCTCCCCCCAATTTATTCGCACAACAGCCCTGTGAGGTAGGTCAGATTGAAACAGTGTAACTGGTCCAAGGTCCACTTAGTGACCCATATGAGAATTTGAACTTGCCTCTCAGACACGCCAGTCCACCTTATACTACACTAGTTTAAACACTTTCTTTGTAAAGAAACCAGGGAAGGAAATCTTAGGACTAGGGGCCAAAATCAAAAGACAAGAAATCTGATTGGTTGTGGTGGGTTTCCTGGGCTGTGTGGCCGTGGGCTGGTAGATCTTGTTCCTAACATTTCGCCTACATCTGTGGCTGGCATCTTCAGAGGTGTATCACAGAGAGAAGTCTGTTACACACTGTGCCCCGACTTCTCTTATAACAGACTTCTCTCTGTGATGCGCCTCTGAAGATGCCAGCCACAGATGCAGGCGAAACATTAGGAATAAGATCTACCAGACCACGGCCACACAGCCCGGAAAACCCACAACAACCAGTTGAATCTGGCCATGAAAGCCTTCGACAAGAAATCTGATGTTTGCTTTGAGAGTTTTTCCATTCTCTTCCTTTAATTGGCTAACTTCCATCCTCTGCTTCCACCACGTACATCCCCTTTTCTAGCAGGTTCCACCCCTCAGTTCCTAAAGGGCTTAAGCTTCAGGAGACCTTTCATGGGGATCGGGGGGGGGCGGGGGGGGCGGAAACTTGGCTTGTACTATATAACCCCTCCGGGGATTGGGCGGTATAAAAGCCGAAATAATAAATAAATAAATAATAAATATTGTGTTAACATTATAAATAACCTTGAATTTCAGTTAAATGGAAACCAAGAGGATCCTCGATGCTTTTTCTTCAAAAAGGAACTCCTTCACATAAATCAATAACACAAATAAATGTCCCCGATGTTCACTCTACCACGTTCTCCTTCAGTTTGGAAAATGTTGGACTTGCAGGGAATGATTCATGCAACCCGTTTGCCAAGACCCCCTTGTGGGGGGAGCATGAAGAAGGGAGGAGAGGGGCTTACTGCCAACAAATTCCCCCCCCCCCCCGTGCGAATAGGCTTTAAACTTGGAGTGCTTTAGATAAAGAGCCTATAATCTTAGGGACTAGCCTCTTGGCTCCCTGTCCATCACAGCTTGCTTTAATGCTCTCCCTTTCCTTGTCACGGCATCTTGAGGGATTGTCACCATTTTATTTATAAAAGTGCTAATTAAATACCTCTCCTGTTCCACAATGCCTGAGATCTCCTCTGCCTAAGCAAGGATTATCCGCAGCACGCTAATACCAAGATAGCATATGAAGGGGTGTTGTCATCACAAGGAATTCTAATAGAGTTTTAGTTATTCCCGAGCCTCACATTTACTTATTCCCTGACATTTTGTAAAGTTCAGGTTTACAAAATAAACCCATATGAAAAGAGAGAAACTCAAGACATTATTTACACTCTGCTTGCCATTTTTCTGCTCTGCTGGGCTGTCTTCCCAGCTCTTAAAGAGACAACGTGTTAGATCAAGGTTTAAAGAGATTTTAAAGACTTTAGAGGAGTGTTCTTGCCAAAAGGAAAGGACAGATCAGGAGATTAGAGAGCATTGCTTTTTTCTTTTTTGCCTGGGCAATAAGAAGATTTATTTATTATTATTTTTCTTGGACAAGAATACAGCCAGTACAGTTGTCCACATTTACCAAGGATAGACCTATTCTTTGGTCCCTCTCACTAGAAAAAACATTCTGCCTTTTGGGACTGATTGTGAGTGTGAGATGCTAGCTTTGCCATTCTTCCGGGCTCAGCTTCTCATCTGGGTCTCTGTATGGCCCCTTCCGCACATGCAGAATAATGCACTTTCAATCCACTTTGCAGTTGGATTTCACTGTGTGGAATAGAAAAATCCACATTCAAACAATTGTGAAAGTGGTTTGAAAGTGCGTTATTTTGCATGTGTGGAAGGGGCCTATTGACTCTTCTTGTTAATGCACCTGCCTTTTAATGTATGCCCATGAACATTACGGCACCATGAAGTTATGTAGTGCAAACTAAGAAGGGGAAACAAAACTTAACCCTAAAGCAGTGGAACTAAGTACCCGAAGGCCAAGAAAATACAAGTAAAGGGCTGCTAATTACAAAATTATAACAATACAGAAAATATATTACACATTAAAACCATGCACTGTGAAGTTTTGCAGCTGGCTGAGACAGCCTTTGATATTTTGCTGTTGCAGATTAAGCCCATGTTGCTCTTGGCAGGCAAAAGAGAGCCTCCTACCATGAAGAACAACCAGGGTTACCAACTATGGCTTGGAAAATTCCTGGAGAGGTAGGGATGGAGTTGGGGGAGGGAAAGGCATCCCCATCTGCCCCTGGGGGCGTGGCCATGCCTCCCTAAGCCCATTGGCGACCGCTGTGATGCTGGGATCCACCCCAAACAGCATCACTTTCAATAGTGTTTAAACTAGAGAGATCAAATTCTCCTTTTAAATCCACCTTAAAGGGAGAATCTGGGGTCCCCAGTTAAAACAACATTGAAAGTGATGCTGTTTTGGGGTGCATTCCCCACCCTGAAACAGCATCACTTTCAATTGTTCAACTGGGGACTTCAGATTCTCCCTTTAAATCCATGCCGAATCCAGGAGAATCTGGGGAAATTTGAGGTGTGCCTGCTGTCAGGGGTGCAATTGTTAAACTAGCAGCACCAAACTTTCAGAGTATCCTTAGGAGACTCCTAATCAAAGTTTGGTTTAGCGGGTTCAAAGTTACGGACCCTCAAAGGTATAGCCCACATCTTCCATTAGCTCCCATTGGAAACAATGAGGGATGGAAGCACCCCCTTTGGGAGTCCATAGATTTGGACCCCATGGATCAAACTTCACCAAACAGGGGTGGTATGAGTAGGAGACTCTCCTGATGATACCTCCCAGGTTTGGTGACCTTTGGTTCAGGGAACCCAAATGTATGGATCCTCAAAGGTGTAGCCCCACTCCTATTAGCTCCCATTAGAAACAATGGGGGATGGGGGCATCCCCTTTGGGAGTCCATAACTTTGGACCCCATGGACCAAACTTCACAAAGCCTGGGTGGTATTAGTAATAGACTATCCTGATGATACCATCCAGGGTTGGTGAATTTTGGTTCAGGGGATCCAAATTTATGGACCCTCGAAGGTGTAGCCCCATCTTCTATTAGCTCCCATTGGAAACAATGGGGGATGGGGCACCCCCTTTGGGAGCCCATAACTTTGGACCCCATGAACCAAACCTCACCAAACAGGGGTGGTATCAGCAGGAGAGTCTCCCAAAACATCCCTGAAATTTTGGTGATGCTAGCTTAAAAATGCGCCCCCTACAGGTCAAAAACAAAAACACTAAAAATTACAAAAAAAACCACAAACGGGGGGCGGAGCTTCGGACATGTAATGTGGGGGTTGAAGCCAAGAACCCTCCCTTACCTACGTCCCTGGGGGAAGGTTGCGGTAAGGAGGGGGAGCACAGTGGAGCATAATGCCACAGCAAAGCAGCTGTTTCCTCCAGGGGGTTGGATCGGACCAGGAGCAATTCCAGGGAGTTCCAGCTCCCCCTTAGAGGTTGGCAACACTAGGAATGGTGCTAGGCATTGACCAGAGATCTTTCCTGGCCATAAAATGTGTCCCTCTTTTCTTCAGTGAAATGTTGGTGGACGTAGGCAGGCATTTGGTGGTTTGACAGCATAGCTGTGTCTGGACAGTTGCCTCCCTAAAGAGTCACCAGTGCTTGAAAGCAAAACCCCAAATGGGTGCTGTGTGGTTTCCGGGCTGTATGGCCGTGTTCTAGCAGCATTCTCTCCTGACGTTTCGCCTGCATCTGTGGCTGGCATCTTCAGAGGATCCTGCTGCTAAAACACGGCCATACAGCCCGGAAACCACACAGCACCCAGGTGATTCCGGCCGTGAAAGCCTTCGACAATACATAAAACCCCAAATATCTGGATGGAGCCTGGTGGCAGAAAGACGCTATCCTGAGCAGCCCAATGCACACACTATTCGCCAACTGTACAAGTGGGGGGTGGGGGTAGGGTATCTTTCCAGCCTAGATGGGGGTGGCAAAAAGAGTGTCAGCCCCCCCCCCCCACAAATGACTCCAAAGTGGGTTGCTTTTATGTTCCTGGCCAGCAATCATATCTCCTGAAGATGCCCGTCTCCACAGAAGCAGGCTGGGAGAAGCAAAGAAGCCTCCCCACTATATGCAGGCCAGGGTAGACTGACAACAGCTCGTTGGGCAGTCCAGAGTATTCCACTTGAAAACCCTTGAAATCAGTGGGCCCATCACTGGAGGAATTCTGAGTTCTGCACTGTGAATCATGCCAATTGCTCTGCAGCTCTTGTTTCCACTATATTCCATTCCAGTGGCCTCTGCCCCTTCAACTCTACTGTCATTTCAGTTTTGAGAGACCATCCAGATGAGATTATGTTGGTCAACTGGGGTCAGGCTTTGCTAATCAAACCAAGGATCTTTTTTCCTACAGAGGACCATCAGATGCCTCCTGGAGCACATCCCAAAGCATCCCAAAGATCCTCCCATCACAGCATCCAAATATACAGTAGCACACTGACCACGGAGGCTCCATTCAGCAATCATACCAAACAGCCTTGGAACAGCCTAATCCTTTGTGAAAAGCCATCTTGCAGGTGACTTTTGTGTTGTGACAGGGAATCCCACAAGCTCATCATACTTTGTGCAAAGAAGGACTTCCTTTTGCCCATCCTGAACTGAATCTGTCTCAAGATCTGATTTCCTGGTAACAGCAGGTTCAGACACTGTTTTAAATCCAGCCACATTGCAGGGATGCTGCCCTACCCCAAGAGACCCTTTCTAAGTAATGAACCAGGCGGCTTGTCAAGCTTATACCTCTGAGGACAGAAGTCTTTGTGCCGCAAACCATTCCTGCTCCACCCCTGAAATGGTAGAGCTGGGCTCCCCCTCTGAGCTCCCCACCAATGGACTTGTTCGTGTGACTTGAGGCTGCCTTTGCTAATAAGGCTCAACCTACCCTCCGCCTCCAGACAGTCTGTGGGTGAGGAATCAGCCATGAATGACCCACAGGACAAGGACAACAATGTACCCAAGGAGTCTGTTTCCCAGGGTGCTCCATTCCAGCACCTTGAATTTCTGCTATTCGGGGGAAAATAAGTACACTGTTTAAGCAAAGACTTACTTCAGCTTTCCTAACTGGTTTTCCCTACAGAATGGAAAGAGAACTATTGTGCCTGAACTCCCCCCCCCCCCAAAAAAAACCTATCTAATGCTCCCTTAATGCGTAACATCATGGTGGTTTGTTTCAGGTCCACCCCAGGTCTTGCTGATGTACACAGGATGTTGCCTGATGGTAGAAAGTGTCGTCAAGTCACCAATGACACACAGCAGCCCCCTAGGGTTTCCAAGGCAAGTTGCCTGCCTCCACCTGGGCTGAGAGAGTTCAGAGACAACTGTGGCAGGCCCAAGGTCGCCCAGTGGGTTTCCTGTGGTGGACTGGGAAATCAAACTCAGTTCTCCAGGTTAGTCTGCTGCTCTTAACCACTACCCCATGCTGGCTCTCGGAAGTGACATCCTGAAACTTCATTCTTAGGCACATATAGGCCCTCGATTTGAATCAGGAACAGGGTATGTAGGGAGAGGAAACTTAGGCCTTCTTGACCAGAAATGGCAGAACTGAGAACCTAATAGCATATGTAAAGTTTCCACAAAAATACAAAAAGCAGTTTCCCAAAGTCATTACAAGTCAGTGTCTTGGCATAGGCTGAGACCCCGTCTTCCTGTGCATCATGGTCCTGATCCAAATGGGACCCTCACATGCCTGGGAATTCATCTTCAACATGAAGCCAATAAGCAAAGTATCATTTAATTAATCAGTCACGCTGTCCTGTCCTTCACTGCCGATGTCTTCCCTGAAGTTATTGGCTTTGGTCCAAATGAGATATGAAAGCAGCCATTTTTGTTCTAATTAGAACCACCATTCCTAGCTAAAGCACGGAGACTAATTTTTATATTGAAAACTGTGCATAGGAGGGCTGTCATCTTCTGGTTGGGAAATATGTGGAGATTTTGGGTTGGAACCGAGGGAGGGTGGAAAAGCAGCCATTTTCTCCAAGTGAACAGATCTCTATTGCCTGGAATGTAATCTGAGGTCTCTGGCCATCACCAGGAGGTTGGCACCCCTAAGTTCTTGCCCACCTAGCCTGTGCAAACAAAGCTCACAGCTCTTGATAGGTTGGTAGAGGCAATTTTTTAGCAGTTGCTGGATTCAAACTGACTGAAACTCAGTTGATTTGAAGTTCTGTTGGCCATGTGCTGTTTCCTCCTCAGTGTGGTCCCTTGAAGGTGTTTGTGTAGAGAAAGCTCGGTCTCTGCTACCTGATGGCCACCATTTCAGGAAAAGAATCTCACAGCTAGATGGGACTTAACCGGTAGAGAGACAAATGCGCTGCTGGCCTCATCAACCAGTTCCAGAATCCATGTGCTACCACAGCCCTTGGGTGCCATGCTGAAAGGTTCTGTCTGTGTGTGTGTGAGAGAGAGAGAGCGACAGGGATTTTATGCCTTCTCTCTTGGGGTTATTTATTTATGACAGTTTTATCCCCCTATTCCTCCTAGGAGTCATGATGGGGTACACATTTCTCCATTTTATCCCTGCAACAACTCTGTGGGGTTAAAGTGAGAGAGAATGATTGCCTCAGGGTCCCCTGGTGATTTTCATGGTGAGGATTTGAATTTGGATCCATCCATCTGTCTGACATGGATGGTCCCCAACCTTTTTAGCTGCAAGCCCGTTAGGGGGTTCTGACATAGTATGACTGCAGTAGCAAAAAAATGGCAGCCACAAGCAGCGGTGTATTTGCCAGAGGGACATTAGATCACATGGGGGCGCCTGGTGGGCACCTGGCCCTGCCCGGCTGCTCTTTCAGCTGGTGGAGGAGGTGGCTGTGGTCCTGGGCAGCCTGGCAGGGTGGGGCTGGGCTGGGCTGGCGGGTGGCCTGCGACAGGCCTGGCCCTGCCAGGCTGCCTGGGATTGCCACCGCCCTCCTCCTCCAGCGAAGGTAAGTGGGGCACAGGGGTGGTGGGGGAGTGGGGAGGCCCTGGGCGCCCTTTCCCCCTGGCATGTCTCTGGCCGCAAGAGAAAGAACCAGACACAAAACGTCTGCTGCTGTTTATCTTCAATCACTCATGAAGATCCGTGTGCTGTGGTGGTGGTGGTGTGAGGGTAGCTGTAACAACTGTAGTGGTGAAGAGTGGTGGACTCTAATCTGGAGAACCAGGTTGGATTCCCTGCTCCTCCGCATGGAGTCTGCGGGGTGACCTTGGGCCAGTCACAGTTCTCTCCAAACGCTCTCAGCCCCACCTGCCTCACTAGGTGCCTGTTGTGGGGAGAGGAGCGGAAGGAGTTTTTCAGCCCCCTTGAGATTCCTCAGAGGCAGAGGCAGCAGCGTATAAGAACCAGTTCATCTTCTTTAACATGCTACGGTTGAACAGGAGCTTCGCTGCAGAAAACGTCCACCCGGTCCTGCCCATTTTCTAAAAACACTTGTTGGCCCCATGGAAAATATTGGCAGGCACCATGTTCAGGGGGGGAGGTTTTTTTCCTGCGCTAACCATTATCCCACATTGTCTCTCCTTTTCTTTGATGTCTGTATCATCATGATTGTTTCAACTGAGCTGCTAATCCAACAGGTACATGGGGAATTATTTAATGGGGAGAGGCAGAGGGTAATTGAACTAATTATCAGTGATAATTAGAAGTGATAATTTAACTAATTATGAAGGGCACAGTAGGGGACCTAGAAGGGCAGGGGGGCTGGGGCCATCCCGGTGCCTATGGGCAGGGGCTGTTATGGCGCTGGGGGTCAAAGGAGAATGGTTTTCAGAAGGCTCACTGGATGTCTTCGTGCCACTGCTCCTTCTGCTCTGCCCCCTGTCCAAAGGGAGGTAGGGAGGTGACTGGCCCACTGGCCCAGTGGTGCTGCTTTTGAATGCTAGGTCAGCCCTGAGTAGGACAGCCCTCATCCAGTATTTGATTCTGGATGAGGGGGCTGGCCTGACTTGTATAACAGAGACCTGGGGAGGGGGTTAGAACTGACCTAGCTTATCCCCAAAGGCTATCAGGTGACACACCAGTCCAGACTAGCCATAGTCCACATTCACCAGGCGCCCCTCTCGTCCTGTGTTCAGAGTTGAGAGTTTGATTTGGTGTTTGGCCAGAGAGATAAGTTGGGATTGTTGCTGGTGTACCGCTCACCCCCCCGCCCTGCAGCCTCTCTGACTGAGGTAGCAGAGGCAGTCTCAGAGGTGGTGGTGGATTCCCCTAGGACTGTTGTTCTGGGAGACTTCCAACAACCACACTGAGGATGTCTCTGACAGACCGGCTCAGGACCTCATGGCCACCATGGGGCTATCTCAATTTGTGTCTGGGCCAACCCATGTATGGTACTCTCGCTCTGGTGTTTGCAACAGGGGGAATGGGGGTTGATCTGTTGATTGGAGGGCTGGTGACTCACCGATTGTCATGGTCGGATCATTACCTGGTGAAGTTTGGACTGCTGGCTGCTCCTTCCCACCGCAGGAGTGAGGACCCTGTTACAATGGCCTGCCCCTGGCGAAGAATGGAGTTTGGTGGATTCCTGATAGCTCCGGGGGAGTTTCCAGGCGACCTGGTTGGAGCTTCTGCCGAGTTCTTGATTTCACTGTGGAATGGTGAAATTAAGAGGGCCATCGACACAATTGCTCCCGAGCATCCCCGCCCTGCCTGTAGAGCCCGCTCAGCCCCTTGGTTCAATGGGGATGAAACAGGAGGGGCAACAGCTAGAGCGCAGGTGATTGAAATCCCACTGCAGGTTAGAGCCCATTTTCGGGCCTATCAGGTGATGTTGAGGAGGCAAAGAGAGTTTACTTCTCCTCCATCATTGCATCCTCAAATAGTCATCCAACAGAACTGTTCCGAGTGGGGAATAGCTTGCTATCCTGCAACCTGGGGGTAGGGGCTGGGACACCCCCCAGAGATCTGTTGTGAGACTTTTGCTGGGCACTTCTGGGACAAAATTGCCCAGATCCGTGGGGGATTGGATGCCACCATTGAGCAGTTCTCAGTGGGGGTGTCCAGAGGGCCATCTGGTCATGTTGTGATGGATCCGTTTCAGTTGCTGCCATCAAAACGGGCTGGTATCGGAGGCCGATAGTAGCCCCGTTCGATGGGACCGCTTCCAAACTTCCCTACTTCATCTTGCAACTCAATGCCCACTTGGAAGACTATGATGATCTATACCGGTCTGAACGCGAAAAAATACGGGACATCGGCTCAGTCCTGGATGGGGCAGCAGCCGACTGGTTCGTGACTGTTTTGGATTTGCAGGATGAGGACTCTCGTACAGTGCCCGCATTCCTCCAAGCTTTAAGAGCTGCCAAGATCCAGGCTCGCTGAATGAAGCCATCCGCATCTATCAAAACCATCCAGCAAGGCAACCGCCTGCTTGCAGAATTTGTCCCAGGAATTTCGTGCGGCGGGCTGCTCGACTTCCCTCCTGAGTGGCCTGAACGCATGAAATGCGAACACTTCTCAGATGCTGTGGACAGGCAAACCACGTGGAACGGTGTTTCTTAATCTCGGGTTCCTGCGTACTATTGCAGATTGGATCCAGTTGGGTCTCAGGTGGCGCCTCGCTTGGAATATCGCCACAAGGAGGCCGTCAGCCACGCTCTAAAACCACTACTGTGTCTCACTCAAATCAAGCTTCTCCAGCCAGCTTCCTACCAAAACCACCTCTGGAACGCCGGTCAATTTGGATTGTGTCTTTTACTAAGCGGAGGGCCAGGTCATCTAGCCGGCCAATCTGTCCCAAGAAGCAAAACCAACCGCCTTCCAGCTCCGCGCACTCCGCCTGCTGCCAAACCACCATCAAGCAGGTCAGGGGTCAGCCTCCCACTGGCTCGCTCTAAAGCGTGGACCAGGCGACCCAGAGGAGGGGAAGCAGCTGTTTGCCTTTTCTCTTCAGCTCCCATGGACATGGGGCCCGACTCCTGACGCTGGGTGGGAGCGAAGGCAGCGCTCCCATTACTGTTCAAGCATTTCTTGGCCAACCCCGCTAAATGGCACACACTTCCCCAAGCATTATAGCCTCGGCCCTTGTGGGATTCCGGCTGCTCCCACTGCTTAATGCGGCTCCCCAGGTGGCAGAGGGGAGCTAGGTCTAGACCGAATTCCCCTGGCTAAGCCTCCATACCATTTCACCCAAATGGATCGGCAGCCCTCGAAACGTAAGGACCGCCCAGTACAAAAACACAGCCGGGTTCTCCTCCACGCTAGTACCAACCATTGGGGAGAAAATTAGTTTTCATTTTGGCCAGTGGCCAAACACTCCATAGTTTTGGGTGCATGCTCTTGTTATTGTTACATGAACCAAAAGTTCATTTGGAAAGAAAAGGATCCTAGAATTCACTGACCCTCCCTGCGGTAGAAACACATGAATTGGGAAGAAAACCCAACGCCTCCTGACACACCCCCCTCTCTGGCTTCCTCTCTTTCAGTGATTGCTCCCGATTCTATTGGCATCCCACCTGCATATCAGGATCTAGCCAGAGCTCTTTTCAGGAGCAGGAATGCGATCAGTTGCCACCCCACAGAGACACTGACTGTAAGATTGTCATACAACCAGGGGCAACAACTACCCAAGGGTAGAATCTACCGCGATGAGTCCTTAAATGAGGAGAAGCGAATCCTCAGCCTTCTTAGACAAGAACCCTTGCTCGCTGGTTCATATTGTATGGCTACTAAACACACACACACGCTGCTCCTTGCAGTTGTTTGTCAAAAAGAAAGATGGGTCTTTACGGCTTTGGTACAGATTATCGAGGTCTCTCAATGCGGGTCTCCCTGTCCAATAAATATCCTTTGCCTTTGATCATAGGACCTTTTAGATGCACTCGCAAAGGACGATTTTTCACTAAATTGACTTGAGAGAAGCTTACTACAGAGTCAGAATTATTAGCTGAAGGATATGAAACAACCTTTTGATCCGCGCTTAATACAAAGTTTGGACAGTTTGAATATTTAATAATGCCATCTCGGGTTAAGTGTGCGGGGCCCCCGGAGCTTTCATGGCCCTTATCAAACGGTAAGTTCTCCAATGATTTGGCTGTACAAGGGAGTTGTTGTATAACTTAGATGACGCTTTTAATTCTACTCACAAACTATAGAAGAGCATGAAATATTGGTTCGAGAGGTATTGAAACGCTTTGCTTGACAACTCTCTCTCTTTGCCAAACTCTCCAAAATGCTGCTTTCACTCAGACCTCCATTGACTATTTGCTGGTCGGATCTCACCCGAGGGCTTAAAAATGGATCCCAAGTGTTGAAATTGACGCGAGTCCTCCAATGGCCTGCCCCCCCACCAACCGCAGAGTTAGAACTCCAGTCGCTTCTTTTGGTTTTAAGCTAATTTCTATCGTGATTTTATACCCCAATTTGCTGAACTGACTCTCCCTCTCACAGACCTCTTTAACGCACTAAGTGGGTAAAGATCCACTTGTCCCGCCAAGCCCGGGCCCCCCCTTTCCTGGTCTGGAGGAATGTCAAACAGCCTTTCAACTATTAAAATCTAAGTGCTAATTACCAATTTAACCTATCCTAAAGCACCTCTGGACCCAGATCTCCCGGTTGTGGTTCACGTGGATGCCTCGGACAAAGCACTTGGGGTGCCCTGTTGCAGAAAAAAATAAAGATGGTAGGCTGGTTCAGCAAGCTTATTTGTCTAAAAAAGTTCCTTCTTCAGGTGTCAAACTCAACTGGATCTGTGGGAGACAAAGAGACTGGGCGGCCATCAAAGTAGCACTCTCCACTTGGCCACTGGCTGGAGGGGGCTAAGCACCCCTTTCAAGTTTGGTCGGATCATAAAAAAACCTGGCAGCTCTTTCCACCCCCCCCCTCAAGATGTCCTCAAACAACCACATTGTTGGGCTCCATTTCTTTTCTCAAGCTTCTCTTTTTACAGTCCATTTTTTCCCAGGGAAAACCAACAACTGGCTGCTACGCGCTACTTCGCTACCCGGGGAGGTGGGTGGAGCTGCCTTACGACATTCCCACGCACTGTTCTTTCCCCCTCCCAGCTGGGGTTGGCTGTCACCCGATCTCAAACGGCCCACTTCTCCTCCCTCCACCCCCCCCATTCCCAGCCTCTGCTTGCTCTCCTTTCCTCCCAAGTGGAACTGGAGCGAGGCGTGGCTGCACTCCAGCCCTCCAGCAGCTCGGAAGGAGACTCCCACCATGCTTAAGAATGGAGTTTGGCGGAGGGGGGAATGTTGGTAACGCTGCCTCCCTCAAGGCAGGGTTCTTGAGGCTTGCCACGCATTGGTCTGCCGTTCAGCTGGACATTTTGGCTTTTGAAAACTCTGCATTTAGCCCGCCGGCAGTTCTGTGGCGCCAGAATGCGCAAAGACATTGAGGGCATACATTAAAGGCCGCCCGGTTTGTGCAGAAGCCAAGACCTATTCCGGGAAAGCCCCATGGACTGGAACCGTCTCCCGGTAGCCTCCTCAGCCTCTTGGGAGGTCATCATCTCTATGGATTTTATTACAGACTTGTCCCGAAAGTCATGGCAACACAGTTTTATGTGGGTGGTGGTAGACTTATTCTCTAAGCAAGCCCATTTTATTCCATGTGCTTCCATCCCCTGCGCTCCTAAGTTGGCACTGTGGCTGTTTATTCAACATCAACATGTTTCTTACCGCCTCCATTCCGCACTCATAAGGTGGTCTCCAACCAAGGCCCCCAATTCATCTCAAAGTTTTGGAAAGCGCTTTTGGGGTTGTTAGGGGTCAAGCCGTCAGCCGCCCTCTACCAATGCGCTGCCAAAGTGCATCACGGCGTAGACGGATGAGAACGTAACAGAACCCTAGAGCAGTATTTACGTTGTTACACCAACTACCACCAAGACAATTGGTGCGAGCTTATTCCGCTTGTCGAGTAATTTCTATAACAATGCAGTTCATAGTAGTACAAAAGAAAAACCCCTTTGGAAATTGTGTCTGGTCAGCTCCTTCCCCGCCAAGCAAGCCACAACTACCCAAGCTGCCAAGTGCGTTGGACCCCCCAGGAATTTCAATAATGGATTTCTCTATCCCTAGTCGAGGGATGGGAAGTTGGTCCAGACCGCCTTTTACAACAAGCAAAGGACTCCCAAAAACTGCAGGCGGATAAACACCGCTCGGATTTCCTCTCTGCGTGTGGGCTCCTGGGTGTATTTATCTACAAAAAAATCTTAGAGACGTGTACATAAATTCTTCTCTCCAAATCTTGGCAAGAGATTTGTGGGACCTTTTCAGATTACTGTAAAGTGATTAATGATGTCACTGCCCGCTTAGGATTTGCTCTAACTCTCTTAGTGCAACATCCATCCTGTCTCTCCCATTCCAGCTTGCTCAAGGAGGCTCCCCGCCTCGATGCCTGGTGCACGACCCGCCGGAGAGGCTCCCCCACCCACTATTGATGGCCAAGCAAACACTCACTTAAATTGGACGCTTTATCCTGACTCTCGCTTTAATCGCAAACGCTTGTACATTTAGTTTCTTGGGTGGGATATTCCTCTGGGTATAATCAATGGGTTTATTCCTAAAACATTGAAGCCTCCCCACCCTTATTAAGCTGCTTTCCACCCAAGGCTTCTCCGACAAACCTGGGGGGAGGGGGTCTTCTTTAGGGGGGGCAGAGTGTAAGGGATTCAATGGTGTTGATGGAGAGTGAACCTTGAGTGCATTCCACAGCCCGGGCGGTGAGCCGGATGCATCAGCGGAGACTTTTATCTTCATGGCGCTGAGATGAAGCCTCTGTTCCCATGGGAAGCAGGAAAGGGGGATGGGGTGACTGGTATTATAACCTGTGCTTCTGGCGGGAAGTGTCATTCCTGCCACTGCGTGTATTTGAGCTTTCTAAGATGTCTTAATAAATGGACTTTTACTCCAAAAAGCCTTTTATTTCTGCTTCTATGGAATTCCTTACAATCTGAGGATGTGGATAGGTTGCTCGCAGGGATGTGGGCCTCCACTTGCCTTCTGGACCCGTGCCCATCTTGATCCAGGGAGTTGTCAATGCCTCATTGAGGGAGGAGGTGATGCCGCTGGCTCTTAGGGAGGCAGTGGTTTGCCCCCTTCCGAAGAGGCACTCCCTGGATCCCACAGTTCTGGACAATTACCGTCCAGTTGCCAGTGTCCCCATTTTAGGGAAGGTCCTGGAGACAGTGGTGGCCACTCATCTGCAGACACACCTGGAGGAAGCGGACTGTCCGGATCCATTTCAATCTGGTTTCAGGTGGGGTTTCAGCACAGAAACGGCCTTGGTCGCCCTGATGGATGACCTTTACCGGGAGAGGGACAGGGGAATTCCTCCCTGTTAGTTCTTCTGGACCTCTCAGCCGCTTTTGATTCCATTGGCCATGTTATCCTCTTGGGGTGGCTCTGTGAGTTAGGCTTGGCGGGCATTGTTCCTCAGTGGTCCTTCCTTTGGGGCAGGCTCCAGAAAGCAGCAGTGGGTGGTTCCTGCTCCCAGCTCTGGCAGCTTCATTGTGGGGTTCCCCCATCGATGCCAGCTGAAGGGAGGGTGGGGATTTTTAATAATGTTTTTATTGACTGTTTTTAAAGGATGTTTTAATGGTGGTTTTTAATGTTAATGTGACTCGACGTCACAAAGGTGTTGTGCTCCCCTCCATTCCCCTGAATGGTTTTTTAAATGTTTCTTCTTGAAAAAAACTGAGGTGGTGAACACACAAATGTATTTGTGGAATATTATTTTTATTGTTTTTAAAATGTGGACTTCCAATGTGAAAAATATGGGGAGGGTGCGTCAAAGCTGTAGGCTGACTCAGAGCCTGATGACTTCGGGTTCATTTGGCCTGCAAGCTGTGAAGCTCTGAAAGACGCTGAGCTCCTGCATTGGGTGAAGAATCCATTGTTAGGGATGCTGTGATTTTTACCCCCCCTCAAAAGCAGTCAAAAATTGAACTTGCCTTGCTCGTAGTGCTTGTTCTGTGTTGTGACCAATTTTCACATAAATATCTTGATGATTTGCTTGCCATTGAATTTGAAAATGAACAGCCTTTCAAAAAAGTTTGCACCTGCACAGTTGTGGAGATCAGTATGCTGGCTGGCTGGATCTTCACACTCAGGGAATCAGCCTGAGCAGGTAGACTCAGTGTGGCGAAACGGGCTTGCTTTTGGCTGGCAGGCCCTATTTTGCACTCTGCACACCCCCAGGAGTTACCGACTTTTCCTGGGGAGGGCTAACTTTCTCTTTGGGTATGCTGCCACCACCTGATCATTTGAGGACTGCCTGCTGGGGAAGATCAGGATTTCCCAGCTTCCTTTCCAACTGTACGAGGCCCCTGCCTCAGTTTCCCCTTGGTTCCCCTCTCCTGGGTTCCACAGGGTAGACTGGAAATCCTGGAGGAAAAGCTGCTCAGCCTTCCTCTACCTCCTGTTTAAATAGCGTGTCCAAGACAGTGGGGCATACGTGGTACAGAGAACTTTCCTCCACAGCTAAGGTTTTAAAAAGTATTTATTAAAAAGAAAATGATTACCATATGTTTTGTAGCACACACCAGATTTAGCAAAGGGTTACTAAAGATAGAAAGGAGATAAAACGCATAAAATCCTCTTTTCCTCTATCACTCAATACACACATACCCCTGGCTAAAGATGGCAGAAAGCAGGGTAGGTCCTTAAAGCTTAAAATGTTGCCATTGGCAAAGAGCTCCCATTACCTGGCTGAGCACATGGTCCAGAAAATGGCTGCCACCTTCCCAGTTCAGGCAAGAGCTCTGCTCCACTCCAGAGAGACCTGAGCAAAAAAGAGCCCTCGCCCGGCTCTTCCCCTCAATTTATCAGATCCCAGACCCCACCCTCCTTTGACCAGGTCAGGCTGGGTCAAGATATCATTTCCCCCTAGGTCAGGTAGCATTTCCTGATGTTTCTCTGGGATTTCTAAGTCCTCCAAATCTCTGGTACCTGGTTGGAGAAGGAGAGGATGAACGAAAAAGGAAACGAAAGGGGGGGGGGGGGAGAGCCATTTCTCCACACTCAGCATTAGGACCCGTGTTACCCAGCAGGGCTTACTCCCATAACAGTGCTCTCAAGATTGGACTGCATGTTTCCTGGGCTTATCATGGGCAGCCAATTAAAATCATCTATACCACACTGTATGTGTTGCTTTGCACAACCATAACCGGTGGCTTGAACCATAATTTATTTATTTCTTCTATGTCTTCTATGTCTTCTATGTCTTCTATTTATTTATTTATTTATTTATTTATTTATTTATTTATTTATTTCTTCCTTCCTTCTATTTCTTTTTCACTTGCAGAATTCAAGGTACCTAACAATATAAATAAAACAATTGTACACAACACAATGAATGAGGCAACAATCATAAAAACAATGTATTGTCGAAGGCTTTCACGGCCGGATTCAACTGTTTCTGGTGGGTTTTCCGGGCTGTGTGGCCGTGGTCTGGTGGATTGTGTTCCTAACGTTTCGCCTGCATCTGTGGCTGGCATCTTCAGAGGTGTATCACAGAGAAAAGTCTGTTTCACACTGTGTCTAAGTGAGAAGGGAAAGTTTAGTTTAGTCCATGTCCCAGGGTGGGGAACCAATCATTAAGTGTTTGGGTGGAACTTGCTATGCAAAGGTGTGGTTGAGTGCATTGTATTGCGGGTGGGGTTATCAGTCCATTTTTTAAGTACTGGGAGCCAGGCTTTGCCTAATTTTTTAATGTCCCTTTCTTAATTGAAGTTCTCTCCTGGTATTTAGTGAATTTCAATGAAGATGCTCCCTGTGCAGTCTGGACATAGTAAGCTTCTGGAATTGTCCGAGAATTTCCAGTGTTCTCAAATAAAAATAGCCATTATGTCCAGTTTTTTGTTTTAACACTTACATGTTCTGCAACTGCAGATTTTTCAGGATGGTTCAAGCCAACAGCAATTGTCTTCGTGGTTCCTTAATAATGGATCTGAATGCTGCTGCATTTTGTGGTTCCCTATGTAGACCTTTCCACAGCTACAGGGTATGTGCTGGATATACTCCTGCAGAAGTCGCGGGGGTCTCTCTTGTCCCTTTGCTGAAATGCTGCAGTAGCATTTGGCTGTATTTCTTCCTGGTGGGTTTGAAGATGATCTGTAGGTAATGCTTTTTCATCAGTTTCCCTATTTGATCTGTGATTCCCTTGATGTATGGTAGAAATATTTTTCCGGTGGTGGGCTGTTTCTCCTCAGTCCTCTGGGTTTTTCTTGGCCTTAAAGCTCTTCTGATTTCTGTAGTGGAGTAGCCATTAGCCTGCAGAGCCCAGTCTAGATGGTTGAGTTCATCAGGGCGGAGATGAAGTTCACAAATGCGTTTTGCCCGATCTGTCAGAGTTTTGATTATGCCCCTTTTCTGTTGTGGATGATGATTGGAGTTTTTATGTAAATACTGGTCTCTGTGTGTTGGTTTTCTGTATACTGTGTGGCCCAATTGGTGGTTGGGTTTGCGAAAGACCAAGGCGTCTAAAAAAGGCAGTTTCCCTTCTTTTTCAGTTTCCATGGTAAATTGTATGTTTGGGTGGATGCTGTTAAGGTGGTTCAGAAAATTCAGCAGTTCCTCCTCACCATGGCTCCAGATTGTAAAAGTGTCATCCAAAAATCAGAACCAAGTTGCAGGTTTCCTGGGTGCTGTTTTGAGGGCTTGTTTCTCAAAATGTTCCATGTAGAAATTGGCTATCACTGGGCTGAGGGGGCTTCCCATGGCCACCCCATCGGTTTGCTCATAATAATCATTGTCCCACTGGAAGTAGCTGGTTGTTAGGCAGTGTTGAAATAAAGCTGTGATGTCATCTGGAAACATCTGGCCTATGAGTGCAAGTACTCCAAATACTAGCCAGGGTCCAGGCTGAGAGTGGGTGACTGGCCCAAGGCCCCCCAGCAAGTTTCCACGGTGCCAATGGGGATTTGATCCTGGATCTGATGCCTTAACCACTACACCCTACTGGCTCTCATAAAACGCATAAAGACATGAAAGGCCATAAATTAAAAGTCCTAGTTAGGACTGCCAATAAACAGAAACTAAATCCATCAAATGCAGTCCCAAATAAAACCGACTTCAGCTGCCCTCTGACAGTGGGGGGGGGGGGGCAAGTGCCTTGCTCCTTGCAGGTGAGGTCGTTGCATAATCCTGGGGCTGCCACCAAAAAGGTCCTCTCTGGAGCTTCGATTGATTGGTGGGGCTGTCAGGATGGCCTCTCTCTGTGATCTTAGTTTCCAGGCAGCAACATGGAGAAGAGGACACCCTGGTTCCAAATCATGTAGGGCTTTTTAAAGAACGAAACCTACACTTTGAACTGGGCTTAGGAGTGGGTTGGTGGCCAGTGTAATTGCTGTAGTATCAGAGTCATGAGCAGCAGTGTGAGATCATGTAAATCCAATTAATACAAATAAATTGACCATGCTCAGCGTTGGGAATCGGGAGGATATAAAAGGAAGAAGATGGGAAACCCTTAACAGATGAGCGACTCAGCAACTCCCACCCCATCAGGAATGAGGCAGCAAAGTAAACCTCTGCTTCAGCAAATCAATATCTTTCCCTCCCATGTAAGGTGGGCAAGCAAATTGGGGGTGAGGTGGTGAAGCAATGGTGAAGCACAGCAATTATTCGCGGGTGATCTGGACTCCTAGCCAGCCAGAATAGGCAAGACTATCATAGAGTGAGAAGCCTAGTAGGATCTTCAAAACAACCCTGCTTTTATTGATTCTTAAAACATGGAATAAGGCACGGGGAAAATAATGAGAGAACAGTCTCGTGCAAAGCATTTGTGATCAAAGTTCAAATGCTTGAAAAACCAGCAAACATTTTTTTCAGCGTCTGAGAGCCCCGTTTACTGTTTGAACCCAGACTGCAGCCTCAACAGGGGGTGATGGAGCACCACTGTTTAAAAATCTGTCTGCCTTTCTGTGGGGTTCAAGCAGAGGCGTAGCTCCAAGGGGACAAGGGGGCAGCAACGCACTGGGCACGCACCCCTGTGGGGGTGTGGAGAGGGTGTTCCAGGGACATGGCAGGTGTTCTGGGCGTGGCAGGGGCATTCCAGGGTTCCTGAGCAGGACAGGGATGGAGGACGCAGGGGTGCACCGGGCACTTTCCCCCCTTGCTATGCCTCTGGGTTCAAGGACAAACTGGGCAGCCAGACATATTTATTTCTTCAGGAACTGGCCCATTCAGGTATAAAACAAGATCATGAGGAAAGTCTAATTTTGATGTGAAAGGCAAAGTCTACTGAGGGGAGCCGAACCCTCCCAACACACACACTGACATTACCTCACAACAAGGATCCCCAGCTGGCACCAAGGCGCTTGCCGGCAGTTCATCTTGGTGGCCACCAGGTGTTTTTAGAAAGTGGGTGTGGCCCGAAGGGGACTTTTGCCCAGCAAGACTTCCAATTGGCTACTGGAAATTTGATTGGCTGTGCAGATTTAAAAAAAAAAATGTTGCTTCAGCAGCAATTCCCAATCCCACAACAAGGTTCTTAAGTGTGTGACTGAAGGCAAGCTGTGGCAGCCATTTTGTGCCTGGCACTGCCTCCTGTGTAGTGTTGCCACCCTTAAGGTGGCACCTGGAGATCTCCTGCTAGTACAATTTATCTCTGGAAGACCAAGATCAGTTCCCCTGAACAAAATGGCTGCTTGGAGGAATCATGCCCTGATGAGGCCCCTCCCCAAAGCCTACCCTCCTCAGCTCCACCCCTGCAAACCTCCAGATATTTCCCACATAAGAGCTGGCAGCCATGTGAGTCTCGTGGCAACCATTTTGAGGTTGGGTCAGAATTCTGAAGGTGGCCACAGGCTTGAAAAAGCTGGAGATCCCTGTTGTAGGACATAACCAAGCCAGCAGCAGAAGCGTATCGAGGGGAAATGGCTCCCAGGGGCAACGCCTCCTCTAAGCAACCCCCCACCCCATGCTCGGGGGTGGGGTCGAGGGCAGGGCTTGGACCCCCAGGCCTGGAGAGGGCAAAAGCTGGCCTGCACGGAGGCCAGGGGCGGGGCTCAGTGGTGTGCGGCTGGGGTGCATGCCATTTCGTCATGTGGGGGGGCGCCTGGTACCTGGCGCCCCCCTCTACATGACCGAAAGGTGTGTGCCCAGGGACATGGGTGAACCCTTGTCCCTATAGGCCATATGCCTCTGGCCAGCAGGAATGTATATGAAGTGATAAAGCACAGGGAGCAAAAAGCAGATGGTTTCAAATTTCTCCTCCCTGCTATTTTAACTCCATTATCCTGTCTTGATTCCCCCATTGCCTTAATTTTTATGCCAGCTTGTTTCCTCGAACCAAATTTCCTGTGTACATAGTGAGATGTTAGATATTAATCTGTGCATTAAGTCACTATTCTATATGATCAGAGGTGGGATGCAGCCTATTCGGTAGAACCGGTTACTAAAATTTTCTCAGTTCGGAGAACTGGTTATTAATGATTAACTCCACTAGGGACAAGGGGGTAATCTCTGTCCCTGGGTACAACAAATCTCATCAAGTGCAGGATGCAAAATCGTCCCCCAGGGCCCCCTGCAGCCCCCCTGCCCCCCATGGCACCCCACCCATGTGTGTACGAACTGTATGAAATAATACAATATATAGTAATTCTTTTTTTTTGTTCATTGGTATAAAGGTTGGGAAAGTATTATAGGTAAAGATTTTTCATTTTTTCCCCCTTGAAATTTATATTGGAAAGAGAGCAGTTTAAACTACTCTTTTAGATTAAGGATTTTGGATCTCTCCCTCTGTTAGTTTTCTTTCAAGTGGAATAGATAGAGTAGTTATAGGAATCTGAAGGGGAAGTTGAAAGTAGGGAGGGAAGGAAATATGGGAAGGAGGGAGGCAATATAGAATGTTTTAGTTGGGGGCGTTGAGAGAGATAGACAATTAGATATGTTTGTAATATGCTAACAATTGTAAACAGTTTTTGGTTTCTCTCCTTATGTTATTATTTAAAAATCAATCAATATAATTATATAAAAAAGAAATAATACACTACCATATGGTATATTGCTTTTTTAATACTTTAAACAGTCATTATTTGAATCTAGAGATGGGGCGAAGGGGAACTGCACCTGGGGCGTGCGCGCCCTGTGCCCTTGCCACAGCCCTGCCCAGGAATTCCCCACCCCAGAATGCCTGGCCACGCCCCCATCATGCCCCGCCCAGCCCCATTGGCGCTACGCCACTGTTTGAATCCCACCACCATCGGAACCTGTTACTAAAATTTTTGAATCCCACCACTGTAATACGATACACACACAATAATTATGCAGTCCACATAAATCTGAAAAACCAACTGTGAACATCCCAGCACTGAAACTGTTGTCAAAATGTTATTTATTAAAGACATTTTTATGTTGCCTTTCCACCCAAGCAAGATCTCCAAGGTGGTGAACATTAAAATATTAAAAACATTAGAGCAGCATTTGAAATAAGATGCATAGAATAATTAAACAATTCAATAGCAACTAAATAGACATACACATCCAAATAAAAGCACAAACTAGGAGGAGGAGACAAAACACTTAATGAATTTAAAAAGAAATCAAATAGCTCACTCAGAAGGTTCTGCATGTCGGACTCTCGAACGTGGAAATAACAGAGACCGTAAGAAAGTCCAAAAGCAGGTAATGCAAAGAGTAACAATGTAAAGCAGAATTTGAGCTAGAGAGCTCAGATCCAGGACTTATCTTTTAATCCCCCCCCTCCCCGTTTTGCCCCACACCAAATGTCCACTACAGTTTCTACTAGAAAGCTACAAAGTGTAAAGGTTTCAATGGTGTTGATGGTAAGGGCAGCCGCCTAACCTTGAGTACATTCCACAGCGCCCGGGCGCGATAAATAGCTTCGACGCCGAGAGACTTTATCTCTGCATCGGGAGATGAGAGGTCTCCGCTCCTGCATGGGAAGCGCTTTGCGGAGGGGGATGGGATGAATAGAGTTATAACCTGTGCTTCTGGCGGGAAGTGTCATTCCTGCCACTGCGTGTACTTGAGCTTTCTAAGATGTCTGAATAAACGGTCTTTTTTCACCAAAGAGCCTTTTATTTCTGCTTCTATGGAATTCCTTACATTGTGGCGTGAATCCTAATTCATCTATATCCCTAGTGCAGTGAAAATCTCTGGTGTCTCTCGCATGGAGAGTGTTGAATATTACTGCGGAAGGCGCGTAGCTCCCCTAAAGAGGGTTTCTCCACCTTTCCCTCTCTGGATTCCTGAGGAACGCCGGAGAACTGGGCTCGCTAGTGATTCTCCTTCAGCCCTCGTATCAGCACGAAGTCTTCCTTTACTCCGCGTTGGAATCCAGTGGACGATTTAATTTAACGCTCATGGGGACTTATATAGGCCAAGCTTTTGGGGCGCTTTGGTTCATGGATCGAGCGCCTGTGGATCGGGTATCTACCCTCGCTTTTCGTGATGGATTACAAAACCTCAGATGCAACTCTGTCATGGAGGAGACGGGCCTGACCACCTTTCATGCGCAAACCCAGGGAGTCCATTGAACGCATTCCTGACTCAGATATTGGTGATGCTCCCAAAGAACCACCGTGGTACAGCATCTGGGGCCTCGTCCGGCGGACACTGGGACTAAACCTGGGATTGGGAGGGGTGTCCGGTCATCGCCCGGATCGGGACTTCTGGATCCCGGTCACGCTTAATGCACTTTGTGGGAGCTAACACCGGTGGCTACGGTGTCTCCTGCCATGTCTCGCTTCCAGACCGACTCGAAGAGTCCGGAGAGTTTTTCCTGCACTCCCAGCTTCGGATCTGTTCCTCTCCCATCGAAAGAAAAACTGGGATGAGGGAAGTGGGTCACGCGATGCCCAAGAAGCATGGACCCTTGAACGGCCAGCTATGGGAGTGAGGCGAACGTGGCACAGTTGCAGCAAGCAGCCAAACCTGCAGAGGGACTACCGGAACAGCAACGCGAAAAGAAGTCCAACTCGAAGTTGGACCGCAAGCAAAGATGCGCCTAACGCATTACCATGCGCAGAACCCGTCAGCCCATGATAAGGTCCTGGGAAATACTCCAGACTGGATTTACAGCGGCAACGCCAAAGCCGCTCAGGCCTCCTTGGCGCGACGCAGCGTGAGCTCCACTGCAGCTATTAAACGGACGACCTAACTGGCTGAAATTGGAACGGTGAAAAGCAGCCCTGCATGCTATACCAGGATGCATTGACCCCTCAAGGAGAGAGGGTTGGCTGGCGCTGGGAGAGGGAAACTGAGGAAGCAGCAGACCAGGAAGCCCCTAAGTTGGAGTCTAAGTGCCGCTACTGATAACTGCCGGGCGCTTAGAGGGCAACGGGTTGGTCCTGCCACTCCAAACGCCAGCTGCAACGCATTGGACATCAGGCCTTCCTCCGATTCCGCCCTGTGCAAATCACGCGTTCAACCTGCTTCAACTCCGCAGGTAACCGCCGCCAGCTTTGAGCTGCGGGAAAGGGGTTACTATAGGCTCCCGATACCTGCCGTCTGCTTTGATGGGACCGCCCAAGCTTCCTACTCTTATTTTGCAAAACCATGCCCACTATGGAGGGACTAAGTGATGATTTATACCGGTTCGAGCGCTGAAATACCGGGACATCGGCTCAGTCCTGGATGGGTATATTTAATTGGTTTGTGACCCTTTTTGATTTGTGTAAGATGAAGACTCTCGCATCGGGTGCCCAAGATTCCTCCAAGCCTTAAGAGCTGCCAGCTTCCAAGATCCGGCGTAAAATGAGGCTGTCCGCATCATCAAAACTATCCAGCAAGGCAACCGCCCCGCTTGCAGAATTCTGTCTGCGAATTTGCAGCGGGCGTATGCTGCTCTAATTCCCTCCTGAGTGGCCTGAACGCATGAAATGCCAATACTTCTCAGATGCTGCTTGACGGGGCTGCGCGAAACGGTGCTTTTAATTCGGTTCCTCGTGACTGTTGCTGATTGATCCAGTTAGATCCCGTGGTGGCGCCTCAGCTTGGAATATCGCCGCGTCGAGGCCGCCTACGCCAAGCCTGCCACTGTCAAGGCCCACCAAGGCAAGTTTTTCCAGTCACTTCTACCGACCACTTTGAGCTGGCCGCCACGACATTGATTGTGCCTCACTCAAGCGATGACCAGGTCAATAGCCGCCAACTGTCCGGCTAGAACAAAACCAACCGCCTCGCCACGCTGGCATTCCCCATCTGCCAAGCTAACACGCAGTCGGGCTCGCCCGACGGGCTCTCTTCGGCGGTCATCAAGGCTGCCACCCAGAGGAGGGGGGAAGCAGCTGTTTGCCTTTCTTTCAGCTCCCCTAGCGGATATGTGGGTCCTAATTTGACGCCGTGTGAGTGAAGGTAGCGCCCCATTACTGTCCAAGCGCTTCTGGCCAACCCCGCCAAACATACTCTCGCATTATAGCCTCGCCCCTGTGGATTCTGGCATGCTCCCATTGCTTTCTTAATGCGCCCCAGGTGGCAGAGGAGCTAGGTCTGGACCAAATTCCCCGGCTAAGCTCCATACCATTCACCCAAATGGACGGCAGCTCCCTCTCGAACCAAGGACCGCCCAGTTCAAAAACACAACCGGCTCTCCTCCTGCTGGCACCACCATTGGGAGAAAATTAGTTTTATTTTGGCCAGTGGCCAAACACTCCATAGTTTTGGGGATGCCATGGTTATTGTTACATGAACCAAAGTTCATTTGGAAAGAACGGATCTTAGAATTCACTCGGACCCTCCCGCGTGAACACATGAATTGGGGAAAACTCAATCCTCCTGACACACTCCCCTGGCTCTTCATCAGCCATTGCCCCGATTCTATTGACATCCCACCGGGCGTACTCAAGATCTAGAAGCCAGAGTTTTTTTCAGGAGCAAGAATGCGACATCAGTTGCCACCCCATAGGACACTGACTGCAAAATCGCTATACAGCCAGGGGCTTAACCGCCCAAAGCAGTAGAATTCAACCGTGATGAGTCCTAATGAGGGAGAAGGAACTTCGGTTCTTGGACAAGAACCTCGCCAAGGGTTCATACGGGCGTGGCTACCAAAACAATGACTACCACACGCCAGTTCCGCTTTGTTTGTTAAGAAAGATTGGTCCTTACGGCTTTGCGACAGATTGATCGAGGTTCTCAATGCAGTCTCCCCTGTCCAATAAATATCCTTTGCCCTTTGATCAAGGACCTTTAGATGCACTGGGCAAAGGGCGATCTTTACTAAATTAGACTTGAGGAGAAGCTTCTACTACAGGGTCAGAATTGGCTGAAGGCTATGAACACTTGATCATGCCATCACAAAGTCAATAGTTTGGAATAATTTACAATGCTATTCGGGTTAAGTACTCGGGCTTTTATGGCCCCCCATCAACGAAGTTCTCCACATTTCCATTGCAGGCCAAGGGAGTTGTGGTATACCTAGGATGACGCTTTAATTTATTCACAAACCATAGAAGAGCATGAAGCATTGGTTCGAAGCATTGAAATCTGCTCAACAACAACTCTCGCTAAACTCCAAAATGTTGTTTCCAATTCAGACTCCATTGACTATTTGTTACCGATCTCACCGAGGGCTTGGAATGATCCTGCTGTACTGACGTCCCTCCAATGGCCTCGTCCTTCACCAACCAAGAAGAACTCCAATCTTTCACTTTGTTAATTTCTATCGTGGGATTCTTTATACCCCACCGCTGGAGCTGGACTCTCCTCACAGACCTCTTAATGACTAAGGGGTAAAGATCCACTGTCCGCCAAGCCCGGCCCTTCCTGGTCTGAAGAATGTCAAACAGCCTTTCAGCTCTTAGTAAAGTCTGCTTTTACCACCTATCCTAAAACACTCTGACCCAGATCTCCCGCCATAGGTTCACGGGATGCTCTCGGACAAAGCGCTTTTGGGGCAGTCCCCTGTTGCAGAAAAAAAAAAATAAAGAAGGTAGGCTGGTTCCGTGGTGCTTATTTATCAAAGAAATGCGCCAACCTTAACTGGACTGGTGGGGATAAAGAGACTGCAGCCATCAAAGTAGCACTCTCTCCACTTGGCGCCACTGGCTGGAGGGGCTAAACACCCTTTCAGGTTTGGTCGATCACAAAAACCTGGGCCTTCTTTCCACCCCCCCCTCAAGATGTCCGCAAAACAACTCCGGCGGGGTCGTATTTCTTCGCTTCTTCTACAGTCCATTTTTCCCCGGAAAACCAATAACTGGCTTGACGCTGCCTTCGCCAAGCAATTCGAGGGGGCAGTTGCCCACGACATTCCACGACCGTTCTTCTCCTCCCAAGTTAGGGACTGGTTGCTCCTCATCTTCAACGCTCACCCTCCTCTTCACGCCCACCAACTGCCTCCTTTCTCAGTAACCGGTAGAGGCGGGTTGCACGAGCTCCAGTGAGGCGACTCCAATTCGCGCTTTGAGACGTGGGAGTTTCATGGAGGGGGAAGCAGCAATGCTGCCTCCTCAACAGCAGGTTCCTGAAGCTTCCGCCACATGCCCGCCGCTGGACATTTCCGCTTGAAATCCTGCATTTGCCCGCTGCAGGCGAATGCAAGGACATTGAGGCATATGGTTACGCTGCCTGCCAGCAGCCAAAACTATTCCTGTAGCCCCGCTGGCTTTGCTTTTGAACTCCCTTCCCGGTGGCCTCAGCCTTTGGGAAGTCATTCCAGACTTTTATTACAGACGTTCCGAAGTCATGGCAACACGGTCTTTATAGGTAGTGGTGGTGGACTTTATCTTCGCAAACAGTTTTATCCATGTGCTTCCATCCCCTTCCGCCCTTGCTAGCACGGGTTGTTCATTCAACATGTTTACCATCTGGCTAATTCACTGCTAAGGTGGCCCACCCATGCCCACCTATTTCTGTTCTGAAGTTACGCTTTTTAAAGCTGTTGGGGCGAGCCTCGCAGCGTCGCCGCCTTTACCACGCTCAGTGACGAAACGGAGAGAAATCAACAGAACCTTTTAGGATAGTATTTTACGCTGTTACACCAACGCTTCACTCAAGCACACTTAAAAGTAGCTCATTCCGCTTTATGAGTAATGCCTTTATAACAATGCGGTAAGTTCACAGCAAAAGAAACCTTCGAAATCGTGTTCGTCGCCGCTCCCGCCGCTAAGCCGAATTCACCGCCAGCTTTGGATTCTCCAGAGTTTAACAATGGATTTCATCCCCAGCCAGGGATGAAATGTCCTTCAGACCGGGCTTACAACAGCTAAGGACTCCTCAAAAGCCGCAGCAGATAAGCACCGGATTTTCTCAAGCGCGGTGGCGCTAGTGTATTTTGCTCCTACCAAAAATCTCAGAGACGCATAACTTTCCGCACCAGTAAAAGATTCGTAACTTTTCAGATTACGCTACCACGATGTCACTGCCCGATTGATTTGCTTCAATCCCCTTAGTAATATTCATCCTGGTTCTTCTGCATTCCAAGCATTTCATATGCTCCGCTTCCCGACATGCTCTGCACCACCCGCCGGAGAGATTCCTAACAACTATTATTGATGGCCACAAGCATCATTTAAATTGACGCTTCATCCTGACTCTCGCTTTAATCGCAAACGCTTTTGCAATATTTAGCTCCTGCAGTGGATTCGGGTATAACTTCAATGGGTTTATTCCAAAATACTTCCCTTTGTTTCTGCTTTCCACCGCCTTTCCGCGATAAACCCGGGAGGGCCCTCTTTATGCGAGGCAGATGTAAAAATGCCTCCAATGGTGTTGATGCAGGCGGGCAAGTCAGCCTAACCGATGCATATCCCACAGCCCATGAGCACAGGCTCTATCGGGCGGAGACTTTATCTCTGCGCTGGGAGATGAGGTTCCGTCTTCAGCTATAGAGGATGGATGAATAGAGTTATAAACTAAAAGGCTTGGCTGAAGTAAGCCATCTGCCACTGGCGCAATTTTGAGCTTTCTAAGATGTCTGAATAAACGGTCTTTTTTCACCAAAGAGCCTTTTATTTCTGCTTCTATGGAATTCCTTACACAAAGGACCTGGGAACCTTTCACACCTCTTTGAAGATGGGCTGGTGCCAGGAGATAGCTAACAGGAGATTGCTAGGAAGGGAAGAGGGAAACAGGAAAAACAATTGCAAATCACACACAGCAAGACATCAAGATACTGACAGGCATGGTCCTGACACTGCATTCCTTGCCTATGCAAGTTGATGGCTGGAGATTATCCTGGGATTATGACTGATCTCCAAGTGACAAAGATCAGTTCACCTGGAGAAAATGGCCGCTTTAGAAGGTGGACACTATGACACCACCTGCCTGCAGTAAAAATATGTAAAATAAGACTCAGTTAACAAGAACACCATTCAATGCAAAAAGAGAACACGCACGCATACACAAACCAGTCTTAATACAGAAAATGAGCACAGCTATAAACAACAGGTAGGTGAGCCTTTAACTTGCCACCAATTAAAATGCACCCTTCCTGATTAAAATTGTTTCCCACTGATTAATGAATTAAAGCCCTGTAAAATGGAAACATTTTTTTCTGTGCTGCTTCAAAATTGCAAGCATGGTTTTCATGGTGTTTAGTTAGTAATAATAGGTTGTGTTTAGATACTGTAAAGTGTATGTTTAAATTTTTCCTGTGGAGTTTTTACATTTTTATTTTGTATTAATATAATGGTAGATCTGGAGATGTACAGTGGTATATGTTTTTTATGTTGAGAAAATAAAAACTTAATATAAAAAACTGCAAGCAAAGGGTAAATGAGGCCAAACACTGCCAGCTCTCTCATGTTCAGCTGTGCTTAGGAAAACGCCAGCTAATAATTGAATGCTGAAAAGAAGCCGATGGGGAGCGGACTACAGGCTCGAAGGGTCTCCTGTGCGTTATCCTGTGAAATTATGTGCAGGATTTGTTTTTTCTTGTGGGGGACCATTCAAACCTGCAGCTGGCTGTGGTACAATCCTGGAATTTAGCCATCCAGTCCCACTGCACATACAGCTCATGCTATCAATTCCAATGTGAAATGTGATCAAGAAGCTATTTTTTAAAATCTTTCAGAATGTAAAACTATAGGCGTATATCTAAGAACAAGACAAAGAGAGAGACGTGACTGTGTACTGTCAGTGCCTTTATATTTTTGCAAAGTGTGTGACACTCCAGGCTGGAAGGTGCAGTTCTGACGGGTTATTCTTGTGGGATCCTACCTACTGCACAGGGGATTTCGCCACTGTCAAAGAGAAAATTCATTGCTAGGAATCTCTCTGGCAACATATCTGCTTAAGAGAAGGAGGAGTTTGGATTTATATCCCCCCTTTCTCTCCTGCAGGAGACTCAAAGGGGCTTACAATCTCCTTGCCCTTCCCCCCTCACAACAAACACCCTGTGAGGTGGGTGGGGCTGAGAGAGCTCCGAAAAGCTGTGACTAGCCCAAGGTCACCCAGCTGGCGTGTGTTGGAGTCAGAGGCGTAGCTGGGCCAAACTGCACCTGGTGCGCAGAGTGTTTTTTCTGCCCCTCTCCCCCTGCCTCACCATGGCACACACACACACTGGGCTTCCCACACACTTATGCCTACGTTTGTAGTATTTTTGAGGTTGAAATGTGGCTCATTTACAGTTCAAGGAGAAAGCTGCCTGACGCAACCATACTTCCCAGTAGAGACCTTGTGAGTCTCCAAGGTCTCCCTTGGGGAACTGTAGTTCCTCAGGCAAGTTTTTCCCCTGAACTGTGGAATCTGTAGCTTTTTTTCTGTGCCTCAAAAAAAGTACTACAAAAAGAAAAGGAACGTAGGTAAGTGTGGGAAGGGGGTGGGGGTGTGGGGGAAAGGGGGGGTCGTGGGGGAAAGGGGGAGGGGCCAGGGGGCGATTTTGCCCCCCCAGGCATGCACCCGGTGCACGACGCCCACCCCACCCCCTTGGCCCTCCGCCACTGGTTGGAGTGCACACGCTAATCTAGTTCATCAGATAAGCCTCCACAGCTCAAGTGGCAGAGCAGGGAATCAAACCCGGTTCTCCAGATTAGAGTGAACTTGCTCTTAACTCTGGTGCAGCTGAATGATAGATGTGATGTCACCAGGTCAGATATCCTCCAATTTAGCTCACAGTCATATATATATCCTCAGGGAACTCAATTGCCTGCCAGCCCCCCCCCCCCCGTTTGCAGAGGCTTGGAAGTGCTGCATCAAGTGGGGAGGAGCTTCAGCCTTCCCTCCTGTGTTGTTTTCTAGAATGAAAATGGCTACAAGAAGCCTATTTGCCCCTTTCTCAGGCCCCAGGCATCCTCAGTCCAATCATCCACTCAGGAAAACGGTGCAAAGAAGAAACCTGCAATCCCTCCTCCCCTTTCAAAGTGGTCACGATCCTCCACAAGCAATTGGGGCTTTGCCAGATGAGTCCCCCAGTGGTGCATGTGAGTGCAACTCGTATCACACACAAAGTCAACTTTAAAAGAACTTTATTGACTTGGGTCGCCCTAGCTACAAGGTGCTGGAACTGAGGATTCTTGTCCTCAGTTCCAATATTTATTCTATTTACAAAACCAGACAGTAACCAATCAGCTTCCCCCCCCCCCCCCAGTTCCTGGTCTCCCATTGGTTCTGACGGAGTTACATAGTTTCGGTCTGACATAGCTCCCCAGCTCGGTTTCCTGCTCTAATGCAAAAAGGCAGGAGCTGGTGATTGCTGGGAGTTGCAGTCCTCACACTGCCTAGCGAGGTTTGAACCCTCCATGTCTCCTGGCTGGGATGTGGGATCTTCTCCCCCCCACCCCCCCGCCCACCCCGAATGACTGTGGTTGTCCTTTTCTCTCCGATCGACTGTACTTTTGCTTTTCAGGCAATGCCTTATCAGCCCATTAGACACCTGCTGCTGTAGTTCTGGTAGTCGTGTGGAATGTAGGCAGAGGTGGGATCCAACCAGTTCTCCCCACTTCTCTAGAAGTGGTTACTAATTTTTTCTGAGTGCCAAGAAGGGGTTACTAAAGCAACCTCCCTGCCCAATAGGGACTGGAGGTGCGTGTGTGCGGCAGCGCCACTGTTTGAATCCCACCACCATTGGAACCTGTTATTAACATTTTTGGATCCCACCACTGAATGTAGGTTGTTTTCACCCCAGGGGAGGCTGCATTGTCACTGGGCCATGGGATTGGTGGGGTGCCATCCCCCCTTGGGAACTGGTAGTCAGTGGTGGTACCGCGTGACGTGGGGCATGAATGTGGGTATAATGGGGAATGCTTTGCTGCTAATGCTTTTGTTTTGGCAGTAGAAGTCTAAATGCTTGTTCCTGATGCTGTTTCATAATAAAGAAATCATCTGGACTCTGAGTCTCATTATTGAACAGTCCAGGAGCTGGACAGCCAGGATTGTTAGAAAGATGAAATGGAAAGGAGAACTACGTATGTTTTCTTCAGAGGCTGCATCAGATAAAAATATGAAAGCTTCCAGCACATCAAGCAAAGGATGGTTTCTAATTTTTATATTCTTGCTGTTAGCACCATTCTATGCCATCCTTATGTTTCTCTGATGTGAATCAAAGCTACAATTATTTTCTGTTTCCTTGCACCAAAATTCTTCGGTGAAATCTACATTTTCCCACACTATTTTGCAACAATAAATCAGCATTCTGTCTTAGGAGTGATGTACCCTGTAAATGCTACAACATTAAAAATGCTACAACATTCACCAATTTAACTCACATTGTGTTTGCTGGTTGTGAGAACTGAGCCGGTTTTTCAATAGGTTATTTGCCTGTTCATGAGCATTTTGAGTCTGTTTGGCAGGTTAATTTTTCAGCGTATTCAGACAGAACAGTACAGTGTCCTCTGCAGCTTTTCATACACACACCTTTCTGTCTGGTGGGAGATGAATTCCCCATTCCCTCAAAAACAGAGATCTGTTGCTGCTGCTCTGCAGTCAGTTGTTTAAATAAAGAATGTGCAAAGCCGTCATTCAAGTCATATACTAATCACTAGCAGGCCCGGCCACGCGTTGCTGTGTTAATTGTCCTTCTCATCACAGTCCGCAACCTACACAGATGTCCACGCAGGTCCAATGATCCCCAGCATAGCCTTTTGGGGTGGTCAAATGGAATCCCTCTTTCCCTTTTCAATGCACATTAGATGGTGCTGTATTGTTTTTTTAGTATAAGGTAACCCTTTCCATTCCACAGCGGAATTGTCCAGAGTGTGAATCCCGCTGTCCATGAGGCTGGTTGACACGCACAGTCCTGGCTTGGGTAAGGCAGAACTGGGGCAAGCAGGCTATCCCAGTCAGGCAGAGGCAGGGTGGTGAGGCTAGATTAGTGACCCGCCTCCCTGGGTTCTTAAAGCGAGCCATGTGCAAAAGAAGCGGAGCCGGTAGTGTTGGTTCGCCCCCACCCCGCAGATTTTCTTAGAAGAAAAAGGCAAACTCCAGCTTGCTTTTAGTGAAAGAGAGCTGTGGCGAATATGGGTGAGGAAGTGGGTAAGTGGTGGTTGGATGTGAGGGAGGGCAGAGTGAGGTGTGTGAAGATGAGCTGGATGTATACGAGAGTATGTGTGTTGTGTGGTAGCAGTGGGTGAGGCACAGAGAGTGAAAGTTACCTGCTTGTGGGGGGGGGGAACCCACCTGATATCTCACATGGCAAAGTGTGTATGTGTTTCACGTCCACTCGTATTACCTACCAGTGTTACCTATTTACTGTTTTAACTGCTCATCTCTGGCCATCTGCGCAAACATTCTAAGGGCATACCAACCCCTCAGGCCACAGACAGACAGGCTGCACAAACACTCTAAGGGTGACAGTTAAACACAGCCAGCTGCATGGCCTGGTGCACCAGGAAAAAACGTTTTACCTGGCTCAGGTATGGACTGTCGGCGATTTGAAGGTCCGATTACCTGCCCATAATAGGGAGGGTCGTCCTGTGAAAATTTGGGGGCGATCTGTCCAGCAGCTTCTGAGGGAGACCATCAGGGACAAACACACTGTTAGATTTTTATATATATAGATAAAGACAGACAGACATGGCTTCCTTTGATCTTTTCTTTATCTGTTAAGAATACCAGCATTTTAGGAATATACTTTTTTCTCCCAAAGCTTGCTGGGAGTTGAAGCTTTCAACTTCCAGATGAATCTTTAAAATGATTATTTGTTAGAATCCCTAGCTACTCAAAAATTAAGCATTGATTGTGCAGGAAAACGACATTCTTAAAGCATGTTCTCCAACCAGGTACCAAACCTGCCTCTTGAAGAGACCACAGTGGAACTAAAGTGAGCAACCACAGCAACTGCACACCTGCAGAGCCAAGGTTTGGTTCCTCTCTGATCATGACTGCAAAAAATATGTTTATTTACCAAGCATGATTAGCGCAAGTATCTTGAATCTCTTGGTATAAATACCATGTGAATTGCATATTAAAGGCATGCAATCTGAGAGTATGATACAACCAAATCAACCAATTCAGCCCACGGTGGAGTCCTGGAACAGCTCAGTAAAGCAAAAAAACCCAAATAGACTCCACATATAAAACAATGATATGCTCATCCCTGCTGAAAGGAAGCTGAATTCTGTTGAGCCAAACTGTGTGTCCAGGGTTAGGGTTCAAAATGGAGGGGGGGGGGCTGGGGCCAGGGTCATCGTGCCCAGGGGAACATATGGGGTCAAATGTCCCCAGTCTGCAGCCATTTAGTCACACGGGGGGCAGAAAATTGCCCTTTACACCCCTCCTTCCACTGTGTGGCATGAATCATTGCTGTGTTCATATTTGTGAGTTGGGGCATGTTCTATAACGTGATGGTGACTTTGAGATGACCTGGTGCAAAAAAAGTTATTTGGTCGTGGTGGGGGAGGGCGGCTGTCCATATGGGGTGGGGGGAGGCGGAAAACTGAGATTTTGCACCAGGCTACATTTTCCCTAGATACTCCTCTGGCTGGGACAGACTCTGTACCCCCTTCACCTTGGGCTGTAGTTCCAGAGAGTTAGCAGGGAACTCAGGGGCTTCCTACAGAACCCAGACTGTAGGAGTACGGAAGATCTAGAGGTAATGACCCTGGACTGGATTCTCATAATTGTTGAACTCCTCAGATCAGGAGGATTCTCATCTCCAGTTTGGTTTGCCTGCAATCCCCTCCTCCAGCCTTTCACACACGGAGAAGAGAAATCAGCTCCTGTCCCGTTAGTTCTGGGTCTGATTTTGGTAGCAACCTGACCTCTGGGTCCAGGACTTGGCTGCCAGAAACTGCCCTTGCTGATGCTGCATTGCGCCAGGGCATGATGCTCCTCTCCTCTCTCCTGGGGAGAATTCTGCGCCTCCACTTAAGCCGTGTCTCAGCTTCCTAGCTGGAGTGCTGCCATCCCCTCTGGCCTTACGGCAGCCCTGACAGAATATCCTGAAAGCATCTTCGTTGACCTTCCCTTGCAAGGCCTGGCATGGGCCTCTGATTTAGCTCCCGTGAATAACAGGGGCAGGGGAGGCAGGGCAGGGTCTTCCTGGTGCTCTCCTCCTCCTCTGCAACCCAAGCTATAAAGCCTCAACCTGGGGCCAAGGGGTGCCTGCAGCGTCTTGCCAGCCCCTGCTTCTTCGAGGCCCAAGAATTACTACTTCTTTGCAAGGTGCAGGCACGAGGGAGTTAGATTTAAGAACAGCATAGCAACAGAACGGAATAGAGCCACTCGTCAGAACGGCTGACCCGTTGCCCTGCCCCCCAAAGTGCCCAGAACAAAAAGAGGTTCATTAATGCTGACTGGGCTGCCCATTAATTGTGGCGAGGGCAGCACTTGGGAGCGGCAGCCTGTGGGGAGGCAGGAAGCACCAGCCGGCTTCCTCCTCGACACGCAGTCGTTGAAAGTCAAAACCAGGGCCCCTTTTTAGACTCAAATCCTCCGTGCAAAAGTCTGAATCTTCGATTAAAGCGTCAAGGTGAAAATCCAGCCTGACAGCTCAGAGACAGGCTTCCTTCCCCGCCCGAGCCCCCCTCCCATCGCTGTCACAACCAGAGCGAGGTTCACTTTCCACAACTACAAAAGCAGTGAATGGCAAATTAAACTGAGTGGGCTGGAGGCGGAGGCTGGGGTAATTTGAGAAGAAATGGGTTGGGTTGAGGGGGGGGGGTCTCATTCCAGTCTCTCTGCTTTCCCTGTGCCTGCCAGTGCATGTGGAAAGTGCCATCAAGACACAGCTGACTGATGGAAACCCCTATTTCTGAGCTGCATAATTTGTGGCAAGAATTGCTCTCTTGGTTTCTCCTCATGTTAAAATCATCCACAGATAGACTTGCAACCTCTGGTGACGGCAGGCATGTGTGAATGGGCAACAGTGGCGTTCCTGCCTAGGGACAGGGGGTACCCTATGTCCCCGGGCGCCCCCCATTTGGTCACGCTGGAGGGCGCCACCGACTCAAGGTCGTTTATTAGTGATTTTTAATTTTTAGTGTTTTTTACGCTGGCCTGCAGGGGCGCATTTTTTTAAAGGCTAGCAGCACCAAATTTTCAGGGTACCATCCAGAATTTGTCTCTGATGATACCACCCAGGTTTGGTGATGTTGTTTGGTTCAGGGAAACAAAGTTAATGGACTCCCAAAGAGAGGTGCCCCCATCCCCATTGTTTCAATGGAGCTAACAGGAGATGAGGGCTACCCATTTGAGGAACCATACCTTTGGCCCCTGAACCTAACTTCACCAAACCTGGGTACCATTAACATCTGGGCCCTGAGGGTACCCCTGAACATTTTGGTGTCACTAAATACACCCTTTACAGGCACTTGCAAGAAAGTTGCCTAAGATTCTTTGTTCTGGCGGTGACTTTGCTCCATTGTATGGCCAATGGGGAATTTCTGGAAGGTGTGTAGGCAGGCTGCACATTTTTGAAGAATAGAGGGCGCAGACTTTCAAGGTAGCTCAGGAGGCCCTCCTGTGTGTAGCATCCGGAAGGCATAGAGACCTTTGCTTCTGAGGGTCCAATTTTATAGGGCCTTAAGTTTAAAGGCTTATTTTGTTTCCCTGCTCCCTTCACATGAAAGCCTGTGGGCTGGCGAGTTCTCTCAGAACTCTACTCAACTTCGTTCTCCCCACTCCAGAAGCAAAGCTCACCAAGCTTGGATGCTATTACCCAAGACCTCTTGGAGCCATGTAGAGATCCTGATTTGCCTCTCTATCTTCAAAAAATGTGCAGCCAGTGCTTACACACTCCAGAAATTCCCCAAATCTGCCAGAGCTCTTCAGGGCTTGAAGTCTCTGTGGTGGGAAAAATTGCTTTTACCACCATGGGCTTCAATGGGAGGCTTTCTGTTACATGCCCAGATGGATACGTGGTAGAGGTTTCCAATGGGAGGCACTGTGGCGGGGTCTTGCTCTGGGTGGGGGCATTTCCTGCAGGGGCTGCTGGTGTGAGTCTCCTGAAAAGGAACCAGCCAATTTTGCTAAAGTTTGCCTGTGATGGCCGAATGCTGTGGGCACCAAGTTGAAGGTGAACCTGATACCCACAGCATTCGGCCCATCCCAGGCAAACTTTTAGTGCCCCCCACCCAGAGAGCAAGCACCACTACCACATTGCCTCACTGTTGAAACCTCTACCACAGCGCCAGCTGAGCGTAACAGAAAGCCCCATTGAAGTCTATGTGGTGGGAAAAAATGTGTTTCCCACCATGGGAACTAACTGAAGAGCCTGGCAGATTCTGGGGAATTTCTGAGGTGTGTAAAGCACTGACCACATTTTTGAAGAAGATAGAGGCACCAGACTTTCAAGGGTGGCTCCAAGAGGCCTTGGGTAATAGCATCCAAGCGGTGAGCTTTGCTTCTGGAGTGGGGGCGAGTTGAGAGAGCCTTCTGAGAGAACTCCAGCCCGAGGCTTCATGGGCAGGGAGCATGGAAACAAAATAAGCCTTTTGAGGCCCATAAAGAATTGAACCCTCAGAAGCAAGGAGTCTCTTTGCCTGGATGCTATTACCAGGAGGGCTTCCTGGAGCCACCTTGAGAAGTCCTGGTGCCTCTATCTTCAAAAAATGTGCAGCCTGCTCCTCAGAAATTCCCATTGGCTACAATGGAGCAAAAGTCACTGCAGAACAAAAAAGTCTTGGGCAGCTTTCTTGGGGTTGCCTGTAGGGGTGTATGTGCAAGCTAGTGACACCAAGGAATTCTCAGGGTATCATCTGGTAACTATTCTTATGATGCCACCCAGGTTTGGTGAAGTTAGGTTCAGGGGGACCAAAGGTATGGTTCCTCAAATGGGTAGCCCCCATCTCCTGTTAGCTCTCATTGAAAACAATGGGGATGGGGGGCACTCTCTTTTGAAGATCATAACTTTGCTTCCCTGAACCAACATCACCAAACATCTGGAAGCAGATTATTATGGGCAGTTCTGGATGATGCCCTACAGGAAATCCTCAGTGCTATTAGCTTTACAAATGCCCTCCCTGCAGACCGAAAAACACCAAAATACCCCTCAAGCCCAAATACCTTGCATTCACATTTTCTGTTCTTATTTGGGCAGGACATGGTGGATACTTTTGTCCAAATGTGCCCAAATATTGCTTAGATTCGGCTGAATCTGGTTATTTGTTTCATCTAAATCTCCAACCCTCAAAAGTGATGTTGTTTCCAAATTAGAGAGGAAGAATCACCAAAAAACAACATCACTACCTTCAGGCCTTAATAACTAGGGACCCCAGATTCTCCTTTAAAGGTGGATTTAAAAAAGAAGAATCTGAGCTCCTAGTTTGCAAACACCGATGAAAGTGATGCTGTTTGGGGGAGTGAATTCCACTGGAGGTATTTTAGTGAGAGATGATGCTGACATTTGTTTGGTAAATGTTTTGCTGGGGGGTGATTTGTGAGAGATTTACATGCTTAATACCCACTTGCACTGGCTTGGAGTTGTTTCTCAGGCTAACAACCTACCTCATAGGGTTGTTGTGATTAGGAAATTAGGAAAAGAGTTGTTGGGGAGAGAGCCATGTATGTTTTGCTGGGAGTGGGAGGTGTTTTGTGAGCTGGTGCAAAAAATAATTGTTTGTTCATGGTGAGGGAGGGTGGCATACATTGGCTTTGGGGGGGGCGCCAAACTCAGGTTTTGTCCCCGGGCTCCAGTTTGCCTAGGTTCGCCCCTGATGGGCAATCACCAGTGGAGGGATCCAACAGGATCAACCACCGCCCCCCCGCCCCCCACGCCCCCTGCCGCCCACTTACCTGGCTGCTGCGCTCCCCCTTTCCAGTGTTGGGGGAGTGAGGGAACACAGCGACTTCAGGGGCCCAGCTGCAGCACGACATTTGGGGGAGGGCCAGGAGGCCTGCTGGAGTGTCGGCAAGGCAGGCTACAGGTTGAAGATGCCAGCCACAGATGCAGGCGAAACGTCAGGAAAAAATGCAACTGGAACTTGGCCATACAGCACGGAAAAACCCCTAGTGATTCTGGCTGTGAAAGCCTTCAACAATAAATTATAAATATCTTATAATAATTACATTAAAGTAAAAGTACCCCTCAATTACTAAACACAACCCCTAATACCTTGTTGAGACTAGCTGGGCCTTTCTTGGGCCAGGGATCACAAGCAGATTTTCATTTGCTGATTGCAGCAATCTTCAGGGGACATACAAGGAGAGGCAGCTCCCCAGTATGTTCCACTTGTATGGAGAAGTATTTTATAGGTATCTTGCTGACTTATTGATGTGCAAATAATTCTGAAACATGCATGCAATTTATAGGACGATCTTGGGAGCAGAGAATTCCTCCCTCCTGAATACTGATGTTTATCTGGCTGCAAGGGCAGCCAACAAGTGGCTTCAGTTTTTAATCTGCCTTCCCCCCTCCCCCGTCTGTCACCCTCGGCCATTTCTTGCACTCAGGCCAAGACCTGCCCAAGGGGCCCTTTAATGAAAGCTCAAATGTACATTTATTCATCTTCAAGATGTGGCAAATTTCCCAACTTTGCCATATGTATTTTGAATGTGCAATTTTACTTCAGTGTTTGAAATGTGAGTCCTTCAGACTCACCAACTTCTATTCGTTATTTTGGCAGACATCAGGTCTCATTCGATAGAGGCTGTCAAACATTGTGTGTTAGCCACTACAGCATTACACACCAGCGATAAAAATACAACTGTTAATGGATATCAAACACAGATGTCAAATATTCTGAGAATATTCAGCAAATATTTGAGCTTTCCCAGAACATCTGGATAATGTTTGATACCCAAATTAATAGAGGGGAGAGAATTGTTGGGAGCTGATTATTTTCAGTTTTGTCCTGTCATCAGGATCTGTTTCAGATGTTTCTTCCAAACAGCACATCAGCAATCCTGCAATGGTTCCTAGAACTTTGGACACCAACCCCAATGGTTAATGCGCCTGGAACCCATTCTGGCTGCCTGGTCTCAAAAAAAACATTGCTAAGCAGGGAAAGGAACAGGAAGAGGACAACCAAATTGATCCACGATGGAGAACTTAGAGGAGATGGAGACGTACCAAGGACACTGAATGCAACGGGTAGAGGCCAGTGGTGGGATTCAGCAGGTTTGCACCACTTTGGGAGAACCGGTTGTTAAAATGGTGCTTCTAAAGTAAACAAACAGTTGTTAAATTTGTCGAAGGCTTTCACAGCCGAATTCAACTGGTTGTGGTGGGTTTTCCAGGATGTGTGGATGTGGTCTGGACCAGAAAACCCACAACAACCAGTTGTTAAATTATTTAAATCCCACTACCAGAACCGGTTGTTAAATTATTTGAATCCCACCACTGGCCCAACGAAAGAATATCCTTCACACAATTGACTCGTGAAACTCTCTGCCACAGAGTTTGCTAAAGAGCCACTCGCTCAGATGGTTTTCAAATGGGAATCAACAAGTTCATGAAGTGGAAAGTTCCATCCATAATTAGCAGCCTTGATAGCTAAACTGAACCTGCAGGTTCAGAGGCAGTATACCACTGAATGCCAAGGGAACACATTATAAAGGAGAACTCTTTCTTCTAGTGTCCCCTTTTTTTCCTTTTTTCCCCAAAACAGGGGTGAGTAACTCATGATCAAGGTCTCAGTCAGATTCAAGCCGTGGTGGTGAACCTTTGGCACTCCAGATGTTATGGACTACAGTTCCCATCAGCCAATTGGCCATGCTGGCAGGGGCTGATGGGAACTGTAGTCCATAACTTCTGGAGTGCCAAAGGTTCGCCACCACTAGAGGGTTTCCTATCTGGTCTTCAGTTCCAACAACTTCCCAATATTATATATGTCAGCTCTTTTCTCTTGCATGAGGTAAGCCATGGGGCTTTGCCCTGCCTCTTTCACCTGCCTCTTTCCTCCCCATGCAAAAAAAAAATGTTGGGAAAGTATCCCCTCATGCCTCTCAGCTACTGGATCCTTTGGACAAGGGAGAGGCAGAGAAAGAATGAGGACGAAGTTGGCGTTTGGTTTTTTAAAAGAAAAAATGGATTAGCACTGTTTGAAACTCCTTCCCACCTGGGTGTCTGAAAAGAATTTGCTCTCAACATTTCTCCCTTACACGTCTTTTGAGAATTTTTATGACCAAATTTTCCAAAGAGTGCTCAAATGTACACCCCCAAATTTTCTCTGTATTTTACATCCCTTGATATTTGATAGCCCACGAAGGAACTCTGCCAGTGTTTGATAGCTGACATGCAAAATTATTTGGCATGTGGTAGCATTCCGAGCAGAACGCCCTCAGCTGGGCCCCGCCCTGTCCTCCAGCTATGGCTACCCACTTGGAGATCCCCCACCAGGATTACAAGTGATCTCCAGGCAACAGAGATCAAGTTCCCTGAAGAAAATGGCAGCATTGGCAGGTGGGTTGTTTGGCATCACATCCAGGTGACGTCTCTCCTCCCCCACAGACCATGCTCTTCCCAGGTTCCACCACCAAAATCTGTAGGACTTTCCCAACCTGGACTTGGCAACCCCACTTCTGGTCTTGTTTCCTGCTATATCTCTGCCCGTGAGCCTGGTCTTCCCAACCCACTGTTGATTGAAGGCCTTCGGAATGCTTCAACCCCTCCCTTGCTGCCAGCTTGGTGTAGTGGTTGAGAACAGTGGACTCTAATCTGGAGAACCTGGTTTGATTCCCCACTCCTCCACATGAGAGGTGGACTCTTATCTGGTGAGCTGGATTTGTTCCCCTGCTCCTACACGTTCCTGCTGGCTGACCTTGAGCTAGTTACGGTTCTTTGGAACTTTCTCAGCCCCACCTACCTCACAAGGGCGCTTTTGTGGGGAGAGGAATGGAAAGAAGTTTGTAAGCTGCCTGAAGACTCCTTACGGTTAAGAAAAGCAGGGTATAAATCGAAACTCTTCTTCTTCTGCCCCTTATGCCTCAAACTACCTCATGACACCCTTGTAGGATACCTTTCCTCATGCTCATCCAATTTCTCATCAAACGCTACTGTTTCCTTTGGCTGAATCTCTTATCACTCCCCATTTAAAGTTTTTTTAACCTGTAAACACAGTTTCTCTCCTGGGTCCCTTGCCTCTCTGGCTTCTCCTTCCCTGCCACACTTTTAATTTCTTCATTGTTCATTTTAGATTGTCTCATTTTGGGGGGCTAAATACTTCAGATCTGAATCAAGCTGAACCAACCCCCCCCCCACCCTGCCCCGCCCCGCCCCACCCCATCAATCCCTCTCTTTTATGTTTCAGCCTCTCATAGATAGCACGGAGTGGTGTTCAGTGTCCATCACTATTCAACAGAAATCAGACAATGGGAATTAGGAATGATTCAGCGTTCATAAAGGAGGCATTCAGAAATGGAAGTTGCCTTATTTGCAGGAGGCTTCCTCAAGTTCAGCCCCACATTGCTGAGTTGCTTACAATTCAAAATCACCACCTTTTCAAGGCGTTTAGTGTCTGCACTGCACACGGCTTGCTTGCCTTACTGAGCCCCAAGGAAGATCATGCAACATTTTTAAAAGTTATATTTTGAGCATATGTGCTGCTTTCGCACCTGCCCTATGAGTGGACTGAGGCATTTGCAACCAAGGCACTGGGAGGCTGTGCTGAGTATTTTGATGTAATTTGGAACACTTGGTTTACGTGCTCAGTTTGGAGAGTCAGGCAGGCAAACAGGTCAGGTTGGAAAACTGGACAGATAAGCCAGGCTGCTTCTCCTGACTGCTCCGGACCTCAGCAAGCTTGTGGTCATCAAAGTACATATTTGGGGGATGTTTCTCACAGGTAGACTTGGCCAATGATAGGTTGGGGAGGGGGGAATGGGGCAGCTGTGGGAAAGCAGTGGAGAATGTACACATGTCAAAGATGTGCAATATAATTTAACACACTTCCAAGGGTTTTAAAAGTTAACAATTTTTCAGGTGGTTGTGGTTGCCACTCACAATTTTCAATCAACCTGCAAATCAAGTCAAGGAGGGCTCAGTCCTTTATCAATTGTAAACAGGATTTGACAGCTTAAATTATTTCTTGTTTGAGGCCTGTCAAAATCAAAAACATCCAAAGAGACGAAAAAATGTCTAAACCTTTCCCATTTTTCTGTTAACAACAAATCGTATTCAAAATTTCTGTGGCACAATTGGATGACTTTGCTGAATTTGAGATCTTTTCAAATATCGGTTTCAGCTTTGAAAGGAACAGATTGCTTAAAAATTGATAAGTCTCCACTGCTCTGTTTTCCCCAAAATTAAATTAATGTTGCAGAAGCTGATCTGAATGTGAATTCCATTGCTTGGGGGAAGCAGGGAGGGAGGAAGAGGGAGTGATACAACATTTCACAAGACGACTGCGAAGATGAGTGAGACAATGTATGTTGAACACTTTGCACATTAAAAGCTCTTGTATGAATCTTGAATAAAAATCATAATGATATACAGACACTGCTCACGGGGGTGGGGGTGGGGAGAACAGATAAAAAGACCTTTGGTAAGAAAAATTCGGCTGGCTCCCGTCTCCTCGCAGCTCATTGCATCTTCCTCCAGAATTAGTATTATAATAGAATAATAACATATCCCAGAGGTGGTGTTGGTTTTAGTTAAGTAATGTTTGTGAAGGGCTTTGAAATCCTTGAAAGGAAGGTGGTGGAGAAATGCTATGTCATGTTTAATAGGCTTTGGGGTTTAACTTATCCTTAGCAGATGGTGCCAATTTTTTTTTAAAAAATGTACAAGGACGAGTGGAGATAAAATGGAGCTCCAGAAGGCGGGGCGTGGGGCGTGACCTCAGGCTCACAGCCATCCTCCTCTTGCTGCCTTGAGTGCAGTGAGGTCTTCCTTCGAATGGAAATGGGATTCCAGACTTGGGCTTCCAGCTCTGCAGTCATAAAGAAACCCGGTCACATGAACATTAGTAGTTGCCTTAGCAATCCCCAATGTAATGCTTGTGAGCGTAGTGGTGCTTGCCAATCTGTTTCCTGGTGCCGACTTGCTTCTTGAGTTCGGGGAATAAATTTACGCTCACCAGCAGCAGCCATTTGCCCACCTTCTTACTTACCTGCCTATCACTGCTGATGGTTGCAGCAGGAGAAAAGAGTATGGAGAATGGCATCAAAGCCCCAAAGTGACTTTGGGTTGGGGGTACTTTACAAATCCCCCTAAATCTCTGTGGTTCTTATCACAGAGATTTAGGGGGCTTTAGACATCAACCAGAAGTAACATCGCTTCCAGGTTCAGGTGCCCCCAAAATCTCCCAGGGATTGCAGGTCCCTCTTTGGTCTGTGGGTTTGGAAACTTGCCTTTGCAGGCATGCAGGGAGCAGCAAACCCTTCCTTAGAAAACCGAAAACAATGACCTGCCCCATTCTGGCCTGATCCTGTCATGCCTCCTGGTTGGGACGTGGGCTCCTTTCCCTGGGACTGTTTCACTGACTGCTTAATCTGCTCATTAGACACCTGCTGGCTTTTGCCCTTCAAAGCTCTGGGGAGGGGAGGGGGGGCCGTTCTGGCCTAAACGAGGTCCGTGCGGTCCCCTTCCTGTGATCATGGACGGGGCTGTTCTCCTTTGGGAACTGGGACTGAGGGGTGTTGTTACATGATGTGGAAGGGGGTCGTGGTAAGGGGGGTATAATGGAAGCTGTTTTGGTGCTTAATCTTTAGATTTTTCAGAAGACATCTAAATGCCTTTTCTTGATACTGTTTCAGTAAAAGAATTTGCTTGAATAAGAAACCTCGTTGTTGAACAGGCCGGAGGCACAACAGTCTCATCCCCACATCAAAGGAAGGGTCCCAGCTTCCTTCTTTTCTTTGGAGCAAAGCGTGCTTGAGAAGAGCCTCACCTTTTGCGCCTGGAGGAAGTGCTGTGTTTGCCATACGAGTAGCTTAACTAGAAATGGCTGCAATAATCCTGCTCCAACCCCTTCCAGGATAGCAAGCTGACAAGGGAGCTACAACACTGTTCACAGGCGAGGGAGATTCATTTTGCATGAGGGAAACCCCAACCTTCCCTAAGGGAATATTTCGCTGTTCCCCGCCACTCTTAAGAGCTTTGGGGGACCTTCTTCTCCAGTAAGCACCTCCACCTCCTGAGTCCTAGCCCTCTCGATTTGATGCTAAGAAGAACATCAAACAGGGTTATTTGGTAAAGCAGAAACCATAAGAACATAAGAACATAAGAACAAGCCAGCTGGATCAGACCAGAGTCCATCTAGTCCAGCTCTCTGCTACTCGCAGTGGCCCACCAGGTGCCTTTGGGAGCTCACATGCAGGATGTGAAAGCAATGGCCTTCTGCGGCTGTTGCTCCCGGAAAGCACCTGTGGACTTCAGTTAAGGCATTTGCAATCTCAGATCAAAGAGGATCAAGATTGGTAGCCATAAATCGACTTCTCCTCCATAAATCTGTCCAAGCCCCTTTTAAAGCTATCCAGATTAGTGGCCATCACCACCTCCTGTGGCAGCACATTCCAAACACCAATCACACGTTGTGTGAAGAAGTGTTTCCTTTTATTAGTCCTAATTCTTCCCCCCAGCATTTTCAATGAATGCCCCCTGGTTCTAGTATTGTGAGAAAGAGAGAAAAATTTCTCTCTGTCAACATTTTCTACCCCATGCATAATTTTATAGACTTCAATCATATCCCCCCTCAGCCGTCTCCTCTCCAAACTAAAGAGTCCCAAACGCTGCAGCCTCTCCTCATAGGGAAGGTGCTCCAGTCCCTCAATCATCCTTTAAGGTTGCCCTTTCTCCTGCACTTTTTCTATCCTCCTCAATATCCTTTTGAGATCGCGGCGACTATGAACTGGACACAATACCTCCAAGTGCAGGTCGCACCTTTCACTAGCTTTTATATAAGGGCATGACAATCTTTGCAGTTTTATTCTCAATTCCTTTCCTAATGATCCCCAGCATAAGAGTTTGCTCTTTTTTCACAGCTGCCATGCATTGAGTTGACATTCCCATGGAACTATCCAACTAAGACTTCAAATCCCTCTTCCTGGTCTTGTGACTGATAGCACTGACTCTTTGTAGCTTGTATGTGAAGTTTGGATTTTTTGCCCCTATGTGCATCACTTTACATTTTGCTACATTGAACTGCATTTTGCCATTTCTAGCCCACTCACCTAATTCTATCAAGGTCCGCTTTGGAGCTCTTCGGCCCAAGAATCCTTTGTGGTTCCTCACCAATCCCTACATACAATTTGGTATCATCTGCAAACTTGGCCACCACGCTTACCCACCCTAATAGCTTCCAGGTCATTTATGAATAGGGTTAAAGAGCACTTGTCCTAAAAAACGGATCCTTGGGGACACCACCTCCCTACATCTCTCCATTGTGCAGAACTTCCCATTTTACACCCACTCTTTGCTTCCTGTTTCTCAACCAGTTTTTTAATCCATAGGGAGGACTTCCCCTCTTATTCCTTGATTGCTGGAGTTTTTCTCAACAGTCTCTGTGGTGAGGAACTTCTTGTCAAAAGCCTTTTGGAAACTAAGTAGACAATGTCCACCGGGTTCACCCCCCTGTCCACATGCCTTTCCGTTTACACCCTCAAAGAACTCCTAGTAAGTTTGTAAAGACAGGATTTGCTCTCTGCAAAAGCCATGCCTGACTCTTTCTCAGCAGGTCTTGCTTTCTACATGTTTAATAATTTTATCTTTATTGTGATAGATTCTACTAATTTACCAGGAACAGATGTCAAACTGACTGGCCTGTAATTTCCCGGGTCCCCCCTAGATCCTTTCTTAAAGATTGGTGTGACATTGGCCATCTTCCAGTCTTCAGGGATAGAGCCTGATTTCAGGGATAAGTTGCATGTTAAAGTGAGAAGATCAGCAATTTCATGCTTGAGCTCTTTAATAACTCTTGGATGAATGCAATCTGGGCCAGGGGATTTGGTAGCATTTAGTTTATCAATGGCTGCCAGAACTTAGTTTGGTAGCATTTAGTTTATCAATGGCTGCCAGAACTACTTCCTTCTGCCAGAACTTCACTATCTTCGCTAGTTCCTCGGATTCGCCTCCCAAGAAGCATGGTTCAGGAGGCAGGAATTTTCCTCACCTCCTCTTGGGTGAAGACAGATGCAAAGAATTCATTCAGCTTCTCTGCAATCTCCCTATCATCTTTTAGCACACCCTTCGTTCCTTTGTCATCTAACGGGCCTACCGCTTCCCTAGCTGGCTTCCTACTTTTGATGTACTTGAAGAACTGTTTGTTGCTGGTCTTGATGTTCGCAGCCATGCATTCCTCATAATCCTTTTTTGCCTCCCTTACAGCTAACTTGCTTCTCTTTTGCCACCATTTGTGTTCCCTCTCATATTCTTCTCTATCAGTCAAACTGGACTTCCATTTTCTAAAAAGACATTTTCTTTTTTTCTGATAATTTCCCTCAACCTCTCTTGTTAAACCATGGTGGCTTTTTTCTTTTGGACTTGGTGTCTGCCTTTTCCTAACCTGTGGAACACATTCCAGCTGAGCTTTTAAGACTGTGTTTTTAAATAACCCTCCGAGAGCATCTTCGACAGCTTTTGACACTTTTGATTTTTCCCTTTCAGCTTCCCCTTGCACACACTATCCCCCTCATCTTTGAGAAATTTCCCTTTCTGAAGGCTTAATGTAACGTACATTAGTAGTTGTCACTTGTTCGCATGCAGAGATATTCTCGAATCTGACAGCATTGTGGTCGCTGTTCCCTACTCGACTCAACAACACCTCGACTTCCCGCGCCAGGTCCTGGGTCCCACATAGAATTAGATCTAGGATCACCTCTCCTCTGGTTGGTTCCACAACCATCTGTTCTAAGCCACAGTCATTTAGCATATCCAGGGAATGCTCTCTCCTTACTCATGACCTTGAACATGCATTTTTCCAGCTTCTCTATATGGGGATAGTTAAAATCACCCATTGAAGCACTTCACATTTTTGTTTTGTTGGCCTTCTAATTTCCTTTTTTCCATCTCAGAACTCTCTCTTTGTGTACACTTCTTTGGTCAGGGGACGATAATGTATTCCTAATATTAAACTGTCCTTCACACCTGGTATTGATATCCACTTAGTGATTCTGTAGGGGAACCAGCTCCCTTGCATTGTCTATTTTATGTGACACTATGCTCTCTTTTTATGTAAAGCTGGCAACTCCACCCCCCAATGCCTCCTGTCCTATCCCTTCCTATATAGAGCTCTGTAGCCTGGTATAACAACGTCACACTGGTTCTCCTCATCCACCATGTCGCTGTAATCGCCACTATATCAAAAGTCCTCCTTCAAAACTCTGTACTCCAGCTTCCCCCCCATTTAGGATCGAAGGCTTCTACTACAGTATAGAGACACCTGTATACCCTGCCTCTGTCCTTAACCTGGGATTTATGTGCTTTACCCTCAAGTCTTTTGTAGACACTATCCCTTGTCACAGGCACATTGCTATGTTCCTTGCTTGTATGTGGTTGATTTAGAAAAACCTCCCTCTCTGTCTGCATCGCCATAGATACTGTATTCCGAACCGGTCACCTCTGCTCCTGTCGGCTTTCCCCCAGGAATCAGTTTAAAAGCTGTTCTGCCACCTTTTTAATGTTGAGCACCAGCAGCCTGGTTCCTCTTTGGCCTGCCTTGTCCCAAAAGGTTCCCCAGTTCCTGACAAATCTGAAACCCTCTGCCATACCACCTTCTCATCCACGCATTGAGACCCTGTATCTCCGCTTGCCTAGCTCGCCCTGCGTGTGGAACGGGTAGCATTTCTGAGAATGCCACCTTGGGGGTCCTGGACTTCAACCTGTTTCCTAGCAGCCTAAATTTAGCTTCCAGAACCTCCTGGCTACATTTCCCAATGTCGTTGGTGCCAATGTGGACCACAACTGCTGAGACTCTACCCCAGCACTGCTGTCTAAAAGCCTATCTAGATCTAAGTGTGACATCCGCAACCTTCGCACTCAGGCAGGCAAGTCACCATGCTGTCATCAACGCCTCTCACAAACCCAACTCTCTACATTTCTAATGATTGAATCACCCACTATGAGGGAGCTCCCCCACCTCCCCCGTAGGTATCCTCAGTGCTAGAGGATAGCTGATCACCAGCTAAGGAAGGGATTCCCATCTAAGGGAGCATCTTCCCACCTCAGACTGGCACCCTCCGGTCTCCCCAGACCTTCATTCTCCATGACATCTAAGAAGAGATGTCACCTTGGGAGTGGGACCCGGCTGTTATGTCCCCTGAAAGCCCTCGGCCTGTCACCCTCTCTGCCTCTTTTCAGCTTCTCCAGGTCTGCCACTCTTTGGTTCTTCAAGAGAACGCACACGTTCCTTGGAGTGCCAGGAGAGCTCATTACATGGTGGGAGCACACCCACCTGACTTCTGTCCTAGTGGCAGATAGTCGTACATGTGACACTCAGTGCAAAACACTGGAAAGCCCCCATCCCCCTGCTGGCTTCCTGCCTTCATATCTGATTTTGTTTAGATATTTAAATTTTAAACTTTTAGTCAGTGCCCCTCTGGAGCTATCTGTATGTACTATCTGTCAAAAATGTCATTAATTTAAAAACAAAAAAACAAAAAAAAAATTGAAAAAAACAACAACAAAATTGCCGCTGGTTCCAGAGACTGAACTAAAGCCCCACCTCTGGTTCCAGAGAGTGAACTAAAGCCCCACCTCTCAGCAGCCCAGGACAAAGAGGAACAAGAGATGAACTCTGTTAACCCCTGTTAAGCCCCATCTTTCAGCAGTCTTAGCTCTCAGGAGCCTGACAAGGAGAAAAAGAGATAACCCCTGTTAAAATACACTGTTTTAAAAGCTGTGGCTTTGAGACAAGCCCTCAAAAATGAACTCCAGAGCTCACTCTGCTCTTCACTCTGCTCTTCCTGGCCCAGTCTTCTCCACTGTTACTCCCCTCTGCTGGTTCCAGAGACTGGAACCACAAGGCTCCTGGGTAGGAATCAAGACTTCTACACTGCAGGAGCCGCTTCTGGAAATAATGGGTGCCCTATTCCCGTGGACTTGACGGGAACATCTGACTCTGCCTCTGACCCTCCCGATGGGGATCATCTCCTACCTGGCTCTGGAGACTCGGCTTTGGGAGGCTATCTGGACTTTGTAAATCCATTTCTAACTGCCCTGTTAGATGGTGAACGGGGGTAACCGTGCGCCGTTGCCAGGGCCAGGGCTCCCAATTCCCGGTCTCTGGCAGTGCTTTATGGGCTACTGCACCTTTGGCTGGCAACGTGTTGTTTGGGGATTGCCCTTCTGGAGACATTTCTGCATCGGAAGCCGAAGTTTGCCGTTTGCTTCGGACCTCGGAGGGAGCCTGGAAGGCTGAGAGAGACGAGTACCGCTGGGCCCTACGTCACATGGAGCAAGACATGGAGCATCCACGTGCGGCCCTTGCCCAGACTCGTCAAGGGCAAAAAAACCCGGTCAACATGTTGCACAGCCCGGAGGGGCTCCTCCAGCTCCACCAGCCCTGCCCACCCGCCCCAGCTCTGCTGGCTCTGCCCACTCCAGCCCCACCAGCACCAGTGCCGCCTGCTCCAGCACCCGTGCCCCCGGGACCTGCACCTCCTGCGGGAGTTCCAGCAGGGGTTCCCATCCTGCCAGGGCAACCGGCATCCCCGCCAATGATCCCGCCACTTCACCCTTGATGGTTGCCCGGGGCACCTCCTATGATCCTGGGCCGATACAAGGGTGCCCGCCATTCCTACATCAAGCCCGGATGACCATGAGATTTGATGGGACCCAGGAATTTTTCACTTTTGCCATGTTCTATTACATTTAATACATTCCTTAATGGGTCACTGATATCTCTACCTCTAATAAAGCCATATTGCTCTTGTCCGATTTAACTTTGGAAGGATGTTTTTTAATCTATTTGCAAATACTTTCGCAAAAATCTTGTAATTTTGGTTTAATAAACTTATTGGCCTACTAGCAGGCCCAACCACGTGTTGCTGTGGCTGAGTCTGGTGAAGTGGAAAAGAAAGAAAAGGGGAACCGAATGGTTCAAACATGTGTCATTGCACAATGATTGCAAGGGAGGGGAGGGGAGGGGCAAGGGGCTCATCACTCCCCTCCCTCTCTCCCGTTCCCTTACATGGCAACTAGGCCCATCCCTCCCTAATGTTCCCCTTTTTCTACTAGGGTGGGTGGGCCATGTACAGGTGGCTGGCCCTGTCCCTTTCACTCCCTTCCCTTGCAAGCGAATTATCTACCTTAAAACACGCTAGGAGGCATGAGCTACGTTGTATTCAAATTTCAGAGCATTTGGTCCAGCAAACCCCTGGACCCTCCCTCACCTTCCCCTTCCTCCGCTAGGGTGGGTGGGCCATGTGCAGATGGCCCGCCCCATCCCTTTCACTCCAGATGGCAGTGGTTTTCAAGGAAGGCATGGTTGTTTCCCTTGTATCAGAGGGTGTTGCTTTGACGACCAGCAGATGGTGCTGTTACAGAACAGAACTGTGGTTCCAACTGTCACAGGTGTAGCATGTACACAATAACAGGCACAGTTGTGACATGTACACAACAGGAGGTGTGGAAACAGTATGGAAACCTGACCACGCGCAAATGCAACGTTGTGTGAAAATTTCAAAGCAATCGGTCCAGTAGTTTGGGAGATTACCTGTCAGCAGAAAAACGCACTGATAGATTTTTATATGTAGAGATATGATTCTACTTGCTCTGGATTCCGTCCTGGTTTTACAATTGTTATTATTTCCGTCTCCCTCCATGTCTCTGGAACCCTCTGTTCTCTTAAAATTTGGTTAAAATTTGGTTAAACAATATCTGCATCTCTGGAATTCTGACATTTCTTTATAATACTCGGCATTAAACCCGTCTAATCCTGGGGATTTGTTATTTTTCAAATCTTTAATAACATTAGCTATTTCCTCTTGTGTAATAGCCTCTTGCATTTGATCTCTCTCTTCCTGTGTTATAACCTTTTTTGGTTTCTCATCATATTTTTCATTCCGGACTTGACTAAATAATTCTTTGTATCGCTCTTATTCTCTGTTTCTCCTTTCTCTTTTTCAAATTAGCCAATCTTTTCATTGAATTTATATTCGCTCTTTGAAATTGATTTTTAACAAAAATTTCCTTTTTCCACATCTCAGCTTTATCTAAATCAGGGGTAGGGGAATTTTGGCGGCTCGAGCCAAGCGATATGCGCTCTTTTGCTCCTCTTGCACTGCTGTCTTCCACGAGTTTCCGAATCCATCTGCCCTAATCCTGGCTGTGGCGCCATGGGCTTTCCCTCTCGGCCGCCTCTGTTCGAAAGTATATGCTTTCCCGGCGGCCGGCGAGGCCGAGCCGCTGGCCTGATCCTTGCCCACCCTGCAGGCAGCAGGGCGGACACATCCATGCACTTCTTAGAATGAGCGGAGTAAAAGGTTAAAAAAACCCAATATATATAATGTTGTCTTTATTTTAAATGTCAAAAATTATTTGCGGCTCCAAGTGTTTTCTTTTCCCATGGAAAACGGGTCCAAATGGCTCTTTGAGGGTTAAAGGTTCCCTACCCCTGATCTAAATCATCTAGCTGAGCTTGTAACTTGTTTAGTTCATTTTTTATTACAGTATCATATTCATCCTAAAGTTGAGTAAAAAATGAACTAAACAAGTTACAAGCTCAGCTTTGATCCCTTCTATTAATTATTTCCTTTCCCTGTTTGTTACTTTATTCCATCGTGCTTCTCTAGCTATACCTCGAATTACTGCTTTAGATGCATCTCAGAAAATTTCATCTGTAACTGTTTCTTTAGATGCATCCCAGAGAATTTCATCTGTAACTTTTAGACAATGCAACTTTTAGATTTTGTAATAGATTGACTGGCTGAACGCAAAGAGTGCTCATCAATGGCTCATTTTCATCCTGGAGAGTAGTGGAGTGCCACAGGGTTCTGTCTTGGTCCCAGTGCTATTCAATATTTTTTATCAATGACTTGGATAATGAAATAGAGGGCATGTTAATCAAATTTGCAGATGATACTAAATTATGAGGAGTATCTAATACCCTGGAGGACAGGGGCAAGATTCAAAGTGATCTGGACAGATTAGAGAGCTGAGCCAAAACTAATAAAATGAATTTCAACAGAGGGCTTTTTCGCACACATGGTTTGTTCTTGAATTAAGGCAATCCGCATTGACATCCTGACCTTTTTGTTGCTGTTTCGTCGCTTGAGATCATTCACACATCACCAGGTTGTTGTGGATGTTCTTGTTGCTTCAGAAACCCCTTGGTTTTGCATTGCCCTGGAATGCAGTACAAGCTTTCAGCAGTCTCTGATTGGCTGTTGTGCCGTCCAAGGGCGTGTTCCGTGTGACGCTTGGTTCCCAGTATCACGAGCTAACAAGCTAACGAGTCAGCATGATTTCACTATCTCAGTGTACCACTGCATTGAGAACTTCCGCCATCTTGGAGATATCGGGCGTAAGTTGGAAACAATGCACTGCAATGAGTGGACCGTGAGGAGGGCGCTGGAGGACAGTGAGATAGAAACGTAAACAGTGAAATGCGCGCGAGGCAACTGGCAAGCTCTCTCACCGCGATCCTGGATTGGTTGGGAGGAAATTGCATCAACACAGTGGGTCCGGATCCCTCGCAGTCGCTTTGTTCCAGCTATGCGTTTTGCACCTAGGGCACCAGGATTGTGAGGGGAATCCGCTTTTATCCAAGAATGTTGCACAACCATCGCAGCGACAGGAAAAAAATGTGAGACAAAAGGCTGAAATGAAAGCCGACAGTTTAGGGGTCGGGCCACATTACGGCTCAAGTGTGTGCGAAAAAAAGGCAGAAACCGTGACGACTGTAAAGGATTCAATGGTGTTGATGGGAAGGGCAGCCGCCTGGCCTTGAGTGCATTCCACAGCCCGGGCGATGGGCCAGCCCGGGCGGAGACCTTTATCTCTCATGGAGGGAGATGAGACCTCCGTTCCCATGGGAATCCGGGAGGGGGGATGGGATGGACAGGGTTATAACCTGTGTTTCTGGTGGGAGATCTTATTCCTGCCACTGCGTGTACTTGAGCTTTCTAAGATGTCTGAATAAACGGTCTTTTACACCAAAGAGCCTTTTATTTCTGCTTCTATGGAATTCCTTACATTGTGGCATATATTAAATCAAGAACAAACCGTGTGTGCGAAAAAGCCCATTGATAAATGTAAGATACTCCACTTAGGTGGAAAAAAATGAAATGGACAGATATAGGATGGGTGACACCCGGCTTGACAACAGTACATTGAAAGGGATCTGGGAGTCTTAGTAGACCCGAAAGTGAACATGAGTCAGCAGTGTGATGCAGCAGCCAAGAAAGCCAATGCAATAGTGTCTAGATCAAGGGAAGTAATTGTGCCACTCTGTATTGGTTGGACCTCATCTGTGTTCAGTTCTGGTATATTGTATATTGACAAGCGGGAACATGTCCAGAGGAAGGCAACCAAAATCGTAAAAGGTCTGGAATCCATGCCCTATGAAGCTGGGGCTTAGGGAGCTGGGGATGTTTAGTCTGGAAGCGAAGATTAAGGGGGGACATGATAGCTATGTTTAAATATTTGAAGGGATGCCATGTTGAAGAGAGAGCAAGCTTGTTTTCTGCTGCCTCAGAGACTTGGACACAGAGTAATGGATTCAAGGTGTAGGCAAAGAGAGTCCACCTAAACATTAGGAAGAACTTTCTGAGTGTTAGGGGTGTTGTAAAGTCTCCTTCTTTGGAGGTTTTTAAACAGAGGCTGGATGAACATATGTCGGGAGTGCTTTGATTGTGTATTCCTGCATGGCAGGGGGTTGGACTTGATGGCCCTCTTGGTCCCTTCCAACTCTATGATTCTGTGGTGGAAAGTGTGGTCAAGTTTTCAGAGCAAGAGACGTTTTGCCATTGCTTGCCTCTGTGTAGCCCCCTGGACTTCCTTGGTGGTCCCTCATCCAAGGAACAATCAGAGCCTACCCTGTTTAGTGTCTGAGATTTGATGAGATTGGGCTAGCTGGGCCATCCAGGTCAGGGAAAAATTATTGTGCCTTTAAGTCACAACTGACAGGGTAACCCTGTTGGGTTGTCAAGGCCAATGAAGTTCAGAGGTGGTTTGCCATTGCCTGCCTCTGGATAGCAGCCCTGGACTTCCTTGGTGTCCTCCCATGTAAGCACTAAACAGGCCAACAGCTTCTGATCGGGTCAGCCTGGGCCAGTCAGTTCAGGGTTTGTAGCATTCTATTATTCCCCAATTCCAGTTTAATGAAGAGGGTTTCTAGTTTTCTGTAGCATTCAGGCTGATCATTTCCTATTTATAATTATTTATGAATTATAAACGTTTCCCTCCCACCCCTCAGATACAACCTTGACTCCTGGGACAGCTCATAAAATTACTTGGGAGGAAATTAAAATAATAATGATGGTCTAACATCCCATCTCCTGCGTTGAAGCACAAAACAATAAAACTGTTAAACAAATTAGAAACCGTTCAAAACAACACTGAGGCTGTGATAAAACTACAAAAATAAAGTATTCAACAGAAACGAGTGGTAAAACAGTCCAAGATTTGAAATCTCAGAGCAGGTGAGTGAAAAATAAAACCTTAACCTAAGAGCCTGAGAGAAAAAGTAAATCTTAAACTGATGCCGGAAAGATAACAAATCTGGAGTTAGGCATGCATCCCAAGGAAGAATATCCCGAACCTGGGTGCCATAACAGAAGAGGCCCTGCTCCTATTTGATACTTGCCCCACCTGCTTCTTCTGGGTTGGGAAATTGCTAGTGATTTGGAGGTAGAACCTGGTCAGAGCGGTTTGGGGAGAGGAGGGAGAGGAGGCTACACAGTCCACCCTCCGAAGCAGCCATTTCCTCCAGAGCAACTCATCTCTGAACTCTGGATCGGTTTTAATTCTGGAAGATCTTTTGGCCTCTGCTACAATATAGTATATGGGCAATGTGATGAACTACAGAATACCAAAATACATTATGCCCATTGTCAAACCAACCTTATTACATACGAAAACCATACACAGGGGGAAAGTGCAAGTCCTCTTTTCATATACAAAAGTGCAACAGAGACATATATAAAATCTACAAAGACTATAAACACATGCAGCTGTTAATGTGCATCCTATATTATAATGCACACACCTGTAGGAATTTAAGTCCTATATGCATCATAGTCCATGGGAATTTCTAAGTTTTTACATGAATAGAGCACTTGCGTTTTTCCCCTGTGCGTGGTTTTTGTATGTAATAAGTTTGGTTTGCCAATGAGCATAGTGTATTTTGGTATTCTATAGATCTTTAGGCCTCACCTGAAGTTTGGCAACACTGCTCACTTCTGAAAATGGACCAGAGTGGAACAAAGTTCCCACAATGATCTCAGTGGATGGGTATGAACTATCAGCAGAGTTTAAAGCAGAGTCACTCTGGTAAAATGAGAAGGTTTAGTAGTCTTCTTGCACTCACTGCAACCTCCTAGCACTCTTGGAAAAGAATACTCTCCACGCAAGATGTTCTTTCCATAGGAAGGTTTAACTTTAGCAGTTGCAAGGTTACACAAGTCTATGCTATACAAGACTATAAAGCTATACAGAACTCTTCAGCAATAACAAAGTTGAACACACACTGAACTAGATTCTATCTCTATCTCTATCAATCTGAACTTAGTATAGCATATACAATGAATATATCCAACAGGATACTCCCTCCCCCCCCCGCCCCCCCGCCCAGGCCACAGCCTCTCATTGGTCTAGAGTTACAGTTGAACTAACCAATCATTTTAAAGGTTAACTGCTCCGCCCCTAGACTGACTGTCTCCAGCCTTTGGGGTTGGCAAACTTTTGCTAACTTGAAATGACCCCTTTGTGAACCTTTACTCTTTTTATATATACATGAACATATGGCAGAAGAACAGTTCATTGGATATGTGGATCCTTAGCCATGTCAGAACCACTGAGCAGGCAGAGAAGAGGTTGCAGCCTTCTTCCTGTGCTGTTTTCTCCAACCTGAAATAGTCCTAGCGGCACTGTTCGACTAACTGGGGGAAATCTCCATGTATCCCATGGAAGTTTCTCCAACCAACTAAATAGTTCTCCTTCCCCCAAGTGGAAAAATGTCCATTGGGGGAAGTTTGAATCTATATCTCTTGATTTGCCGTATTTGCAGTCTAAATTGGGAGCTGCACCAGAGGCCACGGAGAAGAACTTGACTTGTGTACTTTGTAATCAGTTAGGGTTCTTCCAACACAGGTAAGGCATGATATCAAAAATATTTCCACAGCTGATTTTTACATTAATTGAAATTTCCAAACCACCTTCAGGGATGTGGAATAAGACAATATTGACCGATTGCATCAGCTGTTGGAAGCTAAAGAGGGTTGATGCTCTAGTGGGAGACCAAATAAGTCTTTTCAAAAGAAGGCAATGGCAAACCACCTCTGCTTCTCACTTGCCTTGAAATCCCCTTGATGGCAGTGGCATAGCACCCAGGGGACAGGGGGCATCTTGCCCCGGGCGCGCGGTGGTACGGGGGCAGTGTGGGGGCATTCCGGGGCGTGGTGGGGGCGCAGCAGTGGCACAGGGCACACATGTGACCCGGGCGCAGTTCCCCCTCTCTACAGCTCTGCTTGATGGGGCTGCCATAAATCAGTTAAACTTGATAGCACATACATTCAAAAACCACCTTCAGCTTCTTTGCACATGCATGTGAGCACACACAAACTGTTAGTGATACAGGTAGGAGCACTGATGAAACATGCCCCCCCCCCCATGATCTTGCATCCAGCTGCATCTACATATGTTTTCCACTTTTTTTTTTACTGATATTAGGACTCTGTTTAATTGTTTGTGCAGTTCTGTGGATTGGCAAAAGAAAAAAGAGGGGGGGGGTTTTGCAGTGTTTCATCCAATCCAAATTTTATCTGTACCTTCTGTCACTCGCTTTCACTGGGCAATACAAAGAAAACAATGCTGTTTGTGTCAGCTGGAATGTAAAATGTTGCTCTAATGATGTGTGTGGGTTTTATGTGTCAACAATAAACATTCTGTGAAGAGATCTACCCAGAAGATATTTTGATCTTTCTCAACTGAAAACTTCATCTTGCAGGTTTTATGATGCATTTTGTATCTTCCACACAAAAAACAGAACACTATACTTTCCCCCCTTACCCGAACCAGTGTTATCGACTTAAGCCAATTTTTTCCCCCATTTGCAACTACCAGAAAGGGAGGAAGGACCGTTTTTAACCATCCAAATAATGGGGTTTTTTGTTGTTGTTTTAAAAGGTAGGAGAACTTTTTCATGTCTGTGAATGTCCCACAAAATGGAATGCCCATCGATCTGAAGGTATTTCTTTTCAAGCCAGTAAATATCAGAGGAGAAAAGAAATACTTCAATTATTGATCTCATTTAGCCGACAAAGTCAGATCTTCCCCTCCTTTTTTTTAACCTGCCTTTTCCACCTTGAAAGGAAACCTGTTTCTAGGCCACCGGGCGCTATTCAGAAAGAAGAAGTTGGCAACGGGGGCTCCAAGATCGTAATTAGAACAGCAATAATGCACAAGCTTTGCTTTGCCAGAGCACTGTGCAAACATTCAGGCGGAGACAAGATGTCACTCCTGTAATTTTACCTTTTCAAGGACATCTTATATAGACATATAAGGGAGGGAAAACACAGACGCCTAGCTGAGCATTGTTAATTCAGCTCTCAAAGAGAGACTCCCAGCAGAGGTGGCTTCCTTTCTAACTTAGGCCCTTTCCCCACTTGCAGAATAATGCACTTACAATCCATTTTCAATGCACTTTGGCACTGGATTTTACTGTGGGATAGCAAAATCCATTTTCAAACAATTGTGAAAATGAATGTGCATTATTCTGCATGTGCAGAAAAAGCCTAAGGCTCATTCCGCACATGCAGAATAATGCACTTTCAAACTGCTTTCAATGCTCTTTGAAGCTGTGCGGAACGGCAAAATCCACTTGCAAACAGTTGTGAAAGTGGTTTCAAAACGCATTATTTTGCGTGTGCGGAAGAGGCCTAAGATAGCTGGGTTGGGGTTTTTTTTGCAAAAATAGGGATCCATTTCTAGTAGGGTTGCCAACAACCAGGTGGAACCTGAAATTTTCCTGCAATTACAATTGGTCTTCAAAGAACAGAGATCAGTTTCCCCTGGAGGAAATAACAGCAGCTTCAAACAGCAGATGTGATATCATTTCCCCTCCCAAACTCCACCCTTCTGAGACATCTCCAGGAATGTCACTGGCGTTGGCAACTGTGGGTCCTTTCAGTGATAGAGAGTGTAATTGTAAGGAATTCCAAAGAGCAGAAATAAAAGGCTTTTGAATATAAGTCCGTTTATTCAGACATCTTAGAAAGCACACACACACGATATGACAGGAATGAGACCTCCCGCCCAAACTACAGGTTATAACGTACCCGAGTCCTCCCCCCTCCCTGGGCCATCCGGGCCCATCTCATGAGAACGGAATGCTCATCCTGGACAGCAAGATAAGCCGTCCACCAAGGTTGTTGCTGCCGAATCTGGCCCGTCGCCCGGCTGGAGGCATTCCGTCAAGGCCAGCTGGCTGGGAGAGAACCAGGCAGAATTGCCATCCTTACACTCTGCCTCCCCTAAGAAAGCCCCCCCCCCCCTGGTTTATTAGGAAAGGCTTTGTGGAAAGCAGAAATAAGGGAGGGGGCATCAATATTTTCTGTATACACCCATTGATTATGGCCAGAGGGATAGCCAACCCATGAAACTAGATATTGTAGACGATTGCGGGAGAAACGGGAGTCCAGAATAGCATCTATTTCATAGTGCTTGTGGCCATCAATTATAACTGGCGGGGGTGGCTCCGGAGGGTCGTGCCAGGCATCTGAAACGGGAGCCTCCTTGAGTAAGCTGGAATGGAAGACAGGGTGAATGTTACTTAACGAGTTAGGCAGTTCTAAACGAGCAGTAACATCATTGATCACCTTTGTAACCCGAAAAGGGCCCACAAATTTCTTGCCAAGTTTTGAATATTTGTGCACGTCTCTAAGGTTTTTAGTGGACAAGTAGACCCATGCCCCAACCCGCAAAGGGAAGTCTGAGCGACGTTTGTCCGCCTGAACCTTTTGTGATTCTTGGGCCTGCTGTAAGGTAGACTGCACCGTTTTCCAACCCTCGGCTAGCGAAGAAATCCATTGTTCGAATTCCGGCGGCTGCAGTACCTCTGCAGGCAGCTGGGGCAACGGTGGGAAGGACCGACCAGAAACAATCTCGAACAGGGTCTTTTGCGTGCTGCTGTGGATGGCATTGTTATACGCATACTCCGCAAAAGGGAGTAAATCGCACCAATTGTCCTGATGATAATTAGTGTAACAACGTAAATACTGTTCTAACGTTCTGTTCGTCCGTTCTGATTGGCCGTCACTTTGAACGTGGTAGGGGGCGGCGACCGCCGGGGTGGTTCCCAACAGCTCCAGGAATGCCTTCCAAAACTTAGACACGGATTGGGGACCGCGGTCGGACACCACCTTATCGGGGGAGGAGTGTAGACGATAGACATGTTGGATAAACAACCGGGCCAATTTAGGTGCCGATGGGATGGTGGTGCAAGGAATAAAATGCGCTTGTTTAGAAAAAAGATCCACTACCACCCATAAAACCGTCTTCCCGTGGCTTTCCGGCAAATCAGTTATAAAATCCATGGAAATGACCTGCCAGGGTCGAGATGCAACGGGGAGGGGCTTTAATAACCCATGCGGCTTTCCCGGTATCAACTTGGCTTCTGCACAGACGGGACACCCTTTGATATACGTTTCAATGTCTTTGCGCATGGAGCGCCACCAGAACTGTCGGCGGGCCAGATGCAACGTTTTCAAAAATCCGAAATGCCCAGCCTGACGGGCATCATGACATACTTCGAGAACCTGCCTCCGGAGAGGAGGAGGGACGTACCAACACCCACCCCGTTTCCAAACACCACCCTCCAAACGTAGTTGTGAATCTCCGTCCTCCGCCGAGAGCTCGCGGAGCCCCGCCTCTTTGAATCCCTGGAGGAAGGGGGAGACGATGTTAGGGATGGCCGGAGGGGGAGGAGCCATTGTTGTTTGCGATCGGGTGACAGCTAATCCCAGCTGGGAGGGAGTAAGAACGGTGCGTGGGATGTCTCGTAGCGAAGTGTTCCCCCCCTCCCCGGGGAGGCGAGACAGCACATCAGCCAGTTTGTTGCTCTTACCAGGAAAGAAATGGACTGTGAAAGAGAACCTGGAGAAGAAATCGGCCCAACGTAATTGTTTGGCAGACATTTTGAGCGGTGTAGACAGGGCAGCTAGATTCTTGTGATCCGACCAAACTTGGAAAGGGTGCTTGGCTCCTTCTAGCCAATGGCGCCAAACACTCAAAGCAGCTTTGATAGCCGCGGTCTCCTTATCCCCCACAGTCCAGTTCAGTTCAGCCCCAGAAAACTTTTTGGACAAGTAAGCACACGGCACCAATTTGTTATCTTTATTTTTCTGCAAGAGGGCAGCGCCTAGCGCTTTATCCGAAGCATCCACATGCACGATGAAGGGAAGATCTGGGTTTGGGTGACTTAAAATTGGTTCTGTGGTAAAAGCTGTTTTTAGCTGCTGGAATGCTGACTGGCATTCCTGAGACCAGAGGAGGGGAGCTCCGGGTTTAGAAGCCTGCAAGTCTTTGCCTTTGGTACGTAGGAGATCTGTGAGCGGTAAGGTGATCTCAGCAAATCGGGGAATAAAGTCACGATAGAAATTGGCAAAGCCTAGAAAGGATTGTAGTTCCTTCCTGTTGGTGGGGGCAGGCCATTCAATTACGGCGGCTATTTTCGCTGGGTCCATTTCCAAACCCTCATGAGAGATCCGATACCCCAGATAATCTATGGAGGAGCGATGGAAACAACATTTTGACAACTTAACAAAGAGGGAGTTATCTAGTAGGCGTTGTAAGACTTCTCGTACTAGTTTCTCATGCTCCTCAATGTTTTGTGAGTAAATTAAAACATCATCTAAATATACGACCACCCCTTTGTATAACAGATCTTGTAAAACTTCGTTGATAAGAGCCATGAAAGCTCCTGGGGCTCCAGCTAATCCGAATGACATTATTAAATATTCGTATTGTCCAAACTTTGTATTAAAAGCTGTCAAGTGTTCATAGCCTTCCGCAATACGGACTCTGTAATAAGCCTCTCTTAAGTCCAATTTAGTAAAGATCCGCCCTTTGCCCAAAGCATCCAAGAGGTCTTTAATTAAGGGCAAAGGATATTTGTTGGATACAGACACAGCATTCAATCCGCGATAATCAGTACAAAGTCTTAGCGAACCATCCTTCTTTTTAACAAATAGAACAGGGGCGGCATGGGTATGTTTTGTGGCTCTTCGTATAAATCCACGAGCCAGGTTTTTATCTAAGAAAGCGCGGAGCTCCTTCTCTTCGGTGGGACTCATGCGATAGATTCTACCTTTGGGTAACTGAGCTCCGGGTTGCAGTAAAATTTTACAGTCAGTATCCCTATGGGGGGGCAATTGGTCGCACTCCTGTTCCTGAAACACTCTGGACAAGTCTCGATACGCCTGCGGGATTTCCGCAGGACCAGAGGCAGACAATACATTTAAAGCTTTGGGACTCATGAGCTCGTTCTCAGTGGGAGTTGGGTTTTCCCCCCCGTTCATGTGATCCCCACAGGGAGGATCCGTGAATTGGAGGATCCGTTCTTTCCATATGATGGTTGGTTCGTGTAGGAGCAACCAAGGCATGCCTAACACAATAGAGTGTTTAGCAACAGGAGCAAGGATGAAACTTATTTTTTCCCAATGGTCGGCACAACGAAGAAATACTGGCTGGGTTTTAAAACGTGCCGGACCTTCGCCACCTAGAGGGCTACCATCCATTTGGGTGAAGGGAATGGGTTTCACCAAGGGGACTCGGTCTAAACCGAGTTCGTCAGCCACTTGTGGTCTCATGAGACAGTGGGAGCAGCCCGAGTCCACAAGTGCAGAGGCCAGAATGCGCGTATGTTTACTTGGGTTGGCTAGCGCAGTCAAAATGGTAATGGGAGCACTGCCTTCACTCACCGCATCCGGAGTAGGGTCAATATCTTCAGGTGCTGCTGACAGGCAGAGCGCTACTTCTCCGTCCTCGAAATCTTCCTCGATAGTAGCTTTAGACGACCCCTGAGGCGGCGGTCCTGATTTCCGTGGAGGCTTGGCCGCCACGGTGCGTGTAGTCGGAGGTTGAGGTTTTTGCTTCTTTGGGCAGTTGGCAGCCAGGTGGCCAGGGCCCCCGCAGTAAAGGCACAATCCCAAGCGGCGACGACGTTCCGACGTGGTTTCAGTTGCGACGGCAGGAGTTGACTTGCGAGTACTTGGTGCTGGTGCTGCGGCTGGTTTTGGGCGCCGACGGCCATCTGCGCGGGCGTGCGCAAGACGAGCAGCGACTTGTGATCCCAGTTCGATCCATTCAGCTACTGTCCGCGGAATCCGGATGAGGATAACCGTTTCTCGCAGTTTGATGTCCATGCCTTCGAAAAAGTACTCACATTTCATGCGTTCCGGCCAGTCTGGAGGAAGTTTACTGGCCGCTGCACGAAATTCCCGGGCATATTCAGCGAAAGAACGGTTACCTTGCTGGATGGTTTTTACTGTACGTATGGCAATGTTTTCTGCATCAGGATCCTGGAAACGAAGACGTAATGCCTGGAGGAACCCCCCTCTAATTGTGCGAGTGCCGCCAGCCTGCAATTCGTAGGGAGAGTAACGAACCATTCAGCCACAAGTGCCATCCAGCACTGATCCAATGTCTCGGACTTCTTTACGCTTCCAGAACGAGTAGGTCATCATACTCTTGCATATGGGTAATTTGAGTTGTGGTGGGATGAAGTAGTTTTCGATGCAGTCCCGTCAAAACGAGCCTGGATGTATGGGTCTGTAAAATCCTCTTTCAACAGCTCGAGGCGCTGCGGTTGAGGCTGTTGCTGCAAGGTGTAAGGTGGCGGGACTCATGGAACCTGGAGTGGCTTGAGGCGCCCCTGGCTGGGGAGCTTGGAACTGGACCTCGACTCACTGCGTGCCTCCCGAGAGGAGGAGGGACAGGTGGTGCCCGGGAGACTCCCATCTGGAGCCCTCGCCAGTGTAGCCCATTGTCTTCGCAACTCCTGTTCCAGGTCTACAATTTTCTTTCTATGCATAGGGCGTCCTGGTAAGCATGGCAAGGCAGCCCTTTCACCATCCAATTTGCCTCGCTCATCTCGCTGTATTGCTGTAGCCGGGGTTCATGCCATGTTTGGATCAGCCCTGATGTCTTCTCACATGCGTTGTAAATCCATTTCCTTTTCGATTGATCCAGTACTTTGTCATGGATTGTCAGATTCTTGCTGGAACTGTCGACGCAACGCTTCTCTTTCAGTCCAACTCCATTTGGATTTCATGCGCGTTGCTATATTTCACGGTCTCAAGGTAGAGTTTCAAGGCCCTCCTCCTCCCAAAGTTCGCGTTCAAGGCTCCCAGGCGGTGAAGTTTGGCTTCACGCAGTAGGTGGCTAATTTCCATCGTCCCAACTCTCTTCTCGAGGGCATTGGGAACGGGTCAGGGTCGGGATTAAGTTCCACTCTCAGACGTACTTTTTTCGATTCCTCCGATCAGCTTCCAATGAGCTCTTTCCATCCGCTCTCACTTGCCTCTCGGCTCCGGAGCTGGGATTTTAGTGTGGAACCCTTCTACCATCATCATCGAACTGGACAAGCGCTATTGTTCCAGCCTCAGCTGCACTCTTGGGACGCTACTCGGTGCAAGCGCCACTGCTGCTCCTTGGGAATATCATCAAAGTACTTGTTCAGGAATCTTCCCAAGGACTCCTGGGTGTCAGCATGGCTGGTTGTCTGTCCCATCCCCTCGGGGACTGGTTGCATTTGGGGTTTGTAATCCACTCGCTAGTCGGAGGGGAACGAACTGAATGTATTGGTAGGAGCCCGATCCATGGATAATGCACTCAAACGTTTCGTGCATCTCCACGTAATCGGACTCCACCTTTGTTCTATCCCAATGAAACAAGGGCAAACTTGTACTGTCTCTAGGTCTGTAGAGAGTCAACGGGAGAAATCGGCCCATCTCCCCCATCTCCTAGATCCCTCGGAATCTGGAAGGGAAGGCTCGAAACCCTCTATGGGGCTTAATGTGTCTTCCACATGGTCAAGAGTACTCAACCTTTGTACAAATCGGAACACCAGAGATCCAATTTCATGTAACAGTAAGAAGCAAAATGTGTTTCCTGTCATAATGTAAGGAATTCCAAAGAGCAGAAATAAAAGGCTTTTGAATATAAGTCCGTTTATTCAGACATCTTAGAAAGCACACACACACGATATGACAGGAATGAGACCTCCTGCCCAAACTACAGGTTATAACGTACCCGAGTCCTCCCCCCTCCCTGGGCCATCCGGGCCCATCTCATGAGAATGGAATGCTCATCCTGGACAGCAAGATAAGCCGTCCACCAAGGTTGTTGCTGCCGAATCTGGCCTGTCGCCCGGCTGGAGGCATTCCGTCAAGGCCAGCTGGCTGGGAGAGAACCAGGCAGAATTGCCATCCTTACAGTAATGGTGAAGGGTCAAACAAGATGCCGTTTGGTTAGGGCTGCCAACTTCCAGCTGGGGCCTGCAGAGGTCCTGGGATGACAACTTCTCTGTAGCCTCCAGAGGTCATCTCCCCTGGAAGAAAGGGGAGCTTTGGAGGGTGGGCTCTGTGGCATTCCACTCTGCCCAGGTCCCTCCTTGCCTCCAGCCGTGCCCCCTGCCTGTCAAGACCCCAGATACACCCTCAGGAGCAGCAGTGGCGCGGGAGGTTCAGAGCTCGCGTATCTAATCTGGAGGAACCGGGTTTGATTCCCCGCTCTGCCGCCTGAGCTGTGGAGGCTTCTCTGGGGGATTCAGATTAGCCTGTGCATTCCCACACACGCCAGCTGGGTGACCTTGGGCTAGTCACAGCTTCTCGAAGCTCTCTCAGCCCCACCCACCTCGCAGGGTGTTTGTTGTGAGGGGGGAAGGGCAAGGAGATTGTAAGCCCCTTTGAGTCTCCTGCAGGAGAGAAAGGGGGGATATAAATCCAAACTCCAAACTCCTCCTCTTCTTCTTCTTCTTCTTCTTCTTCTTCTTCTTCTTCTTCTTCTTCTTCTTCTTCTTCTTCTTCTCCTCCTCCTCCTCCTCCTCCTCCTCCTCCTCCTCCTCCTCCTCCTCGTCCCCCTCGTCGTCGTCGTCGTCCTCCTCCTCTTCTTCTTCTTCTCCTCCTCCTCCTCCTCCTCCTATTGCCGCTGCTGCTTCGTCACAAGCTCGTCGTCATCAGCCGTCAGCTCTCTTCTTCTTCTTCTTCTTCTTCTTCTTCTTCTTCTTCTTCTTCTTCTTCTTCTTCTTCTTCTTCACTATTTTCTTTATTTAAGCCTCAGTTGTACCCTTAGAATGGGCTTAGTTGCCTTTTGTACAGCATTCTGTGGGAGGGAACCTTAGTTAGACCCTGTCCCTTTAAGAAGCCCTCTAGAGGCAGAGCACTATCAAATTCTTATTAGTTAGCAGTTCCTGTTTTACAGTCTGTTTAGTTTCAGGTGTCTGGGGAAGGCTGTAGACGGCAATATCTCAGACATTTAAGGTGTTAAAGATCCATGGTATTTGAGTAATCAAGTTTCAACAAAATTGCCAGGAAACAGAGTCCAAGTAGAGGACACCAGGAAATCTCAGAAGCGGCACAAGCAGCGCAGACTTTCTTAGAAGCAGTTAAGGAAGAATTGGTGTCTGCAAGCTCTTCAAATAATCTCCAAACATTTCCAGCATCACAAGTATTCATTATTAGTTTAGACTTCATGGGATAATCAGAGCCCTAAACTTTCAATACTATTAAACCCTTTTTTGAAATGTTGCTCTTTCGCCTGTGGATCTTACACTCTGTTCTGGCCAAGTGCAAGGGGAACAGGACACTCAGGCTTCATACTGAAATCTCGAGTAAATTCCCAGTCCTGAGTCGGCAAGCATAGATATGGTGGGCATCCTAAAATTGTCTTCCCCTTAGTCTTCTTTCACGATGGTCATGTGCATATGAGAATCCTCACCAGCCAAGCAGTACTGGGGGTGGAAAGGGCTGTCAAGTCACAGTCAACTCATGGTGACCCCCTCGTGGGGTTTTCAAGGCAAGAGACACTGACAAGGGCAGTGTGGTGTAGTGGTTAAGGACATGTGGACTCTAGAGAACTGCGTTTGATTCTCATCTGGTGAGACGGATCTGTTTCCCAGCTGCTCTGGATGAAGCCTGCTGGACCCTTGGGCCAGTCCCAGTTCTCTCCGAACTCTCTCAGCCCCACCTGCCTCACCAGGTGTCTGTTGTGGGGAGAGGAAGGCAAAGGAGCTTGTCAGCTGCCTTGGGTCTCCTTCAAGACAGAGAGAGAGCGGATATAAATCCAAACTCTTCTTCCTCTAACAGAGACTGTTTGCCATTCTGCATAGCAACCCTGGACTTCCTACGTCCGTGGTGGCAAACCTTTGGCACTCCAGATGTTATGGACTACAATTCCTATCAGCCCCTTCCAGCATGGCCAATTGGCCATGCTGGAAGGGCTGATGGGAATTGTAGTCCATAACATCTGGAATGCCAAAGGTTTGGTCATCCTGTCCAAGCACTCACCAGAGCCAAGCCAGCTTAGCTTCCGAGGTTTGATGAGACTGGGCTAGCCGGGTCATCCAGATCAGGACAAGCAGTATTTACCACAGACCTAAATCTGTGGAGGCCCCTTCTGCACATCAAACGTATAGTGGGTTGCAGTCGGGATAAAGGAACCTGTTTTCGTGTTTTCACATTCACATGCACCCGTGCAGGCAGCAATTGGAGCCCACAAAAACAATCCGGGTTGCTGTTGCGCCTTTGCACAGACACACGTCTATTTTTAAAAATTACTTCCCACACATACGTAGCTGTGCAGGCATGCACAAATGAAGCCCCACAGTCATGTGAATGTCCCACAATATGACCACCTGCACCTGTGCAGCTATGCAGAAGCAAGGCACACAAAAAAGGAAAGGAAAACGGAGGCGAATGAAACGCCTCCTGTCTGGCCATTTGTTGGTGAGCAGCTGAAACCTGGGATTTTTGAAAAGGATTGCTTGTTTAGCGATTAAAAAGGAGGAAATAACGCAGGGCAGACTCATTTTGGGGGTGGGATCTGTGTGACATTCCCCACCCCCCACCGGCTTTTTAGTGTTCTACACCCGTGTTTATTGGCCCATGAGGAAGGGGTCTGAGTGATCATTCCCTCTCCCCAATCCTCTCTGTAGTTCCATGAAGCACCTGCTACTTACCACATTTCTAGCTAATCTTTCCTTTAAGGAGCTTGGGATGGCGTACATGGTGTTATTTCATCCCAACACCAACCCTGTGAGGTAGGGCTACACTACCTCCCCATCACCCACTCTAACTTCGTCACTGAATAGGAATATGAACTGAGGTCTCTCCATCAAAGGCTAACATTATGGCTCTGTGAGCAACACACAAACTACAGTCCCCAGGATTCTGTGGGTGACTTGCCAGAGTTAAGTGGTATAAACATGGAGATATGTAAACCAGCCATGGGGGGAGGGTGCGGGTGGTGGTGGTGGTAGATGGGACGCAGTGTCTGTGCCGCCTGATCCAAAGCATAGAAAAGGGTCTGATACAGATGGGTAGAAAGAGGAAATGCTGGAGAAGCCGTTATATGAAAAAAGATGCAGAGGGATAATTCCTGAACGGTGAAATTGCAGGGCCAAAAAGAAATGAGCTGAAATGAAGCTCGGGAAGCGTTGGGCTTGGGAGGCCAAAACAATGAATTGACAGCTAAATCTGTTAGTCGGCAAAGCCCTGAAAGATCCTGCCACACACTCTGCTTCTGCCCTGGTCCTGCTGTGACCAACTGCAGTCTTCCGTCATCCATACCAGCCAATCACACTCCGTGATCATGACCTGACCATACGGTTGCCAGTTCTTGGGTGGGAGGTACCTGGATATTTTGGGGTGCAGCCTGGGGAAGGTGGGGCTTGTGGTGGGAGGGGCTTCAGAATGGTGTGTTACCACAGAGACCACCCTCCAAAGCAGCCATTTTATCTAAAGGAACTGATTTATGTCAATTGTAATAGAGGGAGATCTCCAGATGCCACCTGGAGTTTGGCAACCCTGCCACACTGCATTGTCAATCGTAGGCTTTGTTCAGAATACTGTTTATGCTGCTGCCTCTGAATGCATCATTGATAGCCAGCCAGAACAGTGTAATTTTTAAACTGTTGAACTAGGGCTGGAGAGAGCTGGGTTCAAATGCTGGCATAGCCATGAAGCTCACCAGGTGATCTTGGCCAGTTGCTCACACTCAGTTTAACCTACCTTGCAAGGTTGTTGTGAAGGTAAACTGGAGGGAGAGTTTGTTGGAGGTATGGCAGTATAAAAAGGATATTCCCAAGGGGATAAAAAAAGAAGCACCAACAATCACAATTAATATTTTTTTAAGCTGCTGCCTCTAAATCCATTATCTAAGCATAGAGGAAAATCTTCCAGCAATTAGTAGTGAAGCAAACAACAAAACCTTGGGAACACTGAAATGGTGATGAAGGGTATCGCCCCCAAACCAAACACATGTTGAGTCCTAGTGAAAAGAGAGAGAAAATGGTTTCCACTCGATGCCCAGAACTCAAGCGAGCAGATGCCAGGTTACAAGATACAGGAAAGGAATCCCTTAGGCAGAAGCCACCCTGGAAAGGACCTGCCCCTGGGACCCCAAGCATGGGGGTCTCCCCTGCACATTTTAGCTCTTGAGAGGAGGGTTTGAAATGGGAGAAAGTGATCATCACAGGGATCTTGGTCCAGGGATGTTTAAAGATAAGAATGAGAGCTTAATTGTTCCCCAAAATCAACTGGAAGCCGATAAACCTCCCAAGTGTGTGTCATGTCTTTTAAAATCAACAGAACAGTGGCTGGACATTTTGACAAATGACCGAAGGAGATTTTTTGTTTTTACAGTGAGGATGGTTCCTCTAATGGGGGCAAAATTCAAGGGAAGGAATTTTGACACTCCCTTGGCAAGACAGAAGGAGAAGGATGTGGGCGAATTGTCAGACTGATGCAAAAGCAGTGGGCAAAGGCATCATGACAAGTGGACGGCACTCTCGTCTATTGTAAGACCTGGAGGATAGTTGTGGGTTTAGGTTATATGTGGCAGTGCTGCTCAGTAGTGAAATGCTGTCCTCGACAGACCCCTGAAAGGATTGTTGAACAGAAACTCCTCCAGTTGATTTGGAAAGCTTTTTTCTAAACTCTGGAGCTGCACAACTGAGATGAGGGAGAGCCTTCAAAACGACCCTGGTGTTTCCTGGGAGGGGGCAACCCCCTTGCCAGCTCCCCTCCTGGGCAGCTCGGCCCCTCAAAAAGACACCGCGTGGAGGGCTGGCAGCTTTGGACAGGGAAATTCCTGATGACGGGAGAGTGGAGTTTTGAGAGGGAACTCAGCAGTGAGGTGAGGCCAGACTGCCCATCATTTTCTGCAAAGAATTGATCTCTGTAGCCTGAACTGTAATAATAATAATAATAATAATAATAATAATAATAATAATAATAATAATAATAATAATAATAATAATAATAATAATAATGATGGTGATGGTGATGGTGATGGTGATGGTGATGGTGATGGTGATGGTGATGATAATAATAGTGATGATGATGATGATAATAATAATGATAATAGTGATAATGATAATAGTGATAATAATAATAGTAATAGTAATAGTAATAGTAATAGTAATAGTAGTAGTAGTAATAATAATAATAATAATAATAATAATAATAATAATAATAATAATAATAATAATAATAATAATAATAATAATAATAATAAATCTAGACGAATTTCTGGCCCCACCTGAATGAAGAAAAGTTAATTTTTTACTCAGCTTTTCCCCACCTTTTAAGGAAGCTCAAGGTTAGCTTACAGTCACCTTCCTCTCTCCACAGTAGACACCTGTGGTGAGGCAGGTGGGGCTGAGAGAGCTCTGAGGGAACCATGACTAGCCCAAGGCTACCCAGCAGGCTTCATGTGTACGAGTGGAGTCAAACCTGGCTCTCCAGATTAAAGTCTGCTGCTCTTAAGCCCTGCACCGCGCTGTGTGCTTCCTGGCACTCCCAGCTGCTCACGAGGAAGCCGCTCCAGCCACTGCTAAGATGCTGCCCTCTTTACCTTTTGCCAAGCCAGTCAGCAGTGCCAGCTCTCCCTTCCCATAATGGCTGCCAGTCAAGTTTAGGAACCAAAATATTTTGCCGCTGTGGACTCGAGGAGTGCTCACCAGGGTGCCCAGACCAAGCACTTGTTGGGCTCTGCGGCTGCCATTCTGACACTCACATGTTTGGAAGCAGCAGGAGTTAATTTCCACCCAAGATGGCCAAGCGGGCAGGTGAATCTGCCCTCTGAGGAAAAGCTAATGTGTCTGGAGCTTAGGAAGAGAAAAAGAAGAACAGGAGGGGACAAGACAGATATTTGTATATCATGCAGGCTTTGCTGAAAGTTGGCTAGAGAGAATTATTTCACTCATAGCCACTAGGGATGCCAGCCTTCAGGTGGGAACTGTGGATCCCTTGGAATAATAGCTTATCTACAGCCTACAGAGATCAATTCTCCTCAAGGAAAATGGGTGCTTGGGAGAGTGGACTTTTTGGCATTTGTCCCACTGAGGTCCCTGCCCCCCCCCCCCGACTCCTGCAAATCCCCAGGAGCTTCCCAACCTGGATCTAGCAATCCCTACCCACCCCCCACCCACCCCACCCAGCAAACAGCAGGGACTTGGCAACCTGAACCATCCCTGATATTGTGCAACTGATTGGTAGGAAATTCAGGAGAAACCAAGGGGAAAAAAGCCCTTCACACTGCATGATAAAACAGAAGAATTCATTCCCACAAGCTTCAGAAGAAGATTGGATAAATTAAGAATTATTATAATTATGCCCCTGGATTCTGGGGACAACAATGGGGGGAAAATTTTGCCTTTCAGTCCTGTTTGTGGACTTTCTGGAGGTATCTGGCAATAGAAGAAGAAGAAGAAGAAGAAGAAGAAGAAGAAGAAGAAGAAGAAGAAGAAGAAGAAGAAGAAGAAGAAGAAGAAGAAGAAGAAGAAGAAGAAGAAGAAGAAGAAGAAGAAGAAGAAGAAGAAGAAGAAGAAGAAGAAGAAAAAGGGAGGGGAGGAGGAGGAGGAGTTTGGATTTATATCCCCCTTTTCTTTCCTGTAAGGAGACTCAAAGGGGCTTGCAATCTCCTTTCCCTTCCCTCCCCCCACAACAAACACCCTCTGAGGTGGATGGGGCTGAGAGAGCTCCAAAGAACTATGACTAGCCCAAGGTCACCCAGCTGGCATGTCTTGGAGTGTACAAGCTAATCTGGTTCACCAGATAAGCCTCCACAGTTCAAGTGGCAGAGCGGGGAATCAAGCCTGGTTTTACAGATTAGAGTGCACCTGCTCTTATCCACTATGCCACTACTGCTCTCTCACCCTGAATGAGGGACTTTGGGTCTGATCGGATAGGACTTTTCATATGTTTAGGTTGAGGGGACCCAATGAAGACTGCTTTAGTGTGCATAACTCAAAACACTGGGTAGAGCTGAGGTCTCTACCCACCCCCTGCCCCCACCCCGCTCTGTGCCAAGAAACCCCGGCACGGCCCAGCCCAGCCAATCAGCAAGACCTGATTGCAGAAGACGAGCATTCCCTTCAGGAATCTGGGGAAATCAGAGCGGCATTCATCATAAAACAAAGAGAGAACCTTTTACATCAGCTCCCTTTGACATACATGATTCCTCTCAGCGTTTCCTAAATGCCAGAGTGTGAAGGCACATTTCACTCTGAATTGAAACAGAAGGGACGTTTCAGTCCAAAAGAAAGATTTTGGTGGTTAATACAAATTGGCATTAGGTATTGTGGAGTGCCCACTCCACACTCTTCTGGTACAATTTGCAAAGCTGTCTGGATTGATTTTAAATATCCCCATTTTGTTCAGAAATGTACCAACATTTCTTGTTTCTTCATTCTCTCTCTCTCTCTCTCTCTCTCTCTCTTTGTGTGCGTGCATTACAGGTTTTCATCCTACCTATTCTGTTGCTAGTAATTCTATTTCATTAACTTTCAATATAATTTTTGCATCATTTTTACACCAGTTATAGACTACAGAATATCTCTATGCAAACACAGGTGTCAATTTTAATGGCAATCTTTACTACTGCATTTCACAGTTTTTGTTAGGAAAATTATGACTAATTTCACCTGAGAACCCATTTTAAAAATCCAACTCTGAAATCCAAACAGATTAGTAAAGGAATGTGGCAATATCTCTAGGGTTTCTGTCTCCCTTTTGAGAAACAAATGCATGAATCGGCCTCGTTTCAAATCTCACTCTCCTTTCCTGTGCCAGAAGCTTCTCATTCTCTCCCTGTCCTAAGAAACACCATTGGGTTGAGGTGCTGCGCTGTACGCCCAGGGCCCAGCGTTGGTTCAGGCAGTTCCCCAGTTGTCCATCCTGACCATGTTGTCAGCCCTGGTGAGCACTTGGATGGGAGATCATCATGTCAGCCCAGGGTTGCTACGCAGAGGCAGGCCATGGCAAACTACCTCTGTGTGCACTGGCGTAATGCCCATTGGGAAAGGTGGGCAGCTGCCCAGGGCATCACCTTGTGGGGGCATCAAAATGCTGGGTTCATTTTTGAGTATTTTAGTGGTTTTCCATTTTTGGCCTGCAGGGGGTGCAGTTGTTAGGCTAGCGGCACCAAAATTTCAGGGTATCATCAGGAGACTGTCCTTATGCTACTCCCCAAGTTTGGTGAGGTTTGGTTCAGGAAGTCCAAAGTTATGGACTCCCAAAGGGGGTGCCCCATCCCCCATTGTTTCCAATGGGAGCTAATAGGAGATGGGGGCTACAGTTTGAGGGTCCATAACTTTGGCCCTCCTGAACCAAACTGCACCAAACTTGGGGTATCATTGGGGCAGTCTCCTGATGAGACCCTGAAAGTTATGAGACTGTGCCTTTAGAAATGTGTCCCCCCCCCCCACAGCCTGCAACCCCCATTTACAGCAATGCAGAAAACTCAATGCAGAACAAAGATTCTTGGGCAAATTTCTAGGATGTCCCTGCAGGGGGTGCATTTTTTATGTATCGGCACCAAAATTTCAGGGTATCATCTGTAGATGATGGCACCCCCCCAAGTTTGGTGCAGTTTGGTTCAGGGGGACCAAAGTTATGGACCCTCAAAGGGTAGCCCCCATCTCCTTAGCAAAGAATGGGGGATGGAGCACCCCCTTTGAGGGTCCATAACTTTGGACCCCCTAAACCAAACTGCACTAAACTTTGGGGGTACCATAAGGACAGTTTCCAGATGATACCCTGAAATTTTGGTGCCGATACATCTTTGAAGAAGATCTATCAACAAGATTCAGCTGGCTCCAAGATGCTGATTGCCAGAAGACTATATAACTGTAAGTTAAAGGCGAACAAATGTATGTCTTCTCATCTACAGCAAATGAGATCTCTCTTTGCTCAGTTAGAAGACAGAGGAATGGACTTTCCTGAGTCTCATAAAGTTTATATCATCCTGTCTTCCTTGGATGAGAGCTGGGACCAGCTAGTCTGCAGTTTGCAGAGTGTAAAAGAAGAGGATTTAACTATGTCCTTAGTAACTGCAAAGCTGTTAGAAAGTCAGGAACAAAGAAATTTCCAAAGGAAAGTCAAGCTTCAGTGAGAAAAGCACAGAGAGCCTATACAGCCAGCAGACATCAACCCGATGGGAGATCTGCAGTTCCTGAGACAACGCCTGTCAAAATCTCTTCTGTGAGAAGGTGTTTCACATGTGGGTCCAAAGATCACCTAGCCAGAAATTGCCCAGCAGCCAGAAGCAAGGCAGCAATACAAGGCCAGAAGGGGCAGAAGGGGAAATCTTCAAACTTCAAACAAAGTGAATCTGCAATGATGGTGAGCAAAGCTTCAGAGGATCAACAGAGTTCCTGGATCATGGACAGTGCTTGCACAGCACACTGTGTCAACAACAGAACTCTACTCCTTGAAGAGACTCTTGCTGATGTAACTCATGTGAGTTTAGCAGATGGATCAAAAACTGAAGTTTCAGTTCAAGGGACAATGTATGTACCTTCCCTTGGTAAATACTTAAATAATGTTCTGTTTATTCCCCAACTTGATTTCTGTTTACTTAGCGTGGATTGTTTAACTCAAGAAGGTTATAAAGTTGAATTTGAAAATATGTGCTATGTAAACAAGGGAAATGTAAATTGTGCAAAGGGACAACTGAAAGACATGTTGTGCTATATGATTCCAAAAGGTAGTGGAAGTGTAAAGCAATTGTCTAGCTTAAATAATAAGCCATTGCATGATAACTGTGTTCATGAATTACATCGTGTATTTGGACATGCGGGGTGGTCAACAATTAAGCAACTTGCAAAAGTCTGTGACTTAGGCCCTTTCCGCATGGACCATAAACAGCGCCCTGGGGACGGCGTTTTTGCCGTCCCCAGGGAGCTGTTCGCATGGGGGGCACAGCTGCATTGCAGCTGTGCCGCCCTCGTGCCTCCCCAGTGGCGCGAAGTCGCTGTTTCCCGACCTCACTTCCCCAGCGAGGTTTTTGGGAAACAGCGGATTCCAGCGGCTTGAAGGCTCCATTCCCCCTCCCCTTTCCCAAATGCCTCACCGTGTCCTCCGGCCTCTGGTGCGTCGCACAGGCCAGGGGACATGCCCCCCCCCTGCGACTTCCAGGGGACACGGCCCCTGCCCCCCCACACAGGGCAGGGGGCGTGTCCCCTGGACTGTGCAATGTGCCAGAGGCCGGAGGACACGGTGAGGCGTTTGGGGGACGGCGCAGCCTGTGGGGATGCTGCGCCATCCTCCCCATCGCAACCGGGACTGTTTGTGCGAATGGTCCCGGGGGGTTGGGTCGGCATTATGTACATCGACCCAACCCCCATCATGGCTGTGTGGAAACGGCCTTAGATTTGAAACCCTGTAAGCACTACCTAGAATACTCTGTGTGCAGTGGTTGTAAGGTGAAGGCTTACCCTGTACCAAAAGAGAGCAATAGAAAAACAGAAAGTCCATGCAGACCTAGCAGGACCTTTCCAACGTAGTCAAGGAAATGCCCAATACATATTCCTGATAGTGGATGACTACAGCAGGTATTCATACTGCATTCTGCTTAAGCATAAGTCAGAAGCATTTGAAAAATTCAAAAACTGGGTTGCTATGATAGAAAGGAAATTTCCCTATAAAGTGGGGAGCCTTCAAACTGACCACGGCAGAGAATGGATGGGGAACAGGTTCCAGTCTTGGCTAGAAGCAAAAAGGACTGTGCACAAACAAACTGACCAGTATGCTGCAAGATGCAAAACTTCCTTTTCACTACTGGGGGGAAGCTGTTTGTACTGCAGCTTACGTGATCAATCACTTATGGAGTTCTAGCATTAACCAAACTCCACATTTCATGCTTTTTGACAAGCAACCATCCTTAAAGCATCTTAGAAGGTTTGGTAGCTTTGCAAATGTGTTAATTCCCAGTGCACAAAGACAAAAAGGAAAACAAAAATGGAAGAAATTAAGATTTGTTGGCTATTCTCAGAATTGTCAGGGGCATAACGAGGCAAACTGTAGCCCTGGGCAAAACCTGAATTGGATGCCCCCCCCCCCCCCCCCGTGGCCACTCCACCACAACCAATTTCTTTTGCACCAGGACATTGGTGCCTGCAGGGGGTGCATTTTTAGACATATCAGCACCAAAATTTCAGCATATCATCAGGATACTGTCCTCATGCTACTCCCCAAGTTTGGTGAGGTTTGGTTCAAGGAGTCCAAAGTTATGTACTCCCAAAGGGGGTGCCCCATTCCCCATTGTTTCCAATGGGAGCTAATAGGAGATGGGGGCTACAGTTTTGAGGGTCCATAACTTTGGCCCCCCTGAACCAAACTGCACCAAACATGGAGGGGTCTCATTAAGGAAGTCTCCTGATGAGACCATGAAAGTTTTGAGACTGTGCCTTCAGAAATGTGCCCCTCCAGCCTGCAACCCCCATTTACAGCAATGCAGAAAACTCAATGCAGAACAAAGATTCTTGGACAAATTTCTGGGATGTTCCTGTAGGGGGTTCATTTTTGGATGTATCGGCACCAAAATTTCAGTGTATCATCTGGAGACTGTCATGATGGCACTCCCCAAGTTTGGTGCAGTTTGGTTTAGGGGGTTCAAAGTTATGGACCCTCAAAGGGGGTGCCCCATCCCCCATTCTTTGCTTTATCCACATCAGAGGCAGAGTACAGTGCTTTGAATGAGGCATGTACAGAAATAGAATGGGTAAAGCAATTGTTGAATGATTTAAATGTTAAATGTGTTGAACGCATTGCTGTGTATGATGATTCACAGACATGTATTTGGCAGAAACTGAGAATATGAAGACCAGGACTAAATACATTGGAGTGAGATATCAGAAAGTTAAGCAAATGGTACAAAGAAAAATTATAAGTTTGAATTACACTGAAAGTGAGAATAATTTGGCTGATGTTTATACAAAGCCTGTACCTGAGTTAAAGTTTGAAAGAATGTTGATTCTACCGAGTTCTACCGTTGTATTAAATTACCTCTGCTGACAATTTAGAATAAACTTTTACACCCTTAATCGAGAGAAATAAGGGTGGGTGTCTGGGCGCCCATGTGGATAACCACTGTGAGCAGGAATGACGGACGTCATTTGCTGGGTCCCTTTCATACAAAGAAGGTTTTTCCTCCCGTAACCACTGCTGGTTCTGCTCCTCTGCTTTCAATTAAACCACAGAATTAATCTCTTACAACAGACCTGGTGGTGGTTGTTTGGGGTGTGTGTGTGTTGTTGTTGTTGCAAATTCTAAGTTGTGTTGGGACTCCTAATTGCTTTTACTGCCTGGGATGAGATTTGCAGACACTTGGACGGGAAAACTGGATCTCCCCAGTGAGTTTGTGAGCAGTCACAGGAGGGCAGTGTATGTGTTTGCACATGGATATGTGTGTCAGAGTGTAGGTATGAGGCAGGTGCGTGTTCAGGCCCACAGCCACCAAGCCAGCTTCAGAGGTCGAGGACCACACAGGATTGAACTCTGGCTGACTGAGGGGTCTTGATCTCCTGTAGTATTTTTTGAATGGTAAAAGTACTGGGGGAGGGGGTGGACAGAGGGGGCTGCAATCCTCCCCTCAGCAATTTCCCTCCTGCCAAGCTGTCCTCTTCTAATAAATAGCAGCCCTAGGTTTTCTAAATTACTAAAGGCATCCTTTCCACACATGCCCCAAAGGCCTACTTCTCACCCGCCGTTTCTGCACTGGCATAATTAATGCCGGTGGAGCCTCAGGACCACTTGAACGGTCCTGTGTGGGCGGCCCTGAAGCTGCAGCGAATCACAGAGGTGGTTCCACATGGAGCCGCCTTGGGTTCATCCTGTTCACCTTACCTCACCTCCCTGCACAGCTCTGGATGGCTGGAGGGACATGTCCACACTGCCCTCCAACCTCCAGGGGTTGGAGGGTAGCGTGGGCATGTCCCACCAGCTGGGCATGTCCCACCAGAGCTGTGCGGGGAGCAAGCAAGCAAGCCTTTATTGGCATAGAAAGCTGTGCGGGGAGGAGAGGTAAGTAAACAGAACACTGGAGGGGCCAAAAGCGGCGCCCTCACACTGGTGCATTTTGCACTGCGCTGGTGCGAAGACACTGCTTTAAAAAAAAAACTCACTTAGGGAGCGAGTTTCAAAAGTGGTGTTTTCCCGCTGTTTTGGTAGGGTTGGCCAGCTATGCGAACAGTGCCCCAGGGAAGGTGTTTTTACCATCCCTAGGGTGCTGTTTTTGGGCCCTCAGAAATGGCCACACTGTCAGACTATTAAGCCTTCAAAGGAACCCCTTCCCAATGTCTCTGCGTGAGTCCCTGGTTTGAAAACGATCAGCATCTCATGCAGAGATATAGTGGGCAGGGTCCTCTGTGAAGGTATAACAGTATTGCATCTCTAGATCAGGCGTACTCCAAAGATCCAGTCTTTCCCCCTCTTCTGAGTAGAAATTGATTTTTAAGGAGCTACAGTCAAATTAGCAAAGGAGTTGGACTCACAGAAGTGTTTAAATTACTACCACCGCCCAGAGCCCCTAGAGGATGGGGCGGTATAAAAGTTTAATAAATAAAATAAATAAATATTTATTTCTTGCAGCACACTTCGTGTTCTCATACTGCTATGGATATTTGGTCTCCCTATTCTCACACCCTTCTCAGCAGCCAAACTTAGCTGGACATTAACTTTGGGATCATACACCAACTTCACTTATCTTACTATAAGAAGGTGGAAGCTCAGGCCATGCTTAGTAGAGTTCCTGTCCTTCGAAAGTTAGAAGAAAAACTAGTTGTTGTGGGGGGTTTTGGACTGTGTGGCCGTGGTCTGGAAGATTTTGCTCCTAGTGTTTCATCTGCATCTACGGCTGGCATCTTCAGAAGCGTGTACTCTCTGAGGCCCTTTCCGCACATGCTGAATAATGCACTTTCAATCCAAGTTCAGTTTACTCTGCAGCTGGATTTTACTGTGTGGAATGGCAAAATCCACTTGCAAACAATTGTGAAAGTGGATTGAAAGTACATTATTCTGCATGTGCAGAAGGGACCTGAGAGAAAAACATCTCACCAAGCTCTGAAGATGCCAGCCATAGATGCCAGCAAAATGTTAAGAGCAAAAACTATCAGATCATGGCTACACAGCCCAGAAAACCCACAACAGCCAGTTGATTCCAGATGTGATAGCCTGCTTCAACAATACATTGCAAGAGAAACATTACAGGAAACACTGGGCTACGGCTGAAAAGAGAAATCCTGAGTTCTCCCCCTTTATAATGTGCACACATTCCGCCTTTTCTTTTGTTGTTCCCATATATGGTTGGTGCCAACATTTCCATTATTCCCATTATTCCCACTGCTGGTGTTCCCAGTTCCTGTGTTCCTTTCACAATATATCCCATTTATATGGAGATGCCAAAAAGATGCTAATGTTAAAAAGGGTGTAAGTTTGGCAGGAAAGATTCAGCACAAAGAAGCAGAAAATGGCATTAAAATAAGACTTGTGGATTTGATTTCCACACGGGAGAAGCAAAACCAAAACCAGGGATTTCCCCGTTGAATTGGTGGGGGAGTGAAATTGCCAAATAATATGGAGCACAGCAGATCATGGAGAGGACCAGGTGTAAAGGTCTGCTGGCTCCCAGTTCCAAGGGAGCTAATCCACTAATCAGGATTTCTAATGAAATGAAGGGGGCAGTCACTAGAGACAGGGGCTTCTCACAGGTAGCACACTAGTGCACTGATTTATGGAAAGTCCCAGACATGACTCTTTCTTGTACCTATGTCAGGAACTGGGCTTGGTGCCTGGGGGGCTTTCCTAGCTTATTGCTGTTTAATTTGCATTGTCAGAGATAGTATCTGGGTACTTTCACTTCAGTATAACTGTCACAAGATATATGTAACCCGCCTGCTTTGTGTAAAGGACTTTACTTTCGCTTCTATTGATCTTTATGGCTTAACATGTAGAGAACTAGGCTGGCCCTGTTTGTTGTCTCCTGGGGTTAGACATGTGCCAGGTGGCTGCATCTCTCCCTAGCACTGACCTTGGGGAGCCTACGCTCCAAAATAGCTCTTTTCACACATTCTCTGGGAAAACGGGAGGGAGGATAAAGGAGGCCAACTAAGCCAGGTCTGGCAGAGCTGGCTTTCTCAAGCTGGGTGCTTTGCTGCCTTTCAATAAACACTTCTGGTCAAGAATCCGGAGTCCGTTTATTCCTTGAAGTGCAAGACCTGACAACCTAACATAGGCGTCAGGTGAAACCCACTGTGTTTTGTTAGACATTGGGGCAATTTTGGGATACAGACTTATATGGCCCCTTTCAAATTGCCTTTGTAATCCATTTGAGTGCCCAGTCGTGAATGGATTTTTGTGTCATTTCAGACACCAACCTTTTTGGCTCCTGGATGCGAACAGGTTTTTTATACCTTTCCAGACAGAGCTGCTTGCACCCCACCGGCATCCTGCAACTCAGCTGTTGTTGGTTTTTTGTTAAATCTGCTTTCTCCCATTTTCCGTTCTTCCTTTCGCTTCTGAATAGCTTCTGAATGTGCTGTTTAAAATATCTGGAGCATTTCCAAAAGGACCACTATTTCCCCCTGCCTTTTTCTGCATGCTCTTTTCATCTTTTTAAAAAAGGTTTTAATATTTGCACTATAGCAGCACCATTGACATGCCTGCCACTGCAGCTGAAAAAGAACGCCACACAGAAATGGGCAAGAAAACGGATCAGCGGCACGGTTTGGTCGATTCCCCGCTGAGGATTAGATGCGTGCTCGTCACACAAAATATCCAGGTTTCCAGCAGAACTCCCCACTGCACCAGTGCCAAACACGCTTTCATCCCGTTTCTGGCGCTCCCCCCGCCTGTCAGGCCCAAAGCGCACGTAACATGCCTGGGCATGTCGGGCTGCAGCTGGACTCATATCATCCTTGCCCAAGGCCAGAGGCCCCTGTCTTTTGTTTCTGCTGTAACGTAGTGAATGAAGCTTCCCGTCACTTCCTATCTATCTCTGGGAGTAGCCCGGCCATCCCCAAAACAATGTAACTACCGCAACTGTCTTCAACTATCCTTTCACATGCTGATATTGGGGGAATGCAAAGGTGGGGGCTATCCCACTCCAACCACACTATAATCTCAAGGTTTATACTGGGGGCCAGGGAGCTGGGGCTTCAGTCTCAGCTACCTGGCCATAGGGTACTGACACAGTTCTAATAAAGCTATTCTGGAGCCTTGATATTGACTGGGGTACTAGACCCTTACATTTAGCTGAGACTCTCACTGGATCCCCTTTTCTTTGCCCAGACCTACTCGCAGTATGGCTGGGCTGAAAGGGAACCAAACCATCTCATCAGGTGTGGCACCCACAGGTGGGGCCCCAGCTCCAGCAGGGCCGGCACCTCCAGTCCCAATACTGAGGAGAAGGGAGCTGAAAGCGACTTTCGACGGGGACCCTGAAAACCTGCCCTACTTCCTGGTCCTAGTGGGGGCCTACATGAGAATGATGGACGATGAGTATGCCAGTGATGCCGAGAGAGTGTACGACATTGGAGCCCTCCTCGAGGGCAAGGCGGCTGCCTGGCTGGTCGGGCTCTTCAAAGAAGATGCATCGGAGCTCCGAGATCTCGACCGTTTCATGGTCTCCCTCCACCGCCACTTTGAGGACCCCTTCCTTGAGGAAAAAGTGAGGGCCCGCTTGCAGCACCTGCACCAGGGGATTCGCTCAGTGGCCAACTATGGGGCTGAATTCTGCCAGCTGGCAAGCCACCTGCAGAATTGGCCTGAGAGAATCTTTATTCACTTGTTCAAGGATGGCCTGAACCCCGAAATCCTGCAATGGAACCTAGTGTCAGGGGATCCCGACACCCTTATGGGCTGGATCTGCCTAGCAGCAGATGCCGAAGGCTACCTCCAAGAGGTCCAACATGCCAAGTATCGGAAGGGCTGGGTCTTCGGAAAGCCCCTGCTGTTCCTCAGCAAAAGTCCAAGAAGCAAAGCAAGGAAGTGGCATCCCAACCATGGCGGAGGAGTCCGGCTTTACCTCCTACCGTTAGCTCTTTGGGCTCTGGCCCTAAGTACTGTGGAGAGGTAAAATGGGCTGATCTGATTGCCAACTGCCCGGAGAAGCCATGCACCCCAGCTCCAAGTAAGCCCACCGGACCGGGGACTGAGAAGAAGATGACCAAGAGTGACAAGCGTCCGCGCCTCACCAAAACGGCGATGGCCGCAGAAGAGACCCCGTCATCGGACAAGGAAAGCTTCCCAGACAACTTATCCAAGGAAAGCAGCAGGAGCTCAATCGCCCGGAAACGATGACTTTACCTGGCCTAGAAGCACGCCTAAGAATCGGGCCAGGTCAACCCTACCTAGGCTCCTATGAATCCTGAAGCTGAGTGAAACCCTGGAGCTCCCTTATCTCTCCTTAGTCTTGTCCAACCCAAGCTGCCAGACATGGGTGACTGTAGCAACCCTGGTTAGCTTAGTTTAACCCAAAGCAACCCTGGTTAGCTTAGTTTAACACCTGAGATCAGAGGACATCAGGCTAGCTGGGGTCATCCAGGTCAGGCTGCGACCAAACTGTCACCCAACATAGACCAAGCTTCCCATCCGCTACGCTGGTCAACTCTCCCATCCACCTCCTCTCTGTAGTATTACATAACCCTGATGGAGTGCTTTCCAGTTCTCAGAGAAGGAGAGCGAGTGAGTGAGAGTTGGGGGTGGGTGGGGTGGGTGGAGACTTTCACGCCCCATCCCCCCAGCGTCACCACCAAGAGATGAGCCGTGTTCTCTCTGCAGCTGAAGTGGCTTCTTTTAATCTGCTATAAGCCGTCTTGGAGGTCATTTGCTTGACAGAAAAGGGCACGCATCTTTTCCCTAAATAAATGCATGATCATGCTGCAAGTGTTACAACCCCCCCCCTCCCCCGCAACCGGGAAAAGTAGGTCAACATTATGAGCCCCTTCCTTTGTCATTGCAGGATTGGGGAGCTCAGGAATAGCAGTTTGCCTGTGACTAATATTGGGGCTGAGATGACATTCCAACCAAGGTGTCCTTAACAGGCTATATCTGTGCATATGGTCTTGGAGGCCACTTTCACTCTTTACCCTTTCCTGACTCGCATTCAGCTGCCCCACAGAGAGCCATTTCCCCACCTCCACCACAGCAGCCCCCCCCCAGTAATTTCCTTTCTTCATCCATCTGCAAGAGAGCAATTGTGACTTTTATCTGCCTAATGACACCCATCATCTATACCAGTGGTTCCCAAACTTATTTGGCCTACCTCCCCCTTTCCAGAAAAAATATTACTTAGCACCCCCTGGAAATTAATTTTTTTAAAATTTTAATAGCAATTAAACAGAAAGATATATGAATTAATGTTTCTACCTGTGGCCATCACCGCCCCCCTGGATCGCTGCAGCACCCACCAGGGGGCGGTGGCACCCACTTTGGGAATCACTGATCTATACTGTGGCCCCATTTACACTCAAAAGACATAAAGTGATGAACATGCACATCTGACTAGATATACATTATTTATTATTGATCTTAAAACATTTTATGCCACCTTCCCAGCCTATCAAGGTCTTCAAGATGGCAAACATAACACATTAAAACAAAGTAAAACATTTGAACAATTATAAATATGTATTGTTGAAGGCTTTCACAGCTGTGGTGGTTGTGGTGGGTTTTCTGGGCTGTGTGGCCGTGGTCTGGTCGTTTTACCTCCTATGTTTCACTCATTTCTATGGCTGGCATCTTCAGAGGCATGTCATGGTGAGGTATGAACTCCACCCTGTGCCACATCCAGAGGCATGCCAACTCAACTGCGGTGCTCAGGGCAACACCTGCTTTGGGCAAACACACACACACACCCGTCCCACTGACCTTAGGAGCAGCCTGGAGGGGCAGGGCCGAGTGGCGGCCTGTGGCAGGCTCCTGGCCCAGCTGCTAGGAGCCTCCCGCCGGGCACTCCCCACATGATCCAATGGGGGTGCCCTGGGTCAATTGATCCCCCCGTGTCCCTCTGGCAGGTATGCCGCTGGCCACATCTTACCGTGGCATGCCTCTGAAGATGCCAGTCATAGATGTGAATGAAACATTAGGAGCTAAAACTATCAGACCCCGAACCACAGCAACCCAAAACCCCACAGCAGCCAATAAAAATGCAGTTGAAATTATAAAATAATGCAATTAAAAACACATAGACCTGCTACACCAGAAGGAAGGCCAATAGCAGCCACTGAGGGTATGCCAGCCAGACAAAACAAAAAAGTGTTCAGCTGCTGGGGAAAGACAGCAATGAAGGGGGAGAAACGGATCTCCTTCAGGATGGAGCTCAAACATGATGCCAACCATGGTTTGTTTTAACTACTGTTAATATGTACAAGGAGAACCTCAACCACACACTGGTTTTGCTTTGTTGCCCAGGAGGTTGTCACTAGAGAGCAAGCCAGGATCCAGTTAGGGTTAAAGTTAAATCCTAGTGAAAACTAAATGTGGTCAGTAAACCAGGTTCCAAGCCTGGCTAGATAGGTGTGATGAGAACTATGGCCTGTGTTGAGACAATCACACTTACCAACATTTAGTGTAATGACACTTTGTTAAGCACATGGATGTGAGCCGTTGAGGCAGGAATGAATCTATGCCTGCTGTATCCAAGCATAGCAGTCCAGAGCAGGACACATTTTTCCACATCACCTGGTGTAGCAGCAGAAATTAAAAGCCGAATGATCTTGTTTGTTTGTTTTTGGGTTTTTTGTTTTTGAGGAAAAGAAGCCTCAAACACTAAAATAAAACAGTGGAAAATTTTAAAAATTCAAAGTTGGGGAAGGTCAACATGGTGTAGTGGTTAACAGCAGTGGACGACAACCTTGAGAACCTGGTTTGATTCCCCACATGAGTGGCAGACTTTTGCCTGGTGAACTGGATTTGTTTCCTCACTCCTCCACATTAAGCCAGCTGGGTGAGCTTAGGCCAGTCCCGATTCTCTTCAAACTCTCTCAGTCCCACCAACTCACAAGGCGCCTGTTGTGGGGAGAGGAAGGGAAATTAGTTGGTAAGCTGCCTTGAGTCTCCTTATGTTGCCGCAGCCCCGGTAACATAAAGTGATTTCTAGGAGTGATTTCAAGTGATTTCAGCTCCTGGCAGCAAGGCAAGGAGGGAAGGCGCAGGAAACCGGAGATTCTTCGAAAGCAGGGAGGTTCTTTATTGGCAAGTAATTTCTTGGCACAGCTCAGCAAAAATGACCCGCACATGGCTGTGCATCAGCCCCTTTTATACATTTCCCCAGTAACCCAGAAAGGGGGTGTAGGGCAGTCCCACCTTCATAGTGCAAAAACCAGGAAGGGGGCGGTCTTTTCCCATCTAATACAGAGAAAATATCCTAGAACACCAAAGGGAGAAAACAATCCTTTTGCACATGCTGATGAGATCATATCCCAGAAGAAAAGATTGCACCTTCTTGCCTGAGGTGGTTCCTTGGGAGTGTTAGACAGAGACAAGTTTAAATGATCTAATGAATTCTTGGATCCTGAAAGTAAGAATGTGAACAGCCCAATGAGCTTCTGGATCCTGAGAATAAAACTTCAAACAGTCCAACAACAAAACAGGGTGACATCTTCCAACATTCAGTCCACACCCTGAGTCCATTCTTTGTTAGTCAAAAGGCCCTTTTGTTGGTGAAGATGGGATTACCTGGGTGTTGGTCCAAACTGAATTCCAGGACTAACTTCCTTGGGCCTTAATATCAGCTGTTACAAGCTGCTGCTTTTTCCAACAGATACAGATATCTAAAATAACATTTCTAAACTTAAACATTAGAGGAAATCTTAAAGCAGCAGCAGTGGCGTAGGAGGTTAAGAGCTCATGTATCTAATCTGGAGGAACCGGGTTTGATTCCCCGCTCTGCCGCCTGAGCTGTGGAGGCTTCTCTGGGGAATTCAGGTTAGCCTGTACACTCCCACACACGCCAGCTGGGTGACCTTGGGCTAGTCACAGCTTCTCAGAGCTCTCTCAGCCCCACCTACCTCACAGGGTGTTTGTTGTGAGGGGGGAAAGGCAAGGAGATTGTAAGCCCCTTTGAGTCTCCTACAGGAGAGAAAGGGGGGATATAAATCCAAACTCTTCTTCTCGTCTAAAGAACCTCCAATACAGTACAAGCCCATATAAACATATAAGCAAGAGTATCCTAAGTTAACAGTAACAAAACCTTAAATCAACTGGGGAACCTAGCTAAAGTATAATCCTAAACATTTGGCAAATAATAAATCCAACACTGAGGGGCTTACATTACATCTTAAAAGGGACAAAGGCAAGAAGGAAATCATGTGAAACATCAGCACATTCATATATACACGTTCTTTCCAGGCCTTATGGAGACTTTTGTACAACACTGGTCTCTTTGCTCTGATCCTTAGCCAGTGTAGTTCAGCGATAGGCTCAGGAAAATATTTTCCTATTTTCCTGGCGGTAACACTTACAGGAGAGAAAGTGTGTGTATGCGTGTGTGTGTGGGGGGGGCGGTATGAATCCAAATTCCTCCTCCTCCTCCTCCTCTTCTTCAACCTGCCCACAACTCCCCCACATGGCTGGGTGACTTTCCTTCCACATCTGAGCTAGAAAGGGATTTTTAAAATTAAAGCCCCCGCCCCCCATGTATTTCTTTCCTCTTTTTTGCGAGGGCCCATTTCCTGTCATTAACTATAGATGGAGTAGCCGGGGCTGTCAGGGAGGAAAGAAGATTCCCGTAATGACTGGGAGGAAGAAGCAAAGCAAGAGGGGGGAAGGTCCTCTTTGGCTCCAGCAGGGGCTCTTCCCTGGTGGTTTCCTCGTCGTCGTCATTTCTAGTCCTTTGGGAAAAAAATAATACAGAAGGGAAACTATTGTCCTGCAGAGCCTGCTGGAAACCAGATAATGAGTTCCCTTCAGCCTCTGGTCAGCCAAGCTGCAGAAAGGCCCAAGTGTGCTCTTTGCAAAGAGGCCCCCCGCAACGTCCCCAGGATGGCCATATAATCATTTCGCTTTCACCTGCCAGCCGGCAGCCCATTCACTTCTCCCCAGGTAGGCTAAAATGATCTTGTCTGGATGGCTTCCTGCAAAGCACTGGCTGGCCAAATGGCTAGCAAAACTGCCTCCTTCCCCTCAGTCCACACACACACACACACACACACACACACACACCCCACACACACCCCACACACACACACACACACACACACACCAGCCACTCACCTTTGGAAAACCACCTTTTGGACAGTGGGGAAGGAGAAACATTTGGAGTCAGTCTGAATTTGAGAGGGAAAGAGAAACACAGGTGAATTCTGCACAGCACAAATATAAATTCAGGACATTATATATAGTGTTTGGGAGAAGAAATTCGTACAGCTCTCTTTCCCAGGGGCATATCTGCCATTGTGACATGGGGAGTCAAATGTCCTCAGGCGCCCCCATTTGGGCACGAGGGGGGTGCAAAAAATCAGGTTTGTTTGTGTTTTTATTTTTTAGTGTTTTTTCCGTTTTTGGCCTGGAGGGGATGCAGTTTGGTGCTAGTAGCACCAAAATTTCACGTATTTTTGGGAGATTCTCCTAATGATACTGCTCAAGTTTGGTGAGGTTTGGTTCAGGGGGTCCAAAGTTATGGGCTCCCAAAAGGGGTGCCCCATCCCCCATTGTTTCCAATGGGAGCTAATAGGAGATGGGGGCTACACATTTGAGGGTCCATAACTTTGGTTCCCCTGAACCAAAATTCACCAAACCTGGATGGTACCATCAGGAGAGTCTCCTAAAGATACCCTGAAATGTTGGTGCTGCTAACTTAACAATTGCACCCCTGGCAGCAAGCACTCCCCAAATTTCCCCAGATTCTCCTTTTAAACCATGTGGTCCATCCTTCGACATGGATTTAAAGGGAGAATCTGAGGTTTAAACATTCCCAGTTTAAACATTGAAAGTGATGCTGTTTCAGGGTGAGGGATAATCCACCCCAAAACAGCATCATTTTCAATGTTGTTTAAACTGAGGGGCCCAGATTCTCCTGTTAAGGTGGATTTAAAAGGAGAATCTGGGCTCCCGAGTTTGGGGATTTGGGGAGGTGGATTCCAGCATCACTGTCAATGTTGTTTAAACTGGGGACCCCAGATTCTCCCTTTAAGGTGGGCACCACAGGTCAAGGGAGGGCACTGACCCTCCGGAGCCAGAGCCCATGCCAGCATGCCGACTCAACTCCTTCCGGCCTGCCCAGCAGTAGACCTGGGCCCTTCCAGCCTTCCCAAGCAGTCGACCTGGGCGCTTCTCTGTGAGATCAGCAGACGGCTTGATTTCTCCCCCCTCTAGGGAAAATGGATTGTGTGTGTGTGTGTGGAAAACTCAGATTATGCCCCAGGCTCCATTTTCCCTAGATATGGCTCTGCTCCACCCTCCCGGGATCCATGCAGGCAGGGTTCTGCCCTCCCCAGGCCCTGGGGAGAGCAGGAGCCGGCAGCAGGGATGCACAGGAGGCGGGGTTAAACATGGCATGGGGGCAGGGCTAAGTGACCCGCAGGGGGGCGCCTGGAGGTCGTTTTGTCCCCAGGCTCCACTTCTCCCTCATATGCCTCTGCTCTTCCCAAAAATGAGTTCAGCCTGTCATGTTTCTCCCAACCGGATTTTTCAAAGATCACCAAACTAGCAATCTTTTCCCCCAAACCCAGGTTGAGGATGGACAATTCCACACAGCATAATTATACCGGTTTACATTTGTTATTTTATTATTTGGGTCTATTTTATCCCGGTTTCTCCCTTTGCATGGGTGCCCATTTCCATGAAGGAATTGAGTTAAGATTGGGAGGAAATGCAACAATTTGTTTCGCGCAAGCCTGGGTTTCTTGTATTTACACCACAAGCGTACCTGTGCATGCGTGAACATCCCCAGTGTCCTGCGTTCTGATTGGCTGTTCTTTTTGGGCGGCAGCTTAAATGGTCATTTCCAGCTTGCCTTTTGATTTGCTGGCACCCGCCACTAAACCTACTGTGCGATTCTCAGATAGGAGCACGTTTTGTGACTTGGGAAATTCTCAGCTGAATCTATTGGACGTGGATCTGGAGGTGTTTCTGGTGCTGCTCCTCAGCTTTGTGCACAGCACACGCACCACGTACACCCACTACCAGGAAGAGATGGGTTGGGAATCTGGAAGGTCTTTTGCGCTGAGGGGACATGGCAGGCGGGCATGGATTGCTCTGGCAACCACCCCCAGTGTCCTCATTACTGGGTTGATCCACACAGCAGCAGGGACTGGTGGGACAACGGTGTCATGGCTTCTTGGGATGCAAGCGGTAGCAACAATGGGGCAAAGCATCACATTCCCACTCACATTCTCTTATCTTGCAAAAAACGAGACACTGCCCCCCCCCCCCAGCATGATGGGCCCAGTAACATTTGGTCCAAGGTGCACATCTCCCTAGCTACGTGCTCCGAGCTACCAGTACATGTACAGAAAAGAAAACGAGGACGTTTTTGGGGCTCCACTCCCAATTAACTCCCGATTAACCCAGGCAATATAGCACTTGGTCGATACCATGAGCAGAAAACATGCTTGAGGAACGATTCGGGAAGGCCAACCTGCCATGCCGATTGGCAGCTCCGCAGAGATGAAACTGACATGACGTCAGGTGGGGAGATCAGGGGAGATCAGGTGGTGGGGCGGAAAAAATAAACCGTTTTTACACCTGTGGTGTTTGCACAGAAGCGGGCTCAACGTGAGATTTGGGGGGAGTGTGATTTTAGCAGGTTTTTTAAAAAATGGGATAAGGAAAATATCATGGGACAAACTTGCTTTAGGACCAGGAACCATGAGAACTTCTTGGCCAAATTGGGCTGTTTCCCTTGCTCAACCCAGGATATTTGGACCATGCGGAATCGACCAATGATTCCTGCCTGCTGAGCAAATGCAAAGCAGGAAGGAAACACTTTATTTCTCCTGTCCAAACCTCTTACTTTTGTTTCCAAACAAAACTGCCTCATGACCACCAGTCTGTGGGCTGCAGGAGTTTTTCCATGGGGATTCCCCACAGAGGTTTCCTCTGCTTGAAGCAAATCCGTTGCTATTTCGCTGTCAAAAGTAGATGAATAAAGTTTGTTTAGTCTAGCGATCCCGTGCACATGTCATTTTCTGATTTTTCTTTTGAGGGGACTGTCTGTGAAGCTATGGCAACATGACAAGAGAAGCTGCAATATGCACACATTTGTGTTGCTGCAGCTTTACAGACAGCCTCCTCAAAGCAAAAAAAAGGAAAAATGTCATGTGCACGGGATCACTAGGCTAAACAAACTTTATTCATCTACTTTTGAAAGTGAAATAGCAAACAGAGAGGAAGGCAGAGGAAATGTCTCCCAGGAATCTCCACGGAGAATCTCCTGCAGCCCACAGACTGGTGGGTGCCACTGTGAAACTGACAAGAGCTCCGGGTAGCAGGCAGGGAAAAAAGATCTGTTTTGGCTGACAATGTTTGTGTTCTCCCATGCTGGGGGACCACAAAATCCCAAAATTGATCTTTAAAAAAAATCCTAAAGACATCATACTCATGCTGTGATGAATCCACCACAGAGAGGCGAACAGAGTCCAGTAGCACCTTAGAGCTGACCAATAGCCACGGTGGTGCAAAAGGGGCTGGGCCCCATCAATCATTGTTCCTGTCCCTCCTATCAGCACGAGGGTTGGTGAGAACCCAACATGGGTCTTTCAAGTGTAAATTCTCTTTGTAAGAAAAGGAAGTCACTGAGGTAAAAAGGTGTGAATCCTCTCATTAATCTTCCAAATATGAATTCTCTAGGCAATTGGCTAGAACCGAATTAGCAGTAAGCAGGGATTAAGTATCCTAATTTTAAAAGCTTGGTGAGGGATCGGGGTGGGGGGTTGATATGGGATGTCTGAAACTTTTTGCACTTTCAAATTTTTGCAATCCTGGATCCATTGCATTGCTTATGAGCAGAGGCATATTGGAGGGGAGGGCTGGAAATGGCACCCATGGACAACAACTGCCCTGGGTGCCCCCCCTTCCCCTGCACCCCCCACACTCAGGGGCAGCTCAGACAGCCATCGCAGTGGCAGGCCGGCTACTGGACGGCACCCATCCAAGCCACCCCTCGCCTCCCTGCAGGCTGCCTCTTGCCCTCCCAGGCCCTGGGGAGGGCAGAAGCCAGCCTGCAGGGAGGCGGGGGCAGGGCGCCGTGGTGGTCGGTCCAGGAGGTGGCCTGCTGCCACAGTGCCCGTCTGAGCCACCCTTGAGCCCTGCCCCGGGGGGCCTGGGGAGGGGAGGAGTTGCCTTGGACAGGCGGTGCGCTGTCCTTAGGTGCCTTCCCCACGCTGACCCAGCTCTTCTGAGCCAGGTCGGCATGGGGGAGGAGGGGGGTGGGGACAATTTTGCACCCCGCCCTCCCCGCTGTTGCGCCCAGTTCATTTGATCCCTCGGTCCCTGTGGGCAGCGCACCCCTGCTTGTGAGATGAATACCTCATGGCATTCAATTAAATTGCTTAGTACCATGGATATACCTTGAGTTTCAAGTTCAAAATCAATAAATAAAGCACAAATAAATAAACAAGAAAGAAAATAAATAATGATGGGTTGACATCCCCCCTGCCACCCCCCCCCCCACACACACAAGAAAATCTTCTGGCTACAGGCCTGCCTTAGAGGCCAGCGACCTTTTCACGGCAGAAGCTGCCTTCAACAGGAATGCATAGAAGTGGGCATCAGTGTCTTTTTATCCCAGTCAGGAGGTGGGTGAGGGGCTGTAAAGAATTCTTAGAAAGGATGTAAAAGCACAATGAGTACGGTGAGGATTTCTAATTGAAGTCTTCAAAAACGGGGTGTTGCTTGGTAGGGAGAGGGAGCTACTAAAGTCACTGTCTAGAAACTGATGCATGGGTGGGAGTTTTATTGTCTGCTCCTAGGAGTGTATCTGCCTCCATTTATATCCTGTAAATAAAATCTTATCAGGCCCTCAGTCTCCAGTGTCCACATCTGGATGGCCCAGGCTAGGCTGAGCTCCTGAGTTATCAGAAGCTAAGCAGGGTCAGTCCTGGTTAGTATTTGGGTGGGAGACCTCCAAATAAGCCCAAGTTGCTACACAGAGGCAAACAATGGCAATGCCTTGAAAACCCTGTTGGATCGCTTTCGGTCCTGTGCCACTTGGCGACACTTTCCACCACTGAGTCTTCAGGGTGCTCTCTCAGCTAAAGACCATCTCAAATAGCTCCTGAGATTCTGCCTGTCACACTCCCCTTTGCTCCGCCCTTTCTTCCTTGCTCTCCCTCCCAGAATGCCTACCTGTTGCCTCTTCTCCTTCCATCACATCCCTCCTGAAAACCCATCTCAACCATCACCTCATCTGCTGCTTACAGCAAGCTGAGGTACATTCAGTAGAACGTCCTTTCTGTCCTCTTTTCCACCCCTTTACTCTTTTGTCTCCTCCACACTGGTTTGTGTTTGTTTTGACTTTTAACCCTCTCTTCCTGAACCAGTCAGGCTTAGAGCAGCTCATATCACAAAAACCACAATTAAAACATACTTCACACTTTTAATATACAAGAATGCCACAAAATGCCAATTTAGGGGTCTGCCAAAGGGCCAGTAATGAAACAAGAGATAACTGGAAATCTAACAACAAAGAAATAACAATAATCTTGATTTATTTGTTTTGTTCATTTACAAGAGCCATGCCCTGCTTTCCCAACTTTCAAAGTCTCTGATGAATTGGTTCAAAGATAACTGTCTCCAAAAATCCACCTTAAAATCATTAAACATTTCAAGAAACTGAAAATAACAGAAGTTCAAAAAAGCCCCCCAAATATAGCAGCAAATCAAACTTGCAAAACCAGCAGGGAAGAGAACTGAACAAGATCCCAATCAAAGCAACTCAGTATAAAGCAGCATGAAGTAACAAAGTCTTTGGCTGGCACTTGAACACAGAGAACACACAGGGCAAATCTCACGGGGGAGAGAGTTCCTCAGACAAGCACGAGGGACATCCTGGCTTCGATCACCACTGGTCTCAGCTGAGAAGCTGGGGGCACCTGGAAATGAGCTTCTCCCCACTGACAGTGAGTGGACAGATCCACACAGGAAGAAAGATTTCTTCAGATCCTTGTGCACTGGGCAGATAGAGTAAAGCTCATCGTACTTTAAGGATTTTGCAAAACACCAGTACTTTGAATTTTGCCAAGAGACAAACTAAAATGCAACATAGCTCTTTCATTACGGAGGCGATCGATTGCTGCAGCGTTCTCTAATAACCCTCTCACAAAAGCCTCTCTCCTCCCCTCCTGCTTTTTAACCCACTCTCCCTTCAAAAGGAACTGAAGATGGTATGCGCAGTTTTTCCCTGATCCAATTTTGTTATCGTCACAACAACCCTGTGAGGTAGGCTAGGCTAAGAGAGACTGACTGGCCCCAGGTAGATAACAAGCATCAAGGCAGAGTAGGGATGTGAATGCCAAGCCACTCCAATCTCAGCTCAACCATTAGATCCACTCGATGACACTATCTTTGCGGGAGGGAGGTGACGTCAGGGGGACTAGGCAGTCCTACATAGAACACATTCCAGTATCCTAGCATTGATATGTTTGGAGTCTGCAGAACTGGCCTCGGGTCATACCTTGACAGGAAGGGGGGGCACACCTGACGAGGCTCTTTGAACCATGAACACCACTGGAGTGCTTTGCACATAAGGTCAAGCTTGTATATCAGCACAGCAGCAATGGGGTTTTCACACGGCAGATTTCGCTTCTGTTCCCCTGCTTTGGTCCCTCAACTGCTCCACAAACCACCAGGGCTCTTACTGTGTTGTGGGGTTGGGGTTTGTTTTGTTTTGTTTTTGTAATTTTAAAACCAACAATTTGAATATTGTCATAACAATCAAACCATCTGTGTTTCCAATTCTCTGAATTCTTAACTTTCTTATTTTGAAAAAAGTAAGCCTCTACCCTTTTTTGTGGCAGGGATGCACCTTTTCCTTAAATCTCCACAACAGAAGGGACTAGAGACTTACTTTTTTCAAATGAACTATGGGAATTCAGAGAACCTGATACACAGGTGGTGAGATCATTATAATAATGTAATGATATTCTTGCCAGTTAGGGGGGGAAAGCTGGGGTGGAGGTAGAAATGGTTGCTGTGAGGCTAGGGAAAGGGAAAGTAGGAATGGGGAAGTCTTAACTTTTCTACCCACATAGCAGCCATTCAGAGTTCTCATAGTTTTGCAGCAAACCAGGTTTGGAAAAGATCTGGGAAAGGCTGTAGAAATCGTGGGAGGTGTACAAATATGCCAGGAGGATGTGGGGAAGTCAGACCCAATTGCAAGCCTGTTCCCTGCAAGGGCATCTGCCCCACCCACAACAGGTGATCCACTACCATCTTGGGCCGAAGAGCCCCTTCCGCCTCACATCCACCCCTTTCACCACCTTCAGGCACTGATTCAGAACATTGTCCACCTCGCCTGAGCAGGTTTGCATCTGCACTTCTTGAGGACGCCTGGCTTCAAATCTCTGGATGACCTCAGCCAACCTAAGACAGGGGGACAGCAAATTAAACCCTCCCCCAGGGGTGTATCTGCCTGGGGATGTGTGGGTCACCCTCGTCCCTGGGCGCAACTAATCTGGTCCCGCGCAAAATCGCCCCCCCCCCACATGACCAGATGCCTTCCCCTTCGTCTGACTTCAACCTCCCTCGGCCCTGCCCACATTGTCACAAAGTGGGAGGTGCTGAAGTCAGATGAGGATCGGCCCACCCCATGTTGCGCTGGCCTGCTGCCTCGCCATCTGACTTCGGCCTCCCTCAGCCCAGCCCCACGTCGCTCACGAGGCAGCAGGCCAGCATGACATGGGGTGGGCCAGGCCGATCCGCGTCTGACTTCGGCCTCCCTCAGCTCCACCTACGATGCGGCGATGTGGGTGGGGCTGAGGGAGGTTGAAGTCAGACGAGGATCTGCCCAGCCCACCTGGCCTGCTGCCTCGTCTGACTTTGGCCACCCTCAGCCCCGCCCTCGTCATCCTCTTCGACGACATGGGCGGGGCAGAGGGGGGCCGACGTCAGACAAAGCTCCCTGCAGGCAGGCAGGCCTCCCCGGGCTCTGCAGGGGGAGGGAGAAGAGCGGGGCTCCGCAGCGGGCAGCGGTGGCACTCCACCCTCCCGGGATCCCTGCAGGCAGGCTTCTGCCCTCCCCAAGCCCTGGGGAGAGCAGGAGCTGGCCGCAGGGATGCGGGGGGTGGGGCTATGTGATGCATGGTGGGCGGGGCTCTGTGACCTGGACAGAGGCGTTCCTCCCATTGGGCAAAGTGGGCAGTTGCCCAGGGCGCCACCTTGTGGGGGGCGCAAAAACTGCAGGTGGGATTTTTTTGAATTTTCAGTGTTTTTTTCTGTTTTTGGCCTGCAGGGGGTGCAGTTTTTAGCAAGTTAAGACAGGGGTAACTCCATGCTTGACAGCCGAACTCACAGATGTTCAGGAAGGCTGATTCCCATCAGCCTCTGTCAGTTGGCCACTGGCACATGTAGCTGGTAGGGGCTGATGGGAATTGTAGTTCCTGAACATTTGGAGAGCCGCAGGTTCCCTACCCCTGGGCTAGCAGCACCAAAATTTCAGGGATTTTTCAGGGAGACTATCCTACGATTATCACCCAGGTTTGGTGAGAGTTTGGTTTAGGGGAGTCCAGTGCCAAGTTATGGACTCTCCCATAGGGAATGTTCCCCATCCCCCTATTGTTTCCAATGGGAGCTAATAGGAGATGGGGGCTACACCTTTGAGGGTCCATAACTTTGGACCCCATGAACCAAACTTCACCAAACCTGGGTGGTATCATCAGGAAGGGCTCATGAAGATACTCTGAAATTGTGGTGCTGCTATCTTAATAATTGCACCCCTGACAGCAGGCACACCCTAAAAATTTCCCCAGATTCTCCTTTTAAATCCACCCCCTTCCTGCCAATGCTTATTTTCTTTCTTTCTTTTATTCTTTCAATGCCTAATAAAGGTTGTTGTTGTTGGGGGGGGGCATCAAAATCAGGTTTTGCCCAGGGCTCCAGTTTGCCTAGGTACGCCACTGGACCTGGAGGAGGTTTTGTCTCCGGCCATCATTTCTACCCCATACACCTCTGCCCTGCCCAATCAGATAGCCCCTTTGTTGGGGGCAAAAGCCAAGATGCTCTGTGCCGGGCAGCCCTGTCTTCTCAGTTGGAGAGAAACCACCAATTGTAAGATCCTTGGGGCAGGGCCTGACTTTTGGTTAGCACAGGCTTCAGACTGCTGGTGTACCTTCTCAAACCCCCTAAGAGCAGGTTACAAAAAACACCTTTGAAACCTCTCTGCAAAAGAGAAAACAGGGATGGGGCACTCACGAGGGCATTGGGAAGGTTCCTGGCAAATCAGGCTGGAAGGAACACAACACCAGGCCTTTCCTACGCAGCAATAAAACGTGTTTTTCATTACTATCGCAGTGTTTCAATGCCACGCAGACTGCTGACAGTCTTCCTTCTTAACTCACCCCCCCCCCACCTTGCCAACGAAGAGAAGGATGCAGATGAAGATCCTCCCCCTCCCCCCGCCTTCCACCTGGGACGGTTCAAAGCCAAATTTTCACAGAAACCATGGATTATGAGGCATTCCAATCAATATTCTTCTGTGGTTGAATGAAGGAGGGAGGGAGGGAGGATGAGGGAGACAGTCAAGGGGAGGGGAAGGCACTTGGAGGCGAGAAACCAAGAATAAAATAAGACTGGGCACAGCAGAGAAACAAAGATATATTCCTGTGGGTTCAAGCCAGGCCCGGCTTTATTATGGTGGTGGAGTTCCCCCCCCCCCCGCCCCCGCCCTCGCTTGCCGTGGAACAGAAAGAAACCCCAAAGCCTCCCTGGATCCTTCTCCACAGGCCCTCTGTCCTCCTCCACAGATGTTCGTGTCCCCCACTGCCTCGGGAAGAAGACAAGTTTCCCTCATTGCTAATTGGAATTCAGCTGAACGTGTGGAAGACGAAGAGAGCCTAGAGCTCCTTTGCTCAGGTGTTTGTTTAACTTTCCCTCCTCTCGTTTCTTAGGGACTGGATCGGAGGGAGGGAGGGAGGGAGGGAGGGAGGGAGGGGGAGCATTCTCAGGTTTGCTTCCCCCATGTAAGCTAATTAGGACGTCAAGAAGAAGGGAGCCCCATGCAACAGGGGCAAAGTATTCTGACCTGGGGACAAAAGGGATCCCTTATAAAGCATGCCGCACACGGTGGGAGTAAGAACATAAGAACATAAGAACTAGCCTGCTGGATCAGACCAGAGTCCATCTAGTCCAGCATTCTGCTATTCGCAGTGGCCCACCAGGTGCCTTTGGGAGCTCGCATGCAGGATGTGAAAGCAATGGCCTTCTGCTGCTGCTGCTGCTCCTGAGCACCTGGTCTGCTAAGGCATTTGCAATCTCAGATCAAGGAGGATCAAGATTGGTAGCCATAAATTGACTTCTCCTCCATAAATCTGTCCAAGCCCCTTTTAAAGCTATCCAGGTTAGTGGCCATCACCACCTCCTGTGGCAGCATATTCCAACACCAATCACACGTTGCGTGAAGAAGTGTTTCCTTTTATTAGTCCTAATTCTTCCCCCCAGCATTTTCAATGAATGCCCCCTGGTTCTAGTATTGTGAGAAAGAGAGAAAAATTTCTCTCTGTCAATATTTTCTACCCCATGCATAATTTTATAGACTTCAATCATATCCCCCCTCAGACGTCTCCTCTCCAAACTAAAGAGTCCCAAATGCTGCAGCCTCTCCTCATAAGGAAGGTGCTCCAATCCTTCAATCATCCTCATTGCCCTTCTCTGCACTTTTTCTATCTCTTCGATATCCTTTTTGAGATGTGGCGACCAGAACTGAACACGGTACTCCAAGTGCGGTCGCACCACTGCTTTATATAAGGGCATGACAATCCTTGCAGTTTTATTATCAACTCCTTTCCTAATGATCCCCAGCATAGAGTTTGCCTTTTTCACAGCTGTATGCATTGGGTGTGGTATTCCCATGGAACTATCAACTAAGAGCCCCAAATCCCTTTTCTGGTCTGTGACTGATAGCACTGACCCCTGTAGCGTGTATGTGAAGTTTGGATTTTTTGCCCCTATGTGCATCACTTTGCATTTTGCTACATTGAACTGCATTTGCCATTTTCTGAGCCCACTCACCTAATTTATCGAGGTCCACTTGGAGCTCTTATGGCTCGCAATCCTTTGTGCCTCACCACCCTACATAATTGCGGCATGATCCTGCAAACTTGGCCGCCACTGCCACCCACCCCTACTTCCAGATGAACCTGGAATAGGGTGTAAGAGCACTGAATTTAAAACAGATCCAGCAGAGTTCCACTCCTTACCTCCTCTCCGGTGTGAGAACTTCCCATTTATACCCACCCTTTGTTTCCTGTTCCTCAACCAGTTTTTAATCCATAGGAGGACTTCCCCTCTTATTCCTTCATTGCTAAGTTTTCTCAACAGTCTCTGGTGAGGAACTTTGTCAAAAGCCTTTTGGAAATCCAAGTAGACAATGTCCACTGGTTCCCCCTTATCCACATGTCTGTTTACACCCTCAAAGAACTCTAGTAAGTTTGTAAGACAGGACTTGCCTCTACAAAAGCCATGCTGACTCTTCCTCAGCAGGTCTTGCTTTTCTACATGTTTAATAATTTTATCTTTAATGATAGATTCTACTAATTTACCAGGAACAGATGTCAAACTGACTGGCCCATTCATTTCTTGGTCGGTAAATGAGTACCTAGCTCAGTGGTGGCGAACCTACGGCACTCCAGGTGTTCATGGACTACAATTCCCATCAGCCCCTGCCAGCATGGCCAATTGGCTGATAGCTCATAGCTAGGGGGTAAAGAATAGCCGGTGAAAGCAATGGCAAACTACCCCACAAAAGCGGCTTGACTATAAAATCACTGCTCGCAGTAGTACCCCAGGGTCAGACACGACTGAAGGGGAAACTTTACCTTTATCCACAACAGACACCTGGTGAGGTAGGTGGGGCTGAAAAAGTTCCAAAGAACTGTGACTGGCTCAAGGTCACCCAGCAGGCTTCATGTGTAGGAGCAAGGAAACAACACCAAGGAAACAAATCAGAGTCTGCCATTCATGTGGAGAAGTGGGGAATCAAACCAAGTTGTCCAGATTAGAGTCCACTGCTGTTAACCACTACACCACACTAGGCAAATTCAATGATGTCAGAAGGAAAAAACCTGAGACCATGCAGTTCATCCACAAACTTTTCAAGGCGGTTGGTGGCAAGGTGAACAGATTCAAGGATCTGACTGTTAAACGTGGCCCATTCACCTCTCTCGCCTGTTAGCCACATGGTTTGCAGCATCTCCCTGCCAATTTATACAGTGCAGCAGCCAAGAAAGATCTTGAACTCATGATAACAAATTGCAGGATAATTATGCTTTCCTTTAATCCAAAGAGCCCCTTAGTTTGAAAATCAATGAAAGACGAGTCGATTTGCACAGTAAATGAATTAAGCCTATCACCCAGATGAAAGAGCCCTCTACAGTGTGCAAAATTCAGAGAGGAGGCTTACGAAGTGATCCTCGGTGTCAGAATTGGAGTGTTTCAAGCATGAGCCAGTTTTTGTCCACAGAATGACGGCCATAAACCAAAGCTGGCTGCAGGTCTCGTGGTTCGATGGGAAGTCCAGCAGAGCCTCTTCCTCAGAACTGCCAGACTGGATGTAGGGAGGGGTCTGTGAGACCCCAGTCCCAAAATAAAGTGAACTGTAGTTTTTCTTTAAAAAACGTGAGACTTTATTGAGAACTGAAGCATGTGAGAGATTAGATGGTTCCTGAAGAATATAGAAAGAACCAAACCTTAAATCCCAGCTGCCCTTGCCGGGTCCCAGAGCCGCAGTTACAGTAAGATAACAAAGGAAAGAATACCAACATTCAAATACCAACATTAACATTACGAAAGACAGGGGCTTGGCCACACCTTGGAGAGCTGCATTTTAGTTTTCGTTTCCTGGAAGGCTGGAAGAGGGAGGGGGGATGAGCCAAGGGGCCCATCCTGACAGGGTCCAGGTTTCTCCCTCCCTACTCTGCATTTTATTCGTCTTATCAAAACTCCATTTGCTCCTCTTGAAAATCCACATGTGTTTTTCCTGGACCGGAGCCTCCAAGTTTGTCTTGCCATTTCGCTTCAGGTGCAATTTAGTGGTCGGGAGTGTTCTGTGGTTCAGTGGCAGAGCGCCAGCATTGCATGCCAGAGGCCTCACATTCCGTCCTGGGCATCCCAAGTGGCAAGACCTGGAAACGTCCAATTCCTGAAAAATTGAAGAGCCATTCTTGGTTGGAGGGACAGCCTTAAATGAAGCTACTGATTCGATCCACTGGCGTTGAGCTGAAGGAGACAGTGTTGGAGCAGCGGCAGAGCGGAAGGCACAGAGTATCAGGAGTGATAATTTAGTGGCTGACATGCAAACAAGCAGCAAGTTTGTAAAAAAAACCCTCTGCCTGGGATTTTTAGATAGACTAGACCAGGGGTAGGGAACCTGATGCTCCTCGAGGCATTTCCATCGCAGCTCTTCTTGCCCTTGCACCTCGCGTTGACTCCACGGTGCCAACCTTTACCGCCCCCATTCCCTTACCACCACCACCCTGCAGGCAGCAGGGCGGGCGCACCAACTGCCCGCGGCCGGCTGGGCCGCGCCGTGGGCTTCCCCTCTCGCCTGCCCCATTGGAGAGGGACGGGTGCTTTCCCGGCAGCCGGCAAGGCCAAGCTGCTGGCCTCATCCTTGCCCGCCCTGCAGGCAGCAGGGCGGATGCATCCATGCGGTTCTCAGAATGAGCGGAGTAAAAGGTAAAAACCCCCAATATATACAGTGTTATCTTTATTTTAAATGTCAAAAATTATTTTATGGCTCCAAGTATTTTCTTTTCCCATGGAAAATGGGTCCAAGTGGCTCTTTGAGTGTTAAAGGTTCCCTACCCCTGGACTAGACAATACTCTTCTACTGCTACTAATTGGATCAATAGTTCAATCCAATATATTTCCAGTTCTAACTGGATCCCCACAAAGCCCTATCTTGTTCTCCAAAAACAACAAGGACCTCCCAAGATAATAGTTTGTTCCCAGGTTTGAGCCACTGGAACATCAGTTTCCAGCAAAAAGCGTACCCCCAGAAAAACTATTAATCATACACAACAATCCTAGTTGAACTTATTCGGACATTTGGTCAATATAGTTTGCCCAGTCATAGAAGTGTGATATTGAGTGCAGTAAATAAATTTTCCAAGAAGTATACTGGAAGAAGTTGCACTTGAAAGGGGAGAGAGGAGGCCAATCCAAAGAATACGTTCCTTATCACAAGTGGCCAGATGATCTGGCGGCACCATATGAATGGAAGGACCAGGCATTGTTGCTGCAGGAAAGATCTGTAGCTGCATGCGACTCCATGGAAAGCCATGCAGGAAAAATGGGAAGAACAACAGACACTGAGAGAGAGAGAGAGAGAGAGAGAGAGAGAGCAGAAGTCAGGGGGCAGCTCCCAGGACAAAGAGAGGAACTTCACATTCAAGGAGATAACACTTATACACACTTAGAATGATGTAGCGCAGAGGCGTAGCTCCAAGGGGAAGGGGCGTGCAATGCACTGGGCCCCTGTGGCATTCCAGGGGCGTGGTGAGGGCATTCTGGGGGCTGGGTGGGGTGGGGTGGGGCGTTACGGGGCGGGGTAGGGCGGGGGCGTTACGGGGCAGGGGCGGAGGACACACCGGTGCACTGGGTGCTTTCCCCTCTTGCTACGCCTCTGATGTAGCGCCACCCTTGCCCCACCCACCACCTACCCCCAGTGTCCAGGCATGCTGAGTTGCTGTTAGGTCTTGGAGACTTAATAAATGAACTTCAAAGTGATATTCAGCAGCATTTATTGATGAGGTAGCATAACATTTAGCAAAGCCAGTTCAAACGAAGCTGGCATCTCAGGTCCCATATACTCCCCCCAAGGATCCCCCCTCCCAACTTCTCAGAGGAAGCCTCTGGAACCAAGACTGCCCCAAGGTCAGCAACAGATAGCAGCGGAGCCACCTGGTCTCCTGCCCACAAGATAACAGTCGTAACTCTTTTCTCACGGGACAGGGGAGACAGGGGAGGCCTACCTCACTACAAAGCATGCAGAGCCATAAAGAACAGGCCAAGGAAAGAATGCATAGATGGCAGTGGTTGCGTATAACAGGCTAGGTTGTTACATATGGCTGTTTCCATAGATTCACGAGTGCATCCCTCCCACTCGGGTAAATGCCCTGATGACAGTTGCTCACTCCAACATTAGCCAACCGTTTGACGGCCAGCAATGTTTGTGGGTGTTTGCCAGGGACCCAAAATGGGCAAAAGACAAACCACCTCAAAAGTGATGGCTTTCTCTCTTGGCATGGGGCACCCAGAAATCGTGTTTGTCTTTTGCAGGTTAAGGGTCTCTTGCTGAGGATGCTTTGCCGACGGGACCCTAAAGCCCTAAGAGCTGACGGTCACCCCAGTCGTGGCAAGACATTCAAACGGGCTTCTGGGTTGTCTGCTGTGAGCAGAAGCTGCCACCACTCCTTCTGGATGCAGCAGCCTTCGGGGTGGCTTTTTGAGTAAATGCGTCAGATGATGCATTTGCTGTGAAGAAGAAGAAGAAGAAGAGTTTGGATTTATATCCCCCCTTTCTCTCTTGCAGGAGACTCAAAGGGGCTGACAATCTCCTTTCCCTCCCCCCCCCCCAACAAACACCCTGTGAGGTAGGTGGGGCTGAGAGAGCTCCGAGAAGCTATGACTAGCCCAAGGTCACCCAGCTGGCGTGTGTGGGAGTGTGCAGGTTAATCTGAATTCCCCAGATAAGCCTCCGCAGCTCAGGCAGCAGAGCTGGGAATCAAACCCGGTTCCTCCAGATTACATACACGAGCTCTTAACCTCCTACGCCACTGCTGAAGGCAAGGGAAGTGCTCAAAAATTGCAAACCACTGGTTGGGTTCACTTGATCCTTGCTTAGCCAACCAGGACGTGGCACTGGATATCACAATAGGTGGACATTCAGTGTGATCCTTAACTGATCTGGCTGCAGCCCCCCACCCCCCACCCCACCCCACCCCCCTGCAATGGAACAAATAATGCCCTGGAGCTGCTTTAGGTCTGGAAAAAATGCAGGGGGAGGTGGAAGCCCCTCCTTCCCCTGTGCTACGTTCCTGATCAACATTCGATCCCAGGGGCATTTGGGAAATTAGTTTCCAGTCGCTGATGTCTGCCTGAGGGGGGTGGGAGCTGAATTGGTGAAACACAGACACAGCTTAGAGGGAAAGTCCCATCTAGTTTGGCCCATCATGACTGCAGACTAGGGTTTAAAGGTCTCCCCTCTCCATATATGTTCCCACTAGCCTCCCATGACCAGAGTACTTCAGGGGGGAGACGTGAAGGGGCTATTTCCTTCTGGGAGCATGGAGTCCTATGGACCCCCAGGGTTCACGGATGATCCCTCCCCCCACCCTCCCCCTGCAAGACCACCTTGTTGAACACGCTGTCCTTTGTGGACCCGGCCATTCCAGATGGCTGTGCAAAATGGGACTGAAATCTCTGGAACGCCCCTCCCCAAACAGATGTGATTATTTTTTTACAAGCTGCTTTAGGGAGAAGCTTCTTAAATATTGCCTGATTAGGAGTGAAGGTGTTTTTTCTCCTCGTTCTTGCTTTCATCTGTCTGAGCCATTCCCTCCCGCTACTTCCTGCCTCTATTCATAGGAGAGAGACCTGTAGGATTCCAGTCAGTACACAAAGATGCCGGGATATATTTAAAAAGCATTCAGTGTTAATTTCTCCAGTGAGCACTGAAGAAAGGACTGGGTGGGTGTTTGGTTCCCCTCCCTCCCTCTGTGTTTTCTTTGGCTTCTGCTTGGAATGAGTCTCACGCAACTCCTTTGCATGCGGCGCTCCTGTCAGCCGTGGTACGCCGGGGTCTAAGATCTTTGAAAGAGCTGCCCTTTCATTATTAATATTATTATGATGTCTGATGAGGTGTGTGTGTGCAGTGACTGTTTGGCGTCTCTAATGGCATACTTCCAAGAGAAGCGCGTTCTCCGACTCAGGGGGCCGAAACAGACACCGCTGTTGTTCTTCCTTTCTCCCGCCTCTCCTCATTTTTCACATCTCTTATTAACAACTTCCAGCCGTGGAGGAAAAGACTTCAGAGTGCAGGGAAAAGGCAGCTGGCCCAGGCTACACACAGAGTTCTGGCATTCGTTTCCAGCCAGGTTGGGTGACGGCGACCTCACGGGATGGCTTTGCAGAGGTTAAAAAGTCATTGGAGGAGTCAACTGCAGCGTGAAAACCTGGAGAGCTGTCAGTCTTCCCTCAGTCACGCGGGCAGCGAGCCAGGGGAGCAACTGGCACTTGAGTTCAAGTGGGTACACACACCGCTGACAACACCGGACTGTCCAAAGCAAATTTCAAAAAAACCTTTAATGGCATAAAACACTGGGTCAAGTGACCGGGTCCTAATACAAATCATAAAATTTTCAGTAAAATATTAAACCAATCAATAGGTAAGATAGTAAAATAGAAACATACAGCTTCAGGCCGGCTGGGGAGAAAGGTCCATATGTGTTCTTTGCTTATATATGGCAAAAGATGAATCAGCTACAGCAAAAGAGACTTGGAAATTCCAATCAGCCAGCAACATTTGGGTAGGTTTCAGTTTGTTCGACAAAAATCAGGGGCCATTTTGAATGTCCACATAAGTCTCCATTAGTGATTCTCTGCTGCTGCCTGTAATAAAACTGTCAAATCTTCTGTGATTCCTCTTTGTGCTGTCAGAGGCTGCCAGGCTCTCTTTGTGCTGCCTGACTACCTACATGACTGCTGCCTGTCTGCCACCGGGTCATCCGCAACTGATGATAATTACTCCATTCTTGGTCTGCAGGTATGCTTCCTGAAATATGTTTAAGCAGAGCAGCAAATGCTGGCAGGCTGGAAATGGAATCTCCATGGTCAGGGTTAGGGCCCTTTTGCTGCTGGGGTCAATTGTGCAAATAAAGATGGCATTTTGTGTTAGCCAAACCACAAACCCTGGGGGAGCAGGAGGGGGCTGATCTTCAGCAGGAATCATTTATCAACCAGCATGGCTGAAGTGTGAAATTAGGATCTGAGACCCAGGTTTGACTCCCTGCTCAGCCACAGAAGCTTGCTTGGGTCAGTCCCATATTCTCAGGGTGGTTGTAAGATTCAAATGGAGATGTGGAGGGCACAGGGAGCTGCTCGGGGTCCACACTGGGGGAACAGGCAGGGTGTACGTGAAATAAGTAAGTAAACAAGGAGGAGGTTTCTGATAGACAGACTACCTCCGTCAGGATTAGCAGGACCCAAGAGAACTGTAAGCAAGGGCAGATGTTGATGCTTTCCTTCTCTTATCTTCATTCATCGGGAAAGGCTATCAACGAACACATATCAGTCTGCTCAATCCATAAAATCAGAATATTTATATTAGTCAGGAAGCACGTACCCATCAGGAATGTAAGTGATACTCTGGTCTCCTGTGGGAAGATAAAATGAGTTCCTTCACTCTCTGGTGGCAAGAAAAGGATTAAGAAAAAATTTAAGGAGATACCAAGGCAGGTAAAAACACCATTGATAACTTTGGCTTAGTTGTTCCATGTTGATTTACCTTCACTGTTCTTTGGCCATTTCCCCACTCACCCTTTGTTGCGCGCTACTCGAGGCAAGTAACGTAGGGTCCAGCAGCACTCTCCACTACAGGAGCGGTGACAGTGCCCCGATTCTTCCGCTCTCGTGCCCCCTCAGTGCGCGTCATTTCTGGCGCTGTTCGAAACAGAGCCTTTTGAAGAAACCCGTGGGGAGCGCGGGGCAGTGGGGAAGCCTAGGGAGTTCCATTTTTCCCGCCACTTAGTGACGTGACCCTCCCGTCCAATCAGGGCATGGCGGGGTGTGCGCAATGCGCACACAGCTGGTTTTAATTTTTTCTTATTAACACTAGGAATCCACGTCTGCACGTCATTTTGAGTGCACATGGGCATGGATGCATATTGTGTGTGCATAAATAGACGTGGGTTCCTCGGGAAAGCGTGGACACATCAATTTGTCCATTTGAAAATTTTAAAACATTTCCGCCACAGCACAATGCAGCAGCCAATCAGGACACCCCCTGAGCGGATCGTGGGGAGTCCTGCCTGGCTGCTGCGCAGCTGCCGTGTTCATTGTGCCAAGGGGCAGAAGCTGCGGTGGGGAACATGACCCCGTACTCAAAAGCTGCAATCCAAAGGAGCACGGTTTGCCTCAGCGTTATTTTTTTAAGTGGGGAAACGGCCTTTGTTCACCACCAGGGATTAAAAAGAGCCAATCCACACAACCAGCAGTGAATCCAGTTTGCCAGCACACACCTGGACGCAGGGTGAAGCGGTGGCCTGATTGCTCTACCAGGCAATCAAGGTTCGTTTTCTTTTTAGTTGCCAATGGAAATGTTTGATTCTGTTCCTCATTGGGAGTTTAAAGGTTACCTGGTTGTGTAAAAGAAGAGCTGTGGGGGCAGTTCCAGTGTGCCTTAAATCCAATAAAATTCAGTTTTGTACACACAAATTGGCCCCAAGCTCAGTGCTTAGTGCCATGGTCCTTTGCAAGGATGAATGTTTCACCATGATGTTAAAGAGCTTTGCATACTAAAAGCGCTATAGAAATGATTAATAATAATAATAAAATGGTGTTTCCTGTTGTCTCAGAAGACTAAAAGGCTCAAGTCAAGTGTTTTTTCACAGCACTCTGAGTTTGAACAAGTGTGCAGACGCATTGCAGGCAAAGTAAATGCCAACATTAATCTGGTTACCAATATGCTCAAGTTAAATCAAATGCCAACTAATGCTGCTTATTGAGTTTGCAGATTTCCTAAACAAGCCGTGACAATAACATCGCCAGCACTTTGCAGTCCACCTGTGGGCCTCAATCTGTCACTCCAGCATCACGAACACAAACAACAACTGGGCCCAGATCCTGAAAAAAAAGTCTACTGAAAGTTGCACTCAGCCTAGATTGTGAAAAGAAATCACACTCCAAAGAGCAGGAGAACTACCACTGTTCATCAGGGGAAGTGTCAGTGGGACACTTCAGAGGTATTCAGAGGTGTTTTCTCATTGCCTGCTACTCCATGGGCTGAGAGAATTCTGAGAAGACTGTGACTGGCCCAAGGAAGGTGTCAGGGGGATTGTATCTATGTGACTGAGATGCATTCCTGTGTCAATGTAACTGCTTGAAACAACTAATCAATGCTGCTAAAAGATATATGTAACCAGCCTGCTATATGTAACCACTGCCATTTGGAGCAGTCTTTCCTAGATCTTTACTTTATGGCTTCACACACTTTGTAGATAACTAGACTTCCCCTGACAGCCTGGTCCCATGAGAAACAGAGCTACATCTCATGGGGGCAGGCTCTCTTATACTATCTGCTTCTGACCTTGGGGTGCCTTAGTTTTGGGGACTGTTTTTCACAACTTTTTGGGCAAGCAGGAGACTTGCTGCAAGGATAAAGGGGGTGGCAAAGGCCAGGTTTGTCAGAACTGGTTTTGCCAAGCTGGGTGTTTCGATGCCTCATCAATAAACGCTACTGATCAATACCTCAGAGTCCGTTTATTGGCTTAAGGTTCCGAGACCTAACAGAAGGTCACCCAGCAGGCTTCATGGTAAGGAGGGGGAATCAAGGTTGCTTGTCAATAGACATTAACCAGATTATGATATTTAATGGTAGTCTTTATTAAAGGTCTATGCAAGGAAAGGCATCATACTTTTCCATAGCCAGATCTGAGAAATGTGAGAAAGCCAAAGGGAGGTATAGCTTGACCCCCCCCCCCTCGCTAGCCCTTCCCCCCAGAAGCTGGTGGGAAAAACAGGGATAGTTATAATGTTTATGTCTAGCTGGGTGACTTACAATACAGGATGGCTGAATGCGGGGACCGGGTGGAGTTGGAAAAATCAGAGAAGTGAAGCCAGTTAGAGATTAGGACCAAATGGCTGTAAACTGGACAATGTCAGCTCTGACGTGAACGGGCTTTTGGGTGCCAGCCTCCCAGCAGGACGCAACAATAAACTGTCACTGAATTAGGCATTTAGTAGCTGAAACTGAAAGGGGTTAAATGGTTAATGGCGCAGCTGTAAAATAACGTACTTAGGTGAGAAGTAACTGATCAGGACTCGGACATTCTGACCCCCTTAAGAGCCCCCCACCCCCAAGGGCAGTGAGGATAAGCTTTGTGGAAAGCCTTCACCAGCTAAGGAGATTTAATATGGACAACGTCTACCCACTCGTTGTCCCCCACTGGAAAATAGGCCCAATTCCACTGTCACGTTATTGATAACCCACACCACTTTAAATGGTCAAATGTATTTATGGCCCAACTTCCTGCTGCCCTGCAAACATGCGCGTAGACACAGAGTCCCCCCCCCAATAGTCATGTGCAACCTCTTCCTGTCAGCATGCTTTTTATAGTCAGCCTTGGCATACTGCAGTCCTAAATCACCCCCCAAGAATCATGTAAGGAAGCCACCCAAGGTGCCATTTCCCCCCTTTCCCAAACACCTTACCGCCCTCCGGCCTTCCGGTGCGTCGCACAGGCTAGGGGACATGCCCCCCTGCCCTGTGCGACAGCTCTGGAGTCGCAGGGCAGGGGGCGTGTCCCCTGGCCTGTGCGACGCGGCGGAAGGCCGGAGGGACGGTAAGGCATTCGGGAAGGGGGCGGGGAATGGCACCTTCCAGCCGCTGCCGTGTAAACGGCAGCGGTTGGAAGCCACTGTTTCCGAAAAAACCTGAGCGAGGTTCGAAAACAGGTAGAAGTGGACACATGACATGGGCAGTTTATGAGAGACACTATGCTGTACAGACCAGGAACTGGGGTGACCCATATCCAAAGCTTGCTGGGTAATCTTACACCCGTCACACATTAACCCAGGGGGATCCAACTCTGGCGCTTCAGATGTTCATGGACTACAGTTCCCATCAGCCCCTGCTGGTATGGCAAACTGGCTGATGGGAATTGTAGTCTATGAACATCTGAAGCTCCAGAGTTGGACACACCTATCTCACAGGGCTGTTGTGACAATACAATGAAGGGATGGATACCCTTGTAAACCACTCAGCGCTCTTTGGGGGAAGGTCAGCATTTTAAAAAATGTGAGATATTTGGAGCACTTCCCATTTTTTGCAAGGTGAACCAGCCACTACTGAGAAACCAAATGTATTCTCATTCTGAGAACAAGCTCTTGTTCTCTAAACGGAAGCTGCAATATAAAATATTAAAAGGGATTTTTTTCAAAATGTTCTGAAGGGGCAAGAATTGGTGTTCCAGGCAAGATGTTGTAGAACAAAGGGCTTTCCATTTGTATAGCAGCAGAAAAACCAAAGCAGTATAATGATGAGTGTCAGATGAGGATCTGGAAAACCCCACGTTGGAATCCGCACTCGACCATGGAAACTTGCTGGGTATCCTTGGGCCACATACAAACTATCAGGTTAACCTACCTTATAGGGCTGTTGTGAGGATAAAACAGAGAAGAAGAAAATGATGCAAGATACTTTGGGATTCCACTGGGACAGAAGTGCAACGTAATTATATAACTGAGCAACCTGTTCCCCACCACGAACTAGAAAAAGCGAGGGCTGCTGGGAAGGGGGGTGCCTGTCTGCTGCTGTTGTAGTTCTGGCAATAGAAGTCTAAATGCTTATTCCTAATGCTGTTTCATAATAAAGATATCATCTGAACACAGAGTCTCATAATTGAACAGTCCAGGGGCGTGACACTCATTTCACATATTTGTTGTAGCCAAAAGTTGACCTGCAAATCCACTTGTGCACTCTGCTGCCCTCAGTATAGTACTGATGGAATGGGCTATCAAGTTCACGATATGAACAAAGGTGGGTTTGCCATTGCCTGCCTCTGTGTTACTACCGTAAATGTCCTTGGTGGGCTCCCATCCAAATACTAGCCAAGGCTGGCCCTCAGATTCTGAGATATTTCGAGATCAGGCTAACCTGGGCCACCAGGTCAGGGCGCTACCCTTAGCAGCTCATAGAAACATACACCCCAAGGGAGGTGCTTTGCCTTGCCTGATGGCTGCCTCTGGGTCCCAGCCAGCCCTGACTGGTGTCCCTTCCCCTGGCAATCAGTAGTGGGCACTTCCCACATCAAATCTCATTGAAGTCTCTCTGCTGCAGCTGCATCCAATTCCTCTGATCTGAGGGACTCTGCTGTCTGTTTGAATAACCTTTCCGTTTGGCTTTATGGTGATTTTCATCAAGAGCCAAGAAATGTTGTCCACTCTATCAAGGGGACTAAAATCAAATAAATAAAAACTCTTCCAATAGCGCTTTTCTTTTCTTTTTTCTTTTTTAAAAAAAGAAACAATAACAAATCTTCAAGCCTTTGTGCGAAGGTCCCTTGTGAACAATTACAGAACAGAGAAGCAATATGAGTCCCTGCCACTTTGCAGAGGAAGAGAACCAAGTTTATATTAGGAAAGCTCCATCACAGCCTCCAAAAGACAAAACAGGGCCAGACACTCTTAATCGAGAGATTAGAGAAGTCAGTCTTTTGCCAGATGTTCAAAAAATGATCAGGATTAACAACATATTTGAATTTGTGTGGTGGAAGCAGCAGTTCCTGGCCTCCTTGTGAGTAAGCAGTACCTTATGGAAGGAAGGGTGTCCATCTTTCTAGGGTGTAGAATAAAAAGTGGCATCTGAGATGCTCATATGTAAGTTTCTGTTATTCTTTTCAGAATTACAAGGATGGGTAATGAAATATATCCACAAGTTTCAACTCAATTTTAGATCCTACTCCCCATGAAATATATTCACAAGATCCAATTCAATTTCAGATCCAACTCCCATGGAATATATCCATTTTAGATCCTACTCCCCATGAAATATATCCACAAGATCCAATCCAGCTAGTCACTGCAGAACAAAAATTCTTGGGCAAATTTCTGGGGGTGCCTGCAGGGGTGCATTTTTAGATGTATTGGCACCACAATTTCAGGGTATCATCAGGAGACTGTCCTGATGATACCTCCCAAGTTTGGTGCAGTTTGGCTCAGGGGGGCCAAGGTTATGGACCCTCAAAAGGGTAGCCCCATCTCCTTAGCTCCCATTGGAAAGAATGGGGAATAGGGGCACCACTTTTGGGAGTCCATAACTTTGACCCCCCCCCCTGAACTAAACTGCACCAAACTTTGGGGTATCATCAGGACAGTCTCCTGATGCTACCCTGAAATTTTGGTGCCAATATTTCTAAAAATGGATCCCCATGGATTCAGATCAGATGTGATTCTGACAGCTTGGATTCAGACCCAACTTGTCCAAATCCGTCCGAATCAGTGCAGATTCAGTCCAAACTCAGATTTGGACCATCCGAATCTCTAACCCTAAATATGTCCACAAGATCCAACTCAATTTTAGATCCAACTCCCCATGAAATATATCAACAAGATCCAACTCAATTTTAGATCCAACTCCCCATGAAATATATCCACAAGATCAACTCAATTTTAGATCCAGCTCCCCATGAAATATATCCACAAGATCCAACTCAATTTTAGATCCAACTCCCCATGAAATATACCCACAAGATCCAACTCAATTTTAGATCCAACTCCCCATGAAATATACCCACAAGATCCAACTCAATTTTAGATCCAACTCCCCATAAAATATACCCACAAGATCCAACTCAATTTTAGATCCAGCTCCCCATGAAATATATCCACAAGATCCAACTCAATTTTAGATCCAGCTCCCCATGAAATATATCCACAAGATCCAACTCAATTTTAGATCCAACTCCCCATGAAATATATCAACAAGATCCAACTCAATTTTAGATCCAACTCCCCATGAAATATACCCACAAGATCCAACTCAATTTTAGATCCAACTCCCCATGAAATATATCCACAAGATCCAACTCAATTTTAGATCCAGCTCCCCATGAAATATACCCACAAGATCCAACTCAATTTTAGATCCAACTCCCCATGAAATATACCCACAAGATCCAACTAGGGGGGTTGAGGGGAGGAACTAGCCTATGATGCTGGGGGTCAAGGAGATTGAGCTTTTCCTACAGTGCAGGGAAAGAATTTCCTGCTTCTATACCCTCTCCCAAATCTAAATTGTAGCCCCCATCCAATTTACTCTATGGAGAAAAATATAGATGTCCCTTTATAGGAGATGTATGTTTCCCCCCACTGGGCAAGTAGCAACTGGTGGTGGTGGGGATTTATTTTTTGTGGCCATGATTCTATTTCTTTGTCCCATTTTTCATGGCTGCTTTGAACTAAAGAATTGATCATGAATTTCTGGCATCTGGTATTCAGAGTTATTCTGCCTTTATTTACTTCTGTATATTTTGCCCCCCTACCCCGCCCGCCCAATGTGGCTCATGTCACTCTCCATTCCTCCCTGGCCCAATCACCCTGTGAGGTAGGTTAGGCCAAGAATGTGTAACTGGCCCAAGGTCACCCAGTGGGTCAATGGGGACTCACACTTGGGTTTCCCACATTCTAATCCAACACTTTAAGCACTACACTATGTTGGCAGCCATTCAAACTACCGAAGCCAAGTGATAGGCTATGGGATTTTGTCACATGGGTGGCAGTGATTGGCTGGGCTATTCAAATGTCATAGAGAGCCTGGAAAGGCAAGAAGGGCCGAAGAAACAAAGGATGATGAGAACAAAGAAGGCCAAAGAAGGCAGGAAGCTGAGAAGCTGGCAGGTTTAGGATAGTTTGATTGCATTTGCATTTGTATTCAAAGTAAAAAAAGACCCACCCACCCACCCACCCACCCCCAACCCAAATCCTTTCATGGTGTCTTTAGGGTTGCCAGCCTTCAGGTGGGAACCTCTTCTTTGTTACTGTAATTCAAAGGCCAAGAAGTATTTCAACAATTAATCCGTCAGGTAATTCCACGCTTGATAGTCATCAAAAGGACATCCATCTCCAAGTGAGAAAAACTGTTCAACCACAGGACAACCGAGTAGTTTCCACAACAATGTATGTCAGTTAAATTCCAAAACAACCTAAGACTTGAATTCTACACCAGTGAGTGTGGTCAGTTTCAAAATAAACATCAACCAAGCCTGACAAGCACTCCAGATAAAAACTCATCTCAAAAATCCTTCCAATTCTTCACTTGTGAATGTGAGTCACTACCTAAGGCAGAGAGGTGCACTGCGGTCCCACAGAAAAGAATTTAGGCATTTTATTTGATATTGTAGCATTCCTTATCGCCGTGGTGGTGAACCTTTGGCACTCCAGATGTTATGGACTACAATTCCCATCAGCCCCTTCCAGCATGGCCAATTGGTCATGCTGGAAGGGGCTGGTGGGAATTGTAGTCCATAACATCTGGAGTGCCAAAGGTTCACCACCACTGCCTTATCATAATTCCAAGTTTTTAAATTTGTGATTAAATAATTACAAATGCTTGGTGAGAGAAATCCTTCAGCCAAATACAATAAATGTTGACTTCATGTGTGTGACGATTGAAAGCAGCATTTTCTCCAGGCAACTAATCTTCATCATCTGGAGATTTTATTCATTTATTTATTTATTTCTTAGTTTTCTATACCGCCCTATCCCCAAGGGGCTCTGGGCAGCGTACAACACAACATTCTATCACAATAATAAACAAGGGAGCAAAATCATTCACGTATACATAATTACAAATTACATAGGCTCCATCAATTTAACATAATTACTAAAATCCTATTAAAACAGCGGTTAATACAATAAAAGGTGTCCAGTAAAACCCACATTTAAACCCTCCGCAAAAGAGGGGAACGGCGGGTCCCATCGATAGGAGGGGTACCTAGATATAAATGGAGCAGAGCAAAAAGCAGAAAGGGATAGATTCACGGTAATAGTGAGAGATCTCCAGATGCCACCTGGAGGTTGGCAGCCATACTTGTGAGTCGCCATGTGAAGTCCCTGCAGTATGTCCTGCTACTGCAGATGTTCTTTCAAACACCACCAAACAGACATGCTGAGATTCTTGTATGTCTGCAGAGCGCTGCCAGGTCTCTTCGCTCCCTTCCTCTCTCTAGCTGCTGCCTCCTCTGGGGAGCTTCAGCGATGTGAATTTAAACACACACACTTATGCAGGCGTGAGGAAAGAACACCCACTGACTGTCTGCACAGTCCCAGTTGGGAAAACTCTGGCAGGGAAAGGCAGAGGGAGCTGTGTGTTTATTAGGCGGGCCAGGATGCCCAGACGATCACCGCGGGGATTTGCTCCCTTGGAGGTTGTTAAATTCTTGGCAGGAGGCAGAGAGATGCAGAGGCCATTGGAGAGGCGGGGTGGGGTTGATCCTGCAGCAGCATGAGAGGTGTACTGCAAACGCTCCAGCTGGATCTCTCACCCAGGAGAGCTCTTACAAATTCAACTGTGAAATAAATCCTGCTCTCAATCATCCCAAATCCCACACCTCTCCAGAGCTCCGTCCAGACCAAGCGATTCAGCCCAGCCAAAGTTTTCAGAAGGCTGACATTTGCATTTAACTGTGGATTGAGCAGTCAGGGCTATTTAGGCCATGTATCAGCTGTCTTGAAAATTAAAATTGTGCATCCATGCAGTCCCAGAGATGCTGAATTCAGTGCCAGGTATGTCATATGAAAAATGTTTTTTTATTTAAAACATTTACTTAATTTATATCCCATTTTTCTTCCCAGTCACACAAGAGAGCTTACGCCCTTTTCTTCTCCTCCACTTTACCTTCACAACAACCCTGTGAGGTAGGTTAAGCTGAGTGTCCAAGGTCATCCAGCAAGCTGGCTTGGCAGAGTGGTGATTTCAACCAGGTCCTCCCAGATCCTAGTCTGACACTCTAACCACTACACCACACAGATTTTCCTGTTATAAAGACAGAAGATTCTTCGTTCTACAAACCCCACCATGAGCACGGTTCTTGCCACTTAGGAAAGTTTTGAAAAAAGGAGCTTCCTTTTACAGATCAAGAGCTTCTGCACACTTGCAAGACTGGTCACATGGCTTCCTCATTCTGCACAGTTCAAATCACGAGAAGCACAATGAATACGAAAGATGGTCGAAATTTTATCTCCGCAGTCCTTTGGCAGGTGTGATCTCATCAAATGTGGCCCACAGGCTTTCAAAAGTATCTTCTTCTCACTATTAAGGACTTGAATCTCATGTGTTGCTTGAAGAGGGAAGTTGGACTTCTCTGGAAGGCGGAGTCTGGCTGATACCTAGGTTGCCACTCTCCAGGTGGTGGCTGGGGATCTACCAGGATTCCAACTGATTTCCAGCCGACGGATCAGTTCCCCTGGAGAAAATGGCCACTTTGGAAGGTGGACCCTCTGGCATTGAAACCCTTCCCTAAACCCCGCCTTCCACAGGCTCCGCCCCCAGAATCTCCATGTATTTCCCAACCCAAATGACACACATCCTCCCGGGATCCCAGTAGGCCTCCATCTCAACACACTTTTCCTGAGAGCAAGACCTTGTCAGAGAACCTGCAGGCTGCCTGAAAACCTCCCTATAAAACAAGATACATCAAATTCCACAAAGATGAGCACGTGGGAATCCTCCTGTGGCCACCACCACCCCTACGAGGAGAGACGCGGGGAGCTGGGGATATTTAGTTTGGTGAAGAGAAGGTTAAGAGGTGACATGAGAGCCATGTTTAGATATTTGAAGGGATGTCGTGTTGGTGAGGGTAGCAAGCTTGTTTTCTGCTGCTCCAGAGACTAGGACCAGGAGTGACAGGTTCAAGGTGAAGGAAAAGAGATTCCACCTAAACATCAGGAAGAACTTCCTGACAGCCAGGGCTGTTCGACAGTGGCATTCACTGCCTGGGAGTGTGGTGGAGTACAGGGCAGGCTGAAGATATTTTAAGTAAGCAGTTTTGCAAAGTGTTTTGCCTGCTAGTTTCAGAAATACATTTTCTTCTAGTGTTGGACAGCTGATGGGCGATGGTGTCTGGCAGCTGACAGGAAGCAGGGCTGTGCTTGGACAGGAAAGGCTAAAGATCACAGAGAGACTGGAAAGAACCTTTCCCTGCCTGGAACTCTGGAGGCCTGCTGCCGGGCAGGATCATACAGTTATGGGCTGGATAGCTTTGATTCCCTACAAAATAGCTTCAGATAATCTCTAGGGAACCAACTGCAGTGTAGAAGTAGAGCACCAACTTTGCAGGCATAAGATCCCACACAGGGATCTCCCCCACCAGCCACCACAGAAAATCTCAGGTTGAAAGTGATGGGAAAGACTTCTCTCTGCCTAAGGCCCTGGGAGGAGGAGGAGGAGGAGGAGGAGTTTGGAATTATACCCCCCTTTTCTCAACCATGAGGAGTTTCAAAGAGACTTACAACCTCCTTCCCTTCCTCTCCCCACAACATTCACCCTACAAGGTAGGGGAGGCTGAGAGAGTTCTGAGACAACTGTGAGTCCACCACTCTTAACCACTACAACACACTGACGCTGTGCAGAGGAAAGAGTTCTAGGCTATGTGGATGGAGGATCTGACTTGACAGAGATATGCGATATGCATGTAAACATATGTGATATTTGAGGTGGATGGCCAAGCGAGCCGGATCACATCGGCTCTCAAGCTAAGCAGGGCCTGCCCTGGTTGTTACTTGGGTGGGAGACTTCCAAGGAAGTCCAGGGTTTCTGCTCAGAGGCAGGCAATGGCAGAAGCACCTCTGAAATCTCTTTTCTTGAAAACACCATCATAGGTTTCACTTAACATTTTGCTATTTAGTTAACACCCACAATAAACAGTAAACATGCAATACATTTGTAGCTTTACATTTTGACTGATTCAATTCATTCCTCTGCTTCTAATTGTCATCCCCTTTGGCATTATTATTATTTTTATTTAATTATGTGATTCAGCAACATACAAAAAATACAATTCCAACTTCTAATCAAACTTCTCCTTTGTCTCTTTACAAGGTTTGTTAGTTTAACCCTTGCAGCACTCTCCTCTCACGTGACCACCTTGGCCTGGCTGGCCTGATCTCATCAGATCTCAGAAGCTAAGAAGGGTCAGCCCTGGTAGCATTCGGATGGGAGACCGCCGAGGAAGACCAGGGTCACCCTGCAGAGGCAGGCAATGGCAAACCACCTCTGCTCATCTCATCCCTTGAAAACACTCTGGGGTCACCAAAGATGACTGCAACTTCCCCCCACCAATATTTGAGGGTCACTGATAGAGGATTTGCAGGAGTATTAAGAGTCAACTGGACTTTGGGTGCAAACAAGGGTTCCAACTCTGAACTGGGAAATTTCTGGAGATTTGGGGGAAGATCCTGGGATGGGTGGGCAGTGGCGGACCGCCCATGGGGACATGGTGTATCACATGTCCCTGGGTGCATGCCGTTTGGTCATGTGGGGGGGGGGGGCACCAGGCACCAGTGTGGTCCTTGCACCTGGCCTCTCCTGCAACATGGTGACCCGGCTGGCATCCAGCAGTTCCCTCTGTGCCAGAGCACTGCTCGCCAGCTGAGCTTTTTGCTGCAGCCGCAAGCTGGCTCATGCCCTCCCAGGCCTCCCTGTCAGCTGAGAGGCTGAGGAGGGCAGGAGCCAGCCTCGGGCGCCTGCCTTAGCCACCCACCTGAGCTGCCCACCACCAAGCCTGACCAAGCTGGAAGCCTACCGCAGGCCCACCGGGCACCCCTTGCCCAGGCCCCGAAAGACCGGGCCCCACCAGGCTGCCTAGGACCGTGCCACCTTCCTCCTCCAGCTAAGGTAAATGGGGGGTGGGGTGGGGGGCACAGGGTGGCATGAGGGCTTTGGGGGTGCCCTTAGCAGGTGTTGCCCCAGACTTCCTTCCCCCCCCCCCGGTACGCCTCTGTGTGTGGGTTTGGGGAGGGGAGGGACCTCAGTGGAGTATGAAGCCATAGAGTCCCCCCTTCAAAGGGGTCATTTCCCCCAGGAGAGTTCATCTCCATTGTCTGGAGATCAGTTGTAATTCCAGGAGCTCCCCAAGCTCCACCTGGAAGTTGGCACCCTCCACCCCCACCCGCTGCAATTAAATGATATCTCATCCCTCCAGAGATGTCCCAGGATCTTCTATCATTTGCAAGCCACAGAGGATGCTGCCGGCTACAAGTTGGGCTTTCTCTTGTTCTCTTTTGGCCTCTGCATGCGGCATTTTCCATAACATCTTCCAATACAAGATAACAACATCCCTCAATCATAGAATTTCAGCAGGTCAATCAAATGTAGGAAGGACTAGCTAACATATTATGCATTCTTTGTATCATAAAATTACAATGTTTTACATAACTTTCATGAAGACTAAAATACCGCTTGGATATCTCTTCCAGATCTCTAGAGTCCACAGACAACAGCTTCTGACATTTCCTATCTGGTGTGGCCCAAATCAAGCCACCCCAGCCTAAATGACTCACAGCTCAGCGGGAGACAAAATGTCATCCTTCAAAGCAAATGCAAACTTCCACAATTTAACAACAGTTAGGGGCCGCTTTTAAGTGTTTGCAAGTGTTCGTTTTACAGCTGCTGCCCGAAAAAGACAGCCAGAAACTGCATTGCTTCTAAAGGCATTTGGGCATGTGTGTGTGCAAGCAAGAGAGAACATGTGCACACCAAGAAAAAATGCACGACTGTGCATCACTTCTGAAAGCATTTGTGCATGTGTGTGCATGTGAGAGAGAGCATGTGCACACCAAGACAACTGTGGAGAGGGCAAACTTTGCCTAACAATAACATGCCAGGAACCAATCCCACACTCCTTTCAATTTCCCCTTCCTAACCCTTTTATTCTGATGTCAGCCTGTCATATTTGGTAACTGTTGACAGAGCAAACCAGGAGACAAAGGAATTTGTTCCATCCACTGGACGTTCTCTCCTGCCTTTCTCTCACCCCCCCTCCCCCTTGTATCCTTCTGCCCTTTGCCATTGCATTTGGAGTTGATGTCAAGGTATGTTAGATGCTAAATTAAACATCAGCCCACTGTACAGTCCTGATTCCAGCAGCAGAACATGAGTTGCTGGTCTTGGAAAATATCCAGTTGCTCAGTGCTGCGTGTCATGCTGCGACAAGCCCCCTAAATCACTCCTTCCATAGATTTCCAGGCCACGTGAAGCCAAGATAAATGTATTTTTAATGGTAAATTTTATTGTCAGAGCTAAGTCGAAACAGCTTTTAGCAAGATGAGGCCTCCTGGCTGATTTCGAAGCTAGCCGGGTCACTGTTCTTGGGGCTGGGAACCTGCCAGGGGTGAAATGAGCCGGACAGCGATGTCAGTCACCAAAGCCCTGCTCTGAATAAAATGGACCCATCCCTCTCCGATCCTCCCAGCGCTTGCCCATTTCCTGTTCAAGATGGTGCAGAGATAGATGTGTCAGCTACTGCTCATAAGTGAAATTTAATTTGGTCTTTAAATCTGGCCCTTTCCCCACTTCCCTTAAGCCCCGCGCTACTCGAGGAGAGTAGCGCGGGGTCCCTCGGCACTCCCCACTGAGAGGGGCGGCTACAGCGCAGCCGCCCCGCCGCTGCTGCTGTCGCGCCCCTCAGCGCGAGGCATTCCTGGCGCTCTTTCAAAGGGCGCCTTTTGATGACCCCGTGCAGAGCGCGGGGTTGTGGGGACACCCAGGTGCGCGCCAGGGATGCCGCGCGCTGGGGATTGCGCGCAGCAACCCTCGGAAAAGGGTAAGTGGAGAAAGGGCCTCTGTTTCCTTTTAATAAGAGACCATAGGTGGATAGATCCTACTTGAAAAACTGCTCTCTTCACCCTCTTCACTCTGCAAGTTACTTTTTATCTTGTTTTCCTTATTTGATTAATTGCTGTTATCCGAAGCGGTCCTCACCCTTGGGGGCTTGACTTTGGGCACGTCATTTAAAACTTCAGTCGGAAGCAGTTTTTACTTGTGGAGTGATCACAGACTGATCCTTTTTGGGTGGTGAATCTGGGAAATGTCCCTGAGTCCTAAGCATCTGGCTGCTGTTTAAAGCAAATTGTTGTTGTACCTACAGTACAAGAAGCCAGGTTGAAGGCAAACAAATGTTTTACAGCATAATAGAACCAAGGAGAAAAAAGGGTGGGGAGGCTTTAAACCACTAAACTTTGTTATTAATTGACCAACTGACTAATTATCAATGCAGCCGTGACGTTGGGAAATGGGAGCTGGCAATGTTGGTGTGTGTGTGTGTTTATATTAGCAGAGTAGAACAGAAGAGACAGAATCTCAGTTGCTAAAAGAGCGGTTACTAATTCTAAAGGGAGGGTTACATGGAGATAAAATAAGAAATCCTTTCTTTCCTGTTACACATCTACATTACTGAATGTTTGGTTACATCTTGCTACCTATCTGCTGTCTCCTCTCTGGTGTCTCCTTGTGTCTTGTCTTGTCTCAAACAGAGGCTGTTTCTGCACAGGCAGAATACAGCGTCCCAGGGAAGCTAAAAACAGCGTCCCTGGGGAGGGGCTCGCACAGCCTCACAACCCCCGAGCGGCGCAAAGTCGCTGTTTCCGAACCTCGCTCCCTGAGCAAGGTATTTTGGAAACAGTGGCTTCCAACCGCTGCTGTGCGAACGGCAGAGGCTGGAAGGCACTATTTCCGCCCTTTCCCGAACGCCTACCTTGTCTCCTAGCTTCCGGCTTGTCGCAGAGGCCAGGGGACATGCCCCCCTGACCTGCGACTCCAGAGCCATAGCTCCAGGCTGCGGGAGTGTGTCCCCTGGCTTCTGTGACGAGCTGGAAGCCAGGAGACAAGGTAGGTGTTCGGCAACAGCGCAGCCTGTGCGAAGGCTGCGCCGCTGCCTGCTGCACTCCCGGGACCGTCCATGTGAACGGTCTCGGGGGGGTGCATCGGCATTGTTTATGCCGACGCACCCCTGCACCATTGCAGTGCAGAAAGGGCCAAAGAAACAGAATTAAGGCTGTTGTGGGGTTTCCAGGTTGTATGGCCATGTTCCAGTGGCACAGCCATACAACCCACAAAACCCACAACACCCTAGTGATTCTGGCCGTGAAAGCCTTTGACAGTACATAACACAGAGTTAACTTTATAACTTCTGGTGTACGTGCTCACTAGCATGTAAGCAATGGTTATCTGACTGACCAATATCTAATCAATAGACCAGGTCATAAACAGTGACTTCAGCAACTTGTTTGCATCCAAACAGTTAACCCTTTTATAACTGAGTTGTGACAGACACTTGCACAATCCCAACAGGCAAATGCATGCGTGAGCCAGAGGACTTATCTTCACCAGCAGACCAAAGCAGGAGGCTATTTTGCTCCACAAAATACCACAGCACTTACAATTCCCACTTCAAACCGTTTTACCCCTTTGGCAGAGGGTGCCATTACAGAGGAAGTGAAGGGGGGGGGGTGTCTGCAGGAGGATACAGCAGTGAAGACAACGAAAATGCTGTGAGAAGGCTCTGGGTGCTGCCAGCACAAATAGCGGAACTAATTTTTGACTCTTTGAAACAGGCTAGGAGCCCTTCGGGGATCAGGCGGTATACAAATTAAATAAATAAATAATAATAATAATAATAATAATAATAATAATAATAATAATAATAATAATAATAATAATAATAATAATAACTTGAACTCCCTCAAACAGTCCCAAGGCTGGTCGGAACGGAACGGAACGGACCAAACCAGCGTTGGGCAGCTTTGTCTCCCCTGCGCAGCCTCCCTATTCTGCTTCTGTCCTCACCACAGGGAAAAATGCATATTTCAGTGGAAAGAAGGCAGAGGATCAAAGGAACTTTTATCATGTGGTGTTACAACCGCATAAGGTTTGCCTGATCATAAGCAGGCATAAAGGGCAGCAGCCTCACTGGAAGACCAGGCCCCTGGCGTTTAATCATTTGAGAGCACTGCTTGGGGAGAATCACTTTCCAATAGATCTTATTTCTACAGAGCCTCTTGATAACTCGAATCAAGCACAGAAAGTTCTGCTTACCTTTAAAAGCTCCAGAATACTTTCACTAATACTCTTCCTAACACAAATCCAGACTGAAATGTAAAGGGTTTTTTTTTCCAGTTTGAGTATTTGACAACACTGTAATAACCTCTCTGTTCCCAAAACACCAAACACCAATAACTCCAGACCTACAGGCTGCCCTTCTGGAAAACATCATCTGAGACACAACAACATGGTTTAATCAGCTGGTCTGACTCAGAAGACCACCCGCCTGCTAATTCTGAGAGTCTCCACCTTGAAAATTCTATTGAAGAGGACCAAATTAACTCCTTTCGACCCTTCCACCTACTGACCAACTACCCATTACACACAGACTAGGCCCTTTCCACACGGGTCAATAAAAGTGGGGGAAAGGCGGGTAATATGAGGCCGCCCTCGCCCCAGCCACAGCTGGCTGGCTGCCTCGGGGCGCATGCCTTTGCATGAAGGCGCTTTCCCCCCTCCCCTGTCTGCCTTCCCCCCCTTCCACCTGCCTGCGAAGCAGACCCATTGCCCCTGCATTATCCCACAGTTGGGAGCTAGGGAAGGGGATTTCAAGAATCGTGTTATGTGCGATTCTCGTGTTTTAATGTGGTTCACAGCTGTGCCCATTCACTCGGCCACAGCTGTGAACCGTGTTAAAACAAAGGAATTGCACATAATACAATTGTTGAAAAACCCCGGTTGAGGCGAAAAACACGAAGCCCCCCCCACCCCATTTTACCGGTGTTATCCCAGTTTAATTGGCCCATTTGGAAAGGGCCTAAGACTCAAACTTCTGCAAACTAAAGAGGCCGCTCCAACCCGGGATCCCCTTCCACCTTTAAAACTCAGCCAAAGGATCCCCCCTCAAACAATCACAACAGCTTGTCCCCTTTTTAATTACAAACCTTGACAGAACTAAGAGCCATTTAGAAGAAACATCAAGCAATCATTAACTGGCTCAAGAATCGGAAATTGATTGTCAATCCCCTCAAGAACCAAACTGATCTGTGAGATCTTGCCCAGAAATGGCTGCATCAAGAGGAGAGATGGACCAAGTATTCACTTCTGACTAAGGTTGATTCTGCACAGCATAATTATACCGGGTCACATTCTGTATTTAAAAATCTGGGTCTCTGTTATCCTGGTTCCTCCCTTCGCTTGGGTGCCTGTTTCTGGGAAGGAATCGAGTTAAGACCAGGAGAAAATACTCTGATTGCTTTTGCATGAGCCTGGCTTTTTTTTACAACACAGATGCAGCATGCATGCTCGAACATCCCTGGTGTACTTCATTCTGATTGGCTCTTCCCCCACCCCAAAAGGCAATGCTTCTGATTGGTGGATCCACAGCAACCACAGGAAAACCAAGTAGGATACACATACCCCTTTTCTCTGGCTTTGAAAAGGAGCTGGTGCAGTGAGCAACACAACAAGCACATTGTGCTACACAAAGTTAAAACTTTTGACCAATACTGGGCAGAGCCTTATGTTCCAGCCCCAATTAAAAGTGTGCAAGAAACCACAGCACGAGACACTCACCACCCCCACCCCCAAATGATATACCAAATAACATTTGACTGGTCTTTGGGGCTATCATGGGGTGCGAGCATCCTGCCAGGTAGGCGCTTCCCCACCCCTCCCCTCCAGGATCCCATTGGGAATGTGAGCCCGGAGCTGTGGGGCTGGGCTCTCCAGGCTGTGGCTCGGCTCGCAAGTCATGCTTAGTGAGGAATGCTTAGTCATGCTTTCCCACCTGGGCTCACTGGCCTGGCTCCTCTCAAAGGGCAGAAAACTTGCTTCGGGAACGTTTGTGTGGGCTGCAACTCAGCAGAAATGAAACTGACATGATGTAAGGTGGGGAGATCAGGTGGTGGGGCAGGAAAAATAGATCGGTTTTGCTCCCATGGTGTTCTCACGGAAGCAATTCAATGTGGGAATCTGGAAAAAGACCAACATTTTAGTGGGTTTTGAAAAACCCGGGATGAGGGTAATATCACAGGACAAAAACACTTTAGGATCAGAAGACATGCAAACCTCCTGGCCATACCAGGATATTTCCCTTGCTCAATCCTGGATATCTGGATCATGTGGAATCGACTGGATGCGAAAGATTAATATCATGGAATCTGGGAGCAGAGGGGGGGATGGCAAAACAAATTTTATGATCAGGAATTTTAAAAATTCTTATGCTTCGAGAATTTATTTTTACAGGAAACTTGGGTGCAGAAGCCTACAGGGTTACCAGGCCTCTAAGGCCCGGGGTCGTGGTAATCTGGCTGTGCTTATTACAGTTGACTTAATAGCCGAAATCAGACACTGGGAAGCAGCTGTCCAAATTATATACAAGTATTATAGATTAAGAGTTAGCATATTAGTATTCTTCTGTGCATAAACATTTCTGTTCCTCCTAAACTTTTAGAACCACAAGACAAAGGAAATCTTCGGGATCAGTAGTTTCATATGTTGGAAATTTTAACTCTTCAATAACTCTTCAATGCTCACATAATTTTGTGGTGACTTCAATGCCAGGACTGGTCCAGGGTGCCTAACTTAACAGATGGGCACCAATGTTCAAACTGCCAAGCACGCTTGTCTTCTGGAACGATCTTCACAAGATCCAACGATTGACAAGCCAGGCTTAACATTCCTTGGAAAGTTGTCTTTGTTTAATGTTTTGCATGGTGCTGGGCACAGGGGCGTAACGAGGCAAACTGTAGCCCTGGGCAAAACCTGAGTTGTATGCCCCCCCCCCCCCGACGGCCACCCCACCACGACCAAATTTTTTTTTTTTGCACCAGGTCATTTCTAAATCATCACATTATAGAATATGCCCCAACTCACAAATCTGAGCACAGCAATGGGCCATGCCACACAGCAGAAATAAAAAAATGCTTAAAAAAATTTTTTTTACTGTGAAAAGTGCTTTGAAATAACTAGAAAATACAACAACAATAGCAGTCTTTGGAAATAAGTTCTGTGAGACAGAGGGTGCCAGTCTGAGGTGGTGGAAAGCTCATAGATGGGACCCCTTCCTTAACTAGTAGTCAGATATCCTCTACTTGTTGAGGATACCCCTGGCGGGGAGGTGGGGGGGCTCATGGGTGATTTGATCATTAGGAATGAGTTGGGTTTGTGAGAGGCATGATGACGCATGGTGACTGCCTGCCTGAGTGCGAAGGTTGCGGATGTCCACAGCCGTCTAGATAGGCTGTGGAGCAGACAGTGCTGAGGTGAGTCAACTAGTTGTAGTCCCACATTGGCATCAATGACATTAGGAAATACAGCAGGGAGGTTCTGGAAGCTAGAATTTAGAGCTACTAGGAAACAGGTTCATCCAGGACCCCCCCAAAGGTGGCATTCTCAGAAATGCTACCTGTTCCACTGGCCCTTGAAGGCAGAACTAGGCAAGATACAGGGTCTCAATGTGTGGATATGAGAAAATTGGGTGTAAAGGCAGGCTGAAGATTTGTCAGGAACTGGGAACCTTTGGGACAAGGCAGGCCTGCCTGTGGGGCGAGACTTCATCTTAACAAGAGAACCAGGCTGCTGGCGCTCAACATTTATTAAAAGGTGGCAGAACAGCTTTTAAACTGATCCCTATGGAAAGCTTGACAGGAGCAGAGGTGACTTAGGTTCCAGAATACAGTATCTATGGGGATGCAGACAGAGAGAGAGGGTTTTCTAAATCCAACCACATACAAGCAAGGTGCATAGCAATGTGATAAGTGATAATCTACAAAGGCTAGAGGGAAAACACATAAATCCCAGGTTAAGGACAGAAGACAAGATAACCACAGATGTCTCTATGCTAATAGTAAAACCTTGACCTAAAATGGGAGCTGGAGTACAACAGAGTTTTGAAGGACATTGATATAGTGGGCATCACACAGAGACATGGTGGAATGGGGAGAACCAGTGGGATGCTGTTATCCCAGGTTACAGGCACTCTGGGAAAAAGGATAGGACAGAGGTGGGGTGGCCCTCTACATCAAAAGAGGCATGTGTCTCACATAAAATAGACAATGCAGGGAGCTGATTCCTCTAGAAGCACTGTGGATATCAATATCAGGGGTGAAGCATAGTTTAACGTGGGAATATGTCGTCCCCTGACCAAAGTGCACAAGAGGATTCTGAGATGGAAAAAGGAAATCAGAGGCCAATAAAGAAACAAAATGTAGTGGTAATGGGGCGTTTTAACTATCCCCATATAAGCGAGGAAAAATGCATCCTCAGGTCATAGTAGGAGAACATTCCTTGATATGCTAAATGACTGTGACGACAGATGGTTGTGGAACCAACCAAGGGAGAGGTGATCCTAAGATCTAATTCGATGTGGTACCAGGACCCTGAGATGCTTGAGAGTCAGTGTTGTTGAGCCGATAGGGAACAGCGACCACAATGCTGTCAGATTCAGTATCTGCATGTGAACAAGTGAGGCAACTACTAATGTAGTTACATTGCCTTCAGAAAGGAAATTTCTCAAAGATGAGAAAGGGGGGATAGTGCGCAGAGGCTGAGGGAAAATCAAAGAGTCAGAAAACTGTCAAGATGCTTGGAGGTTATTTAAAAACACAGTCTTCATCCCAGCTGGAGAATGTGTTCACTTGGGTTTAGAAGAGGCAGCCCAGTCCAAAAAAAGCCACCATGGTTAACAAGGGAGGTTGAGAATTATTAGGAAAAAGATGTCTTTTAGAAATGAAGTCCAACAACTGATGAAGAATGCCAGAGAACACAAATGGTGGCAAAAGAGAAGCAAGTTAGCTGTAAGGGAGACAAAAGAATTATGAGAGCATGGCTGCGAACATCAAGACCAGTAACAAACAGTTCTTCAAGTACATCCAAAAGCAGAAGCCAGCTAGGAAGCGGTAGAAGCCCGTTAGACAAAGGAATAAAAGGTGTGCTAAAAAAAAGATGACAGGGAGAGATTGCAAGAGCTGAACAAATTCTTTGCATCTGTCTTCACAAGAAGAGGTGAGAAAATTCCTGCAACACAGACAAGCCTCTTGGAGGTGAATCCAGAGGAACTAAGCCGAGATACTGGTAGACAGGGAAAGAGTTCTGGCAGCCATTGATAAACTAAATGCTACCAAATCCCTAGCCCAGTGCATTCATCCAAAAGGTTCTTAAGGAAGCAAGCATGTGTGCTGATCTTCTCACTTTTAATATGCAACTTATCCCTGAAATCAGCCTCCATCCCTGAAGACTGGAAGATATTGATGTCACATAACCTTTAAGAGAGACTGGGGACCCAGGAAGTGACCAGTCAGTTTGACATCTGTTCCTGGTAATTAAGTAGAATCTATCATTACAGATAAAATTGTTAATGTAGAAAAGCAAGACCTGCTGAGGAAGAGAGTCAGCATGGCTTTTGCAGAACAGTCCTGTCTTCAAACTTACTAGAGTTCTTTGAGGTGTAAACAGACATGTGGATAAGGAACCAGTGGACATTGTCTACTTGGATTTCCAAAGGCTTTGATAAAGTTCCTCACCAGGGCTGTTGAAAACTCAGCAATCAAGGAATAAGAGGGGAGATCACCTATGGATTAAAACTTGGTTGAGGAACAGGAAACAAAGGGTGGTATAAATGGGAAGTTCTCACAATGTGTGAAGATATAGGAGTGGTGTCCTCCAAGGATCATTATGGGACCAGTGCTCTTTAACCTATTCATATAAAATGACCTGGAAGTAGGGTGCCTGGGTGGTGGTGTGACAAGTTTGCAGATGATACCAGAGTATGTAGGAATTGAGCGAAGAACCTACAAAGAGTTGCAACTCCAAAAGCGGACCTTAATTAGGTGAGTAAGGAGCTAGAAATGGCAAATGCAGTTCAATGTAGCAAAATGTCTGAAGTGATGCATATGAGGGGCAAAATCCAACTACATATAAGGGTCAGTGCTATCAGTCACAGACCAGGAAAGGGAGATTTAGGCGTCTTGGTTAGTAGTTCCATGGGAATGTCAGCTCAATGCATGGCAGCTTTGAAAAAGGCAAACTCTGTGCTGGGATCATTAGGAAAGGAGTTGATAATAAAACTACAAAGAGTTATCATGCCCTTATATAAAGCAGGTAGTGTTCCTTGAATTACTGTGTTCAGTTCTGGTAAATACATCTCCAAAAAGGATATCGAGAGAACTGAGAAAAAGAAGTGCAGAGGGAAAGAACCTTGAGGATGATTGAGGGACTGCAGCACCTTCCTTGTGAGGAAGAGCTGCAGCGTTTGGGACTCTTTAGTTTGGAGAGGAAGCGTCTGAGGGGATATGATGAAGTCTACAAAATTATGCATGGGGTGAAAAATGTTGACAGAGAGAAATTTTCTCTCTTTCTCTAATACTAGAACCAGGGGCATACATTGAAAATGCTGGGGGAGAATTAGAACTAATAAAGAAGTACTTCTTCATACAACGTGTGATTGGTGTTTTGGAATATCTGCCACAGGAGGGTGATGGCACTAACCTGGATAGCTTTAAAAGGGGTTGGACAGATTTATGGAGGAGAATCGATTTATGGCTACCAATCTTGATCCTCCTTGATCTCAGATTGCAAATGCAACAACAGACCAGGTGCTCAGAACTGGCAGCCCATGAGAGCCATTGCTCACCTCCTGCATGTGAGGCTCCCAAAAGGCACCTGGTGGGCCACTGTGAGTAGCAGTGCTGGACTAAGGCTGGACTCTGGTCTGATCCAGCAGGCTAGTTCTTATGTTCTTAAAAGTAAGAGAGAAAACAAAGCTATTTGTTGTTCAATAATACCAACAAACAAACAATGGTGTGTGATGTGTGAAGCAGTGACAAACAGAGGAGCCTTTACCGCACCACACACAGAGCTCAGGCACAGATACATCAAGGATGTGTGACAAAGTCGTGGAAATATTCACTATAACAGTATAGGCTCATTCACTAGATCTACCAGACCCGGCCACACAGCCTGGAAAACCTACACAACCAGTTTCTCTGTGATACACCTCTGAAGATTCAACCACAGGTGCAGGCGAAACATTAGGAACAAGATCTCACCAGACCACGGCCACACAGCCAATCACAACAACCAGTTTCTCTGGATACACCTCTGAAGATGCCAGCCACAGATGCTGGTGAGCGTTAGGAACAAGATCTACCAGACCAAGGCCACACAGTCTGGAAAACCCACCTAACCAGAAGTGAGGGGAATGTTTAGGTGGGAGCCATCACCTTGTGAATACCACTGCAAGGACAACAATTAAAGTGAATGACCCATTACATTAGCAACAGAAATCCGGGTACAAAAGTCCCCAAATGAACTGTTTTCCTCACCAGCAGAAACCACTGAAAGGCTCTAAGTCTCAGGAGCAGGAGAAATCAGCTGGCCCCTCCCACCATCCTCAGACTCCCAAAACACCATCCAGTCAAAGATGCTGGACTCCAACCTGCCAGAACTCATACCTGGCAGCTCTGCACCCACCTAAGGGCTGCAGGGGCTCGAACAAAACAAGCTGTCCCCACCCACCCTAAGCCATTGTGAGGCTCTGGCAGCAAAGTCCCCACAATCCAGAGGTGTAGGCCTCTCCCTTCTGTAATTGAACCAATGGAAGGAATGAATAGCAACATAAAGTTTAGAATGTCAAGGAAGCTCTTTATTAATTTTTTACTTATTTTATTTTAAATGTTTTCTTAACCTCCTTTCCATTTTGCAGAACTCAAGAGTTTACAGTGTAAATAAAATGGATATTTTAAAAATTTGTTTTGAGTACAAAGTAAGCAATTCAATGATTGTACAGAGGGTTGTAGAGCCAGTGGGAATTGAATGGAGCCAAGTCCCAAGGATGATGGATCACAAAAATCAGAAGTTGATGTCATTAATCCTTTCTGACTCAAAGACAGAGTCTATCTGATAAACAAAGCAGAAGGGAGGATCTTTTCCAAGGGCTAATGCTGCAATTTTTCAGGAAACTTGCAGGAGCTAGTATTGCAGGTCACTGGGAGGAATGCCTGCTGTGTTTGCACCAACCACTGAGTTCAGACCTGCTGCTCCTCCTTTTCATCCCCATATGATACAAAGCCCGTTTGCAGACAGAAGAGAGGGAAAAGAAGAGTTGCTTTGCATCAGAGAGAACAAACTTTGCAGCTGAGGAAGGTCCTGGCTGCCTCTGACCCACTGAGTCTTGAAACTAGTTGCCTTGTCTCTTCCCTTTTTTAATCCTTCTCTCCAGACTCCAGACGGGATCTCTCCTCTGCTACGTTTTTTGACCCACGTGTTGCCTGCAGCTGGCCTCCTAGCTCGAAAGATCTCTGTGTGTGTGAAGGGAGAGAGGCGGAGAGCTGAGAATCGACTGCTGGTCGACTGCTGCTGGCACAGCCGCCCACCTCCTCCTTTGTTCTTCAACTTCCTTCAGCCTGAACTTCTGAAGGTGCTGCTGGCTGCAAGTCTGTTTACTGTGGGAGCAGGATGCGAAGCAGCCACTTCAGGGGAAGGGGAGAGACAGAGCTAATACATAGCAACCCCTTCTCGGCACTAAAAAAAATGAAGTAACCACCTCTGAGAGCCATTGCATCCCACCTCTGCACGTGACTACATCCCTCACATGCCCCGTGACTAAACGGTCTCATGCCCTGGAAGCAGCACCATCCCATCGGGCGATTCACAGCTAGTGGCTGGGCATGATCCATTTGGGGGTACTTTTACCTTACTTTCCTCCAGCCATGCCAGTTCTATTGACTACATAGCTATTTCTCCCACTTTACTGGCAAATGTGGTAAACTTTGAAGTTGGTGATACATCACGAAGTGATTATTGTCCTTGAGGCTTGTGCTCAAATATAACAGAAGTGCAATTCTCTCTCCAATACCAGAAATAGCCGAAGTTTCATTTCCTGGTCAAAGAAAGCTCAAGTGGTCACAAGTGCTTCAAAACAAAATACCTCAAGTCCTGACACCTGAAGTCTTGAGAACATGTCATCCTCCCTTATTGAAATCTGACCATGACATGTTAGGGCACTATGATAAGATGGTCAATATGCTCAGACCTTTGTTTATGAGTCTTTACCTCACTCTAATAATGTTTGGTTTGATCAAGAATGTTAGTCCTTCAGGAAAAAATTAAACAAATGAGGTTGACCCATCATAGTAAAAAGGAACTCAGGAAGTCACAACTCAGTATCCTGACATCTCAGTACAAGACGTTACTCACAAGCAAGAAATTTGATCTGGCCAGACAGCTTTGGAAAAAATTAGATCAGGCAGTAAAGGAGAAGGAAGAGTCCCATTTGGGGGATCTTATTTCCTCTGGGAAAGGGAGATCTCTTCACGTTATGATCAGCCCATTTCTGGTTTGATCCTGGCACGACTCCCAGCTGGGACGTGGGGTCCATTCTCTCCTCATTCCCCCTCCTTCTTCATCAAGATGGTTGTACTGTCTTACTCTTTGTTCTTTCACTTCCTGAGAAATGCCTTATTAGCCCATTAGACACCTGCCATTGTAGTTCTATCAGTAGTGTGGAATGTAGGTTGTTTTGACTCCAGAGGAGACTGCATTGTCTCTGGGCTGTGGGACTGGCGGGGTGCCATCTCCCATTGGGAACTGGGTTTTAGGGGTGGGATTGTCTGATGTGGAGACATGATGTGGGGTATAACGGAGGACGCTTTGCTGCTTGTGTTTCAGTTCTGGCAATAGAGGTGTAAATGCTTATTCCTGATGTTGTTTCATAATAAAGAAATCATCTGGACACAGAGTCTCATTATTAAACAGTCCAGGGGCACCACACTTCAGCAAATGGAAGCCCAAATTCCTGGAAACATTTGGCACACACATTTCTCCCCCCGGCCCATGGGATTCTCTGTACGCACCTTCCTCTAGAGTAGAAAGTAATCAGGCATGTTCTATCGAGCTGACAAGTTTACCCACCTGGCCCTCAGTGACAGAGTATGAAGGTCAAAGCCTTATCAAATCTATGGCTTCTGGTAAACCACCTGGGGAAGATTTAATTCCTCTCGATCTATTTAAAACTTTTCCCAACTGGTGGGCTCCTATCCTAGCTAGGATCTTTACCCAAATTAACGAATCAGGAACCTTTCCTGATGGCTGGAAGCTAAGCATAGTGATTCCCATCTATAAGAACGGCGATGAAACTGACCCCCACACCTGCCACCTAATAAGCTTATTCAACACAGCATCAAAAATTTACGGTAAATTTTTATTTCTCAAACTTGAGGATTGGATTACCAAACTTGAGGATTGGATTACCAATTACCGCCCTGAGCCCTTCGGGGGAGGGCGGTTTATTATTATTATTATTATTATTATTATTATTATTATTATTATTATTATTATTATTATTATTATTATTATTATTATTATTATTATTATTATTATTAATAATAATAATAATAATAATAATAATAATAATAATAATAATAATAATAATAATAATAACCACATCATATATCCACACCAAGTGGGCTTTAAAAAGGGGCAGCCTACCATTGGTCATGGTCAAACCCTCTGGTATGAAAGGACCTACCAGAGCCCTGTATTTGTTGATCTGGCCAAAACTTTTGATTCAAGCAATAGGAATAGAGTTTGGATGAAATGAATGACATTGAACAATGATAAACTCCTTCTATTCCTTCTGCGTGAATTATGCTCAGACACATATGCCAGAATTAGAGTGGGCATCTCAGACTCCCTAACCAATGAAATTCTGGTTACAAATGGAGTAAAACAAGGATGTGTACTGGCTCCATTGCTTTTCAATCTATACATAAATGATATAGTGCAGAGATTATCTGGTGCAGAGATTGTTCCCCTTCTATTGGTCAGCAGAAAGTTTCCATCTTATTTTGTGAACATGGTATGATTCTAATTTCCCTTACCGGAACTAGGTTAAAAAGTAAGAAGGGAGGCACTTTCCATCAGTTACACAAAACCAAAGGTCTTTAGGAAAAGACCAAAAAAGTATGTGGAGTGTACACAGTAATTCCACTGAGCAATGTAGTTCCTTTAAATATCTGGGAATTATCTTCAGAGAGACCCTGAACTGCAGTGTCTACCTGGCAACTGTAAGAGCCTCAGCCTTAAAGATCATAGGTGTGATCTTGAGATTTTACTGTACTAAAGGAAGGTTTCTTGTAGACCCAGTCTTGGAACTTCTTGTAAGCAAGCTCATCTCTCATCTGCTCTATAGCATCAAAGTCTGGGGGTGGAAAAAGCAAGTGGTCAAAACCTGGAACCCATCCAACACCTCTTTCCTAGCGGGGCATTGGCACTTCCAAAGGGACCTCCAGCAGCCCCAGTGAGGGACGAGCTCGCCTCCGTTTGATCAAAGCTTGTGCCCATCTAGCAGTTTTAAAATCCTGGAAGGAAAACATGACAGCCAACATGGACTCCTTTGACAATCAATGTAACAGAGCTCTTCGGGGATAGGGAGGTATAGAAAACCAAACAACAAACAAATAAATAAATAAATGAGAATGGTTCTTTTGACACTATTCGCTCATTCCAACCATCCCAGATGATCTTCTAAGGTCTTCAGCGAACAATGCCGATCTGCGAGACTGGGTCTATGAAGGTGACGCCAAGATAAGACAGACAGGCAATCTGTCCCATGGTATGGTGTAATTAAAAGGGATCAGAGCTTTATATCTGGTAAATATCTCAATTTTTAAAAACTAAGAGCAGCATTAACTTCATTACAATTTCAAACAATGCCATTGGCTATCCTTAATGGGTGATACTCTCAAACACCACAGCCCCAACATTTTTGCATATGCGGGAACTCCAACTTGGAAGATCTTCCCCATTATGTCCTGACCTGTCCCTTGTATTCAAATCCTAGGAAAAAAATTATTGATAAGATAATTCCCAGGACACACCTTTTTTCTGATCACGACAAACTAGCTTTCTTGTAATCGGACACTCACACTGACTCCTGTACAATGGCACTTTTTGCCCTGGCAGTCAAGAAAACGCAAGCTAAGGAGCTTTTAAAGAAAGTCGCCAATTCAATCTGTTGATTGGATGTTTTAGACTTGTGTTGCCTGCTGTTTTAATCTGTGTGTAACTAACATTTTATTGCTCAGTACTTGTATTGTTGTATACAATAAATGTTTAACTAATGGGTGCTCGCCTTGTTTGTTTATTATGACTTGATTGATGGATTAAATGTAATTTGTTTGGTGCTGTGAGAAGATGCACAGGTCTACTGGGAGGGGGGAGGGCTCAGAGCTGCATTCTCCTGACCCTGAATGAAGACCCCCATAAGAGATAACAGTTGTGCATTTATGCTGTGTATTCACACACATTTATTTATTTATATCCCACTTTTCTCCCCAGTTGGAACTCAAAGTGTTTTTTCAACCGTTGTTCTCCCCTGCTCCACTTTCTCTCAACAGCATCCCTGTGAGGTAGGCCACGCTGACAGTTTGTGATGGGTCTGAGGTCACCCAGTGGGCCTCCACTGTAAAAAGGGGATTCAAAGTCAGGTTGCCCATAACTGTGCCCACTGCACCACACTGGCTGGCAGAACTGAGGAGGGTTGGGCATTGTCTTTCCTTCCCAGCTGTGAGCATGAAACTAACCAGATCTGGCAGAGCAAGCCTTTCTCTCTGCCTGTGAACCAGTGGAGGTGTGTCCTCTACCGCCCTAAGGCAGGTACATTACAGCACTCCCTAAAGCCGTGGTGGCGAACCTTTGGCACTCCAGATGTTATGGACTACAATTCCCATCAGTCTCTGCCAGCATGGCCAATTGGCCATGCTGGCAGGGGCTGATGGGAATTGTAGTCCATAACATCTGGAGTGCCAAAGGTTCACCACCACTGCCCTAAAGAGTACTCTTAGCAGTGTGGATCTTCTTGGTGTTGGCCCCCTTCTAGCTCTGAGTATATTCAGGGTTTCCTTGGGTGTTCGTAGCATGTCTCTGGTGGAATGCTCCCTGATATCTCCAGTCTCTGCCATTTGGGCTGAAGGGCAGGCATGTGACCCAGCAGCTCTTCCTCCTCTCCATGTCTCTCCTCATTGGCTTCCATGCCTGCTCTCATTGGCAAGTCCAGCTCTTCACACTGGCAGCTCAACCTCCCTTCTGACTCACCCCTGTTTACAATCAGGGCAGGTGGTTGTACCACTTGGCAGCTGGAAGCTTGGGTGCTGTACTGGTCTCAAGGAACCACATTTTCCACCCTCCAAGTTTGCATGGTGCTACTTCCAAAAGACAATCAAACCTGGGGAAAGGAACAAAATTATCTTGAACCATAACAACCAGAAGCAGAGATAAACGTGCACTACAGCACAGAGGCACCCCCCCCCCCAATAACAAAAAGCATAAACAACACAAAATGCGATAAAACCACTAAGCAGTCAGCATAGATGAAAAAGTCAAAGAGCAAATACACAAGTGAAAGAAGAAGCTGAACAAACAGCAAATATTTAGGCATGTAACAAGAAAATGTTGAGACCAGAAAGGCAAGAAAATGTGTGCCAATAGAATTGGGAAGGCAGTCCTGAGATGAGAGGCCACAACAGAAATGGCCCTGTCCTTGGTGGCAGCTGTGACATTTCTCACAAAGTTCCCAAGACAACAATCGCGATGAATGAGCCAACCCCCAGTGTACCGGGTCCAAGGCAAGTGGACCCACCAGCACCACTGAGCACCATTTGTGTCAGGACTGTCCTAATATCCGAGTCCTTCCCTTCCTCAGGAGGAGTGGAATGCAGCAGGTAGATGCACCCCCATGCAGAATGGAACAGAGCTGTCAGGGGGATGCTATCTAGGGCCCCTTCCGCACACGCAAAATAATGCGTTTTCAAACCACTTTCACAACTGTTTGCAAGTGGGTTTTGCTATTCCGCACAGCTTCAAAGAGCACTGAAAGCAGTTTGAAAGTGCATTATTCTGCATGTGCGGAATGAGCCTAGGTGATTGGGATACATTCCCAAAACCATGCAACTGCTTAAAATAACAAATTGCTGCTGCTAGAAAGATATACGTGACCATCCTGCTATATCCTGCACAGACCACTGCCATCTGTGCACTCTTTCCTTGATCTTTACTTTATGGCTTCACATGCTCTATAGACAACTAGGCTTCCCCTGGCATTCCTGTTCCATGGGAACTGTGTTACATCCGTTATCTCATAGGGGAGGAAGCCAGGTGGCGCTCTCTTGCTACCTGCCGCCGGCCTTGGGGCGCCTGAGCTCTAAAAACAAAAAGAAGCTGTTGGGGAAACAGGAGGGTGAATAAAGGGGACTGTGAACGGCAGCTTCGTCAGGACTAGCTTAGCCAAGTTTGATGCCTATTCAATAAATGCTACTGATCAATACTTCCGAGTCTGTTTATTGGCTTAAGGGTCGGAGGCCAAACAAGTGCAGAGGAAATATGTGTATCCCTAGATAAAGCTATGCAGTGCCCCAGGGAGGTAGCAAGAGAGTGTAGCATAGTAGATACAGGGTCAGATTCAAATTGGAGACACCCAGGTTCGGATTCCTGCTGTTCTGTGGAAACTGATTGCATGACTGTGGGCCAGTCATTCACACTCACTCAAAGTTACCTTGCAGGGTGAGGATAAAATGGGGAAAGCAGAATTCTGCTTGTCTCTCCTAAGCCCCTTGGACAAAATTTTGGATATAAGTAGAAAGACGCTGGCTGGGAGGCAGGGAATCTGCTTTTAAAGGCAGAAATGGCATTTGAGTCAGGGGAGCTAAACCCTTCCCTTTCCATTGCTGACCTCTCTGAAGACCCACTCCCCAGGTGCTCAGATCTCAGCCATCATCACTTCTAGTGTTGGAGTTCTCGCTAAGCAAAGAGTGACAGAAGAGAGGTCGTGAAAATGTTACTTCTGAAGAATTCTGCTGAACCTGAGCAAAGCTCCGTCTGGTTCAGCCTGCTGGTTTCCACAGATCCTAGAATGCCTGAAAGCAGAAATCCAACAGCTCAGGGCCACTCAGAGCATTTGGGGATAGTATTGCAGATCCCCTGGTCACACTGGAAAGTCAAAGTGTTGAGAAAGTCCTGTGATTAGTTTTATAGAATGTTTGGACCAGATGGGGGTGTATCTCTCTGGGGGCCCACAGTGGCTCTTGGCAGCCCTGTAGAGGCCGAAGTCTTGTCCTGAAAGCAGCAGGCAATCTGAGGTAGATTGCCCCTGAATACAGAGATTCCATTTAACTAATCACCACTCCCCATTTGTCTCATCTCTTTTAAAGCCAAATAGCCATCATGGCATCCAGTGGCAGAAATTTTATTTTGTCTGTCCTGAATCACCTTCCTGCCAACCAAATTGGGTGTCTCCAAGTGCCAGTATCTTGGGACAGGGAGAAAAGGTTGTGTGTGTGTGTCTCTGGACTCTCCAAACCATGCAGGATTTCAAGGCCTCTATCATGCTCCTCCTGTGGCTCTTGGAGGCCCTGTAGATTGAAATTAACCCTATGAAATAGTGTTGCTTCCCTGTTTCGGTGCCTAGCTCTGTTGCTTTTCCAATCCATTTTGGCCCCAGAAGTGACCAGAAAACAAAACATGCAAGAAGAAGAAGACGACGACGACGACTTGGTTTTTATACCCCCCTCTTCTCTAACTTTTAGGAATCTCAAAGCAGCTTACAAACTCCTTTCCTTTCCTCTCCCCAGAACAGACACCTTGTGAGGCAGGTAGGGTTGAGAGAGGTCCGAAGAACTGCGACTGGTCCAAGGTCACCCAGCAGGCTTCAAGCAGAGGAGTGGGGAAAACAAACTGGGTTCCCCAGAGTACCGTCCACTGCTCTTAACTATAACACGGGGGCACCAACATAGCATAAATACGCACCTAAGTAAATATGTCATTTCAAGTAGTATAAATCTTGTCAAACTGTTTGGCTAATGGGCTCCATTGTTGTTTTCACAGTTTCCCCACCCTCATTTGAATCACCAGGTGAGTAGAAAACCAAGGTGAGTAGAAAACAGAATGCTGAAACAGGTAGATTCCACATTAAAGCAGCACATCAGGATTCCCTGTGGTAAGCCAGTCAGTGATTCCAACCCACTAACAAGGCCGGCTGTGACCACAGTTGCGCAGAAAAGTCACTTAATTCAGGCTAAACTGACCCCACCAACACCAGATGGAACAGGAGTCTACATGCCTGACTCACTGACCCTGAGGAACTTTCCCTCGATTCAGCCTAGTGGACAGCCTCTGCGCCCCATTGCTGGCCCTCTGGAAGAACTGGTTGGCCACTGTGTGAGACAGGATGCTGGACTAGATGGACCCTTGCTGGTCTGATCCATGAGGCCTTTGCTTGTGCTCTTATCCTGGCCAACAGTCAAGAAGATGTTGCTGCATATCTGGTGTGTAGAATGTGTGATGAAGCTGTTGTGCTGGATATTCACTTGAAGACACTCTTTGCTCAAATCTTTGCTCAGAGGAAAGTATTCCAAAAGGAAGAGGCCACCACAAAAAAGGCCCTTCTTCAAATACTCCCAGACCATGAAAGCATCCAAAATGCAGACTATTCAGGGTTTCCTTGGGTGTTCATAGCATGTCACTGGTGGAATGCATACAAAAAGTATTGCTCCCTGATATCTCCAGGCATCAGGTCATGCAAGTTTATCCCCAGCACATTAAATCGGGTTGGGAAGCAAACATCAATCAGTCCTATGTGCCAACAAAATACAAAGTAAATGATTCATTCATTGATCCTGCCTTACCTCAAGAAGTCAGGAGAGATCACAAACATGACCTTAGTATCACAGAATCATAGGCCGTTTCCGCACGGGCAGAAAATGACAGCCTGGAGATGGTAAAAACGCCGTCTCCAGGCCGCCATTCGCACGGGGGGCGCAGCTGCAGCGCCGCCGCGCCGCCCTCGCGCCGCCTGGCTGGCCCGCAGCCGGCGTATTCCCAGAACGCTGGGAAGCGTTCTTTTCCGGAATATGCCGCCTTGAAGCCGCTGCCGAGCGAAGGGCAGCGGCTTCATGCCGCCTCCCCCACCCGGCACTTACCTTGTCCCTGGGCCTCCGGCGCATCGCCAAGGCCTGGGGACACGCCCCCCTGGCCTGCGCCACTCGAGCAGGCACGCAGGGCCAGGGGGCGTGTCCCCAGGCCTCGGCGACGTGCAGGAGGCCCAGGGACACGCAGGGGGGCGGGGCGGCGGGGCTCCGCGGCGCCGGCATCCCACCTCCTCCCAGGACCGTCCGTGCAGACGGTCCCAGCGTCTTTGGGTCGGCGCGGAATGCGCCGACCCAGCCATTTCCACCGCCGTGCGGAAACGGCCATAGAGTTGGAAGAGACCCCAAGCCCCATCAAGTCACCCCCTGCAGTGCAGGAACACACAATCAAAGCACTCCTGACAGATGGCCATCCAGCCTCTCTTTAAAAACCTCCAAAGAAGGAGACTCCACCACACTCCAAGGCAGTGCATTCCACTGTCAAAGAGCCTTAACAGTCAGGAAGTTCTTCCTAATGTTTAGGTGAAATTTCTTTTCCTTCACCTTGAACCTATCACTCCGTGTCCTAGTCTCCAGGGAAGCATAAAACAAGCTTGCTCCCTCACCAACATGACACCCCTTCAAATATGTAAACATGGCTATCATGTCACCTCTTAACCTTCTCTTCACCAAACTTAACATCCCCAACACCGTCTCTCCTTGTAGAGCATGGATTCCAGACTTTTTACCATTTTGGTTGCCCTCTTCTGGATCCGTTCCAGCTTGTCAATATCTTTCTTCAATTGCGGTGCCCAGAACAGTTCCAGATGAGGTCTAACCAATGCAGAATAAAGAGGTACAATTACATCCCTCGATCTAGACACTATGCTCCTATTGATACAGCCCAGAATCGCATTGGCTTTCTTGGTGACTGCATCACACTGTTGACTCATGAGCGAGGTTTTTGGGAAACAGCGGCTTCCAACCGCTGCTGTGCGAATGGCAGCAGCTGGAAGGCGCCATCCCTCCCCCCTTTCCCAATTGACTTACCTTCCCTGCGACCGTCTGGCGCGTTGCCAAGGCCTGGGGACATGCCCCCCTGCCCTGCGAATCCAGAGCGGTCACACAGGGCCTCGGTGATGCGCCGGATGGTCGCAGGGAAGGTAAGTCGATCGGGAAAGCCGTCTTCCCGGTAGTTTCCGGGACCATTCGTGTGAACGGTCCCAGGGGGGTTGGGTTGGCGTCATGTACGCCGACCCAACCCTCAGCATGGCCGTGCGGAAACGACCTAAGTTTGGGTATAGCTCTGAAGCCCTGACTGGAATGGTTCAGGCCGCTAGCCCAATCTCATCAGATTTCAGAAGCTAAGCAGGGTCAATTCTGGTTAGAAGTTCAATGAGAGACCACCAAGAAGGTCACACAGAGGCAGTTGATGTTTTTATGCCTCTGGTCTTGGAAACCCTTCGTGATGGCCATAAATTGGCTGCAACTTGATGGTCACACACCCCGTCCGCAACCTAGATGGGCCAGGCTCAGGAGATAAGAAGGAGCAGTCTTCATTGGGACTTAGATGGGAGACCACTGAGGAAGTCCAGGGTTGCTATGCAGAAACAATCAATGGCAAACCACCTCTGAGCATCTCTTGCCTTAGCAACCCAAGAGGGTTGCCCCTTCGCACAACTGCAGCGTTGTGGGGTTTGGAAGTTATGACCTCTGGAGATTAGAATCTCACCCACATGAGCAGCCCCCCCCCCCATTAAGCTGGGAACTGGGCCGTGATAATGAAGGCAACGGGGTGTTCAAGCCAGCAATTGTTGTCCTTGTTGCCACAGCCTGGATCTGAGCCGAGCAGCGTGGGGGCGGGGGGGTGTCTCTGTGGGGCTGTGAGCATTACAGGGGCCAATTGCCTCTGCTTGGTCCAGGGCAGTTTTCATATCCCATCCAGCCCTGCACTATCATCAGAAAACCAGACAAACACACTAAGAGCATAAAGGATATTTCTCGTCTCGCCTCCTCTTCCCAGAAATAAACCAAATTGTATTAATTAGCATGTCCCCAACCATCCACGTTGTTTTTCTGTGCCCAAAAAATGTGGCCCTGCTGACTCGTGATAGAAATGCATTCCCCTGTCCTCTCTGGCTCCAGATTTCCTGGTCTCTGTGGCCTAGAGTGTTTGGGAACGTGGAATGCTAATGGGCCGTGAGAAGGCCAGATCGTGCATTCTTTTAGCTTCATTAAAGCTCCCTTTAGTCCATGAGAAAAACAAAAGTAGATGCTACTCCGGGTCCCCCAAAACAGACAGCTTTAAAAGATCTCTCCCAAGAATCCAGCTCTGCTGTCCCCTCCATGCCTCATTAAGAGGGGGAGGGGGAGGGGGAGGACAGGAGGGACGATCTGTATAATGTTGGAGTTGTCAGAATCTCTCATCTGACCTCTGTGGTGCACGAAACAAGCCTGCAAAGCTCTGCAAAGCTGGAATTCTGAATAAAAATATAATACAGACTAGTCAGGTCAGGTATTTGAAATGTGGGTGGTGGAATGTAGTCACTGCTTTAGTGCATCTTTATTGCACCAGTGCTTTCTGGCTTCCTCCACCCCGCCTCATTCTCACAACAATCTCACACCCCATTTTGCATCCTCACATTGTATTTTATCTTTGCAAGAACCTTGGGGGACAGGTTAGGCTGAGAGATGGGTCCTGAGGGGCAGCAGGCATTGGCAGACACGGGCTCAAATCTTCCCTCCACTTTGAAACCTCTGACCACTGGCTAGTCTTTCTCTCAACATACGGTAACCTACTTTGCAGAGTTGTTGTGAGGATAAAGGAAGAAGGGAATGAAGGTGAAAGAGAAACTGAAGAGAAACCAGGGCATGTTTTTGTTTAATATACTCCCTTATATACTTAATTGAAGGTAAATCCAGAAAAATGTTTTAGATTTTATGTTATGGATGCCGTTTATTATGTTTTGCTCATTGTTTGGTGTACATTGATGGAAATGCAGGTATTAGTGATGGCAGTAGATCCCTTGCAGCTGGATTTTTGATTAAAGTATTTGCACTGCCTTTCCCAGATTTTGTATAAATCTTCTAATAAATGGTTTTTGTTATTTTTTAATGGAAGAGGAGAGAACTACATACGAGCTTTTTGAAGAAAGTAAAATATAGTAAAAATACAGTAAACATATACAGTATAAAATACAGTAAAAATACGATAACAAATATCATTAAAAGGTTCTGACCCAGTGTCTGGGTCTTCTTCTGTACTGGTATCCCCCCATCTGCTCATCTCTAGATTGGGATTCAGGGCACCAAGAGGGCTGTCAATATTTTCTCCCCAAGCTGGGAACTTGCAGGGGACTGAACAAGGTCCGCAGGGGGACTCTTGCTGATGCAAGTCTGGAGCCCAGGAAGTCCCAACAATCTGCAGCAGCTGGTGTGGGAGCTGTGCAGGACCTGGGACAGTTCCCTGGACAAAGATGCCTCATCTTGCCAAGAGGCTAAACCGGACACTTCTCGATACTGGCTCAGATCCTATCCCTGAGTCGAGCAAGAAGGAGTAGTAGTAGTAGTAGTAGTAGTGGTGGTGGTGGTGGTGGTGGTGGTAGTAGTAGTAGTAGTTGTTGTAGTTGTAGTTGTAGTAGTAGTATGGATTTATCCCCCCCTTTCTCTCATGTAAGGAGACTCAAAGGGGCTTACTATCTCCTTTCTCTTCCCCCCCCCCAACAAGCACCCTGTGAGGTAGGTGGGGCTGAGAGACCTCCAAAGAACTGTAACTAGCCCAGCTGGCATGTGTTGGAGTGCACGAGCTAATCTGGTTCACCAGATAAACCTCCACAGCAAAAGTGGCAGAGAGGGGAATCAAACCTGGTTCTCCAGATTGAAGTAAATGGGCATGTCCCTGGATCAGAATACAGATCCTCAGTATTTCTGGGATGGTTCCAGTTTTCTCCACCAAGAGTTTTCAGGGCGGAGGGAGCAGCTGTGGATTCTGCTTCTTTTGTTAGTAGAGGTTGAATTACTGAGTGATAATTGACACTGGTTTTCATTGTTGTTCCTTTTTTGTTACAATTTTATGGTTGGCACTAATCTAACATTGATTTTTAAATGAGATGTTAGTATCTACCATTGCTTTTTACTATTCTTCTGAGGTTTTCAGATAGTTGCTAGTAGTTGTTTATGAGCATTGCAATATTTATTGAAGGTTTCTCTTGTAAGGTATGCTCAGTCCCCTGAAAATTCAGCTTGTACCTGTTGCAACCAGTGAGCTGATTTTTCACAGAGCTGTTGAAATGTACCTGAATTAATCATAGAATCACTGAACCATAGAGTTGGAAGAGACCACAAGAGCCATCAAGCCCAACCCCCTGCCATGTAGGAACACACAGTCAAAGCATTCCTGACATATGTTTATCCAGTCTCTGTTTAAAAACTTCCGAAGAAAGAGACTTCACCACACTCCAAGGCAGTGAATTCCACTGTAGAACAGCCCTGACAGTCAGGAAGTTCTTCCTAATGTTTAGGTGGAATCTCTTTTCCTTCACCTTGAATCCATTACTTTATGTCCTAGTCTCTGAGGCAGCACAAACCATGCTTGCTCCCTCTTCCACATAACACCCCTTAAAATATGTAAACATAGCTATCATGTCCCCCCTCAACCTTCGCTTCTCCAGACTAAACATCCCCAGCTCCCGAAGCCCCTCTTCATTGGGCATGGATTCCAGACCTTTTACCATTTTGGTTGCCCTTATCTGGACCCACTCCAGCTTGTCAATATCCTTCTTAAATTGCAGTGCCCAGAACTGAACACAGTACTCTAGGTGAGGTCTGACCAATACAGAGTAGAGTGGAACAATTACTTCCATTGATCTAGATACTAGACTCTTATTGATGCATCCCAGAATTGTATTGGCTTTCTTGGCTGCCATATCACATTGCTGACTCATGTTCAGTTTGTGGTCTACTAAGACTCCCAGATCCCTTTCAATGTACTGTTGTCAAGCCGGGTGTCACCCATCCTATATCTGTCCATTTCATTTTTTCCACCTATGTGGAGTATCTTACATTTATCTCTGTTGATATTCATTTTGTTAGTTTTGGCCCATCTCTCTAATCTGTCCAGGTCATTTTGAATCCTGCCCCTGTCCTCCAGGGCATCATCTGCAAATTTGATCAATATGCCCTCCATTTCATTATCCCAGTCATTGATAAAAATATTGAATAGCACTCGGCCCAGGACAGAACCCTGTCCACTACTCACTTCTCTCCAGGATGAAAATGAGCCATTGATGAGCACTCTTTGGGTTCGGTAGTCATCCAATCACAAATCTATCTAACAGTTGCATTGTCTAGTCCACGTCTTTCCAGCTTACTAGCAGGAATATTGTGGGACACCTTGTCAAAGGCCTTACTAAAATCAAAGTATGCTACATCCACAGCATTCCCTTCATCTACCAAGTCTGTCACTCTATCCAAAAAAGAGATAAAATTAGTAAAATCAGTGATCACATTATTCCCTTCCAAGTGCTTACAAATTATTTCCTTAATGGTCTGCTCCAGAATCTTCCCTGGTATTGATGTCAGGCAGTTGTTTGGGTGCTCTTTTATTTCCTTTTTGAAGATGGGGATAACATTAGCTCTCCTCCAGTCTGCTGGGACTTCTGTTCTCCAGTTCTCAAAGGTTATATCAAGTGGCTCTGAGATTACTTCTGCCAGTTCTTTTAATACCCTGGGATGTAGTTCATCAGGCCCTGGAGATTTAAATTCATTTAAAGTATTCAGATATTCATGTACCAGATCTTTATTTATTCTGTGCTGGATTTCCTGTATCTTCTGATCCATTTCCCCCCAGTTGAGCTCTACTTTTCTTTTGGGGAAAAACCAAAGCAAAGGAGGGGTTGAATAGTTCTGCCTTTTCTCTGTCCCGTTAGAATTTCATCATCTTCTCCACACTATGACCCTATTATATCCTTTTTTCTTCCTTTTGCTATGGTCATAACCAAAAAAGCCCTTTTTATTGTTTTTAACATTTCTCACAAGTCTGAGCTCATTGTGAGCTTTAGCTTTTCTGACTTTCTCCCTACATGTCTTGGCTATTTGTTTGAATTCCTCTTTAGTAATGCCCCCTCTTTTCCATTTCTTGTACATGTCACTTTTATATTTTAGCTCACTTGAGTTTTTTAGACATCCATCCTGGTTTCTTTATAGACACCTCCCATTTTTTTACCTCATTGGAACTGTTTGAAATTGTGCCTTCAAGATCTCGCTTTTAAGAAATTCCCATCCATCTTGAACTCCCTTCTCTTTTAGTATTCGTAACCATAAGATCACACCCAGTAGTTTCTTAAATTTACTGAAATCAGCTTTCTTAAAGTCTAAAATGTGCGTCCGACTAGACTTGGCATCCCCTTTCCATTGTATAACAAACTCCAGGAGAACATGGTCACTCCCACCTAAGGAACCTACCACTTCCACCCCATTAATCAGGTTATCATTATTGGTTAGGAGCAGATCTAAAATAGCCAATCCCCTTGTTTCTTCATTCACCTTCTGGACCAGGAAATTGTCTGCAAGACAAATGAGGAAATTGTGGGACCTGGTAGTCTTGGCAGAGTTTGACTCCCAGCAAATCTGGGTAATTGAAATCTCCCATTACTACTATTTCTCTTTGTGAAACTTTGGTTATCTCCTCCAGGAAGGCATCATCCAATTCTTCAGCCTGGCTATTACAGACCCCCACAATGAGATCACTGTTGTTTTTCTCTCCCTTAATTTTTACCCAGATGCTCTCAACCTGGTTCCCAGGATTTAAGTCATGGACCTGCTCAAAGGTGTAATCATCCCTGACATACAGTGCTACTCCTCCATCTTTCCTAATTGATCTATTTCTCTGGAATACATTGTAACCCCTCAATTATTACATTCCAGTCATGAGATCCATCATGAGATCCAGGTTTCAGTTATATCATATTTATTATGTGTTAAGAGTTCCAGTTCATCCTGTTTATTGCCCATGCTTTGTGCATTAGTACAGAGACATATAAGGTTTTGGCTCATGCCCCGTGGGTGCTTATTTAAGGTTTCATCCTCCTCACTGCTGGGTTTTTGAACTATTCACTCAGTTTTCTCCATAACCTTCAGCCAATTCTCTCTAGTACTGGGTGAACTCCTTCCCACTTGAATATTGTCTCTCTTCCCCACTTCACTCAGTTTGAAGCCCCACTGATAAGGTTAAACGAATCCAAATGCATCTGTTTGTGCACGGTTACAGAACGCTCCCTCACAGTTGCCACCACCTCATATCTGCTACTATCTCCAGTTGTTAAAAGCCACACAGTTAACAGGAAAAATCTATTTGAGATTTCTGAGACTTACTCAATGTCTGCCTCTGAACCAATCAACTTTTGCAATTACCGTACTTGCTTGTTGAACAGGTGAGAAAACAGGCAACCTGTCCTTTGTAGGAGTATTTATAAGATGCATCTAATGACACGTGTGCAGCGGGAACAAACTGAATGACTCTGTACTTGATATTTGGCCAGTCTTGATGCCAGAGGATGCATGCATGCTTCTTCTCCGGCAGCTATGAAGATTCCATTTGTCAACCTTTCAAGTTGCAAACTTATTTTCTTATTTACCAAGACATAACCTGGTCCGTAGAACAAGCAGCTGTTGCACAACAACAAAACTCTGGGGCAAAATGTTTGAGATGGATTTCTGCAGAAAACTTCAAGGTGTCCTGATCAGATACTCTCTTCATGTGTAAGCAAGAGTTAGATTGAGATGAAATTTGCCTGGTGGTGGTATGTGCATGCCAAAGTTATCAGCATCTCTGGTGATTTTAGCTAATATTTTACTTGTTTGGAGCAGCTATGCTGCCCTGAGTGTCCCCCCCCCCCCACTTGAAGCTGACAGATCAGGGTAGAAATTGCTTAAGTGACTAAATCCGCCCAACCACCCACTCACCCACCAGCTTTGAGGCCAGAGTTAAGCACCAAGTCCTGACAGGCAATTCTGCGGACTGGACCTCAGACCAGGTGGAGATCTTCTGGATCCCCAAAGCAGAGTCCCACTGCCCCCCCCCCCCCGACTCAGATTCACGGCTTGAGCATGTGGTGTCCAAGGCCATGAAGAACTTTCTCTAGGCCCACCACTTCCAGGTCAGAATCTGGGTCAAGCAGAATGTGACAACAAACACTTTTTGGACTTGGTGTCCTGGCCACAACCTGCCCCTGTGCCCTTGACCAGATGCATTGTTTTTGAGGCATGCACAAAAAGGACACAATTGCAGAGATTTATGGCAAGGAGGGATACCATCCACACAAAGGCCCTAATTGGTTGCAAATGCCAAGGGAACAAGTCAAAAATGATACAGGGGCTCCGTCCGCACATGCAGAATATTGCACTTTCGATCCACTTTCACAACTGTTTGCAAGTGGATTTTGCTATTCCCCACAGCTGCAAAGTGCATTGAAAGTAGATTGAAAATGTATTATTCTGCATGTGTGAAAGAGGCCAGGGTTGCAACTAAGTGTCTGCATTGGCCCAGCTGTAAAATTAATTGCTGCAGGACGTGTAGAAGGGCAGCGAGCCGGCAGGCCTCCTTTTCTTCTTCTGCCAAGCCGCCCAGAATTGCCCATCTGCAAGGGTAAGAGCTCAGCTAATGAAGCCCGACGGACCTCTCTTTCCTTTGGCAGGCTTCCCTGACTGCCCTCCCCTTGCCGGCCCACCAGGGGCATCCACTGCACCCATAAGGACCAGCAGCTCAAACGGATGGGACTCTGAAGAAATTTTGCCCAATAGAAAATTTCAATTCAACGTTGGTCTGGGTGCCACACAGCGAGGGTGGGATGGGTGTTGATCCAACAGACTACTTGTGACTCTGGATTGAGATCACCTCTATGAATTTCTAGCCAGCTTCCTTGTTCTGCCCCAGAGATCCCCAAGATGGTGCCCATGAGCCCCAGGGTTCCTATGGATGGACCTCTGGGCCATTAGAATGGGGGCAGGCCCAGGGGGGGGGGGTGTTGTCCAGGGAGACTTCTGATTGGCCATTGGACATCTCATTGACTGTACAGATATTTTTGATGTTGCTTCCTCCATCGCTGGCTCCTGGATCTTCATGGCACTGCTCTGTATGTGTGCAAGAAAACATTTTTAGACAATATATTCATTTTAAGAAGCATCCCATTTGAACACAGCTTCTGCCTGAAATATGGAAGATTTACTAGAGATGCATAATCTTTGCAGCTGGCTCTGCCACCTGTGTCAGCCATTTTGTGGTTGCACCCACGTCCCTGTGTCAGAATTCCAAAGGTGTCCCCAGGCTCGAAAAGGTTGGGGACCCCTCCTCCACATAGTGTGTCCAATGCAGCAGGGCCCAGGCAGAGCAGCAGCCAGAGATGTAGGTCTTTTAAAATAACAAAGCAAGCATTGCATCCCACCCCCCAGCTGCCAGAAGATGACTCATTGACATGGTTTGCAAGTGACCTAAGTGTCGATTTTAGCAAGCTTCTGTTGAGTGGAAAAGGTTCACAGCAAGGATGGGGCACGGGTAGTAAAACCCGATTAGGCTGTGTGAGAACACGCATGCCAACAACAACAAATTGTGATGTACTACATGGTTAGGAAGGAATATGGGGAAGCAACTTGCTGAACACCAATGAAGCAACCAACATCCTACTGAAGTGAATGCTGACAAGCAGGTCCTTGCTTGCAACCAGCAAACAGGACACAAGCTGAACCGGTCTGAGCATCTCCTGATCCAACGCACAGCCTGGGAATCTGCGCCCCTGAACAGGAAGTAGGCAAGGAATGCTGTTTTTAGCTGAGCAATGTTGTCCAGTCCCTCGCTTTCCCCACTGGATTACTTCCTGCGACCCCCATTGCAGAGAAAGTGCTTGCATCTGGTCTCTTCCATCCTCGTGTGAGCAATAAGGTTTCCTTTGGCCTTTGAGTCCTTTCAGCTGCCTGCTCCCACTTGTCCTGATGCAGCGGAGTGAGCACTTGAGAAGCATTTGCAACCCTTTGCTGAGCATCAAGAAGGAGGAGTTTGGATTTATACCCCCCTTTCCTGTAAGGAGACTCAATCTCTCCTTTCCCTTCCCCCCCCCCGCCCAACAAACACTTTGTGAGGTAGGAGGGGCTGAGAGAACTCCAAAGAGCTGTGACTAGTCACTAGCCCAAGGTCACCCAGCTGGCATGTGTTGGAGTGCACAAGCTAATCTAGTTCACCAGAAAAGCTTCCACAGCTCAAGTGGCAGAGTGGGAAATTAAATCCGGTTCTCCAGATTAGAGTGTACCTGCTCTTAAGCCAATACAACACGCTGCCTCTCAAAGCCCTTCTCTCAGCTTGCCCTGTCCTGGAGGGTTCAGGTTAGCTTGATCTCTTTGGCCCTGGTTAGTGCTTGGGGTTGGGAGACCCCCAAGGAAGTCCAGGGGGGCCACACAGAGGCAGGCCGTGGCAAACCACCAAAAATTGCCCCTGGCTTGATGCTGCTTCCCACCCACCCCTCGCTCAGCGTGGAAGGAAGTGACTGAGGTGTCCCACTAGAAAGAAAAAGGACGGGAGAGATGAATGGTGGACGATCCCGCTGTGCCAAGTGCTGAGAGAACAGACTGAAAGGAATGAAGCGCTCGGGGTCATTTAAGATTCAGGGCACAGGGGGGTCCTTGTCACAGTTTACGGGATCTGGTGCTAGCAGGTGAGATGATGATCACCGACATTAAAAGGAGATTTGACCATTTCCTGGAAGAGGCATCTTTGATGGGCTAGGGGAACCTCCATGGTCAGAGGCAGTATACTTTAAAATACCAAGTTTGGGGGACAAACACTTTCAGCTTCCTGGAAGCATCTGCTTTTATCACAGTCTGTCCTGCTGCTTCTGTCTTTTTTGGCTGCTGTTTCATCTCGTTGATCTTCATTTTTGTTTGCATGCCACTTTGTAGGCTGTCCTTGTTTAAAATTAAAGAAGAGATTTACAGGTGTGAGTGTGGCTGCCCAATGGAAAAGTGCTCCTTCCTTTGGGAACATGGAAGAAAAGGACAGCTGTGTAGGCTTTGCGTGTGTGTGTGTGTGTTTGTGTGCGTGTGTGTGCGTGTGTGTCTGTAGACTTCGCCCTCCCCTGGACAGACTTGTCTGGTTTTATGAATGCTGTATACCTTTAAGAGCTGTGTGCTAAAATGCGACCAGCTACATAGAAAGCCCAAATCTGCCAGAGCCAGAGAAATACTGAGGAAGGGTTCAAGGTTGGAAACCACACAGGTGCGGTCAGGTGGAGCAGGGAGCACAGAGTGATTGACAGCTGCTGTATTTGCCCAGGTCTGGGGTCATGCAGATTGTTGCAACGAGACCTAAGGATGGGCTAACGCACCTCCCATCCCCCACCCACCCGGCATCAAAAACAGCGCTCATTTGAGGGGCTGCAGCGTCCTAGGCACGCTGGTCATGAAATCTCAGGGCTGGGTGCATCAATTCTCCAGAGAAAGCGCTGAACCTTAAGCAGCTTAAAATACAGCTTACCTAAGAAGCTTGCCTTCTATTCTTTCTTTTTCTGAAACCGTCACATTAACTCTTGCAAAATCCAGAGATTCTTGGAATTTAAGTTTTTATGTGCGGGGGAGGGGAATACTTCCCAGCCCATTAATGGTATGTGGAAAATGGCTTCTTCGGTTTAGTTTTACACTCCAGAGTTTCCTTTTTGTGTTTGGTTCATTTTAGTATCTAAGCATTTAATTCCAATATTTTATGATCTGGGAATCAATGTCGAAAGCTCAGCAATTGCATTCTTGACAAGCTTCCACTGTTTTCAATGGGTAAGCACGCTTTGGGTTGTAAGTTGTTTTTTTATTTTTGCCCACCTGGAATGCAATATGCAGGGACTGTACCACTCATTAAAGGGATCCTCCCTGACAAATTTTGGAGGTAGGGAAAAGAAAAGGTTCCCAGTCTCAAGACCAGAGGACCCCCAACATGGGCACCATGGGACCCACTGACACCTTTTCTGGTGTCCCCCAAGCAGGGGCGTAGCTAGGGGAAATGGAGCCCAGGGCAAAATCTGAGTTTTGCGCCTCCCCATATGGGCAGCGTCTCTCCCCCACCACGACCAAACAACATTTTTTGCACCAGGTCATCTCAAAGTCACCATCACATTATAGAACATGCCCCAACACACAAATCTGAACACACCCAGGGCTCCCTAGTTTAAACAACATTGAAAGTGATGCTATTTTTTGAAGGTGGGAATCTACCCTGAAACAGCATCACTTTTAATGGTGTTTAAGCTAGAGAGCCCAGATTCTCCTTTCAAATCCACCTTAAGGGCTCCCTAGTTTAAACAACATTGAAAATGATGCTGTTTCAGGGTAGATTCCCACCCACCCGCCAAACAGCATAATTTTCAATGTTGGTTATTGTGGGTTTTCTGGGCTGCGTGGCCGTGGTCTGGTAGATCTTGTTCCTAATGTTTCACCTGCATCTGTGGCTGGTATCTTCAGAGGTGTATCAAAGGAGAAGTCTGTTATACACTGTGTCCAGCCTTCCCTTATAACAGACTTCTGTCTGTGATAAACCTCTGAAGATGCTAGCTACAGATACAGGTGAAACGTTAGGAACAAGATCTACCAGACCACGGCCACACAGCCTGTAAAACCCACAACAACCAGTTGAATCTGGTTGTGAAAACCTTCAACAATACTTTCAATGTTTTTTTTAAATCTATGGAGCCCAGATTCTCCCTTTAAATCCACTCCAATGGGGGTGGATTTAAAGAGAGAATCTGGGGAAAATTTGAGGGTGCCTGCCAGGGGAGCAATGTTTAAGCTAACAATACCAAAATTTTAGGCTATCTTCAGGAGACTCTCCTGATGAAACCACCCAGGTTTAGTGAAGTTTGGTTCAGGGGGCCCAAAGTTAGGGACCCTCAAAAGGGTAGCCCCATCTACCATTAGCTGCCATTGGAAACAAAAGGGGATGGGGTCAACCATTTTGGGGGTCCATAACTTTGGACCCCCTGAACCAAACTTCACCAAACTTGGCTGGTATCATCAGCAGAGTCACCTAATAGTCTGAAATTTTGGTGCCGCTAGCCTAAAAACCGCACCCCCTGCAGGCCAAAAATGGAAAAAGCCCTAAAAAATAGAAAAAGCCACAAACGAACCTGCAATTTTTGCGCCCACCGGAAGGGGGCGCACGGGACACTTGTCCCTGGATGTCCCCATGGTAGCTATGCCTCTGCCTCCAACTATTTTTAGGAAAGTGGGTGGGGCGAGGTGGGGCTTTTGCCCAGCAAGGTTTCTGATTGGTCATTGGAGATTTGATTGGCTGTGCAGATTTTTAAAAAATGTAGCTTTGGCAGCAGAGAGGACCACAGCTCAAGGATCTTCCCTGTGTGAGACTTGCTGTAGTGACCACTAGAAGGATGGTTCTGCCTTCTCCTGCAGCAGCTCTTTTGCGGCAGCCATCTTGAAGCCACGTTGTCGCCGTGCCCAGCATGCTGCCTCAGAATTCCAAAAACGTTGGCAGACTCAGAAAGGTGGGGGACCCCTGACCTGGGCAATCAACATGCTGCTTTATAGAGCAGGCCCAGAGACGCTTGGGATTGGCCAGTAACTTGCAGTAACTTTAAATGCACTTGAAATTGGCTGTGGTGGGTTTTTGCAGTCTGTGTGGCTGAAGTGTGGTAGTTTTGGGTCCTAACGGCTGGCATCTTCAGGGGCATGTCCCAGGAGCAGAAAACTCACAACAGCCAGTTATTCCGGCCATGAAGCCTTTGACAGGGCATCTGAAATTGCTCGTATCCCATTTCTCTTGCTGCTTAGTTGCTTCAAGCCTTCATAGTTGCCGTATTTTATTGCTGCTTGTTTATTTTTATGGTTTTTGTATTTCAAGTATGCTTTCTGTAAAGAGAACCAACATGATGTAGTGTTTTCATACTAAAACTGGGGAACTCTTGGTTCTGTGCGCTCTTGGCCATTACCCCTGCTGGCTGACCTTGGGCCAGTTGCTGTGTCTTGATGGGGCCTACCTTCCAGGATTATTGTGAAGATAAACTAGAGGAGGGGAGAACCATGACTGCTATCTCCAGTTCAGGGGAGGACAGGTGGATTAAAATATGCTAGATTCTGGGGTAACCACCTCAACAGCCTTTGAGGTTTGAGGCTGATCTGAGGCCTTATTAAAGAAATAAACCCTCCCTGTCCTTAAAACCCTGCATCTGTCAAAGCGAGCACTCTCTGATTCATAAAAAAACCTCTGCTGCAAGAAATGCTGCGAGTCATTCAAGTGCCCTGGCACTTCTGCGGGCGACGGCTGCTGTCCCTTGGGAGTCCTTGGCAGACCCAGGTTCAAACCCTTGCTGTTTCAGTCTGCTCTACCTTGCAGAGGTGTTGTGATGATCAAACAGAGGGGAAGAGAACAACATAAGCCGCTTTGGGTCCCTCGGGGGGGGGGGGAGGTGGTGTATAAATTAAGTAAATAAATTATTTTTTAAAAAAATCTGGTGTGTGTGTGTTTCTGCTGGTTTCCTCTATTTCTATTCATTTTTCTTGTTTGCTTTTATTTTGATTGGGTGGCTTTTGAGAGTGGGGAAACAGCTTTAAAATCTTATATAACTAAAGGAATGACTCTGCAGTGCCTGAAGACCCCGTGTCCCTGCGGTGAGATCGTCTGATCATTAAGCTCGGAGGCCTGTGTTTCAGTCCCCACAAGGTGCAGGGGCGAGAGCAGGACGGGGCCTCCTTTGTGGTGGCTCCTTGCCTACTTGCTTGGCTCTGGCATGGGCTTCGGTGCACCAAGGAACACTACTGTTTCCCCTGCCTTGTAATGAGCTCTAACAATTAGGTCATCTGTAAGCCACTTAGAGCACTCAAAAGGCAGGAAGGCGACCATCTCTGAGGAATGGATTCATTCCTGGGGGGCAACTCACTCCTTGAGACCACAGCCATCAGATGGTGTGACAGACACGCTGGTGCGTTCAACGCCACAGACGTTCCTGGGCCGGCCAGCTGGCAGGGCTGGTTCTCTTGCTGAGCCAGCCAAGCGGCTGTCTGGGGTGGGCCAAAGAGGAAGGCATGGCCAGGACGCCACCCGATCTCTGCCCTCAGAGCCAGGGATGCTGACTGGCACCCCATCCTGGGTCTCTGGGGTGATGGCCCTGTCCAGCTTGGCTGAGATCAAGCGGGGGGGGGGGGGGGGGTGCTGCCACCCAGGTTAGGTTTCCAACTCTGGGTTGGGAAATTCTTGGAGATTTGGGGGGTGGAGCCTGGTGGGGAAGGTGGGAGGGGAGGAGGGGATGGAGTCCAAAGGGGCTCCCCCTCCCAACCAGCCATTTTCTTCAGGGGAAGCCGCAGGGATCCCTGTAGGCTGGAGAGCAGTTGTAATTCCAGGCACCCCCTGGAGGCTGGCAACCCAATGGGACGTACCTTTTTTATGAGCTGGCAAAACTGTAGAAGGGCCCGGGTTTTGAACAAAGCAGCCCTTCCTTAAAACAAAAAACCCTCCAACTCCGAGGCTGCTGCTGAGCTCCTGGATGAGTTCCTGTCCTGGGGAGGCAAGGGGTTCTCCGCGGGCGGGGGCAGGCGGGCCGGGGGCTCCAGCAGCTTCGTGGGCCAAGGCAGGCCTGCAGGTCCTTCTTCGCTGAAGTTCCGAAGGGCGCGGTGGGGGGAGATGAAGAAGGACGCCCAGCAAGAACAGCAACGAGCGGACAAATCGCCGCCCCCCCCCCCCCCCCCCCCCCCGCGTGCGCCCTAGCGGCTGCTCCGGCAAAAGACCACGGCCGCCGCCCCCCCGCCCCCGAGGCGCGAAGTCAGGGTCACGAAGGCGGCCGGCCAGGTTGCCAACTCCAGGCTGGGAGGTGCCTGGAGGTTAGGGGGTGGCGCTTGGGGAGGGGAGGGGGCTTGACACGCACCGAGAGAGGGGTGATCCCCTCCCCCCCGGACCCATTCTCCCTGTTTTAGTTCCGGGAGGTCTCCAGGCCCTGCCGGGAGGCTGGTCACGCTCCCCCTCCGCCCGGCTTTGGCGATCCCGGAACAAGGCAGGACCTGCCCTCTGCCCCCAAAGCGTCCGGCTCTCCGGGCCGTTGGTTTGCAGTCGCTCCCCCCACTCACCTCGCCCCCCCCCCCGCGTCCGCATCTGCCGGGGAGTCGGAGGAGGAGCGAGCGAGCGAGGGAGCGAGGGAGCGCGCCGGAGCCCGCCCGCCAGAGGATCTGCTCAGCAGCAGCAGCAGGAGCCACTCGATCCCCGCCGGGAAGGAGCTACCGGATCGCGCCCGCCGGGCCGCACTTGGGGGGCGCCCGCAGCCTGCAGCCGCCGGCCGGCCGGGCGGGACGATGGCGAGCGAGCGCTGGAAGCACGTGGGGGGCGCCGCGCAACTCGAAGCCGGCCCGCAGGAGAAGGGCCAGGTAGGAGGCGGGGGCGGGGGGGCCGGCGGGGGGAGGGGGCGCCTGGGTCTTTTTTGGCTACCTGCTCATCGGGCTCGGGTTGAACCCGAGCGAACGGTTCAGACGTGCAACCCGGTTCGTGTCGGGCACGGGGTGGGGGTGCCTCCTGTCTTAGGGGGCGGTGAAGGCGCAACGGGGCACCAAGGCTCCTGGTTGAGAGTTGGGGTCTTTTGGGCGGGCCACGGGGATCTGGCCCCTTCTTCCCCCAAACTTTCCCCCTCTTGTTGATGCTTGGCTGCCTTCCTCCCCGCAATGGGACTCCAGCATCGGCCGCGAGTTGGCCCTTTGGGGGGGGGGGCTGGTAGGGAGTCCTGCTCTCCACCCCCCCACACACACACACACACCTGAGCAATGCTCCCCCCACCCTCGGCTGCAAACGGGAGCGGCGCCTGGTCACCTGAGGGAGGGGGCGCAGGTGCAGGGCCCGGGGCACTCTGGAAACAGGTGTGTGGATGGATGGCGGCGGTTGGCACCCCTCTTGCCAGGCTGGGCTGGCGCCCCGGGGCCCCGCGTGGCTGCTGGCGGCTGGCAAAGTCGCCCTGAATTATTTAGCTTATTTATGTGCAGGGTCGGTCACTTCGCTTCTCCCCGGCGGGGCTGCGGAAACGGGCGGGGACGGATCCACCTGCCGAGGGGGGGGGGGCGAACCGCTCGCCCCTGCCTGGGAGCCCCTCCAAGAGAGGCTTCCTCTGGGTCAAATTCCCAGCCTGCCCCCTCCAGTCGCCCAGCACCTCCCGTGCCGTTCCAGAGGACACCCTCTCCCCCCCCCCCAAATGCCTTTTGTCAGAATCAGGCCACTTTGGGCATGCAGGTGCACACCTGAGCAAGGCGCTAGCGAGACACTCGATTGAGCCTGCATGTTGTGGGAGCAGCTGCTCTCCAGGTGATGCGTTGGCAGCCTCGCGCCGCGACACCTGGGGGAACCTATGCAACAGTCGGAGTGGGTCCCGGAGGATGCTCAGCCCCCCCCCCCCCCCACACTTGGGTCACCACTGGCAGAGGAGGAAAGCGCGCCCGTCCACGTCCGAGCGCCTGGGCTTGTGCAAATGACGGGGCAGCCTCTGCGCACACCCCGTGCTCACAAGTGGGCTCACGAGTGCTTGCCCTACAACACAACCGTTTACACGGAAGGCAACGCAGGAACACATCCAGGGGCGTCAAACTGTGGCAGAGGCTGTGGGAACAAGTAACCACACCGCCACCAAACGTAGCTGCATTTGCCAGGAGAAAAGCATTAAAAAAACACATACCTGCACAGTTGTGTGTGCACAACCCAGGTTGTGTCCGCGCTAACTTTGAAGACCTCTTCAAAAGCGTGGCACCTGGCCTGCTGAACGGTTGGCATTCCTGGGCAGGCGCTCTGGGTGTTCACAAGGAACGTGGCGGCGGCAGGTGGGGGCAGGTGGGTGACGCGCAGCAGCAGGGCCGCCCGGCCGGCCGGGTCGGGGCAACGCCTCGTGTGCTCGCCAAAGGCCGGCGGCAGCCACCGCCGCTAACAGCGCGGCCGAGCAGCCAGCGGGGCAGAGAAGCTTCGAGCACAGAGCGGGGAAAGAGCCTCCGCCTGGCCAGCCTCGCCGCCGCCGCTGCAGCAGCTCAGAGCCGGCGGCGTCGCTCCGGGGGCCCAGCAGAGTTGAGCGCCTGTTGGGACCGAACTCGGGGTCCGGGCAGGCGGCGGCGGCGGCGGCGGCGGCTTCCAAGGGCCCTTCCTGCCCGTGCCGCCCCACTCCCCAGAAGAGCAGCAGGTGCCGCAGAGACGCCGGAGGGATCGGCGGAGGCCCCTGCAAAGGGACCAGGCTGGGGGCTGGCTGGAGCCCCCAAGGTCTGGCCCGTGAGACGGAGGGGGAGTCCTCCCGCACAAACCCCGCTGAGCTGCACCAGGACAAAGTTCACAGCTCCGTGGAGTTGGCGCAAAAGGCTCGGTGGGGAAGGCTGCGCAGGGAGAATTGAGTGGGATAGGAGGAGATGCAGCTCTTGGATTTTCCAGCCGAAACGTCCCAGCCCTGCCGAGCACATGCTGGGAAGTTCCTAATAGTTGTGACCCCAGCAGCACAATCCAAGCAGGGACCCCACGGACACCAGCACCCCCCCCCCGCCCCCACAAGCAGGTCTTCTGCTTTGCAGCCCACCTGTCAATAGGTGGCCGACCTCCCCCCTCCCCCCAAGCACCAGGCTCATCTTTGTGACCTTCCATCTTCGGCACAGGCAATCAGTTGCTGCCCAGGGCCTGGGAGGCCAGAGCCCCGGGAAACGCTGCGCAGGGCATGAGCCCAGGAGCCTCTTCTTCTGCTGGGGGATCCTCCTCCTGTCCCGCCATCCTTTCCCGTAATCTGCAGACCCACCGAGCGGGAGGAGATGCAGCACCCAACAGAGATGCAACAGGCAAAATTGGGCCCATCGCCAGCAGCAGAAGCCCCTCCCTCCGTCCCTGGGATGCTCACATGACTCGCCTTCCCAAGATTTTGACAATCAGAGAGCATTTTGCAGGGATCCTTTCCTCCCCCCGAATTTAGCCTGTGTAATCAGTACATTTTTTGAAAGTATAGAAGTCATTTGTATGAACTCCAAAGCAAGATCTCTGGGGCTGCTCCCAGCCAGAATACGAAGCCTGGGTTGATTCATCACAGATTCAATTTAAATAAATTTGCACATTGCCAAAAATGTCAAGATAGGTAGCTTGTTGAAAAATCACAGGAAGGGTGAGATAATCATTTAACTAGCACAAGCTACCAGTCATTAGCCCTGAAGTCGTGCTGAAACTGGGGTGTGTGTGTGTGCGCGCGCGCATGCAAAATTGTGGTGACAATCTAGACCGGGGGTCTCCTAATGTTTCAATATGTACGCTTTTCATCCGTGTGTATTTTATTCATCCATTGATTTTATAAAACGTGTTTTTTTCTGCTGGTGAAAACGTGTAAAATATACGAAGTGTCCCTCGTATTGAAATATTTCAAGGCCCCCTGGCAGAAACAGATATGTACTTACTGGAAGATGTCCAAAGGTGGGTGGGGGTGGGGCCCAATTCCATACAGTTGAGATCCCTGGAAAAAAACCCTTTCTTTGACATGCTGGGTCAAACAACCTTGGGCAACCTTGTATTTTTTATCATCAGTGCCTAGGCCTACCTTGCAGGGCTGTTGATAACAGCATTAAAGGGAATGTTATGCAAGGGGCTCTGAATGTTGCAGAAAAGTGCTGTATATATGACTTGGCTGCAGGGTTTAATCAGTAGCTTCAAGTAGCTGCAATTTTTGCTGTCCTCGGTGTGCATGCAGTTAAAGCTATAGGGATGAGAAGCAGACCACCTTTTGTTTATTTGTGCATCTAATTTGAGGCTGGCGTCCTATAACACAAAAAATCCTGCTTTTCCTTGACATGCTAATTTTCTGTGTGCAGGGACTGTGTTTAAACAGAAGACTCACCTGTCAAGTGAGCCCCACTTGCAGTCTAAACTGATAACAATATTTAAGTGGTTTTCAGCTTTCAAGCATTATTTTGTCACAACGACCCAGTGAGGGTTATCTGCTCCGTATTGTGAAGGTGGGGGTGAGGATGAGACATAGACAGAAGTTTTGGTTAAATTTACCAAATGAGTTGCTGGTGCAGCTGAGATATGAATTGTGGGGCTCCTTGTTCACATCTCTTGGCCATGGTGCCACAACATAGGAGCAGACTCTCTGCTAGACCCAGAACTTTGTGGCTGAACCAAACTTTCAACTGGGGCCCTTGTGGCTCACGGCTTCTTCTCTCAGCCTCTGCAGCCACTGTGCAAATGAGGATCAAAGTACCTGACTTGAACTTTTGTGCTGATTTCAGTCTTATAGCTCAGACTTAAGCATATTTTTTGCAGACAAGTTCCACTAAAACCAAGTTTACTCTGGAAAAAAACCAACCACCAGTTGATTCTGAATGGAGTTGCCAGTCCTTTGAGATACTGAGCTTTGAATGAGAGCAAAGGACCATATCCAAATACCTGGACATTTGTCCTTTAGGAAGAATTAAAAACCTAGCTGCCCAGTGAATCTCAGCATAAAGATCCATGGAGAAAAACATTTAGCTAGATGCCTTCAGGAAGCTCACATAAGCAGGGAATGGAAGGGACTGCCTTGCCCTATTTGGTATTGAGATATACTGCCTGTGAACATGGAGGTTCCATTCTTAACAGTCATGAATTAATGGTCAATGGACCAATCCTCCACGCATTACAATCTCTTTAGGACAGCAATCATGTCCTATGTGACAGTGACATTCCATTAGCGGGGGGGGGGGGGGGATGCGCCATTCATCTTGCTGCCATTAATCTTCATCAGGTAACACCCCCACAAACGTTTTGGGAGGAAGAAAATGTCCCTATTCCTATTATTTTTATAGTTTCATAAACACCTGCCACACATACCCATCATTTGTTTGCTGGGACAAAAACCCATGAAATGCTTCAGCTTTTGCACCCATAGATTTTGTTCCCAAAGATATCATGTGATTACAGTGGAAACAGAAGCCTAGAAATTAAAAGTATGCACTTGCTTGCTTTTTATAGCCTTCTTTTCTCCCCATAGTTGGGACAAAGTGGGTTTAGAGCACAGTTCTCCCTCCTACATTTCCTTACAACAACAACAACAACAACAACAACCCTGCAAGGTAGGCAAGATTGAGAGTTTGTAATGGGCTCATGTTAGTAGAAGTGGGTATTCAAAACTGGGTCACCTGGGGTCCTAGTCAGCCACTCTATTCGCTATGCCACAACTTCCTTCCAAAATGAATGTGTAGGACATTTTTTAAAAAGAAAATTGCCGTGTATATTTTGAAAGAAAAATCACTCTTAAGATTAGAAAAGGCAAAAAATGGGAGGCTTTTGGATCTTGACTATACTTGATGAAATGGGAACTTCCGATAGCTGAAGATGTTCTCTTAAGTCCTGTGTGGTCTGTTTCAGATCTGCTCATTTCCACATGACTCTGCTGCACAGACTGGGGCCCTGCCCTCCTTTGCGTGGGGATGGGCTACCCTATTATCCACCCCAGCTTAAGGTAGGATGTTAGTTTTAGGGAGGTGAGTGTAAAGGGAGAAAGGTCTCCAAAAGCAATTGATCAAGCCGAGGGCAGGGAGCCTGCCGTCAAAAGGAAAATCTCCACCCTCAGTTTTTGTAAAAAATTATGTCTTGCAAAAACTGTCCACACATGACTTTCGAGAAAACGTACAAAACAGGCATGTCATTAAAACTGCAATTAAAGCCCCCCAGCCCAGCCCTCATAGTGGACAGCAGCAAATCACACATCTCCGCACAAGCCAACAACTCGTTTACCTGAGCAAATAATCCATTTTCACCAGTTTCCTAAAATTAAGACAGGTTTTTTTTCTTTCTTGGATCTTGCACAGAAAAAAGAGATGTTTGTACTGAACAAGTTGGGTGTTTCCAAAACAGAACCGCTTCTCAAAAAATGTGCTGTCAGTTTGTGCCCAAGTTTTGAAAATGTCTTTCGCTGCCAGCTGTATTTGTATGCGCCGTGATGGAAAGGTGCCCAGAATGGGGCACTGAGACTTGATGTTCAAGATTTGAGAGCACAATATTTAATCAGGGGCGTAACGAGGCAAACTGTAGCCCTGGGCAAAACCTGAGTTGTATGCCCCCCCCCCCCCGACGGCCACCCCACCACGACCAAATTTTTTTTTTTTGCACCAGGTCATTTCTAAATCATCACATTATAGAATATGCCCCAACTCACAAATCTGAGCACAGCAATGGGCCATGCCACACAGCAGAAATAAAAAAATGCTTAAAAAAATTTTTTTTACTGTGAAAAGTGCTTTAGAAAATAACTTTAGAAAATACAACAACAATAACTTAGTCTTTGGAAATAAGTTCTGTGAGACAGAGGGTGCCAGTCTGAGGTGGTGGAAGAAGCTCCCTTAGATGGGACCCCTTCCTTAGCTGGTAGTCAGATATCCTCTAGCATTGAGGATACCCCTCGGGGAGGTGGGGAGGCTCCCTTGTAGTGGGTGATTTGATCATTAGGAATATAGAGAGTTGGGTTTGTGAGAGGCATAGTGGCCGCATGGTGACTTGCCTGCCTGGGTGCGAAGGTTGCGGATGTCACGCTTCGTCTAGATATAGGCTGTTAGACAGTGCTGGGTAGGAGTCAGCAGTTATTGGTCCACAGTGGCATCAATGACATTGGGAAATGCAGCACGGAAGTCCTCGAAGCTAAATTTAGGCACCTAGGAAACCGGTTAAAATCCAGGACCCCCAAAGGTGGCATTCTCAGAAATGCTACCTGTTCCCACTTGGCATAGGCCGAGCTAGAGCAAGCGGAGATACAGAGTCTCAATGTGTGGATGAGAAGGTGGTGTAAGGCAGAGGGTTTCAGATTTGTCAGGAACTGGGGAACCTTTTGGGACAAGGCAGGCCTGTACAAGCGGGGACGGGCTTCATCTTAACCAAAGAGGAACCAAGCTGCTGGCGCTGAGCATTAAAAATGGGGCAAAACAGCTTTGAAACTGATCCCTGGGGGAAAGCCGACAGGAGCTGAGGTGACTTCAGTTCAGAATACAGTATCTATGGGGGATGCAGACAGAGACAGAGGTTTTTCTAAATCAGCCACATGCAAGCAAGGTGCATAGCAATGTGATAAGTGATAGTGTCTACAAAAGGCTAGAGGGAAAAACACATAAATCCCAGGTTAGGGACAGAGACCCAGAATATACAAGTGTCTCTATGCTAATAGTAAGAAGCCTTCGCCCTAAAATGGGGGAGCTGGAGTACAGAGGATTTTGAAGGAGGACATTGATATAGTGGAGGCATCACAGAGACATGGTGGAATAAGGGGAGAACCAGTGGGATGCTGTTATCCCAGGTTAGAGGCTCTACAGGAAGGATAGGACAGGGAGTATTGGGGGTGGGGTTGCCCTCTACATCAAAGAGAGCATAGTGTCACATAAAATAGACAATGCAGGGGGAGCTGATTCCTCTACAGAAGCACTGTGGATATCAATATCAGGGGTGAAGCATAGTTTAACATTAGGAATATATTATTGTCCCCCTGACCAAAGTGCACAAGAGGATTCTGAGATGGAAAAAGAAATCAGAGAGGCCAATAAAAGCAAAAATGTAGTGGTAATGGGTGATTTAGCCTATCCCCATATAAGCGGGAAAAATGCATCCTCAGGTCATAGTGGGAGAGAACATTCCTTGATATGCTAAATGACTGTGACTTAGAGCAGATGGTTGTGTGGAACCAACCAGGGAGGAGGTGATCCTAGATCTAATTCGATGTGGTACCCAGGACACAGTGCGGGAAGTCAGTGTTGTTGAGCCGATAGGGAACAGCGACCACAATGCTGCTGTCAGATTCAGTATCTCTGCATGTGAACAAGTGACAACTACTAATGTAGTTACATTTGCCCTTCAGAAAGGGAAATTTCCTCAAAGATGAGAGGGGATAGTCTTGGGAAGCTGAAAGGGAAAATCCAAAGAGAGTCAAAACTGTCCAAGATGCTTAAGAGGTTATTTAAAAACACAGTCTTCAAAAGCTCAGCTGGAATGTGTTCCACTTGAGGTTTGGAAAGGCAGCGCCCATGTCCAAAAAGAAAGCCACCATGGTTAACAAGGGGAGGTTGAGAGAGAATTATTAGGGGAAAAAAAGATGTCTTTTAGAAAAATGGAAGTCCAACTTAACTGATGAAGAATACCAGAGAGAACACAAATGGTGGCAAAAGAGAAGCAAGTTAGCTGTAAAGGGAGACAAAAAAAAAGAATTATGAGGAACGCATGGCTGCGAACATCAAGACCAGTAACAAACAGTTCTTCAAGTACATCAAAAGCAGGAAGCCAGCTAGGGAAGCGGTAGGCCCAAGTTAGATTGATCAAAGGAATAAAAGGTGTGCTAAAAGATGACAGGGAGATTGCAGAGAAGCTGAACAAATTCTTTTGGCATCTGTCTTCACTCCAAAGAAGAGGTGAGGAAAAATTCCTGCACCTGAACCAAGCTTCTTAGGAGAGTGAATCCGAGGAACTAGCTAAGATACTGGTAGACAAAAGGAAGAAGTTCTGGCAGCCATTGGATAAACTAAATGCTACCAAATCCCTGGCCCAGATTGCATTCATCCAAGAGTGCTCTTAAAGAGCTCAAGCATGAAATTGCTGATCTTCTCAACTTTAATATGCAACTTATCCCTGAAATCAGCCTCTCCATCCCTGAAGACTGGAAGATGGCCAATGTCACACCAACCTTTAAGAGAAAGGGGTCTAGGGGGACCCAGGAAATTACAGAGCCAGTCAGGTTTGACATCTGTTCCTGGTAAATTATTAGTAGAATCTATCATTACAGATAAAATTATTAAACATGTAGAAAAGCAAGACCTGCTGAGGAAGAGTCAGCATGGCTTTTGCAGAGGCAGAGTCCTGTCTTACAAACTTACTTTTCAGAGTTCTTTGAGGGTGTAAACAGACATGTGGATAGAGAGGGAACCAGTGGACATTGTCTACTTGGATTTCCAAAAGGTGCTTTTGACAAAGTTCCTCACCAGAGACTATTGAGAAAACTCAGCAATCAAGGAATAAGAGGAAGTCCCTCCTATGGATTAAAAAAACTGGTTGAGGAACAGGAAACAAAGAGGTGGTATAAATGGGAAGTTCTCACAATGAAGAGATATAGGGAGTGGTGTCCTCCAAGGATCCATTATGGGACCAGTGCTGCTCTTTAACCTATTCATAAATGACCTGGAAGTAGGGGTGGGTAGTGTGAGGTGGCCAGAAGTTTGCAGATGATACCAAATTATATGTAGGGTGGTGAGAGAACCACAAAGGATTGCTAAGAGCTCCAAAGCGGACCTTGATAAATTAGGGTGAGTGGAGCTAAGAAATGGCAAATGCAGTTCAATGTAGCAAAATGCAAAGTGATGCATATAGGGCAAAAAATCCAAACTTCACATACATAGGGTCAGTGCTACTCAGTCACAGACCAGGAAAGGACTCTAGTGATGTGAAGTTGATAGTTCCATGGGAATGTCAACTCAATGCATGGCAGCTTTGAAAAAAGGCAAACTCTGTGCTGGGGACTTCATTAGGAAAGAGGAGTTGATAATAAAAACTACAAGGATTGTCATGCCCTTATATAAAGCCGTGGTGCTGACCAAGACTTGGAGGTACTGTGTTCAGTTCTGGTCGCCACATCTCAAAAAAAAGGATATATCGAAGAGACAGAAAAAAGTGCAGAGAAGGAGCAACGAGGGATGATTGAGGGACTGCAGCACCTTCCTTATGGGGAAAGGCTGCAGCGTTTGGGACTCTTTAGTTTGGAGAGGAGACGTCTGAGGGGGGATATGATTGAAGTCTACAAAATTATGCATGGGGTAGAAAATGTTGACAGAGAGAAATTTTTCTCTCTTTCACACAATACTAGAACCAGGGGGCATTCATTGAAAATGCTGGGGGGAAGAATTAGGACTAATAAAAGGAAACACTTCTAGCCTATTACAACGTGTGATTGGTGTTTGGAATATGCTTGCCCAAGAAGGGGTGATTGCCACCAACCTGGATAGCTTTAAAAGGGGGTTGGACAGATTTAATGGAGGAGAAGTCACGATTTTATGGCTACCAATCTTGATCCTCCTTGATCTCAGATTGCAAATGCCTTAGCAGACCAGGTGCTCCAGGATGCAGTTAAGCCGCCCAGAAGGCCATTGCTTTCACCTCCTGCATGCGAGCTCCCAAAGGCACCTGGTGGGCCACTGCGAGTAGCAGAGTGCTGGACTAGATGGACTCTGGTCTGATCCAGCAGGCTAGTTCTTATGTTCTTAAGTAAGGAGAGAAACCAAAAGCTATTTACAATTGTTCAATAATACCAACAAACAAACAATGGTGTGCTGATGTGAAGCAGTGACAAACAGGAAAACGCACCGCACTCACACACACAGGCTCTCCAGGCACTGTGATACATCAAAAGGATATTAATGACAAAGAGGTCATTAGGCTCATTCCACTATCATAACAATTATAGGCTCATTCACTAGATCCTACTCAGACCCACGAAGCCACACAGCCTGGAAAACCTACCACAACCAGTTTCTCTGTGATACACCTCTGAAGATTCCAGCCACAGATGCAGGCTAAACATTAGGAACAAGATCCACCAGACCACGGCCACAATACAGCCCAGAAAATCCACAACAACCAGTTTCTCTGGGGATACACCTCTGAAGATGCCAGCCACAGATGCTGGGTGAAACGTTAGGAACAAGATCTACCAGACCAAAGGCCACACAGTCTAGAGGAAAACCCACCACAACCAGAAGTAGGGAGGAATGTTTAGGTGAGACAGCCATCACCTTGTGAATACCCACTGCAAGGACAACAATTAAAAGTGAGTGAATGACCCATTACATTAACAGAAATCCAGGTACAAAAGTCCCCAAATGAACTTGTTATTTTCCCTCACCAACAGAGAACCACTGAAAAGAGCTCTAGAGTCTCAGGAAGCAGGAGAAATCCTTCAGCCCTCCCACCATCCCTCCAGACTCCCCCAAAACACCATCCAGTCAAAAGATGCTGGACTCCAACCTGCCCAAGAACTCATGCCACTCAAGCAGCTCTGCCTGCACCCACCTAAGGGCTGCAAGGGCTCTGAACAAAAGCAAAGCTGCCAGCATCCCCACTCACCCCTCGCATGCATTGGCAAAGGCTCTGGCAGCAAGTCCCCCACCCAATCAGAGGTGTAGGCCTCTCCTTCTGTAATTAGACCAATGGAAAATGAATAGCAACATAAAAGTTTTAGGAGATGTCAAGGAAGCTCTTTATTAATTTTACTTATTTTATTTTAAATGTTTCTTAACCTCCTTTCCATTTTGCTTGGGAACTCAAGGGGGGTCTTACAGTGTAAATAAAATGGATATTTTAAAAATTTGTTTTGAGTACAAAGTAAGCAATTCAATGATTGTGTACAGGGTTGTAGAGCCAGTGGGAATTGAATGGAACCCAGAATCCCAAGGATGATGGATCACAAAAAATCCAGAGGGTTGATATCATTAATCCTTTTCTGACTCAAAAGACAGAGTCTATCTGATAAACAAAGCAGGAAGGGGAGGATCTTTTCCAAAGAGGGCTAATGCTGCAATTCTTTTCAAGGGAAAACCCTTGCAGGAGCTAGTATTGCAAGTCAGGTCACTGGGAGGAATGCCTGCCCTGTGTTTGCCAACCACTGAGTTCAGACCTGCTGCTCCTCCTTTTTCATCCCCATAGCAAATGCAAAAGCCCGTTTTGCAGACAGAAGAGAGGGAAAGAGAAAAGGGGGGGATTTGCTTTGCATCCCAGAGGGAGAGGAGCAAACTTTAGCTGAGGAGAAAGCTGTCCCTGGCTGCCTCTGACCCACTGAGTCTTGAAACTAGTTACCTTGTCTCTTCCCTTTTTTTTTAATCCGCTTCTCTCCAGGACTCCAGACGGAAAGTCTCTCCTCTGCTGCGTTTTGACTCCACGTGCTTGCCTGCAGCTGGCCTCGCCTCCTGGCTCCAGAAAGTCTCTGTGTGTGTGAAGGGAGGGGGCGGAGAGAGCTGAAAGTCGACTGCTGAGAGTCGACTGCTGGCTGGCCGCCCCACCTCCTCCTTTTGTTTACCTTCAACTTCCTTCACAGCCTGAACTCTGAAGGTGCTGCTGGCTGCAAGTCTGTTTGCCTGTGGCAGGGCAGGGATGCGAGCGGCCGCTGAGGGGGGAAGGGGGAGGGGCCAGGCTAGCCCTTAGCAACCCCTTCTCGGCACTAAAAAAAAATGAGTAACCACCTCTGGGGAGCCGGCTGCATCCCACCTCTGCACGTGACTACATCCCTCACATGCCCCCCACGTGACTAAACGGTCTCATGCCCTGGGCAGCCGCCCATCCTGCCCAATGGACGTTACGCTAGTGTATTTAATCCTTTCCCCAAGAGTGTTCTCTGCTGTAAAATCATTACGAGGAAGGTGACAGATGCGACGGCTCAGACTAGATTACAGAAAGGAGCTAACCTGTAGAGGATCAGTCCTTGTTATCCCCACGGGAGGTCAAACACAACTGCCATTTGTATTCCTTTTTCAGTGCAGGAGAGGCCAGAAAAGTATTATTGACAGAACCTGAGCCAGGGCTAAGGAAGAAGAACCTCTTTCTCCAAGGATCTGTATCAGCTCTTGGCTTCTGGTGGCCAACTCCAAACTGGGGTTTTCTGGAAATTTGGGGGTGGCGCCTGAGAGGGGAGGGGAAGAGGAGCATGGTGCCATAGAGTCTACCATCCCTAGCGGCCATTTTCTCGGGAGGGGTGGGGTGGGGTGTTCTTTGTAGTCTGGAGACCAGTTATATTTTTGAGTTTACCAAGCCTCACCTGGAGATTGGCAACCCTACCTACCAGGGGTGAGTACACCTTGCTGGAGGGGGCAAAACATCTTAAACTGACCTTGCAGAATGAGAAGCACTTTTTAAAACACTCATTACTTAGAGCAGGGGTGTCCAATTTGAGCGATTCAGATGTTCATGGACTACAATTCCCATCAGCCAATTGGCCATGCCAGCAGGGGCTGATAGAGGAATTATGATCCATAGGCCTCTGAAGCAACAAGTTAGTTTACCTCTGCCTTCAAAGCTAAGGACGTTATTGACCGTTATGGAGTTTTAATGGTTTCTTGGCCCTCAGCACAACATTGGGGCCGTGGCTTTCCTGGCCAAATGAAACCTGATTGATGTTAAAATTGATGATAGTTTTGTGAGCAGCACAGAATTGAACACAGTGGCAAAATGATCCTGATGAGTACGCACAAAAATAGGCGTCAATGGAAAAAATGGCACATCTGTAGATTATTGTCATCAGGTGGGTGGGCGCTGTGGTTGAATTTTGTCCCTGCTGCTGGCTACCTGTGCTCATGGCAGCCACATCTGTGCTCCAGGGTGGCTTGAACCTGTGTGTGAAGTTGGCCTTCACTGAGGCAGACCCTTGGGTGGTCCAGTTTTGTGTGGTCTGATATCGGTGTGGCTCCATAGGCTCAAGCAGAGGAGCTTTCCTGCCCTGCTTCACGAGATCACCTGTGTTTTAGTGATGGGAGTATGGGATTAGGATCTTGGTTCAAGTCACCTTCTACCATGAAGCTTGCTGGGTGACCTTGCTGGGCTGGTTACTCTCTGCCTAATCTACTTTACAAGGTTGTTGTGAGATAAAATAGCAAAATAAACTCCCTGAAGAAGGAGCAGAATAAAAATGTTCTAAATTGATCCTGTGAAGTGGAGATACCAGGGACTGAACCCAGGACCTTGTGGATACAGACGAGCGGCCCATCCCAACGCCCATCCTGCACCCTTCTGAGAGTAGGCTGGGACAGGGCCTTCTCGGTCATGGCACGAAAACACTGAAACTCTCTCCCCGGAGAGATTTGCTTGTCTCAGGTGAAGACCTTTTTGTTTTGTTTGGCATCCCGTCAGCAGCCGCTCCTTCCTGGCCAATGCTTTAAGTTCTGTTTTGATGTTTTAATATGTATTTTAACTTTGCTTTTCAATCGTGTAAATGATATATGCTCTGGGAGAGATTTCAGTAGTTTTAAAATGCCTGTTTTTAAATGATAGCCACCTTGGAGGCCCTTTTGCAGACAGAAGGGCAGGATACAGATGCTGCAAATAAAGACAATAAATAAATCAGAGTGGGGAGACTGGAACTCAGATCTGCATTCCGCCAGGAGTTAACTGATCTTAGCCCAGTCCCTCCTTTTCACGCCTGATCTGGTAGTTTTATTGTGAGGAGAAAATGGGGGAGGGATAACCTCATACTTCTTTGCTCCTTGAAGGAGGACAAGTGAAAATGTAATTAATGCATACTCCCAACTGGGGGCATTTCACAGGCCTGTTAGCTCCACTTCTCTTTGTCTGGTGATTCCTCACGCGAAGTATGTTCTTTACTACTAAGCTTGAGAATTTCCTGGCAGAATTTCTTGCCAGGGCTGAGGGTATGGTGTGAAGGGCCAGGGTTATTGCTTCAAGTCAAGTGGTAGCAACTCTGAGGAAGATGTAGGTATTCCCATGGACACCTGAGCATGCCTTCGTCCGTGAAATGTCAAAGCCATGCTAAATTGTTTAATCATTTCCCAGGCTTGGAACATTAGAATACAGCTTTGCTCAGCCCTGGGAATATCCCATTTGCAGAACAGCATTCAGTTCTGATCATCACAGCTCGAGAAGGGTGTTGATCTGTTGGAAGAGGATTCCCATGAGAGCGGCAGCCGCAATAAAGGGGGCTAGAAGGGAATTCTGATGAGGCCAAGGGCTGAAAGGAAGGTGTAGCCTGCAGAAAAGAAGATTAAGTGTGGGGAGTCATGATGAAAGCGTGTTCCAACCTTGCTGATAAGTCGGTAACTCTCACTGTATAATTCTACCTTGCTGTTCTTTTAAGAGACCAGAGTAGCTTATTTAGGCAGCTGGCGGTAGCCTCTCAGTTGGGCAAGGATCACATCTGCCCACCAGATCAGCTTCAGAAGTGCTGCAGCACCAGGCAGCAATCCTATTGATTGGTTAAACATTACTAACCCACAAAAATTATCACTAGTCAACATGAAGTGTCCTGAAAAAAAGAGCGCCATCTTTTCATGCACTACATCAAAGGCTCCAGCTTCACTTTGTCCTTGTTTTCCCTTGGCCTTTCTTCACGGACATTTGGAAGGTGGCTTAATGCATGGACCTGTCCACTTTGGGGCTTTTTTGGATTCTCCTGCATTCAAGGTTGACCTGCCCTGGACGACCCTGGCTATCCTGGTCTCATCAGATTTTAGAAGCTAAGCATAGTTGGTCCTGGTTAATGCTCGGATGGGGGTCTACAAAGGCAGACGAGGGCAAATCCCTCTGTCTGTGTCTCTTGCTTTGAGACCTCCATGGGGCTGCCGTGAGTTGGTTTTGACTTGATGGGGTGAGAGGCAAATAAAGACTTGACACACATATTCAGCATATATATATATAAATCTGAATGGGGCTGGTTTGTAAAATTTTAGTTGAACTTTTACACCTATCATTTAGTGCTTTTACTTTTACATCTATCACTTAGTGCTTTCCCAATCACCTGTAATTTTCTCCTGGTGTGTAAACTGCATCACCTTTCTCCAGGCTAATTAGAAAGGATGTGTTAGCAGGAGATTAGCTCCTAACAATTAAACACCAGTCAAAGAAGATCAGCTGATGTCTTGCGCTGTCCAGGTAGCAAAGGACTGTTCAACCAGTTCACAGGCAAATGAGCAAACACAGCTGGATCAATTGCCAAACTCTGAACAACAGGTGTGTCAATATTGAAACCTGCTTTTTTTTCTTTTATAGAGGGACTGGTGGACATTCCTCTATAAGTTCAAAATAAATATAACCAGCAACATAACATAACCCTGCACACTAAAAGAATACAAAAGAACCATCATTAGCATCAAACCAATGCAGTTCTTCTGCATCTCTTGCGACACGTCACTCAGGAGAGGAGCATTGTGCCGATGCAAGGACCACACCACCAAGAGCCACAATGTCCGCTGATCTCTTAAACCAATTCCATCCATTACCCCATTGCTGCCTCTGATGCTAGTAGGAACCACCTTTCAGAATGCCTACAGATGACCATCTTTCTCTTGATCACAAGGAGGGGCTGTGGTGGCTCAGTGGTAGAGCATCTGGCTTGGCTTGCACAAGGTCCCAGTTCTGTTCCCAGTTAAGAGGAGTTGGATTTATATCCCCCCTCTCTCTCCTGTAAGTAGACTCAATGGGGTTCACAAACTCCTTTCCCTTCTCCACTTACAACAAACACCCTGTGAGGTAGGTGGGGCTGAGAGAGCTCCGAAGAACTGTGACTAGCCCAAGGTCACCCAGCTTACATGTGTTGGAGTGCACAGGCTAATCTAGTTCACCAGATAAACTTTCACAGCTCAAGTGGCAGAGCGAGGAATCAAACCCGGTTCTCCAGATTAGAGTGCACCTTTTCTTAACCACTATACCATGCTGGCTCAGTTAAAAGGATCAGTTACCAGTTTGAGCAGACCAGGATCCCCAACGTGATGTCTGTGGGCGCCCTGGCTCTCACCAACATATTTCCTGATGCTTGCCAAGTGTTTTTAATATCACAATTTGTGACTCAGAATCAGGTCCTCAGAGACCCCGGACCCAATTAGAGACTCCAAGGGCAAGAGATGAATAAAGACTTTAGCTGTAGCGAAAATAGGGTCTCTGATCAAGGCAGAAGCAATGAATGCATTTCCGGCTCTTTATTATATGGAGGTACATCCATCAGTCATTAATACATCACCAATACATCATTGATTGCATTACTTCGATCTATCCCTTTACATGTCAATACAGGTTAAACTCACCACATGCCATTACACAGGTTGCATGATCTAAAAGATGAGGGCATTTATCACGTAAAGAAGGGGATTTTCGTTTGGTAACGAGCTTCTCGGTCATAAGGGCAGCACCGTTGCCCAGAAAGGATAACACCCACTAAGTGAAGGCCATGTAGATGCCATAAAACCATGAACTAGCCATAGTGTAGCACTCTTATCACAGGAAGAAACATTTCATCAAACTGCGGGATGGAGACCTAGAGTCTAGGAAGTATCCTTGAATAGCGTGACACCCAGGAAAATCTATGCCCTGAAATTCTACATTTGGAGGAAATAATCCATGCATCAGTCCTCCCTAATGGCAGGCAATAAAGACACCTTTCTTCCTGGCCAGGTAGAGAGTAGGGGTATCAACTGTTAAAACAACACTATAAAATACCATAAGAAATAGCCTCTTGATTGACTGCTTCCACAGATGAATACTTTAAAACTAAAGCAAATTGCAAACTCCAGTTATATCGCATTAACCTCTGTACACTTTATAAACAATCTGTGTTAAGGCATGGGTTATTAAGGATTAACTCATCAATAATCAATGTATTCAAGCTATATTAAAGTAATATGGTTAGTACAAAATACAAGAATAGCGTTTAAGATGGTTCGTGCGTTTATTTTGAACATATCAAACTACTTATGCAGGGTGTTTGTTGTGAAGGGGGAGGGGAAAGGAGATTGTAAACCCCTTTGAGTCTTCTACAGGAGAGAAAGGGGGATAGAAATCCAAACTCTTCTTCTTCTTAGAAAGTGGGAGAAGCCTGGTGGGGCTTTTGTCCAGCAAGGCTTCTGAGAGACTGGGCAGGTTTTTTAAAAAACAAACAAACATTGATTCAGCAGTAGTGGCTACCATAGCACAAAGATCTTCATATGTTTAACTGTGGCAGCCATTTTGTGGATGTGCCCACCACACCATGTCAGCATTTCAAAGCTGCCCACAGGCTCAGAAATGTTGGGGACCACTAAAGTAGACAGGACTGTTTCTGATGGTCTGACTGAGAAGATGAGGAGGAGTTTGGATTTACACCCCACATTTCATTCCTGCAAGAAAGTGGCTTGCAAACCCCTTCCCTTCCTCTCCCCAGAATAGGCAGTTGGGCCTGAGAGAGTTTGGAGAGAACTGACTCGCCCAAGGTCATCCAATAGGCTTCATGTGTAGGAGCAGGGAAACAAGCCCAGTTCACCAGACGAGAACCTGCTGCTCATGAGGAGGAGGAGTGGGGAATTAAACCCAGCCCACTGCTGGCTCTCGTAAGGTAGCATCAGAAGTTCACATCAGCTTCTGTGGTGGAAACAGGTGGGATATTAATGGCATTCACTCACATACAAACAATTGTTGGGGGCCAGTTGGAGGACAGAAGCGTTTCTTGATTATGGTTATAAGGACAGAGTTCAACTTATTGGATGAGCATGAAAAGGGGGGGGGGGCTTGACAAGCTTGGGTGGAGGGGTCAGTTCATAAGCTGGTTTTAAGATTCATATTGCATGCTGCATGGGGCAGGGAGCTGGTCTGTTTTGTTTTGTTTTTCTACCTCTGGCATGCCATAAATGTTAGTGGCACCACATGGACCACTGAGACCCACTCTGCCTTAAGTCTTTGAAGAGACACTTCTTCCATTTTGTGTATGATTTTGCTTTAAACATTTTTATACTTTTTCTTTGAAAATACAAGCCAGAGAGCATCTAACATTCCAACGGTAGCATTAAAGCAGAGGAAAACAGAACAAAGTCAAAACAGAAGCAGCGGGTGAATCTCCTGCACTCAAAAAGCAACACAAACAGAACGGAGGGGAATCCACAAAAACAGAAAATCAGACAGGCAGACAGTTTTATTACGGCCATTAGGCCAGCAAAAAGAGAACAAAAGCAAAATCAAATTCTACACGTGTACAGAAATCCCTGGTATAAAACCTATATGCAAAAATATCAGCAGCTTGTAACATTATTATGATCACCACCATGCAGTCTTGCTCTCTGTCCTAACTTGATCTACACTTATTATGTGCCAACATACAGAATTTGGCTACCTGCTGCGATATGAAGGAAACTGGGTCTTCCATTAAAATTCTTACAAGAACTGAATCAGGATTGACTATGATTGAATTTGTATAATGAGTTAACAGTGGATGAATTAAAGACTTCCTTTCCCCTTTATGGAGCTCACAATGCAACAGGATGGATGTGTGACGCAGAGTCCACACCTCTGAACTGCAAACACATCCTGTCCTGTGCCGTGGGATTTTTTTAAATCTTCCCATTAGATTGGCTGATGGAAAAGCATCAAAACAGCCCCTCGAAAAGGCCCAGCAGCATTTTGCGGATACTGTGTTAGACAGGTAAAGGGCAGCCAAAATTCCTGACAAAGATTTTAATGGTTTATATAATACAGGTAACAAGGGGAGGACAAAAACAGAAAATAAATTTAGAGGGTTGGGTAACATTTGTGTTTTCACTGGACATGGAGAACATCTAGTGCCAGGTGGATGGTTGAGGGGAAAGCTCCACTCAGTTAATCTCACATATTTTGCGGCTGGTTATGGTTGTCTTTTGGATGTTCTCTAGGCCATAGATCACCAGCTGCAGTCTGGGGCTGCCAGCCTTCAGGTGGGGCTGGGGATCTCCCGGAACTATAGTTGAGAGCGCCAGACTACAGAGATCAGTTCCGGGGCGGAGGGGGGGGGAGCTTCAGAAGCAGACCCTTTGATTCCCCTCCAAACTCCCTCCTCCTACAGCACTGCCCCCAAATCTCCAGGAATTTTCAGGCCAGAGTTGGCCACCTGCCCCCCATTCCAAGAGTGCCTTCACAAACAGGTTTGGGCTTCTCACCCTCTCCACTTGTACAGGCTGGGTCAGGTGGCTTAGAACCTTGTGGGGCTCCATTGCCCTCTGCTGTCCACGCCTTCTGGCATCTGCAAGGAGTTTCTGTCATTCTGCTCTTCCAGCCACGCCCACCACCACCAACTGGGTCCTCCTTGCCTCTTGGAACCCATTTTTTGTCTCACTCTTGACAGTCCAATATTTGCAGGCTGAGGGCCAAGTTGTTCCATTCTAAGCCAGGATAGCTGCCAAGATACTTTGAAGACCTTAGAGTGGAACTTTGGCCAGGCCAAATGGAGCCCTAATTAGGGGGCAATTCTTCATCTGCAAGGAGAATTTTATTGCCCTTGAGGCTGCCCCAGTATAATATTTTAAAAAACCACAATGCTGGGAAATGTTACATTCACTTAAATGGAGTTCTTTTGGTGGTCATTCAGTCCACAGCAGAAACAGTATCTTGCAACAAGCAATCAGTTATATTTCCCAGAAATCACCTGGATTGGTGGCAATGAACACAAATGATCAAGTTTGAGCTGCCAGTATGAACATTAGCAATGGGGTGGCACTATCAACATAAGACAGCTGTTACCAGACCCCAAGGATTCAGACAGGAAGGAGGAAAGGCCAGAGCAGAGACTCACTCAAAGGAATAGCAGGCAGACTCCTTTGCAGAAGGAAGTTTGGAACTCGGGTCTTTTAAATTAATTAATTACTTTCTGGTGGCCACACCATTGGGCCACTGTTGGGGAACTTCTGAAGGATAGTTACTTGTGTCCCAGTGTAGCTGCTGCTGCTGATGATGATCAGGCTGGCTGATAATTACATCTCTTGAGCAGCCCAGGATCCAGAACAATCTATCTGTACCATCTGGATGTCCATTTAGTAACAGGAGGAAACCAGAGTGAAGAATGCCATGAAAAGACTTGGTATAAACTGTGACCTGTTGGTGCAGCTTCCCCTGCTGCTGCTGCTGCTGCTGAGTTGCCCATGTGAGGTTTGAAAAATATCTGCTCCAGTGGCCGGGGGAGTCAGCTTTGACTTGTCAGGGGATGGAATTGGACAATTCTTGGCGGCCAAGAGAGCAACTAGGCAATCGTGGCCAAATCAAGGAGCGGAGCCTGGAAGATTCTGGTTACAACCAGGAGGTGGAGTGATGGACTTCTTTGGCATGTGGGGAGGAGCCTGGCAGGCCAAGTTGTAGGTGGAAAACACTAGCAATAAAATTACACCACCACCATCAGCTTCAGACGTCTGTGATATTTTGCAATACGCACAATATAAAGCTCAAAGCAAAACTACCCACAGCCAGATGCTGGATGGTTATAAAGCCTGTTGGGGCTTGTATATTAACCTTGGCACAATCCTGCTGCTTTTAACATCTGCATGATAGCAGAAATGGAACATCTGCAATATTTCCTGGCAGCTGGGGCAGGTATGAGGAACACTTCATCTGTTGAGTGTCTGCCTTCCCCTGTACCACTGCAGAAAACAGGAGACGACTCTTGGACAGTGGCAGTCTTGAGTCTGATCTATCCCTCTAATAGTGAAGAATCTGTAAATGTTGGGCATTATTGTTCTTCCAGCAGCCAGTGTCATGAGCGGAGTTTCAGAGCTGAAGCAGAGAGGGCAAAGTTCAAATCCCCACTGGGACTCAAGTAACTATCATCCAGCCTAGCCTACCTCACAGCATTGCTGTGAAGTATAAAATGGATTGAAGGGCACGGCCGATCCCTGAGCTCCCTGGAGAAAGAATCATGGGAAATGCAAACCAAAATTCCTTTCATAGAGATTATCCAGGAGGGTGATTCCAGTTCAAGGAAATGTAGCGCCATTGTTTGGGACGCACTGATGGAGGACAAGAGAGACAGGGGTCTGCCACCTTGAGAGCATAGTGGTTAAGAGCAGGTGCACTCTAATCTGGAGAAGCAGGTTTGATCCCCCACTCTGCCATTTGAGCTGTGGAGGCTTGTCTGGGGAACTAGATTAGCTTGTGCACTCCAACATATGCCAGCTGGGTGACCTTGGGCTAGTCACAGTTCTTTGGAGCTCTCTCTGCCCCACCAGAGGTGGAATCTAGCAGGTTCTCACAGGTTCCTGAGAGAAGGTTCCTAATTATTTGTGTGTGCCGAGAGGGGGTTACTAATTGGTGATTTTGTCACGTGATTTTTGCCTTAGTTACATCCCTCCTCTCAGCAGTAGCGCGCAGAACTTGAAGCAGTCTAGCAGGTGTGCATGGCATCCTGCACCTGTGTGCATTCGTTTCCCGCCCAAGGACTGGCGCAGCAGCTGTGTCCTTGCCACAGCCCCGCCCAGGAATGCCCCGCCCCCGGAATGCCCGGCCACGCCCCTGTCATGCCCCGCCCAGCCCCATTGGCGCTACGCCACAGTTTGAATCCCACCACCATGGGAACCTATTACTAACATTTTTGGATCCCACCACTGAGCCCCACCCACCTCACAGGTTGTTTGTTGTGAGGGGGAAGGGAAAGGAGATGTTGTAAGCCCCTTTGAGTCTCCTTACAGGAGAGAAAGGGGGAGGGATATAAAACCAAACTCCTCCTCCTCCTCCTCACACAGTCGTATTTCCCTCAGGTGCTCTCATAGTCCATATGTAGCCCCCCAATGAGTCAGTAATGCTCCGGCCACTGGCCCAGTTGCCCCTCAGCCAGCACCCGGGTGACACACGCTCTGCCCACCAGCCTCCCCCATAAAGAGCAACCGGGCATTTGGCTCCTCGCAGCCTGCCTGCTTCCGTGTCTGCTGGGAGCGGGTGGGAAGGATGAAGGGAGGCAGTTGTCTGCAGCCGTCGCCTGCTTTCCCCTCTGGTGAGTCAAGCGCCTTCGTTCTGCCATGTTCATTCCCCGGGCGAGGAGAGCAGCTTTCTTCTTGTGGCTCCTTTCATTTTCCAAAATGTGATCTGTCACTCAGAACATAAAGCTCTGATCCTTCCCGTGGCAGAGACGGGAGACGGGGGAAGAGGTGAAAAAATAACAGCCCTCATTTCACACCAGCTGCGGCTCACCTAACCCAATCTAACCGTGTAACAAGCATGAGTTCATAACCACCACCGCTTTGTTGGCCTGTTACAGGCAGTGGGCTTAGCGGCAGCCTGGGCTTTTTATTCCCCCTTGTTCACTTTCTCTCACTTTCTTTCCCTTGCAAATCCCACCCCACCCCCCACCCCCACCCCCAAGCATTTTTCTCCTAGGAATTCTGACTGTTTAAAAGTGAGGTTGCCTCAAAGCCAGCCTTCCACGGCCACAGTAAAGTGAGGGTCGGAAGACGTGAGGGGCCTCTTTTTTCAGGCAAACATACAAAAAGTGTTTTTGAAGGAAGTGCTTTGGCTAGTCAGATCGCTCAGGGATGTTTGTGTTCATCCCTTTTTGGGCCAGAGGCTTCATCCACACCATGGGGTCCGAACCTCCTACAGCAGTGATGGCGAACCTTTTCGAGACCGTGCCCAAAACCCACTTATTTATCGCAAAGTGCCAACACGGCAATTTAACCTGAATACTGAGGTTTTGGTTTAGAAAAAACGATTGGCTCCGAGGCGTGTGTTACGCGGGAGTAAGCTTGGTGGTAGTTGGTGGCTTTGCTTTGAAGCAACCGTGCAACTCTTCCAACCAGTGAATCACGACCCTAGGAGGGTTTACTCAGAAGCAAGCCCCATTGCCAGCAACCAAGCTTACTCCCAGGTAAAGGATCGCACTTTAGATCAGTGCATGAAAATCAGTGGGGTTTAACAGCGCTTAACAGGGTTACCCACACTGCTTCCCCAAAACTAGGTCTAATAATCGAGCCCAGCAGCCCAGGCCAGCCTAGATGTGTGTGGGGAGGTGGGGGCGACTCTGTTTGCGTTTGCCCACAGAGAGGGCTCTGAGTGCCGCCTCTGGCATCCGTGCCATAGGTTCGCCAACACTGTCCTACATCCTCACCAGCGAGATCCAGGAGAAGCAGGGAGTGGGCGGGGGGGAGAGCTCTCTCTCTCATAGAATAAGACACTGTTAAGAAAGGTTAACCTTGGTTTCTCCGAGTGATCTCATAGAAGAGGTGATATTGAACTTCCTAATTCAGTGTTAAGATTAATAGAGTATAACTTTTATCCAAGCACAATAAAATGAGTCATAACGTTGCAGAATTTGAATAAAATTCCTTAACAATCCTTAACAAAAGGATTGACTCCGTTCAGAAGGGATTCCTATCATTTAATCATACCGTGCTGTGTTTTGTTTTTCACAGCCAGGTTGCAGTCAACTTGTGATGGTCCTTGTGGGGTTTTATAAGGCAAGATTCATTCAGAGCTGGTTTGCCGTTGCCTGCCTCTTGGGGGTCTCTCATCTAAACAGTGACCAGGGCAGATCTTTCCCAGCTTCTGAGGGGGGGGGGAGGTCAGGCTGGCCTGTGCTGTCCACAGCAGGACTTCTATTGCATAGGTGTCAAACTTGCGGCCCTCCAGATGTTATGGACTACAGTCCCCACCATCCCCTGCCAGCATCATGCTGGCAGGGGATGATGGGAACTGTAGTCCATAACATCTGGAGGACCGCGAGTTTGACACCTGTGTTCTATTGCTTCTATTATTTATATTATTTCCCCTCATTTCTATCCCACCTTTCTACTCCATAAGGACGCAAAGTGGCTTTCATCATTCTTCTTTCCAGTTTTATCCTAACAACACCCCTGTGAGGCAGGGGTCACAACCCCAGACTTGTTTAATAAACAAATTGGTACTTTGAAAGCAGGACTCTTATCTATTGATCACAAGCACAGGAAAGTAGATGACTTCATAGTGGCAGAACTGAATACAATAAAACAGGCAAAGCATTAGACCCCCCGCAGTAGATATGCCGTTCCCCCACCCCACCCCCCTTCTCCATCTTGTGGCGGGAAGGCACACTCATACCCTGTTTCCCCGAATATAAGACATCGCCTGAGAATAAGACGTAGTAGAGGTTTTGCTGAAGTGCTAAATATAAAACATCCCCCGAAAGTAAGACGTAGCAAAGTTTTTGTTTGGAAGCATGCCCTTCAACCAGAGCATGCAGCTGTGGAGTGGAAAAATAAGACATCCCCTGAAAATAAGACATAGCGCATCTTCAGGAGCAAAAATTAATATAAGACATTGTCTTATTTTTGGGGAAACACGGTACACATTCCTCGGACAGGGAGAAACAGACATCCAAAACCTACCCCCCCCCCTTCTCCAGCTGTAGAAACCATCAACGAGATAAGAGACAGGCTGGTGCAGGCTGGAAACAGAGCAAACAATAGGGTGTTGTGGGTTTTCCAGTCACATTTTCTCCTGATGTTTCGCCTGCATCTGTGGCTGGCATCAAAGATGCCACCCGGAAGACCCACCACACCCTAGTGATTCTGGCCGTGAAAGCCTTCGACAATACATTGAACATCTCTACTAAGAGCAAACAATTCCCAAGGGCACCCTCTAAGAGAGACCCTGAAAGAAATATGGCAGGGCCCTGGCTACCATATTATAGGGCCATGACAGTAGCCATGACAGTTTGTGAGCAATCTTCCAGGGCAGAGTGAGGATCGAAACCTGGATCTCCCGGATCTTAGTCTGACACTCTAACCTCCACACCACACCACACCAGCACTGACTCTTTAAGTTTGCAGCTGAGCCTGTGAGCCATGTGTGTGCGGTGTGGGTTGGGTGGGCCACAAGTGCATGACATGACTCTCGATCACACATTCACAGGTGGACTAATTGCCCAGAGGCTCCGTGGGGAGAAGAGACGCTTCAGGCCTTGCTTCTATGTGCCCCTTCCGTGGATTCCTGGTGTCTGTCTCAGGGATTTCAGGAGTTCAGAAACTTTTGGGCTCGAATTTAATAACTGAGTAACTGATGGGATGAAGCCTGCCAGATTTTGATTCAGAAAATGTTGGTACCTGTGTGAGGCTTGAGGCAGGGTCTGGGGTAGGCCAGGGAGCACAGCGACCCTGGCCGCGTCCAGTACAGGGCAATCCTACCCGGAATTACTCCAGTCTAACTCCATTGAAATGAACACGCTTAGACTGGCGTAACTCTCCTGAGGATTGCGCTGTTAGCCGCTCTGCCACACCTGTCATGCCTGCCGGCCGGCCTGCCTCAGCTCAACATGGCTGTTGTAAGGTGATTATGAAGTAGCCACACATGAGTTCAAGTTGTTCTCAGCTTGGTGATCAAGTGCACATCCAGTTAAACATGCACATCAAGCACACCTTCTTTATTTCAAACCTTTCTGTTTCACAGGGAGAGAGAGATAAAGACTAGGAGAGGGATAAAGACTAACTAGGATTAGTGAGAGATCTAGGGACTTGGGGAATCAAATCACACACACACAAACCCCTTCAGGAACTGAAGAGAGGGTATCATCAGCCGCTGGGGTCTGGCAGGTGGTCTGGAGTCTCTGGATTGGCCAGGATTGGCATTCAGACCAGCAGCGAGGCCCTTGATGTCTGGTGGATGGAACAGGAGTGCTGGGCTTCAGAACTCCCTTCCGCTTTGAAAAAATACAATTCAGCTAGCAAATGAGGACTTGTTGTAGAGAGCTTTTGTGCCGGCTGCTGTGCTGGCTTGCGAGCCTGCTTTGGTTTTTATACACGGTGCGTTTCATCGTTTGCTGTAAATTGGTTTGTTTTAATAGGGATTTTTAATATTGCGTATACCTTTTTTATTCTCGGTTGCTCTGTGTGCAAAATAGGGCTACTAATAAATTTATACAAGAAATGATATAAATAAACCACACCTTGAGATGTGATCTTTCAAATCTCTCTGCACGTCCTTGACGTAAATAAAGTCTTCTTCTTCTTCTGCACGTCCTACCCATTCCACAAAGCCTGTCACGGCTAACCCCTTCCTGCCCAGTCCTGTGCAGGAATTCTGAGAAGAAAGTCTAAATATAAGCATTTTAGTGTCATATTTGGATATTTGAAACCCGTTGACACAACAAAACTATAATTTAAAACACATAGTATATAACATGAAATAATATAATCAACAATATAATCAACAACTGTAAAACAGCAGCTAAATAATTGAAAAAGAATACAGAAAACTGTATGAATTGTGATTTCAGAAAGATTAAATGTCTGCTGGAAGAAGATAGTCGGGTGGGGGGGGGGAGATACGGTAGGAATACCCAGTGTGGTGCCCATGGGCATCATGGCCCCCTTCAGCACCTTTTCTGGTGCCCACCAAGTGTTTCTGGGAAGTGGGCGGGGTCAGGGAGGGCTGTTGCCTGGCATGGCATCTGACTGGCTGTGCAGATTTTTTAAAATGTTCCTTTGGTAGCAGCTGCCACCACAGCCCAAGGATCTACATTGTGTTTTTGAAACTAGGCTGTGGCAACAGTTTTGTGGCTGTCTTTGTCTCTTGTGGCAGCCATTTTGTTGTTGTGTTTACCATGCTGTGTCAGAATTTCAAATGTGCCCACAAGCTCAAAAAGGTTGGGAACCCTAACCTAAGGGATGGGACTAAGGATATGTCATGAAGCAGGCAGTTCCACAGTCTCAGTGTAACCCACCCTAACTTCCAAGAGGGATATTATTCTCAATTGAAACCTGAAAGTTTCCTTTTTTGACAGTGTGACCCCACCTTGTGACAAAAATTACAGTAATTGCTTACAAAAATTACAGTAAATAATTTTCCAACTTGTTCTTTCTTTTCTCTTTTTTCTTTCATAAGAAATAACATACAGTAAAACATAAGAAATAACATACAGTAAATCAAATATAGAAAACAATAATTAACATATAAAGGTTCAGGCCTGTCTTTCTTAAACAGACTAGCAGAGCCTCAGTTCCTTTTGGGTTTTTGCTTAGTTGGGTCCCTTAGAAATGGAAAGTCTTTGCAGTTTTGCCTTGCCTTTGCTGAGCCGTCTGTTCTCTTCAAGGGTTCCAGTACAGTCCTGGAATATCAATATATAGTTCGTAACAAGCTTGGAGTCCTTCCAACAGAACTGCCAACAGCGTCAGGCTCTTCAATAAAACTGGGAGAATTGCACCTTTTCTTCCTTACATGGGAATATCCAAACTCTTTAGCTCCTCTAGTGGACTCTGGGTTACTACTAAAGAAGAATCTGTCACATATGACCGGGGATGGGGTTGGGGTGGGGGGGTTCCAGATCCAAACTAGGAAATTCCTGGATATTTGGGGATGGAGCCTGGAGAAAACAGGTGTCTTTTGGGGTACAATTCAATTCAGTCCACCCTCCAAAGCATCCATTTTCTCCAAGGGAACTGATCTCTGTAGTTTGGAGAGCAGCTGTAATTCTGGAAGATCTCATGGCCCCACCTGGAGGCTGGCATCCTTAGTCAAAAACATTGTAGATCTTCTGGGGTCTCCAGGCAACTCCAGATCCAACCTCCCAATCTCCGGATCCAACCCTCCAAATTTCCAGGTATTTCCCAGCTCAGAGTTGGCAACCCTAATTATCATCAGCGCATTCTGGAGACCAGTCAAGACAACGACACCTGACAAAATGAACAAGAGGCAGAAGGGACAGGAATGAGGACTATTAAAACCATGCAGTATTTCAGAAAAGGTGGTCCAAGAAGGAACCAAAGATCACGAGAATAGTTCATTTTCCAACAAGGCCTGAAATATGGAAATGAGGGGAGTGTTGCCACATTAGTGCTAAAAAAGGGAGAAATCTACCCCACAGACTTAAACTAACTTAATTGATACCCATCTCCTGAAAATAGGTTGTGTGGGAAAGAGAGAGAGAATGAGAATACTTGAGATCAACATAGACACTCAGGATACACTGGGCAGGTCACGGCAGTGAATACCGGGGTGGGCGGTATAGAAGTCGAAGGAATAAATAAATAAATAAATAAATAAATAAATAAATAAATAAATAAATAATTTCGTACCTCAAAATGTGATCTGTCACTCAGAACATAAGCTCTGATCCTTCCGTGGCAGGGCGGGAGGCGGGAAGAAGGTGAAAAAAATGGCACAGCCATTTCACACCAGCTCACGGCTCACCTGGCAATCCTAACCGTGTAACAAGCATGAGTTCATAACCACCACCGCTTTGTGGGCCTGTTACAGGCAGTGGGCGTAGCGGCAGCCTGGGCTTTTTTATTCCCCCGTGTTCACTTTTTCTCACTTTCTTTCCCTTACCAAATCCCACCCACCCCACCCCACCCCAAGCATTTTCTCCTAGAATTCCTGACTGTTTTAAAGAGTAGAAGGAGTTGCCTCAAAGCCAACCTTCCACGGCCCACAGTAAAAAGTGAGGTCGGAGAGCGTGAGGGGCCTCTTTTCAGGCAAACGCACAAAAGTGTTTTTGAAGGAAGTGCTTTGTAGCCTAGTCAGATAAACTCAGGGATATTTGTGTTCATCCCTTTTGGGCCAGAGGCTAAAGGCATCCACACCATGGTCCGAACCTCCTACAGCAGTGATGTGAACCTTTTGAACCGTGCCCAAAACCCACTCCTTATTTATCGCATAAAGTGGCTAACACGCAATTTTAACCTTGAATACTGAGGTTTTGGTTTAGAAAAGCGATATCTAAGGCTGCAGTGTGTTACTAGTAAGCTTGTGGTGGTAGTTGGTGGCTTTTGCTTTGAAGCAAACGTGCAAGTAAATCCTTCCAAATCCAGTGAATCATCACGACCCTAGGAGGGTTTGCATTCAGGAAAGCAAGCCCCATTACTTAGCAACCAAGCTTACTCCTTGTGGTAAAGGATCGCGACTTTAGATCAGTGCATGAAAATCAGTAAAGGGCTTAACAGCTGCAACAGGTTACCCACACTGCTTCCCCAAAACTAGGTCTAATAATCGAGCCCAGCAGCCCAGGCCAGCCTAGATGTGTGTGGGGAGGTGGGGGCGACTCTGTTTGCGTTTGCCCACAGAGAGGGCTCTGAGTGCCTGGCATCTGGCAACAGTGCTATAGGTTCATAACACTGTCCTACATCCTCACCAGCGAGATCCAGGATAAGCAGGGGGTGGGCGGGGAGAGCCTCTTCTCTCTTCATACAGAATAATCACACTGTTAAGAAAGGTTAACCTTGGTTTCTCCGAGTGATCTCATAGAAGAGGTGATATTGAACTTCCTAATAAAATGTTAAGCTTAATCGAGTATAACCTTTATCCAACCACAATAAAATGAGTCATAACCATGCAGAATTTGAATACAATTCCTTAACAATCCTTAACAAAAGGATTGACTCCGCTCAAGAAGGGATTCCTATCATTTTAATCATGTACCGTGTTGTGTTTTTTGTTTTTTCACAGCCAGGTTGCAGTCAACTTGTGATGGTCCTTGTGGGTTTTATAAGGCAAGATTCATTCAGAGCTGGTTTGTCGCTGCTCAGCCTCTTGGGGGTATCTCATCTAAACAGTGACCAGGGCAGATCTTTCCCGCTTCTGAGGGGGGGGGGGAGGTCAGGCTGGCCTGTGCTGTCCACAGCAGGACTTCTATTGTATTAGGTAGTCAGTCTTGTTCTCCAGATAGGATTCATTACCATTCCCCGCCAGCATACATCGCCAGGATGATGGGAACTGTCGCCAGTCCATAACATCTGAGGGACCTGCTGAAGTTTGACACCTGTGTTCCCATTGCTTCTATTATTTATATTATTTCCCCTCATTTCTATCCCACCTTTCTACTCCATAAGGACCTTAGAAAAGGGCTTTCATCATTCTTTCTTTCCAGTTTTATCCTAACAACACCCTTGTGAGTAGTCAGGGTCACAACCCCCAAAAGACTTCTGTTTAATAAACAAATTGGTACTTTGAAAGCAGGACTCTTATCTATTGATCACAAGCACAGGAAAGTAGATGACTTCATAGTGGCAGAACTGAATACAATAAAACAGGCAAAGCATTAGACCCCCCGCAGTAGATATGTCGTTCCCCCACCCCACCCCTTCTCCATTCAGGGCGGGAAGGCACACTCATACCCTGTTTCCCCTAATATAAGACACACGCTTCGGAGAATAAGACGTAGTAGAGGTTTTGCTGAAGTGCTAAATATAAAACATCCTGAAAGTAAGACGCAGCAAAGTTTTATTTGGAAGCATGCCCCTTCAACCAGAGCATGCAGCTGTGGGAGTGGAAAAATGAAGACATCCCCTGAAAATAAGACATAGCGCATCTTCAGGAGCAAGAATTAATATAAGACATTGTCTTATTTTTGGGAAACACGAGGTACACATTCCTCAGACGAGGGAGAAACAGACATCCAAACCTACCCCTCTTCTCCAGCTGTAGAAAACCATCAACTAGGATAAAGAGACGAAGGCTGGTGCAGGCTGGAAACAGAGCAAACAATAGGGTGTTGTTGGGCTTCCAGTCACATTTCTCCCTGATGTTTCACAGAGCATCTGTGGCTGGCATCAAAGATGCCACCCTCGGAAGCACTCCACCACACCCTAGTGATTCTTGGCCGGGAAAGCCTTCGACAATACATTGAACATCTCTACTAAGAGCAAACAATTCCTAAGGGCAATCTCTAAGAGAGACCCTGAAAGAAATATGGCAGGGCCTCTGGCTACCATATTATTAGAGCCATGACAGTAGCCATGACAGTTTGTGAGCAATCTTCTTCCAGGGCAGAGTGAGGATCTAAACCTGGATCTCCCTCGGATCTTAGTCTGACACTTCTAATTCCTCTCACACCACACCACACCAGCACTGACTCTTTAAGCTTGCAGCTGAGCCCGAGCCATGTGTGTGCGGTGTGGGTTGGAGTGGGCCACAAGCACATGACATGAATTCTCCATCATCACATTCACAGGTGGACTAATTGCCCAGAGGCTCTGCAGGGAGAAAGAGACACTTCAGGCCTTGCTTCTATGTGCCCCTCCGCAAGGATTCCTGGTGTCTGTCTCATAGGGATTTCAGGAGTCTGTGTTCCTTTGGGCTCGAATTTAATAACTGAGTAACTGATGGGATGAAGCCTGCCAGATTTATTTTGATTCAAGAAAATGTTGAGGTACCTGTGTGAGGCTTGGAGGTAGGGTCTGGGTAGGCCAGGGAGTTAGCTTACCCCCCCGGTCAGCTGGGCTCAGTACAGGGCAATCGCTTATTCGAATTACTACCAGTCTAACTCCATTGAAAATGAACACGCTTAGACTTGCTTAACTCTCCTGGAGCGATTGCTGCTTCGTTAGCCGCCTGCCACACCACCTGTCATGCCTACCGGCCGCCTGCCTCGAGCTCAACATGGCTGTTGCGGGTAACCGCGCGTGATTATGAAGCAGCTACCACATGAGTTCAAGTTGTTCTCAGCTTTCTTGCGATCAAGGCACATCCAGCTAAACATGCACATCAAGTTAATAATCTTCATTTCAAACCCTTCTGTTTCACAGGGGAGAGATAAAAGACCAGGAGAGGGATAAAGACTAACCAGGGATTGAAGTGAGAGATTCAGGGACTGGGGGAATCAAATCACACACACACAAACCCTTCTTCAGGAACTGAAGAGAGGGTATCATCAGTCAGCTGGGGTCTGGCAGGCAGGTGGTCTGGAGTCTCTGGATTGGCCAGGATTGGCATCTCAGACCAGCAGCTGCAGGCCCAGCTTTGATGTCTGGTGGATGGAACAGGAGTGCCTGGGCTTCAAGAACTCCCTTCCGCTTGAAAAAAATACAACCAGCTAAAGCAAACGAGGACCTTTGTTGTAGAGAGCTTTTGTGCCTGCCGCTGTGCTGGCTTCATGAGCCTGCTTTGGTTTCTTTATACGCAGTGCGCTTCAATTGCTTGGTTGTAGAACTGGTTTTGTTTTAATAAAGGGATTTCTTTTAATATTGCGTATACCTTTTTTATTCTCAAGCTGCTCTGTGTGCAAAATAGGGCTACTAATAAATTTATACAAGAAATGATATAAATAAACCACACCTTAGCGAGATGTGATCTTTTCAAATCTCTCTGCACGCGTCCTGGACGTGAATAAAGTCTTCTTCTTCTGCCACGCCCTACCCATTCCTACAAAGCCTGTCAATCGCGGTTAACCCCTTCCTGCCCAGTCCTGTGCAGGAATTTGGAGAAGAAAGTCTAAAATATAAGCATTTTAGTGTCATATTTGGATATTTGAAACCCGTTGACACAACAAAACTATAATTTAAAACACATAGTATATAACATTGAAATAAATATAATCCAAATAATATAATCAACAACTGTAAAACAGCAGCTAAATAACTGAAAGAATTACAGAAAAACTGGGTGTATGAATTGTGATTTCAGAAAGATTAAATGTCTGCTGGAAGAAGATAGTCGGGTGGGGGGGGGGAGATAATGGTAGGAATACTCCAGCGTGGTGCCCATGGGCACTAGCGGGCCCTTCAGCACCTTTTCTGTGGTGCCCACCCGGCAAGTGCTTCTGGGAAGTGAAGTGGGTCAGGGAGGGGCTGCCTGGCATGGCATCTGACTGGTTGTGCAGATTTTTAAAATGTTCCTTTGGCAGCAGCTGCCACCATTGTTCACAGTTGATTCTACATTGTGTTTTGAAACTAGGAAACATGTGGCAACAGTTTTGTGGCTGTCTTTGTCTCCTTGTGGCAGCCATTTTGTTGTTGTAATACCATGCTGTGTCAGAATTTCAAATGCCTGACAAGCTCAAAAAAGGTTGGGGAACCCTAACCTAAGGATGGGACTAAGGATATGTCATGAAGCGGAGAGCAGTTCCACAGTCTCAGTGTAACCCACCCTAACTCTCCAAGAGGGGATATTATTATTCTCAATTGAAACCTGAAAGTTTCCTTTTTTGACAGTGTATGACCCCACTCAGACAAAAAATTACAGTAATTGCTTACAAAAATTGCAGTAAACACTCTTCCAACTTGTTCTTTTCTTTTCTCTTTTTTCTCTCATAAGAAATAACATACAGTAAAAAACATAAGAAATAACATACAGTAAATCAAATATAGAGAAAACAATAATTAACATATATAAAGGTTCAGGGCCTGTCTTTCTTAAACAGACTAGCAGAGCCTCAGTTCCTTTGGGTTTTGCTTAGTTGGGTCCCTTAGAAATGGAAAGTTCCTTTGCAGCCTTTGCCTTTACCTTTGCTGAGTCAGCTCGTTCTCTCTCAAGGGTTCCAGTACAGTCCCTGGAGATATCAATATATATAGTTCGTAACATGCTTGGAGTCCTTCCAACAGAACTGCCAACTGGCAGCCAGGCTCTTCAATAAAAACTGGGAGAATTGCTGTACCTTTCTTCCTTACATGGGAATATCCAAACTCTTTTAGCTCCTCTAGAGTGGACCTCCTGGAGCTACTACTAAAGAAGAATCTGTCACACATATGACCCGGGGATGGGGTTAGGTGGGGGGGGTTCCAGATCCAAACTAGGAAATTCCTGTGGATATTTGGGGATGGAGCCTGAGAAAACAGGTGTCTTTGGGGAATTACAATTCAATTCAGTCCACCCTCCAAAGCATCCATTTTTCTCCAAAGGGGAACCTGAGTCTCTGTAGTTTGGAGAGCAGCTGTAATTCTGAAGACCTCATGGCCCCACCTGGAGGCGGCTGGCATCCTTAGTCAAAAACATTGTAGGTATCTTCTGCTGGGGTCTCCAGGCAACTCCAGATCCAACCTCCCACCCTCCTGATCCAACCCTCCAAATTTCCAGGTATTTCCCAGCTCAGAGTTGGCAACCCTAATTATCATCACGCATTCTGGAGACCAGTCAACACAATCCATTCCTGACAAAATGAACAAAAGAGGCAGAAGGGACAGGAATGAGGACTATTAAAACCATGCAGTATTTCAGAAAAGGTGGTCCAAGAAGGAACCAAAGATCACGAGAATAGTTCATTTTCCAACAAGGCCTGAAATATGTGGAAATGAGGGAGGTTGCCACAGTTAGTGCTAAAAAAGGGAGAAATCTACCCCACAGACTTAAACTAACTTAATTGATACCCATCTCCTGAAAATAGGTTGTGTGGGAAAGAGAGAGAGAATGAGAATACTTGAGATCAACATAGACACTCAGGATACACTGGGCAGGTCACGGCAGTGAATACCGGGGTGGGCGGTATAGAAGTCGAAGGAATAAATAAATAAATAAATAAATAAATAAATAAATAAATAAATAAATAATTTGTTCTTTGAGAACTGCAGTAGTTTTAAGTTTTGCTATTTAATCAAATATATGACTTGGGGGCAGGGGGCTGAAATATTCACAACATTCCAATCATAATAACAAATTTATTTATGTTATTAACCCAAAGTTGTGTAGTGGAACTCAGTTACCACAAGAGTTGCTCAGATTTTGTTTGTAGTGTTCCATCAATAAACTGATTTCTGAATTCAAGGGTCTGGTTGCTGAAATTGAGTTCCATTATACAACTTCAGATTAATATTCCTTCCCCAAGTACCCCTCTAGCCCACCCCATCTCAGTGGGGTGAAATCACTAGACAATGTAGGCAGGTATATCTGAAGTATATCTGATCCCATTGGAGGAGTGTGACATTAATACAACTTAGGGGTTCCAGTTATTTAACTTAGGGTTGCCAAATGCCAACTAGGAGCCCTGTGATGCAGAGAGGGAGGTCAAAGCTCTGGTCATGACATAAGTTCAATCCTGTCTGAAGTCAGTTTCAGGTAGCCAGCTAAAGGTCGGCTCAGACCCCCCCCCCCCCAATGAGTACCCAGCTTGCTGGAGGTAAAGTATATCTGACTAGGGAAGGCAACCCGTAAACAAAGTCTGCATAATAAAAAATTGTGATGGGATGGCACCCCGTGGGTCAGTAATGTCCCAATGCTTGCACAGGGGGACTACCTTTACCTTTTTACATTGCAAACGGTATGGAAGAGAAATGCCTTGGTTCTTTGAGGCTTGATGGGATATTATTTATCAGCTGGTATCATTTTCCTCCCTCCTGTGAAAAGTTCCAACTGCCCATTGCCACACATTAAGCCTCTGACAAAAGGGCAGGGTATTTTTTTTTCTAGATCTGTTGATAATCCTACATAAAAATGGGTTGATAGAACACAGAAACCACCAAGGGCACCTGACAGAGGCCTAAAGCAGAAGGACTCACCCAAAACTGAACAGAGAAGATGGTCAGGTGGACGGGTGCAAAGATGTATTTCTGTAGCCACGGCAGCAAACACTCCGGGAGACTCCCCATGTTTCAATACTGCAGCAGTATTGGAAACTTTAACTTCCAACATTGTTCTGAAACCCCCAGCAATGAATTATTACAATTGAACAATACCCAGTGATGTGCAGAGTATGGCTTGCTAATGAGTAGAAACATTTTGAGAAAAAATCAGATTAACTGGAGCAAGAGAACTTAAGCGGTGGCATTAATCACAATTACTAATGACCTAAAAGAGCATTTGATGTCTACACACATTTCTCAACCTGGTTATTGTGACCTGAAAACCTCCATGCTGATTCCATTTCTCCCTTGAGTGAATTGTGCCTGATTCTTCATTTCCAAACCAATTGGGTTTTTTTTTTTGCCCCAGATATTCCTATAAAGTGTGTGCCATTTTCAATGTTACTTGGGCATCACATTGAGATACCTAGCTAGACAGCTAGACAGACAGACTGATAGATAAGATATATGTATTGTATTATAATAATCTGCAGGATGCTTTTGCATGAGAAATGAAACCTACTGAGTCCAATTGGGAAACAAAAAAAAGAAAGGAAATAAAAGATACACAGAGAAGCCATTGAAATCCAGAAGCACTTTCAACAGGAAGGAAGGAACTATGGAAATGAACAAAATTTGGCTGCCGGTACTTAAAAACACTAGAATCAAGATGAGCACCACCCAGACGCAGGACGTCTCTCTGCAGGAATAAAAAAAAAAGATTGTAAATGTGTTCTTAAATGCACAGGCAAACTCCTATGCAAATGCACCTACTAATTGATTATGCAACTTCAGTGTTACATACAAATACTAAAATGGGGGGATTCCACTTCACACATGTAAATTACACTTGCAAACTGCACCCTTAACACATTTAACCAATGCAAATAGTTCTTTCTCCCACCCTGGGTATTTCACAGATATATATACTCCACTTGCTTTACTGCCATCAGATCCTCTGAAGAGGCCAGCCACAGATGCAGGCGAAACGTCAGGAGAAAATACTACTGGAACACGGCCATACAACCCAGAAAACCCACAACACCCTAAATAAAAGATAGTCATTCATCCCTAAGAACAAATGCAACCTTGCTGATGTTTCACAGACTTTGTAGTTCATTACTTGAGCTTCAGTGTGTTCCTTCTGCAAGCATTGCTCAAAGGCTGCCGAGCTGGCACTTCTGAAAGCCGCTTCTGCCGCTTGCTTGATAAGCCAACAGGCCATTCTCGTGTTCTAAATCAGATAAATCAATAAGAAAATTTTCAGTGAATTTCTTCCTGGATTCTTCACAAAGAACACAATACAGAATACACGTAAGATGCCTACTTTCCTTGCTCCATGGAGCACAGCTATTCTTTGGAGAAGATTTTACAAAAGGGCCCTTCTTATATAGCAGGGGAATTGTTTGCAAACAACTACACAAAATGAAGGGCTGGGGTTCATAAAAATGATTCTGTAGTGTACAGGTTACCATGAAAAAGTGTGGGAGAGGAAAAAATGAAGTCTTAAGTCTTCCCCATAGCCAAGAGAATGTTCAAAATACATTTACTCACCTGCTCCAGAATCCACATTAAAAAAAAAATATTGAGGATCAATGCTAAATAGCTAGATTTTAGTGCATGAAATCACAGTGGGGTGAGTTGAGTTGGTAATTTACCTAGTCTGTTGCTGTTTGCCCTTGTGGGTCTCAGGTGGGGGCCTTTCCAGACTCAGCTACCTGAAAGCCTCCCGTTGTCAACTCCAAGTGGAGAAACTCCTGGGAATCTGGGGGCAGAGCCTGGAAAGGGGGTGGAGCTCAGCAGGGATCCGATGATGCCACAGAGTTCCTCTCCCAAAGCAGCCGTTTTCTCTGGGGGGCCTGATCTCCGTCGCCTGGAGGTCAGCTGTGATTCCAGGAGAACTCTGGCCCCCACCTGGAGCCTGGCAACCCTAATCTGAACCTGGAGCTTTCATTATGCCTCTGAGCTGTGGAAAAAAACCCTTCCTACTACCTGTGCCTACTGTACTGCCTTATTCCAGATCAGGGAGCTGGAGCCATGTTGCCCACAATCATGTACTTTCACCAGCAGCCAGTTAGTGTGGATCCGAGCATGTTAGTGGGGACTCTGCCGTGATTCTGTTAACTGAGATATTTTTCGTTCTTAATTGGCAATGGCAGAGATTGCGCTTGGACCTTCAATGTGCAAAGCCAAATGTATTAGTCAACATGTTTATCCCCTCCACTCCTTCACTGTTAAGAACGATGCCTCAGGCAGTTCACAATCCATAAAACCCTAATATACAAAAGGATTCTCAACTGCATCCTACCTAATATAAACAACTGACAAATCCTAACACCGCAGCAGCAGTCCAGAAGAAGAAAAATAAGCAACAGCGGGATAAAAAATTGACTTGGTCTCCTTAAAAGCTCGGTAGAGCAGCTCTGTAGAGCAGCAGTGGCGTCGGAGGTTAAGAGCTGGTGTATCTAATCTGGAGGAACTGGTTTGATTCCCAGCTCTGCCGCCTGAGCTGTGGAGGCTATCTGGGGAATTCAGATTAGCCCTGTGCACTCCCACACACGCCAGCTGGGTGACCTTGGGCTAGTCACAGCTTCTCGGAGCTCTCTCAGCCCCACCTACCTCACAGGGTGTTTGTTGTGAGGGGGGAAGGGCAAGGAAGTTGTCAGCCCCTTTGAGTCTCCTGCAGGAGAGAAAGGGGAGATATAAATCCAAACGCCTCCTCCTCCTCCTCTTCTTCTTCTTCTTCTTCTTCTTCTTCTTCTTCTAGAATTGAAACATTTGAACCCCTGAGTTAAAGGAGCCAAGGGGAGGAGGCTGAGCCGACCTCCCTTAGAACAGAGCTCCCAAATCAAGCAAGCGCCCACCCACCCATCCCTTTCATCCCTGCCACCAATTAACATTAGCTTGCCAGGTTAATCTGATTTGGGGGTCTGTATCTGTTCCAAAACTTACTTATAATAAGCTTATTTTCAGCCATATTACACAGCGTGAAGTTATACAAGAAGCTGCCCATAAAAACACAAAGTCCTGCCTCTGCTCTCAAACATGCAGCAGCAGAGGTCTGGAGGGAATGCAGAGCCAGGATCTTAAAAACTTACGTTGCGGGATTTCTAATTGATCTGAATTCAAGACTCCCTTTCAAGGCCTTTCCCCCCAATACATCAACTGGAAGGTGAAGGGGAAAGACTTCCCTGCATCATCTCTCAAGACTGGCTAGACTAGCTCCTTGAGTTTTTCCTTTAGTTCTTGCAAGTCCCCAGACAGCATCAGAAGATCTTAATGCTTTCAGTTTGGCAGTTGCTATTCCAATTACATTTTCCACAAACAAACAAACACCATCATCTTCTAGGGAGCTGAAGTGTCTGATTTCCTGAATTCCTTGAGCATGAAGAGTTTATTTGAGGAGATGCAGGATGTTTCTTGATCACCCCCATCGTGGTGATGAAATCTCCCATTCTTTCTAGCAGCCCAGATCCGTGATCCCTTCATACACAACCCAAACTGTTTTGTTTTGTAGGTGGCAGCACCATGTCATCTGTGTTCAGTGACATGTTCCCTCCCTTTGCATTGACAGCTGGGGACGAAAATGTGCTGGATGCTGCAGTTCTCATATCAGATTATTTACATACAAATTGAATCAAAGAGGAACAAAGCAAAGCAAACCAATCCCATCTCTCCGCTGTAGATATGATGGATCAAACCCAGAAAACTGTCCACCCGTTCCATTCCTGATTCTTATACCTCAGCCATTGTTAAGAAAAGTAAATAGTTATATTCTGTATAGTTAGATAGTCAATAGTTGTATTTTGTAGCTTTATCCATAATCTGTCACAATTTATCCTATCTGGGGTTCTGAATCCGTTTCTAAAAGCATTGGGGGCTCAGGCAACCCCGTGGGGCTCTTTTATTTCCAATCTTTTTTTTAATTGAAAAGAACAATAATGGGGAAAACCTCACAATCCAGAAAAAAAATTTTAAGCAGGGGAAGTATTTATTAAGTACAAACAAAAATAGTACAAAAGTGGTGGCAGATCTACACACAAGTTTGTATAAAAGGTTTCCAGATGTCTAAAATGAAGTCCTGTGCAATTGTGGTCTATATGACATGCTGTCAGGTCTCGAACCTTGAGCCAATAAATGGACTCTGTCTTGTTGATCAGCAGCGTTTACTGATTCAGTATTGAAGCACCACAGCTTGGCAAAGCCAGTTCTGACAAACCTGGCCTTTGCCATCCCCTTTATCCCATTGCAAATCCCCCCTCCCACTTTCCCAAGAAATTGTGGAAAACAGTCCCCAGAGCAGGCGCCCCAAGGTCGGCAGTAGATAGCATGAGAGAGCCACCTGGCTTCCTGCCCCCATGAGAGAATGGATGCATCTCCATTTCTCATGGGACCAGGGTGTCAGGGGAAACCTAGTTATGTACAAAGTGTGTGAAGCCATAACGTAAAGATCAAGGAAAGAATGCAGGAAAGGTGCCGGAAAGGAAATAAGATGGCCTGTTGCTGCCTCAATGCATAGTTTGGGCTCAGGTGCGGGGCACGACTCAGGGACCCCAGAGGCAAAGGACTGCAAAGAAAAGTCCCACAAACCAAGACTTACTCAGAAACCCAGTGGGTGGACTAACTCTGTGGGTGTCAGGAGTGACGCTTAGTAAATATGATAAAATAAACTAGAGCACCCCTGTTATGGGCTCCAGAAGGGAGGAGGGAGGTACAGAGGCCATGGGCAAGGCATAGCTCCAAGTGGGGGGGGGGGTGACGCACCGGGCATGCTCCCCTGTGGGGGATGTGTCAAGAGCGTTCCGGGGCAGGGGGCGTTCTGGGGCAGGATGGGGGCAGAGGACGCACCGGGCACTTCCCCTCCTACAACGCCTCTGCTGGCAGGAGACTATTGCCATGGCCTTGAGGCACTTGCTTTCCAAAACAATGTCTTCCACACCTGGTTGTTCCCACATGCCTTGAGAAGGTGGGAGGGGGGAGTGTGGAGGACACAGCAAAAGCCAGGACTCACGGAGCTGGCTTTCTGACTCTGAGTGCCTGTTGCCAACTCAAGAAAAACTTCTGATTTCAAAATCTGGAATCTGCTTATTGGCCTCTGGTCCAGGACCTAATAGCAGGTAGGCAACATTTTGCTTTTTGAGGTACACATTTCAAACCACACACACACAAAAAAAACAGGGACAGGGAATGTTTAGCTAAACAGCAAACACTAAGCAGCTATATCTTTTTCAACAAAAAGAACTAAGTAGAATTGTAACTTGATCGGCCACGTGCTGGACCTGCGGAGCATCCTGAAACAAAGGTGGCCCAGCATGTGGCCGATGAAGTTACAATTCTACTTAGTTCTTTTTGTTGAAAAGGGGATGGACACCGACTTTCTCTGATGCAGAATCACCTAACCTCCCCCCCCCCCCAAATTCTTTTGTGACTTGTCTGATTTCACTGCTTGTGATGGTGCTGCCTGCATTTTTGGAGACCCTGGCGAATGTCTGCTTCTAGTGCTTTTGAAAACGGATGGTGCGCCAACTCGGCAGCTTTGCCTCTAGGGAGGGAAGAAGAGGCGAATTAGGAGAGAACATAAAACTTGGCACCCATTTCTTCCTCGATGGTGAGGTAAGCATGCTGCGGTGCTGGCTTTTGCTTATTATGTAACTGCTTAAAGACCCTCCAGAGATGGCAAAGACCTTCAGCAAAGACAAGAAGGCAGCAACTTCCCGAAAGGACACCCCCCACTCCACACACGCACGCACCTCCCCACAAGCAAGAATTTCTGGAAAGATGAATTACGCACAGCTAAGAATGCTAACACAATTGAATGTGTTCTCTTAGTAAAGGGATGTTTCAGCTGCTAGATGCTGCGCTATTCTTGGGACTCTGCTTATTAGTGGTCATTTTCCTGGGTGTTTGTTGTTCCTGAATGAAATGCTCATTGTTCTCACAAGTTTGCCTCTTTCCCTTCCCCAGAAAAGCATTCATGAAAATTTCCCTGTTATCCTTGACAAACCTGTGAATATGTGTGCTTGGCCCACTCAGCGTGTTTCATGCCAGATAATGCCAGATACAATTTACAGAATTTCCTGTCACAATATATACCGTGTTTCCCCAAAAATAAGACAGTGTCTTATATTAATTTCTGCTCCCAAAGATGCGCTATGTCTAATTTTCAGGGGATGTCTTATATTTCTGTATTCTGTTCGTCAGGCATGCTTCCAAACAAAAACTTTGCTACATCTTACTTTCGGGGGATGCCTTATATTTCGCACTTCAGCAAAACCTCTACTAGGTCTTATTTTCAGGGGATGTCTTATATTCGGGGAAACAGGGTAGCATTAGTAACTAGTTTAGATGGCTCTTAGGAGACCAGAAGATGTCCTTTAATGGTTATTAGGAATGGTGACAAAACAGAACCTAAGCCTCTTGGAAATTCCTAGCTGGCTTTTCAGTTCCCCTTCAGGTAAAATCGGTGGGGAAAGAGGAACCCTGAGGGTACAGCCCCCCAGCACCCTGTTTCTCACAGTAGCCTATCAGATGCTCCCAGAAGGCCCTTCCCCCCACCCCACACACAATGGCACAGGGGCCAAAGTTTCCTGTACTGTAATCAGATGTGCTCTGCATCTAAACATGGAGGTTCCACCAGAGGGGTCACATGTCCCTGGGCGCATGCCAGCTGGTCAGCGATTCTCCACCCCCATGCCCCTCCCCTTGGCCCTGCCCCACCAGGCTGCTCCTTCAGCCAGCAGAGGCTCTGCCTGGAGGAGCAGCCTGGCGGGGCGCAGCCGAAAGGCGGCCCGTGGCAGACTCCTGCCAGATAAAGTAAGTGGGGCGCGGGGGCAGCACCCAGAGCAGGTGTTGCCCTGGGCGGCATCCCCCCCACCCCGCCTCTGGGTTCCACTAAGCTGTCCTAGCTAATAGTTACTGGTGGGCCTTGCCATCCCTGAGTTTGCCAAATCCCCTTTTTCAAACCACCTAAGAGAAAGGAGCGTGTCCTGAGAGTCGCTCTGCGGGAGACGTTGCTAGCCTTATTGCCACCGTCTTCTTTGTTTCTCTAAAAACTCCGCCTAGTTCACCTCAGCAGCAACCTCCAGATTTGCAATTCAGTTTTAGCTCCTCCGTGTGAGTAGAATTCTGCAGGGGTAGTTTCGCCTTTCTCAAATCTGAGTGTATTATTATAAGCACCAATTTGTGTTTATAAGTCCAAAGCCTTCCTCTGACTGACTGTCACCTTGTTTGCAAATGCATCCACACTAAAAGACAGCAGCACAGGATTTCTGCACCTGCATTAAGACAATCACCTTCCCGTGGGTCGGCTTTGTCAGTGAACACCCTGCCAGCCGTCACAGCACACCTCCAGGTCACGGAATTATGTCCAATTTCATATGCACACCAGAGCAGCTACGGATCGGACAGGGCGGGGGCACCAGTACTGCAAGGGGAACCTCTGTCCTCTCTCCCAGAGCTTAGCTGAAGTCACCTTAATGCAAATGGTTGCAAAGATGGGAATGAAGGGTGCTTGAAGGAAGATGTCAATCTTAGGAGACATGCATCCAGATACAGGGAAGGGCGTGGGGAAAGAGTGCAGAGGGAAAACACTTTGCGGAGGCAGCAATTTCCCTCTTCTTCTCCCAGAGAAAAGTCGCCTTTTGTCTCTTTGAATATGCAGTGCCCCCCTCCCCCAGTCTTCAATTCCTTCTGACAGCTGTGTCTGAGGTCAGGAGAAAATTGGCCGCCTTCATTCTGAAGGTGCAGTGGGAAGGATGAGGCAGATGGTGACAGAACAGCAGTCCTTAATGCAAAACACCAGCAGCACAGAGGGGAGGGTGGGCACCGGGAGCCCAAGAGGGAGAAAAGGTGCTAGATCTCCCTGTGGGGTGATGGAATAGGGCAGTGGCGGCGAACCTATGGCACGGGTGCCAGAGGTGGCACTCAGAGCCCTCTCTGTGGGCACATATCTAGGCTGGCCTGGGCCACTGGACTTGATTATTAGCATTAAACCTAAGGCCTAGTTTTGGGGAAGCAGTGTAGGTAACCCTGTTAAGCGCTGTTAAACCCCACTGATTTTCATGCGAAGAACTAAAGCGTGATCCTTTACCTGGGAGTAAGCTTGGTTGCTGGCAATGGGGCCTGCTTCTGAGTAAATCCTCCTTGGGTCGTGATTCACCCGTTGGAAGAGTTGCACGGTTGCTTCAAAGCAAAGCCACCGACTACCACCAAGCTTACTCCCGAGTAACAAACGCCTCGGAACCAACCGTTTTTTCTAAACTAAAACCTCAGTATTCAGGTTAAATTGCCGTGTTGGCACTTTGCGATAAATAAGTGGGTTTTTGGGTTGCAATCTGGGCACTCGGTCTCGAAAAGGTTCGCCGTCACTGGAATAGGGAAACCAGTGGCAGAAGAACTGAGAACCAGCAGGTGGTATAAAGGGGGCACAGGGCAGAACAGGACCCGTCCTTCAGTGACACCCTTAAAGTTTCTACCAATTCTTGCTATGCCATTAACGTCTCCATCGCTCATACTCATCCCCTTAAAGGGCTCCTTCCACAACTCTCAAAGTATCACAATAAGACAGTTAGAAATAAATGAACAACACCATGGAAAGCAAAGAAGACAACTTTCTCTTCAGAACCTTTGTGAAAGAACCCGTCCTTTCCCTTTCAAGTGATAGAAACAGAGCAGGGCGTTGTTTCAGTGAGCAAAACCAAGGGAGGTTTGAAGGCTTAAGCCACTTTTCCCTCTTCCTGTGGGCCCCAATCCACAGCAGGGCCAAACAGGCTTGCAGTTTGCCTCTGTTGTTTCTTATTTGGCTCTCTGCAGCACAATCAAACCACAGTTACATGAAGCTGCACAGACATGATTGTAAGAAATCTGGACATCCTTTATTCAGCTTCTTCATCATCAGCATCAAATATTTTCTTTAACAGTGTGTGACATATAGTTGCCCTGAACTTATTGCATAACTAAAATAACAAGATAGATGCTCCAAATGTCATTCTGAAATTGTTCATAAACACTATTATAAATCCCAGGAATCAATGAAAGTATATTCAATATCTTTTTTGTGTATTAAATTTCAGAATTTCTGTACTGGTGCACAAGTCCTCCATAGGTGAAAAAGTACCTTTTTTGTTGCATTTCAAATATAAATCTGATGCTCCTGAAATTTTAGCTAACCTCACTGAGATCAGACACCATCCATAACACATTGCTAACAGTTTTTCCTGATTCCTGCAATTAGAGAAATCTTTTCCATATCCTTAAAAGTCCCCCCCCCCCCCAATTTACTCACGGAACTGGCGCCTCTAAATCCCACCTTGAAACCCATCTCTTTTCATAACCCTACCATGTTTGTCATTTTTATGTAGGCCTCAGTACACCTTAGCCAACAATCATTTTGCTTGCCCTTGAGGTGTAAACATCTTTTCCACCTTATTTAGGGGTCTAAATACATTAGCAGTTTCTAGTATATGTTGAATACCATTTCCCAGCTGCAAGTGGGGTTCTGTCTGGGGCAACTTTTCTTGTTATTTCTTCAACTGCCAGTGCATTGTCTCTGTCTTGAAAATCCATAAATTTCCCCAAACCTGCCTTAAACCCCAAGTCAAAGTTCCCAGCTCATAACTTTTCCTAAATTCTAACAAACAGGTTTGTGGCTTCAGTGGGTAACAACTAAACGTAAGATTTCTAACCACTTATCCCAATTTCGAATTAGTGTGTCACTAATAGGATTGGGAAAGATAGAAACCTTTTTGTCATTCACTGGCTGTTGTGGGTTTTCCAGGCTGTGTGGCCATGGTCTGGTAGTTCTTGCTCCTAACAGTTCACCCGCATCTATGGCTGGCATCTTCAGAGACATTTTATTTATTTTAATTTTATTTTATTGGATTTACACCTTGCCCATTCCCAGTCAAGGCCGGGCTCAGGACAGCTTGCAATAAAGTTAAAGCCCAGTCCAGAACATAAGCCAACAAACATTTAAAACTTCACACTCAAAACCTCACATCTAAGTAGAGCACATTCATTCCAATCTAGCCTAAAAGTCCCTATAGCCTAGTGTTTCCCAAGCATTTTGAACTCACAGTACCCTTGACCTCACTCTTCATATCTCACGGTATCCCTCCCATCCCCCCCACTTTCCCCTCCCAGTGCCCCTGCATGCCACCCCCCTTCCCCTCCCAGGCAGAGGCGTTCCTCCCATTGGGCAAAGTGGGCAGTTGCCCTGGGCGCAGCCTTGTGTGGGGGCGTAGGTTCGTTTGTGGGATTTTTTTGTATTTTCAGTGTTTTTTCCATTTCTGGCCTGCAGGGGGCGCAGTTTACAGGCTAGCAGCACCAAAATTTCAGGGATTCTTCAGAAGACTCTCCTGATGATATCACCTAAGTTTGGTGAGGTTTGGTTCAGGGAGTCCAAAGTTATGGACTCCCAAAGGGAGTGCCCCCATCCTCCATTGTTTCCAATGGGAGCTAATAGGAGATGAGGGCTACACCTTTGAGGGTCCATAATTTTGGACCCCCTGAACCAAACTTCACCAAACCTGGGTGGTATCATCAGTAGGGTCTCACCAAGATACTGTGAGATTTTGGTGCTGCTATATTAATAATTGCACCCCTGACAGCAGGCACCCCCTAAATTTCCCCAGATTCTCCTTTTAAATCCACCCCCTTCCTGCCAATGCTTGTTTTCTTTCTTTTATTCTCTCAATGCCTAATAAAGGTTATTATTATTATTATTAAATCCATCCCCTTCAGCATAGATTTAAAGGGAGAATCTGAGGTCCCCAGTTTAAACATTGAAAGTGATGCTGTTTCAGGGTGGGGGAGAATCCACCCCAAAAAGAGCATCACTTTCAATGTCACTTCTAGTTCAGACCCCAGATTCTCCCCTTTCAGGTGGATTTAAAAAGGAGAATCTGGGCTCCCTAGTTTAAACACCATTGAAAATAATGCTGTTTGGGGGTGGATTCCAGCATCACTTGTTTAAACTAGGGAGTCCAGATTCTCCTTTTAAATCCACCTTAAAGGGAGAATCTGGGGTCCCCTGTTTAAATAACATTGAAAGTGATGCTGTTTTCCCCAATTGGGGGGATTGGATACAACACCATAAAATGTTTTCATAGCAGTAATAAAACATTTCAAAAGCATTTTGAAAATGTTTTCAAAAAAATTTCTGCTGTGTTCAGATTTGTGAGTTGGGGCATGTTCTATAATGTGATGGTGACTTTGAAACAACCTGGTGGAAAAAAATCATTGTTTGGTTACCGTGGGAGAGGTTGGCCGCCCCGGGGGGGGGGGGATCAAACTCAGGTTTTGCCCAGGGCTCCAGTTTGCCTAGGTACGCCCCTGCTCCCAGGGGAACCACTGGGGGGGTGCGGGAAGTTGCTGCTGACCTTGCGGCAGGCCCTGCCCCCTGGACAACTCCATGTCCTTGCTGGGGCTGGCAGGAGACACCACAAAAGTGAGGAGGGCTGGTAGTGTTGCCACGATACCCCTGGGACATGCTCACGGCACCCCAGGGTAACATGGAACCCCGGTTGGGAATCGCTGCTCTAGCCTCTATTCCAACAGGAGCTATTCTCAATTCGTCAGGAGGTGGAAGGGGCCAAGGGGCCTGCAGTTGATAGCAGGCAGGATAAGGGAGGCCGGATGGTTCAGCGGACTCATAGGTTGAGTGGAACATCTCCGAATTGCAGACCCTGCTTAACTGTTTAAAATCCCACAGAGGCCTGGTGTTGGCTGACAGAATGTTCAAGAAGGACATTGAGAAGCTGGGATGGGTTCAGAAGAGGGCGACCAAAATGGTAAAAGGTCTGGAATCCATGCTCTAATTAAGAGAGACTTGGGGAGCTGGGCATGTTTCAGTCTGGAGAAGAGAAAGTTAAGGGGTGACATGATAGCCATGTTTAAATACTTGAAGGGATGTCATGTTGAAGAGAGAGCGCAAGTTTGTTTTCTGCTGCCTCAGAGACTAGGACAAGGAGTCATGGGTTCAAGGTCAAGAAAAGAGAGCTCACCTAAACATTAGAAAGAACTTTGTGACGGTAAAGGCTGTTCGACAGTGGCGTTTTCCCCAAGTCCAATATATCCTGGGCAGTGGTGGGATCCAAAAATTTTAGTAACAGGTTCCCATAGTGGTGGGATTCAAACTGGCGGAGCACCAATGGGGCTGGCCAGGGCATGATGGGGGCATGGCCGGGCATTCCGGGGCGGGGCATTCATGGGTGGGGCTGTGGCAAGGACGCAGCTGCTGCACTGGTCCTTGGGCGAGAATCAAATGCACGCAGGCGCAGGCTGCCACGCACGCTGGGGCACCTCCTGCTAGACTGCTTCAAGTTCTGCGCGCTACTGCTGAGAGGAGTGGCATAACTAAGGCAAAAACCACGTGGCAAAATCGGCAATTAGTAACCCCCTCTCGGCACACACAAATAATTAGTAACCTACTCTCGGGAACCTGTGAGAACCTGCTGGATCCCACCTCTGATCCTGGGATAAGGAAGTGAATCGTCCCAGTTTGGGCATGAATTCTGCAAGGCTTCCGTGCCTATTTCTGGCCCGCCCTGGGAAATTTGCCTTATCCCGCAGCTTTCAAAAAATGATAAAATCAGCGGTTCTTTTCAAAAAGAACACGCCAATCCCGGACCCGTGCAAACACCGCGGGAGACGGGGCGGTTTATTTTTCCAGCGTCGCCTCCTGCTCCCCTCACCCCTTTGCTGCAGCCAGTCAGAACGTCAGAAAAACGGAATCTACGTAAACTATGTAAATGTACGCAAACTACGTAAATGACGTAAACATAAATATTCATGTGGAAAATGAAAATAAATTGGGGGCTCATGCATAATTCACTGGAGTTCTTCCTCCCGGCCTGACGGGCAGCTGTGCAAAGGGAGAAACCGGGATAAATACACCCTGGAATATATGATCCCAGGTCTACCCCAGGATATTGTGCCTGTGGGGAAAATACCAGTGAAATAGGTTGCCTTGCAGAGTGGTGGAGTCTCCTTCTTTGGAGGGTTTTTAACTGAGGCTGGAAGGCCATCCGTCAAGGGTACTTTGATTGCGTGTGCCTGCATGGCAGGAGGTTGGACTTGATGGCCCTGGTGGTCTCTTCCAACTCTGTGATTCTGTTATTTCACCAGGCTGAAGCTCTGGTCGATGGCAACCTAATTGCGGGGGGGGGGGGGGTTAGGGACCACCAGGATATTACAACTGGGGGATCGGTCTTTCCTCTGTGGGCAATACAGGTAGGTGAAGTGCTGAAGGGATGGGGCTTCTCACATTTTTAAATCTTTTCAGTTAGTTTCTGGAACCAGCAGAGAAGAGGAGCAGTGGAGAACAGCAGTGGGCCAGAAAGGGCTGAGGAGCTCTGATTATTTCTTTACAGAGGGCTTTTCTCAAAGCCACATCTTTTAAACAGTGTATTTTAAACAGGGGGTTTCTCTTTTTTCCTCCTTGTCCTAGGGCTGCTGATTGGTGGAGGCTGCTGAAGGGGTGGGGCTTCTCACATTTGTAAATCTTTTCGGTTAGTGCTGAAGGGGTGGGGCTTCTCACATTTGTAAATCTTTTCAGTTAGTCTCCGGAACCAGCGGCGCGTGCCTAACGGCACATGCAGGTGTTTTACTAAATAAGAACATATTTTAAGGGATAGTAGAAGGTATAGAAACCTTAAGAGGGAGGCACTAATTAAAATCAGTATTTGAATATCTAAACAAAATTAGATATGAAGGCAGGAAGCCAGCAGGGGGATGGGGGCTTTCCAGTGTTTTGCACTGAGTGTCACATGTATGACCATCTCGCCACTAGGGCAGAAGGCATGGGTGTGCCCTCACGGCAAGGAGCTGCGGGCAGTCAAGGAACGTGTGCGGACGCTGGAAGCCAAGGTGGCAGACCCGGCAAAGATGAGAGAGGCAGAGAGGGCAACAAACGAGGCTTTCAGGGACCTTAGCAGCTCGGTCCCACTTCCCAAGGTGACATCTCTTCAGATGTCATGGAGAATGAGAGGCGGGGGGATGGAGGGTGCTAGTCTGAGTGTGGTGGAAGATACCCTTAGATGGGGACCCCTTCCTTAGCTGGTGGTCAGATATCCTCTCGCACTGAGGGTACCCCACGGGGAGGTGGGGGGCTCCTTGTAGTGGGTGATTTGATCATTAGGAATATAGAGAGTTGGGTTTGTGAGAAGCGTGATGACCGCATGGTGACTTGCCTGCCTGGAAAGCGGTAAGGTTAGCGGATGTCACGCTTTGTCTAGATAGGCTGTTAGACAGTGCTGGGGTGGAGTCAGCAGCAGTTGTGGTCCACATTGGTACCAATGACATTGGGAAATGTAGCCGGGAGGTTCTGGAAGCTAAACTTAGGCTGCTAGGGAAAAGGTTAAAATCCAGGACCCCCAAGGTGGCGTTCTCCGAAATGCTACCTGTTCCACGCGCAGGGCGAGCTAGGCAAGCGGAGATACAGGGTCTCAATGCGTGGATGAGAAGGTGGTGTAAGGCAGAGGGTTTCAGCTTTGTCAGGAACTAGGGAACCTTTTGGGATAAGGCAGGCCAAAGAGGGACCAGGCTGCTGGTGCTCAACATTAAAAAGGTGGCAGAACAGCTTTTAAACTGATCCCTGGGGGAAAGCCGACAGGAGCTGAGGTGACTTTGGTTTGGAATACAGAGTCCATGGGGATGCAGACAGAGAGGGAGGTTTTTCTTAGGGAAAAAAAGATGTCTTTTAGAAAATGGAAGTCCAACTTAACTGATGAAGAATACCAGAGAGAACACAAATGGTGGCAAAAGAGAAGCAAGTTAGCTGTAAAGGAGGCAAAAAAGGATTATGAGGAACGCATGGCTGCGAACATCAAGACTAGCAACAAACAGTTCTTCAAGTACATCAAAAGCAGGAAGCCAGCTAGGGAAGCAGTAGGCCCATTAGATGATGAAGGAACAAAAGGTGTGCTAAAAGATGACAGGGAGATTGCAGAGAAGCTGAATGAATTCTTTGCATCTGTCTTCACCCTAGAGGAGGTGAGGAAAATTCCTGCACCTGAACCAAGCTTCTTAGGAGGCGAATCCGAGGAACTAGTGAAGATAGTGGTAGACAAGGAAGAAGTTCTGGCAGCCATTGATAAACTAAATGCTACCAAATCCCCTGGCCCAGATTGCATTCATCCAAGAGTTCTTAAGAGCTCAAGCATGAAATTACTGATGTTCTCACATTAATATTCAACTTATCCCTGAAATCAGGCTCCATCCCTAAAGACTGGAAGATGGCCAATGTCACACCAATCTTTAAGAAAGGGTCTAGGGGGGACCCAGGAAAGTTTGACATCTGTTCCTGGTAAATTAGTAGAATCTATCATTAAAGATAAATTATTAAACATGTAGAAAAGCAAGATCTGCTGAGGAAGAGTCAGCATGGCTTTTGTAGAGGCAAGTCCTGTCTTACAAACTTACTAGAGTTCTTTGAGGGTGTAAACAGACATGTGGATAAGGGGGAACCAGTGGACATTGTCTACTTGGATTTCCAAAAGGCTTTTGAAAAAGTTCCTCACCAGAGACTGCTGAGAAAATCCCAGCAATGAAGGGAATAAGAGGGGAAGTCCTCCTATGGATTAAAAACTGGTTGAGGAACAGGAAACAAAGGGTGGGTATAAATGGGAAGTTCTCACAATGGGAGAGATGTAGGGAGTGGTGTCCCCCAAGGATCCGTTTTGGGACCAGTGCTCTTTAACCTATTCATAAATGACCTGGAAGTAGGGGTGGTGTAGTGTGGTGGCCAAGCTCTTTGCAGATGATACCAAATTATGTAGGGTGGTGAGAACCGGCCAAAGGATTGCGAAGAGCATCCAAGCCAACCTTGATAAATTAGGTGAGTAGGCTAAGAAATGGCAAACGCAGTTCAATGTAGCAAAATGTAAAGTGATGCACATAGGGGCAAAGAATCCAAACTTCACATACACACTACAGGGGTCAGTGCTATCAGTCACAGACCAGGAAAGGGATTTGGGCATCTTAGTGGATAGTTCCATGGGAATGTCAGCTCAATGCATGGCAGCTGGGAAAAGGTAAACTCTATGCTGGGGATAATTAGGAAAGGAATTGATAATAGAACTGCAAAGATTGTCATGCCCTTATATAAAGCAGTGGTGCGACTGCACTTAGAGTACTGTGTTCAGTTCTGGTCGCCACATCTCAAAAAAAGCGACATCGGAGAGATAGAAAAAAGTGCAGAGAAGGGCAACGAGGATGATTGAAGGATTTGAGCACCTTCCTTATGAGGAGAGGCTGCAGCATTTGGGACTCTTTAGTTTGGAGAGGAGACGTCTGAGGGGGGATATTATTGAAGTCTATAAAATTATGCATGGGGTAGAGAATGTTGACAGAGAGAAATTTTTCTCTCTTTCTCACAATACTAGAACCAGGGGGCATCCATTGAAAATGCTGGGGGGAAGAATTAGGACTAATAAAAGCCGGAAACACTTCTTCACGCGAACTTGTGATTGGTGTGTTTGGAATATGCTGCCACAGGAGGTGGTGGTGATGGCATTACTAACCTGGATAGCTTTAAAAGGGGCTTGGACAGATTCATGGAGGAGAAGTCAATCTATGGCTACCAATCTTGATCCTCCTTGATCTCAGATTGCAAATGCCTTAGCAGACCAGGTGCTCGGGAACAGCAGCAGCAGAAGGCCATTGCTTTCACCTCCTGCATGTGAGCTCCCAAAGGCACCTGGTGGGCCACTGCGAGTAGCAGAATGCTGGACTAGATGGACTCTGGTCTGATCCAGCAGGCTAGTTCTTATGTTCTTATGTTCTTATGTGAAGGTGTTACCGCGCTGCCTGGTAACTTTTATTAGCTCCAGAACACCCAGCTCTCGGCAGCACAGGGGAACACAAACGGGCCCAACACAGCGAGTATAAAGAATAAAGAAGGCTTTATTGAGATGCTGACCTGTCATCACCTCCGCTCCACGGCAACTGCGCTGCCTAGCAGCTCTAAAATGTCTTAAATATCCTTTCTCCCATCGGGAGTCCGGGAGAATACAAGACAGCCCACCACCATTCATTAACAAAATACAAAGTAACCAATCATGCATTTGCAACACATGGGAACCAATCAGAGTCTTGGATTTCGTGGCTGGAGTAGGCGATGACGTATGCACTGGCGGGAAGAACACAAAGGGTCCCTTGGGTGTTCAGGGTCAGGAAACGAAACTTGATGACGATGGCCCCCTTATCTGCCTGCTGACGAGATTAGGCAGGGCAAGGCGCTTCTTCCGGGATCCTCTTTTGTCCACGTCCATCAGGAGCTTTACGAGTGAAAGGTAAATATATCTAGGTGGAGCAGGGGTGGGCTCCTGCCTTGAGCCAAGGAGGTTCCATGCAGATGCAAATACAAATTATAACTATAAATCCTATTTCTATCTAATACAAATGGTTCCTACCTATCTAACACAGAAACAAAACGTTGGTTAATCTTTTATTCAGAACAAAAGTCCAGAAGTGGAACAAATTCACTTCTGGCTCCGCTATCAAAGGTATGAGGGCTCCAGACCACTCAAGGCCTTATTACCGTGGTGGCAAACCTTTGGCATTCCATATGTTATGGACTGCAATTCCCATCAGCCCCTGTCAGCATGACCCAGAACTCCATTGGCAACCAGTGCAGCTGGCATAAGATTGGCATGATATGCTCCCTGACCGCTGTACCAGTGAGGAGCCTCCCCACTGCAATCTGAACCAATTTCAACTTCCAGGTCAGCCGGATCAAGGGTAGGCCTGTGTAGAGCCTGCATCAATGTGTTTTTTCTCTGTGGCACAGGGTGGAGTTTTGCTGTTTAGTTTACCACATCCACATACTCAGGAGGGTTAAAATTGCTTCCTGCTCAAATTCCCAAGTAGCATCACATCCTTCCCCAAACCAAAGCAACTGGCTCTCTGCAGCAAAAGCAAACCAATCAAACCACAATTACTGAGACCTCTGCAGATACTTTAAAGAAAGAATTGGACTTCCTTTATTCAGTTTTATAGTGACAACTGACTAGATCACAATGCAAAGCAAAGTTTTAATAACGCTGCAAATCAATGCAGATGTCGTTTTGAAATTACAGAAGTCTGCTTTCATTTGAATGCAGGTGAACATCATGTCATGTGAACATAGGAAACTGCTTCATACAGACTCTGACCAGGGGTGCATCAAGGACAATCTGGTCCACTCGGGCTGAGAGGTCTTTGAATCACCAAGTACCAAACCCTTGTAACTGGAGAGGCCAGGGGCAGAGCGCCCATGGGGATATGACCCCGGGCGCACGCCATCCTGTCACATGGGAGGGAGTAAAATCGCCCCCACACCTCCTCCCCCGTGCCAACTCGACTCGTCAAAGTCAACGTGGGGGAGGAGGGGATGACGCCCGTGGGGGAGCAAAATCGCCCCCACACCCTTCCTCCCCCACGCTGACGGGGCTTCTCCGAGCCACATCGATGCAGGGGAGGAGGGCTGTGCCATGTGGGGGGGGTGATTTTGCACTCCCCCGCGCTAAGTCGGCATGGAGGGAAGGAGAGTATGGCGCCCGTGGGGGGGAAATCGCCCCACAGCCTCTTCTCCACCATGCTGACGTGGCTCGTCTGAGTCGGCACAGCACCCATGGGGGAGGGATGCAAAATTGCCCCCCACACCTCTTCTTCCCCATGCTGATTTGGCTCGTCAGAGCTGCGTTGGCATGGGGGAGGAGGCGTGTACTGTGTGACGGGGCGATTTTGCACCTCCCCCGAACCGACTCGGCTCGTCTGAGCTGGATCGGTGCAGGGGGAGGGGGGAAGTCGGGCACCATTGCCCCTGGCGCAATTTTCTTCCGCTACGCCTCTGGGAGAGGCCGGTTACTGAACCTGGGATCTTCTGCAGGCAAAGTGGACCTTCTGCCTCTCAGCCACAGTCCCTCCCCCTTGAACTGGAGGTCTTGCTTGATAAGCCTGGTGAACCATCCAAGCGAGTCGTGGCTTCGTTGCTGTGGCCACCTGATTGGATGATGGAGTTGAGCCACGGTGACTCCATTTTGAAATCTCCTCTGGGGAGCAGCCTGATTTTCCACCTGGGCGTTGCTGTTCTCCTGAATCCTCAGGAAGGCTCACTCTTGGGCAGGGGCGTTAAACGTGCGGCCTGAGGTCTGGATTCAGCCCCTTGAGGAGGCTTATCAGGCCCATGAGCCAGATGAGGCAACCGGCCCCCGGCCCCATCTGACCTGATTGGAAGTGGGAAGGGGGCCTTGCTTCAGTTGGCTCGGAGATCCAATAAACCCGAGGTGGCGAACCTTTGGCACTCCAGATGTTATGGACTACAATTCCCATCAGCCCAGGTGGCTGATGGGAATTGTAGTCCATAACATCTGGAGTGCCAAAGGTTCGCCACCACTGCAATAAACCCTCTTAAGGCAGCCACCCCACCCCTCTGCGAGCTCACCAGTCCAGACACCGCCCCCCCCCCCAGTGCCATCTTGGGGCCAGCCAAGGCAGCAACCACCCCCATGAGGCCCAGCCCGACCAAGTCATATTTAAGTCATATCCAGCCTTCATAACAAATGAGTTTGAGACCCCTGCTCTAGAGTGTAGTGCAGTGATGGCGAACCTATGGCACGGGTGCCAGAGGTGGCACTTGGAGCCCTCTCTGTGGGCACGTGCACACAGAGTTCATCGTGGGGGGGTGGAAAATCACCCCCCCACACACACACACACACACACACCGAGGCTGGCCTGGCCACTGAGCACGACGTGCGCATACCGCGGTGAGCAGGGAGGACTCGGCTGGCGGGCCTGGTGCCTGTGCTCCAGGTGGCTGTTGCCCGAGGGTGGGGGGGGGGCGCAGAAGAGGCAGAGATGCTAGAGCGGCACAGAGCAGTGCGCGCAGGACTTGCTGGAGGCTAGAGCAGGCTGGCCCCTGCTTGAGCAGGTGGGGCGGAGGAAGAGGGAGCCAACCGGTTGGCACTTTGCGATAAATAAGTGGGGTTTGGGTTGCAATTTCGGCACTCGGTCTCAAAAAGGTTTGCCATCACTGGTGTAGTGAGTGCCGTGTTCTCTCTGCATTTGCCCAAAGCCCAGTATCATTTCTTTTCTAATTTGCAGTTGTAATATTCTGAGTTTGGCCAATGTAATTGTCATGAATGAGCAGCCAGGGAGCCAATAAAACAACATGAATGCTTCTTAATACTTGCAGATGGTTTTCTGAATGGGAAAATCACCTGCGGGGGGTGGGGGGGGGGAGTCAAGGGTGAGTACTCTGCAGCCGTATGCGTGCCAGCATTAGTGCGCGCGTAAAGGGAAAGCTGACAGTTTTGCTGTTTGCTGAGGCTGGGAAGAGCAGGAGGTGGCTGAACCTTCCCCATGGGCACGGCTGCTCTCTCGCTGGGCCTCCACGATCCGCTTAGAAGAGTCAACTTGCTTCCGACATCCTCCGTGTCATTATGTCATTAAAGGTCAAATATTAGAAAGACACCACTAGGCTAGATCCAGCGAATGGGGAGTAAGTAACATTATGTACTGTATGGGAACTAAACTTTCTGGTCTATTTAAAGATTAAAGCAGTAATGGGTTCTAAACTGGCAGTCCCTAGAAGGTATTTGTTTTTAACGACATCGCTGCAGAACCAGGGCTGTCACCAGACTCTCTCTTTCCCCCTTCCCTGAGCAATGGGAGTGTGACCCAAGAAATTCATGATCAAGATGATTTCCTGCAGTTTCATTTGAAAGAACTCCAAAGCCAAAGTGAACTGGAGAAGGGACATTAAAGTGAGCGAGCACAAACGCCAAACACGCCCCGGGTCCTTGTAACCCACCAGTTTTTCTCTTGGCGCTTACCTAATTCTCCTCTTTTTTTGCAGCCTCTGTCCCCGCATGGGCCCCACCATCCCTGGCGTTTGCTTTTCAGATGCCAAGAGACCCGGCCTCCCGTTCTCACCAGCAGAAATGCGTGTGGGGTACAACTCACCATTTCCCCAATCAAAACAGCCCCCTCCCCACCCCAAAGCTTCGATTTGCTCCCCAAAGGGAAACATGCCGGTCTGCATGGAAATATCTACCTCCCTCCCTAGGCAGAGAGCCAATTCAGGGATGGCATTTAGATTGGGGAAAACATCAAAAGGAGAAATAATCAATAATCTCCTTCCCCAGAGCTGTCCCTCCAGTCTTATTTGCCCCCTTCGGGTGGCCAGATCCAGGTTGGGAAATATCTGGGAATTCAGGGATAAAGTCTGTGGTTTGCTTAATTTTTGTCATTTTCATGGATGATTCTTTGGTTCGTTCACGTGTTTCATACAGACACACTATTATTGTTATGCGATTGATTTGCCTTCAACAGGTATAGAGCATTTGTAAGCACTAGACTCCAAAATAACACTGTAAACACATTTTTTTTCCCCTAGAAAAATGTGGTGTGGGAAAGAAAGCACGGGGCACGAATAAAGTCACAGGTTTATCACAAAAGAGAGATAAAACTGAAATGTGCGTAAAAGGCCACCACAGCCAATTCAGGGTGACCCCTCGCAGGGTTTTCAAAACAAGAGACGTTCAGAGGTGGTTTGCCATTGCCTGCCTCTGCATCACACAACTGGAGTTCCTTGCAGGGCTCCCATACAAATACTTGCCAGGGCTGGGGCCGAGAGTGTCTGACTGGCACAAGTTGGGATTATAACCTGGGCTTCCCAGTCCCTGGCCCGCCTTAAGCACTACGCCACACTGGTTCTCTCAAAATTAAAATAGGGGTGTTTAAATGGCACCTCTGCATGTTGGCATCACCCAGAGGCATAGGGGGGAATGGCGCCCAGGGCAACACCCCACCCCACCCTGCATCCCACCCTGCACCCCACTCACCTTAGCTGGTGGGAGCCTGCTGCGGACTGCCCCTTGACCCAGCCCTGCCAGGCTGCTCTTTTAGCAGGGTGGAGCTGAGGGGATGGGTGTGGGGGCAATTCTGCACCCCCACACGACAAGCTGGTGTGCACCTAGGGACATGTGGGGCCCCTGGCATCACCCCTTCTTCTCAGCTGTATTGTTTTAATGTGAAGAATGCAGAGGTAACATGAAAAAGACTTGTGGAATGCCCCAAAGCCAGAGCAAAGCCCAGCTTTCTCCTACACACTGGCACACACCACTTGGCATTACCTGACCAGTTTGCCATGCCTTCTCCATGCTTTGGGTCCAGAGTCCACACCCTGTGTAAGCATCACACGTGGCTCAGAATCTCTTCAGTTCCCCTGCATGCGTTGCCTGATATGGATTGCAACAGCAGCACACGTGGAAAAGGAGCTGCAGAGTTCCCACCCTGCCATTGGTTTGACCTGACCTGAAACAGTCCTGGGGGGCGTGGGGGAAGGAACAGGACTCACTGGGGGAACCCACATGCTTCAAAGCTGCAGATGCTCCGGGGGTACGAAAGGAAGGGAAGAATTCTTAGATCTTAACTGAATGTGATGTTTAACGTGTGATGCCACAAGAACTGGCTGTCAGATGGCCGCTGCAATTTCCCCATGAGAGCTCAATCCTCAAGTTTCGCAAGAACCTGATTGAATCAGGACCACGGCCCCAGCATCGTTTTCCTGATCTGAAACAACCCTGGGATACTATGTGCCTATTGGGGGGGGGGGGTCTATATGTGCACCATTCAGTACATCTGGAAGTAAATCCCCAGGGGATGGTTCAGGTTTGGAAAATGGCAGGGGAAAGGGGGCAACTGAAACTCTCCCCCCCTTCCACGGTCCTGATAACAATCGATTTGGGGTGTTGTGGGGTTTCCGGGCTATATGGTCGTGTTCTAGTAGCATTTTCTCCTGATGTTTTGCCTGCATCTGTGGCTGGCATCTTCAGAGGATCTTCAGAGGTTGCTAGCCACAGAGGCAGGCAAAATGTCAGGAGAAAATGCTACTAGAACACAGCCGTACAGCCTGGAAACCCCACAACACCCCAGTGATTCCAGCCGTGAACGCCTTCAACAATACACTGAACAATCGATTTCCTGTGGCACTTGGAAACCGAGTTCCCACGGGGAACTTGCCGCTGAAGTCAGGCTGTATGAATCCCAGTGGCGGTCATGTGTCAAACATCATATTTAGCTTGGCCATTAGTTGTCTTCTTAGCAGATCTGCAGAACTTTTGGCAAGAAACAGAGATGCTTGAATGGACTGCCATGACAGCATCTCCAAATCAAGTTCCCTTCTCTAAAAAAATTCTCTCTGCTTTTGCCTTCAGCCGTCTTTCCTCTTCCCTCCCTCCCCACTTCCTTCAGCTTTTTACTAACAAAAGAGTCATGATTCATACAGCAAGTGGATGCTTAATGCTTAAAACCACCAGCCTCATTAAAGAGTGAGGAGGCTCGGTCACCCCACTGTCGCAATGTGCCCGGGTGACACGGCAGTCACGGCAGAGGAAATTCCCCGTCGGAGCCAGGTCTCGCTGCTTGCCCCTCCGGAAATGGGAGCTGCTTATTGTTGCATTAAATAAAAGATTCAGCTGTAGCAGTGCATCTGCTACCTGACCCTCCGTTATTATTTCACAGTGCAAGCACACCACGGGGTAATTTATCAATTTTGCATTCTGCATAACTGCCTGGTAAAATAATCGCCTGGGGCTTAATATCTACCTGTTCACCTTAAAGCAAGGCCCTGCGGGGTCCCCCCCATCTTTTTTAAAAAACCTCTTTCATATAAAAATATCAATGTGAACAGCTTAATTAATCAAATCAATAAATTTAGATAGCATTCAATGTTGCCAGGAAACCTAAACCTCTCCCAAAATGTCATTACAATCGTATTAGTCAAACTGTCTTCCCAAAGTACCTGATCATGTAGGTCAACTTCTTTGTATTAGTCATATATCCCACATTTATAAAAGTCACCAAGGAAGAGAATGATCCTCAGCTGCTTAATCCAGGACAACTGGGGAGCAACTCAGAATGGGGGAGATCAAATACGCATGACTGTAGTCATGAAGAGACCAACTCAGAGCACATTTGTCCATCAGTGGCTACTGGCCCTGATGACAGAATAGAACAGTGATGGCGAACCTGTGGCACGGATGCCAGAGGTGGCACTCAAAGCCCTCTTTGTGGGCACGCGCAAACAGAGTTCGTCATGTGGAGGTGGGAATGCCCCCCCTAGGCTGGCCTGGGCCGCTTGGAAACCGATTATTAGCGATGCGTAAACCTTAGTTTTTGCGGGAAGCTTAGTGTAGGCAACCCTGTTAAGTGCCAAGGTTAAACCCCACTGATTTTCCATTACCAAAGTTGAACTAAAGTGTGATCCTTTACCCGTGGAGTAGAAAGCAGTTGGTTGCTGGCAATGGGGCTTTGCCTCCCAGGGTCATGTTGTTCACCCGTTCGAAGAGTTGCATAGTTGCTTCAAAGCAAAGCCAACAACTACCATCGAAGCTTACTCCCGAGTGCTTTAGCCTCAAAGCCAAACATTTTTCTAAAACTGGAAAACCTTATCCAGGGGGCTAAATTTCCGTGTTGGCACTTTGCAATAAATAAGTGGGTTTTCGGTTGCAATTTGGGCACTCTTTCTCAAAAAGGTTCGCCATCACTGGAATAGAACCTCCATGGAAGAGGCAGTATCTCTGAATACTAACTTCTGGGCCTTCTGGGGTATCTGGTTAACTACTTGGGAAATAGATGCTGAAGACAGCATGGTATAGTGGTTTGAAGGTGTTAGCCTAGTGGTGGCGAACCTTTGGCACTCCAGATGTTATGGATTACAATTCCCATCAGTCCCTCCCAGCATGACCAATTGGCCATGCTGGGAGGGGAGGCAATCATGGCCGGAATTTGGTAGTCCATAACTTATCTGGAGTGCAAAAGTTCGCCTCCACTGCGCAAACTATCAGGAGGGGCAGGTTCAAATCTCTGCATTGCCATGGGAGCTTGCTGTATGATCTTGGGCCAGTCACATAACCTCAGAATAGCCTACAACATGGGGCTGCTGTAGTGAGGATAAAATGGATGAAAGGCAACTTGGGTCTCCACTGGGGAAATAGGTGGGATACAAAATGAAGTCAGTGTAACTTCAGCTTATGGGTTCTGTGGGGCAGAATTTGGAAGGAGTTTGCAACCACTAAATTTTAAACAAAAGGGTTTATTTTTCTTAACATATAACATCAAACATTAACATTTAACATAACACTTCAAAGTCCTGTTAAGTTTCATTTCAAGTCCTTCTATTTACAGTCTTGTAATGCCAAGTCCATTTCTTCCTGCAAGTGGTTGGCTCATGAAACTCCAGAAGCTTGGTGTACTGGATTCAAGATGATGAAGGTTCCCAAAAGAACTCTCACCATTCACTCACAAAAACACTGAAATAATAAATTCGATGTCGATTTCGAATACCTTTAATGGCATATAAATAGTTTAAGATTAACTTAACAAGATAATAACAGCCTTTACAACTTTACAACTGACGAGTTAAAATAACACCATTTAAAAATTTAGCCACCGCTTCCAACAGCTCGTAGTTGTGGCTGTTAAATAATAAATTCTAACATTTACAGTATAGCCAAATTAAGCATCTCCCTTCCCACTAGTTCCCCACAACATTGCAGTTACCTTAAACAAGGTGTTAAGAGTTTATAATAATCTATCCAGGTTGGTCCCAGCCTGGTAGCCTCGCTTCCTCCAACCTCACGAGTCCTGCAGCCTTCTGTTCCCTTCAGACGCCACCCTTTTCTGGGTCATCCCGTTCTTAACATAGCGGTTACATAAGCAAATAGGAAAAAATGAGTGGATCATTAGTCTGGACCCGACATGCTAAATGGCCTCGCAGGGTGGTTGGTGTGAGGAGGAAATAGAGGAATGGATAACGAGATAAGCTGCTTTGGGTCCCCATTGGAGAGAACGGTAGAATATAAATTAAGTAAATAAATATTGCGTGATTTCTTGTCTGATCACAGCAAACAGACTTATCCCTATTTGTACTAAACATTTGGACCTAACCCCCCCCCCCTTTGCTCCCTCCCCTTAATTTCCACTGCATGATGAGGTCCCAGCTGCTCTGCCTCCGCAGCCGTGGGGGTCTCCGGCTGGCGTGCTGCTTGCGAGCCCCTCCTTTTTCAGACTTCGTTTCTCCCCCCCCCCCATCATGTTGCAGCTGACTTGGGGTGAGCCCTCACAAGGTGTTCAAGGCAGGAGACAGGCAGAGCCGGTTTGCCATTGTCTGTCCCTGCACAGCAGAGGCATACCGGCAACAAACGGCGCCCATGGCAAATCCCCAGCCCCTGTGCCCTTCGTGCCCCCCTTCCCGCAATCATTGAGGGGCTCCCCTCGGCAGGCTCCCAGCCTGGCAGTGGCTGCAGCTGCCCATCATCTCCCCGCCTCAATCAGAGGCCAGACCTGCCTCACTTGAGGGTCTTGAACGAGGCAGGTGCTGCCTCCGATCGAGGTGGGGGGGCCGTGGGCCTGCCGCAAGTCCGTCGAGGGGTGCCCCCTGACAGGCTCCCAGCCCGGTGCCAGCTGCTGCTTCCCCCCACCCCTCGATCGGTGGCCGTGCCCCTCTCGCTTGAGGCCCCCCCAGATGGAGGTGGGGGCCGGCAGGTGGGGTGTCTTTGCCAGCAGCCGTGCCTCCTCCCCTCACCTCCGCACTCCCGCTGCCCACCGGCAACCGGCTTTGTTGACCCCAGCACTGAGGAGCAAGCGGGGAGGGGCTGACCGCAGGCTGCCCCCCAAGGCGCCCCTTCCCACAGCGCCTCACAGCAGTCTGAGGGGAGCCCTGGCATGGCCTGAGGGAGGCCAGGGAGACAGCCGGTGAGCAGGCGACACACGGATGGGCAGCTTGGACTGGGGTGGAGAGGGTGCAGCGGGGGGGGGAGGATTTTGTGGGGCTCCCACATGACTGAATGGGCTGCGCCCAAGGACATGTGACACCACATGTCCCCGTGGCCAGTACGCCTCTGCTGCACAGTGGCCTGGGGCTTCCTTAGTGGTCTCCCACCCAAACACTGGCCAGGGCTGACCCTGTGTAGCTTTTGAGACCTACTGAGCTTGGCATCGCCAGGGCCATCCAGGTCGGGAGGCCTGTTGCCAACTGGAGATCGAGTATCCTGGGAGCCAAGCAGGGGAGGGGCCACGTCCAGAGATTCTCCTCCATTGATGGCTTCAGTTCAGGGTCTGGAAATTTCTCAAGATTTCAGGATGGATCCCGGGGTGGGGGTGTGTGTGTGTTCAGGAACGGGAGAGACCTCCTCCGCTGGTTCTGGTGCCACAGAGTCCACCCTCCAAAGCAGCCATTGTCTCCATTTCAATATCAGTTGTTTTCCTGAGCGATCTCCAGGCCTTACCTGGAAGTTGGCAACCTTACTTTACTTTAAAGAAAACTAGCTTGAGACCTATAACAAAAGAATACTGATTTTCTTCAATGGCTAATTATCAGGCAAGAGACTCCTGGCCCGTTTTCCATGCTATTGTTCAGGGACCCATCAGAGCTTGGAGGCAGCCCCCTTCCAACTAAAGGGGAGGACTATCCTTGTGAAGAAAGAGCAAGAGATAGACAACGCAAGGCATAAACTAGCTGAAAGTGAAGCTCCAGGGGTTGCAGGATCTCTCTCCTTCGGAGGATATCATTGGCGGGGGGGGGGGGGGGTTGATTTGTTTCCTGTAAGAATATCCCTCTGGTTCCACCTGTGCTGTATTTATATATGCACAAAGCATATATTACAAAAGTCCCATCAATCTATGGAGTTCCAAAGGAAATCAAGCTCTGAAGGTTCTGCCTTTGGAGTTTCTCATCATGCAGAAAAGTGGAGAACATGAAACAGTTAAAATCATTCTAGAAGGTTTTTGAAAAATGTTCAGCACATTTGACATACGTTATTGCATGAAGCCAAACCTGTGTGGCAGGGTTCCCCAACCTGCCAAGTGTATTTAGGAAGTGGGTGGAAACAGGTAGGGCTTTTGTCCAGTAAGGCTTCTGAGTGATTAGTGGAGATCTGATGGACAGATCTGTGCAGATTTTTAAACAAGAAGCTGCTGCAGATTTTGGTGGCACCGGCCGGCACAGCAGAAGCGTCTCCGCTGTTGTTTTGCAGCTGGCTCCACCTCCTGCACCAGCCATTTTGCGGCAGTCGTTTTCTTGCTGCTGATGCAGAATTCCAACTGTGCCCACAGGCTCAAAAGGGCTGGGGCCCCTGCAGTGCACCCTGACCGGACCACCCAGGCTAGCTCGATGGCATTAGATCTCAGAAGCTAATCAGGGTCAGCCCTGATTAGTATTTGGATGGGAGACCACTCAGAAAGACCAGGCTGTTGCCCAGGGGTAGTCAGTGGCAAATGGTCTCTGTTCGTTTCTTGACTTGAAAAACTTGAGAAGTCACCATAAGTTGGTTGCAACTTGACAGCACTTTTCACTACCACTGATATTGTACAATGGATCAATAACTTGTTATCCCCCTACTGCAGACGGAAAATCAAAGCTGAATTATAGTGCCTGTCAGGACTGCAACTCCCAGCAATCACCAGCTCCCGCCTTCTTGCATTAGAGTGGGAAACCAAGCTGGGGAGCTACGTCAGACCAAAACTATGTAACTCCGTCAGAACCAATGAGAGACCAGGAACTTGGGGGGGTGGGGGGAGCTGATTGGTTACTGTCTGGTTTTGTAAATAGAATAAATATTGGGACTGAGGTCAAGAATCCTCAGTTCCAGCACCTTGTAGCTAGGGTGACAAACCAATAAAGTTCTTCTTTTTACGTTGACTTGGTCTGAGTGGTGTTCAGCCTAACAGTGCCTTGACACAGGTCTCTAGCTAGGTCGTGGTTGAGTTGGAATTTGAACTGGAGGCTTTCCATCCTTCAAGCAACAACAGTATACCATCTCTTTGGGAGGTGATCAATTGGAAAAGGGAGGGCTATGCATGAAGGCACTTGCCATTCCTCTCCTCTTTGTGCCTGATTGGTCATGCATAATTGAAATGAGGGACATCGGTTAGATTGCATTGCCTGTTGTTTGTACCTGCACTGTCTATGGCATCTATTGAGAAGCGATAATGATTGCAAGATTCATGGGGAGACACTAAATGCATGCAGAAACACTAAATAGTAAGTCTCAACTCAAAAATCTGTATTTTCTTAATACAGTGGCAGATGAGTGATAAGGGAAGGGCTGCTGCCAGAAAACTGTCTCATTGGACAGCAAAGCAAAATAATTATGAAAATTGACATATCTGAATTCATTTGGCCACATTTGAACAGCTCAAACAATCATCCCCTTGCAGCTATTGAATAGGGCATCAGCCAAGCTGGGGGAAGGGATGTGTGGACGGGGGCGGGGGTGTGTGTGTCCAAGTATAAATATTTATGGTTAGGGTATAATGCATTATTTCTATAAAGTCCATTCTAATTAGCACAAATAGCTCTCCTTCATAACCCCCCCCCCCCGCCCCCACTTGCTGGCATGGTCTATGCTTGAGTATCTCGTGTGGGAATGTTTCTCCTCACAGGGATATGAATCCGTTACCACTCCTTTGAAGTGATGCTTACAAACCAGCGATCACACCAAAAGACACTTTCAAATGTAATAACAATACTTAGCATTTATAGAGTGCCTTTCAAGTGTTCACGTGCATAATCTCAGTAGCCTTTGTGGCAGCTCCTATGGAGAATTGTATTGCTTGACTTCCCTGCAGTCACCTAGAGGGGCCATGGGGTCGGTTACGATTTGAAAGGAAGCTATCCCGCCTCTTGGTCTTAGCTATACCGAGTGTTATTCACTGCATCTAGGTATCTTCCCATAGGTTCAAAAAGGCCTACGACATGCAGAATTAAACCTTTTGGTCTCTTGGTGAATTTAAAGGCAGCTTATTGCAATTCTGCAGTTCCATGATTTTGAAATGGTACGTTCGCATCACCCCTTTTGCCCCAATGGCCGGGTTGTCTAAAATAAGGCTCGCGCCTGATTATTCAGAGATTCTAATACAAATTAAATCATGCACAGAACATTCCAGAGGCCAAGAAAATGTCAAAATGGTTCATTAACAACTAGCACAAGCTATTGTCCTACGGAAGGCCCAGCGCAGGGAGTTCATCTGGAAGATTTGGGTGTGATCCAAGAGGCCACAATCGTCTTCTTCAGCAGGCAGGAGTTCTTCCCACAAAGGCCCAAAGGGAAATCCTTCTTCTGGCTTCTTTGCCCTGGGAGCAGTTCCCCTTTTCTGCCAGGCAAAGAACCGGGGCAGCCCTGGACTAGGGGCAGCGCCCAGGACAGCCCTCTGGGAGAAGGTTAGGTTTAGCTCACAGTCATTTCTGCTCCTGGTCTCAAGTGGATCAGCTGCAGAGGAAGAAAACTGCTAACTCTTCCCGGTTATCAATCACTTCAACTCTGCCTCTTCTGATGTTTCAATATCCAGCTGTAGGGTTGGCTCCTTCCTAACAGAGTCCTTTGCCAAAGGTCATGAAATTCCATACTGCTGTTATCTTCATTATTTCCCCTTCAGTTAGTACAGTCATAATACCTCTCCAAGACATGGTGGCTCTTCCAATGCATTCTCCATTCGCCTTTGTTTAGCATGCAAACTAGTGACAGCTGGGAGCAGAGCTATAGCTAAATATCTGCTGTCTGCAATTTGAAGCTCTGTTCTCATGCACCACAGTCCAGACCAAAATGGGGGTCCTAAACATGCAACTGTTAAGTGGGGAAGGGGGGGAACTACTGGAAACTCCATTCGTGGAATTATCAGCATTACGTACACATACAGGTCCACTACTTCTTCTACACTAATCTTCTGTTATAATTTCGATGCTTTCATTTTCATTTATATATTATTGTGTAATATTCCAATGAAATTAAAGATTTTATGTATTTAACTTTGCAAGTTTTGTAATAACAACATGTTCAAATATTAATATCAAGATGTTCCACTTATGAAAAGTTCCGTAAGGAAATCTTCAGTCCAGTCCTGACAGGCCTGGTTTAAATAACAAAGATACACTGGACTTCATACTAGTGGGCAGGGATCAGAAAATCACAGGGGAAATGGCTCGCTTTTGCTCATTAATCTGTGGCCGAATTCCCACTGAAAATTCAATCTAGATACAACCAAGTTTCAAAAGAATCGGCACCTTTTCATCCAGGTTCCAACATCCTTACTGCAGCTTGTTTCTAGTGAAGACATCTAGGCCTGCCCATTGGGGGGTACTTGCTGTCAGGGGTGCAATTGTTAAGCTAGCAGCACCAAAATTTCCAAGTATCTTTAGGAGACCCTCCTGATGTTACCACCCATGTTTGGTGAAGTTTGGTTCATGGGGGCCAAAGTTATGGACCCTAAAACGTGTAGCCCCCATCTCCAATTGGAAACAATGGGGGATGGGGGTACCTCTTTTGGGAGTCCACAGCTTTGGACCCCCTGGACCAAACTTCACAAAGCCTGGGTGGCACCAGTAAGAGACTCTTCTGATGATACCACCCAGGTTTGGTGAAGTTTGGTTCATGGGGGCCAAAGTTATGGGCCCTCAAATGGAAAAAGGGCAATGAATGAATGAATAAATAAATGAATATATTTCAAAATGGCATCTCCTGCATTACATGCCAACCTAACCTTCACATGTTTAAAGACTTGGTGATAGGAAGCAACTTGTGTGCATGAGAATTACTTATGGAAAAGTATTATTTTGGTATATTAAACATGCCGGTGTTTTTTCCCCCTCCTTTCTTTCTGTTTCTAGAGAATGAGCTGTGGTTATATCCTATGCACAGTCCTGCTGTCTGTGGCCGTTCTCTTAGCTGTGACTGTCACTGGCGCGATTCTCTTCATGAACCAATACCACACACCCGTCACAGAATCCCCACCCGTCATCAGCACCAATCCGGACGAGGCCAATGCCTTGGTGACCATCGAGAAAGCCGACAGCTCCCGCATCAACATATTCATTGACCCCAATTGCCCAGATCAAGTCAACGACTTAGCCCGTCTGGAAGGCCTCCAATCTTCACTCCTGAGGACTGTGACCGACCACGATGCTGAAACAAAGTCGTCGAAGGGGCAGGAGCGGGCCTTGTTGGTCGGCTTGACGGACGAAGTTTCCAAGTTACTTACCCACGCCACTCAGTTACGAGTGGACTGCGACAGCCTGAAGAAGGGGCACAGTGCCATGGGGCAGGAGCTGAACGCCCTGCAGAGTGAGCAAGGCCGCCTCATACAGGTGAGGAAAGAGCAAGAATGCCAGGGGCGTGTTGGAGAAAGGCACAGATTTCCCCTCCAACTCTGTGGTAGTTTTCTAATAGAAGAGGATAAGCAGCTGGAAGTTCATCTGTAGAGTTTCTCACTCTGGGTTGGGAAATTCCTTGAGATATGGAGATGGAATCTGGAGAGGGCCAGAATCGGGGAGAGGAGGGACCTCAGCAGTGACGTACTGCTAATGGGGACATGGGGTATCCCATGTCCTCCGGGTGCATGCTCCCAACCCCTCCCCCGGCCTCCCTGCAGGACAGCTCCTGCTGTCCCCAAGGCCTGGGGAGGGCAGGAGCCGGCCTGCAGGGAGAGCGGAGATCAGCGGTGGGTGACCCAGGAGCCGGCCTGCTACTGTAGCGCCCATCCAAGCCCTGCCCCTCCCAAGCGCCACCCTTCCCCAGCCTCCCTGCTGGCTACCTGGCTTCCATAAGTGGGACGTGGGAAGCTGGGCAGGGGGGCACAGGAAGGCAGGGGGGCACAGGGAGGCAGTGATGCCCCAGGGCACAATTTAGCCCTGGTGCAGCATTGGTCCACAGCAGGATATAATGCCACACTGGCAACCCTCCAAACAGCCATTTTATCCGGGGGGGGGGGTGTTGATCTCTTTAGATCTGTTATCATTCTGGGAGGTCTCCTGGCTCTACCGGGAGGTTGGCAACCCTGTTTACCACTACTATGGTCCCTGATCTCTGTGCCTCGATTGCAGAAGAGGATCACTGGACAGAGACAAAGGTCCTGTTGCTTTGGCCCTCTTGTACAAAGTTAGGGTCTGAAAAGTAGCTTTGGTGATCACTGCTAAACAAAGTCATGTGGCGTATATTTTCAGTCTTCACATTTTGTTATTTGGCAATTTAATTTAAGCCATCTCCATCCCCACCCATTTTTAATTCAATATAGACATTGTTGAGTTCTTCTGCAATTCCCGCTAGCAACATAATTCTGCTGTTGTCATTTAAGAAAGGGAGATTTTGGAGCATTTATTATTTCCTCCTGGATACAATTTGTGCCACCAGCTGCTCTGTGATTCTGGTTTATAAAATGCTTATAAAATATCAACATCAATTAATGAATTTGTGGCGGGAAGCTGTTACCGCTGCTGCTCGGGTAACATTAAGTGATTTCAGCTCAGGCAACGTAGTGAGGCGCAGGAAGCCGGTGTTCTTCAAAAGCAAAGTATTTTATTCGGAAGTGGTTGCTACAGCTCGGGCAGGGGAATCGCGCTTTCGTAGCCAAGCACTAGAACTTTTATACACACACATCAAAAGGGGCAAGGGGGCAGGTCCCTTACCTTGCAACAATAAGGAAACATCAACACATAAAAGAAAAGGTACCATTACAACTTTGTGAATGGGATCATGAGAACTCACTGTCAGACGTCTTCCCACGAGACTTTACGATAGTGCTGAAATGGAGAGCGGAGAGAGTCCATTCATGAAACTGGGTGAGGCTGTTTAACGCACCCAGGAATCTGGTTATCAGATGGGCTGCTTCCTTGAGTTATGTCCTGAGGCTCCTGCGCCTCAGTCCCGCAACAAAAGAAAGTTCAAATGGTCCAATGGCGATCTTGGCACGTCCTTCAACGGCTGGGATATCTGGGGTGCCGTCATCAGATTCAGTTTGTAAATCCAAAGGGGTCTTTGTTTTCGCTAAAGAGATCTACCGGGTGTTGGTCCAAACTGAATTCCAAGGCTAGCTTCCTTGGCCCTTAATATCAGCTTCTACAAGCTATTGCTTTTACCCATAGATACAGATATCTAAAATAACATTTCTAAACTTAAACATTAGAGGAAATCTTAAAGAACCTCCAATACAGTATAACCACGTATACATATAAGCAAGAGTATCCTAAATTAACAGTAACATCAACTAAAGTATAATTCTAAACATTGGGCAAATAATAAATCCAACACTGAGGGGACTTACATTAAACCTTAAAAGGGATTTAAAAACAAGAAGGAAACCATATAAAACATTGCCACAATCACATACATATATCCTTTCCAAGCCTTATGGAGGCTTCTGGACCACACTGGTCTCTTTGCTCTGATCCTTAGCCAGTGTAGTTCAGCGATTGGCTCAGGAAAATATTTTTCCTATTTTCCTGGTGGTAACAAAGCCATGTTGGTCTGCAGTAGAAGAGCAAGATTAGAGTCCAGTCACACCTTAAAATCCAACAGTTTCCCAGGAAATAAGCTTTTGAGAGTTAAAAGGAAGCTTTCACTGTCCAGCGCTTATACTCTGAAAATCATGTTGGTCTTTAAGCAAGAGCGAGATGGTCCCTCAAAAATAAATTACCCCGTTGATTTATAATTGTATAATGAATGGTGAAATCCACACTAATGAAAATAAATCTCACTGGTGCCTTGTTGGTTTCTCCATTTTTCCATTAGCAATGTGAAGCTTTGCAGTGGCAGCATGTTGTGCTGGTCACAGGAATGAATGATTGAAAGAAGGTAGCCTGGAAGGCCTTCCCATTTGCAGCAAAGCATCAGCAATGGGAAAGTCAAACGACGTACCCTCTCTCTCTGTGTGCTTCTAAAATGGCTGTCCAAGCTCCTTAAAAATTGTTAGGTTAGGTAAAATATTTGCAAAATTGAATGATGTTTGGATGCAAAACACCAAGGTCTCAGGCAGGGTAAAACTAATGAAAACAAATGCAAAAAAAAAACACACATGAAAAAAACAACAGACATGAACTAAAACAACTGGAGAACAGAATTATTAGGGTCTTGAAAATAAAAGGGGATCTAACATTGATGTCAAAAAAGCCACTGAGTATCTGGACCTTCCTTATTGGTTTAGGCTTTTTTCACACCAGTCTCTTAGAACACTTTCAGAATGTTTTTGATCCCTCCGTTTCTGATGTTTGTCCACATTCACTAAGGAGGTCTGTCTCCCTGGGGAAAATGGCTGCTTTGGAGGGCGGGCTCTGGGGCATTATGACTGGCTAGAATCCTTCCTGTTCCCAACCCTGCCCTCCCCAGACTCTATCCCCCAAATCTCCAGGAATTTCCCATCCCAGAGTTGGCAGCCCTTTGGGGTCCAAGAAACCATGCCCCATTCAGATGCAATACTGCGAATGCAACGGGGCAGAGAAAGTCTCAGCCTCTTAACAGGGACATCACAGAGGGGTGAGGATTGCAGCCCCTTTGATTCTGCAATGCTGTGGACTCCCAGCCCTCCTTTCTTGGGTGTTTATTAAATTGGGGCACCTCATGTAGCAAAGGAGAACTGCGCCTTCGGGTTTGCAAAAACCAACAGCCGTTTTAACTTCTATCCCCTTGCAAGAGAGCTGCAAGAAAACGTGGGAGGGTCAAACTGTGGAAAGGGAAGGGAAGGAAAAAAGTAGATTCACGTTTTCCACATGACCTTGAGAACTAATTTGCCAGAAAGGTAGCTAAACACTGGTGAGCCCTCAGGACATTGGCTTACCTTAGTGAACCTCTTCTCATTTTGACTGAAGCCACACAAGGAGGAATTGCAAATTCGGTACTGATGCCTGGGGCAAGGTTAGAGGAAAAGAGAAGAACCATTAATTCCTCACAGCGCAACTAGAACATGCAAACCCCTGAAACAGAATGGATGGTTGATTCTCTGCTCAGTGGTGAGGTGAGGCTTGATTGCATGAGGCTCAACCCCAGAACCTGCTTTCAAATCTAGGAAGCTCTTAGATTTGCTACCAGGTTCTGAGATTGAGCTCTCGTGAACTCTCGCCTGGTTAAGCTTTGGTTGCCGTTCATTCAAGAAGGCCACAAAATCCCCCTTCAGCCTTTTGTACTCTTGCTGTCTGCAGCGTGGTGTGTTCTTCGCAGTGGCGTTTCCCTGCAGTTTTCTCTTCCAAAGGGAAGTTTCCTGCTACAAAGCATCCCTAGACAAGACGAGCCAATCCGCCATTTTGCCCACCTACCGCTTCCTTCCTTGCTTCCTCGCCACCCCATTTGGCATCTTTGGGTGTGTATATTTCCTGTCTTTGATCTGGTGCTATTTTGCTAGATTAAAGATAGCTAGATAGATCTTCACTGCTCATATTGTAACGGTGGAACTGGTGGAGCCCACTTGCCCCTTCCTTGTTTCAGCTGCCGGCCACTTTTGTTTGTTTGCTGACACCCCCCGCCCCCCCGACTTTTGCTGGCATGGTCTTTTGTTCCATTGATAGCCTTGAAAAAAAGAATCCCTTTTGATCCATTTCAACCATTGGAACTGGGGTGGGGAAAGGTAGGGAGGAGCAAGAAAAACCAAAGAGAGAGTCATGCACACCGTCTGCTTCCTTTTCCCTTTTGGAAACTGTGGGGACTCCCTCATCTGTGATGTGGTGAGTTTGGGAGGGGGAAAGTTTGTGCACAATCCAGAATCTGACCCCAAAGTAATGTACACTCACTGCAGAGCAGACCACAAGTCCACCAATGGCCCTCATCTCTAGGGCTGCCAATTGCAGTCTGGGAAATTCTTGGAGATTTGGGAAGAGTGGGGTTTGGAGAAGGGGGAACCATAGTGGGGTATAATGCCCTTGGCCCTTTCCGCACGGGCCATTAACAGCGCCCTGGGGACGGCAAAAACGCCATCTCCAGGGAGCTGTTCGCGCCGCCCTCGCACCTCCCAAGCGGTGCGAAGCTGCCCGAGCAAGGTTTACGTAAAACGGCGGCTTCGAGCCGCTGCTGTGCGAACAGCAGCGGCTCGAAGGCGCCCTCCCTCCCCCTTTTTAACTGTCGACCTACCGTCACTGCGGCCGTCCAGTGCGTCGCCGAGGCCTGGGGACACACACCCCTGCCCTGCAACGCCGGAGCGGTCGCGCAGGGCGGGGGGGGGCGTGTTCCCAGGCCTCGACGAGACGCCAGACGGCCGCAGCAACAGTAGGTCAACCGGGCGATGGCGCTCCACGGTGCCGTCTTCCCGGTTGTTTCTGGGACAGTTTGTGCGAACGGTCCCAGGGGGGTTGGGTCGGCATCGTGTACGCCGACCCAACCCCAATTGTGGCCATGCGGAAACGGCCCTAGAGTCCACCCTCCAAAGCAGGCCACTCTTTCCAAAGGAACTGATCTCTGCCGTCTGGACAACAGGAGATCTCTTGGAAGTTGGCTGCCTATTTTATCTCTCAAGCTGAGAAGAGCTGGCTCTGAGCAGTGCCTGATGGGACAGACCTGCAGGACCATCCCTCGACAGGCACTTCGGCCACTTAATGAAAACTTGCTCGTGGCTCTTTGCCCTAAGGAAGCCTTCAGCCCCGGCCCCCGTCTGGTGGAACGCTCTGCCCAAGGAGACCAGGGCCCTGCGGGATTCCATGCAGCTCTGCAGGGCCTGTTAAGACAGAGGGGATCCATCAGGCATTCAGCTGAGGCAGCAGTGGTTACCTTCTCTGGTTTCCCCCCTTTCTGACCCCACCCCCAACCACCCACTGTTATGAGACACAGGATTGCTTTGTCTGCCCTTTCTTTTAAGACTTACTGGGGCTCAGTGAAGTGTTAGTTTCTTCATCTTGTTTTAGTAGGTGCATGTAAAGTTGTTGGTTTTTTTAATTAACCCATAGTAGATATTTAAAGCTGTTGCATGTATCATGTATATTATGCTGGAAACTGTCCTGAGCCCAAGAGGGGAGGGGTGGTATAGAAATCTAAATAAATAAATAAACAACCTGGGAAAATTCTGCCTGCTACTGTGGGTGGGACTCAGGGTGCCAATTCTTTGAAGACGCAAATCTGACAAGCAGTAAGGCCTAGTGTCCCTGCTCAGAGGCAAAGCACGGCCTAGAGGAGGGGAGCTATACAACTATGTTCATCTCAGGTGCACAGTCACCCCATGTTCTTACAACTCTCACCAAAACATCGTTGAATTATTTTGTGGAACATGTTCTAAATGTGTAATGCCGGACAATAGCCTGTGGGCTGCCAACCAACGCCTCCTGCCATTTTCTCCTGCCTTGGGCTACCAGAGGTCCCAGCAATGTTTTCCTTTTCTGGCCAGGCTTAGAGACTTCCATTTTCTTTTTCACTCTGTCCAGCCACGGTCGTTGAATATGAAATAGCTGTTTCTTTGGTGCCATTGCAAACTTCACTAAGAATTTGCTAGGGATTGTTCCTTCTAAACGATTTCTTATCCTTCCTTCCTGACTCCCTTCTGAACTTTCTCTGAAGTACAGAACCATTTCCTTATTTACATCACTATGTTCTCTTTCTTTCATCTCTCCCTCTCTAACCCTATTTATCTCAGCCAGGTAGATGTACATTTCTAGGAACGTTTTGATGCATCTGAGGGCATTAATCTTTTGTTGGTTTTAACACACTTTTTTCCCCTTATGGAGCTCACAGCGGCTTACAATATTAATTAAATTAGAATTCTTCCCTCTGACAATGGGAGTTGGTGATTTGTTTCAAACATCTCTTGGGCATCAGAGAAAGTAGCATCGGGGCCGTGTGTGTGTGTGTGTGTGTGTGTGTGTGTGTGTGTGTGTGTGTGTGCGTCCGTCCGTCCGTCCGTCCGTCCGTCCGTCCGTCCGTCCGTCCGTCCTCCACATGAGTGGTAGAGTCTTATCTGGTGAGCCAGATTTGTTTCCCTGCTCCTACACATGAAACCTGCTGGGTGACCTTGGGTCAGTCAAGGTTCTCTCAGAACTCTCTCAGCCCCACCTACCTCACAAGGTGTATTGGGGGGGTAGGCAATTTTAAGCTGCTTTGAGACTCCTTATGGGGTATAAAAGCCAACTCTTCTTCACTTCTTCACTTGGGCTACTTTACTTGGGCGAGTCCCACCAAGGGAACTTCTGGTCAAGGACCAGATAAAACTTATTTAAAAGAAAAGACCACCAACCCAGCAACTGATTCACATGTGGCAACACAGCCTTTATGTCCTTTTCTGTTCTTGTGATATTGGAAAAAAGGACATGGAGGTTGTGTTGCTGTGTGTGAATCAGTTGCTGGGTTGGTGGCCTTTTCTTTCAACCAAGTTCTAACGAGGCCTTTGTAAGACTTACTAGCTTGATACAATCACATGGGCTGTGGTCTCAGCTTCCTAATTATTCATGAAATTGCCCATTTTGGAAGTCCAATAAATTGGCATAGTGGTAAGCTACAGGAAGAGGAACCAAAGGCACTGTGTGGTCAATGTATAGCATATGTTGTAAACGTAGTAAGACTTGTCAGAAAATGTTAGTACATATAGGTTGTCAGTGTGTTGGGGGTGCTTAATGTCTAGGCCTTACCATCCCTTGATGGGGCCCTCTGAGTTTTTGACTCTTTCATTTCTTTTCTTGTTCTCTCTGTGCTGGCAACTGTAGACAACAGGGGCATCACTGACCTTCCCTGTGGAGGGGAGTTGGACAGATGGCTCTCTATTGTTCCATAGACCTTGGAAATGGACTTTCGCTTTCTGCCACTTTTCCCGCTTTTAACATGAGGTAGCAAGGAGCAGGGCGGGGAGGGGGGAGTAGACAATAGATTGAATAAAGCTAAGGGGATTTGGGGGAGCGGGTTAGAGCTGGCTTTGCAAAAGCCAGGTGCTCGATGTTCATTTCAGTAAAGGCTGGTAATTGATGAAATCCAGAGTCTGCCATTGAGTGGTATCGTAGACCTTAGGAAAAGTTTGGGTAAAAAAGCTGACCTAATCTCCTCTGTAAAAACTATCAGCAGAGTTTAAAGCAGAGCTACTCTGGTAAGATGAGAAGGTCTAGTAGTCTTCTTGCACTCACTGCAGCCTCCTGCCACTCTTGGAAAAGAATACTCTCCACGCAATATGTTCTTTCCATAGGAAGGTTTTACTTTAGCAGTTGCAAGGTTACACAAGTCTATGCTATACAAGACTATAAAACTATACAGAACTCTTCAGCAAGAACAAAGTTGAACACACACTCTCTGAACTTAGACTCAGAACTTAGCATATACAATGCTTTGCTTTTTATACATTCAACAAGGATACGTTTTCCCTGCCCCGGCAACAGCCTCTCATTGGTCTAGAGAGTCACAGTTGAACTCACCAATCATGTTAAAGGTCAACTGTTGCTACTTCGTCCTAGACTTACTGTCTCTGGCCTTGCTGTTGGCAAACTTCTGCTGATTAGAAGATGAACCTTTTGTGAACCTTTCTTTTTTTATATCATGACAAAAACATCAGCCAAACACCTTGTTTTGTTCAAACCCTTCCAACAAGGAAAGGAAAACATACACCTGAGAAGCAATTTTGTCCCCACAAGATGCTGTCCATTTTTTGTAAATACCAGAAACTGATTAAGTTGCTTGAGGATGTGTCGTCTGAAAAACAACTCCTGGGGACAAAGCAGATGGAGAGGTGCAGACCTTGCAGAGGTTTGGATCCTATTTTATACTGCCGATACATATAACTATTTGTGTTTGGATATTTGGATGATCTAAATACAGCTCTTCAAAAAAGTAATATGCAGTTCCTTTCACTTTTGCCAAGGAGAGCATAAAGCAACTTTAGAACAACTTTGAAAACTCCAGTCAAAGACCCTCCTGACAGCCAAATACTTTGATGTGGTGAATCCTAAGTTTCCTAAGCACAAAAAGCCTCCAAAATCCCTTGGGGCTGGGTGTGCTCACCAGTTTGAGTTTCCTAAAGAATCTGATAGGAAAATCTTTTGTGAAGTCATCAGTAATATCAACAGCAGTTCACATACTTGCCTTTCCTCAGATGTGTTGTCAACAAATGAGAAAAACTGGAAAATTCCATACAGGAGCACTTGCATTGCAGGCTTTTACCCAATTCACTTGGATACCTCTCATCATATGCGAGGGAGAAGAAAGTTAAACTTCCCGCTCTCCAGGATATGGTTGGTCTTCCGAGAGGAAAACAAGGAAACCGTCTGCAGCAGCTGTTACCAGAATTTCCAAAGCTGATTATGTAAGAGGATATTGTGGACCATCAAAAAGGCAAACCAGTGGATTCCAGATCAAATCAAGGCTGAACTCCCCCTAGAACAGTGGTGGCGAACCTTTGGCACTCCAGATGTTATGGACTACAATTCCCATCAGCCCCTGCCAGCATGGCCAATTGGCCATGCTGGCAGGGGCTGATGGGAATTGTAGTCCATAACTTCTGGAGTGCCAAAGGTTCACCACCACGGCCCTAGAAGCTGAAATGAGTAAACTGAGGCTGTCATACTTTGGTCACACCGTGAGAAGACAAGAGTCACTGGGAAAGGCAATAATGCCAGGAAAGGTTGAAGGCAGCAGGTAAAGAGGAAGTCTCAACATGGGATGGAAGCCACGGCCCTCAGTTTGCGAGGCTTGAACAAGGCTGTTAACAATATGCCGAGGTCGTGGACTCATAGAGTTGCCAGGCTCAGAAGAGACTTGATAGCACTTGAAACAAACACGTATCTACTTCATCCTGGACATCCCAAAGGTCGTTCTGATTTGCCTTTGTGGGATAAATCCTTTTCTATGGTTGAGCACGAAGCAAAGTAGGCTCCGTTACATGTCTGTGGACACAAACAAATCTCTTGGGAGATGGATCTAATAGTAAAGCTAATGGATTTAGCAAGATGGCACCGTTTAAAAGAAATACATTATGGTGAATAATCCTAGCAATAGATGCATACAGTGTATTTGATTCTGATTAACATTTTAGTCACTGTGGTAATACATTTATTGCGAATTCATGTGATAAAGATCTGTTTTGTACAGGGTTGCCAAGTGTAGAGATTTGGGGGGCATTGCCAGTGGAGGGGGGGATTGGGGGTCTTCACCTGAAATCTGTGAGTGTCCTGCTAAAATTGCCTTTTGTCTAGGAGGCCTCTGCCATCTGGAGATCAGCTGTCATTTTGGGAAGTCCCCAGGGTTTACCTGTAGACCTTTGCATAACTTGTTTTTGAGCTGTCTTTTTGGACTTGGGCTTTGGCACTTTTAGGCTCCCAGGTTTGGCCTCACCCCTTCCCTGGGTTTACGTCTGAGTCTTTCCCCCACCCTGGGAAATGGAGAAGTCCGTGTCCCTGCCCTGCAGCCCCCTTATTCTGCTGTTCTTCTTTGTGTCCTTTTGGACTGCCCAGTCCTTGTGTGGGACTGCCGGTATTTTCACTGGCCCAACCACTGCAACCGTTCAGTCAGGTCAGCAGTGCCAGACATCTGTACAGCCAGGGGACACAGATTCTACCCAAGCTCCACCCAATCAGATATTTGCCCTTCTCCTACCCACAGCCTGCCAGATCCTCTTTGGCTCCAGGGTGCCAGGCTGTGCTTGGCAGTTGGCAGGAGTTTGGGGGTGGAGACATGACGGGCACCACAGGCATTGTGTGTGCTGTGATGTCACTGCTAGAGAAGAACAGAAATTACATCACGTTGCTCTAGGACAGTGATGGCGAACCTTTTCGAGACCGAGTGCCCAAATTGCAACCCAAAACCCACTTATTTATCGCAAAGTGCCAACACGGCCATTTAACCTGAATGCTGAGGTTTTAGTTTAGAAAAAACGGTTGGCTCCGAGGCGTGCGTTACTCAGGAGTAAGCTTGGTGGTAGTCGGTGGCTTTGCTTTGAAGCAACCGTGCAACTCTTCCAACGGGTGAATCGCGACCCTAGGAGGGTTTACTCAGAAGCAAGCCCCATTGCCAGCAACCAAGCTCACTCCCAGGTAAAGGATCGCGCTTTTGTTCTTCGCATGAAAATCAGTGGGGTTTAACAGTGCTTAACAGGGTTTCCTACACTGCTTCCCCAAAACTTGGTCTTAGGTTTAATGCTAATAATCGAGTACAGTGGCCCAGGCCAGCCTAGATGTGGGGAAGGGCACTCTATTTGCGCATGCCCACAGAGAGGGCTCTGAGTGCCACCTCTGGCACCCGTGCCATAGGTTCGCCACCACTGCTCTAGGAACAGCTGGAACACTCTGATTAAACCCACCACAGTGGGAGCTGTGCAGCCAACCCATGCCCACCTTGGCTCCCCTGCGGCTAGCTCAGCAGAGGGAACCACTGCTTTTAAAATCAAGAGTTGGCACCAGTGTCCCTTTTACTAGTCCTGAATGGAGCAATACCATTGTTTCCAGATCTAGCAAAAGATGCAAGCACAGGCCTTTTGCGACACAATAACAATTATTTTAGATTCAATATTTTGTCCAGCACAGCTAAGATCTTTCTCTCATGTCCTTTCATGCGTGGGGATGAGTAGGTGGAGATCAAGAACCTTTTAAATAAGTTGCTGTCATTTTCTGGGAAGGCCAAAGAGCAGACGTCAGGCCTCTCCACAGCAGGTCACAGCTATTTTTGAACCGCCCAGAAATCTTCTCCGGTGTTTTCCACCCAAATGACAGCCACCGAGACAAAAGGTAGCAGCAGGAACCACGTTCTCTTTTGATGCATACTGGTACTTGACAAGGACTTTCTGCTAGGAGATGAGAGGAATCCCAGAATCATAGAGTTGGAAGAGACCCCAAGGGCCATCCTGTCCAACCCCCTGCAATGCAGGAACACACCATCAAAGATCCTGGGCTCAATTTTAAAAAATCCATCTCATGTAGGACCCTCTTCTGCCAGAAGAGATGGGGGCGGGGGAGGGGGGGCATGGATAAAACTCTACCATTATTTCTAGTTAATAGTTCCTAATGCCAGCTGAAGCTGCTGAAGACGGCTGCTGGAAGTGCCCACAGTGAGGAATGGAGGTGTCGGGAGGTGCCATCAAGCTGCAGGGGACACGCGGCAACCCTGTAGGGCTTTCAAGGCGAGAGCCGTTCAGAGGTGGTTTGCCATGGCCTGCCTCTGTGGGCGCCCCTGGACTTCCTTGATGATCTCCCATTGAAGTACTAGCCAGGGCCAACCCTGTTTAGTTTCTGAGATCTGATGCAATTGGGCTAGTCTGGGCCATCCAAGGAGAAAGTCAAACTAATAATTCTGCACGTTTCCCTCGTCTCTGTGCGATATTTGGGTGTAGCCTCGCATGAGACTGATTCCCTAGCAGGGAGAGAGCACTGGAGGCTTGTGGCACTCGTGTAAGATCTATTTATTTGGAAATATGTGCAAGCTGAACAGCCGGGAGCAGGCTGAGGGAGACGGTTATCTTTTAAAGTTTCCCCCAAAGCGCTTGAAGCCCCTGGCAAGAGAGCCTTTTCTTGGCAGCCCCCTGCCAGCGCCCACCTCTTGATTCTCTGTTGCTGGTTCCATGCAGAACTGCCAGGCCGCTTCCTCCACCTCTCCGCAAGCAGCTTGGATGAATCCAGAGCTAATAGCCACCTGCCATCAAGAGCCATCGATGCTCATTCAAACGAGTGTCTCTCAGCTGTCAGCACCCAACAAAGAAATACCTTCAGCAATTATTAGCTAAACAGAAGCCCAGAGAAAAAGATAATCGCCTGGCTGGATGCAACATGATACTTTTCCTGTTGAAATTAGGAGGAAAGCACGTCACTGACTTGTGAGGTTTTGGTCACTTGGAGAAATGGTCCTTCTTCATCCCAGCTCCATCTCACAGTGGGGTTTGTGAGTCAAGGTGAGCAAAGGTGCTTTTCTCCAGGATAGGTGGAAGTCAGCCTCGTGCTACTTTTCCCACCACAGAGCAACATACATCCACCTAGAGAGCCAGCGTGGTGCAGTGATTAAGAGCAGGTGCACTCTAATCTGGAGAACCGGGTTTGATTCCCTGCTCTGCCACTTGGGCTGTGGAAGCTTATCTGGTGAACTTGATTAGCTGGTGCACTCCAACTCATGCCAGCTGGGTGACCTTGGGCTAGTCACAGTTCTTCAGAGCTCTCTCAGCCCCACCCACCTCACAGAGTGTTTGTTGTGAGGGGGGAAGAGAAAGGAGAGATTGTAAGTCCCTTTGAGTCTCCTTATAGGCGAGAGAGGGGGGGATATAAATACAACTCTTCTTCTGTGCAGAACCCTCCTCAGTGGTGGAAACTGGAACAGTTGGTCCTCTCCTGAGGAGCTGAGTGACATCTCAAACAGGTTTATTGCAGCTTTTACTCTTTCTCATGTGGCCAAAGCCCTCCACATCAGGTGTGAGCACAGAAGAAAGTCTCCTTTTGCTCATCTGGAGGTGGGAAAGGTTATGTCATAATCTTGTATGCTCATCTTGGAATGCTTGCTGAGAATTCACCAGGGCCAGTTCCACATTTGGGGGGGGGTGTGTCCTGGCCACTAAGTGCTGAGGGGTTCCCTCCCTTCCTCTGCCCCAGGGGTAGGGAACCTGCGGCTCTCCAGATGTTCAGGAACTACAATTCCCATCAGCCTCTGTCAGCAGCCCAGTGGCCAATGCTGGTGAGAAATGATGGGAGTCCCTAGACATCTGAGCTGGGAGTTCCTCTGCTGCCAGGGGTAGGGAACCTCGCGGCTCTCAGATGTTCAGGAACCTGATTCCCATGGCCTCTGTCCCAGCATGGCCAGTGGCCATGCTGGTGGCCTGATGGGAAGTGAATGGCTGAGACCCACCAGGATCTTCCACTGGCATCTCCCTTCCTGCCTACCACCTCCCTAAGTGGTTTTCTGCTGCCTGGTAGCCTTCGCATGTGCCCATTCTCCAACGGCGCAGTGTGGCATGTGGCTGGGGAGTGCCGTTGCTGTCACTGCCAAACACACCACTCATCTGCACCACCTGCACACCCACCCTCCAGTGGTGCTGGGTGGCTCACAGGGCAGGGAGCATGGATGGTGGAGGCTCAGACAGATGGGAGGGAAGACATTGGCAGATGGCAGGGCCGGCATGTGAGCCAGAGGTCAGAGGCAGTGGGCCCTGCCAAAAACTCTGCACTCTGGCAGCTGCCCCCGGCCAGAGTTTGCTGACGCCAGCCCCAGTATTCACCTGCCACTTTTGGCAATGCAGCCTCGACCCCTTACCCTGCAAAAGACCCTCATTTGTCAGGAATGCTAAGAAGAATGCCCTGCCTTCATTTGCCAGCCTTTGCTTCGTCTGGATCAGCCTTATGCCACATCGAGGTGAGGGTGCCTGAAATAACACGCACGAAGGGAATGTTGCCTAGAGTTCCTCCACTGGGCGCCTGTTGACTAGTAGGACAGCCAGCCCCAGAGATTGCAACCAGAGCAAGCAATGTGCTTTGGGGACATTTTGTCCGCTGCCTCAGGCTCTGGCTGGCTCGGTGGATGAGTTGCGTCTGTTTTGAGATGTTTACTTTGGAGGCAAAATTGTTAATTAAATTGTATTTATACTGGTCATATTAACACATGAGTGCATTACATTCTCTGCTTCAGGATCACTTAAATAAAACTCTTTTAATGCTGATGGAATACTTTTTCCATTTAAAATAAAAAAATGAAGGAAAACCACTGAAATCCAGACCAGTGCCCTTGCTGAGATGACAGTTTGCCAGGTCGGTGGTTGTTCCTTGGAATGATTTCAGAGGAGACTGGAGCAAAATCTGCAGCCTTGCGCGGTAACTGGGCATCTCTAGCTCCCAGCGAAATAGACAGGGCCTGAGGATTCATTTGTTCTTAAATCTGTATTTTACTCATATACTATAGGAATACATAATACAGTTCCACTGTACACATTGCCAGCTATGAGAATGAACGAAAAGCATTTTCATCTTTAATACCTAAACATATCTCAGCCTGGGCAGGAGACGCTTCAGAATCGAACTCACCCTCATGTTTCGGTTGCTCTTTTCTTTGTTCTTCACAGTTGCTTTCGGAGAGCCAGACCAACATGGCAAGGCTGGTCAGCTCCGTCAGTGATATTCTGGACACCTTGCAGAAGGACCGCAGCGTGATCCGGCCTCGCGTCAAGGCTGATCTTCAGAAAGCCCCGACCAGAAGTGCCCGGCCAAAGGGATGTGCCAATGGTGAGAGAGAGGCCTCCTCCTTCACAGGAAAAATCAGCAGAGAAGACATTACTCGTTTCATACAGCCCGCCAATTCCATAGAACAAGAGCCTCTAACTTTTTGGGGACTGCAGGCATAGTCTTCCCATTCACCTGCTGGGGGCAAGGAATTTCCCACTGCTGGCAGGCACTTCCCAGCCACCACTCCACTTGCTGGCAGGGGGGGAAATGTAGGGAAGAGGGGGGGGATGTCAGTAGCATTGTGACATCCTGATGTCACTGCCAATGCTCCTGGAAGTGACATCACAGTATTGTTGGGGCTCTATGCCATCACGTCAAAATTCTGTGGGTTAACCATAGAGTTTTGTCCAGATGCCAACGCTGAAAGCGACAGTGTGATGTCACTTCTGGGAACACAGGGAGTGATATTTATTTGTTTGGGTGCTGTGTGGTTTCCATCCTCTGAAGATGCCAGCCACAGATGCAGGCGAAACGTCAGGAGAGAATGCTGCTAGAACACGGCCATACAGCCCGGAAACCACACAGCACCCAAGTGATTCTGGCCGGGAAAGCCTTCAACAATACATTTATTTGTTTGTTTGTTTGTTTGAATTTATATTCCACCCTATCACTGTAGGGCTCAGGGCGGGTTACAACATAAAACAATCAATAAAATCATTTAAAAGAACAATACAAATATTAAAACAATAAACTCCGGCATCCAATGAATAGAATTCAGAAGGCTGTAGGTAATACAATCCCCACTCACCACTCCACTCACCCTCCCACCCACTTGGAGACCGAAAGGAGATGATCTGACATGATTCAAACCGGCTGGCTAGTTGGAAAAGCCTGGTGGAACAGCCAGGCCTTGCAGGCCCTGTGGAACTGTGTTAGCTCCCGCAGGGCTCTCACGTCACTCGGAAGCTTGTTCCACCAGGCTGGAGCCAGGGCGGAAAAGGCTGTGGCTCCTGTTGATGCCAGCCGAATGACTCTCGGCCTGCGGATCGCCAAAAGGTTTCCCTCCAATGACCGGAGGGGCCTTTGAGGGCAATATCAGCACATTGCCAGTGACATTCCTCTGCTGTTTACCCTGGCAACTCTATGCAGGCATTTTTGGAATTTTAGAAGGGGGGGCAAGCACCACCCCAAAATGGCTGCTACAGGAAGTGAAGCCAAACCTTAAACATCTGCCTCCCGAAGCAGAGCAAGTGGAATGCCTCCCGCCTCCCACCCCCTGGGGAAGGAAATGCGGGAACCACACGCTGACTGAGGAAATCGCCATTGCTTACTAGTGTTCCTCATTCTCCTTTCATTTGAATGAGGCCAGCCAATAATAATAATAATAATAATAATAATAATAATAATAATAATAATAATAATAATAATAATAATAATAATAATAATAAATAGTTTGGATTTATATCCCCCCTTTCTCTCCTGCAGGAGACTCAAAGGGGCTTACAATCTCCTTGCCCTTCCCCCCTCACAACAAACACCCTGTGAGGTAGGTGGGGCTGAGAGAGCTCCGAGAAGCTGTGACTAGCCCAAGGTCACCCAGCTGGCGTGTGTGGGAGTGCCCAGGCTAATCTGAATTCCCCAGATAAGCCTCCAGAGCTCAGGCGGCAGAGCTGGGAATCAAACCCGGTTCCTCCAGATTAGATACACGAGCTCTTAACCTCCTACGCCACAAGCCCAGCCCACAAAAGGCTCCTCCCCCTTTCAAAAAAGCAGAGCAGGTGCCATGGCACCCTGTTGAGTAATCCTGCCATGGCAGGTGGCTTACTCATTCGAGGTTTGGGTGGACTGGAACATTGTGCAAATAGCTTTGGTTTGTCCTCTGACATTCAACTGTGAGGGAATCCTTTTACTATAGACTGACCCCAAGCAGGTGAGCTCTTAGATCAGGGTGGCCAACTCTACCTTAGGAAATACTTGGAAGTTTGAGAGTGGTGCCAGAGAAAAGCAGAGTGTGGGAAAGGAATGTCATTCCATAGACGCCACCCTCAAAAGCTGCCGTTTCCTCCAGGGGAATTGTGGGGTTTCCCAGGTGCCTACTAATGTGGGGAAATCTCTCAGCACTTCTTGTCTTTGCTCACTGACACTTAGACATTTGGTGGGTGGAAGCCAGCTGTCCAAAAGGGGAGGGTGGTCCATGTCCCTGTGTGATGACGTCACTTCCAGTGCAGTGCGGAAGCACCAGCATCGCACAAGAGGTACGCTCTAACACAATCCTCAAAAATCTGTTCAAACCAAGGAGTTCTGGGGCAAGTGCCAGAGCATCCCTCCAGCGCAATGTGGAGGCCTCTGCATTGCACCAGAAGTGATGTCGTCACACAGGGACTTTGGGCCTTTCCCCACTTACCTTCTGCTGCGCGCTACTCTCCCCAAATAGCGCAGGGTCCCGTGGTACTCCCCACTACAGGGGCGGTGACAACACAGCCGCCCCGAAGTTGCCACTCTCGCGCCCCCTTCGCGCGCGTCATTCCTGGCGCTCTTCAAAACGGTGCCTTTTGATGACCCCGCACAGAGCGCCGGGTCGTGGGGAAGCCCGGGCGCGCGCCAGAAATGACGCGCGCTGAGAGTAGCACGCAGCAAAGGGGAAACAACCAAAGTGGGGAAACAGCCATGGACCGCTGCCCCCTGTACCCGCCTCCCAAAACCTCCCGCTGACCTGGCAATCCATCAAACTGATCACCAAACTGAATAGTCAGAAGAGCGGTTTTAATTCCAGAAGACCCGCAGGCCCACCTGGAGGTTGGGGGACCTATTAGAGAGAGAAGTGAACATAATTCAGCAAGGCCAGGAGGAAGCGGCACCCGTTCCCTTCACTGCACTATTTCTGCTGCCGTCTCGCTCAGAGCCAGAGTCATGCAAGGACTGCTCTTGCCCAGACCCTCAGATGAAGTGGAGTGGAGGGTGTTTTGGTTGAGGCAGTCAATTATCGCAGGCGAGAGAGCCCAAGCGCAAGAGCTTCAACAGGGAGAGTTGTAATTTAGACCAGTAATTAGTCTTGCTCTGCATCTCCCTCTCTGCAAACCCCTTCCCCGCTGCCCTGCAGGCTCCCGGCCCCGGGACTGCTTTGACATCTACGCGAGCGGACAACAAGAGGACGGCGTCTATTCAGTCTTCCCCACTCACTATCCCGAAGGCTTCCAGGTCTACTGTGACATGACGACCGACAGCGGAGGATGGGCGGTAAGGGCTCGTTGCCTGCTCGACGTGCTCGTTTCGGGAAGAAGCCCAAAGGCGTCGCCAGCTCCGCAGGCTGGTCGAAACATGCGACTTTCTGTCAAGGTTGAAGCAAAAGGCAGAGGCAGGAAACGGGCCGAGACCCGAGAGCTCCCGGAGTGCCTAAGAAGGGGAAGGGGGATGCTGGCATCCTCTGCAGACTGGTGGGTGGGGCCCGCTGGGTCATGGAGGCGGCGTGCCAGATAAAAGGACGGCATCAGCTGGCACCAGGGGAAACTCTGGGCCGCCCTTTTGCGATTTCCAAGCAAAACGGTAAAATAATGCTCTTTCTGTGCCACTAGTACATATAGGGTTGCTCGCATCCAGATGTTGCCTGGGGTCAGAAGCGTACTGGCATGAAATGGCACCTGGGGGCAAGGCCTTGTTTTTGCACCCCCCTGGCCTCCAATAGAGATGGGGCGCCCCACAGCTTGATCATGTGATCAAATGGGTGGCACTTGGGGACATGAGATACCCCATGTTCCTGTGGGTGGTAGGCCCCTGCCTGGTGTTCTTCCACAGTTATCGCTGATCTCCACATGGCAAAGATCCGTTCCCCCTGGGGGTCATGGCTGCTTCGGAAGGTGGGAGCTGGGGCGTTCTGCCCTTCCCTCCTCACACCCGGCCTTCTCCTGGCCCCATCCCCAAAGCTCCAGGAATTTCCCAACCTGGAATTGGCAATCCTAATTGCAGACTGAATGCCGGAGAGTCTGGATCGGCCCCTTCTGGCTGATCCCGGTGGGCCCATTGCAGATCTCAGCACTCAGCCATTTCCCTTTGAGCAGGAAGCACAACAGACCGCCGAAACCCAAAGGCCAACATGACAGTTGTTTATTGTTAGGTTAGAAGATGTGTTTATTTGGTGCTGCTAAAAATATAGCATGTCTAGAGAGTTTGATGAGAAATGGGAGTTTTTCCCAGAAATTTTGAAAAGCAAATGTGTCCGGGGCCACCACTGAAGGGGAACGGAGCAACTTCCCCAGAGACCTAGAAGCTCGGGAGGCGGGGGAGCTCAGGGATGAGCCACAGTGCTCAACCCTTGGCTGTGGACTTGCTGACCCAGGACCTGACTACCCCTTCTGGCAGCCGCAGAAATGCAGCGTAAGCATTTTTAACTGCTAACCCTGGCCTTTGACCCTGGCTTTTCTGCCTTACAATCTAAAACAGGCATTGCTATTCCTTTGTCCAAAACAAGCAGTACTATTTGTCCCACAAGGGCACCTGCTAAACCCAGCCCACGCACCCCCACCCCCACCCCCCCGCAGTCACACAGGCTGCCAGACGAGTTGAACTGGTCTAGCAATGCCCACCTAGAAGAGGAAGGCAGCTGGACCCAGAAGCGGCAGGAGAGAGGCCCCGTCCAGCAGGGCTCCTGGGGAATAGCCCAGGAGGCCAAGGGAGCACTGACCCCATCCTCGTGAAAGGCAGGAGAAGACCTTCCTGGAATGCTAAAGGCAGAGGGGGGGAGAGTTGGGAGGAAGAAGGGGTCTGGAGAAAAGGGCAAGAGAGAAAAGATTGGCCAATGCCCAGGGCAGGCGAGCACTAAAGGAGCCCGGTCCCGTTGTCTGGTCCATTACGAGGTTGCCCCAGGAGGGGAAAGGAGCCCAGACAGCACAGAGTGGGCCGTGGGGGCCCTGAGGGTGGGGCCTGGCCAATTAAAATCAGCTCTGGGTTTGGTTTCATCTCTGGGGCTTAGAATTAGCTTATGTTACACACAAGCCTGTCTTGGCATTATTGTGCAGATATAATACACAGACATTGTAAAAAATCGTCTGGGAAAGCTATCAGCGCAAATGAAAATGCAAAATAATAACAGATTTTATTATTCAGAGTCCACATAAATGTATGATTTGTGGACACAATTATAATTTCCCAGATGCCAGCAGTTTAACAGGTTGTCAGTATTACCTATTCAAACTTGGGGCCAGTAAAGAATTGCAGAAGGGGGGGAAATGTAGAAATCCCGCCCTCGCAAGCCCCCCCGCCACCCCCTGCTCATCCTCTACGTTTCCAGGGCATAAGCAGACCAAACTCTCTTCTTCCTTTACCTGATTCTCAGGTAGTCTCAACATTTCTCCCCTTCAGACCATTTGTGTTTCCTTTCTATTCCTTTTGTTAACTGATGAAGTCAGTGTTTGCTGCAAAATGGGGGCCTTTTTCCAAGTGGCTGATTGGATAACTTTTATCATCCACACAAGGGCAAGCCACTTTACAACTGCATAGGGATGTGTACCATTTTTTTCTTGTGTTGTTCAAGTTAATAGACCCAGACGTTTTTTTAAAAAGCCAATTCCTGTACCAATATGGGGGGAGGATTGGTTTTTTGAAAAAGGGGGGGGTGTTGAACCCCAAAACCGAAAAATTGCACATCGTCTCCAAACTCCATGTGGGTCCCCGAGGCAGCAGGTGGCTCTGTGAGGCTGCTGCTTCTGAGACTCAGCCAGCAGGTGAGTGAGGGGAAGAGGGGGTCCCCCCCCTTTTTTAATGGCAACGGAGCCAAAGCATCCCAAAAAGGCTGGGGAAAATGAGCATTATTCAGGATCTGCTTTTCGGCTCCCTCAAATCACCACCATTTTGAGGGGGAGAAAAAGCTCCTGAAAAACACGGATAAGATTTTTTTGGGGGGGGGTTGCCTCAGCTTTGCCAAATGCATACCCCTCCTATTATGTGTAATGGTCTCTAAAATCGATTCCTTGCATTTGGCAATTCTGTAGGACTGCCGAGTACCTCCAGCTGGCTCTATCTGCCAGGGATACAACATTGGTCTTACCTGTGAAGGAGACTTCCCCATTGAGCAATTGAAGACATCTTGGGTTCTTGCTTGATCTCCATTTAGGAAGGCAGGGGTTAATAAAAAATATTTTCCAGGCTCCTCCGCTTCCTATAGGTCCGCCTCCTCTCTCTCTCTCTCTCTCTCTCCAGTTCTGGTTCCTCCAGAAAGTAGTGGTCAGTTGAGTAGAGAAGACTATGACAATATTAATATGGAGAAAAAATTCCCGGAAGAACAACTTCCCATGACAACGGGGAATAAAAACTAGTCCAGGAAGAACTTCAAACAGTGAATGGGAATACTGAAGGGACCTATCACAAACAACGGAGGATTAATTCCTTGAAAGGAACAGCAATGAACTGTATCTCTACATCTAACAATGTAACTAAATGGTATTTTCTGGAGAGGATGGATGACCAGATCAGGAGGGCAGATGTCCTCAATTGCTCAATGGAGAAGTCTTCTTCACAGGTAAGACCAATGTTGTTTCTCCATTGAGCAAGAGGACATCTTGGGTGACCTCCCCTAGCAGTGTCACAGTATTCTAAAGGGTGGGGTTGAAATCCTCTCCTATGATGTGCTGCAGCACCCTCCGGCCGTAATCTGCATCGGCCACACTGTAAACATTCAGTCTGTAGTGATGAACAAACGTGGAAAGAAAAGACCACGTCGCTGCTCTGCATATTTCAGCCACGGGCACATTATTATTGAAGGCTGCGTTTGTGGAAGCATTACGTACAGAGTGTGCCGTGATTCCGACTGGAACTGTCAATTTTTGCACCCTATATGCCTCGGCTATGCATTCTCTCAGACATTTACTAATGGAGGGTGAGGACAATTTTTGACCTCTATTGTGATTGGCGATTGAGATAAACAAGGCCTCTGATTGTCTAAACTCTTGGGTCCTAATCAGGAAGGCTTTTAAGGTTCTCCTGACGTCAAGTTTATGCCAATATGCCTCCTTAGGGTGTTTTGGGTCAGGACGAAAGGTAGGTAGAAAAATCTCCTGTCGTCTGTGAAAGGTAGAGTTAATTTTGGGAACGAACGCAGGATCTGTACGCAATACTACTTTATCCTTATGGAATACACATAGTGGTGGCTTGATGGAAAGGGCTGCTAGTTCCGACACCCTTCTGGCGGAAGTGATGGCAACTAAGAAAATAACTTTCATTCGAAGGTGTTTTAACAAAATATCCATAATAGGCTCCAAAGGGGTTGCAGTAAGGGCATGTAACACTGTATGCAATCTCCACATTGGGAAATGATGATTGACTGGCCTATCCTTCAGAGTAGCCCCCCTAAGAAACCTGATAATGTGGGGATGAGAGGTAGGTGCAAAACCCTCCAACCCAGGGAGTATTGAGGTCAGTGCCGCCACCTGTCTGCGAAGGGTATTAGCTCTAAGGCCAGTTTCTAAACCATCCTGTAGGAAGGCTAGTATGTCACTAATCTTAGGGTCTGTGGGGGAAACCTTCTTCCTCCAACACCATCGAACAAAGGCCTTCCACGTGATGTTATAGATTCTCTTCGTGGAGGGCTTTCTAGAGGCCAAGATGGTGTTCAACTTGGCTGTAGAGTACCCTCTGGAAACTAATTGCCATCTTTCAATCTCCAAGCGGTTAAGTTCAATTGCTCTGGGTTTGGGTGACAAATGGGACCCTGACTGAGCAAGTCCTGGTGAGATGGGAGACGTTGAGGCTCGCGTATGCCACATCCGCACCGTGAACCACGGGTGTCTGGGCCACCAGGGAGCCACAAGGATGACGTCTGCCCGTTCCTCCCTGATCTTTCGCAGTAGTCTGGGAATCATGGGAAAAGGAGGAAAGGCATAAAGAATTTTGGGAGGCCACTTGGAGGATAAGGGATCCGTATTCTCCGCCTCCGGATGGTGGAAGTGTGGCATGAATCTGGGAAGCTGTTTGCTCTGATTAGAGGTAAAGAGATCCAGTATTGGAGTTCCTAAGTTTTGAGACATCAATTGAAAGATCTCCTCCTTCAAACACCACTCTCTCCGCTCTGCCTGCTCAGCCAATCCGTTTGAATGTTCAGATTGCCCCAGATATGTTTGGCTCGGATGGAGGATAGATGTGTTTCTGCCCATTGAAACAGTAGAGTAGCTTCCCTGTGGAGGGCTGTCGATCTGGAACCTCCTTGTTTGTTTAGGTATGACTTGGCTGTTGTATTGTCCGTCCGTACAATAGCATGGGTTCCCATTAACAGATGCTGAAAACGTATGAGGGCTAGTCGAATCGCTCTTAGTTCCAAAACATTGATGTGAAGTCGAGCCTCCGTTGCTGACCAGGTCCCTTAGACCGGGATACCCTCTAGCATAGCCCCCCAGCCCTGAAAATTGGAATCTGAGAACATCTGTTTGGTGGAAAATATCCAGAAGGTTTTTCCGATGCTCAGATTGGTCATTCTGGTCCACCACAGAAGACTGATCTTGATTGATCTCGGAACCACAACTTGTTTTTGGATTCTGTTGGAGATGATTTCCTGAAAAGGTAGTAGGAACCTCTGAAGTGGTCTGGATCTGAATCTTCCCCACTGAATCGCTTAGGAGTAAGCTACCAGCAAACCTATCAAAGTGGCGAGGGTCAGTACAGAACACCTGTCCCTGCTGAGAATCTGATGTATTTTTTACCTCAAAGTCTGTTGTTTCTGTAATGGAAGCAGAATCTTGCAAGACTTGGTATCTATGACGAAACCCAGGTGTTCCAGTCTCTGAGACGGATTTAAGGAACTATTTTCCCTGTTGATTATAAATCCATGTTTCTCTAGGAATAGTGTGGTCTCCTGACAGTCCAATAATGCTTGATCCCGAGAATTCGATCGGATCTGTATGTCGTCCAGATAAGGGTGTACTCTGATGTTCCTCTCCCTGAGTAAGACCACCAGATTGATGAGTAACTTGGTGAACACCCTTGGGGCAGTGCACAGACCAAACGGAAGAGCCCTGAATTGAAAATGATCTTTTCCTATGCCAAATCTGAAGAATTTTCAGTGACTTTAGAATATGGGGACATGTAGGTAAGCCTCGAAGAGATTGATCGAGGTGAGAAATTCTTCGGGCTGTAGGGAGTCCGTGATGGAATGCAGGGTTTTCATTCTGAAAAGTCTCAGTTTGACAAATTGATTGACGTATTTTAGGTCTAAAATTGGGCGCCATTCCCCGTTTTTCTTGGACACTGTGAACAGGATAGAGTAGACTCCCTGCTCCCTCTGTTCCATTGGAACGCACTCTACAGCTTCTATCTCTATTAGATGTGAGATAGCTTTCAGTTTTCTGAACCTCTTTTCTGGGATTTTGGATAAAGGGGACATCATGAAGCAGCTTGGAGGGATAGAAAGGAATTCTATGACATATCCCGACGTTACTATTTCCAGAGACGTGATTTTAAGTATGAGTCCCAGAATGTTTGAATTTCAGATGTTATAGTGTAGTTGAAAGTCTATTAGTGTAACGAACTAGCAAAGTCCAGGCCAAAGTAACCGTTCTCAGTTCTTTATTGTGCTGGCAATCATAGTTGGATACAAGCAATGTGAGGTCTGAGAGCCTCAGACCTTTGATTTTAGATTTTACACAGTGGCACATCACATTCCCGCCAAACCAGAATAAACAAAGCCAATACTCAAAGCAATACAGAATAAACAAAGCATAGTTTCACACAGATAACCTACAAGCAAAAATCCCCATCCCAGGCAGAAAGCCAGAAGCAGCCGGCAGCCACCTCTCAAGGACAGAGCACACACTCACCACATCCGGACAATTAGAGACTGGCTCATAATGGGACAGTTCATCAGTTACGTGTCCTGCCATTTTCTAAAGCCAAGATGAAGTTATTGGCAACATCTGACAAGATTGCCTCTGGGAGGACAGTCATTGTTGTGACCTTCCCTTGGAGAGCTGGGGTCTTGGTAGCAACTCATACATATAGCAAAGCTGATTGTGGGCCTGGAAGCTGCCTGTGAAAATTAACAAACAGGCGTGAAGAAATGCCAAATGCAGAGACACAGAAGGGGCGCTGGTGGAAACGAACGGCTGGGCTCTTGTTAGAAGAACTCAAGGAGAACCAGACAGATGAAGCTGGAAGATTAGTGTAAGTAGGAGAGGCCTGTGGACATGTGGATGGCGAGGATTAGTTCGTGGAGGTGGAAAAAAATCACTTCTGATGAAGACATTTTTCCTTGCCTGCAGGAAGAAACAGAAATGTTCCTTCCAGGCAGTTTTTTTGGGCAGGACTCTGCACCATTTTGAGTGCAGATTCTAAATAAATTCTGAATAATGTTGAGTCCTGCTATTTGTCTTCTTGGCTTCAACAAGGGCAGCATCACTAGGTTACAAAGGCAGGGAGGGACTGTGGACCTTGGTTGTTTTAGGGCTTGGCAGACTTTAGCACGTATCTTCAAACCCCTCCCCCCTTGCTTCTGTGCTGCTTTGTGCACCAGCTATTGAGTAGTACCAACCTTTTGTGGGCTGTTGTCACCTGTTCAATTCTGACACAAGGTGGTAGGTGCCATAGCAGGTGGGGCCAACCACAAAATGGCTGCTAGTAGCAGCCTGCTACCCTAGGTAGAGCCAACAATAAAATGTCAGGCAGTGAAGTCTTCAACATTTGAGACAGGAGCTCTGTTTAATAAGATTTCTTTTTATCTGTACAACCAATCAGAGGCCCTACTGGGCAAACACCCCAGCTGGTCCTACTCACTTCCTAAAATCACTTGGGGGCAGCAGAAAAGGTGTTGGCAGATGCCACGGGACCTGCAGGCACCATGTTTGTAACCCCTGGAGTAGTATATGGGGCAAGACTTTCACAGAACCGCCCACATTTGGGAGACCCTCCACTCACCATCCCTGACTGTATTTAATTGGATTATCTATCTATCTATCTATCTATCTATCTATCTATCTATCTATCTATCTATCTATCTATCTATCTATCTATCTATCTATCTATCTATCTATCTATCTATCTATCTATCTATCTATCTATCTATCTATCTATCTATCTATCTATCTATCTATCTATCTATCTATCTATCTATCTATCCATCCATCCATCCCCTGTCCTTTATCAGGGTCTCAGTGCAGATTACAATTAAAAACCATTCAAAATCTCACAATAAAACCCCATCCTAAAAACCCTAAAACAGTCTAAAATCTCAAGCCCCCACCACACCCATCTGCAAAAGGGAGGGCTGTACTGACATCTCGGGGGATCTCCCTCCCGATGAGGAGAGTCAGCCCACCACCTGGATGAAGTAGGAGCCTGGCAAACCTCTGGAAGGATGGCATTCCACAATGTAGGGGCCACTGTGAAGGAGGCCCTCTACACCGCCCCCACCTCCCTCACCTCTGAAGGTGGCAGGAAAGCCAGGCAGGCCTCCCCCTCTGATCTCAATGTCTGGGCAGGAACATGTGGGCAGATGTGATCTCTCAGGTAACCAGGACCAAAGCCATGTCGAAGATCTTTTGTTTCCAAGCTGATGAGCTTTTCTGTTCCATTTCTGATAGATTTTAATGACAAGGTCATTACTGAATTTCGCAAAGAAAACTTTGGCTCAGTTTGAAAAGTTTCTTTTTGTGGTTTCTCACACTCCAGATGAAATGGCAGCTGTCCCTGTTTGATAGAAATTTTTTAACAGAAGCAATTGCAGTAAATCGTTTAATAGAAAATTTATGTTAAAAGCAACACCTGTTTTCCCAGCAATTGCATGCAAAGAAAGAAACAAACAGAATATTTGCCAGAGAAAATACGTGGGACACAAATGGTCTTCTTGACCAAGCAGGATTGTTTTTTTCAATACGCTCCATTCCTGATTCATCAGTATTATTTTACGTCTGCGTTTGGTACCTTTCTTTTCTTCGGAACCAGTGTAGCCTGTTGTGTAATTGACTGGGCCATGAAACAAGAGATCCCTCCAGTTCAAATCTCACCTCTGTCATTAGGACAGGGGTCCCAATCTTTTGGATCCTGTGGGCACATTTGGAATTCTGACATGGCATGGTGGGTGCAGTAACAAAATGGCTGCAACGAAAGGGCTGCTGCAGGAGGCGGAGCCCGCCACAAAATGGCTCCGCTTAACTTCAGTAACGCTGGGCGGATCCTTGTGCAGTGTTGGCAGCTGCTGCCGAAGCAACATTTTTAAAAAATCTTCACAGCCAATCAGAAGCCTTTGTGGGCAAAAGTCCTAGCTAGCCACACCCACTTCCTAAAAGCACTTGGTGGGTGCCAGAAAAGGTGTCAAGGCCCTCTGTGGTCCCCTTGGGTACCACATTGGGGACTCCTGCATGAGGAGATTTCAGGTAGCCTTCCCTTTGTGTCTTTAAACTGTAATTTGAGGAGTAAATTACCTTGCAGCAGTGGTGGAGCTACCCGGGGTTGGGGAGGTGCACCACGCACCAGGTGCATGGCTTCGGGTCACGTGGGGGACGGAAAATTCCCCCCGACCCTGACCCCTCCCCAGCGCCCCCCCACGGCACCCCCACACACACTTTAGCAAACTGAGCAGGCTGGAGAACAGGCCTGCCTGTGTGGGAACTACATTTCCCAGGAGACCCTGCCTGTGTGGGAACTACATTTCCCAGGAGACCCTGCCTGTGTGGGAACTACATTTCCCACCAGAACAGGCAGGCCTGTTCTCTAACCTGCTCGGTTTGCTAAAGTAAGTGTGGGGGGGGGGGCGCCATGGGGGGGCGAAAAAGCCAGGGTGCACACTGGGTGCACTCTGGCCCAGCTACACCTCTGCCTTGCAGTGTTGTAATGAGGGCTGTGACTTTGCATAATCAGAAAGTGTTGTAGCCATGTTTGCATTTTAGGTTCATTTTAGTTTGTTTCAAGGGATAGTTTTGGAGTTTTTTGAAGTTATGATTGTGTGCAAAGGTGACAGATAAAGTCTACAAGGATCTGAAATCTTTTCAGAGTATACCTGGAAATCTTTTTGGTCTTTAAGGTGCTGCTGAACTTGAATCTTGCTCTTCTACTGCAGACCAATATGGCTTCCCACCTGAAACAGAGAAAACTAATAAATACAGGAGCTAAATAATAGTAAAGGATGAATAAAAGCAGTGGTGTCTCGGCAGAAAATGGCACCCAGGGTAAGCAGTGAAATTGTTGCTGTCGTCGTCTCCATCCCTGGCCATCTTTTAGTGGCACAGACCTGAATTCCATGGGTGGGCAGGCAAGAAGGTTCATCAGGGAGGAAAGAAACCTGGCAGTTATTCCAGCTGGTTCTGGTGGGTTTGTCAGGCTGTGTGGCCGTGGTCTGATGGATCTTGTTCCTAACGTTTCGCCTGCATCAGTGGCTGGCATCTTCAGAGGTGTATCACAGAGGGAAGTGCCACGCAGCCCGGAAAACCCACCAGCAACAGTTGAATCCGGCCGTGAAAGCCTTCGACAGTTATTCCAGTTGTCCGCCATCTGATAGATTAAAAAGGGGAGAGAGAGAAATGAGGGAAGGGGTGAAGTGGAAGGTAAAGAAAGAGAAAAAGTGAAAGGAAGTGGGGTGCCCAATATCTTGTTACCAAATATCAAGCCAAGGGGAGAGAGTAGCTTTATTTGCAAAGAAAGGGGAGCCGTCCCCACATGGGCAGATTCCAATGGCTCGTTACATACATACCATATTTATTGCCTTTCCCCAATTCCGCCACACCCTCTCCATTCTCCCATTGGCTAAGGACACTTGGAGTTACAACTTTCCGGTCCACCTATTTACATGTTGCTCCTTGATATGTGCCCCCCACCCTCACCCCTCTTGTATGTACATTATAATGAAGGTTGTCATCAGAGCAGGAGGATAAGTTAATATGCATTGGCTCATTAAGCATACTCAGTTAACGCTGCTTACATAACTTTTGCCCTTTAGCCTATGTACTCGACTCTAACTAGTTTCAGCCAGTTCTTATCTTGTCCAGCCCCAAACATCCTCCCTTATGTATATATGTAAGCCTTTATTGGCATAATCGGAAAGCAAAATGAATACAGTGATAATAAAAACAAATGGCCCCAAAAGGACCATAACAGATACATACTATTGGGTACTCTCAGCTATCTCCATAATAAAATTGGCGACCTCTTCACAAAGACTAGGGTTAGAGTTATTCAGCAATAAGGATAACCTAATCAGATCTGGCAACCAAGATTGGAAAAGAGAATATAAATTGATATATTAAGATCTGATTTCAACAAATCTGGTGCAGTGCAAAAGTTGGTGGGCCAGGGTTCCAACCACATTGGATTTGCAGCTGCATAACCTTGCAGATTTTTCTAGGTTAGTAAACCGACCCTTTAATAGGGCAGAGGGCATAACGTTGAATCGCACAATGGTAAGAGCTCTCCTTGCACGGGGGTTCATTGGAATATAAAGGTAATGAGCGATGTGGTTCTGCTCGAATGGAATTAGGAATTGTATAGGCGAGCAGGTTCGTTTGGCTGCTAGATGTAAATATGCAAATTCCAGATCTAAAATCCTCCCTTATGACTCATTCCCTCATTCCTAGTAGAAAACACATTTTTAATTTGCTACGGAAGGAAGGAAGGAAGGAAGGAAGGAAGGAAGGAAGGAAGGAAGGAAGGAAAAGGAAAAGGAAAAGGAAAAGGAAAAGGAAAAGGAAGCAAAGAATGCTGAACAGAGCTCATGCAGTGGGCCTGGGAGGCTGCTGCCCATCTCCCCCTTGACCAGCCACCCCCTCGCTAGCCTGCCTGCTGCCTCTCTGATTGCTCTGCGGCCAATGGCCATGCGCCCCCACCTCCCATGGCTTCTTCAGGCTGTTGGGGCATCTCCTTGGGCAGTCCTTGTATCGAGCCGCCTTGGCCCTGATCCCAGGCGTGATGCCTGCTGCACCACCACACAAGCTTGGAGGCAGGGCGGGGAAGCCACTCTGGTTCAGGCTGGAGAAAAAGAGCAGGAGACCATCTCAAGCGCTCACCCTAGCCAGGCTCAGCTCCAGAAGGAAGGTAAGGCAGTGGGTCCTGCCGCAGCCCGGCCAGAGGAGGCCATGCCTGGGTGCCCCGCTCTGCATGGGGAGGGGAGAGGAAGGGAATGGAGGGCCAGGCAAGAAATCCTGAGTGTGGGAAAGGAACTTTGCAGGGGCTGGCTGGGCCACCAGCAGTGTGCATCCTTTCTGCACGGGGGACGTGGCTTCTCTCCTTCACCTTCTTTCTGCCACAGCCTGGCTGTCTTGAGCCCAGCGGAACACCCAGGGAGAGGAGGGACAACCGCTGGAGTTGGTGGTGAGGCTGTGCTGCACCCTGAAGATATCCCAGGAGCCCAGCCTTGCTTCTGCTTCCCTTTCCTCAGAGAACCAGCTGCCCCCTCACTCACCTGCCTTTTTGCACAGTGGGCTGAGCGGGCAGTTCAGGAAGTGACGTTGGGGTGCCCTTGGTTGGAAAGCCTGCTCCCCCAGTGGCCCTTCAGCCCAGCTTCTCAAGGCCCAGGCTGGAACTGGGCTTGGGCTGGCTGGCCATTTTGCAAAAGGGAGGGAGGGAGGGAGGGAAAGAGAGCTCATCCAGGGGCAGTCAGCTGCTGTCACCTTCTGGCCTGGGGTGAGCTGCAGCCAGGTGGAAGCTGCCCCAACTCCTCCCTAGACACACCAGACACACCCCTCACATGATCCACATGAGTCCTGCCCAGGGCTCCTGCCCCCTTCCTCCCCCCTTATTACGTGTCTGAATAAAAGAGAAGGATGAGAGTGGGAGAGAATAATTGGTCCATTGGGCAGCTGGAGGCAGCTGGAGATGCCCTTCTCCTGGAATCAGGCAACAAACTGGCACGGTGCTGATGACAACTTGACAGGTGTCTACCTTTGCTGTGAAAGGTATCTATAGTGATGACAGAGAGGCCAGGTCAGGAGGCTTTGATGCCCAGCAGCTCCACAATCTAGATCGCTGACAAAACATCATGTACAATTTGCCATGGCCCCTTTATGCAGGGAAATGGAGGGATATGAGTAATATCTGTTCCCGGCTCTGCTTAGGCCAATCTTGCTTCCATCTATTACTGGCATCAGTCAAGAGTGAGAGGCCTGCCAGAGCAAATTGTTTGGGGACTCAATTGCAGCTTGTTAGTTAAGGGGAAAAAGCAGAGACTGTCACCTGGGCCCCATCCGTCTTTCTTCACTTGCAGCCATCAATGCCCTGGCTGAGAGGCACCATGTGGAGACTCCTCCGAGTTCAAAATTGGGCTGGGTTCTTAAATCAGGGGAAGCCGTAGAGATGGCCACCCTCATCGTGCACTGGGTAACCAATGTATGATCTTTAAAAATCTGTTGCTTTAGCAAGATTATACCCAGAAAACCAAGCTATTTTGAGGAGACAACGAGAGATAGTCTGGACATCAGCACAAGTTCTTTAATATGCCATTTTTGTTTTGCTACTCCCTTTAACTGGGCTATCCCTGTCATGGTCGTGCAGATTCATGGTCGAAGCTTTTAAAGAGAAAGACCACTGAAAAACAACTGCAGAGAAGTGGCACGCATTTCAGTGCATCTGAGAACAGAACCTCCATCATAATTAAGCCTGTACAACTGTTCGTTCTCTTTCCCCATTTTCAGTGTATTTTCTTTACCAAGAATGATATGGTGCAATGAGGTTACCTCTGGCTGTGCAACCAGAAGTTACATTGTAGTATCCAAAGATGCTGTCCCTTCCTTTTCCACTCCGCCATCCACAAAGAGCACCCTGCCCTCCCCAGACTACACCAACATGTCTAAATGTATGTAAGTAGATTTATTACGCTCAAAATGTTTCATTCATCTACTGGGTGTCCTTTCATTTCTTTCTTCCCAGTGCTAACAATTTGGGGGGAAGGCCTGCCCTAAAGCCATACTGACAGATGGGTGGTCATTTTCTTTTTACTGCATGCTCACTCTAGGACAGTTGTCACAACTTGTATAAGTCACATCTGGTAATAAAAAGGTCTGTGTGTATCTTAGAGTTAAATCCCCTCCCCATCTCAATTTTGAAGGTCCATAGGATGCAAGTTAAATTGCTCATGTTTCTCTATACATCCTTGTAGGGGAACTCAAACATTTTCTTCAAAGTTGCCCACGATGCCAAGCCAAAAAGGAAGGCACAGAGAGAGAGTGTGTTCAGGTTGCTGCTTTCTACTCAGAAGCAAGGGGATGGTGCTTCAGCAGAGATTCAGTCTGTTTTTTCACTGTTGAAATGCCCCGTGGCGTACCTGGGAGTGTACCTGCTGTGGGGCTTCTCACCCTGCTTGTAGCCCCCCAAGGCTGCCCGGCTCTTTCCTTGACTTGAGTCAGGGCCAGTGCGGGAAGCCCCAGCTAGTCCCCCACGAGCCCAGAGCTTTCCCATAAGCACCGCAAGCACTTCCACAGTCTCTTCCACGCATGCGTGGGCAGCCTCCGCTTCCAGCATTCTGATTGGCTGAATCTTCCCCCATTCCCAACTCATTTTCAGTATATTTTAATTTTTAAATCAGAAAACAGGCAGGTGCTGAGAATCAGTGCCCTCGCCCTCCCCCCCCCTTCTAAAATCCTCACTCGTGCGAGAGAATTGCTGCCCCCATCCAAACTTCTTGTGCATGCGAGAGAATCGCTGCTTTCCCCCTTTTAAACTCCTTGCGCATGTGAGAGAACCTCCGCCTCCCCCTCCCCCCCCCCACAAGGTGGGGAAAATGGCCCTGGTGCTGCTGCCATGGAGTTCTTCACAGCAGGGAAGCCCCCAGAGCAACACGGGGGCATTAAAAAAGAACCTCTATTTTGGCGGTTCTGGAAAGTCACGGAGCAAAGCCAGTGCTCCGGGGCAGGGCCGGGGCAACAACATGGCAGACATGCAGTGGGGGCAGTAAAGAACACTCGATTGCACCGGGGCATTTCCCGTGCTAACAAAGGAGCTGTGAAAAACCGGCCTCAGAGAGCAGCATACAAAACCTGCAAGTGAGCTCTCTCTCTCTCTCTCTCTCTCTCTCTCTCTCTCTCTCACTCACTCACTCACTCACTCACACAAAAGTGGGCCTTTCTCCTACCTAATCAGATTGTTTTGTGTTTCTGGGGACAAGGTTGTCAACTACCTAAGGAGGAAAGTGTCCTCACCTTCACCAGTAGAGGCATAATAGAATGCTTTTGCCAGGTGTTATGATTTTATTCACCTCCATGCCATGAAAAACTACAGCTTCCTATTTTCATGCATAAACAAACAGGGTGTTTGTTTCTAGGCCTGTTCGTTGGCAGCCGTGTTCTAGTAGCATTTTCTCCTGACGTTTCACCCGCATATGTGGCTGGCAGCCACAGATGCAGGCAAAATGTCAGGAGAAAATGCTACTGGAATTATATGGTGCAATGGATGGGTCGTCAGATGCATTAATGAAAGTGGCCATTTTGTCTTCTCTGCCTACGTTTCCAAATTATGCTCAGTGGTGATGGGCAGAACTACATTTTTTGTGCTTGTGAGAAACAACAACAGACAACGGCATTTGTCTATTGTAGGAGCAAAGTAAGTGCCATTTTTTCTTCAGCCACGCTCATGATGAGGAAGAAAGAGGCAGAAAGGAGAAAAGCTGTCCTCCCACCATGGGCTCTCTTCCTCAGATCCTAGCGGGCACCAAATGCCAAAGGGAGGCCACCTTAAGGGCAGCAGCAGGAGATGATATCAGAGAAGCTTAAGTACCTGTTTAAAGCCCACTCAAGTCGGAGGTGCCCTCTCTTTGAAAAGGAAATGTTTTAGTGTCAAAGCATCGTGCTGGCAGCAAATGCCTCCACAGGTCTTTCAGGGGCCCCTTCCAGCTTCTAGGCACGATTAAATCCAGCCTTTGAAAGTTAAACATCAGGCAGAGTCATGTGCTGCAAGAATGTGCCAGAAGCATTTGGCCAGGCCTGGAGTTTGTGCTTTGACATGCATCCTTGCAAGTTACAGAGTGGGTGTCCAAGCAGAGGGTAGAGAGGGTTCTTCAAAGAGAAGCTGAAGATATAGGCAGCTGTTTCTTGCTCATCCAACCATGAGGACTGACCTTGCCGTGCTCCTCTGCCAAAGCCCATCTCTTCTTCTTCCTCCAGTGCCTGCTGTGCTTGGTTACTGCAGCCTTCGCTGGTCGCACATCTACCCACACTTCCTCTGTCAAAACCGCTCACTTCTCTCATCACTCAACCCCTCAAGTGCCTCTTTGTGCTGGGCCCCCATCTCCTTCTGCATCCAAATTATTCTTTTGTTTGAAGCTTCTCCCACCCTGACCTGCCTTTATTAGTAGTGCTGTGTTTTCAAGTGTCCAAAGTGCATTTTCTTCCAATGTGCTTTTTCTAGCTGAAATGCTTGTAAGGTGGCCTGATTACTCTAGTATTGCAATGGAGGGAGGGGCAAAAGCTGAGGGAGGGGCTTCCCAAAGGAGTTCACGGGTGACATTCAAAGCAGGGGTGTTTCCTGATTTCAAAGGTCATCCAGCAGTCATGAAGCTCATGGATGTCTGTTGTTCTTTTCAAGAGGGGTGGGAGTCTGTCATTGGGGTAGCAGTTCCAGCTTGTATAATTGTGCAGCTTTGAAAGGGTTAAACCCATTCTCCCCACCCTGTGTGGCCTCAGAAGGAATCAGAACCCTCCCTCTGGCTGCAACTGAGTTGGAAAAGTCAGGCATCACATCTGTTTTGACCCTTAACCTTTAGCTGTGTTGGCCTATCAAGGCTACGGCTCGAGAGCTCTATGTTCTTCAAAACTCTACCTGGTCAGCTCCACCAGGGTCTCCTGCTCTTTGAAAATGGCCTAAACCAGTGGTGGCGAACCTATGGCACAGGTGCCAGAGGTGGCACTCAGAGCCCTTTCTGTGGGCATGCGCTAACAGAGTTCATCATGTGGGGGGAAATCGCCCCCCCACACACACATCTAGGCTGGGCTCAATTATTAGCATTAAACCTAAGACCTAGTTTTGGGGAAGCGGTGTAGGTAACCCTGTTAAGCACTGTTAAACCCCACTGATTTTCATGCGAAGAACTAAAGCACGATCTTTTACCTGGGAGTAAGCTCGGTTGCTGGCAATGGGGCTTGCTTCTGAGTAAACCCTCCTAGGGTCATGATTCACCCGTTGCCCAGTTGCTTCAAAGCAAAGCCATTGACTACCACCAAGCGTACTCCCGAGTAATGCACACCTTGGAGCCAACCGTTTTGTCTAAACTAAAACCTCAGTATTCCGGTTAAATTGCCGTGTTGGCACTTTGCAATAAATAAGTGGGTTTTGGGTTGCAATTTGGGTCTTGAAAAGGTTCGCCATCACTGGCCTAAACTCTTCTCCCTTGTGGCCAGCTGAGTCTGGAATACCCCAGCATGATGCCACCCCATTCTCTTCCCCTTCCACCCCCTTCTTAAAACTCACCTTTCCCCTGAGCCTTTTGACTTCAGTATTCAGGCCCCACCCTGACTGAACAGATACAAGAATATTTATGATACTTTCTGCTAAAAAAACATTGTTCTGTACCCTTGCATCTTCCTTTCCACCCCCTCCTTTCAGTGATGCCAGCACTGCCCGAACTTAAGGTGGTTAACTGGTTGTGGTGGGTTTTCCTGGCTGAGTGGCCGTGGTCTGGTGGATCTTGTTTCTAACGTTTCGTGTGCATCTGTGGCTGGCGTCTTCAGAGGTGTATTCAGAGATCCACCAGACCACAGCCACACAGCCCAGAAAACCCACCACAACCCATTGAATCCGGCCGTGAAAGCCTTCGACAATACATTAAGGTGGTTAACTTTGCCCATGGAACTGTGCACTTATTTTATCTATTTCATTTAAAACCTTTGTATGCCCAGGAGCTAGTTTAAATGGGGCTGCTCCCCACATGAAGCAGTTACACAGTTCACCAGTTTACGCAAGACACTGAGAGCAAAGCCTCATGGATAAGTTCTTTTGCCTTGTGACTATCATGTATAAATCAAACTAGACTTCAGGCAGAGACCTGTAATTTTTGTTAAATGAACATACTACATAAAGTAATATGTACAGCAGTGGCCCTCTGGGTGTGTACACACTCTCATGTGTGTGTAAAGTGCTGTCAAGGCCCAGCCAACGTATGGTAACTCCAACAAGAGGCTTTCAAGGCAAGTGAGAAGGAGAGAATCTTTGCCACAGCCGGCGTCTGCAAAGTATTCCTTGGTGGTCTTCTATCCAAGCACCAATCTAGTTTAGCTTCTGAAGTCTGAAAAGACTGGGCTACAGCATGCCACTTCCGCTGCCCACACGCTCACGTGCCCACAGTCACAAGCTTTCAAGTGGCGCTTCTTTGATCACTGGCAGCTCACAATGGAATGGCTTTGGAGATTTGAAACAAACATTCTTTGGCCATGGACCATCAACACCTGATTCTCTTCTCTGTACTTTGGATGAATGAATGACGACAGGTCAGCTCCTAAATTCTTGGCCAACGTTTGGCCACCTCTCACAAGCCCAAAGCAGACCCCCTGAGATAAGCCAGAAACCAAGGCAACCTCTTCCCCACCAGTACATATGCTAAGAGACCAGCCTGGCCTTGCTAGTTGGCCCTCAGTGTTAAATCTATTTTGACAGCCCCGTCCGCCACCTGTTCAGTCAGCAACTTCCGAGGGGAAACAAGCAAACCTCAATCAAACTTTCCCCTGAAAATCAAAGCAGTAATTTCCTTTTTGTTCAGACCTGACAGGAATTGGGAAGGGGGTTAACTGGCAGGATTCAGTGCCCCTACATGAGAAGGGATTTCCCCTGAGTCATGGCCATTTATATTTCCTGACTCACTTTTTGTCTCATATATTTGTGCCATAGTTGACAAGAGGCAGAGGCTGGTCTTGTTTAAATAACAATGAAAATGCTTCAGTTCCTAGCCAAAAATGTGTAATTCACCCCCAGCTTGAAAGACGAGGGCCCTGTTATGCAGGGAGCGCTTCCCACGCTGCTGCTTGCCCCCACAGTGGGCTCTCCTCCTTGTTTGAAGGCAAGGAGTTCCCCACCGCCGGCTGGGCAGCTTGCGCGCTTCCCTGACCCCACTTCTGGGCCACTCCCCCATCAAAAGCCAAGATCAAAGGTTCGCCTTTTTTGTTTTGGTTTTTTAAACCCTTCAAACATGGCATTGATATTGCGCAGGCCGCTTCCGTTTCATTTGTATGAAATGCTAGCAAATGTTTCCCACATCTGATCTCCTTAAGCCTGAATCCTCTGTCAGGTGGCCGTCAGCTTTGATTCCTACATTAAGAATTGCATATTAATATTTCAGCCTCTCACAAATAATAATATGTCTGGATAAACCCGGAGTGGGAAAGTCCTTACAGACATTGAAGCTGACTGTTTGGATGCTTGAAGGCATCACAGGCACCCCATTATTGAGGTCAAGACCCCCCAAATTCGTGCCATGTGGGCAGAAATAGGGGTAAGAATCCTCATAGTGACACAATCCCAGGATCTATTTTTTACTTATTTATTAAAACATTTATATGCCACCTTTCTTCATAGTTCAAGGAAGCTTTTTGATTTCTAGAATATTGGCTGCAGCCAATAACATTTCCAGTTAGTTATCATAGTGGACACTCACACACACACACAAAATATGGAATCTCAATTTTATTTACAACCATCTAATCATTTGTTAATTCCTCATTTGGCATGGTTAGCCATGGGAAGGGAAAGGAAGTGGATGAGACACACAGGCTTAATCCTGATGGGGAGGAATGAAGGCCTGCATTTCTCTGACTAGTAAAACCATCAGTAAGTCAAGGCCAGGGTAAGTCAAGGCCCTAACCCTAACCCTAACCAAGTGCCACTCCTAATTTAACAGCTTCTTCCCTGGCACTACCCAGGAAGCCAGTCTTTAAAAACCACAAACTAGTAACCCTCCCAATCCAAGGTGTATCTAGGGAAAATGTAGCCCGGTGCAAAATCTGAGTTTTCCGCTGCCCCGCCCTCCCCCACCACAACCAAACAGCTTTTTTTGCACCAGGTCTTGAAGTCTGTGTATGGACCCAGGGGGAGGAGGAGGAGGGGTGTGGGGGAGGTGATTTTCCACCCCCCACCCCCTGCTACCAAATGGCCACAGCCCGGGAACAGATGACCCGATATGTTCCCCTGGGTGGTACGATCCTGGCCCCAACCAATATTAATTTGTTTTCTGACCTGGAGTGTGTGGGTCATGTTACTTTGTATCCATACACACAGCTTTTGTGCTCCAGAAGTAGAACAAAGTCCTCAAGCACATCAGTACAAAGGGTGACTGCTTATATCCGGGGTGCTCTAGAAGATGGTGCTCTATTGTGACTCAAAAACCTGAATAGGGGGTTGGTGAATTCCTTAGGGAGCAGCCCAAGTGGGCCACGCTTGCCGCCATGCTGTTAATGAGACAGCCTTGGTATTTGAGTGGAAATCCCAGGACCGTAGTGGCGAACCTTTGGCACTCCAGATGTTATGGACTACAATTCCCATCACCTCCTGCCAGCATGGCCAATTGGCCATGCTGGCAGGGGCTGATGGGGATTGTAGTCCATAACATCTGGAGTGCCAAAGGTTCGCCACCACGGTCCTAGGACATCACAAGCCCTGGGTTCCCAGCAGAAAATCCATTGGCTTATGCTTAATTAACCAACTGTGTGAAGCTTGATCCTGCAGCCAGAAGACAACAAACAAAACGTTGTGTCAGAAGCGTTGTGTCAGAACAAACAAAACGTTGTGTCAGGGGATTCCTGGGGAGGGAACTTGCCAAGAGTTGACAACTCCAGACTAGGACGTTCCTGGAGGTTCAGGGCTGGAGGACTTGGGGGGTGACAGAGTTTGAGGGGGGCAAGTACTCCTGTGGGTGATGCACTGTTTCCCCCCCAGAGGAACCGATCTCTGTAGTCTGGAGATCTCCAAGCCCCGTCTAGAGCCACATCTGACAACTCCACCCTTCCTGGCAAAACTGTAATGTCACCAGTAGTGTCCCTTCTGGCACAACCCAGAAGTGATATTGTTGCACAGGGGGCGATACTGTAGCATTTACCTGAAACTCTATGTTGTAACCATAGAGTTTGGCCTGACGTGATGGCATCTCTTTCTAAAGTGACATCATGGCACTGATGGGGGTGGAGTTTGCCCTGTCCCATTATCCCAGGTTGCTCTATGGCATTATGCCCCATTTGAGGCCCCTCTCCTCCCCAAGTTCCAAGCCTAAATCTCCAGGAATTTCCAAACCTTGAGGTACCAACCCTAATTCTGGGCCTGCTGACACCAGCCCCAGCTGTCAGGCGTTCCTCCTTAAAAGGGACACACCTTCTCTGATACAGCCAGCATTTTGATGTCTGCTGTTCTCGCAGGCCCAGCCAGGCTCTCCAAGGGGTGCAATTAGGGCAGAACCACACTGCTGGACCTGCTGGGGGGCAGGTGCTTGGCCCATCGTCTGCTGACCTTGGTAAGTGCAGGGTTGGGCTCCCTGTCCGGACTGGCCAGGTTTGTGAGGCCAGCAGTGATTGGAAAGGCACCCTGTGCTTCCCACGGCCAAGGATGGCAGCTGAGCTCCAGACTGCAGAGATCAGTTCCCCGGAGGAAGCAGCGTCACATCCCTCCGCTGCCCAGATGCCACCCTCTCCAGCCCCTGCCAGCAAATCCGCAGGAATTTCCCAAGTCACAGTTGGCAACCCCACCTAATCCTGACTGTAAACGCTGCTGGAAGCTTCATGGCCATAAACGTTATCATGCTCACAGGCTCACTTTGTTATGTTAACAACCAGTGATAAATGTAAGGAGACGGCTAATTGCATTTGGGGGTCAGGTTTCTAGCCCTCATCGCCACTGGAAAGCTGGCAGGGAGGATGGAGCCGTGCAATCGGGGCTTGGCAGGGCTTATTACAGCCTGTGGAGCTGGTCAGTCTCTGCACCCCTCCAAAAGGAGTGATCAGTTGGAGGCATTTGCCCACAAAGCCGTATGTGCCACTAATCTCCCAAGGCGTTTAATGGAATTAGGCCTTATTACATGGGGCGGGGGGGGGGGGATTCTGTGCAAGCGCACTTGAGCCCCTCCAAACCCTTGGCTGTGTGCGCTACGGACAACTGGCCTATTTTCCAGCCTGAGGTTAAAGGAGATTAGCGAAGGGGCAGGGTAATCGGCCCCCGCCCCCACCTCCCCCTGCCATGGTCGGCTGATATGGATACCAAGGCCAGCCCCTGCTCTCCGGAGCAATCAGCTTTGGGCCCCTGTCCAGCAAAGCATCCTTCTGCTGTCAACCAACCCTCTCCAACCAAAAACCCTTTCAAAGGGGGCTTAACAGCAGCTTCCCAAGAGCTCAGTGCTGCAGACAGAAATTAAGGCTCTAATACTAGAGGTTAAGTACAGCAAGGATCAGGAGAAGAGCTTTGGGCAAGTGTCATGACATCTGGCTCCTCTCCATGCTCACTACACAGCCAGCGGCACATGGACAGCCCCAAGGTGGGGGAGCCCTGGGCAGGCAACGTCTCGGAGTCCCATCCGTCCATCACCAGGTGCCCAGTCGTTTCCCACTCTCCACCCCGCACCTGCCTGTGCATCCTTCTCCTGCTTATGGCTCCTCTTCTTGCCCGTGCCCATTTACCTCCACCATCTGCCCACCCTTTTCCCGAGGGCACTGGTCAGTGTGGGCAGCTGGGAGTTCTGTCACCAGGAGAGGGCCCCAACTGAACCTACCTTCTGACCCCTTCTGAATAATGCACTTTCAACCCGCTTTTGCAATTGTTTGCAAGTGGATTTTGCTATTCCGCACAGTAAAATCCAGCTGCAAAGTGGATTGAAAGTGCATTATTCCACATGTGCCGAAGAGGCCTCTGTGTGCCTTTCTTCAATGGCGCTGCACAGCTGGGAGCATGGTCGGTGGAGCCATTAAAGCAAACGGTTGGGAAAAGGCAGGCAGGTGGCAGAGGAGGGGCATAAGTGGGGGTCAGCAGCGATGGAACCCACCAGAAGGCCTCAGCAGATGCCTTAAATGGGGCAATTGCAAACTTGGCCAATATCAAATTTGGGTTGGCTCATCTAAGGGTGTGCCTTGGTATTTTTTTAAAAGGGTCTTTGTCCATAATGTGCATGCAGCTATCTCAGACATTTTGGTTCCTCCCCACTGACCCTTGAACCAGTGATTGTAAAACCAACACACACAGTAGAGTGTGTCATATCAGCATCCCCTGCAGTGCAGGCCTGCCCAACCCCACCCTCCCCCAAGCTGAATTCAATCCATGAGAAATATCTTCTGGCCCCTGAGGTTCATGTTCTGCCCCCAGTTTGGTAGCCCCCAGCAGGTTTGCCTGGTGTTTTGTGGGGCTCCAAATATACCTGGCTGGTTGTATTCAGCTTGGTGAGTGGCAAGTTGTCCGAGTCCGCCGTCCATGCAGCCAGAAGCTCAAGGTCTTGGCCCAGCTCCTCATTTGAGGCATTGGGCCTGCCACAACCTCCTCCCCAAAACACAGTGAAGTCATCCAACCACAGGAGGCAGCTGAAAGCAGGATCACAGATGTTTGTGATGGAGACAGGCAAAGAGAGATTTAAGGACAGCTGCAGACATTTCTAGGGATCACCACTTGTGGTTCTGCAGGTATTTGACGTGCTCAGTGTGAAAGGATTTTAAAGGATTTAATTTAAAGGCATCCATGTTGTTTTCAAAATACCCCCCCCTTTTGTTGTTGTTTGCCCAGTATTCAGTTTGCTGCACCAGCACCCAATCAAGGGCATGGGCTAAAAGGGTACTGAATCCTCCTTGTAAAGAAAGTAAGGAGATAGTGGGCATCTGGGGAAAAATAACAACAAAGTCTTCCATAAGATCTTTTTGGAATATTTTTGCTTCTCTCCCTGGTTGCTTTTGGAAAGGTATCTCCAGCCATGAGAAGAGAAGAATACCAGTCCAGGCGAGGGGTGGGACACTAGCCCGAGGGGGGCCCTGCAGCACTCACCCACGTGCCATTTTTGCAACCACTGTCAACCCCCGTCCTCTCACCCTTTGTCCATGCAGGGCTGCTGACCCACCTCAGACCCCCAAACATACCGTCCTCAGCTCTCCCCTCAGCTGCCCACAGGAAAGCAAAGCACAGTGGCGTAGTGGCTAAGAGCAGTGACTAAGAGCAGGTGCACTCTGATCTGGAGGAACCGGGTTTGATTCCCAGCTCTGCCGCCTGAGCTGTGGAGGCTTCTCTGGGGAATTCAGATTAGCCTGTACACTCCCACACACGCCAGCTGGGGGACCTTGGGCTAGTCACAGCTTCTCGGTGCTCTCTCAGTCCCAGCTACCTCACAGGGTGCTTGTTGTGAGGGGGGAAGGGCAAGGAGATTGTAAGCCTCTTTGAGTCTCCTACAGGAGAAAAAGAGGGGATATAAATCCAAACTCCTCCTCCTCCTCCTCCTCCTCCTTCTTCTTCACATGACTTTTCCAGTATAACCATTCTCCAAGGTGACCAGGTCACCCCAAATTGTATTCCCCCTGCTCCCTTCCCCCCACCCCCCACCCCCCATACACACACTTCTCAGCAGTTTGTTTTCTAAGAGGTGGGGGAATCATTTCATGCTCAGGACCCAGAGAACCACACCTGCCTCATCTTGTTTGATCTTGACTGAGAGGCAGATGCTTCCTGGGTGACCCTGAACACAACGGTGCCACTGAACGGTGCCGGCAGGAATGTAGACCCCGTGCATCCAAAGCAGCTCCTGACAGCCAGCTCCTGCCACAACATAATCACAAGAAGTTTACACAGCATGAAATTGCCCAAATCTGTTCAGGAAAAACCATCCATAGCTGTGCAAAGCTTGGGGGGATATTTGGGCAGCTAAAAGAGGGAAACAGGGGCGGGGGGGGGGGGGGGGGGAGAGCACAGAAGTCATTCTCCCTCCCTTCTTCTTTCTTTAGAGTAGAATTTCTGGCCACTCAGTGCAATTCATTGGCGGAAGAAAGTATTCGTTCAGACATGTTTAATTTCTGGATTTAACTACTGCAAGATGTGTTTCTGACCATCAGCAGAGATGGTTTTAAAACCTACATAAATTCATGGTTGTTAATCACAAAAGTTAAATGAAGCCACCCTGTGCTGATGTAGTCTACCTTTGAACACTTGATGCTGGAGTCAAGCAACAGGGGATGGCTGCTGCCTTCACGCCTCGCTCGTAGGTTTCCTGGAGGACCCTGGCTGGCCACTTTCAACTCTGGGGGCTTTGATCTGCGCCAGCAAAGATATTTCTCCTACACAAACTCACAGGAACATTCGGTGGGCTTCATAGCCAGCATGGTTAGAGTCAGATTGAAAGGTGGAAAAGAAAGGCAGAAAGAGCTGACTGCATATTGATAACTTCTCCCTTCAAGTGTCTGACACAACAGCTTTGTTATGTTAAGTAACAGGGGAAACAAGATGGAATCTTGGCTGCTCTCTGGGAGGAAGCGCTGCAAACCTTCCAGACTCCTCCCATCAAAGCAGAGGTCTGCAGCCTGGCTTCTCGAAAGCCGCATGATGTCGCTCAGTACAGACCTGAAAAGAGAAGACGAAATCTTCAAGTTAAGGCATATTGGAGGGGTGGGTGGGCGGGTGCTGGAGTGGCAGATAAAGATTTCCAGAGGACTTAAGGGCTTTTTAGTGAGGCTTGACAAGAAGGGAAATGACGGAAGGGAACAGTTGCCAATTATCCAAGCACAAACCGTGTGCAGATTTTCTCTGCACAAATTGTGCAGAGTGGGAGTTCTTATATTAGCTCTTAGTTCACCTCTTGTTCTGAATTTTGATTGTCATTCGGCCCTTTAGAAGGGGGCAGAGGCCTTGAGTCTGGTCTCAGAAGCCACTGAGAGGTGCAGTAGAACCAGTAAAGATGAGCCAACAGTCGGTGGACTAGTTCAGACAGACAGGCAGGCAGGCCCCATCTCCAGGTTATCTTTCCAGCTGCCAAAACAAGCTCAGATAAAAAGAATATGGGTCTCCAAAGCAAGACTCCTTCAATCATGGAGTAACCACAAAAAAGTCCCCACCATGATAAAATCCAAACCAAGCCCACCCCAGCCCCCTCTTTTAGATCTGATGCTACTCCTACTCTTGAAACTTAGCTGCTCATTGGCCAGTAGGAGTTTAACTTCTTGAGTAAGTTAGGTTGCTTTGGGGATTCCATGCCTCCTGCCGGAGTGAACTCTGGCTCACAAAAAAATTAAGTTAAGAGCAGGTGCACTCTAATCTGGAGAACCGGGTTTGATTCCCCACTCTGCCACTTGAGCTGTGGAGGCTTATTTGGTGAACTAGATTATGCCAGCTGGGTGACCTTGGGCTAGTCACAGTTCTTCCACCCACCTCTCAGAGTGTTTGTTGTGGAGAGAGGAAGGGAAAGGAGATTGTAAGCCCCTTTGAGTGTCTTTACAGGAGAGAAAGGGGGGGGGGATATAAATCCAATTCATTGTCTTCTTATTCAGCCAGCAGCACAGTTTGTCAGTCTTAATCTCCACCCCACATTCATTTTTAGCAATGAAACCTGTCCCCTTCTGACTGCCAGCAGATGCTCCACCACTGAGACGTGGCCAAAGCCACTGAACCTCAGAAAACTGTTGACCCTCAGCATAGACTAGGTCCCTCCTTGGCCGTTTACTGGGATGGCAGGTTGGGGTTTCCAGATGCAGGCTGGGAAACTCCTGGAGATTTGGGGGTGGAGTCTGGGAAGAACAGCAACATCAGTGGGGGATAACACCAGATAGTTTGCCCTCCAGAGCATTCATTTTCTCCTGGGGGACTGATGAGGTGTCATTCCAGGGGATGCCCAGGTCCCACCTGGAGACTGGTGTTCTTAACCTAGACAGTGTAGACCATGATGGACCAAGAGTCTGACGAAAGGGAAGGCCTTTTTATATGCTGTCAACACGATGCGAACAGGCAGTAGAAGCCAAAGTGTCCCAGTTCACATTGCTCCGTTTCCACATTGCGCCTCTGCGGGCGCAAAATTTTAAAAAGGGCTGCACGTACATTGCGCACAGCCCACTGCGCCCTGATTGGATGGGAGGCTCGACATCACTCATTGTGGCAGGAATTTCAACCCCCAATCCTCCCCACCGCTGCCTTCTGATCCGGATCCATTGTGGGATTTTTAGAAAGGGTGCACATCCATCCAGGTCTGGGACACCCCCGTGATAAGGCGGATAAGAAGCACAAAACCTGGATATTTCACGTAAGTATCACGCGTTTGATCGAAGATGGGGATTCGGCCTAAGTCAGTGAGAGAAAGTGTACTTCTAGCAGGCTGGATCTGTTGGTTACATAATGTCTGAAAACAACAATAAGAGCATATCTATTTATTTTATTTATTAATAATTTTAATTTGATAGATCGCCCACCCCTGAAGGGCTTTAGGCGGTGTACAACATGTTTAAAACCAACAAATAAACACTTAGATAACATAAAACCTTAAAACCATCATGTAAAATTCCGAATTACTAACTTTAACATATAATAATCAGATGGCGCTGATCTCACAGTACATGTCACCTGGTCAAGGTGACATTCAGAGAATAATCAGTTTAACAACAGGAGTGGCAGCCTTTCTGTACCCGCCTGGTGGAATAATGCTGTTTTGCAGGCCCTAACAGAAGATGGCCATGCAGGAGAGCCGTAACCCACAGGTTGCAGCAGTCTGCTTCTGTAGACAGGCAGTGCAGCTCTGACCCTCACAAATAATGTACTTGAAAATCGAACTTATGCTGTTTATAATGCCGCTTTCTTTCAACTTGAGCATCCCATAAGCTCACATTGCCAATTTGCTTGCCGTTTTAAAATAAGCAACATTTTGCATTTGTACAGTGGGTGTCTTCCCAACTGCTTTCCACTAATGCAGGGGCCGCCAACCTTTTTGATTCTGTAGGCACCTTTGCAATCCTGCAGACTATTTCAGCCAGAAAAATCAGCAATAGCAGAACACACAATAAACCAACCTGGACACAGAATATTATTTGAAAACACAGAAATTCTGGACCACTCCTGACAACCAATTTTAATGGCACGTCAGACTACACAGAGAAGCCATTGAAATCCACAAGCACATGGACAATTTCAACAGAAAGGAAGAAACCATGAAAATGAACAAAACTTGGCTCCCAGTGTTGAAAGACACTAGAGTCAAGACACTGACTAATCAGCTGCACACAAACACAGGATGATTATAGACAATAAACAATCAAAGGGAACAAAGGCCAAGCTACTTCTATTCAGGGATGCCCTCATCATATTGACCTTTTACTATCTCCCATTGTTACTCACGTGCTAACACACTTCATTGTTACCTTCACTTGCCCAGGCCACTCCTATTCAAGATGCCCTCACCTTTGCTCACAGGTATATATGCTCCATTTGCTTTCTACTATCAGATCCTCTGAAGATGCCAGCCACAGATGCAGGCGAAACGTCAGGAGAGAATGCTGCTAGAACACGGCCATACAGCCCGGAAACCACACAGCACCCCTATCCTGATAAAGGTTGGGAGGCTCAACCACAAAATAGCTGCTTCAGGAAGTAGAGGAAGGGAAGTCCAGATGAAGGGAAGAAAAGCGGTATACTTTAAAAATGCAGTAGAAAGTGTAGTGAGAGAAAACAAAACCAACACTTGGGTGGTGGCAGCTGCACTGAAACATTATGTTATTCTGCTCAATCAATCAAATCTCCAGTGGCCGCTCAGAAGCCGTGCTGGTCAAGAGCCCCAAATCTGCACCCTCTTTGGAGTTCTTTTGCAATTGTGTTTGTGCAAATGAACTCCAATTGCAACTGCAAATGAACAAGCTTGACAGCAAATGAACTCCACCCAGACACTTGCGAATACCCCTCCCACCCCTCCCATTTATGAGGTGAACAAAGCAGCCACCCAACCAGACAAATCGCTCCACACTGTGCCACAGAGAGAAAAACACATCCTACTGTGACATGCAGCTCCAAAGATGCCAGCCACAGATGCAGGCAAAAAGTGAGGAGCAAAACCTACTAGAACAGGGGTCTGCAACCTGTGGCTCTCCAGATGTTCATGGACTACAATTCCCATCAGCCCCTGCTAGCATGGCCAATTGGTCATGCTAGCAGGGGCTGATGGGAATTGTAGTCCATGAACATCTGGAGAGCCACAGATTGCAGACCCCTGTACTAGAATAAGGTCTCAAAGCCCAGAAAACCCACATCACTCAATTGATTCCAGCCATGATAGCTTTTGACTTACAATTGCCACGACGACCGGCCTATAAAAGCCGCAGAAACAGCAGCCTTCCTAGTTACCTACCTAATTTTTATCCTGCACTTTCTACAAAGAGCTTTCTCTTGTTGTGCTCACAACAACGCTGGCAAACAAGGCTGCGAGAGAGTGCCGGGCCTAGAGCCCCCAGGGAGCTCCCTCCGTCTAGTTCAACATTCCAATCACTGCATCTACAGTGGATTCCTGACCAGACTCCAGGTTAACTGGGAATGGACAGGTGTCCATATTTCGTCAAACGGCTTGAATCTATCGGAGTTGCTTGCCCCCTGAAAAACCCCACAGCCCTGGCCTGGCTAGCCCCATCTCATCAGACCTCAGAAGCCAAGCGGGATCAGTTAGTATTTGGGTGAGGGACCCCCAAGGCGGTGGCAAACCACCTCTGAATGCCTCTTGCTTTGAAAACCCTACGGGGGCGTTGTCAGTCAATTGTGACTTGGTGAGGGGGAAATGCTGTAGCTTGCTAATTTACTTCCACCTGGAGCTAAACATATGCACAACTACCATTGAAAACAGAAGCTGTGCCCCTAATTCCCCCGCCCCTTGGATAATTTAAACTGTAACTTGTCTATGTTTTAACATCGCAATACAATGCATCTCCCCACCAGCAGCGAAGGTAGAGTGGGGGGACACAAGGGTGCCTGGACACGCTCAGGTAAGTTACAGCAATTGCAGAACAAGAAGGGGGATGCAGCTGCCATTTCCAGCAGCCCCACTGTTTATATGATAACACCCAGTTGTGGCCTCCGCCACCTATTAATCGTGAGAGGCTTCCTTTCCAGAATGCTCTGTGCTCAGCCACTTCAATGCAATTAGCCAGTCTGAAGAGCTTTTAATTTGCATTTTGCACTCAGATCTAATGAAGTGGCTCTGCCAGTGAGATCACAGCTGCGATGAACGGAAGAAGCCTGGGTATAAGTGACAAAGGTCTGGTCCGCCCTCGATCAGCACCGTGCGCTGTGCTCGTTTCTCTCCCTCGCTGTTGTTAACTCTCTGTTGCGTTGTGTCTTCTCAGGTCTTCCAGCGGCGTGAAGATGGCTCTGTGAATTTTTTCCGTGGATGGGAAGCTTATCGGGATGGATTTGGGAAGCTCACTGGAGAGCATTGGCTAGGTAGGCCCCCCCTGGTCTGACACAGTTCTGGAGGATACTCGGCAGGTCTGTTATTTAAAGACTGGACAGGGCGGGATTCCAAGCAAGCTCAGTGACGTGAATGGTAGAGAATGGTAGAGAACAATTAACATTGAATGTGGGGTGCCGCAGGGGGCGATCCTCTCCCCGATGCTTTTTAATATCTACATGCACCCCCTGGCAAGTTTAGTTCGGAGTTTCGGGCTGCGGTGCTATCAGTACGCCGATGACACCCAGCTCGTGTTCACGATGGAGGGCAGCCCGTCTGCGGCCCCTGGAGCTCTCCAGTGCTGTTTAGGAAGCCGTAGCCTGGGTGGTTGAGGAAGCAAGTCGGCTTGAAGCTAAACCCTGCAAAGACGGAGGTCCTGTGGTTGGGACGAGTGGAGAGACCGGTGGACTTCCTTGCTTGCCGGCCGCTAACCGTAGCGCAGGTCTTTGGTATCTAACCTTACGACTGTTAAGAGCTTGGGCATGGCTTTCGGGACCCCGACATTATCAATGGAGGGCCAGGTCCACTCAAATCTGCCCGAATCGCTTTTACCATCTGCGACAGAAGCTTTTAGACAATTAGCCCCTCGTATCTGTCCCGCCTTCTGGACTCTGGCCACAGTGATCCATGCAACGGTCACCTCTAGGCTGGTCATTATTGTAACGCCTTTGTCACGGCTGGCCTGCCTCTGTCGGTGATCTGGAAATTGAAATCCTCGTTCAAATCATGCAGCAGCCAGACTACTTACATGGTCGAACAGCTAGTTGGGACCGGATTGCTCCGGTCCCATACCATCTACACTGGCTGCCCATCGAAGTTCCTCGGGGCCATCTTCAAAGTAACTGTAAGTCTTGACCTTTAAGGCCATTAAGCGGCATTGGACCTACATATCTGAGGTGGATCGGCATCTCCTCCGCACTGCTCCTCTACTAGGGCCCCTCCGGCTCTGGACGGGAGGAGCCGTTGCTGGAAATCCCTGGCCCAAAAAAAGATCTGGCTGAGAGCATCAACAAGGGGCCAGGGCTTTTACTGCCTCTGGCCCCTACTCTGGTGGAACAGGCTCCCTAAGGAGCATCTCATGGCCCTCGCGGGACCTTCAGGAGTTTCCAGCAGGGCCTGTAAAAGCGGACTCCTGTCCTCCTGGCCAGGCTTGCTTTTGGCCAGCGGGATGACCATATCTGACCCCCATACCATCTTGGTCTCCCATGGGCGGGAATGGGGTTGGGATAAGTCGCCATCTGTAAACTGTAAATTGTAAATTTTAAATTGTTTAAATTCTATTAATTTAAAATTGTTATAATTGTTTTATATTTGTATTATTATGTTGATGTACACCGCCCTGAGCCCTTCGGGGGAGGGCGGTTTAAAAATGAAATAAAACAAACAAACAAACAAACAAACAAACAAACATAGACGAGGCCCTTGATATCATCAGAACGTCAGAAGAGCCCTCCTGGATCAGAACAGTTGCCCATCTAGCACAAAGTCCAACCGGTTCCTCTGGAGGTCCAGCAACAGGGCATAGCGGCCGAGGCCTTCCCCTGAGGTTGCCTCCTGGCAGCGGGACTCAGAGTGACCCTTAATGACAAATGTGGACCTGGTTGGACGCAGTCAGATTTTTCCACAGGATCTCACCTAATTAACTCTCTTCCTCCAATCCTTTTTCACCCCTTTGTCCAATTAGACCCCATAATCCTCAGCATAGGGGGGGTTTGGGGGGGAGGGAGGTGATCAAAGGGGAGCCCTTCCTGCCCTGTTCATGGGGAAGCCCATGGGGAATTCCAGGTCATCTCCAGACATCAGTTCCCCTGGAGAAAATGGGTGCTTCAGAGGGGGCTGCCCAGCCTCGTCCCTCTGACTCCACCCTCAAATCTCCAGGAGTTTTCCCAAATCTCCTTAGCAAAGAATGGGGGATGGGGACCCCCTTTCAGGGTCCATAACTTTGGGCCCCCTAAACCAAACTGCACCAAACTTGGGGGGGGGGTCCCATTAGGACAGTTTCCAGATGATACCCTGACATTTTGGTGCCGATACATCCAAAAATGCGCCCCCTTCAGGAACATCCCAGAAATTTGCCCAAGAATCTTTGTTCTGCATTGAGTTTTCTGCATTGCTGTCAATGGGGGTTGCAGGCTGGGGGGGGGGCATATTTCTGAAGGCACAGTCTCAAAACTTTCATGGTCTCATCAGGAGACTGCCCTAATGATACCCCCCAGGTTTGGTGCAGTTTGGGTCAGGGGGGCCAAAGTTATGGACCCTCAAAACTGTAGCCCCCACCTCCTATTAGCTCCCATTGGAAACAATGGGGGATGGGGCACCCCCTTTGGGAGTCCATAACTTTGGACTCCCTGAACCAAACCTCACCAAACATGAGGGGTAGTATAAGGACAGTCTCCTGATGATATGCTGAAATTTTGGTGCTGCTAGCCTAAAAACCGCTCCCCCTGCAGGCCAGAAAATTGGAAAACCACTAAAAATACCCAAAAACGAACCCAGCATTTTGATGCCCCCCACAAGGTGATGCCCTGGGCAGCTGCCCACCTTGCCCAATGGGCAGTACGCCAGTGCCCCCTGCCCATGGCTGGGTGACCTGGCAGCCCTACTTTTTCAATAGCAGAAAAGCTAACTGGATCTAGCCCGATAACTGTATGTAAGGAAGTGAAGAAACTTCAGGGAGAAATTTCACTCACCTTAATAAAGTTCTTTTGGCATTCCCTGAAATTCCCCAGATGTTTAACCCCAGGGAGAAACCTCCACATTTGATCAGAGTTTGGCTGAAGGCAAAATTTCAGCCGCCGCCGGTGCACCGTGTCCCACTGGTGAATCAGCTGCCTGCTGGTGAACACTCTTTCAGACAGAGACACCCCGGCTTTTAAAAAGCAGGCCCGTGCCAGCGCTGTGTCTTCTTGAGATACTCTCCTTTAATTAAAAAAGAAGCCAGAAGCACAAGAAAGAACAGAGAAGGATTGAAGCCCAGATGCTCCCAAGAGAATTACCCACCGAGTCACTTCTGCAAGCCCAGCTTAAAATACTAGAAAATAAAACAGAGGTGAGAACCCAGCCCTTTCTCTCAATGAACTCTCAAGCACTGCTGCTGACAGCTCCCCAAATGTTTGATTAAATCCCCTCTTAATCAAGAGATAATAAAATGGGCAGGAAGACTCACACACAATGGCTCTGAAGGCAATGGAATTCTTTCCCAGTCCTGACTAATGGACAACAAATTCCCCTGCCAGCATCTGGGTGAAGCTTTTAAGAGAGGCTTTAACGGCGAGGTCAAACTGAGTGGTAAACAGGGAGAGATCTACCCAGGCTAACCAGTACTTGAAGGGGTTGAAAAGAGATCTTACGCTTGATCTTAACCAAAAGGTTGAGAAGCAATAAAGCAAAAGGACGCCCTGAAGGTTTTGCTGTCCCCTTGTTTGTCCAGGCTCTTCTTGAATCTCTTACATGATGGCAACACATTGGCCATGTTCAAAGGTAAACATTTTGGTACTCTCCAAAAAACCTCATGAGACATGACCCCTTCCTGTAAGGCCTACAATTCCCAGTAGAAAGGTCCAATAGGGTTGCCAAGCAGGGGAGGAGGGGACTTAGCAATGGTGGGGGCCCTCACCAGCAATGAATAGCCTGCCCTTGCCAGCAACATTCTGATGTCACTTCCAGATGCACGGAATGATGTCAGCGTGTTAGGATGCTGCTAATCCCCACCCCCAAATTCCTGCCATTTCCCCCCTGCTGGGCCAGTTCACGAAGGAAGATTTTGTCTTGAAATGGTTGTTTATATTTGATGTTAATCCCTGTGAACCACTCAGGAAGCAAAATTTTGGCTGAAAAAAAGTATAAAATAAAAATGTAGTAAATAAATCCGTGCATCTGCCTCTCCCCATCTGGGTCACACTAGGATGCTGACTCTTCCCTTCTTGTGTCGCTGTAGGCCTGAAGCGCATCCATGCCTTGACCACACAAGCCAGCTACGAGCTCCGCATTGACCTGGAAGACTTTGATAACGGCACCGCCTACGCCCATTACGGAACCTTTGCTGTGGGTCTGTTCTCGGTTGACCCCGAGGAAGATGGCTACCCAATCCACATTGCTGATTATTCAGGGACTGCAGGTGAGTATCAGGAACGAGTGTGTATATAAATTAGTGTACATAAATTATAAATTACTGACTTTTGCTTCTCAGACTGAACAGATGCATTAGGAATTCCCTTTTTAAATTTTTTTTCCTGAACTTTCCATAGAACAGTGAATGCACAGTATCTCACCACCACCAGCTCCATGGATTCACAGCCATGTATTGATAAAAGTGCAAACAAACAAAGACAGAATCTAAATGCGACTATACTAAGTTGCATCCAAGTTCCTTTTGTCTGGTGTTTCACCTGTGCATGAGAGCACCTGGGCACATCAGCAGAACACTGCAGACGAAGCATCTTGATGCAATGAGGCACACATTCCCAGCAAGATCTCACTTCTGAAGGTTTGAGAAGGACATAAAGCAGGGCCAAAGCAAGCACAACCCAATTTCAGAATTAATTCTAGAAATATTTATTATCAAACAGAAATAAAAGAAGAACGAGATGTTTAAAAAACAAAAGGGGAGAAATCTCCTGATCTCTAATTGGAAATGTGGGTATATTTTTTCATGAGTATATTTTGAAGGTATCATTTTGGGGTATATTTTTTTCATGGATGACTCTAAAGGAACTATTTTTTTCTGGGCTCAAAATAAGTTGGATTATATTCTATGCAGCACCGATACTAATAACATTGAAACGATTTGGCCTGTCAGAATGGCAAATTTCCACTTCAAGACATCCACTCAGAACTGAAATTTCATGTCAGAAATCAACATTTCACCCTGCTGTAAGAATGTTTGAGAGTTGGAACATCCAATTTCCAAGGAAGAATTTGGATTGCAGTGGTTAGTGGCTGACTGAGATACAAATATTTAAGTTTACTTGACAGGAAAGGAAAAATATTTTATTTGAACTGTGGTATCTTTTTTTTTAAAAAAAAAGTTCTGTTCTGTTAGTTGTTTTAAGGAGTTTTAAGGAGCAGTAGTGGCATAGTGGTTAAGAGCAGGTGCACTCTAATCTGGAGAACCAAGTTTGATTCCCCACTCTGCCCCTTGAGCTGTGGAAGCTTATCTGGGGAATTAGATTAGCCTGTGCACTCCAACGTACGTCAGCTGGGTGACCTTGGGCGAGTCACAGCTCTTCAGAGCTCTCTCAGCCCCACCCACCTCTCAGGGTGTTTGTTATGAGGCCAGGGGGGAAGGGAAAGGAGATTGAGTCTCCTTCAGGAGAGAAAGGGGGGGTATACATCCAAACTACTACTACTACTACTACTACTACTACTACTACTACTCTTCTTCTTAAAAGTTTTTATGCCCCCTCCCAATAAACCTAGGTTTGTTTTTCACTCTCATCTTTACTCCAACCTGACATTTTTGCCAGTTTGAAAAAGACAAGCCTCTCAGACCATCTGGAAAGTGATCTGGCATCTGGCATTTGAGTGGATGGCTGCTTGGTGAGCATTTCAGGACCATGCACTGAAGGAAATGGATGTACAATATCAGGATTTCTGAGCAGTCTTTGGGTTGGCCAATGGCCAGGCCTTAGGTTTGCCAGATTACCAGCCACAGGTGGCAACCTCTCTCCCCTGCTGGCTCTTCTCCACCACGCCCACTGCCGCAGCAGGAGAAAATGGGGAGGGGGTGACATGGCCGATGTCATTTCCAGTTGCTGCACTCTCAACACTTGAGGAATTTTCCAGTCTCTATGATTGTCTTTGTCATAGAGACTGGGGGAATTCCTAGAACATCATGTGATACTCTTTCTTCTTATGCTCCACCCAGAGGTGGGATCCAACCAGTTCTCTCCACTTCTCTAGAAGTGGTTACTAATTTTTTCTGAGTGTCGAGAAAGTAGTGGCCAGTGGCATACAGACCCAACAGTGGGAGGAGACCCTACTCATCCCTTGGAGGCATGCCAGTCAAAAGTGCCCCAGGAAGCTGGAGGAAAGCGGGAATCAGGAGACAGGAAGAATTACACCAAAGCAAACAAGTCCTCACTGTACTGCCAGACTCAGAACCAGTGGGAATAGGAAGCAACTGGGGAAAAGACTGAGGCTTCGGGAGGAGACGGGAAGCGCTCGGCTTGTGCCGGTGGACACTGAGGCTCTGTGAAGACATCACAGGGCCCCAGCAGTGGTTTAATCAGCTAGCTGTGCGTCAGGGGGTCCAGCTCTGGCTTGGGAAATCCCTGAAGATTTGAGGGGGGGTGTGTGGAGAGGACAGCTCAGCAAAGATCTGATACTGTTGAGTCAACCCTCCACAGCTGCTTTTTTTCTCCTGGGAACTGATCTTTGCAGCCTGGAGATCAGTTGTAATTCTGAGAAAACCCCAAGCCTCATGGTGAGGTTGGTCACTCTACTGTGATAGTGCAGTTGTCTAGATGTGAACCTCCTCTACTGGTACTCAGTGGCACACGAGGCCCAAATGGTGCCTGGGGCATGACGGGCTCCCCACCCCACCCCCAGCCAGGCTCCCCCCCCCGCCCCACTCACGGGAGCCAGCAGGGAGGCTGGGGCTCGGGAGCAGCTCGGATGGGTGCCATGGCAGCAGCCTGGACCACTCGGTGGCGGGTGCCACAGTGGTAGGCCGGCTCCTGCCCTCCCCGGTCTCGCTGGGAGGACAGGAGCCGGCCTGCAGCCACAGGAACCAGCTCAGCCAGCAAGCAGCGCCCCGGCCCTGGGTGGAGCTGCCGGGCGGCAGCTGGGTTGCTGCACCATGGGAGAGGCCGGGTGCACGGACCTGGCCAGCACCCAGCGACCCCCACATGACGAAACAGTGTGCTCCCGGGGACATGGGATACCCCGTGTCCCCATTAGTGGTACACCACTGCTGGTCCTCACTATGGGTAACCAGGATTCCATGAAAACAGAAGGTATTCTCAAAGGCTTTGGCAGGCAGAATCACCTGGCTGTTGTGCGCATTCTGAGCTGCATGGCTGTGGTCTGGTAGTTTTTGCTCCTAACCCACATTTTTCCTGCAGGTGGACAAAACGTTAGGAGTAAAAATACCAGCCTGGAAAACCCGACAGAGCCAGGACCTGAGGGCATGGCTTGACGGTGGTTTATTAACTGGAGTTAGGGTTGCCAAGCTCCAGGTGGGGGCTGGAAATCTCCCAGAACTGCAAATCTCTAGGCAACAGAGGCCAATTCCCCTGGAGAAAGTGGCTGCTCTGGAGGGTGGGCCCCATGGAATTATGCCCCTCTGGAACGCTTCCCCTTCCCCTCCTTCCGCAGACTCCGTCCTCCAACGTCCAGGTGTTTCCCGAATGGGGATTGGCAGCCTGCAGTCAGTCTTAACTGTAGTTCCACGTGATGTCTGAGTGCAGGCTCCTTGGTTTGATCCTGGCTTTTCCTCGTGGGGCAATGAAATCATAGAATCATGAAGCTGGAAGAGACCCCCAAAGGCCATCAAGTCCAAACCCCTGCAATGCAGGAACACACTTGTCGAATTAAACACAGGAACATACTTGTCGAATTAAATCTAAAAATTAGTCATCAAAAATTTAAATTATGTCTCCAGTTTCCACTGTGCAAGGAAAATTATATTGAATTCACTGCTATAAACCCTATAGAGTACCCACAGAAGTTCTTCACTCAGGAAAAGGGTAAAGACAAACTAATCATGGGTCAATTCCACACTCACGATTAGATGCGTGCTCATCACACAAAATATCCAGGGGGCGGGGGGGATGAAACCAAATTCGAACTACCCGCCCTTGCGAGTGACATGGAGCCTCCCATCCAATTAGGACGCAGTGGGCTGTGCGTGATGTGCTCGCAGCCCTTTTTAAAAACATTTCATGGACCAGAGATTCACGTGGATCTGAGGCAACGTGGGGCCGGTTTTCTGACTAAAGACATACATAGCAACACAAGGCAACAGAAAACCTTGCATTCACTTAAAGACGAATATACAAGGGCATATTTCCCTGTTTCTACCTGTGTAGGGAGACTTAAGTTACATTTCCCCCAGCCTGAAGCCAGCATGTCTCTATGGCACAGTTGATTGAGAATTGGGCTGCTGGGCAAGAGGTTGCTAGTTCGAGACCACCAAGGGACAAGTAGTTTTCATTTTATTTTAGCCCCTTAAAATGCTGGAGCAAGTCCAGTCCCTTCTGCTCCACATTCATGATTTCAGGCATAAATACCCACCTCTGGACACTGTAACCTTTTTGTAGTTTTGGGGTGGGGGTGGGGGAGTGTGTTTGTGTCTACCTTGCATTCACTTAAAAACTAATACATGAAGGCATGTGGAAATGGGACTTTGTTTTAATCGCCCGTTTCCCCGTCCCTGCGTAGGGTCATTCTGCGCATGCTTGCAGAGACGTGGATCCATCAGTTTGAAAGTAAAAACAATTCCCCGCACAGCACAACGCAGCAGCCAATCAGGATAGCCCCTGAGCAGATCGCACGTTTGATCTGCTTACAGTGGGGACTCCTGCGTGGCTGCTGCGTTTCTGGGAACGAGGGGGCAGAAGCTGCCGTGGGGACCATGAAACCGTGCTCAAAAGGTCCCGAATCTTACCAAACCGGTATGTATCTATTTTTGAAGTGGGGAATCGACCATGGTTACAGTAAATGAACTGTGGTTTCATATGATGCCCAAACTGCACCACTGTGAAATGTTGCTTGAGATGTCAAAAATATTGGATGTTCAGCTCCAAAGCTGTTTTAAAATTAGATATTTCCACATCAAGAGTCTATTTCTCATCAAAATCCATGGTTTAGGGAACCAAATCCTTTTGGCTCTTACCTTCACCCCCCTTGGAAGTGGGTCTGTGAAGTGAGATGGTCCTATAGCAGTGGTGGCGAATCTTTGGCACTCCAGATGTTATGGACTACAATTCCCATCAGCCCCTGCCAGCATGGCCAATTGGCCATGCTGGCAGGGGCTGATGGGAATTGTAGTCCATAACATCTGGAATGCCAAAGGTTCGCCACCACGGTCCTATAGCCTTTCCCCAGGGCCACCGCTGAACTGTTTCTTTCCTCCACAGGAGACTCCTTCCTGAAGCACAATGGCATGAAATTCACTACCAAAGACCTGGACAATGACCACTCGGAGAACAACTGTGCGGCCTTCTACCACGGGGCCTGGTGGTACCGCAACTGCCACACCTCCAACCTGAACGGGCAGTACCTCAAGGGTCATCACAGCTCCTACGCGGATGGCATTGAGTGGTCTTCATGGACAGGCTGGCAGTACTCCCTCAAATTTACTGAAATGAAGATCCGGCCCCTCCGAGATGAAAATTAAGTCCCCTTTACCCACCACTCCCCTCCTCTACCCCACCCAGCCCAGCCCCCTGTAACTTAGTGGTGTTTTGTTGAGAGTCTGGGGCAGCAGGAACCAAACATTCCCCCCAACAATGATGTTCTTCTAATGCTTCAGAAGTTCCTTCAGCGAGTACAGTTGGCTTTTGGATAAGGCACAGTCTCTACCTCTTTTTCCCAATTCCAAACCAGGTTCCTTTTAAACCAGTAACTCTCCCATGTAAAGACACAAGCAAGAATACCAGAGAAGGACCAGGTATGCAACAGGTGAGATTTTTACCCTGGCCTCAAGGCACAGTTTTTAAAAGAGTTGCTTTGATACCCAAAGAAAATCTGCCCTGTGATGCTTGTGTTCCGTTTGGTCTGAGCACATCCAAGAATCAGCAGGCAGAGAGGTTTGCTGCAACACCCTATGTAACAAGTCCCCGAAAAGGGAGATATCCAGGCCTCAAGGAAGGAAGGACGATCTATTGACATTCTACTAGGACCAGAAATCTGTTAAAGCAAAGCTAAGATAGAATATCTGCTGGAGATCGTACAGCACACATTGATACAAAGAGATGCCTGCATTAAATGAGGAACATTTGCCTTGTCCATCAGAAGATGTTACGTTTCATGCCACTCAGTGACTGGGGAAGGAGCCAACGTTTGGGTTTTCAAGAGAAAGGCTTGGGTGGCTCGGGTGAAAGAGGTGCAATTGGGACCCTGGAGGCAAAGATTCCATCCTGGTGTACAAAACGGCCGAAGATCTGACCACTGCAGTTCGAGGAAATTTACCTGCAGCTCCTCTCAGCTGAGCTTAAGCACAAGAAGCAAACTGCCTTACGTTTAGGCCTCCTAGCAGGTGAGAGATGGGAGCAGAGGACATTCAACGGAGCCAGGATGTGTTGAGCTGACAGGAGGACTGCCGGGGTCTGTATTCTCAGTAGCTGCTAGGATAGGAGGTCACACAGACATGTGTTTTCCCAGAAGACAGACATTTCCCTGGGCAGTCCCTGCAGAATCAAGCCCCCACCGAAGGAGGCTGAAATGGAGTCCCGACAGCAGCAGCCAAGGGCTGGCACAAAGGCAGGACTGAGGCAGGGGCAGAGTCCCGCAAGCTCCCAGTGCCACCAAACTCTGTTCCTTCTGCCTCCCATTCAACGAGGACAAAACCCTCAGCCCCAGTTGTTGCAGTGGGTGTCCAGCAAACCCCATGGCATTTCACAGCAGCTGGACAAACAGGTTTTCTAAGGCTCCTTTGTTTCAACAAAATGACCACTCACTTGATCAATCAATTGCCCCCCACCCCCAATTCCAGGGATTGGGTTGTTCCCTCACACTCAATGCATGCCACTGCTGTTTCCCTGCCTATATGGAAGGTGGAAATCATATCCAGGCACCTGGTAAAACAGACAGATGTGCATGGCTGTTGGGACCTTGGGTTGCCAACTTCCAGGTGATGATTGGATTACAACTGATCTCCAAACCGTTTGGAGAAAATGGCTGCTTTGGAAGATCGATTCTATAGCGTTACACCCCCTTGAAGTTCCTCCCCTCCCGAAACCCTGCCCTCCTCCAGCCCCCGGGTCATAAGGACTTTTCCCAACACAGAGCTGAGTGCCCTTCACCCTCTTCCCTAATGGAGATGTTAACTCCACAGTTTCCAGGAGTGGCAAAGAGGCTGCTTTTAACAGGCTGTCCGGGGGGGGGGGGAGAGAGAGAGAGAGAAAGAGAGAGCAAGTAGCTTTAGTATGCCTTGCAGCTGCATTTTGGATTTGCTATCAACCCTGCTTCCAAACCTGCTTTGTCTTTGCTGCCTTTGTGGCTCTTCACCGCCTCCCCATCACATTCATTCAGCATCCAGACTTTATAAACGACCATGGTCAGCTTGCAAAGGTCAATGAGTAGAGCTGCTCCAGAGGAGAGGGGGCGCGGCTGCCAAGCAGTCCAGCTGCTCTGCAACGCTATCAGAAGGTGCTGGAATCCATTTCCATGAAGCTAGTAGAGATGCCCTCCCCAAGGAAAGCTGGATGCTACCAGAATCAAGACCACGCCCCTTGAAGCAGCCCTTTGCAGGTTTTGGCAGCAGTGGAGGAAATACAGGTGAGAACGCCCAGCTCCTGTCTGTCGAATACAGCCGGGTTCCAAATTGCTCTCCAGTCAATTGAGAGTGCAGCCCTCATTTCTAACCTCTCCCATGGCTGACCTGGCTCACTGTGGAGGGGCTGAACTTCCTTCTGGGCTGGAATATACACACCAAACTGCACCCTGACAGTGGCATTCCTCCCATCTCCCAGAGGATGAGTTTCTGTGGACTAATTCCTGTCAGAAATGAGCTGTGGATTCCTTCCAGTCCCATTAGGAGTGGCCAAAGCAATCAAGACAGCTGATGACCTTTAGGTTGCTGATAATGCCAGCATCGCCTCTTACATCTCTGAGTTGCCCTGGTGGGTGCTGCATGTGTGCCAGAAGCAGCAGCGTGGGTTTTGCAGAATGGCCTGCTCTCTTGAAGAACTGTTGTGCAGCACACAATGCGGGGGAAACAGGGTTGCCAATGAGGTTTCAAAGAAGTGCTGCCGTCCCCATCTGTGTGCCTGGTTGTAAAGTGACTGCAGGTTCTCTTGTCCTCCTGCCAGAGAGGTATTTAGCAGACCAAGCTGTTCTCCATCAAGCCCAGATGTTCAGGAACAGGACGCTGGCCCAGGTTTGCGGCGGCTGATTCCCTACAGTGTTTAGGGAACAAAGCCATCTTCAGTTCTGCAGAAAACGATTTAGGGGGGGGGGAAAGAGCTTGCAACAAAACGGGTGGGGGCCAGGAAGGGGGAAACAACTAAAGCCTGCGGGCACCATCGCACCTGCTGACATCTTTCCTGTGTTTGGAATGTGGGTGGGGCTAAGAAGGCTTTTACCCAGAAAAGCTTCTGATTAGCTGTGCAGATTTAAAAAAAAATGTTGCTTTGGTAGCAGCTGCCACCAGAGCACAGGGATCTTCACCATGGAAGGACAGATAAATTGTGGCAGCCATTTGTGGTTGCCTCCCCCTCCTGTGGTGGCCATTTTGTGGCTGAACATCTTATGGTGTGTCAGAATTCCAAAGGTGCTCGCAGGCTGGAAAAGTTGGGGACCTCTGGCCGAAAGTAAGATTTAGAAGTGAGTAATATTCCTGATCCTGCTTGGACAAGGTGTCCAAGGTATGTGAAGAATTTGTTCTTTTTTTTCTCCCTCTCTGTAGAACACACACACACACACACTGCACATGCCTTTGTTTTGTTCCTGTGTATATTGGAAAACTTACAGTGCTAAAAGACCGACCTGAATGGCTGTCTCGATGTCTGCCTAAAGGCTGGCCTGGGTCTCCTGGTGCCAGAACCTTAGGACCAAGATTCACCACCAGCCAGGACCTCATTGTCCATTCTGCCAGATCTGAAGCAAAGATGCCTTCCAGGCAGAGTCTCCCCACCCGGTGCTTTGCAATGAATGGTGTCAGGATTGCTAGGTACCGAATGAGGAACCTCAAGAGCTGAAGGCTGGTGCTTAAAAGCAGAGCTGCCCCCACGGCATGAAATGCAGGTGGGGAGGAGCCAGAGGGGAGCCAGGTGAGGAATGCCGAAAGGCCCTCCCTGCAGCTCCTCAGCCCACCCCTCAGCCGAAGCTCTGGTGCCAGAAGTGACCTTGGCTGGAAAGGACTGAGGGGAGATGAGCAGCAGGGTCAGGGAAAGATCTGCTCCACCCCTGCCTGCCCTTTTGGCTTTCAGAAACGGGGCTTCCGTACCCAACATGGCTTCAGAAGTTGTGTGTTAAACGCCACAGAACAGTTGCTGACATCCATATCCCTACCCCCAAAAGAGGTGAACGAGCAAACAGGCCCAGTCTTCCAGGTGTTCAGGCCTAGTATCAACCGCAAAAGCTTTCTACTTCCACCTGGGCTCCTTTCACATCTGCTCCAGAATCCAGGGAGCCCAGCTCTAGCTTTGGGTGCGGCCTGGGGCTGCCAGCTCTGGGGGAGGGAATTCCTGGAGATCTGGGACTGGGGCTGGTGGAGGGGGGGTTGGGGAGGGGAGGGGAGGGACCTCAGCGGGTCCCAGAGATGGCACCTTCCCGGGCTTAAAAGGGCTGCCAAATCCAGCTCCCAGGATTCTTGGCTTTGTCTGTGCCATGTTTTGTTAGAGGAGAGAGACAGAGGTCTTCTTTCTGCTTGCTCTTCAGCCCCACCACAGCAAATGGCCACAGGCTGGTACTGCAGCTAACCACTTCAACAGGAGATGCACACAAGAGGAGGTCAATCAAGTTCTGTCTGGTCCTGAGAGACTTTAATTAGAGCAACTTCTTGTGGAGATATCAAATGAGCTGCTTTCTGACAGGACAACCCATTTATCTGCTCCAGGATCCAGGGAGCCCAACTCTAGTGTTGGGTGTAGCCTGGGGCTGCTAGCTCTGGGTGAGGGAATTCCTGGAGATCTGGGATTGGGGCTGGTGGAGGGGGGAGTTTGGGGCGGGGAGGGACCTCAGCGGGTCCCAGAGATGCCACCTTCTCGGGCAGCCATTTCCTCCAGGCAAACTAATCTCAGTAAACTGGAGAGGGGGTGTAATTCCAGGAGATCTCCAGGTCCTACCTGGAGGCTAGCAACCCTAGTGCATCTGCCTGTCCAACCCCCAATCCCCGCCCCCCTTCCCTGGGCAGCAGAACCTACCAGAGCTGCCTCAGGTGCAAAGTTTCGACAGCGAGGGCTGGTTTACCCTTTCAACTCCTAGTGTGTGACCACTTTGTATCACAGCCCTGTGGGCTTTGCACATTAAGTGCTACAGTGTTTGCCTTTCTGGTTTTGTTGCTGTTGTTGTTGCTTTTATTTAAAAGGGGGCAAAAAACTACTAACCTTGCAGCCAAGACTGGAGGACAAAGTCTATAAGCCTCTTTTTGTAAAGATAGAAGAAATAGGATCCCGGCCTCAGTGCCCCTCAAGTGGTTTGTATCTTTGTTCAGTGACAAAAAGGATGCCCCGTGTGGGATGCCAGAACACCCAGACCCCACTTAGAAACTGTATGTGTGTTTATACCTCACTTGTCCACCAAGAAAGGCCTCCTAGTTGACTTTAAAACATTTTTCTAAAGCAATTCAAAGCAGAAATTTATAACAAACAAAATTTTACAATGAGACAATGTTAAGACTGACCTCAAGGCAGGAACCAAGGTGGGGCAAAACACCCTTGATCCAAAACTTAAACATGAGAACCATCCAAGGTCTGATTCAGTCAAGCTTTCAGCTGAGGCTTAAGAAACCAGCAGCATAACATGACCCAGGGTGGGGTGATCAGGGGCCAACATCAAGGAAGCCTCGCTAACCAGTAGCTCTTCAGAAGACAGAGATACCCAAAGTGCGTGAGCTGGCTCTTGGGGGAGAAGAGAAGCCTTTTGATTCAGTGGGTCAACACGCCTCCGGTGAAGGTGGGCAACTGGTATTTGCTCTGGCTATGACCATTGCGGGCCACCCATAAGAGTCTGCCCCTGAAGTGTGTAGGATGCATGACTTTCTGAGGAAGCCCAAAGAGAAAAAATGGCCCCGTGAACCCTGAATCTGTTCCCAGATGCACAGAATGTTGAGAGAAGCTGAGAGTCCCTAAGAAGGAAAAGTCTGTTTTGCCCTCCCCACTATTCCTTGGGCCTTTGGCTTGTAAAATATACCCAACTTTCTGATACGTACATCAGGTTTTTTTCCACGCAGCATCATATACTCGTGTAATTGTTGCTATGACACGTGTGACACTCTTTCTCCCCTGATGCAGTTATCCCTTGGCCATCCCTTCAGTGAAAGAGTGGATGGCGAGTGCTTCCCTAAATAGGGGCATATGCACATTTTCCACATAGCCACAGATGGCCCAAGACAACTTGATGTGTCAGGAAGGAAAATCCAAATCCTTTCCCCTCCACATGCCACCTTGGCAAGGGAAAATTAGAATGCACTGCATTAATGATGCTTTATTGTCCTGAAATGGTACAATGAAGTCTGCTAACTGGGACAGGGCACCATCAGCATGCCAAAGGTCAACGTTGGGCTAGCTCCTGCTTCCACAGCTCCAGCAAACTGGAAAACCCACAGAGGCTGAGAAGGGACAGGGTTTGCACTACCCCAGTCACACAAAAAATGGTGCTGGGAGCTCTGGGAAAATGTCATTTCCCTGCAACAGACGTGCAGCTTTAAGTTATGATTCCCCCAACCCAGAGGTGGGAGCCAGCAGGTTCTCACAGGTTCCCGAGAGTAGGTTACTAATTATTTGCGTGTGCCGAGAGGGGGTTACTTTCACTGGGTGTGATTTTGGCGCAGCATGGATTTCAGTTACGCCCCTCCTCCGTGCAGCAGTAGCGCCGCTATGAACTTGAAGCAGTCTAGCAGGAGGTGCACCGGCGTGCGTGGCAGCCTGTGCCTGCGTGCATTTGTTTCCCGCCCAAGGACCGGCGCAGCGGCTGCATCCTTGCTACAGCCCCACCCAGGAATGCCCCGCCCCTGGAATGCCCGGCCACACTCCCACTGTATCGTCGCCCCGCCCACTTCAGCCGCCCTACTTGGCTTATGCGCTACAGTTTGAATTCCACCTCACCATGGGGAACCTTCCTTTTGTTACTGGTAAATTTTTGGATCCCACCACTGGCCCAACCCCACTCCAGCCTGCACAACTGAGTCTTAGCTGCACTTTTCATTTCACAAAAGATTGTCCAGAAAAGCCTTTCCCAGTGATCCAGTGATTGGAAGCTGAACTTCATGGCTGTATCTTCAGGGGACCGTGCAGGCGCATTTCGGCTGCGGAGAACTGACCAGAAGGCTTCTGCAAGCTTCAGAGCGCATGGAGTGCTCCCCCTCCGCTCCCCCTTGAGCCAAGAATGACGTGGTTTCCCACCCAAGTGAACACGTGATGGAGGCGGGGAGAGGGCTCCTCCCTCAGTTCTCTCTTCACCGCCGTAGCAAGAGGACCCGCATCAACAGAGCACTTTCTTTACCCCGGAGGCTTTCTTCTCTTTATCAATCTGGCATTATTCAAGAAAGGTTCAAAGTGTGGAACCAAGATGGCCCAGCATGATGAGCTTCATGAATGTCTATTCTGCCTCAGGGAGATTCGCGTCTCTGGAGTATATGTGCCCGGCCTTGCTGCCTTTTACTGTAAAAGGTTCAAGGTGGCATGAATCCTTTTGCCTCCCGAGCCGTGTCAGCCTCCTTAAATTTCAGAGAGAAACCTTTAAAGGGGGCCTCGCATATCTCCAGCCTCCTTAATCCAGACGGCTCTGTCAGCTCCTACTCCTGAATCAGCTTCAGTAGCCAAATGGGCCACTTCTGAGTTTCCCAGGTCTCCTTGATGCTGGAGCTCATTGCTGACACATCCACAGTCTGATGTCCCAGTTTGTTAGCCAGCTGTTTCCTCTTGACGTTGGACGCTGATGGCTCTCTGATGCCAAGACTCACCTGCTCAAGATGACTGTTCTCCTCAACATTGACCATCAAGGTCCTTGCCTGGGCAGTGCTCATTGCACAGCTGACCTCTCGACTCTGAAGCTTCCACTCTCTCCTTGACATCAAACGTCTTTAATTCAGGGACAGAGACTGCTGTCGGAAAAACTCCTGAACTCCTCCATTGTCCAAGGAAGCCCTCTCTTTCCCTCAGTAGGGAACCTTCTCCTCCTTCCTCAGGGGGTGATGTCTTAGAAGTCCCATGGCTGTCTTTGGATCAAGGACAGCTATCAAGCTGCTCATTACTCATCATTTCCACCCCACAATTTCCACTCTAATTCCTGCCAGTCTTCATGCAGTTGCTGTCCGGGGATGTACATGCTCATTGGGACTGTGGCTCCTCCTCCTCATCTACAACCTGATCTGGAAGGCAGCCTTCTTTCCATCTCAGAGGAGAGTGTGAGGACTTATCAATGCCTTCCCCAGAGACCCTGCACCACCTACGGAAGCCCCTGAGCTCTACTCAGACCAATTAATCCAGATGGCAAAAGCCTTGAAAATTGACTAAGTCAGATCCAAAGTCCTCCAGTCCAGTAATGAGTGAGACTGTGTGGTACCAACATAGGGCCAATTAAAAGTATTCGGGAAATAGCTCAGGGTGCATGGATTGGACCACCTTCTAAGCCAAGTTTCCACCAAAAATGAGGAAAACTGTATAAGATTAAGTGAGAAGGGTCTAAATTCCAGTTCCATCACCTTGCACCCAATTCGACTGAGATGCTCCGATCTTGTTACCTGTCTGGAGTCCATTCCTCCCCTAGCAATAGACATGAAGAGATTAGATACTTCAGGGAGAAAAGTGAATGCTTCTGGTGCTCTTGGCATTTGAGTATCCAACTTCTCTGTTGACGTGGACTGTTCTCAAATGCATGGGACAATGTGTTGATTCCTTACCAGAAGACAAAAAAGACCTTTTGTGAGGTTCTGTTCACAGAGGGATCCAGGCTAGGTAAACAGCAGCCCAACATTGTGAGATGGTGCCAACAGAGCCATGGCGTCAGGGATAGTCTTGAGAAGATATGCCTGATACATCTTTGCCCGCTGATTCCAGGGCCAGAGTGGAAGACTCCCCCCACCCCACCCCCACCACTTGATGGAAAACACCTTTTCAGAAAGGAGATGACTCATGCTGCCCTTGACACAATAAGAAAACGTTTGTCAGCCTTACCTTCCACGGCTTCTCATTCTCAACAATATTTCTCTGGTGGACCCTATTGTGACCAACAGCAGTCCCACCCACTCCAAGGGTTCAGATGCCCCTTTAAGGGAAATACTCCCACAAAAGGGGAGTCGGGGGGAGAAGAAGGAGGAGGAGGAGGAGGAGGAGGAGGAGGAGAGTTTGGATTTATATCCCCCCTTTCTCTCCTGCTGGAGACTCAAAGGGGCTGACAATCTCCTTGCCCTTCCCCCCTCACAACAAACACCCTGTGAGGTGGGTGGGGCTGAGAGACCTCCGAGAAGCTGTGACTAGCCCAAGGTCACCCAGCTGGTGTGTGTGGGAGTGCACAGGCTTATCTGAATTCCCCAGATAAGCCTCCACAGCTCAGGTGGCAGAGTGGAGAATCAAACCCGGTTCCTCCAGATTAGATACACGAGCGCTTAACCCCCAGTAGCCTATCATCAAGGGGAAAGCAGGTGCCCCTGAGTGTGCTGTGGACTGACCGGTGGTCTCTAATCACTCAGGGCTGCTGGTTGCTTCCTATAATAAATTTTGGTTACCATTTACACTTTAAATTTATCCCTACCAGTTTGTCACCACCACCACCCCCTCCTCCTCATCATCATCATTCCTCACCACGACTGTCAAGATTTCCCTGCTGCTGCGTCCATGACTCAGCTTAGCCCCCCTTTTTCTGGTGAGGGGTTTTACTCCAGGTGCTTTCTCACTGGGAAGAAAAGGTGGGGGCAAGAAGCCAACACTGAACCTCATCAGAAGTACATAAATTGGAATGCTGTCCCTTTCAGAGAGCCTTTCCTAAAGACATCTGGTTTGTTATCTAAGGATATCTGGTTTACAGTCGTAGATCTAAAGGACACATATTTTCATGTTTCTATCCCCAAATCGCATAGGAAATGTTTAAGGATTGAATATGGGGGGTAACTACTATGAATATAATACGTTATATTTTAAATTGGCTACAGCTCCTCATGTTTTTACCAAAAGCCTGTCAGCTGTGGTGGCATTCTCAATGTCAAGGGGCTGAGAATTGGCTTTTTGTGGCTTTTTCCTACCAGTCTTTGACCCTTTCTGCACATGCAGAATAAGGCACTTTCAATCCACTTTGCAGCTGGATTTTACTGTGCAGAATAGCAAAATCCACTTGCAAACAATTGTGAAAGTGGACTGAAAGTGCCTTATTCTGCATGTGTGGAAGGGGCCTTTTTTGGAAATGACCTCTCTTTTGGCTTCCCAAATGCTAATCAGTTTAGGGTTAGTAATTAATCTGGAAAAATCCCATTTACAGCCTACCCAGAAGGTAGAGTGGGGCAGCATTGGATGCCATTTCCTTCAAGGTATTCTATCAGCTCTGCTCAAAGGCATTCCAAGAGGCCATCTGCATCTGGAAACTCCTAGGACAGATGGCTTCAAACACCACAGCGGTCCCTGTGCCAGACTGATCATGAGGTGTTTGTAGAATTGGTCCATTAGAAGATCAAGGACCAGTGTTCATCCCCAGGACTTTTAATATCCCAACAGGCTCTGGGATCTCTTCACTGGTGATGTTCTCAAGACAATTTACTTAGAGGTGTCTCATGATCTCACAATTTTTATGAATGCCGTCTTAATGGGTTGAGAGGCTTCCTCCAATTTGTTCCAAGGTTGGGGGCAGTGGTAACAATCTGAGTCTAAGATGCACATCAACCTATTTGAAATCAGGGCAATTAGGTGTGCTTGTGAGGAAATGTCTGTTCATAGAGACACGTAGTACACCAGGAAAGTTTTATATCAACAAGCAAGGGGATATGCGTTCTATGTCCCTCTACGCCAAATCTTCCTGGTTGTGGCAAAGGGCCATATAATGCAACATCTCCTTGATGGCCATTCATGTGGCAGGAAAAGGCAGATTTGCTGAGCTGACAGGTTGCATCAAATCACAAGTGTTCTTTAAACCTACATAACTTACTTCCAACTTTCAGAGAGAGGGGAATTCTCCATATTGACCTCTTTGTCACCAATGCCAATGCAGCCAAGTGCCAGTGCAAAGTGTTCCAGGGCAGGAGCGCACAAGGGTTCATTAGAAGAAGAGGTGGATTTATAACCCCACCCCCATTCCTCTTGTAAGGAGATGCAAAGGGGCTTACAATCTCCCTTCCCCCCCCCCAACAAACATCCTGTGAAGTAGGTGGGGCTGAGAGAGCTCTGAAGAACTGTGACTAGCCCAAGGTCACCCACCAGGTATGTAGGAGTGCAGAAACACATCTGGTTCACCAGATATGCCTCCACAGCTCAAGTGGCAGAGCAGGGAATCAAACCCGGTTCTCCAGATTAGAGTGCACCTGGTCTTAACCACTACACCACACTGGCTCTCATTAGGAGATGCCTTCCAATTCTGTTGGTTGAACAACCCCTGTTACACTTTCCCTTAGCCACGAGAGTTGTGAGTTGAATCCCATTCCACTTGGTTCCATCCCAATAAGGTAGTGCTATATCCTAACTTGGTATTTAAACCTAAGGGTTCCATATGTTCCAAGACATTGTTTTACCCACTTCCCAGAAAGGTACCTCTTCGACCGTTCCCCTGGCCCAGATCAATCCTGTGGATATCTATAAAGCATGACTTGGTCCACTCCGTCCACGTTCTTGTGACATCACTCCATTGATGTGGATTCCAGGAGAAATGCAGCTGTTTGGAGGGCAGGCGTACAGTCCTTTTTTCACAGCCCACACCCACCTCCATGGTAACCGAGTTTGCTACTCTCCCATGGGGGACTGCACTGAAGACACGATGGTGAAAAGAAAGTTGCTCTTACCTGCAACTGTTGTTCATGGCGTGTCGTCTGTGCAGTGCAGCCACGCATCCCTGCCTCCTTCCCCGCTGTGGCCTGCTGTTTGTTATAATTGTGCTCATCCGCAGCAGCAAAGGGACAACTAAGGGAGGAGTGCTCCTGGCTCCAAACAGAGGGTAAGGGGGAGCGCGCCGAGCGCTCTGGAGCTTCTAGAAGACATCTGGCCAGTTTGCTGCAGCCAGCCTGCTTCTGCACAGCCCCATGCGAGCTTGCACAGAAGATACTCCGTGAACAGCAGCTACAGGTAATTGCAACTTTGTGGGTTTTTTAAACAAAATTTGCGGGGGGAGGGGTGTCTAATCTTTTGGTTTAGCATTGCATCAAGATGTGCAAAGCTGCTTAGAGGGGAAGACCAACATAATTGCAACATTAGAATTCCCTTTTGATGCTGAGCAAAAGTCTGAGAGCTTTCTCCCAGTGAGACCCTACTCCTGCGGTTCCATCAGTGGTATTAATGCAGGCCTTGCACACAACAAACAAAGCCTCTCATATATTTGCAATCAAGAGAAAAGGAAAAAAAGGTTATCTTTATGTCAGAGGGAGTTCAAAGGAGGAATTAAAGTCCCCCAAATTCAACAGATTCCACCCTGCTTTTATTTACGCTTAGTCAGCAAAGTGACTTGCATTCCGGTCCAAATGGTACCTGGTGCCATTTAGAAACAATTTCTTGTAGCTACCTGGGGTTTGGGCATCGCTTGCATTGTTGGAAGGGCTTGGACCCACCGTCCCCCAAATTAGCTGACTTTTGGGAGGCACCAATATTGGCAGGCAACAGTGAACAATTAGAATATTCTCTTTCTATATAGTATACGTAAAAGGCCAGAACCCCATGTAAATAGTTTTTATAGTTTTTTAAAATTATTTTTGTGACTGAAGAGAACTCACCCCATACATCAGTGCCGTAGCAGGGAAATGAAAAAAGATCACCATTGCTTTTTTTTTTTTTTTTGGGGGGGGGGGGGTCTTCATGTCACCTATGCAACTGTAAAGAATGGAAACCAATGCAAGGGTTGTATATCAAAGCTGCATAGGCATTTGGTTTACTAATAAATATGAAGTTCTTAAATTTATATAATAGACTCTAAAATAATTCAGTGCCTAACCATTTTTAGGTGCTCAAATATATGAATAACCACTTAACTCAACTGTACTAATCATGTGAAGTATACACGTATATATATATTATAAAGGTGCAGCTACAGCTAACATATCTTCCTGTTTCACATAAACACATATTATACACTAAAACCAAACATCATCTTCTGGCAGACAGCCTCCATTACATAGGGTAGCGAAAAGCCTTGTATAATGTTCAATACGTATGGCATGAGTTGTTTAGTTCATTGATGGTTCAACTTGCCGTACATACAGCGGAGTGCTGACATAGTAAGCGTAGGCGCAGACTTCTTCAAGTTATTCAAAGCTATCCAGTTTAGTACGTGTGTCAGTCTCCGGACTGAGGCACCTGATTTCAATGAGTATTACTCACAGAGAATGATCCTGGTCTGACATAATCTGGCTGCCTTGTCCAAGATGCTGAAGATGACTGTGTGGGAGAAACTAGCAGACCACAACCTGACTCATTGGCTGTAGAATTGGCTGTACAGCCAATAGTCAGGCTGATATACTTCTACGAAAACCCTGCCTGGCTGAATAATCTATTGTGAATTATGCATTTGCAAATGTTGGTTGAGAAACATGCACTGAAGAAGAAGGAGCCAACAACGCAAACGAAGTGCATGTTGCGGTCTGCTAGTTTTTCCTACACAGTCATTATTATTAGTTTAGTTGAGTTAAGTAGTTATTAATATATTTGAGCACCTAATAATGGTTAGGCGCTGAATTATTTATTTGGAATCTATTATACCCTGTTTCCCCGAATATAAGACATTCCCTAAAAATAAGACATAGTAGAGGTTTTGCTGAAGTGCAAAATATAAGGCATCCCCTGAAAGTAAGACGTAGCAAAGTTTTTGTTTGGAAGCATGCCTGATGAACAGAACACAGGAAAAATAAGACATCCCCTGAAAATAAGACATAGCGCATCTTTGGGAGCAAAAATTAATATAAGACACTGTCTTATATTCGGGGAAACACGGTATATATGTAAGCATATTTATTAGTAAACCAAATGCATATACAGAATTGATATACAACCCTTGTACTGGTTTCCATTCTTTCTGGTTTGGTTGTATATCAGGTCCAGTTCGTTATACCAATATAACTGTTTCATTAAGAAAGCCACTGTGAAGCAAGAACCCTTGTCTTGGGGAAGTCCTGACCACCGCACCAAAAATCCTTTTCCCTGTGAGTTTCCTATAAACTGTACAAAAGGGTTGAACTGGAATCAATCTGAGGATTGATCTGAGGATTCCTGGTTATCCTGAGCTACTTCCTCGAAGGCTTCTGACTCTTGGAAGCTTCTTGCCTGGAAATCTTGCTGGTTTTTAAGGGGCAACTGGACTTGAATCATCCTCTTGAAGGTTCCCGTGGTCCTCTGCTTCTGGGGTCACAGGCTGCTCTGGTGCAGACAGGGGGGCAGGGTGTGGAAGGACAGGAAAAGGAAATTGGACAGCTAAGGAGAAGTCAGATGAAGGAAAAAGATGCTTTGCTCAGAGTCACAACCTGGAGAAAGTTGTAAAGTCAGTGGGATAAGTAACAGGTCAAGCAACAGCAATGCCATTAACTTCCATAGGATTTGAAGCACAGCTAACGTGGTGTGGAGGGGGCCTATGTGCAACTTCCTTCCATGGCGATTTTCAAGGTAAGGAAGGGTAGACAGATTTTATGGTGGGCACATCCTGTGTAGATGGGAGGCTGCTTCAGGAGGAATGTAGGCGAAAGGGAACAAAATACTGGATCATGGATAAAATGTGTCCTATAGAGCGAAGCTCCCGAAGCATCCAACTGCCAGGGGAAATGCATGATGGAGGTATTTGCTGTTTTTAAAAATAGAGGCTCATTCTGCACATGCAGAATAATGCACTTTTAAACTGCTTTCAGTGCTCTTTGAAGCTGTGCGGAATAGCAAAATCCACTTTCAAACAGTTGTGAAAGTGGTTTGAAAATGCATTATTTTGCGTGTGCAGAAGGTACCAGAGTTTGCCAGCAATGCGTTGGGGTAGGAACAGCTGGTCTTTTTCCTTCTCAGGTGGCTCTCCAGCAAAAGTAGCTACTGGCCAGGATCTTCTCCAATCCTCCAACCTCACTCAGCCTGGAGAAGCAGCAAAAGGCACAGAAAACCCAGTCGCTGGTCTTTTCTAAAAGAGAAAAACTGAACAGGCGGCTGGTGATGTGACAGTGGCAACAGGGTGGGCTGCAGCCACCAGAATGTAAGATCCGCCCCTGTATGTGTTGTGGTGGGTTACAGTGGCCCGTAGAGATGCCACCCTGACTTCTTGCCAACAGTGATTTCTAGCACAGCCTTTCGGTCTATTTGCCTGACTTCCTGCAATAGAGTGACATAAAGACTGGAGGGCTGGCCACAGATGGGATCAGGGGGGAAGGAAATAGCATAACCAACTGATTTTCTCACAACCTGTTGAAGGCACCCCAAAGACCACGATGGAGCTGGGATTGAGATCCAGCTCACTCATGTTCCAACTAACTGGACAGATCACCTCTTGTCTATCAGTCTGGTGAAGTAGATCTAGCGTGTTGTTGGTGTCCAATGCTGTATCATGTGGACTTGCTTAAACTTATTAATAAAAAGGAACTCATTATGTATTGCTGGTGCCATTTAAGACTCATTTCTTTGCATTCAATCTCTGCAACGCTTTCAGAGGGCAGGAAGAATAAGCTGCCTTGGGCAGGTTTTTTTGGGAGGGGGCTTATAAATTGTCTACATAAAGACGGGACAATCCCTAGCTTGTGCCCTAACTTGTGGGCACATATGGAATTCTAACATATGGCTATCGTCACAGCAGCAAAATGGCTGTTGCATGAGGAGAAGCCAGGCACAAAATGGCTGCCACAGGAGCGGGAACCAACCACAAAAGGATGAGGAGCAAAATTATGTGTAACTTTAATAGCAACTTTTCAATATTTCACTCATGAGCTCTACTTAACGGAATACCTTTTAATCTGCACAGCCAATCAGAAGCCCAGTTGGACAAAAGCCCAGAAGAGCTTTGGTGAGTGCTGCAGTACTCATGGGCACCCCTGTCCAAGCATGTTCCAAATGGGTACCTAATTGAACATGGCAATCCAATCTTTTCAGGGGATTTGGGCATCTTCTCACCACACGGGGCTTCCTGTTGAGTCCTCATGTTAAGCATTCCCTCAAAACATAATGCTCACATTCCATTATATCCTTCTGTTCCCCAAGAGCTGTGTGAGGATTCCCTTACCTCAGATGCTCAGCAACCCTGTGTAATAATATATTTGGCTGAACAAGAGAGAGAGACTGATTGACCCAAAATCACCTTCCAGGCTTCATGGTTGAGCACTCTCCTGCCCAAGCCCAACACTATCCAGCTCTGAAAAGCAGTCAGTCCCAACAGCTGGCTGGACGAACCCTGGAGCAAACCTGGAGGTGCATCACAAACTTGGGAAGAAAAAGATCTGCTTTGAAACCAACCTTGTGGCACTTCCAAGGCTAATAGATTTACTGCGGCAGAATATTTATTGCAACTACCTTGTTCTCTGCTTCCAGCCAAGGGTTATATTCCTTCCAATTTGGATTCTCTGGTTAGTTCCCTTTGTCCGACTGGCCATGTCTCTGCCCCCTTTGGTCAGTGGGCACCTTGGCACATATCCTTTTGCAGTGCTCTTATGTGTCCCAACTTGGGCTAAAATGGATTATGCCGTGTTTTAATGAATGGTCCATGCTTTCTCAAGCAACTTTAGAACAAAAATTCCTCTTAGAGGACTCTGGCCCTCAACACACTTATTTTGTTGCTCATTTTTTAGAGGGTGCAGAGAAGAGTCGCAGGGAGGTGTTTTTACATTTGGGTTTTATTTAAACTTTACAGTTTTAGAATAGAATAGAATCTTTATTGGCCAAGTGTGATTGGACACACAAGGAATTTGGAATGTATTGTTCAAGACCTTGGCCCAAGAACCAGGGGTCTGAAAAGAAAATATTGTGGCTGCCTCCTGTGTTGGGACAAAGTTTTCCAGAGTCACCTGATGTGGAATTTCCCTGGAACAAGTTGTGCATATTTGAGCCCAGAGTTTCAAGACCAGCAGCTAGAAAGTTAAGGAGCCGTCAGAGGAGGCCTACCAGTTTATCCGAAATGAGCAAACACCAGCTCTTTGGAGCTGTTTCAAGCTGAGGAAAGAGTGGGAGAAGGGAAGGCTTAACCCCCCCCCACCCCCCCATAGCAGGGCCTGCATGACACAATGCAAGACAGCCAAGTAAAAAAAAATCACATCAATAAAGGACTTGCAGGGAAATGGTGTTTCAGTTTGGTTGAGGCTCTGGGTGCTCCCAACTAGACTTGCTGATAGGAATGATTTCCACTGGCGTGTAGAGTGAGTTTTTACTCAGCTAATCTCCCCAGATATTGAGGACCTCATGCTGAACTCACGGCCCAGCCAACTCCTTTGGGCGGGCTCCCAGTTGCCACTCCTTGGCTAGGTGGGAGCGCTCCTGGGGCACCGACCCAATTTCCCCGCGAACCAAGCCTGGGTCCTCGAACGCCAGTGGGTGGGGCGGTACAGGCCACTCGCTAGAGAAGCAGACACTAGTACATTTGTATTCCGTAACCAGTTGAGGTGCAGCAGCACCACATTCCAATTGGTAGGCACCAGCACCCCCACCAGGGTCTGGTAGGTTATAGCTGACTGATAGTCCAACTGAGGGAAGAATCCAACAATTCGGCTGGGGCCAGTCAGGCGGCACAACCAAACCAGAGTCAGACCAAGTCAGTGGGAAACATCCAATGGAATCACGGCCGGGCTCCTGCAGTACTGGCTGTTGTGATTGTCCAAATTGCAGGCCCCTGATGGCCCGGTCCGCTGGTTGAGGGGGCAGACGCGCAACAACGGACTGTTGGGGCAGAGGTTCCACAGGGCAATCTGCTCCACCTGCCGCACCCACCATGCGCTCCAAGACCTCGTTATCAAAGTCCAAAAGAGATTGATGGGATTCTTGAGCTTGTTCCAAGGGAGTGGACTCCCCCATTGTCAAGGGGCGCCCAGTCCACCCTTCATAAAAAGCAGTAAAAGCCGGCAACAATCCAGCCGCCTGACTAGGAGAAGGCCATTCCTCCCCCATCGTTGGGGAGAATGGCACACGACTAGAGTAAAAATAAAAGAAACAAAATAAAAATGAGATAAAGGAGAACTTTCCTAAAGTCTTGACCTGACAATAAGTAGACTTGTTTGAAACAAAGATCTCTTTATTGATGGCATAAGATGAATCAGGAACCTCAGCAAAGAAAGTTCTGATTCCCAAATCAGACTTTCAACAGTATATTTGATAGATCTAATATGGCATAAATGCTTGAAGTTGAAATAAAGTTTTTAAAAGCCCTCCTGAGTTCATGGGCACATCAGGTGTATGGCAAGATTAAGCACTATATCGAGATAGCAATATTTCGATATGAGAATTTAAAGGGTGTGGTTGAGCTTCTTTTTCACTTCCACTTGCTGGCTCCAGAAGGGGGCCTTCTCTTGTGGTGGAGATCTGGCCGTCCACCCAGCGGCCACAAGAGGAAGGGCAGTCGGGGGCAGTAAAGAGGCAGCAGAAAAGCAATCTGGGTGAGGAGGAAAAAGCAGAAAGGAACCCGCAATGGGGAAGGGGGGAAGACATGGATGGCAGTGGGAGGGGTGAAACTGGGCAGTGGTTTACCTGCAAAAAAGGCACTTGGGGGCAAGCACTGAAATTGTGCCACCCCCAATTCCACCCTCCCCCCCCCAAATTGTGCCCCTGCTGCAAATTTCTGCAGGCACACCACTGTAAACATTTGCTAATCCTGAGCTGATTCCGGGGGTGGGGTGGGGGGAAACTACAAGGTTGATGCTGGGTCTTTTCTTTCAAGTGGTTGAAGCCCCCCAGCCTGGTATGTCCTCCCACCAACATGACCCCCACATGCACTGTGTCCCCCCCCCCCCCAATAGCAGAGGAAGCAGCAAGTCTAATGGACAAGTCTAATGAGCTCAGAGACAAAACAAGCGTTCTTCCTATGTGGGAGATGGGATGGATTAGGTTGTGGGGAGGGCACTGGGCTCCACCATCGACCTCCCCTGGGTGTCCAGACTGCCTCCGTACCTGTAAAAACCAGGTTGCTGTGGAATCTCAAAAAGAAAACAACCCATGGGTCACAATTAGGAACAAAGCGCTAAGGGGGAGGGGGGAGAACAAAAGCCAACAGACCCCCTCAGAGCTTGGACGTACAAGGCGTCCTAAGCCCTATCTGTCACCACTGAAGAAGGAAGAAGAGGGAGCAGCGTGATGGCAAGGGAAGAAGAAGAGTTGGATTTATACCCCCCTTCTCTCCTGTAAGGATACTCAAGGAGGCTCACAAGCTCCTTTCCCTTCCCCTCCCCCACAACAGACACCTTGTGAGACAGGTGGGGCTGAGAGAATTCTGAGAGAACTGTGACTAGCCCAAGGTAACCCAGCAAGAATGTAGGAGTGTAGAAACACATCTGGTTCACCAGATAAGCCTCTGCCACTCGGGTGGAGGAGGGGGGAATCAAACCGAGTTCTCCAGATTAGAATCCACCTGCTCTTAGCCACTGCACCACACTGGAAAGTGTTTGACTGCTAATGGACAAAAGCTATGTGCTCCTTCTGCTGGTGGGTTCCTCTCACTTTGGCACCCATGCAACCCCCTCCTTTGGAGGCAACGCCCCCCTCCGGCAGGCAGGCAGGCAGGCAGGCAGGCAACAGATGGGTGTGCAGCTTTCATGGGGGGAAGGGGCAGCTGAATGTACCCCCCCACGTGACCAAGGCAAGTGGTACCTAGGTTACAAGCCTCCGCCCCCCCCCCCCCAGATATGCCTCTGAAGCTAGGAAGGCTGGCTGCAGGCCGTGTGTGGAGGGAAGGTGTCCAGGGCAAAGCTGTGCTCACTGGCAAACCTGCCTGCTCTGACAGCGAAGGAAATGAAAATTGTGCTAGAAAAGATGCCACTTGTCATGAAGAGAATGGAAAGTGAAAGCAGGGCTGGAGGAAATACGCCCACACACGGAATCTTGCCCCAGTGGCCACTCACCCCTGCAGCGCAGCAGACACCTCATGCATAATCAGCCTCTATTGTGAGAAAGTGTCAGATCCTCAATGATTGAAATAACACCTTGTAGAGAACAGAGGTTTATTCATCCAGAGGACAGCTTGAATTGACTTTTCCGCATGCAAGCAGCAGTAATATCATGAGAGGCAACCCCCCCCCCACCCCACCACAAGGACAACGAAATATGTAGGCAGTTTGATAAGAGCAAGAGTCCATTGGAGCTGACCTTGGCCAGCACCAGAAGTGAAAGCAGCTAGAAACAGTACACAAAGTATAATTCCCATCCCCCCAAAGGCCAAAATTCCTGATTGGGATGATCCTGTCAAGATTTATGCCTTCAAGCACCTAAGAGGAACACAAAAGGTTTGAATTTGTAGCGCGCATTGATCAACAGTGACCGAGATCTCATGAAATATCACTAAGCACATGCCCAAGTGTTCCTCTGAAAATGTTTATGAAATTTGAAAGGGCCAGATGGCAAAGGAAGATGGCTTCCCTTGCCAACACAAGGCCTTCTTCTTCTTCCCTTGCCATCTTCCCTAGCCCATCAACAAGTGAAAAGAATCTGTGGGAAACAGACATGGAACAAGAGAGGCAGGGAAAGGTCCCACCAGCCTAACCACAACTCAGGGGAACTTCACAGCAAAGTCCGAAACGTATAAGGGCCAAGAGGGGCTTCTCCCAGGCCAGTTTGTCTAGTGGACAGAAGGATGTGAGTCCAGTTGCCATTCAATCATGGCCACAAACTCAGCAAAAGAATGCAAAGAGGTTGCAATGTTGAAGTCAACTTCAACTGACCTTTATTAGAAGAAGAGGAAGAGTTTGGATTCATAACCCCCCCCCCTCTCCTGTAAGGAGACTCAAAGGGGCTGACAATCTCCTTTCCCTTCCCCGCCCCCAACAAACACCCTTTGAGATGGGTGGGGCTGAGAGAGCTCCGAAGAACTGTGACTTGCCCAAGGTCACCCAGCTGGCGCGTATGGGAGTGCACAAGCTAATCTAGTTCACCAGATAAGCCTCCACAGCTCGTGGCAGAGCGGTGAATCAAACCCAGTTCTCCAGATTAGAGTGCACCTGCTCTTTACCCACTGCTGCTCCTGTTGGGTAATAAAAGTAATTAAGTAATAAAAGTAATAAAACAAAGTACAAAACAGGGCAAAAATCTACACGGTTCTTAAAACAAAACTTGAAACCAGGAGACAAAGAGGTGATCAAGCTTCCCTTATGAGCTTATCTTGATCACGTCTAACAAAAATGAGGGCAGCATCTCATTGGGAACTTTCCTGGGAAGTGAAAAGGTCAGTCCACCCTCGAATTAAAGACACTATATTGAATTACACCATACAAGTGCAGGTTTCAAATAATCTGTTGATTGCCTCTCAGAGAATCAGTCCATGTTCAGTTTAGGACAGCTGCCCATTGACCACTGGACCTCAAAAAAGCCAAACCAAAACCCTTTGGAAGACCGTTCCACAGAAGGAGGGCAGAAATAGAAAAAAGCCCAGGAAAAACAGGAGCAGCCCCACTGCTGTACGGACCACCCCAGTAGACAGATCGATACCAGAAGCGGTGGCCCATCAGATTCATTGGCCCAGGTCATGAGAGGTTTGAAAGGGTCAAGACCAAGACCCAAACAGCAGCCCAGAGTCCCCCATTCATGCTCCCTGTTTGCTCCACACTGACTCACAGCTGGCCAGTGAACAGTGTGACTGTGGGGAGTTTTTTTAAAAAGAATATCACAAATGAGCAAAACAAAAAAGCACCACCTGCGAAGGCACTCATCACAATGACTCCTCTGCTCGCACTGAGGCCGCTCAGACAAGGCCCCCGGCGTTGGCACACACAATGGGATCCCAGGCTCTGGAATGTGGGGAGAGAAGCCCACGGAGGAGCTGGGGAGAGGCAGAGATAATGAGGGGTCTTATTTAAAGAAGGGGGGACACAACCGCCTCGTTTGCAGCCCACAGACACCCAAAGCAGCGGATTCCGGTGGAGCAAAGTAAGTAGCGGGGAGACTTTGCCTTAGTTTTCTGCAGAGAGAACAGAGGCTGTGTTGGTGTGACTATGTACGTTCATTCTTCTCTTGTGCAAAGGAATCCCATCTCCCTTACTACTGGACCACCTCAATCTATCTCAAGTGGGGGGGGGTCTGGGCTGGAGGTTGCTAAGAAAGGAGGGGGCCAAGGGTCCGCTGTTCCACCCGGCACACCATTTTGCCTCACCTAAACACTCTTTTTAAAAAATCAAAGCAGGATTTTCATGTTGGGCTAATTTCCTTTGATGAGCAGGCGTATTTTAATGAAGGGGGTGATCTTTTAATTGAATGCTTTTGCCTGAAATTTGTCAGTTTCTTTTTAAGATGTTCAGTGACTGTTTTTTGATTCTCTGTTGGGGTTTGCTAATGCTGGGTGTTAATTTAACATTGCGTTTCGTTGTGTTATTTTGCAAGCTATCTCATGAAGGCTCCCCAGGACAGGCAGCATTTTAAAAAATCTGAATAAATAGACACATTTCCAACTTACCGGGAGGATTCCCTTTACATCATACAAGGGCTTCAAGGACAATCTGAGAGCCAACTTGGCCAGTTTGGGCTGAATCCTTTCTAGCTAAGCCGCGGTTCTCAACCTGTGGGTCGGGACGCCTTTGGGGGTCGAAGGACCCTTTCACAGGGGTCGCCTAAGACTCTCTGCATCAGTGTTCTCCATCTGTAAAATGGATACATGTTAGGGTTGGGGGTCACCACAACATGAGGAACTGTATTAAAGGGTTGCGGCATTAGGAAGGTTGAGAACCACTGCTTGAAAGGTTCCCCCTGCAAGTTGGAGAGCAGCAATAATCAGGTCCCACCCCAAGGTAAATCCCCCCCCCTTTTTGCCATCAAGCTGCTTGTGATTTTGGCAATCCCATAGGGCAGTGATGGCGAACCTTTTCGAGACCGAGTGCCCAAATTGCAACCCAAAACCCACTTATTTATCACAAAGTGCCAACACGGCAATTGAACCTGAATACTGAGGTTTCAGTTTAGACAAAACGGTTGGCTCCAAGGCGTGCATTACTCAGGAGTAAGCTTGGTGGTAGTCAGTGGCTTTGTTTTGAAGCAACCGTGCAACTCTTCCAACCGGTGAATCACGACCCTAGGAGGGTTTACTCAGAAGCAAGCCCCATTGCCAGCAACCAAGCTTACTCCCAGGTAAAAGATTGAGCTTTAGTTCTTTGCGTGAAAATCAGTGGGGTTTAACAGCGCTTAACAGGGTTACCTACGCTGCTTCCCCAAAACTAGGTCTTAGGTTTAATGCTAATAATCGAGCCCAGCGGCCCAGGCCAGCCTAGATGTGTGTGCATGGGGGGGGGGGCGATTTCCCCCCACATGACAAACTCTGTTTGTGCGTGCCCACAGAGAGAGCTCTGAGTGCTGCTGCCACAGGGTTTCCAAAGCAGCAGATATGGCCACTGCTTGCCTGTAACTCCCTTCGAGGTCTCCCATCCAAGACCCAGCCAGGGCTGTCCCTGCTTCGCTTCCCAGGGGGCTGTTCAGGTCATCAGGCCAACCCCCTCCCTCCTCCTGTTAAATATGCAGAGCACAAGGACCGATTTCACTAATGTAACTGTCAAACAATTGTGCCGTCACTTCCAGATTAGAGTCCAACCCCCCCCCCCCAAATTGCATCTACAGAAATACACTGGAAAATGGATTAATCCAATAAGGCCCCCACCAAATCATTTACACATCCTAGGCAGCCCCCCCCCCCCCCGGCACCCGGATTTGGCTAATTGACTAGTTGTTGGACCAGCTGTCTAAAGTGTTGCAGCTGCAGGGTGGGTGGGGCGGGGCCAGAGCTCCCGCTTGCCATGTGGGGCGTGAATGTCCCTGGGTCTACCCCCGGCTGCCGTCTCCAAGCACCAGGGGAAAGTCCAGACTGTTCAGCACAGACAGGCTGGGCTAGGCTAGTTGGCAACCAAGTTGGCAGATGGAAATTTCAGTACATCCATTTACATTATTATTTAATTTTATTTAGTGTCACAGCTGCCAGATCTTTAGCTGGTTGTTGGCCTTTCATTACAATCTGAGCCTCACCCAGAGGCCTCGGACGTTGCAATGTATTGGTCTGGTATTCGTGGGGATCCCAGCAGGGCTGTGGCCTGGGCATCAGCCTCCGGTTCAAGTATCTCAGGCGGCAGCGGGTGGGAAGGGCCATTTCTCCACCCTGGGTTTTAGAGCAAAAGAACACAGTCCCCAGACCCTGCTGTGGCCCCTGCAGCCAAACAGCAGCTGGGGGGTGGCTTTTAAAATCAACAGAGAGCCCAAATGAGCTCAGAGCTCCACTGCAGGTGGAGGAAGGGCTCCCCATGCCCCCTTCAGCCGATTCCCTACATGGAAACAGTGCTTCAGAGGGACGCGTATTTTCCATTTTTTGCCGCTTCACATGGAGACTTTTGCGTATGTGGAGCAGAAAAAAAGCAGAAATAACTCCCCCGGGCACTGTTTCCACAGGAGAAAACAGCTGGGTGGCAAGGCAAAAGCCCTTTTGCCCTGTCGCCCCCTCCCCCCCTCCCACCCACCCCCAGCAGCATCCCAAGGCCATTTGGCTTCTCCTTTATTTATTAGAAGCCATTCCCCAGCTGCTATGTGGTTGTGGAGATCACACATTGGATCTGGGGAACCTCGACCCAACTCTTGAAAACCCCAAAGTGTAGTTTGGCCCTTTAAGGACTGCTGCCAATCTCGGCAGAGCCCCTCAGGGGAGACAGAGCCAGTAAGCGTTGTACGTTTCCGCAGGATTGTCTGAGACTGAAATGGCGCCTCCTGCGGCCCTCTTGCCCTTCTGTCTTTTAATAACATGGACCAAGTTCTTTGAAGTGCCAAGTCTGGGGTGTCTTCAGGAAGGGCTGATCAGAACACACGTCCAGGTGCTCTTGTGCTGTGCCGCCCTCAAGGGCTGGCTGGTTGTTCCTGCTCCTCCTGGGGCAGAGGAGACGACCGCCTGTTCATTAAATGCAAAGGCCAAGAGAAATAATGGACGGGAGCAGCTTCTTCTCGTTCTTTCGGGCTAATATACGAAAGAGCACAGCGACTCGTGGTGACCCTGACCGTCAGCAGTTCCAGAAAGAGATAAGCAGAGGTAGTGTGCCATGGCCTTCTTCTACGCAGACACCCTGGTCTCCCTTGGCGGCCTCCCCTCGAGCACTGGCCACAGCCAGCCCCTGCTCAGCTCCCAGCCCTGATGAGTTTGGACCAAGTGGGGCCTATTCAGACTGATAAAATATGAAGAGTAGAAGGCTAAGACGAGGACCATCAGGATTTTTATAGGGAAGACCACTGACCCAAGTGGCAGTTTCAAGGTTAATGGTTTTATGGGAAGACAAGCATGAGAAGGTCATGAGCTACTTCACAGGATGCATGGAATGGCCCCAGAGCTGGGCAGCAGTGTTTGACTGAAGACTTCGAGAGTGAAAACTGTCTTTTCCTTACTGCAAGAGTGAAATTCCTGGGCAAACGTTTTACCAACCCTTGATCCAAGTTGGGTAAAGTCACCCTGTCTAACATGGAAACCGGCAATAGCTGCAGGGCACGTCCACAGCATTAGTGGATTCCTCTGAACTCTGAGTAAAGCCGAGTAAGTGATGCGGCAGCCAAGAAAGGCAGTGCAATTCTGGGCTGTATCAATAGGACTATAGTGTATAGATCGAGGAATGTAATTGTACCTCTCTATTCTGCATTGGTCAGACTTCACCTGGATTATTGTGTACAGTTCTGGGCACCGCAATTCAAGAAGGATATTGACAAGCTGGAATGGAGGAGGGCAGCAAGAATGGTCAAAGGTCTGAATTCCATGCCCTATGAGGTGCTGCTTAGGGAGCTGGATATGTTTAATTTGGAGAAGAAAAGGTTAAGGGGTGACATGTTTAAATATTTGAAGGGATAAACACAACTAAGAGGGGGGATGAGAAGGGCAAGGTCCCCACATCCTGGGCAGGGGGCAGGAGAAATGGCCGGATCACACAGCGGATGGACATAACAGGGCTGTTGGACAGTGGAATACACTGCAGGGGGGGTGTCCATTTCTGGAGGTTTTTAAATAGGGGCTGGACGGCCATCTGTGCTTTGATGGTGTCTTCCTGCATGGCCGGGGGTTGGACTTGAGGGCCCCGGTGGTCTCTTCCAGTTCTATGATTCTACATTAACTGTTATATTAGCAAACAAGTGAGGCACAGTCAACCAGGAGCAAACGGGATCCGAGGGCGCCCTCATGGCTGGCACGGGGCACAAAGCACCGCTTGAAATGATTGTTAGAAAATGCTGTGAAGGCGAAGTCTGCAGCATGGCAGAGCCGCCATTCTTGCTGCCCCACCACACCCCATTAAATGCCCAAATGGCTGGACCCGTGAGCCATTTGCAGTGCTCTCTGCAGGCACATTCACAGTTTTTTCTTGTAGAAAGAAGACTTTACACTTTTAAATTCCATCAACATACCAAATAGTGCCATTTTTTCCTAAGTTATAAATCATGTATTGTAGGATGTTAATGCATTAAAATGTTTGGGATCAATAAGGAAGTTAATAGTGCTCTGTTTTACTTTTTCTCTCTGCTTAACTTCTTCACTCTGATGAGGCCTTAGCGTGCTTCCGTCCCTCCAGAATAGGAATCATGTGAATTTGCTCATTTTCCCGAAGTGTATCCAGAGTGCAGATTTTGATTTATTTGGGAGCAGAATTCTTTTGAGACGTACAGAGCAGCCTGCTTGCAGCCAGTCTGGTGATTCACTTTCTCGTGGGAAAGTGCAGAGAATCATGGCCATGAGGGATTCTCTGGAGTGACTGATGAACGGGTGATGTTTGTTTGATCTCTGCTCTCCAGATGAACCCTCCCTGCTCTTTCTGCCTTCTGCTGCTGCTGAGCCTCGGGGCCTGCTTCCCTCCAGACGGTGGGCTCCAGACGTCCAGGAGATTTGCGGAGAAAGGGCTTGCAGGAACAGAAGAGCAACCTGGTCTCAGGGTTGCTGACTCCCCAAAGTGGAAGCGTTCGGCTGAAGACCTCCGTTCCCTCTTCAGCATCGCTAAGGAGCTCCAAAGCTTCGGCAAGGAAAAAGCTGGCATCCAGTTCCGGTTCGGAAGAGACAGAGAAGGCGAGAACGAAGCCGTCAATTACCTGCCAGAGAAAGATGGCGTGAAATGGGGGGATACTTTAGGGAGTCTTGCGGAAGAGCTAAATGGCTACAACCGAAAGAAAGGTGGATTTAGCTTCCGCTTTGGGAGGAGAGCGACACAGTTCTGAAGGCTTTTCCCTGCTGGAACTGAAGTCACCCCTCTGTCATTCTCTGTGCTGCAGCTCCCCATGAAGATCAGCAGTCTGCCCCCCCACACACACACACACACCCCTGCCCTTTGGCCAGCTGCTTCCAACCAACCCCATAGCTTTGCCTGCCTTCCTCATTTTCCAAGGAAGGAAGCTGACTGACTAGTGTCCCACAGAGAGCCAGTGTGGCGTAGTGGTTAAGAGCAGGTGCACTCTAATCTGGAGAACTGCTCTGCCACTTGAGCTGTGGAGGCTTATCTGGGGAACCAGATTAGCTTGTGCACTCCAACACATGCCAGCTGGATGAGTAACAGTTCTTCGGAGCTCTCTGTGCCCCACCTACCTCACAGGGTGTTTGTTGTGGGTGGGGGGGGAGGAGTTTGTCAGCCCCTTTGAGTCTCCTTGCAGGAGAGAAAGGGGGGATATAAATCCAACTCTTCTTCTTCTTCTCTCCAGCACATGTGGTGGGTATGCCAAGGCCATTCTTGACCACAGAGGAAACTCTAAGTGCATTCCTGGTTCTGCACCTCAGCCTGTGCTAGAGCTGGCCGCCCAGCAGAGTCCTCACATCCCTCCGTGATTCACAGGTCTTCCTCAGCAGGGAATTTGATTTAAAGAAGTTCCCCTGAAGGCAGAAAGTTCAGAAGCCATCTCCTTAGGAAAACGGGTGTGTGTGCCGAACGCAACAAGCGCGTGCCTTTAACAGCTGGATAGAAAAGATAATTTTAGTGTGTCTACTTTGCTCTGCTCCAGCACAGGGAGAGATAGAAATAGATTAAATTTCTTTACCTGCAACTCTTCCATGGTGTGGAAATTCAGTCCTTTTTTTGTCCCTGAGTACAAAGAATGGTGGGGGGTCTTATTAAACACTTTGATCACCCAGGTCACAAACCCTTTTCTGCTGAATGCCTGCATATGAAATCTTTTTAAAAAGCCATCCTGGCACACAAACCCATAAAGCTGCTGGAGCTGCCCATTGGTCTCCCCAGCTCAGAACTGCCTGCTGGGTCGGGGGGGAGGGGGGGGTCTCCAGAGCCAGGCCCTTCCAATCATTTGCTCCCATAGTTGTTTGAAAAGCAGGTGGCAATTTGGAACAAATCTGGAACCTTCCGGGCATCTGAGCTAAAGCCGGTGCTGGCAAAGTACAAAACGCTCTCCACATTTTAGAAATAGCCCACATTTAAATTAAATTATCAGGCAGTTTGTGCCAGGCAGGGCCAGCTGGAAAAGTACATTCAGGCAGTGGAATCACATGTCCCTGGGTGCATGCCAGCTGGTCATGTGGGGGGCGGAGAATCGGCCCACACCCCTCCTGTTCCCCTTGCCCTGCCCTAACCCTAACCCTTCGGCCGGCAGAGCCTCCGCTACCCAAAGGAGTAGCCTGGCTGGGCGGAGAGGCATCCAGCAGCAGCCCAGCCAGGTAAATGGGGCGGGGGAGGGGTGCCCAGAGCAGGTTTTGCCCTGGGTGCCATCCCCCCCCCCATGCCTCTGCATTCATGAGTCCACTCCTGTCCTGCTACCAGACACCCCACCTTGAACAGGGGACCTTCTGAATACAAAGTTGTGGCTTACCTCTTCAATCTTCCCCATTTCCCCCGTCTCTTTCCTGGGCTCTCTGGTTCATTCTCTTCCTTGCACAGACTCTCTCCTCGAAGTCTGAGTGTTCAGACGATCCTCTGCACCCTCCCAGTTGCCTCTGAGGGAGTTCGGGGGCTCTGCAGATGTTCAGCAAATGCTCCTACAAGGAGAAGGTCAGGGATGGAGGGCCAGCACCCCTGAAAGACAGCGGGCATTCTGCTGCCGGCACACACGGAACGTTGAGTCACATTCTTCATTGGTGGGGGGGGGGCGGGGGGGCAGCAAGAAGGACCGAGAGATCTGGTTAGAAACCTTTGAGAAGCCAGAGTGTTCCCCAGACCATGCCCCCAAATCCTCTTCACATGCACAAGAGCTCCTCTGCAAAGAGAGAGAGGGGGTGGTGGTGGTGGTGGATGTTCCTTGGCAGAAAGAAATAAGTTGCCTACTGCAGACCTAAAGAGTCGAGCCCTTCCTTTTCTTCGGTGGGGGGAGGGGGTCCAAGGGAAGGGTCCTGTCAGTTTCTGCACCAAAATGTCAGCCAGGGGCAGCGGCTCCACAGAACAGGGACCAAGGAAGCACCTCCAGTTGCACGGCTACAGAATAATGCCGGCCATGTCCGAGGCCTCCGAACGGCCTGCTTTCGCTAAAGAGCTGTCAATCTGCCTTCCCCAGTGCAAATGGGGAGGGGGCCATTTCTGAGCACCGACCTGTCCTCATGTCACTCTGAGATGGGGCCAAAGGCAGAGAGAGAGAGAGAGAGAGAGTGGGCGAGTGGGCGAAGGCCACCCCGTCCTCCATTCAGAGTGGAAGGTGGGTGGACGGGACTGCTAAGAACCACTAATCAAAACACTGCCGGTCTCTGTAGGGGACTGCCTGCAGCTGACATCCAGAATGATGGGCTTGGGCCAGAGAAATGGGTCCCGCCGGGCTCAAGCGCGCCACCCCAGAAGGTTCTGGAAGGTCTCTCTGTCCCGTTAATGCTGACGGGTCTCCAGCAACACACTTTGCCTGACACTGACAAGACCGGGAAATAACATCTTTTTGGAGCTCAGTGGGAAAGGGGGGGGGGGGCACAGTCTCAGCAAGATGTGAAGGCCGTTGTTTGAAAGCTGTTCAGAAGGTAGAATTAGCAGCCTTTAAAGATTTAACTGCAAGAAGAAAGACAGGAAAGGAAGGACAGGGCAGGGCAGCCCGGCCGTGTGTTCGAGGCACGTGGACCGCAGCTCCCACCTGAAGCATGACGACTGCGAATCAACACTGATGATCCACCTGCCAGGCATTTTCAACCACCCCCAAGGTCAAGGGTGTGGTCTGGAGCTCTCTGAGAATTACAGCTGCTGACCAGATGACAGAGACCGGCTCCCCTGGAGAACATGGCAGCAAGGAGAATGGACGTCACATCCCTGCTAAGCTATCCCCCCTGCAGCTCTGCCCCGAAACCTCCAGTGATTTACCAACTAGCAGCTGACAATCCTGCTCCCATCTTGCTTTTAAGGTCTTGTGCCTTTAAAATGCTCATTTCACAATTGACAGTCACCATTCCGCACTTAGGACAAGCAAGTTCCACTCCAGAAAGAAATGTGAGTGATAATAATTCAAGACGGTGACAATGGATGTATTGGGGGGAGGGGGAGAAACTATTCCCACCCGTCTCCCACACACAAAACTACTGGTCATCTTCCTAAATGGCACCACTTAGAAAAGGGCCCTGGCAGATCGCAAGTGAAGCTGAGACCGTTGGGAGTTTGCCGCCCAGAGAAGCAGCTGATGAAAAGGGCCAAAGTACATGTTTATCAGGAACTACATTTAGGACAGGAAGGAGGGAGAGACGGCCGGCTGCTATCTCGCCAGCTAGGAAGGGTCTCTTTTCTAACTTTTGAGAAGAAGCAGGATATTAGACTTGGGAGTATCAGTCTAAGGACAGACAAGAGGTGGCACAAAAGGACTGAGAGGTCACCAGGGGAAAATGGCGCCCGGGGCAATACCTGCTCCAGGCACACATGGACACACCCACGCCCCCACTTACCTTAGCCACTGCTGGCAGTCCCAGGCAGAGGAGCCTGCCGCGAGCCCACAGCACGTCCCTTGGCCTGGCCCCGCCAGGCTGCGAGGGTGGGGGGCATTGGGTGATTTTGCGTCCCCCACTGACTAAATGGCTGGTGCCTGGGGGCGTGTGACCCCACATGTCCCTGTAGCCAGTACGCCCCTGGGGAGGTGGGGTCCACTACTTAACAGGCCTCTCTAGCTGACCACTTGCCTGTTCCCTTCTGTGTCTTCTTCTCAGCGCCTTTGCACATTAGACATGGCTACATCCAACAGAAACTAGGTGCCCAGAGAGGCCCCCCTGGTCCCATAAAACCCAAGACCGAATAAGCACCCCGACCGCCCCCACCCACAGCTTAAAGAATCCTGATTTCCCGCAAGCTCAGCGCACCTTCGGATTGCACAGCCAGCTCCGAGATATAATTAGGGAAAGAGGCCTTTTATTAAATGTTATTAAAGTGCTTGAGAGCGATAAAACAGCTCAGACACTTTCTCCGGAGCCTTCCCTGCCAATTGCATTCGGCTGTCGGGTTGCATCTGCCTTTAGCGGGTGACAGGGCAGCCTTTCTGCTTGCCTCGGAATTTGCCTGTGTTTAGAAACCACACAGCGGGACAGGAGGCAAAATCAGACAGGGGAGCCGGGAAGGGTCCCCAAAAACCAATGGGCTGTGGCTGGAGTGTCTGCCTGAGGCTGCCCCCCACCACACCACAGACCGGGGCCCCTGATGCATGAGGCTGGTTGCTCTGCAGTGGGCGTCTGCCCACATTTCTTAGTTTACACCTGAAGAAGTGTCCTGCTGCATTTTGCCTGCTGCCAGCTTCCACGCTCAGAGGTTGTTTGCTGCCTTCCCCTCTCCCTGTGTTTTTTTTTGGGGGGGGGGAGGGGGAGCCATTTTAACAATAGACCAGAAGTGTAAAAAAATGTTTTAAGAGGTCACATTGATTTCCGATAAATGCCGGCCAAGGAGTGTCAGCCAAGGGGCCCCTCCTGCATTGGCGGGAGAAGACAGGAAGGCGTGGATAACTCAAAGGAAGGCAAATGATCTGCTTCCCTTTCCCTACGCAGGGAGGGGAAAAGTCGCTTTTACCCACTTTCATAAACCATGGGGATTGTCTGATCTGTGGCATGGTGAGTTTGGGAAGCACACGTGCACGACTAAAATCTGACCTAAAGGAAATGAAGCCTCACTGCAGGGCAGACAAGTGCATGAGTGGCTCAGGAGTCCTTACTCAGATGGGCAGGCAAGAAATGGGTCCTTTCTAGCACCAGATAACCTTCGGCCTCTCAGCCAGAGCTAGAATCAAACCTGAGCCCTTCAGCAGGCAGCACAGGGGCTCCCACATCGGGCTCTGGCCCTGCCTGCTTTGCACCCATTCAACATATGGGCCTCTTGAGTCCAGCACTGTCCACTCTGACTGGCAGCTGCCCTCCAGGATCTCTGGCACAGCAGGGCCTTTCCCAACATCTGGCTACCTGAGTTCCTAGCTGGTGGCAGAACCCGGGGCCTTCTGTGAGCCCAGGGGACGCTCTGGCATAGCCCCTCTCAGTGCTTTGAAAGCTTGGAAGATAACAGACAATTCCTGGGCTGCTGAACCAGCTCTCTATGCCCCCCCACCCCCGCAAAGCACTGTTCAAATCTGGTGAAACTGCCCCTTCGGTGATAGTTTTAACCTGTCTTCTACTAGGATGGTGCAACAGACACACAACACAGGCCAAGGAAGTTAGATGGTGACAAGAAGGACTTTGGGGCCAACTCCGTGTTCAGTTCAGCAGACTGGAGACTTTGGCCCTCAGCCCTTCCTGCCTTCCAGTGTGAAGGCTCAGCTGTGTGTGAGAAACACTCTAACTGTACACCAGTCTTTGCACTATGGCTGCCAACTCTGGGCCAGAGGATTCCAGGAGATGTAGAGGTGGAACCCAAAGACGGTCAGGGTTTGGGTGAGGAGAGATTCCAGAGGGGTCTAATGCAGGATATAATAAAGTCCAGGCTCACAACCTGCCGTGGATCACCAGGGGGATTCATTTTTGTTGCCTGGAAATCAGTTGACATTCCGGGAGATCTGTCGGCCCCACCTTGGCAACGCTAGTTTGCATAGGGAAGGGTGGGAGAGGGCGCAGGCCCCAAAGGCAGCCGTGAAGGGTGCCAGGATGCACATGAGGGCTGAGAGAAAGCTGCACGCACCACCCCTGGCAACCCAATGCTGCTTAAACCTTCTGACTCAGAGACTCTCTGAGGTAACCCCTGGCTGGCAGCCAGCTCTTTGAAGAAGAGTCTGGATTTATACCTCTGCCTTTCTCACCTGCAAGGAGTCTCAAAGTGGCTTACAATTACCTTGTCTTCCTTTTCCCACAACAAAAACCTTGTGAGGCAGGTGGGGCTGAGAGAGTCCTGAGAGAACTGACTGGCCCAAGGTCACGCGATAGGCTTCATGTGGAGGAGGAGGGAATCAAACCCAGTCCACAAGATTGGAGGCCACGGCTCTCAATGACTGCCCCACGGTGGCTCTCAAGCATGCAGAATCCATGTGCAGAGTTGCCCCTCTGCAGATCACTGTGACATTGTGCCTCCCTTCCCCCGAGAGCCCCTCTGCAGTCAGAGAGACGCAGAACGGAGAGATGTTGGTGCCGCCAGAGGTTCCTGCCCCTCGCAAGCCCCGCCTCACACACCTTCACTTTGGATGGCTGCCAGCCTCCACCTGCTGGGAGAAAAACTTCCCTGCCCGTGTGGGCGGATCCTCTCTCTCTCTGCAGGGACGCACCTGGTTGAGAACCACGGGTTGGAAAGCTGTAATTGGGAGGAAAGGGTTAACATGGAATTACCAGTGAGAGAGACGTTGTTAGGATCAATTCCACTCAACCACGCTGCTTCGTTCTCAACGGCTTTATTGAGTTGGTGCACCCAAGGTACAAGGTGCCAGAACTGAGAGCTCCGCCCCTCAGCTCTGGCTTTATGTGCTAACTGTCACGATCACTACCAATCAGTGATTGGGCTCTTCTGCTTTAACAGTTATAGGCTCCAACATGGTAGCCTAGCAACATAACAACAACAGTTCCAACCAATCCCCATTCAGCTCTTCCCAACTCTTCCCACTGCAGTCCCGTTCCTAACATCCTGCTCCCTTTCAGCCCCTTGTCAGGATGCTGTTAGTGTGTGCACTGTCCTTGAGTCTTTCCCGCCTGTCAGGCCTGGCTGTCTGCTTGGGTTGGGGAATTCCTGTACTGCGTTATCTCTTCTTGACTGTGTGAAACTATTCATTGTTTAATTTCTTGAGGCAGGAAAGAGTTTTGCTACTGTGTTAAAGCTATTATCAAAGTTCTGAGTCTCTCGGAACTCGCATCGCCTGTATTCAACTATGACTGCCCGCACAATAAAGAACTGAGAACGGTTACTTTTGCCTGGACTTTGCTAGTTCATTACATCCCCCTCCCCCCCCAGTTTGTCCGGGTAAGCACGATGAAAGTTCCTGACCATTCGAGGAGCGAGAATGTGTTTGGATGCCATCCATTCATTGAACCCATCTGGAAGGTCAGCCCATGCTACCAGATACTGCAGCTTGCCGCGATGGATGCAGGAGTCCACAATGTTGCGCACCTCTTGGTGCCACCAACTACCACCAAGCTTACTCACGAGTAACGCACGCCTTGGAGCCAACAATTTTTTCTAAACTAAAACCTCAGTATTCAGGTTAAATTGCCGTGTTGGCACTTTGCGATAAATAAGTGGGTTTTGGGTCGCAATTTGGGCACTCGGTCTCGAAAAGGTTCGCCATCACTGCGCTAGCCGTTTGTAGTCTGCTTTGGCTTTGTGCAATGCCTCCTGAACCACCCGCCAATTGTCCTGAAGGGACAAAACCCATGCTGACAGGTCAGCCGGAGCAGACGGGGCCCCAGACAATAAAGGGAACAGCTTGAAGTCTTTCCCGTACACCACATGAAAAGGACTTTTCCCCGTACTTGAATGCAAAGCATTATTGCACGCAAATTCCGCAAATGCTAAGAAATCCACCTAATCACCATTCTGAGCATTCACAAAACACTGCAGATACTGTTCTAATACTCTGTTGACTCTTTCCGTTTGCCCATCTGTAGCTGCACCCCAATCTGTAACACCACCCCAAGTAGTTTCATAAACTCCTGCCAAAAGTGAGAGATGAATTGGGGCCCTCTATCTGAGATCACTTTGTCTGGGGCCCTATGAAGTCTATAGATCTGACCCACAAACAAATGGGCCAGCTTCTGGGCCAAGGGGACCCCCCCCACAAGGAATGAAGTGGGCCTGCTTTGAGAACGTATCCACCACCGCCCATATCACTGTTTTCCCTCTGCTAGATGGCAAGTCTGTGATAAAATCCATCGATATCTGGTGCCACAGAGCGGTAGGGGTCAGTAAGGGCATTAGCAGGCCAGGCTGACGACCCAGAGTATTTTTTGCCGCAGCACATGTTGGACATCCCCACACGTACACTTTCACGTCCCTGCGGAGCAATGGCCACCAAAACTGGTGTCCGATCAAATGGAGTGTCTTCACCAACCCATAGTGTCCTGCAGATTTGTAATCATGGCACCCATGTAGTACCCTAGCCCGTAGATTCTCGTATACATAAACCTTGTTGCCCCTCCACCACAACCCCCCTTGATTCACAAGCTTGCCCTTCAAGCAAACGTTGTCAGGGACCGAAGATGCCTCACCCTATAGATCTGCCTCCAATTGTGGGGAAAACCTCACAGTGGTAACCCTCCCCCCATGGGCCCTGGGCCTCAGCACGAGTGACAGCTTGCAATTCCAGTTGGTCAGGGGAGAATACTGTCCCCATGGGCCTAGGTGAAACCTGGGCTGAAGCCGAGAGAGGGCGCCCGCCAGTGAATTGCTTTTCCCTGGAAAAAAATTCAAGACAAAGTTAAACCTAGCAAAAAAAATCTGCCCTTCGTAACTGTTTGGCTGTGAGTTGGCTGGGCGTTTTTAGGTACGCTAAGTTTTTATGGTCTGTCCACACTTGAAAAGGGTGTTTAGCCCCTTTTAACCAGTGCCTCCAAGTGCTTAAAGCCCTCCTAATCATATACGTTTCTTTGTCCCCCACTGTCCAGTTCAGTTCTGCTCCTGTAAACTTCCTGGATAAATATGCACACGTGTGTATTCTCCCATCCACTCCCTGTTGGAGCAAGGTGACCCTTAATGCAACGACCGACGCGTCTACATGCACTATGAATGGTTTGTCCGGATCTGCGTGCACTAGGATGGGTTCAGACGTAAATCTTTCCTTAAGGTGTTGAAACGCTTTGTTGCACACCACCGACCAATGGAGGGGTGCTCCTGGTCTTGCTTGGTTCAGGCGGAGCAGATTTGTCAGGGGACAAATTTGTGCAGAGCAGATTTTGTGCGGAGCAGATTTGTCAGGGGAAGTGCAATCTTAGCAAACTCGGGGATAAAATCCCGATAAAAATTCGCGAACCCCAGAAATGACTGTAGTTGTCTACGAGTTTGCGGCACTGACCAGTCCACTACTGCCTGTATCTTGCTGGAGTCCATCTCTATCCCTTTCTCCGATACCCAATATCCTAGAAAGTCTACTTGGATTTTGTGAAACTCACACTTTGTCAACTTAGCTTCAGCCCTGGTAGAGACCTGAGATCCCGGAAGTGCAAGGAGATGGAAGTAACCACTGGGGTAATGGAGGTCCCACTCACCCTCCCTCCAGCACCAGCCTGGGCGACCTGGTCTGTGGCACCTTTCAGGCCAGGTTGTCTCCATTTCCCAACTTTGGTGTCGCCCTACAGTCCTTCGCCCTCTCTGAATCAGACGAGTCCCCAGAGGAGTCATTGAACTCGAAAGCAACCTTGGCTGAGGCTGGGTGTATGCGTGCCTGATCTTTCAATGACCCGCCTTTCTTGGTTGGGTTGAAGTTGCCTGCAGCTGGGACTTGCCATCTTGGACAGGTCGCCATTCAGTGTCCTCCCTCCCCACAGTGGAAACACAGTCCCATCCGGCGCCATCGGGTCATGAGTGGATCCGCTTTGCTACTATCTTTGCAGCTGTCTCAACTGTTGGGCTTCACCATGGGCAGGGTTTTCTGTATTAAGTTCCAACACGTTTCACACCTGCTCTACCTGCTTAATCCGTACTTCAACCTCCCCAGCACAGTGAATCCAATCCATCAGTGAGTCAGGGTCTCCATGAACCAGTGCCCACTGTAGGACTCTCGGATGGAGGCCATCTTTGAACATTTGTACCAATACCAATTCCGGCCACCCACACAACCTGCTCGCTAATCTCTGAAATTTTGCTGCAAATTCACTGACAGAGGAATTTCCCTGGCGTAGAGTGTGTAGCCGAGCTCTAGCCTGAGCCCTCCGGGGGAGGGCGGTTATATAATAATAATAATAATAATAATAATAATAATAATAATAATAATAATAATAATAATAATAATAATAATAATAATAATAATAATAATAATAATAAATACCCCTCTCCTCTGCCAATGGGTCTTCGAACTGTCTATGTAGGGCCATGATAAATCTAGCTGGTACAGTTCAGGGTCGTCAGTTTCAACCAGCCCGACCAGCCAGGTAGCCGCTTCACCCCTGAGCCGGGTTCCCACCTCAAAGACTTTCTCCCGTTCTGATCTGGATCATGAAAAAGGCAAAGTCCTCGGGATCCCCTGCAAATTCTGCCTTCAGCCCCTTTCTCGCCAGCCGTAGGTCAGGGTTTTGTATGGAACCCAGGGTGTGGATGGGATATCCCCCTCTCCTTCCCTCGGAACCTGGGGTCTGGTGGCCGTTGTTTTCTGTTGTCCACGGGCTCTGCTTCCTCCATAGCTGCTCTCCCCCTGGAATGGTTTTTCACTTTCCCTGGTCATGGCAACGTCCGTTGCTGTGTCTTCGCTCTGCCTAGGGAGATTCGCAGCTCTTTCATCCATAAGAAGCGCTACCTGCCGCTGCAGCACCTCCAGTTCCTCCCTCAGCTGTTCTCTCTCCTGACTCACATTTTCGGTATGTACTTGGAGGGTCTCGTAATCCCTCCATAGCTTTTCTGCCTCACGAGTAGATCTGTTTGTGAATGGTTGAGCTGCGACTAAATAGGCTGTCAGTTGGGCTCTTTCTTCATCTATCTCTGTGCGCAGCGTCCCTACCCCCGTCCAAGACGTGCAGCGGCCCAGGGTGTCCATTGCTATGTTCATTGGGGGGGATGTTCCTTGAGGTCCCTCGCCCTATCGGCAAAAGTCCCAGGTAACGAAATTGTGTTTCTGACCCAGGCATGACTTTGATCAATGCTGGGCACCTTGAAGGAGTTCTGGCACAATGTTAGGATCAATTCCACTCAACCACGCTGCTTCGTTCTCAACGGCTTTATTGAGTTGGTGCACCCAAGGTACAAGGTGCCAGAACTGAGAGTTCCACCCCTCAGCTCTGGCCTTTATATGCTAACTGTCACGATCACTGCCAATCACTTCTGCTTTAACAGTTATAGGCTCCAACATGGTAGCCTAGCAACATAACAACAACAGTTCCAACCAATCCCCATTCAGCTCTTCCCAACTCTTCCAACTGCAGTCCCGTTCCTAACAGACGTGGTGGTGGATCCTCAGCTATGAAGATGTCGTGTGCAGAAGGCTCTATGGGGTCTATTTTGAGGCAAAGGTGATATGCAAAGGCACTGCTCCAGCTCAGCTACGTGCCACAGGACGAGTGCCCCAGCACACAGCTAGATGTGCAGGAAGCAAAGGCCAGGGACAGCAGCGAAGGGCTTTCCTCCTGGGATGCTGAGATGGGCACTCCAGCCAGGTAGACAGCAGAGCCAGCCCATGCCTGATGGAGTGTTAGGGACCAATTCAGGCTGAAGCAGATGTGAAAGCTGGAGATGCAACATTCAGCCTTTTCAAAGCTGAAGGTAGTTCAAAAGAAGGAACCTTCCTTAAGTTAGATTTAGTTTAGAATTATGGATCTGCCCAGTAGTGTGTGAGAGTGCAGTTTATAGAAACTTCCCAAGAGATAAATGTAAAAGGTAAAACTTACATTTATTCAAGCCTCTCCAATTCACAGCTTTGTTCCAGGAAAAAGGTAGATAGAAAGAAACCCTAATCTAAGGAATACTTTCCCTATGAACAAGTCGGCCATCAGGTGTGTGCAAGAGAGAGAATGCTACAGTGGGAAAGCCCCACCGAGGCAGGCAGCCATTGCCCATGCGCTCAGGACAAAGGTCAGGTCAGAAGTGAGACCAGCATGGGGAAGAAAGGAAGTTAGTGGGCGGTCTCCTGGCCCAAACAAGGAGGGCAAACAAGAGAGGCAACAACACAGTTAGAATGAGATACACAGCACGCACACACACTAACAATTCCATTTCACGCGACGCGACGACGCGACGCGACTGCATCACGCACATTAACAATAACACACACACCCCCCGTGTCCAGGCATGCAGGAAGTCAAATTTCTATTCCCAACATCTCTTTGTACCACCTCGTCCCTGTTCTGGTTCTGCTAAACAGGTTGTATGGGTAACAATTCTTCTGGAAAACCCTCTAAACCTGTTTAGCAAGATTGCCAAAAGAGGGAACAAAGAATTACACAAAGTATTTCATTTATTTAGGGAACATAAATGCCACCTCTCCAGAGAGCTGCTTTCAAACCATTGTTTTAAAGGTGTTTGCCATCACTGCAGCTATAGATTATACTAGAACTTTAAAACTGTGTCAAAATGTCAGCCCAGAAAAATAAAAACCTTCTCGATTACTTAATCTGTACTTGACATTTATCATCTAAAGTTAAGCTTTTTTGGAAACTCAACAATCTCTTTTGGGAGATGCAAATACAATTGCTTTGGTAATGGAATTGGGAATATTTTCAATAAATGATAGCTAAAACATTAACAAAAAGGGAGTGTTTGTTTTTGAGAAAAGGAAAATGTAGAAATGGCAATTCTTAAAATAACAGTTGTCTAGACAGATTGTACACACTGAGAAGCACAGAACCCTTTTTCTAGCAAAGAGCGAACACAAGTGGTGGAGAGACCTGACTCTGTGGGTCATTTTAGAAGTCACAAACTTCTAAACTCTGGCCCCTTCCACACACGCAGAATAATGCGTTTTCAAACCACTTTCACAACTGTTTGCAAGTGAATTTTGCTATTCCGCACAGCTTCAAAGAGCACTGAAAGCAGTTTGAAAGTGCATTATTTTGCATGTGCGGAATGAGCCTCTGTTAATTTGCAAGGGTTACAAACCTGTTGAGGGGGTGGACACCCTCCTCCTGACTCCAAAATCACAGACAGAGGTCTCCAAGTCTCCATTGAGTTGCACAACTATATTCAGGTCAAACAGCACCTTAGATACCTATAAGATTTTTGGACTATTAGCTTTTGAGAGGCATACCGGGTGAAAATGGGCATGACTGGCTCTCTGTGCCCCCCCCATGCCCCACTTATGCCAGCCAGCAGGGAGGGTGGGGGAGGGCAGGGGAAGGCAGGGCTCGGCTGTGGGCAGCTCAGGCGGGCGACTCAGGTGACTATAACCTTCATCCTGCAGCTGCAGCAAACACCAGTCATTTAGTTCAGGAGGCTGTAATGGTTCTGAGCCCAGAAGAGGAAATGGTGGGGCAGAGCGCCCAGAGACGATCTCAAAAGGAGTCTTCTGGGTGCTGGTATGCACAGCATTGTTATATGCATATTCAGCAAAAGGCAGCAAGTCTGCCCAATTATTCTGATGGTAGTTAGTGTAGCATCACAAGTATTGTTCCAAAGTCTGATTCGTACATTCCGATTGGCCGTCAGATTGCACGTGATAAGGAGAAGATGAAGCTGATTCAACTCCCAAAAGGGCCAGAAACGCCTTCCAAAACTTAGAAACAAATTGAGGGTCCCTGTCCGAAATTATCTTAGACGGGGTGGAGTATTATCGATAGATGTGCTGAATGAATAATCTTGCCAACTTGGGGGCAGAGGGAATGGTGGAACAAGGTATGAAATGTGCTTGTTTAGGTCCACCACCACCCACAAGACAGTGTTGCCTTGACTTTCCGGGAGGTCTGTGATAAAGTTCATGGAAATAACCTGCCATGGCCGGTTGGGAGGAGGAATAGGCTGCAACAACCCATGAGTCTTTCCCGGAATGGATTTGGCTTCAGCACAAACAGGACACCCTTTGACATAGGCCTCAATGTCCTTCCGCATGGTGCGCCACCAAAATTGGAGGCGTAGCAGATGTAACGTTTTCAAAAATCCGAAATGCCCCGCTTGTTTAGCATCATGGCCAGCGAGAAGCACAGTTTTCCTGAGATGCGGCGGCACATACCAACACTCTCCTTTTCGCCACACCCCGTCCCGCAGTAACAGTGACGGGCCGCCTTCACCCTCCGGAACGGGGCTTTTCCCCACCATGAGAAAGTCATGTAAGAGGGAGGGAACAATATCAGGACACCTGGGAGGAGCATCGGTCAAGGTTGATGAAACCATGGGCGGTTCAGATTGCGAGCGAGCTTGGGACCGGGTGGCTGGGGGACCCAATTGTGATGAAGAGAGTACAGTGCGTGGAATGGTGCATAAGGAGGTATCCGCCCCCAAGGAAGGTGGGAGAGCGCGTCCGTTAATCGGTTGGTTTTCCTGGGGAAGAAATGCACTGTAAATTGGAACCGGGAAAAAAAGGCCTCTCTTTTAAAACCGAAGAAGAAGTAGAAGTAGAAGTAGAAGTAGAAGTAGAAGTAGAAGTAGAAGTAGAAGTAGAAGTAGAAGAAGAAGTAGAAGAAGAAGAAGAAGAAGAAGAAGAAGAAGAAGAAGAAGAAGAAGAAGAAGAAGAAGAAGAAGAAGAAGAAGAAGAAGAAGAAGAAGAAGAAGAAGAAGAAGAAGAAGAAGAAGAAGAAGAAGAAGAAGAAGAACAACAACAACAACAACAACAACAACAACAACAACAACAACAACAACAACAACAACAGTTGGATTTATATCCCCCTTTCTCTCCTGCAAGGAGACTTAAAGGGGCTTACAAAGGAGTCTCTGGAAGCCGCTGTTGCTAAGGCAGGCTAGCACAGAAGGAACTCAGGGGCAGGTCGGGCTAGGCAAGGCAAAGAGAGCTTTATCCTTCCTGTGCCCAGTGCTCTTGGAAACAGAGGGCAGCGGACACCATCTCCTAGAGCTCTCTTCAAGAAGAGACTTCTCACATGAGGAGGGGGCCCAGATGGGCAAAGGGAAAAGAAAGATGCAGGAAATTTCTGCAGGTTCAGTCACTTTGGCAGCTCTGACTGGTTTTTCCAGGCAGAGAAGAACAACCCCCAGAAGCCTGCTGCAAAGAACAGTGTTGGGTCCTGTCGAGTTCCCCGCAGTAACCAGACTCTTGGGTGCCGAAATCAGTTTATTGAACAGGATTGATCGCATCCAGCCACCAGCAATTCTTTGCTGGAACAAATGTCAATACAGCAATTCTGGGACAATAACTCTTTCCTTCTTTGGAATCCCAGTGGGATGAAGTAACTAGCAAAGTACTGAGCAAAGCAGGATCTTTAAGGTCGCCCCTTAGATAAGACCAGTGTTGCTCAGCTGGAGGGTGAGAAAGCATTTGCGTGCCCAAAGGAAAACAAGACAAGAGGTTTCCCACATTACCATCCTCCCCCCAGCCCACCCCAAAGATCCATGACAAGAGTGAGGGGGAAGGCTGACACTTTAGCAGGTTTGCACAGGATCTTGACACACAGAAGATAACACAGCAGGGGAAGAGCATCGCTTGGGCTCTCATATCTGCAGGACCAGCACTCCAGCACTGCTGCATTGGGGCAGTTCCGTTGTGAACAAAAACTCCACAAATGGGGCCATTAGAGAAGCCCCCTGTACAGCCACCGGCATGCTCTGTTGTGACTCCCACCTTGTAAAGTGGCCTCTCTGATGAGGCCAGGAAGCCCCTCCCCCCCCCACACACTTTGTCTTATTCCCAGACTGTGCAAAACAGAATTGTTTTTTTGGGGGCGGGGTTTTTAATTAAGGTAACAGGGCTGTAGTACAACAGCATGGTTCAAAAGGGCACTTCTTTATAAAAAGAAACATGAATTGCATGTTTTATCCTGTGCTTTATCTTCTGCTTCTTAAATGCCATTTTCTGGTTTGTGATATACCATATCTTTTTAGTTTGCATATTTTATCTAACTTTGCAACCTGAGTCCTATGGCATGGCTTACTGGTCATCTTGTGCTGTCCTGAGTCCTATGTGCTGCTTGTATTGGGTGAAGTGCCTCACATCTCAGAGACAGGCATGCTATAAATAACCACAGACAATTATCTGTCCTGCCCCAGATCACTGGGCACCCCAGTCAGGTGGGGGAACCACAGATGCTTGTGGATTAAAGATGTGGGGAACCTCTACTAGATACCAGACAGCTGAACCTCTAGCACCCCCAAAAAAAACCCCTGCTGGATCACACCATGGGCTACTTTAGCCTAGCCTTCTGTTTCCCTTTGACGACCCACAGCAAAGGCACAAAGCCCCCTCCTCTTCTTTCTGCTGCCCAGAAACTGGAATTGGCAAACTGTCCCTGGACAAAATTTCATTCAGCACTATCAGCTGGCAGCCACTGATGGATCACAGGCTCTTGCATTTATCTAGAGTTGCACTCCTTCAACCAAAACCTCTACACTAAACCTTTGCACAAGCTTCTGTCTCAAAACACATTATTTTGTAATGAGCTTGAATGGCTGCCCTTGAGCCGAGAGATCTCTTGGCGAATCAATACAGTTCAAGGGAGAAAAAGGTGGTTCACGCTCCATACCTGCGCTGCTCTCAAGACACTAAAACAAGTTTTGCATAACATGGATGGTGATTTCCTTCAGTTACCCCCTGCCTTTCTCCTCATGGGGACACATTACAGCTTATATTTTTCTGCTCTCTTCCATTTTACCTTCTCAACAACCTTGCAAAGTAGGTTAGGTTGAGAGAGTGTATGTGGTCCAAGGTCACCCAGCAAACTTTCATGGGAAATTGAGGATCTCAGTCTAGAGGTTCCCCACCTTTTCAAGTCTGCGGACACTGTTGGAATTCTGGCACAGGGGGTCGGACGCAACCACAAAATGGCTGCCCCAGGAGGCCAAGCCAACCACAACCTATCAGCAACTGCATAACACTCACAGTAGCTGTTCAGCCTTTCAAGCAGAGACGGTACTTAACAGGATGTTTTTAAATGAACCAAGTTATCAAACATTTTCTCGCAGACACACAGAGCAGCCCAGGGAGGGTCCTTGTGCTGGGATGGAAGCAGTTCCTGGGGCATCTTTTAAAAAATCTGCACAGTCAATCAAACCTCGTACGGCCAATCAGAAGCTCTGCTGAGTATAACCCCCACCCGGTCCTGGCCACTTTTACATTATTTTCAGAATAAGAACAATAAATACATTTTATGTAATTTATAAAATAATAAACATTTTTAGAAAGAATTGTTTTTAACAAGGTAATGGGGCTGAAGCCTTGTCCAAGAGGGTGGTTCATTAGAAATAAAAATACTTAGGGGGCATTAAGAAGGGTGTTACTGAAAGGTATGCCACCCATCGGCCGCATGCTGGGGACCCCATCTGAGCCCAGGACTCTAACCACGATGTTTCCTCTGTGAGATTTTCCACCTGTTTCTCTCCTTGCTGTTTGAGTTCTCCAGCGAGGAGCCAGAACGATCTCCTCTGCCAAGCGGCATCCGAAAGGGCAAGATGGCATTAAAGACAGGCCTGACAGCGAACATTACTACTTCAACCACCAGCACACCAAACAAACAAAAGCTATTTTTCCCTTCAGGGCACTTGTATGTTCAGGCTCAATAACCATGAAAATTGGAGCTATCAAACTGTTAAGCGCATCGATCTGTTAAATCAACTCCCGCTATATTAGGCTAAGTTTAGGCTACAACTCCGGTGCTGCCCCATTGGCCCCTGAGACAGCTGAGCCTGGGACTCAAATCCTCCCCTCCCCCCTCTGCAACACAGGAGACACCCCCCCCCCCGCATGACAAATGAGGCCTATTGGGGAGTGGCTGAAGCCCTCTCTGTCCAAGCCTGCTGCAAACATCCTGCCAAGCAGCAGCAGAGCAACGTCGGGCTTCATGCGCATGGCTGCTAACCATTTATAAATCTTTTATTCCCAGGATGTAACATGTAAATAATTTCCTGCTGCCGAGCTCTCAAAAAGTGAGTGCCGGCTCTAAAGCCAGGTGGGGGTGCGTGTTGTTGTTCGTCTAGACAAAGAGCATCACACAGGAACGAGGGGCAAAAGCAGACCCAGAATTGTTAGGGCAGGTGAGGAGTCTCTTGCTTTATCCAGTGGCCGGTCTGTAACTGAGCTGGGGAGGGGGCTATTCTCCCTTCTAAAGAAGGAAACACACCAGTTTGTTGTCGAAGGCTTTCATGGCTGGACTCCACTGGTTGTTGTGGGCTTTCCGGGCTGTGTGGCCGTAGTCTGGTAGATCTTGCCTGCACCTGTGGCTGGCATCTTCAGAGGTGTATCGCAGGCAGAACAAAATCTACCAGACTACAACCACACAGCCCGGAAAGCGCACAACAACCACACCAGTTGTTCTTTCTGATGAGCAACCCTCTGTGACCAGAGTGGCATTTGCCACTCGTGTTTCCACTGACTCCCAATTGGTGTTTGAGAACATTCATCTCCAGCTCTGATAAGACCAGAACTCTGGCCTGCTGTTTCCCACATTCCAAGTTACCTGCAAAGTTCCAGTTGGACTCAAAGGCTGGGTATGATCACTGATCCCTACTGTTCCAAGGGGGGGGGGGGTCACTCTGGCTTCTCAGAAGGTGACTTTTCTTTCTGGGTCATTTTTTTTCTTTCTATGTGTGATTAGATTGTTTCCTTTGATTCCATAGCTGAGTATCAGTGCTTTCAGCAGCTTTTATTTTTGTTGTGTGCAGTGGCGTAGCGCCCACGGGACAGGGTGGTGGTGGTGTGATGCCTCAGACGAAGCAACAGCGAAGCAACAGGGCTGCTGAGGGGGCATGGCAGGGGCATGATGGGGTGGCGTGGCAATGCTGTAGCAGGGGTGCAGGGCGTGCGCGCCCCAGGCGCAGTTTCCCCTCGCTTCGCCTCTGGTTGTGTGTATAACTGGCCAGATAAAGCAGTCTGAGTTCCATTCTAGACCTTTGCTCCATCTCACAGCCCAATCTAGGCCTACCAGTGTGCTAGGCTGGAGCCTGGCATCCAGCAGGACTGCTCAGAGGGGTGGCGGGGGGTGGATGCTGATGGAAAGTCACTTTCGCTTTTGGCTGGTGTAACGAAGTAGCTGTGCCTGGGACGTGATCTCTGGGTTCCTGACCTTGAGTGTGTCTTGCATTCCCTTCTGTAGAGCTCTGGGAAGTGTGGGATGGAGGTGTGGAATTGGGAGAGGGAAAGGCAAAAGTGGGGTTTGATATATGTTATCAAACAGTTATTCAAAACAGTTCTCAGAATTGGTTATTCAAAACAGTTCTCAGAACTGGCTTCTTCTCTCTGACCAACTGATGTCTAACAATAAAGGTAAAGTTTTCCCTTCAGTCGTGTTCGACCCCGGGGTACCATTGCAAGCAGTGATTTCATAGGCAAGCCGTTTTCGTGGGGTAGTTTGCCATTGCTTTCCCCGGCTATTCTTTACCCCCTAGCTGTGTGCTAGGTACTCATTTACCGACCAAGGAATGGATGGATGGCTGAGATGAACATGAGCCAGATGCCAGGATATCTGACCCACAGGAGCCTCGAACTCCTGACTGAGTGTGTGGCAGTGCAAGCACTTAACCACTACGCTACGTGGCTCCTAACAAGGTATTGTCTAACAATAAAGGCTTCTAAACCAAGAGTTGCATTGGTCCATAGAACCAGAGCTTGACACAGTGGCCCTCTAGGATCTCAGGCAGAAGCTTCCAGCTTAAATGTGCAAGAGAAGCCACTACTGGAGCCCACTCACCAGCAACTAGTATTCCAAGGTACACTGATTCTAAGCATGGAGGCTCCATCAAGGCCAAGAAACACCAATGGAGCTTTTCCCTGTGAATTTGTCTTTCCCTATCCCTGCTGTCTCTTTTTAGCTGGAGGCAGTGGAGGATGCGTATTCTGCACCGTTTGCAGGCAAAGTGGACATTGGTTATGCCTCCCCCACAGCTAGAGTTAGGCCAGTCTCTAGTAGATTCACAGCACCTTGCAAATATGTCGGTCAGATAATCAAGTTGGCCTACAGCAAAAGTAACCTCTTTGGGGAAGGCATTTTAATGAGGTTTTCTTCCTGGAGCTTCAAATGAAGTCCCAGCAGGCAGCCCCTCCTTCCTGCAGCCAGCCCAGTCCCACCCAAAGCACCGAGTGACATCCTTAGCCCAACTCCTTCCCCTGGCAAAGCCACAACCCCCCACTTGCAACCAAGGCCTGGCAAGGTCGCATCATCTCACAATGCTAGAGATATCCCAGCTTGCCAGACTCATGGGCAAATTATTCACCAGCTGTCTGCTGTGCAGCAGGGGCAAATGTCTGTCGCAGCAAGGTTTCTTGTGCGGATGCATTTCCCCAAGCGTCACTTTCAGTTTCCATTCTCCCCGTGCCAAGCAACACCGTTTTCAGCCCACCTTTAATTTTCTTCACTGTCAGGATGAGGGAGATTTGCCAGTGAGCAGCTGTGCCCCAAACATCTTCCACCCCCACTAGCCCCTCCCACTCTCATTCACCTGTCCCTGCCCCCTTTTCAAATGTGCTATTACTTCAATTTTTGTTATTTATTATATCAATATAGAGATATAGAGAAGCGGTGCAAAATTGCTGACTTTTTTGCATTTGAAAACCAGGAAAAGTGTGTGTGTGGAGGGGAGTGGGGGAGATATCAGTTCTCAGACTTGTTCCCCTTCTTCAGCAAAGTGTGGTCCAGGGAATTGCTTTGCCTCTTTCTTTTGGGGGCGGGTGGGTTATTTTTGGAAAGGGGCTACAATATCGATATAACTGTAATCACAGTTTATCGATAAAACTGTATATCTATATCTGTATATCTATAAAACTATATATCTCTATATATGAGATCTGTGCTTTTAAGAGGGAATTGACGGGTGGAGTAAAGAGAACCAGGAAAAGCAGAGGCCCCTTGAGACTTCAGCAACTGCGGGGCAGGCAGTGAAACAGAGAAGCACAAGACCACACTACAGCCCAACTGTGCAGCTAAGAGCCCCATGCATAAAGGGCCATGGACTTTACATCTTAGAAGCCACAAAGCACAAACCTCCGGCCCTGGCAGCATCATATGCAAAAAGACTCCCAAGGGAGCCAGCTTCTCACAGCGAGGGAGCCGGCCCCTTCTGACAGTCTGCAGGTGTTCAAGCACAGGTACGAAGCTTCCCAGTAAGAACGAGGCTTCCCAGGGATTTCTCCAAGGAAAAATATCTTAGTGAGACTTTCACCAGGATCCCCCACTTTTCCAGAAGACAACCACTCCTCAGCTCACCTGGGGTCAAGGTTTGCCATCCCTGGGTGATGGATGGGGATTTTGGAGTGGAGCCGAGGGAGGCATGAATTTGGGGAGGGCAAGGACCCCAGTGGGGTGTAATGCTGGGACAGCCCACCCTCCAAAGCAGCCGCCTTCTCCGGGGGAACACATTTCTAAAGGGTGGAGATCTGCTGCAATTCCGGGAGATCTCCAGGCCCCACCTTGGGGGCCGCAATCCTTCCAGGGACCCATAACTGGAGGTGGCAGAACAAGGCTCTGGCCGGAGTTTCTCCACAAGATGGTCGTTTTCCTTGGGCAAGGATTCTGCCTCCAGGAGGGAGCACTCGCGGACACACGGACACACCCCTCAGCAGAGCAGAGGAGCAGCTTCTCCCAACTGGCCTAATTTTTATTTTTGCAGGCTGTCTTTCAAACAGACAAAATGCTTCCCTCAGCAGAAACGAAGAAAGACCGAAGTGCCACCTACACATACTGACACCGGTAAGGAGGCGTCAGAGCAGACTGTTTGGCTTTGCAGGATTTCAGCTCCTGCCACTGAGTCAGGGAACCACGGTAAAGATGTTCCACGCTGCCCTCTGGCAAAAGGCACCACAGTTTTCAATGGGGCATTCAGCAGTGCCTCTAGACCGGCCAAAACGCCACACCCCAGGCACCAGAAGCCAACCGTGGTACCCTTGGGGTGGACTGCGAGGCCAAAGTCTGGGATCCTGAAAGCATGGGAAAGTTTGCAGTGACATCTGGGCCTCTGGAAGACCATTTCAGAGGGTGAAATCACCTCATTGTGAAGAAAAGATCTTAAGGCCAAGGATGTGTCTGGAGGCTGATGTGGAAACTGTGCAGCAAGAGGAGGGGCTTCTTCATGTCCTGGTCTCTGCTCTCCATCAACGGGCCATGAGTTCCAGTCCTCTCACCCTTCACCTGCCCTATGAAGAGGCCTGGCATGCACGCAACTGTCTCAGGGAAATGCTGGCAGTGTTTTTAGAATGCATCCTGCTATGATTTGGCTTCCCCGCTTGCCAGATTTTGTTCCTCTGCTTTGCCTTTGCCCGTTCCTGTCTTTCTTTCCCAGCCTGCTCGAAAAGAACGGAAGGAACTGGAAGCCAAACCACGGGGCTCCTTCCCTTTCCAGAGGCCGCCTGTGAGAAGTGCTGGGTGTGCTGGAGACCAGGCAGGCAGCAGAGCCAGTCCCAGAGGCGGCCAGGGCTGGCTTTCTTGGCATCGGAGCTGCCGCTCCTGTTGCGACCTCCGGCAGTTGTGTGATGAGCCACGTGCTCGGGAGAAGATGGCAACGGGATGGGCATCCCACGTGAGCAAGAACCATTTCAAACAAGCAAGAACGGCCTGTGGTCCAAGCCCCTCCTTTCTGGGCGATACCATGCCTACCCCACGGGCCCAGCGACTCCACCCTTCCAGTTCCTACCCAGAGAGCCTCCTTGCTCAGGCCTGGTTTTTTACTTGCTTGGGTGAATCCGTCCCACTCCGATCTCCCGCCTGCTCCACCAGCCTCCTCGCCTCCTGCAGCCCGGCATTGACGATGAAATCCAGAGTGTACTTACCGTTGCTGTGTGTTTATCCACCTAAATTGGAGAAAGTGGTCTATTGACAAGAACACTCGGCTTTTCTTTGACATCGATTTATTTTAAAAAATACTAAGGAAGAAACTCTGGAATTATTTAAAAAACAAACACAAAGTCAGAAAGAGAAAAAGCCACGCACAGAAATGAAAGGGGTGTGTGTGTGCTTGTGTGTGTGTCTGTATTGGGCAATCAGAAGCTACGGTGAGAAAAGAGAAAACAGGCCCTGCAGGTATTAGGGACATGGCAGCTATTTACAAACGGCAAAAGAGAAAGAAGAAAAGACCTACACAAAGGTGTAATACTGAGATACAAATGCATACTACAGTGGCAGGAATAGATTATCATCCAAACGAGATCAGTACCCTTTGAAAAACAGTGCAGTTCAAGAGGGAAGGGAAATCTTTTGGATTTCCCCCCCCCCCCTTCTTTTCGCCATGCGTGAGTTCTCAAAGGCAGCCTGTGGTTGTGTTTTCAGAGTTTTTTTGTTTCTCATGTACAGAAAAAAACAGAAGCTGTTTGGCAAAGAAGTGCAGGAAGAAAAGAGGCAGAGAGATGGAACTATTTGGAGAAAGGGGGGGGTATCAATTAAAAGTGGTTTGTGCCGAAGATATCCAGGAAGACGGGGGAGGGAGGGTCACTCTGCTCGCTCGCTCTCGCCTGCCTTCCATCTGAAGGAGCTAAACTGCAATTAGAAGCCTGAAACGGTGTCACTCAGTGACTGAGGAAGGTGGGTCGTGAATTGGCTCAGGAGCAAAAACATGAGGAATGTGGAAACCGGCACTGGGAGACCAGTGGGAGCAGTGGCAGCGGTGGCCAGCGGCGAGGCAACCAAGTGCGGAAGGGAGTGGCTGATCTGCAGTTCACCAGCCAGGCATTTGTTGACCAAGAGGCCCCCTGGACCAGCAGCTCAAGCCAAAGGGGGCTGGGGGGGGGGAGGTTTGTGCCCGTTCCTGGCCTGTACCGCTTTATAACAGGGAGGGGGAATATGAACACATATCTGGACCTGCCGTCAACTGAGTCAGACCACTGGCCAGCTATGCTGACTGGCAGCAGCTCTCCAGTTGAAGTCTAGTAGCAGACTAGCATTGGACCCCTTCCAAAAGAAGATACACATCAGGGGTTGAACCCGAGACTCTGGCATGGAATGCAGATGCTCTACCACACAGCCCAAGGCCTGCCCCTGTATGGTGCTACCTGGCAAATGTGGCAGGCAACATTTTGAAGACCAGGTGGGTTTTTTTTTGGGGGGGGGGGGAAGAGAGAGAGAAATAGGCTTCCAGCTGAATTAAAGCTTGTTCTGTCACACAATTCCCCCATCGAGGGCAGCTCAGGGATGAAGGGAATGTGATTTATGGTCTGGCTCTCCTAAACAGCCAGAACCGCATCAAGGACAACTGCTTTGGTGATACCCAGAGCTCCTGCCCATCACAGCCATGTAAACTCAACGGCCGAGAGGTCCCTGCCCCCCTCCATCCCCTCTGCCCTGCCTTTCTGACCGCTTGTGATCTTCCCTTAAGTTCATCTCACTCCAAGAGACGCTCCTGAGGGGCCGCCCACTGGCCACTCCTGCCCTGCATTCCCTAAACGTCAGGTATCCAAGGCACTCAACAGCACAAAAATGGACACACCTTCATTTTTATTCTCCTGCCAGGTCTCTTTGCAAGAGCATGTGAGGATAACAGACTCACTGTTCCTGAGACGCACTGTTCCTCAAAAGAGCCTACCACTTGTGCCTCTGCATGAGTTGCTGTTCTGAACATTCCTCCCTACTGGAAGAAGGTGAGCCCAAAATAGGAATCCATGCCCTCTCCTGTCTGTGGGGAATAGTGGAGACCCCAGCCAAGCCATGAAGCTCACTCGGCCATCTTGGGTCAGCCATGCCCTCTCAGTCTAACTTACCCTCACAGGGTTGATGGGAAAACAGAGGACAGGAGAACCACGTATGCTGTCCTAAGCTTGAAGGAGGATGGTCAGAAGAAAAGTTCTCTGACAACAGGTGCAGAGAGGCAACAGGCAGTTTCACCTAAGAATAGTGATCCAATTTCATCCATGGCAAAACTATGCCTGCAGTGTGGGCTGACTGGGAGACAGTGAGGCCAGAGCACTGGGGTGAGCAGAGACGCGACGAGCAGCTCCCCCCGTGAGTGCAGATTTAGGGGTCACTGGAACCTCTTTGTAGTTTTATTTCTAGCAGTACCCTAACATTTCCCTGATGACACTCGCTCCAGAACATCACTTAGGACGTGTTGCTGCACCTGATGGCCGGGCTGCTTCTCTTTCCAGAGACAAGAACCGAAAGGGGACGGGGATGCTTTTGGCCATCGAGACAGAGCTCAGGGCAGAGGGAAAGAATGACTGCAAAGCTGCACGAACAACCAAGGTCACCCCCAGTTACGGCCTTTGAGGGCTGGGCCAGAAAAGACAGAAGTGGGGCGAAGGGCTGGATGGATTTGGCTGTGAAGCTGCACCCTCCAGCGGGGGAAGGGAAGCCGTCCCTCCAGAGCAATCACATCCATCAGGCAACTCAGTTAAAAGAATAATACAATATTAATAAGAATACAAAAAAGGGGGAACTTCCATGAATTAAGTTCTCCACATTGAGAGGACTCTGAAGATTCACAAGGCAGCAGGGGGCAGGGAGAGAGTCCCCCAGTTAGTCCCAGGCATGTGACCCTCAGCCAGGCAAGCCACAAGGCCCTGATGGTTGGGGGTGGGGGCAAAGTAAGGCAGCCATCTCGAACAACAACAATACAGAGGCGGCAGGGGGAGTCCAGCAGGGAGGCTCTCCTGCCAAAGCCAATGGAAACAAACAGGAGTGGCACAGTCCATTGCACACGTGTGGTCCTTTTGAATTCTCCTCTGTAGCCACTGGAATGGCCAGCCCTCAGGGGTGCTCCCTGCCCTCCGCCACTGCTGCTTATAAATCCTCTCCAGAGCCAACCGCAGTCAGTTCTGGCCCTGGAATAAACGAACAAACAAACAAACAAACAAACAAACAAATGACCTCCTGGCTTCTGCTACCTCTGGACAATGTCGCTGATCTCTTTCACGGAGCTGAGCAGCTTGCTGAAGTCCTGGGTGGCAGCAGGGCCTCCGCCGGCCGTGGCGGGGCAGATCTGAAGCTCCCGGAGGTTGTTCTCCAGCTTGTTGATGGCTTCGCGGAAGGCAAACTTGTTTCGCATCTGCTGGATGGAGTCGACGTAGCTCGTGCAGAAGGTGTAGAGGTTCTTGGTGGCCTCCAGGACGGCGCTGTGACTGGCCATCTGCTCAGAGTTCTTGCTGATGGCCGTCCGCAGGGCCTCGGCACTCTCCAGGACCATGCCCTTGGTGATGGTGCCGCTGGTGATCTTTTCTGGGGGCTGCCGAGTCTTCCGCAGGGACACACGGGTGGAAATGAGAGGGATGAAGGCAGTGGAGGCCGGCTGGTCCATACTTGGGATGGAGGAGGTGGCAGGGATAGAGAAGACAGCAGAGGGAGCTGCAGGGGTCAACAAGAGCTTTGTGGCAGAGGGGGGCTTTGGCACAGAAGAGATCACGGTTTTTTTGGCCCCCTCTGCTAACAGGTTAGGCCTGGGGGTTTCAACATCCACAGCGTCCACAGTCTGAGCTGGCGGCTTGCCCTTCGTCCCAGCAGGGGCATCGGGGCCTTCGTGGCCAGCGCCAAGACCGCCTTTGCCAGTTTTGCCGACAGCGGCATTGGCGGAAAGAGGCAGAGGAGGAGCTGGCTTCAACTTGGCTGTTCTGCCCTTGTCCTTTTCGGAAGCCTGCTTCGTCTTCCTCCCTCGTGGCTCGTCGGTAGAAGCCTTGCCAATGAACCCGCCTGCGCCAGCTTTGCTGCCAGGGCCCGGCTCTGTGGTCAAGCCACCTCCCAGGGCGCTGGCCTTCCCCACCTCCTCCTTGTGAGAGAAGCTTGCAGGGGGCGGGATGAGGGGCTGCCTCCGCCCCAGTTTTGGCGTCAGGGTGGGCGGGCTGGAGCCGGGGCTGGACTCGGCATCTCTGGGCGCGTCTTCAGGCACCTCCTCGTTTTTCTTGAGCAGCCGAGGAGGCGGGGTCACCATCCCCCTGACGGACAGGTCCGCCTTGGTCTCGTTGGTTCGCTTCCGAGGCAGGGCGGGCTTCTCGCTCTTGTGCCCGCCAAAGGTGGATGAATCAAAGTGGCGCCCTGGCGACTGCAGGTTCCGGGGCAGCGTGACAGACTTCCACTCCGTGTCCTTGGCCCCGTGGGGAACGCAAGAGGCTGAGCACGACCGCAGGAAGCGCTTGCTGGAGTTCAAGCCACCCTCGTCTTCACTGGCCCCTGGCCGGCCGTTGGGTGCGTGGCTGGTTTTTCTCCAGAGATGGGGGGACAATAACCCCGAGTTTCCAGCCACACTCCCATTGGTGACTCCAGCCTCATTGCCAGGGCTCAGAAACCTGGAACGGTCCTCGGCATCTGCGGGGTGCGTGAGAACAGCTCCATTGCTGGCATCTCTATTCTCGTCCTCACACCCTCCCCCCTTGCGGTCCAGATGGCCATCTGCCTCCCGGAAGGAGCTGCTGCGCTTGGGTGGGGTGGGGGCCATCTTTTTCTTCTTCTTGATCAGAGCGCTGAAGAGATTGGTCTTTTTGTCTTTGGGGAGCAAGCGATCGTCTTCATTTAAGCTGCTCTCTGTGACAACTCTTTCCTTCCGTGGCAGCAGCGGAGAAACAGCTGGCTCCTGCTCAGCAGAATCTGGGAGGGAGAGAGAGATTTAGGTTATACTTTTCTTTTTAAAAAACCCCACCAAACTGATTTTCTCCTCTTCGATATCCCCAAGATGGGTTTGCGGCCCTTACAACAGCTGTACCTGGTTGGGAACTTGAAAACCAGAACGTACCCTCAGAATAATTCATATTTACTGTAATAAGGCAGTTGACAATCGAAAGTCTGACAGTGCTCCACATCTGGACCTCACTTCCTCATAATCACCTTGTGAGGTTGTGTGTAAGGATTACACTCCCAGGACAGCAGTAGTGGAGGAAACATGTCTGAGAGGCAGTGGTTTGGTCACGGCAACATTCAAAACGGAGATTTCCCAACTCACTCTTGTAACCCTCTCGCTCTGACAATTCTAATGGCCTCCTGTGGATGGTGCTGCCAGTTTGGACTTGTTTAAACACAGTGTGGGGGAGTAAGGAGAACTTTATCCACCTGATGCTGTGCATGCTCCACATGTTGACTACAGTAGGCCCCTACACATGCAAAGCTACCATGAGCGCCAGGCAAACAAAGCAGCACTATGATCATCCAAGGCTACAGATCTCTAGCACACTGACGTTGCCCGCATAGCACTCAGGAGCCCAGTTCAAGCAGAGAGCAGAGGTTCCTGCAAGTTCTTGGCTGCCAGAACCATACTAAAATCCAGCTCCTTCTGACTTCTCGGGGAGCAGGACAAAGCCTTCTGTCTGTAGCGAGTCCCAAAGTGCAAACTGTGAACCACCCACTAAACTGTCACAGACCTTCTGCAAGTTAGGCAGAGAATGACCCTGGGCGGCAGCTCAGCCTCCACCAACAGCCAAACAGGGTCTCCCCTGCTGATGAGACTCGCTTCAACATCACAAACATGAGCCACCAAACAGCGGGTGAGCATGAATGGGACTATTTTAAGCCCATTGCGTGCTCAGGGTAGCGATCCAGTGAACGGGACCAATCAGGGCAAAGAAAGGGAACCTGCTGCCCCATGAAGATTTCCACTTCTGCCGAAGAGAGAAGAAAGCGAAGAGCCTGAGAGGCCCGGAGAGGCAGCCCCTCTGCTTTCCTGTCGACCTGGGACTACCTGGGCTTCCTTTTCAGCATGCAGGAAATTCCAACCACGGTCGAAGCGGGGGACGGACCCAGCCAAGAGAAAGGCCTCGTGGCTGCAGCCGGTCTCTCCCAGTTTCACAAGCTTTGCAGACTTACAGACAATGGACCGTTTTAACATTTTTCCCCTGGATCAATTGAAACTGTTTCATGCCTCCTTAACGACTATCAGATGATGGCTTTGGGGGGCTAAAGCGCGTTTTGTGGGGGACCTTTCACCTCTCTCAAAGCAGGTTCAGTCCCCAAAAAGCCTCCATCACAACCCATCTGATCGTCTCCAAGATGCCAAGAGTCTCTCTGCTGCGATTGCTGCTGCTGCAGACTTCATGCCCCAGCCTGTTGTAAGACAGCCCCCGGGTACTTACCAGGACCCAGAGGACTCTGAGGCACAACCTGGGGACCTGGTGCAGCCAGAGCTGGTTGCTCCTGAGGAAGACCAGGCAGCAGAGCCAATGCCCAGCCCTTCCCAGGCTGATGACATACGAGCCTGCAGATCCTCCTGGTGGCAGGGGATGATGGGAACTGTAGTCCGTAACATCTGGAGGGCTGCGAGTTTGACACCTGTGCTCTTAGGGAACCCAGTAATGAGCCAGCTGTGCCCAGGAGACAGAAGCAGAGGCTGCTGCCGCAGAAGCACAGAAGGAGTGCTCGTTTGGCAGCAAGGTACGGGAGATCTGAATCTGATGAGGACTCACTCCTCGCAGAATCCCAGCCCCCTGAACAAGGCTCTCTCCATAAGCCTTGCTGTGAGCTTGTTTCTACCTGGGTGCAACAAGTGTGCTTCCTGTCGTTGCTGTGCGCCTGGGTCCACTGCTGATCTTCGGCCTGTTTACTGGATGTCCTGTGCCGCGACCTGTGGAACTGGCCTGTGGCTACGCCTTCACCTGCTGCCTGCCTTGACCCATTGGACTGGCTGCTGACCATGCCCTACCTGTCACCTGTTCTATCCTGCGAGACTGGACCTGACCACGCCCTGCCTGCCTGCAGCACACAGCCCCCCTGGAATCTGCCTGCCAATTTTGGGCAGCTGATTGACAGGCTGCTTAATCTCATGGTAGATTGTTGCAAAGAATATTTGGTACCTGCCAGAAGCGCAGTGGGGGCAACCTGATGCGAATGACAGGGGAGCCTGACTAGAGAATGCCTGAATGCCTGAGCTCAGCCCGAATGCTGGCTCAAGGAACGCAGGACAGGCTAAGCCCCTTGCGAGGGCAAGAGGGGTGCCTCAGCCAGCCCGCGGGCCTGACAAGTCCTCTCAAGGGGCTCTGATCTGGCTTGGCGAACCTGCTGCGAGGTTGCCAGCTGAGGCAGCCATCCCAACCGGTGACCTGGGTTGGGGGGCCTGCTGGGAGCTCACCAGTCAAGGGAGCACCGCCCCCCCCCCCCCCCCCCGCCCAGCCAAGTCACATGTGTCCCATATTTGGCTCTCATTACAAAGGAGTTCGACTCCACTGCTCTAGACCAGCAGGTCCTCAGAGAAAGGACCTGACTTCACTGCAAAGTGCTGCATTTGGCTGGTCTGCCTGGCTCAGCCTGAGCTCCTCTCAGTGAGTTGTGCCTCTAGCCAGTGGTTCACTTTCCCTCCGGTCTCACAGCCCGATGCCAAATAAATCCAACCAAGTCAACAAAACGTGTTGGGCCCAGCATCTGGAACTGCTTGCCCCCTGGCTGACCTCGGACCGGGACCAGTTCAAAGCCTTTTCTCACCCCCAGCAAGGCATGATCGGTGCCTCCAGGGCCTGCTTGGGCCAGGCTGCTGGCAGAGGAGGGGCTCGGAGGCGATGCCAGCTGCTCCTAGGCCACTGATGGCCAGAAACCAGCGGAGCTCCAGCACAGCATGACTACTCTCTTCACTGGGCCGGGCTGGACGGTCACTGAGGGGGCCTGATTGGAGGGCTGGGCTTACCAGAAGCCACTTCCCCCTCCCCAAAATTGAAAAGTGGAATGGCCCAGAATGCATTAGGACATAGGTGTCAAACTCGCGTCCCTCCAGATGTTATGGACTACAGTTCTCATCATCCCCCGCCACCATGATGCTGGCAGGGGATGATGGGAACTGTAGTCCATTACATCTGGAGGGGCGTGAGTTTGACACCTGTGCATTAGGAAGTAGGGTTGCCAGCCTTCAGGTGAGGCCTGGGGATCTTCTGGATTTACAGTTCATCTCCAGATTACAAAGATCCTAGAAGAAACAGATGTTCTGGAGGAGTGTAGCCGTGTCCCCCACTGAGGTCCCTGACCTCCCCAGGCTCAATCCCCAAATATCCAGGCGTTTCCCTACCTGGAGATGGCAATCTTAGTGCACTGCCGGCAATCAGGTGGGAGCTGGCAACGCTACGAGGAAGTTACAGTGGAGCCTGCCTGGGCACTGGGGGACCAGAAGGGACGGACCCATAAAGTGCTTGTGGTGGGGCCCTTGAGCTTTGTCTTCTGCTCCCCCGCCCCCCAGCCACCTTGGAAAGCAAGTTGATACATACCACATTCCCCCGGGCCTCTGGGGGGCGCTGTCTCCAAACTTTCACTGGCGTCTTTGCATTCAGCTGCTCTTCTGGATGTTCTGGTTTTAGTGGGCAACTCCGGAGCTTGCAGTAAAGTGTTCACAATGCTCCTCATCCCTTGCTTTCCCAGCTCTTTTTCCACCTCTGAATGGGGGGAAAAAAAGGTCAACAGCTCAAACCAAAGGCTGTGATGAACACCGAACTCCCGCTTGTGTTCCCCCCACCCCATTCTGCTCTGTGGTTTCTTCCTCTGTGAGGCATTCAAAACACGCTGACCCCAGACAGGGTTTACTGCCAGGCCAAACAAGGCAGGCAACAGCGCCATCAGAAGCAACCAATGCGGGTGTTACGCGTGCATATAAATTAGTTATGCCCGCTAAACATTTGAGGAGGGGAGCGGTTATAACTTTTTTTTAAGGAGGTCATCTTACAATCAAGGTTATTTCCCTTATAGGTAAATATGGCCCATTCCCATCACTCCTCCTAGAACAGTGGTGGCGAACCTTTGGCACTCCAGATGATATGGACTACAATTCCCATCATCCCCTGCCAGCATGGCCAATTGACCATGCCGGCAGGGGCTGATGGGAATTGTAGTCCATAACATCTGGAGTGCCAAAGGTTTGCCACCACGGTCCTAGAATGATGTGAGCTTCAAAGCTGCATTTCTTTTATACAACTGAAGGTTTTTAAGGATGCAATTTCCTCCCCAGAAGATTGGCACTGAAGCTTATTCCACAAAGCAGGACGTGCTTCAGGCCCCCAGAGTACATATGTCTGTCTAAATGCCGCCACTGGTTTTGGCCACGAGATCTGCCTCATTGTGCCTTGGCTCAAGAATGCTTTGGGGAAGTGCCGGGGCGGAGAGAAGGCAAGGTTCAGCAGTAGGAGCAAACAATGCCACCTTATACCAGTTCAGACCATCCAGTCCCAGGCAGGCTCTCTCCTGGGGTTTGTCTAGCATCTGTGCCTCAGAACACTTTTAATGAAGATGACAGGGAACGGAACGTTTGTCCTTCTGAAGGCAACACACAGGCTTAAAACACTCTGCTCAACGGCACAAGCTTAAATGCAAGAGTGAAATCCACCACAGTGCTTCTGCGTATTTCCCCCTTCCTCCCCGAAACGTACAGCTATTAGAGCACGCTCCCCTCTCTCCAGTAGTTTGGAGAGCTGCTGCCCTAACTTACAAAAAGGGAGTTTTTCCGCTGCAAAGAAAAAAAGATGCGTGGGGTTATGCAGATGGAGCAGTCATGCAAAAAACAAAGCACTTATCTCGCCTCCCACGGAGCGGGAACCAGCCTACCGTCAGAGATGCTGGATTCTTGAAACATCGTTTCGAACGCCTGGTGAATTTCAGCAAAGGAAGGCCGATCGGAGGGGCTCCACTGCCAGCCTGGAAGGGCAGGGACATTTTGGTGTTTTGAGTGAGATGTTAGCATATGCATGTGTGAACACATTCTCTTGCAGGTACACAGCCACCCAGATTTCTTGAAGTGCGAGTAGTTGAAATGTGAAGTTTCAAAGGGGGAGCCAAGTTCCCTGTTTGAGTGGGTGGGAGAAGCACAGCCCTGCCGTCCCACATAAGGGCGGGGCTACATAAGTTCAAAACAGATGTCAGAAGGTCACGTAATACACACAGCATTACCAAAATCCTGTTGCACTTCATAACATTTTCTTATCAGTTTGGAATAACCAGACGTGCAACTGTGACTTTGAGAATTGACTGCTAACTTGCTCTACGCTGGCCTACCTTAGTCTCTGATCCGGAAACTTAAACTTGGTTAGAATGCAGCTGCTGAGACCATGTGACACCGGTCCTAACAGAACTACACTGGCTGCCAGTCGAGTTCTGGATCATTTTCAAAGTCCTGGTATTAACCTTTAAAGTGGCATTGAACCTACACATCTTCCAGACCGCATCTCCCCATAATGCCCTCAAAGGCCCCTCTGTTCATCAAAGGGAACCTTCTAATGGTCCCTGGCCACAGAGATATCCAGCTAGCCTCAACGAGAGTCAGAGCCTTCATGGCCCCGGCCCCGGCCTGGTGGAACGGGGTGACCCGTGACATCAGAGCCCTGCGGGAATTTTCTCAGTTCTACAGGCCTTTTCCACTTGGCCAGCCAGATTAAACGATCATGTCATCTTCTGTCGGCCTCCGGGGGGAGGGGGTTTTATTGCCGTCTGTTTTGGTATTGGTTTATTTCTATATATTGGTTTTATAGTTTTAATTGTTATACCATTGTAAAATGTTTATGCTGTAGCACCCCCCCCCCCCTCCCCGAGCCCTACGGGGATAGGGCAGAATAGAAATCAAATGGATGGATGGATGGATGAATGGATGGATGGATGGATGGATGGATGGATGGATGGATGGATGGATGGATGGATGGATGGATGGATGGATGGATGGATGGATGGATGGATGGATGGATGGATGGATAGTTGGTACTGGCTTGCTCAGAGGCTCAGTGAGGGCAACAGGCCAGCCAGAGCTGAAGTACCACAGGCCTAGGACTTAGGGCCTGCAGTGTAAGACAGCAGCAGCAGCAGTCTTAGTAGTAGTAGTAGTAGTAGAAGAAGGAGGAGGAGGAGGAGGAGGAGGAGGAGGAGACTTGGATTTATATCCCCTTTTCTCTCATGTAAGGAGACTCAAAGGGGCTTACAAACTCCTTTCCCTTCCCCTCTCACAACAAACACCCTGTGAGGTAGGTGGGGCTGAGAGAGCTCCAGAGAACTGTGACTAGTCCAAAGTCACCCAGCTGGCATGTGTTGGAGTGCACAAGCTAATCTAGTTCACCAGATAAGCCTCTATAGCTCAAGTGGCAGAGCGGGGAATGAAACCCAGTTCTCCAGATTAGAGTGCACCTGCTCTTAACCACTACACCATGCTGAGCTAACAAATACCACAAAAAAACTGAGCTACATCAGCCTCAGGCCTGGTGCTGCTGATTCAGGTCCACGTGAGCAGTCAGTCCGTCCACAACAATTCTTAACTCTGTCCACACAAGCCCCCATGCGAGACCCCTTTTATACTTCATTTGGGCCCAAGAGAACATCCATCCCCCTCCCTTTAAAAGGGGGGAAATCGAGGGAGCCTTCATCTCCAGAACCCACTTACATGCTCTCATGAGCTCATAGACTTTCTCCGGACAACCTTCTGGGCGTTCCATACGATAATCCTTCTCCAACAGCTCATAGACCTGGGAGAGGTCGATCCCAGGGTAAGGGGACATCCCGTATGTTGCAATTTCCCACAGTAAGACACCAAAAGCTATAGGGAAGAATGACAGGATGCTTTATGAGCAGCAATTCTCAAGCGCAGTTGGAGGTATCCCATTGTGTTGTGAGATAATTACTGAGAACATTAAATAATTCAGACCAAATACACAGTCAACCACAAAGGGAAGAGTCCATGCTGCATCTCTGCATGAGTCACTGTACCAGGCAGGCCTTGTGCCTGAGCAACCACAAGAATGGGAAACATTGCTCAATTTGGTGAAGCTGTGGTACAGCATTTGTGTGTGTGTGTGTGTGTGTGTGTGTGTTGTGAGCTCCCCCAGCCCCTGTGCCCACTCATGGCAGTTCACATTCCACGCTTGGCAGCCACTGAGACATTAAAGCAGGGTAACAAGCCCCTCCGCCCATCCAAACACATCTCCTGAGATATGACAGGGCAGCATTAGCCTAATTTTCAATTTACTAGCTTGTCTCCAGCCCAAACGCTTCAAGATCCTTCAAGCCTTCTTAAAGGCATAATTAAGAGATGTCACGGCTGATTAATCAAAAACTTCTCCCCAGAAATCAGAAGGCTCCTCTGCACCATACCTCTCGCACACACACCCCTCGCCCAGCTCTCTGCAACTGAAGGACAATGTTTTGGGGGCTCTGCTAGCCTAAACACAGGCGAGACCCAAGGAGAAGAAGCAACACAATCTCCGTGGATCATACACAGAAAAAACTGGAAAAGAGGGATTTGCAACAGTAAGCATTTCACACAGCCGCAAGTCGAAAACCGGGTGCGGCAGGGGGTGGGGGTGGGGGAAAAGCTGCTCCCTCAATGCCAGCCTCACAACTTCTTCTCTGATCTGCCCCAAAACATATGCAGTGGCCATTTTTCCCCATATATCCAGATCTTGGATACTCACCTTTAACTCCCAACTACAATGTGGGTTTTCTGGTTGAATGGCCGTATTCCAGTGGCATTTCCTCCTGATGTTTCAGATCTTCTGAAGATGCTAGCCAAAGATGCAGGCGAAACGTCAGGAGAAAATACAACTGGAACATGGCTATACAGCCCAGGAAACCTCCAACACTCTTATTTATTTATTTGATTTCTAGACCGCCCTCCCCTGGAGGGCTCAGGGCGGTGGAAGTCATTTTTAACGTTTCCCTTCTTTTAACATAGATTTCTGCCCTTTCCCCCTGGGTCTGTGTTGCTCTTCTCTTCCTCCCTCCCTTATTTTCCCACTCCTTCTCCCCCCGCCCCCCGCCCACTTGGGAGTGGGCACAGGGATTTCCATGTGTACTGGGACTTCAGCCCAGAGAGCATAATTGTCCTGCCTCCCTCCTCCTGCAACCATCCCAAATCTCGCTACTGGCGGAGTCGGTGTGTCTATTCTTTTCAGCATTCCTGTGAGAACGCTCCATTCCAGCCAGACACAACAAGTCCCAGACTGCTGCCAGTCTATCCACCTGGAACCTGCCCGTACAGCTGCCAAATTGGGGAAATCCTGGAGATTTGAAGGAAGGGCATCAGAGGGCGAGAATCAGCCTACCGAGCTGTCACTCTAAGACGTCCCCTTCTCACAGACTCTGGGGTATACAACACAGTCTGCCATCAGAACCGGCCATTTTCTCCAGGGGAACTCACCTGTGTGGTCTGGAGATCAGTTGTAACTTTGGGAGAACACCAGGCCCTGCCTTGAAGTCGGTAACTCTGCCTGCCAGGCTGCTGCTGGTGTGCCAGCCTGGCATGCAGAAGATTCCCGGTTTGATCTCTGACACCTCCCATGAAAGGAGCTCAGGTAAGTTGCTGGGGAAGCCCCTTCTTCACCCATGGCCCTGGTCAGAGTAGGCAGTGCTGAACGTGATGGACCAATTTGGCACAGGGTCAGGTGTTTGCGAACAGAAGCCGCCAAAACAGAAAGCAAAATCAGCACGAGCTCCCCAGAACCAGGACTGTAAGTGCTTCAATCACCACGCTGGCCCCTTCATGCAAAGAGATCGCCGCGGCTGTTGTGTGCAAACAGGAGCTGCCACATCAGATTAAACAAGGAATCATGGCAGCACATTGACGCCTGGTTGACCCCAGAAATGCCTTTGTTGGAAGCTCTCTCCTTGCGGCGGCATTTGTGGACGGAAGGGGGAAGCGTGGCTGACGAAGACAGGAAACCCAAGCCTGGCATAGCAGCCCTGGGGAGGGGCCAATAATCTCACCATCATGATGGTCCCACCCCCAAGGAGAAACCACCCAACACTTGGCTAGGGTTTTAACCCTAATTTGAGCTACAACCTCTGCGCAGTGGTTGGTTGCCTGTGCCATCTATCAGAGAGGGGGATGAAGGAGGAGGATTATGAAGGGAAAAGAGAACAATGTCTGAACATTATGGCCAACAACGAGAGGGAGATTGGCTCCTTTCCAACCATTAGCAGATTTGCATGATATACCTAATTAATTCACTGTATGAAGCGGCCTGACACTGGGCTCTACCTGGCACAGGAGTCTCTGCTCAGACCAGCAACACCGTAGGAACAGTTGCCAGCTCCCTCGCTGCCCAAGATGTCAGAGCGTGACCTGGGAGGCCTGCACAGCTGACCCCCGAAGAAACAAAGATGGACAATACTGCCAAGAAACAGAGTCCCTTAATGCAGTTTCTTGTTCTCTCAAGAACTGGTTCAGGCTTCAGGCCTACAAGGAGAAGTTTAAGTTGGAAAATAACTGAGCTGTTGCTTGAAATTCAGCAAGCTGTGACCTTTAGGCACTCAGACAAGAAGTCCAGGTGTAAGGAGTGAACAAGGAGTCTTCTAACACTTTAAGGACAAGCTGAGTGCCTCATTCCCTCCAGCATGAAGGATGAAATCATGGGAATAGAACCCGTGAGGTGGGGGCAAGATTTAGTCACCATCACACTTCTGACCCCCTCGGTCACATGGCTACCAATAGCGTAACGTGGTGAATGGCATCACCGACCACACATCTGAGTGGTCAAGTGACATCAGGCCAATCCAGACCTGTGGGCACACAAATCAGAGCTTTCGTTCTAGTTTTGTGCCTTGATCCCGAATCCTGGACTCTGGACCCTGATTCTGGCCCTTTCTTGTCTTGGGTGAGTCTTGTCAACTGGAAACTGACTGGCTCCTGAAGAGGAACAAACTCTGAACACTGAAAGACCTCGGCTTGAATAGTTACGTTGGGAATTGGACCTCAACTATCAATGTGGAGTCAGTGATTTTGAGTGAGTTCTGTTGTTTTAATCCTCACTGTTTACTGTCCTTTTAATTTTTATTCTTGCACAATTTTAATACATCACTTTAATTATAATCTTGTGGTGTTTTGACTTCAAGAAGTTTCATTCTGATTTCAGTACCTTGGTCTGGTTAACTAACGTTAACTATTTTCTTGAAAAACTCACTGTGCAGGTGGTCTACCTTCCAGGGGTGGCTTTTATTCCAGGAACACTTGCCGCTTGGCTTCTGGCTGTTTGGGCAGACAAAGGGACTGGTGGCAGCTACCCAGCCTGAGGTGCAGGGATTCACACCTCAGGGTTTTGTAGTTTGCCTGTGTTCACCCATCCCATGAACTCCCTGGGACTGCAGTTTCTGGGCAAATAGGACCCTGGCTGTACCAGTCAGACCATTAGCCCCATCTAGCCCCATGTTTCGTATTCTGGCAAGCAGCAGCCCTCTGGAGACACAAAAAGAAAAGCTGAGATCTTTTAACTCAGGGGCCCCAACACGGTGCCTGCGGGCACCACAACCCCCATCTTCACTTTTCCTTGCGTCCACCAAGAGTTTTTAGAAAATGGGGCGGGGGGGGGGGTGTTGTGTTGCCCAGCAAGGCTTCTGACGGACTACTGGAGATCTGATTGCCTGTGCAGATCTTTAACAAAGTAACTTTGGCAGTACCTGCCACCACAGCACAAGGGTTTTCGCTATGTGACTGGAGGTCAGCTGAAGAGTCCATTGCAGGAGGCCATTTTGTGGCAGCCATTTTGTGGCTGAGCCCACCATGCTGTGCCAGAATACCAAAGGTCCCTGCAGGCTGACATAGGCCAGGGAGCCCTGTTTTAACTGCAAATACTTGGGGATCGACCTGGGACGTCTTGCCTGCAAAGGAAACGCTCAGCCCCTGAAGGGACGGGTCTTCTCCAGAATGCCATATCTATGCACAGGCAGCCCCAGAGGTACACATCCTTCACCAACAGCTTCAAGGCAGACAGACTCTTACCCCAGACATCAGACTTAATGGAGAACTTGTTGTAGGCGAGGCTTTCCGGCGCGGTCCACTTGATAGGAAACTTGGCTCCAGCGTGGGCTGTGTACGTGTCTCCCGTCATCAGCCTGCTCAGCCCAAAGTCAGCCACCTTCACCAGATGGTTCTCGCCTACGAGACAGTTCCGGGCAGCAAGATCCCTAGAAGACCAGAGAAGGAATGCAGGCTCTGAAAGAACTGTCAGATATATTGTGGTTACTAAAAAAGAAAATGTTGCCTTGCTGAAGAAATCTCCTCTAGGACAGAACCACACACTACGGATTGCATGCCCTCATTTTGCTTGGGTGTCAGTGGAACAAAATGGTAGCAGCGTATTTTTGTGTTGCTTTGCTTGGGACTCAGCAGCCTAGCTCTCCACTCCCATTAAAGGAAAGGTAAAGTTTCCCCTTCAGTCGTGTTCGACCCTGGGGTACCACTGCAAGCAATGATTTCATATGCAAGCCGTTTTTGTGGGGTAGTTTGCCATTGCTTTCCCCGGCTATTCTTTACCCCCTAGCTATGTGCTAGGTACTCATTTACTGACCAAGGAATGGATGGATGGCTGAGTTGACCATGAGCTAGCTGCCAGGATATCTGACCCACAGGGGGCTCGAACTCCTGACTGTGTGAGTGGCAGTGCAAGCACTGAACCACTAAGCCACGCAGCTCCTCCACTCCCATTAAGAAGGTAACAACAGCCCTGCAGAGTCAGACCAAAGGTCTACTGGGTGCAGCATCCTGTTTCACACAGTGGCCTGCAAGTCACTCTGGAGGACCCAGGCCTTTCTCACTGGAGTCAAGGTGGGAACCAGATCAGCCGACCAGGTCTCCCTGAGGGTGATAAACAAACTGGAGCTGGGGAGGGGAGAAAGCAATGGAACCGGCAGAGGGCTTAGGATGCGAAACGTGCAAGAAACTGCTGAAAGAAATGTTTCCACACCATGTCACACTAAATTGGAAATTGATCCAACTGGAACTCTGTCCTCACATCTAAGTGAGAGACATGAATCTTTCTCTCTGTGACTCTTGATCTTTGAAAAGTCACTCGCAAAACTAGTAATGAACACCTTGCTCAATACGAGAGAACTGCAACGAAGGGCACATTAATTTGTCACCCGGTGTTCTGGCAAGTCCTGTCCTCGTCAGCAGCCACGGCTGCAACACGCACGGAAAGGAAACCACCTCGTCATTGGTGCCCCCGCCCCCTTCCCCCAATCCATTTGATGAGGTCACAACCCAGCACTTAAATCTCTTCAGGAGAATGGAAGCAGCAGCGTCCCCATGAAATCCCAGGCAGGAGGCTGCAGGGGTGGGGAGCTCATGGGGGATAAAAGCAGAAGGCGGGAAAAGGGCTCTTTGCTCTTGAGATCTCGGGGTCAGCAGCAGAACAAAAGAGAGAACGAAGAGCCAAGAGCGCAGAAGAGACCACCAATAGTGTGCCACTTCTAAACCAAAGTTCAAGTTGCTGCAAGGGTGAGGCAAGGAGCAAAACCCAACTGGGTGATGGTGGTGGGGAGATGGAAGCTAACTGAGCCGGAATGGCTGGAACAAGCCTGTGGAGGGGGCCTGGGCATTTCCTCCATGATCATTAGGCCTGTCGCAGCCAGGCTCTCTGGTCGGGCAGAAAAGGTCACTGCTGTGAAACTGTATACAGCATCCGCTTACACAGACGTTGACACCTATTCTCTCATGAACACACGCACCCTGCAGACAGCAAACTAGCATAGAGGCAGGCTGCTAGCTCCAATGTAATTGTCTCATCCAATTTCCAGACATGGTTAGCACTCAGACCCTCTTTTGACTGCACAAGCACTTGCAGGGTTGGATCCCATGAGGTGCACATGGAGGAACGGTGGATCTTCCCTGCGCTCCGCTCCCCGAGCAGTTATTTCTGACCCAAGGGTTGTGGGACCCAGACGCCAGCACCATGTGAGTTGGGAGGCTGCCCTGAGAAGGGCAGAACACTTTCATCCCCTTTCCTCCTCTTCACTGCAGTCGAAGAAGAAGAAGAAGAAGAAGAAGAAGAGGAGGAGGAGGAGGAGGAGGAGGAGGAGGAGGAGCACAAGGAGGAGCACGAGGAGGAGGAGGAGCACGAGGAGCACGAGGAGGAGGAGGAGCACGAGGAGGAGTTTGGATTTATATCCCCCCTTTCTCTCCTGCAGGAGACTCAAAGGGGCTTACAATCTCCTTGCCCTTCCCCCCTCACAACAAACACCCTGTGAGGTGGGTGGGGCTGAGAGAGCTCCGAAGAACTGTGACTAGCCCAAGGTCACCCAGCTGGCGTGTGTGGGAGTGTACAGGCTAATCTGAATTCCCCAGATAAGCCTCCACAGCTCAGGTGGCGGAGCTGGGAACCAAACCCGATTCCTCCAGATTAGATACATGAGCTCTTAACCTCCTACGCCACTGCTGCTATTAGTACCTGGGTCCCACAGTCCTGGGAGAAAAGGTTCCGGAGACTGGAAAGGACCATGAGAGGAAGGGGAATCTAAGAAAAATCCATGACCATCAGTGCCCTCCACTGGTGCATCAGGGGCTCCAACCCATCTGGCCATATGGGAGGTCCATGATCTTTCTGGAGTATAGTCAAGAGTCCCTTGTCGTGAGGGACAGACATACTAATATACCAAATTTCAGGTGTTCCTAAGCAACTTGGTTGTCTTGGACTACATGCACAGCAAATTCAAGTCCTCTTGGGGTTTGGGTAACCTCTGTGAATTGCCGAGTGAGGCTGAGCATCTTGCCATGTGTGTGAGACGCAGACAATGCTGCAAGGATGATCAAGTCTCCCGCCAAGAGCCGCTATTACATTGCTCAGAGGCCATTTCCCCAGACAAAGAATGCAAAGCGCTAACCATAATTGCAGCACACTTAAAGGTCAAAATCCTCCAGACAGCAAGACTTGCAAGAATGTTTAATAGAGAGTGGGAGAGGTACACAATTCAGATAATAGTGGGAAAAGAATCACTAAAGCGCAAGATGACAAGGGCAGAGAAGAAAAGTGCGCCGAAAAGGCTGCAGAGGGAAAAGAGGAGGAGGAGGAGGAAGAGGCTGATTTCCCAAGAACTCCTGTAAGTTTAAAGCAGCACTGAAGGTGCCATTATGGGCGATTTGTCAGCTTCCCAAGGGCTGGATGGGGTGGGTGTGTGTGTGCGCGCAAAATCTTTTTCACAAAGAGCACAATGATTAGGAAAGGAAGGCTTCCATCATGAGCCTTATTGTAAAATCACAGCCAAGTTAGAAATGTTGGCTCACCCCAGCCATGCAAAATGCAGGTGTGCACAAGAGGTGCAGAGAGAAATATGTGTGTAGGTACCTTCCCAGATTACTCCTGTGCAGCGGAAAGGAAAGCTCCTTCTCTTCCCCTCTCCCGAGTCCTTGGCGGAAAGCTCTGCTAACACGGCTGCAGTCATGTATATCTGCACACAGGCCAAGGCGACTTGGGGTCCAGAGGCAGGCAGAAGAGGACACTGGACTGGGGCTGGGACTGCCATGCTGGGTCCAGAACCCTCCTGAGCTTGGGAAGCTCAAGGCAAAAGAGTCCAGTCATTGAGCAGTGGAGGGAATCACCACCTCCTGCCCCTCTAAGGTGAAGAAGAAGAGTGGGCAGAAGATGCGATGCGATGGGAGTGAGAGCTCTCTGACTTCCCCAAAGACGAGGAACATTCCACAGCCTGCTTCCTCCTCTTATCCCTCAGGGTTGGGACAGAAAAAGTTCTATCCTGGGCTGAGGTAGTATGATGCCCGCCAATGTAGATGGAAGGGACCAAACCGATCAAAACTTGGTCCTTGAAACCTTCACCGAGGCATCAGAGGCCAGGGACTGCTCAAATAGGGCAGCCCTCAGCTTCGGCACACTCCTGGCCTCCAGAGTGAGCTTGGAGCAGACCCAACAAAAGGCCAGGGGACGTCGCCCCCCCCCCCCCCCGAGACACAGGAGGCAATAATTGTGCCCGTCATTTTTGGCCATTTTGGCCCCATATTTCTGACAATTTCTGAAGACTGAACTGCCGTGCTCCATGAAGAGACAATTCCTGTCAGGAACACAAAGGAAAAAAAAATACAACAAGCAAGTCCTCTTCACAGGGCAGTATAAAGAGAACTGAGGGCCGTCCGCCTCTTACATCACCTGACATTCGAACTGGAAAACTGTTCTCCTTTGACCCAAGGGAAGGGGGAGAGAATGCTCAGGAGAGTTCTAGATGCTTCTTCAGAGAAGCTAACTAGCCTTTTTTGTGACTGGCCTGTGCCTCCACAACCCCACGAGGGTGTGTACAGGAGGCCACGAATATGAACAGTACTAGTTTTCTGTCTAGGACCAATGGCATCCATTCTAAAAGTATCCTTGTTGAAACTTCCTTCTCACAATGGCCAGCCAATGCATCCTGAAGGCGGACAAGCAAATCAAGGAGGGGTGTGTGTGTGTGTGGAGCAGCTGTTGCCCCAAAAATCATCCCCCCCCCACCCCGGTATGCCTCTGCCTCCTGGGCAACTTGGATGCGAGGACTGGTTTTGCTATACGGCTCTGTTCAGTTTGTGGGTGAGTGAGGGGGTGGTTAAAGTTACAGAGAAGGTGAGAAACCGAAAGCAGAAGTGACCATGCTGCCATCCTGAGGAATGAGCAGAGCAGCAGTCTCCACCCTTCCTCTGATGCCAACACAGACACTTTGAAAACCGGCAAGGGCAGAGGACTGCTGGTTAGGCCGGGGCACGTTGGTTTCTCAGCCTCACAGAACTCACCACTGTGGATCTTAGGCAAAGGGTTCCCTCAAGGCACAAACAGAGCGCCCCTCCGCCCAGCCCAGATTGTGCTGAATCTGGCACGCTCCAAACTAGGAGAACTGCGGCCTGGACAGGTCTCAGGCATCTTCGGACCTGGGGTTGTTCTGAGCGGCTGACACAGGGCAACCGAAGAAATGTCACAGCTGCCAAAGTGAGTCGGGTTGGGGAGAGCAGTGTGGCCGCTGAGCTCGTAGCAGCAGGCCAGGGGGTGAGGCAGGCCACAAACCCGGGCTACAGTTACTTGATGACTTGGTGGAGAGAGAAAGATTTGACTCAAGATGTGCAGCTTGGTTTTGGAGGTTACGCTACACCAGGACAGTTAGATCGTGACCATCCAAGTAGTGCATCTGTGCTGCCGTGGCCACGAAAGCGCAAATGTTTCCAGGCACACCAATGTCACCCCACCGGCTTCAGTACGGCTGGGACAATTTTGAGCTCTTTAGGATACCATGTTGTAAATAATATCTGCCTCATACTATTATGATTTTCTGAACACCTTAACCACAACTCGGTAACTGCAATCATCCAGATGTAAGCAGAAAAATGACAGTGCCGGTGCAGAATTTAAAAACAGACTTCTAGCAACTTAGCAGAAGTAGATATCCTGCGCATTTCTGTATTTCTCAAAATAAATCAGATTTGAAGTAGGTTAAATACATAGTGCGACACAACCTCTGATTGCAATTACAAACATCAACAATTTATCTAGAATAGAGAGAATCTAGACTTTGATTTTAAAATTAGACTATTGAAACAAAACATGTTTGTGGGTATGTCTTTTTGTAATTGTGTGGAAACTGTCTCAATTCTGATGGCATTCATATATTGTTGTAACTCTAAAATTAAGGTCACTGGATTGCAACTATTGCTATAGATTTAATAGAAGAAGAAGAGTTGGATTTATATTCCCCCTTTCTCTTCTGTAGGAGACTCAAATGGGCTTACAAACTCCTTGCCCTTCCCCCCTCACAACAAACACCCTGTGAGGTGGGTGGGGCTGAGAGAGCTCCAAAAAGCTGTGACTTGCCCAAGGTCACCCAGCTGGCGTGTGTGGGAGTGCACAAGCTAATCTTAATTCCCCAGTCAAGCCTCCACAGCTCAAGCGGAAGAGCAGGGAATCAAATCCGGTTCTCCAGGTTAGAGTGCACCTGCTCTTCACCACCACACCACTGCTGCTCCTGACATTATCAAGATCAAGTGGTGTATAGACTGCCTACGGATCAAAGAACCAGAGTTTTTAAAAAAATATTTTAAAAACCAGAGTTTAATGACTATATTCATACACCTCCGTAGCCCCACGCTATCTTGCGAGTGCACTGTAAACAGGCTTCACTAAATATCCTCTGTGCCACCTTGATCTCACCACTCCCCTTACCTGGGAAATCTAACTAGGCAAGCTCTCATTATGGATGGCAAATGAATGTTTGGAAATGAGATGAAAAGTTGGAGTATGACGTGCTCTTAAGCATTATGCTGAAGGGCCAAATGATGTGTCACGTTGCAATGTGAGCCCAACAGTTCTTTCTCTTTTGTAAAGCCTCAGAAGAGGGGAGCACTGTAGCTGGGGTGGGGGGAAGAAATGCCGATTCTCTCTCCCCTGCCAGTCACTTCCCCCAGAAACATCCAATTTTCCACCTGTTGTTTTCTTCCTTGGTTCTAAGCCTGTGCCTGTGACATACATATCGGCCCTTAGTAGCAGTGTGTGTGTGTGTGAACTGGAGAGCAACTGACAGCAGAACTTCACACGTCATACATCTGGCAAGGAAAGGATTTCAGAACTTCCTGCACATAGTGTGGGGGGAAACAATACACACAGGTGCAGCACAACCTCTAGTCTGGCCCAGAAGGGCGACTGAGAAGTGAGAACTTGCCAAACGTCAGCTTCACCTGTGAGCAAACTGGCCTTGCCAGGGAAAAAGCCATCTTCCAAGCAAGAACTACCCTAAACATTCTTTGATGCAGCAGATGCTCATGTAAAACTGCAGTGCTCTGCCAGCTGAAATGTTCCTAAGAGGCCTCTGAGCATTGGGGGGAGGGGGGCGGCGGCACAGGTGCTCCATTGCCTCCCCCTTACCTGTGGATGAAATTCTTCTTCTCCAGGTACTCCATGGCAGAGGAGATCTGGGTTGCCATGTACAGGAGCACCACAGCGTTGACTTCCTGCCTGTTGCAGTCACGCAGGTAATCCAGCAGGTTCCCGTAGGTCATGAACTCGGTAATGATGTAAAAGGGCGGCTCCCGGGTGCAGACCCCTGGGGGCAACAGGAAAAGAAGCAAAGAAACCTCTCACTCGGATGTGCCTTTTGGCCTTTAGTTTCCACCTGTAACGGAAAGCATTTACATCTGCGTTGCAAAGATCTGGCTGAGGGATGGGGAAGAAAGTAGTGAAAGATGGCTAAGCTCTGACATATTGAACACAAGTTTAAAGGGGGTTCATTAAAACCGTTGCTCTACTTTCTGTAAATTGCCAGCCCCTGACAGAGGACTGGAGCCTCGGTATGGTAAGCAGCTTATCTGCTTCTTAGAATCCCTATCGAAGTGCCGGGCTTCAGTTCACGTTGTCCTGCTTGGTATTTCTGTCACTTACCTAGTAATTGCACCAAGTTCGGATGCTTGATCTCTTTCATTACGGCTGCCTCTTTCAAGAATTCTTCCACCTCCATGGTGTCCTCCTGCAAGCCGGGAAGCAGGAGAAAGGGAAGAGAGTTAGCAAGGACAAAGGCTGGAGCGGGAGAAGGAAAAGCCTTCGCCACCCAGATGAGAAAAAGGAATCACTGGAAATCAAAACTGGCCAATGCTGGTAGCCTCCGAAGGTCGTCCCCCCCACCCCACCCCAAAGCCACCAGGAGGTGCAGTCAACAAAACAGCAGCTTTAAAAAGAGAGTCAGTACAGTGTGGCAGTCAAAGTGTCAGACTAGGACAGTGGTGGCAAACCTTTGGCACTCCAGATATTATTGACTACAATTCCCATCAGCTCCTGCCAGCATGGCCAATTGGCCATGCTGGCAGGGGCTGTTGGGAATTGTAGTCCATAACATCTGGAGTGCCAAAGGTTTGCCACCACAGGACTAAGATCTGGGAGACCAGGATTCTGAATCTCCACTCTGACATGGATGGTTGCTGGCCAGGTGACCCTGCGTCAGCCACACAACCAGAGAGAGGAGGAAGACACTTTTGGTCCCCCGTTGGAGGGAAAATGGGGCAAAATTAAGCAAACTAATTAATTTTACAACAATTCTCCAGGTCAAGTAATTATGCTTCAGCCTAAAAATTAAACACAGACAGGGTCTGCTGAATCTCTGTAGAGAGAGCGTTCCACAGAACAGTCACCACTGAAACTAACAGTCTTTATGTCCACCAGCCTAGCTTTTAATGCCATTCATCACTTGGAGCAGGGTCTTAATGAGCATATGACACGTTTTCATATGGATGAAGGTGCCCCCTAAGCGATCCTGCTCTAATTACACCTGGAGAACAAGACATCTCCTACACTAATTCAGCTGGCCAGAACTGCCAGGCTTCTCTGCAACCATGATCCTCTCTGATTATGAGTCACTGGGCAAAAACTAGAGAAAGGGGGCACCTCAGAGACATGCTTGTGAGTTTCTCCAGAGGCATCTGGGGAGCTGCTGTTGGAAACAAGCTGCTGAACGGGATGGACTTTTACTTGTCCTTCCCATGGTTCATAGGTGGTTCATATTCTGAAACAGTCGCTGCTGTTGCATTCCACCAAGGAACACATGATATGCTGAGTCAGATTCTTGACCTAACCAGGTCAGTATTCTGACCGTCAGTGATTCTCCCTGGTCTCAACTGGAGATCTCTGATCTCTCTCCCTGGTCCTTTTTTACATTAGAACTGCTGGGAACTGAACCCAGAACATCCTACAACACAAAGCAGCTGCTCCACCACGGAGCCAAGGAATCCCAGGGTGTTTACTTTAAGCTCGCTCATTGACTCCGAGGTTGTTTATAAGGCCGCTGGTCCAAGGAACTGAAAAGGTTGTCTCTAGCAGAGGATGAATTTGAGGCTGAACTCCAGATCTTGCCAGGAGTTGTCTCTCTCTTTGACCTCTTTCAGCTCCATTTTGTCTTTGAAGGTTCAACCATGGGGATAATTAGGAAAGGAGTTGATAATAAAACTGCAAGGATTGTCATGCACTTGGAGTACTGTGTTCAGCTCTGGTCGCCACATCTCAAAAAGGATATCGAAGAGATAGAAAAAGTGCATAGAAGGGCAATGAGGATGATTGAAGGATTGGAGCACCTTCCTTATGAGGAGAGGCTGCTGCGTTTGGGACTCTTTAGTTTGGAGAGGAGACGGCTGAGGGGGGATATGATTGAAGTCTATAAAATTATGCATGGGGTAGAAAATGTTGACAGAGAGTCATTTTTCTCTCTTTCTCACAATACTAGAACCAGGGGGCATCCATTGAAAATGCTGGGGGGGAAGAATTAGGACTAATAAAAGGAAACACTTCTTCACACAACGTGTGATTGGTGTTTGGAATATGCTGCCACAGGAGGTGGTGATGGCCACTAACCTGGATGGCTTTAAAAAGGGCTTGGATAGATTTATGGAGAAGTCGATTTATGGCTACCGCTCTTGATCTGCCTTGATCTCAGATTGCAAATGCCTTAGCAGACCAGGTGCTCAAGAGCAGTAGCAGCAGAAGGCCATTGCTTTCACCTCCGGCATGTGAGCTCCCAAAGGCACCTGGTGGGCCACTGTGAGTAGCAGAGTGCTGGACTAGATGGACTCCGGTCTGATCCAGCAGGCCAGTTCTTATGTTCTTATGTTTGTATATGGTTTTATTGTTTATTGTATATTGTATATTGTTTATAATTTGTATATGGTTTTAACTGGGATTGGGGGTGAATTGGATTTTAATTGTTTATATGAATGATGGACACCGCCCTGAGCCCTGCGGGGAAGAAATTTAATAAAATAAATAAATTTAATAAAATAAATAAAATAAAAATAAATAAAATGGAAGATCGTCTACTAGTAACAGAATCTAGAATTAAATTACATAGTTGATTAATCAAATTGACGACTAAGCCCCCCTTTCTTCAGTTAAAAAAAAGTGAACCCCCCCCCCCCAATTAGGCAGCACACTTTTGAAAACTGAAAAGTAGCAGGAGCCATCTTAGAAGAGGCATTCCTCATCTCTCTCAGAAGAGGTATCCCTGCAATTCAGCACGTCTTTCTCTTCTACTTGAGGCTGGAGGGTTCATCTCAGAAGCCTCCGTGCAAGTTTTGTCTTTCAAAAAAGTTCTTTTCCAGGACTATTTCATAAATGTGAAAACTTATGCAGGAGCCAGCGTGGGGTAGTGGTTAAGAGAAGGATTCTAATCTGGAGAACTGGGTTTGATTCCCCACTTCTCCACCTGAGTGGCAGAGGCTTATCTGGTGACCCAGATATGTTTCTGCACTCCTACATTCCTGCTGGGGGGCCTTGGGCTAGTCACAGTTCTCTCAGGACTCTCTCAGCCCCACCTACCTCACATGGTATTTGTTGTGGGGAGAGAAAGGGAAAGGAGTCTCCCTACAGGAGAGAAAGGTGGGGTATAAATCCAAACTACGCTTCCCCCTTTCCCTCCCCTCCTCCACTCTTAAACCAATTAAAACTCATACAGTTAACTAGCTGCAGTTTCTTTACAGGAGTGACAGCACTGTGAGAAACAGAGGACATGCCAAGGCGCCCAAGATGAGGTGAAGCGAAGCATGTTTCAGATGCCGCTGAAGGTGGCCAAACGGAAGAAAGAAGAAAATGGCATGAGGGGAAGGGCACGATCCACCAGGCAGATCACGTGCAAAGCTGGCATTTGGCAAGTCTTTGCTTCACAGTCACTGCTCTGGGCCAGACAGACGAGAGGTTGCTCTACAGTTGCGTGTACTGTTCTACCCCCCCCCCCCCAATACTGCGCATGGGGCAGAGAAAAGGAGGAAGTGCTGAAATCCTGTTGGCAACAGAAGATAAGACTCACAACAGTGAGTTTAAATTATGGGCAGAAAGTTCTGACTGGATATTAGGAAAAAATTTTTTACAATAAGCAGTGGAATCAGCTGTCCAGGGAGGTGCTGAGCTCCCCTCGCTGGAAATCTTTAAGCGGTGGCTGGACAAACACCTGCCTGGGACAGCAGTGTACCGCCCACGGGGACAGGTGCGGTCAAATGACCCCACGCGCAACAGCACACCCCCACCCCACTCCTCCCTTGCGCTGACCTGGCTTGGAAGAGCTGGGTGTAAGGAATTCCATAGACGCAGAAATAAAAGGCTTTGGTAGTAAAAGTCCATTTATTAAGACATCTTAGAAAGCTCAAGTACACGCAGTGGCAGGAATGACACTTCCCGCCAGAAGCACAGGTTATAATGCCATTCACCCCATCCCCCCTTCCTGCTTCCCATGGGAACGGAGACTTCATCTCCCGCGCAAAGATAAAGTCTCCGCCGATGCATCTGGCCCATCGCCCGGGCTGTGGAATGCACTCAAGGTTACTTCACCATCAACACCATTGAATCCTTTACACTCTGCCTCCCCTAAAGAAGACCCCTTCCCCCCAGGTTTATGCGGAAAGGCGCGGTGGAAAGCAGAAATAAGGGTGGGGGCTTCAATGTTTTCGGAATAAACCCATTGATTATACCCAGAGGAATCTCCCACCCAAGAGACTAAATATGGCAAGCGTTTGCGATTAAAGCGAAAGAGTCCAGGATAGCGTCAATTTCGTAGTGCTTGTGGCCATCAATAATAGTCGGAGGGGGCCTCTCCGGTGAACGGGTCGTACCAGGCATCGGAAGCGGGAGCCTCCTTGAGCAAGCTGGAATGGAAGACAGGATGGATGTTACTAAGAGAGTTAGGCAAATCTAAGCGGGCAGTGACATCATTAATCACTTTAGTAATCTGAAAAGGTCCTACAAATCTCTTGCCAAGTTTGGAAAATTTATGCACGTCTCTGAGATTTTTTGTAGATAAATACACCCAGGAGCCCACATGAGGAAATCTGAGCGGTGTTTATCCGCTTGCAGTTTTTGGGAGTCTTTTGCTTGCTGTAAAGGCGGTCTGGACCGACTTCCATCCCTCGGCTAGGGATGAAATCCATTGTTGAAATTCTGGGGGGTCCAAAGCTGCTGCGGGTAGTTGTGGCAACGGCGGGAAGGAGCGACCAGACACAATTTCAAAGGGGGTTTTCTTTGTGCTACTATGAACTGCATTGTTGTAGGCGTATTCCGCAAACGGAATAAGCTCGCCAGAAGTGTCTTGGTGGTAGTTGGTGTAACTACGTAAATGCTGCTCTAGGGTTCTGTTACGTTCTCTCCGTCTCGCCGTCACTTTGAACGTGGTAGGGGGCGGCGACGGCGGACCCCAACAACCCAAAAGCGCTTTCCAGAACTTTGAAGGATGAATTGGGGGCAGCGGTCGGAGACCTACCTTATGGGCGGAATGGAGGCGGTAAACATGTTGAATAAACAGCCGTGCCAACTTAGGAGCGGAGGGGATGGAAGCACATGGAATAAAATGGGCTTGCTTAGAGAATAAGTCTACCACCACCCATAAAACCGTGTTGCCATGACTTTCGGGCAAATATGTAATGAACTCCCTCGAGATGACTTCCCAAGGGCGGGCGCTACCGGGAGAGGTTTCAACAGTCCATGGGGCTTTCCCGGGATGGTTTTGGCTTCTGCACAAACCGAGCAGCCTTTAATGTAAGCCTCAATGTCTTTGCGCATTGCGCGCCACCAGAACTGCCGGCGGGCTAAGTGCAGAGTTTTCAAAAAGCCAAAATGTCCAGCCTACGGGCATCGTGGCAAGCTTCAAGAACTTGCTTGCGGAGGCCACGTACCAACATTCCCCCCTCCGCCAAACTCCATTCTCCAAAGCGCGGTGGGAGTCCCCTTCAGTGGCTGGAGGCTCATGCAGCCCGCCTCCTCCAATTCCCGCAGGAAAGGAGAGGCAGAGACTGGGAAGCGGGGTGGAGGGGAGGCGGACGTTTGAGATCGGGTGACAGCCAATGCCAACTGGGAGGTGGGAAGGACAGTGCGTGGTATGTCACCATAAGGCAGCTCCACCTCCCCGGGTAGGCGCAGCGCGTCAGCCAGTTTGTTGGTTTTCCCAGGGAAAAAATGGACTGTAAAGAGAAGCGAGAAAAGAAATCATTACTTGAAGTTGTTTTACTTGGACATCTTGAGGGGGGTGGAAAGAGCTGCCAGGTTTTATGATCCGACCAAACTTGAAAAGGGTGCTTAGCCCCCTCCAGCCAGTGGCGCCAAGTGGAGAGTGCTGCTTTGATGGCCGCAGTCTCCTTGTCTCCCACAGTCCAGTTGAGTTCGGCACCAGAGAATTTTTTAGACAAATAAGCACACGGAACCAGTCTACCATCTTTATTTTTCTGCAACAGGGCTGCAGATGCTTTGTCAGTCGTGAACCACAAGCGGGGAGATCTGGGTTGGGGTGCTTTAGGATAGGTTGATTAGTAGCGCGCAGATTTTAACAGTTGAAAGGCTGTTTGACATTCCTCAGACCAGGCGAGGGGGCGGGCTTGGCCGGACAGTGGATCTTTACCCTTAGTGCGTGAGAGGTCTGTGAGAGGGAGAGTCAGTTCAGCAAATTGGGGTATAAAATCACGATAGAAAGGAGCAACACACAGAAGCGACTGGAGCTCTTTGCGGGTGGTGGGGGCAGGCCATTGGAGGACTGCGTCAATTTTAGCAGGATCCATTTTTAAGCCCTCGGGCGAGATCCGGTAACCCAAATAGTCAATGGAGGTCTGATGAAAACAGCATTTGGAGAGTTTGGCAAAGAGAGAGTTGTCAAGCAAGCGTTTCAATACCTCTCGGACCAATATTTCATGCTCTTCTATAGTTTGCGGAAGTAAATCAAAGCGTCATCTAAATATACAACAACTCCCTTGTACAGTAAATCATGGAGAACCGTTGATAAAGGGCCATGAAGCTCCGGGGGCCCCACTTAACCCGAATCGCATTATTTGATATTCCAGCTGTCCAGTCTTGGTATTAAGCGCAGTCAGGTATTCATATCCTTTAGCAATTCTGACTCTGTAGTAAGCTTCTCTCAAGTCTAATTTAGTAAAAATGCGTCCTTTGCCGAGTGCATCTAAAAGGTCCTTGATCAAAGGCAAAGGATATTTATTGGACAGGAGACGCATTGAGACCTCGATAATCTGTGCAAAGCCGTAAAGACCCATCTTTCTTTTTGACAAACAAAACGGGAGCAGCGTGTGTGTGTTTGGTAGCCCGCCGTATGAAACTGCGAGCAAAGGTTCTTGTCTAAGAAAGCACGAAGTTCCTTCTCCTCATTGGGACTCATGCGGTAGATTCTACCCTGGTTGTATGACAATTTTACAGTCAGTGTCTCTGTGGGGTGGCAATTGATCGCATTCCTGCTCCTGAAAAACTCTGGCTAGATCCTGATATGCAGGTGGGATGTCAATAGAATCGGGAGCAATCACTGAGGAAGCCAGAGAGAGTGTCAGGAGGCGTTGGGTTTTCTTCCCAATTCATGTGTTCACCGCAGGGAGGGTCAGTGAATTCTAGGATCCTTTCTTTCCAAATGAATTTTGGTTCATGTAACAATAACCAAGGCATGCCCAAAACTATGGAGTGTTTGGCCACTGGCGCCAAAATGAAACTAATTTTCTCCCAATGGTCGGTAGCGGAGGAGAACCGGCTGTGTTTTGTATTGGGCGGTCCTTCGTTTCGAGGGGCTGCCGTCCATTTGGGTGAATGGTATGGGCTTAGCCAGGGGATTCGGTCCAGACCTAGCTCCTCTGCCACCTGGGGCGCATTAAGCAGTGGGAGCAGCGGAATCCACAAAGGGCGAGGCTATAATGCGGAGATGAATTTAGCGGGGTTGGTAAATGCTTGAACAGTAATGGGGCGCTGCCTTCACTCACGGCGTCAGGAGTCGGGCCCATGTCCATGAGGCTGAAGAAAGACGAACCAGCTGCTTCCCCTCCTCTGGAGTGTAACCGGTCCGCTTTAAGATGAAACCAGTGGGGGCCGGCCCCTGACCTGCGTGGTGGTTTGGCAGGCAGTGCAGCGGAACTGGAAGCCCGGTTAGTTTTGCTTCTTGGGACAGTTGGCGGCTAGATGGCCTGGCCCTCCGCAGTAAAGACACAACAAATTCGTGACAGTTCAGAAATTAGTTTTCGGTAAGGCGGCTGGAAGCTTGACTTGGTGGACACAGTAGTGGTTTTGGTGAAGGCCTCCTTGTGGCGTATTCAAAGCGAGGCGCCGCCAGGGCTAACTGGATCAATCTGCAATGAGTACGAGGAACCCGAATTAAAACACCGTTTCCGTAACTTGCTATCCACAGCATCGAGAAGTATTAGCGATTTCATGCGTTCAGGCCCTCAGGAGGAAATTGACAGCAGCCATGCGAAAATTCCTCGGACAAATTCTGCAAGCGAGCGGTTGCCTTGCTGGATGGTTTGATGGTCGCGGATAGCTTCATTCACCGGCATACCTGGATCTTGGCGGCTCTCAAAGCTTTGGAGGAATCACCGGGCGCACTGTGCGAGAAGTCCTCATCCTGCAAATCCAAAACGATCCGCGAACCAGTCAGCTGCCATGCATCTAGGACTGAGCCGATGTCCGTATTTTTCAGCGTTCAGACGGTATAGATCATCATAATAGTCTTCCAGTGGGCATTGAGGTTGCAAGATGAAGTAAGGAAGTTTGAGCGGTCCCATCAAAAGCGGGCTGGTATCGGGGCGAGTAGCCCGTTCGGCAGCTCTTAGCGCCTGCTGAAATTGGTTCGCGCTGGCTGAGCAGGTTGAGCGAAGCGGCTGTTATTACAGGGGCTGGAATCGAGCTGGCGGTGCAGCTGGCGTTTGGGTGGCAGGACCCAGATGCGTGGCCCCTGGCACGGCATGATCAGTAACAGCATAGGTTCCAACTTGCGGCCCCTGGTCTGCTGCCTCCTTAGTTCCCCTCTCAAAGCAGCCAGCTCCCTCTCCTTGCGAGTCAATGCATCTTGAAGATGGCGCATGCAAAGCAGCTTTTTCGCCCTAATTTAAGCAGTTAGGTCCCGTTTAAGGGCTTCAGTGAGTTCACTGCGTCGCGCCAGAGCCTGAGCAGCTTTTCAGTTGCGTTGTAATCTGGACTGTTCCAGGACTTTATCATGGACTGACAGATTCTGGGCATATTATTGCCGTTAGGCGTCTTTAGCGCGGTCCAGCTTCGAGCTGGACTTCTTTGCGTTGCTGTTCCGGTCCCTCTGCAGGGTTTGGCGCTCTTGCTGCAACTGTGCCCGTTCCTCCTCCCATAGCTGGCGTTCCGCGGTTCCATGCGGCTTGGGCATCTAGTAAGCCCGCTTCCCTCATCCCAGTCTTCTCGATGGGAGAGAAACGGTCCGGCTTCGCAAGTGTAGAGGCTTTCTTCAGACTCTTAAGGTCATCAGGAAGCGAGCCCACCGAGGAGACACCGTAGCCGCCGTAGCCACGGTGGCTCCCGAGGCATACCTCAGGTCGCGGTCGCCCGGACCCGAGGATGGGGGGGGGTCGATTGGGGAAGCCCGTCGCGGATACCCTCCCAATTCAGGTTGAGTCGGTGTCCTTTGGGCGGGCCCCAGATGCTGTGCCGCGGTGGTTCTTCAGAGCATCACCAAAATCTGAGTCCAGGAATCGTTCAATGGATTCCTGGGTTGCGCTTATGAAAGGTGGTCAAAGCCCGTCTCCTCCATGACAGGTTGCATCTGAGGGTTTGTAATCACGAAACGGGTAGAAATCCGATCCACAGGCTTCGATCCATAGACAGCGCCCCAAGCGACTCACGGGAAGTCCCCATAGTGGTCGTCGTCCGTCTTTCGTTCCAGCGGAGTAAAGGAAGACTTCGTGCTTTGTCACGAGGGCCGAGGAAAGAGCCACCAATGAACCCACGTTCTCCTGCTGGTTCCTCCAGATCCAGAAGGAAAGGTGGGAGCCCTCTTTGGGGGCTACCGCGCAGCCTCGCAGTAAAAATTCAACCTCTCCATGAAAGACAAAGAGGTCCACTGCACAGGAATATAGATGAATTAAGATTCCTGCCACAATGTAAGGAATTCCATAGACGCAGAAATAAAAGGCTTTGGTAGTAAAAGTCCATTTATTAAGACATCTTAGAAAGCTCAAGAGTACAGCGGTGGCAGGAATGACACTTCCCGCCAGAAGCACAGGTTATAATGCCATTCACCCCATCCCCCCTTCCTGCTTCCCATGGGAACGGAGACTTCATCTCCCGCGCAAAGATAAAGTCTCCGCCGATGCATCTGGCCCATCGCCCGGGCTGTGGAATGCACTCAAGGTTACTTCACCATCAACACCATTGAATCCTTTACACTGGGTCAGTGTGGGGAGGCACCTAAAGACTGCCGTGGTGCCCATTCGAGCTGCCTGCTTCCCTCCCCAAGCCCATGGGGACAGGGCTCAGGGGTGCTGCCAGCCTGCTGCCGCTGCAGTGCCTGTCCAAACCGCCCCCGAGAGTGGGAGTGTGTGTGTGGGGCGCCCGGAGCAGGTGTTGTCCCCAGGCGCCATTTCCCCCAATATGCCTCTGGCCTGGGATGCTCTAGGCCTGTGGTGGCGAACCATGGCCAATTGGCCATGCTGGCAGGGGCTGATGGGAATTGTAGTCCATAACATCTGGAGTGCCAAAGGTTCGCCACCACTGCTCTAGGCTTATCCTGCATTGAGCAGGGGGTTGAACTTCCAACTCTATAATCTCCTGCTTATGAATGACAGAAATGAATTTAGGAACTACCGTATTGATTTCAGTAGGGTTTAGGCCAGTGATGGCCAACCTATGGCATGGGTGCCAGAGGTGGCACTCGGAGCCCTCGTTGTGGACATGCGCATACAGAGTTCGTCATGTGGGGGGTGGAAAATCACCCCCCCACCCACCCACCCACCCACCCACCCACACACACACACACACACACACACACACAAATCTAGGCTGGCCTGGGCTACTGGGCATGACGTGCGCGCACTGTGGTGAGCAGGGAGGACTCGGCTGGCGGGTCTGGTGCCTGTGCTCCGGGTGGCTGCTGCCCGAGGGGGGGATGGCAGAGGAGGCAGAGATGCTAGAAAAGCACAGAGCGGTGTGCGCGGGGACTTGCTGGAGGCTAGAGCAGGCTGGCCTCTGCTCAAGCGAGTGGGGTGGAGAAAGGGGTGGGGCGGAGGCGCTGGAGCAATGCTGGGCAGAGCAGAGCAGCAGGTGCACACAGAACCTGCTGGAGGCTGGAGCAGGCTGGCTGGCTGCTGCTGCTCGAAGGGTTGGACAAGCAAAATATGTGCCTTTCCAAACACCGGGGAAACGCTCAGACTCAGGTTTTTTGCTGATCACCTGGGCAGATCAAGCCTAGGGTGGAGGAACCGAGATGCATTTAGGATTTTTTTTAAAAGCACACCACGGTCTTTGCTTTTATTTTTCTGCTCCTGTTGCATTTTTGTGAGAAGTCAAGTGCTGTGATGACATGTGAAGGAAAAACCGCAGGTCATATGACTGCTCCACCAATGTAGCATTCCTGAAGTTATCCCACCCCTTGCACAGCAATCTTGCTTAGGATTGCCTTCCTTGACTGCCTTTTTACTTCTACATTGTGGTGGGGGGTTTATTGGGTTTCGGAAAGCAAAAGTTTTACTTCCCTCTCCCCCTTCCTGGCCCCCAGTGGGATAATAGTGTAATTATTTCAGGGAGATTATTAGCATTAAACCTAAGACCTAGTTTTGGGGAAGCAGTGTAGGTAACCCTGTTAAGCGCTGTTAAACCCCACTGATTTTCATGGGAAGAACTAAAGTGCAATCCTTTACCTGGGAGTAAGCTCGGTTGCTGGCAATGAGGCTTGCTTCTGAGTAAACCCTCATAGGGTCGTGATTCACCCATTTGAAGCATTGCACAATTGCTTCACCAAGCTTACTCCTGAGTAACACACGCCTTAGATCCAACCTTTTTTTCTAAACTAAAACCTCAGTATTCAGGTTAAATTGCCGTGTTGGCACTTTGCGATAAATAAGTGGGGTTTGGATTGCAATTTGGGCACTCGGTCTCAAAAAGGTTCACCATCACTGGTTTAGGCAGAGGAGCTTCCCAGTGGAGGATGGCACCATGCCATTTGGATGCCCCCTCTGTGTTGACATTCTGTCACACGTTCTCTTCAAACAGCTTTGTCCTGACTGCTATTTCCTTCCAGAGGACGGCTCTGCAGCAACTGCAGGGTCCCTGTGATAACTTCCGGTCCTCTGCCAACATGAACAGCACTAATAAGCATGATCTTAGATTATTACCACTTGACAGTTGATTGCAGACCAGGACAAGAGGAGCAGACTCTCACAGAGCTGAAAATCCAATGTCGGATTCTTGGTACCCTCTATTATAACTAGTTTCTAGTTCTCAAGATTTCCTTCATAAATCAGCCAGAGGGGGAGGAGGGGGGTGGGCTGATGGAGGTGTCCAGAAGAGTCACTTCTCCACACCACAGAGCTTCTTGTCCCTTTCCAATGTGGCATCCATCTACCTATTATTCTCCCCCAGTGATCCTCCTTCACTGAACTAAATGCTGTATTCAGAGGCTCGCTGCCATCTCAACAGCTCCATTTCCATTTTACATAGAGAAAGCTTGGGAGTCATTAACTCAAGGCCATTGACAACACATCCATTTTTGCGTTCACATAGACTGAGTAGGGCAGTGTTGGCGAACCTTTGGCACTCCAGATGTTATGGACTACAATTCCCATCAGCCCCTGCCAGCATGGCCAATTGGCCATGCTGGCAGGGGCTGATGGGAATTGTAGTCCATAACATCTGGAGTGCCAAAGGTTTGCCACCATTGGAGTAGGGCAATTCTGTGCACTTTGAAAGTGAACTTTTTCTGAGGGAACAGGAAAATCCACTTGCAAACAATTGCTAAAGTGCATTGAAAGTGGCCTAAATGTCAAAGTGCCCGGGGACAAAAACATGAACCCAGGCCTCCCAGCCCAAACTTGACAGTGCCCACTGGCCAACACCCCTTCAGTTCTCACTGCGGAATGTAGAGGCTGTTCAGTTTGGTTCCCACAGCTTCCCTCCCCTCCTTCCACTCCGCAAACCTCCTCCAGAATCTGTGTCTTCTCTGTTTGATCTCCAAACTCCCCCACCTGAAGGAAGATCTGAGCATGCCTGAAACAGCACAGCTGTATGACAGTAACAATAATTTGTTTGTGAATCTACTGGGCATGAAAAAGTTGCCGACTGACTGATCTTTCGTCTCCAGCAATGCCTGGGCTGAAAGGAGGTCTACTTGGGGTCAGTGGCGGGATCGGAATTTCAAAAGTGCTTCCACCTTTGCCCTTGAAGGGCATCCAGGCAGTTCAAACTGCTGGATTTGATCAAATCATAGCGACTTTTGCTGAAGAAATCTGATTGCACTGCACAACAAGGAGAGGACAATTTGCACGACTTGCTCTCTGTATGCGGGCAACTGAAGTGACTTCCTCAAAAAAAAAAAAAGAGTGTTTTGGAGACGTCCAGAGAGGGCTTTTTATCATCAGCAATGGAGAAAAGACTCGTTCCTTGCGAATGTAACAGCAAGCACTGACACTGCAAGGCACTAGGGTAGGCTGCGGAGGTGAGGATTATGATAACGAAGTCTCTTGCTCTGATTGGCTGAGCTGCCTTGATATCACAGAGCACAAAACTGGGAGCCACACCCCCAAACTGGAGCATGCTCAAGTGGGGAGGGGAGCTCCACAGAGTTGGCTAAACAGCTTTCGTTTTCCCGAGAAGAGGCTCTCATAGCTAAAGACATTATCTCAGTCTTCCGACCTTGGGTTCTTCCTGCATTCCTGCTCTTCAGGCCTTTTGTAGTGTGGGATAGTATTATGGGCTGGGAGGGGGGAGGAATGGGGTTTGATATACTGGGGCTGTTTGAAGGTTCTGGCAGAACCAGCTTTCCCCCTCTTACTCATGTACCTACCAATAAAGGTTTCTTAACCATTACAGGCCTGATTTGGATCACAAGTCCAAGGTTTGACAACTGGGATATGTGGCTACTCCTGGCTATGTTCCTCCCATTCTTAATGGGAGTTAGGGCAGAGAAAGGGGGGGGGCAGAAGCAGTCAGGAGGCAGAGGCCAGAAAAGGAAAGGAGGCCAGGGGAAAGAGGAGAAAGTTGAGAAAAGATAACTGAGAGCCTGGCCAGAGCAGAGATGGGCTTGGAGCCAGGCAGCTGCCTTGGTAAAGAGAAGTGCTGGTGGTGATGGAATGTGCCATCAAAGTTACACTGGAGTTATGGCAACCCCATAGGGTTTTTAAGGCAAGAGATGTATGGGGTGGTTTGTCATTACTTACCCCAGAAAAAGTAACTCTAGACTTATTGGAGATTTTCATGGCTGGAATTGACAGTGGGGTTTTTTTTTGGTGATATGGGGGGGGGGGGGGGTTCGGACTGTGTTGCCCTGTTCTGATAGTCTTTGCACCTAACGTTTTGCCTGCATCTGTGGCTGGCATCTTCAGAGGCACGTCAGGGTAAAATGTGTCTTTCTGGGACATGCCTTTGAAGATGTCAGCTCGAGATACGAGTGAAAGGTTAGTCGACCACAGCCACACAGCCCAGAAAACCCACAACACCCAACCCTAGACTTCCTCATGACTCTCTAACCAACTAACCCGACTTAGTTTTTGAGGACCAACGAGATCAAGCTAGCCTCGGCCATCCAGGTCAAGTTGAAGTGCCAGGATCAAGTGGAAACTGGCAACTGCATGTCAGTGTGCCGGCCAGTTGTGGATATACTCAAAATACATGGAAAATAAGCTTGGAAATGCTGAACTTTGCACGGTCAGAGAAGGGCAGCTTGTAAAGTCTGCATCTAACTGGAGATTGTCCCCAATAACAGCAAGCGAGATTCACAGAATATTCCCTCGACTTCTGCCATTTCAGGCACTTCAAATATTCAAAGAACTTTTTTCATTCCTTCTCCTGACAAACGCCAGACGCTAGTGGAAGTCCTGCTATAATGGCACTGTGGAGCGGAGAGTTGGAGAAGCACAGAATGGGGGTATTCCGGCCTTCATTTCCCTCTCTGCAGAAACTACGTTGTCAAGCCAGTTCTGAAGGTGCTTCCAGCTATTTTGAAAAAGGATAATAAATAGACAACACAAAAAATAATTCCGAAAGAGCTAAGCCATTAAGTAGCAGCAAGGCGCCCTTCTTCCCATTATTATTTTAATACTTTTTCTTTTATTTTTTTGCTAGGGAGGGTCAGAGGCAAGAGAGGTCCAAAGTGCCTTGCAAATACTTTGCTGGTCAGCAAATCATCGCTCTCCAGAGTTTTCCTGAAGAGACAACTGAGAGCTTGTCTCCCCCTGCTGGTGTCTAAATATATTGATTTGAGGGTATTTAAAGCAGAGTAAAAGGTGGGGGGGTTAAAAACCCGCTCCCCACACCTTTGAAGAGAGACATAATCCTGCCAGTCAAAGAGAAGCCTGGTGGATTTAAGGCAGGTGGATTAGGCAGATGCTTTCAAGTGTGTTTTTAGCATTCGCTGTTTTAGACTCGCTCCTCTTTCGGCGTTGCTTGGAGCGCTTCCCCCATGGACAGCCCTGCTTGCCGTTATTTTCGCCCTCACTCCTAATCATCCTCCACTACGCAGTTATCTGGCGTTTTGGAACTGGTGGTGGAGCATGTCAAAATACCTGCCTCTGACTCATAAAAAGCATGGCGGTTTTACGAGGGACTGCATGACAAAGGACCCAGCATACGGATGACCCGGGGGGGGGGGGGGGTCACTGCAGATATAGGGGGGGGGGGCTTACCCATAGGTGAGCCTCTTCCCTACCCCTCGGCTGCCTTGATTGGGCCTTCCTTCAGCAAAAATGGCAGGCTTGACTGCTGTAAAAGTCCGGCTTTGCCATCTCAGCAAGCAGAGCCCTCAGACGGGCTGCGCTGCTAGCAGTGGCGTACTGCTAATGGGGACATGGGGTATCCCATGTCTCCAGGTGCATGTTGTTTTGCAAGCCCCCGCCCATGACAAATAGGCGTGCGCCCGAGCCACATACCGCCGAGCCCCCCCCCCCCACCGCCCCACCTGCAGCCCGGCTCCTGCCCTCCCCGGGGCTCTGGGGAGGGCAGAAGCCAACCTGCAGGGAGGGTGGGGGGCAGGGCTCAGTGGTCCAGGTGGGTGCTGTGGTGTCACCATTGAGCCACGCCCCAGAGCCCCGGCCTCCCTGCTAGCTCCCATAAGTGGGGCCACGGGGAGTCAGTCATGCCCCAGACGCCATTTAGGTCCGGCACGTCACTTGCTGTTAGCACCATAAATAGCTTTTAAAGAGCAGAGGAAGAAGACATGGGAGAGGAGGAAACGGAACAGCAGACCCAAACAGAGACGGAAAAGGTCAGCTGTACGTTGTCAGCAGAGTTAGTCCTTAGCAGCCTAAACACCAAAAGCACTCTGTGGCTTATTCTGTACCACATAATTTGTTTATACTACAATAAATGTGTTAGTCTTTATGGCCTGTCACATTTATCACAACTGACCCTGACCCTATTTTCAAGGAGCCTGGGCTGGCCACCTTGGAAATGCATGCCCAGTTAAGGTCTGGCTCACAGGTCTGTTCTCTGTGCCCCCGCCATTGGAGGGGAGGCAGGCGGCAGCTAGAGGCAGGGCATATTCAGTGGTGGCACTTTGGTGGCTACTTCATCTTCTTTTAGGTGCCAAGAAGATGATTTTGGATTTATACCCCATCTCTCTCTCCTATAAGGAAGAGTCAAAGCGGCTTACAAACTCTTTCCCTTTCTCTCTCCACAACAGGGACCTTGAGAGACAGATGGGACTGACAGAGTTCTGAGAGAACTGGAACGAAACCAAAGTCACTGAGCAGGCTTCATGTATGGGAGTCAGGAAACACATCCAGTTCAGCAGACTGTCACTCGTGCAGAGGAGTGGGGAATCAAACCCAGCTCTTCAAACTAGAGTCCACCTGCCCTAGCTCTCCAGCACACATCTTGTTACCTAGGGCAGTTTTCTGACCGGCTCTTTGACGGACTGCTGCTTTGTGTGTAGCTTTTAATGCTGGTTACGTCTTAAGCCTTGCTTTAATGGCTTGTTTTATAATACTGCAACATGGATTTCCCTGAAAGCCTCCTTGAGCAGGACAGTCAATCCCATTTCAGTATGACCATCACCATACAAGATAGCGTTAGAGTGACAGAATATAATAAAACAGACTGAGTGTCAGGACTACAATTCCCAGCAATCACCAGCGGGAAACCGAGCTGGGGAGCTACAGCAAAATAAAACTATGTAGCTCCGTCAGAACCAATGAGAGACCAGGAACTGGGTGGGGGGGGAAGGGGGGGAAAGCTGATTGGTTACTGTCTGGTTTTGTAAATAGAATAAATATTGGAACTGAGGACAGGAATCCTCAGTTCCAGCACCCTGTACCTAGGGTGACACAAACCAATAAAGTTCTTCTTTTTACATTGACTTGGTCTGAGTGGTGTCCAGCCTTACACTGAGGGTCATTCAGTGAGTTTTGTGGCTAAGAGAGATTTCAAAACCAAGGTCTCCTCAGCCAACGTTTGACACTCCCAGGACTCAATCTTATATAAAACTAGCAACATTATGGGCAGGAACGCAAGGAATGTACACTGGATAAAAGATGAAATTCCCTAGTACCTTGTGAATGCAAACCATGGGATCTTCCCCAAGCTATGACCAAACATCTGCACAGAGCCGACCTCTTCTATCCCCCCCTTGACGGGTGTTCCCAAATGCAATGTGGTAATTTTCCTCACCAAATTGAACAGCAACTGAATGGCCTATTTGGGAGAGATTGAACAGCTGTGCCCTGGGACCCAAACAGAACAAGGACTTCACATGTTCTCTGATAACAGCATCCACTCTGATAACAACATTTCCCAGCCCCACCCACTCACTTGACCCAGTTTCTGAAGTGTGGCAGTAAATCAAGAATTAGAAGAGGTTTTCAAATATCTAGTTGGCATCTAAAAGGCCACAGATAAGTAGGTACATTTTATCGTGTTTGGCCAAAGACAATAACAATCTAACAAAAACAACTGCCCAGGCAGTAATAAATAATAAATAAACAAACAAACAACATTCTAACGGTGGGGGCCAGGGCGTCACCAAAACTGCCTTTTAAAAAGTGCATCCTAAGCCTGGAGAGATCAAAGGCTGTTGCAGTTTTGTAATTCCCCCCCTCCCAGAGGAGCCTGAAGGAAGGGAGAAGAAAACAAGAACGGGACAGCTGATGTATTTATTGCAGGCAGGTCTTCATGTACCTGCTCTGCTAGATGTGGTCCCTGGTGTGAGAAGACAGCAAGCAGGTGTGTCTAGGCAAGGCTTAGGAGACAAATTAACAAGGTAAAAAGTCACAGGAGTACACCGCAGGCCCCAATTTTAGGGAGCTTCAGAGCACAAGGCGAGCCAGAGCAACGATTCCTCCAGCTCAGCATCCGTTTCTGATGGCCACAAGCAGGGCAAGAGGAGTGCTGCTCTCTGCTGCTGCTGCTGCTCCCAGCAACTGGGTACTGGGCAGGAAGATGCTGCTGGTTCCACCCCCTCACTCCCGGGAGCCTTCATGGGTTTGTCCGCCCCCCCCCCCCCGTCATCAAAATCCTCCAGCCTCTGACCAACCCCCACATCTCATGACAGTTCCAAAGATTCAGTTCTGCCTCATATGAAATACTTCCCTTGGTCTGTCCTGATGATAGAAGTTGTAACTCAATAGAGATGCTCTTTCTTTTTTTTGGCCTCAAAACCCAGCCTCTCTGTCAACTCAAACACCTTAGCCAGTTCCACATCTGCCATTGCAGGTTTGCTCTCTCCTGGTGGAGATGGTGGGACAGAGAAAAAACTCCCCCCTCTCATGTATTATAATCAACATGGTTAACACTAGGTGTCAGTCTCGCCATAGGTTAAACAGGCATCCTGGAAATCTTCTCTCTCTCAGGGCAGAATGAAATGCAAAAGCACCAAGGACTTGCAACTATGAGGAAGACTGGACTCCACTTTGCAACACACACATTATGCTTCTTCTGGAAATGACAACAGAATCCATCTGTGATGTGGAACACTGGTTTCAAAGACCACAAGGGGTCACATAGAAAGTTGTGTGTGTGTATAACAAAAATCATCAGCCACAAGCAATATATCTTCTCTTACCCTGGGCACAGAAGAAGTTTATGGTTGAAGAGGACATCATGTGCACTTCTCTGACCATTCCACACTTCCTACAAAAAGGTCAGCTTTTTGTGTTACCATCAAGGCACAGCTAACTTAGGGTGACATAAGAACATCAGAAAGAGTCTGCTGGATCAGACCAGAGTCCATCTAGTCCAGCACTCTGCTACTTGCAGTGGCCCACCAGATACCTTTGGGAGCTCACATGCAGGATGTGAAAGCAATGGCCTTCTGCTGCTGCTGCTCCTGAGCACCTGGTCTGCTAAGGCATTTGCAATCTCAGATCAAGGAGGATCAAGATTGGTCGCCATAGATCAACTTCTCCTCCATAAATCTGTCCAAGCCCCCTTTAAAGCTATCCAGGTGAGTGGCCATCACCACCTCCTGTGGCAGCATATTCCAACACCAATCAAACGTTGCGTGAAGAAATGTTTCCTTTTATTAGTCCTAATTCTTCCCCCTAGCATTTTCAGTGTATGCCCCCTGGTTCTAGTATTGTGAGAAAGAGAGAAAATTTTTTCTCTGTCGACATTTTCTACCCCATGCATAATTTTATAGACTTCAATCATATCCCCCCTCAGACGTCTCCTCTCCAAACTAAAGAGTCCTAAACGCTGCAGCCTCTCCTCATAAGGTGCTCCAGTCCCTCAATCATCCTCGTTGCCCTTCTCTGCACTTTTTCTATCTCTTCAATATCCTTTTTGAGATTTGGCGACCAGAACGGAATACAGTACTCCAAGTGCGGTCGCACCACTGCTTTATATAAGGGCATGACAATCTTTGCAGTGTTATTATCAATTCCTTTCCTAATTATCCCCAGCATAGAGTTTGCCTTTTTCACAGCTGCCATGCATTGTTGACATTCCCATGGAACTATCAACTAAGACGCCCAAATCCCTTTCCTGGTCTGTGACTGATAGAACTGACCCCTGTAGCACGTATGTGAAGTTTGGATTTTTTGCCCCTATGTGCATCACTTTACATTTTGCTACATTGAACTGCATTTGCCATTTCTTAGCCCACTCACCTAATTTATAAAAGTCCACTTGGAGCTCTTCGCAATCCTTTGTGGTTCTCACCACCCTACCTAATTTGGTATCATCTGCAAACTTGGCCACCACGCTACCCACCCCTACTTCCAGGTCATTTATGAATAGGTTAAAGAGCACCAGTCCCAAAACGGATCCTTGGGGGACACCACTCCCTACATCTCTCCATTGTGAGAACTTCCCATTTACACCCACCCTTTGCTTCCTGTATCTCAACCAGTTTTCAATCCATAGGAGGACTTCCCCTCTTATTCCTTCATTGCTGAGTTTTCTCAATAGTCTCTGGTGAGGAACTTTGTCAAAAGCCTTTTGGAAATCCAAGTAGACAATGTCCACTGGTTCCCCCTTATCCACATGCCTGTTTACACCTTCAAAGAACTCTAGTAAGTTTGTAAGACAGGACTTGCTTCTGCAAAAGTCATGCTGACTCTTCCTCAGCAGGTCTTGCTTTTCTACATGTTTTATAATTTTATCTTTAATGATAGATTCTACTAATATGCCAGGAACAGATGTCAAACTGACTGGCCTGTAATTTCCCGGGTCCCCCCTAGATCCTTTCTTAAAGATTGGTGTGACATTGGCCATCTTCCAGTCTTCAGGGATGGAGGCTGATTTCAGGGATAAATTGCATATTAAAGTGAGAAGATCAGCAATTTCATGCTTGAGCTCTTTAAGAACTCTTGGGTGAATGCAATCGGGGCCCGGGGATTTGGTAGCATTTAGTTTATCAATGGCTGCCAGAACTTCTTCCTTGTCTACCATTATCTTCGCTAGTTTCTCGGATTCACCCTGTAGGTCTTTCAGAGCAAGAGACTTCAGCGGTGGTTCGCCAATGGCTGTCTCCACATCATGACCCTGGTATTCCTTGGGGTGGGGCTCCCATTCAATACTAGTCAGGGTCAGGGCAGAGAGTATGCAACAGGCCCAAAGTCATACAGCAGGTTTCCATGGTGTGAGTGCGGATCTGAACTTGGGTTTCCCCGTCCTAGTCTGACAACTTAACCACTACACCACATTGGCTCTTCACAGCTTCTCATCACTGTCCCCATCAACCAGTCTCACTACATCAATTGTTCTCATCTCACACACACAAGAAAATCTCAGAGCAAGAGGGGGGGTCATTACCTCCATGTTTTTACCCCCTCCCCATTCCAGCAAGGAGGTCAGAGTAACATATACTTCCCACCGTCATTTTATTCTCCTTTGTACCATCTTGTTGCTATCAGTCCCACTATATAACTGATGAAGACTGAGGCAGTGGGGTCGTTTCTAGGATGTCGGGCAACCCTGAAGAGACAGGAGTTCATCAAATGCTAGCGATAATAGCCCGAAGAGAGAACTGAGCTAATAGTTCAAAAACCAAACTGTGGGAGAGAAATAACCTTGAATAAGTAGCCAGGGGAATGAGCCATGGTCTTAGATGTCACCACACCAATGCACAGAGCATGGGAAATAAACAAGATGAACTCAAACTCTGAACCTGGCAAAGCAATTACGATGTAACTGGCATCACTGGAACCCGGTGAGACGAATCTCCTGATCAGAATACAATAATTGAGGGGTATCACCTATTTCAGAGAAATAGATCAACTAGGAAAGTAAAAGGAGTAGAATTATACATCAGAGATTATTACACCTGTGAGATGGTTCATGTCTTCCAGCCTGGAAGCCAGGTTGAGAGCATCTGGGTAAAAATTAAGGGGGACAGAAACAACCATGATCTCACTGTGGGGGTCTATTACAGACCCCAAAAGCCAGAATGTAGAGTTGGATGATGCCTTCCTGGAAGAGATGACCAAACTTTCAAAAAGGAGAGAAGTAGTAGCAATGGGAGAGTTCAATTGATATTAGTTGGGAGTCAAACTCTATCCAACAAATTCCTCACTTGCCTTGCAGACAATTTCATGGTCCAAAAGGTGGAAAAAGCAACAAGGGGACTGGCTATAGTAAATCTGCTCCTAACCAACAATAATTACCTGGTTAATGGGTGGAAGTGGTAGGATTCTTAGGTGGGAGCGACCATGTTGTCCTGAAGTTTGTTATACAGTGGAAAGGGGATGCCAAACATAGTCAGACATGCATTCTAGGCTTTAAAAAACCTGATTTCAGTAAACTTAGGAAACTACTGGGTGTGATCCCATGGTTAAGAATACTAAAAGAGAAGGGAGTACAAGATGGATGGGAGTTTCTTAAAAGTGAGATCTTGAAGGCACAATTTCAAATAGTTACGAGGAAGAAAAATGGGAGGTGTCTAAAGAAACCAGGATGGATGTCTAAAGAACTTTCAACTGAGCTAAGATTTAAAAAGGACATGCACAAGAAATGGAAAAAAGGGGAAATCATCAAAGAGGAATTAATCAAATAGCCAGGTCATGTAGGGAGAGGGTCAGAAAAGCTAAAGCACTGAATGAGCTCAGGCTTGCCAGAGAGGTTAAAAACAATTAAAAGGGGGCTTTTTTTGGTTATGTCTGTAGCAAAAAGAAGAAGAAAACATGATGGGGTCACTGCAAAATGTCAAAATGCTATCAGGGGACAGAGAAAAAGCAGAACTACTTAACACCTAACAGGGGGAAATGGAACAGAAGATATAGTAGGGAAAATTCAGCACAGAATAAACACAGACGTAGTACAGGAATACCTGGCTACTTTAAATGAATTAAAATTTCCAGGGCCTGATGAACTACATCCTAGGGTATTAAAAGAACTGGCAGAAGTGATCTCAGAACCACTCGCTATAATCTTTGAGAATTCCTGGACGAGAAGTTTCAGCAGACCAGGAGGAAGACTAATATTCTCCCCCATCTTCAAAAAGGGGAAAAAAAGAGAACCCAAACAATTACCGCCCAGTCAGCCTGACATCAACACCTGGAATAATACTAGAGCAGATCATTGAACAGACAGTCTGTAAGCACTTAGTAGGGAATACTGTGATCTCTAAAAGTCAGCATGGGTTTCTGAAAAACAAGTCATGACAGACTAATCTTGTCTCTTTTTCTGATAGAATGACAAATTTGGTAGATGATGGGAATGCTGTGGACGTAGCATACCTTGATTTTAGTAAGGCCCCATTATATTCTTGCAAGTAAGCTGGAAAGATGTGGACTAGACAAAATGTGGGCTACTGTTAGATGAATGTGTATTTGGTTGACTGACCAAATCCAAAGGGTGCTCATCAATGGATCATCTTCATCCTAGAGAGAAGTGAGTAGTGGGGTGTCACAGGGTTCTGTTCTGGGCCCAGTGCTATTCAGTATTTATATCAATGACTGGGACAATGGAATAGAGGACATGTTAATCCAATCTGGAGATGACACCAAACTAGGAGAAATAGCTAATACACCCTAGAGGACAGGGTCAGAATTCAAAATTAGAGACATAGGATTAGAGACAGATTAGAGACATGGGTCAAAGCTAATAAAATGATTTTCAACAGAAACAAATGTTTTTTGCCTACATTTAGGCAGGGAAAAAAAGAAATTTACAGAGATAAGGTGAGTGACACGTGGCTTGACAACAGTACATGCGAAAGGAATCTGGGAGTCTTAGTAGACCACAAACTGAACACGAGTCAGCAGTGTGATGCAGTAGCCAAAAAAGTCAATGGGATTCTGGGTTGCATCAATAGGAGTATAGTGATTGGATTGAGGGATTTAAAAGTACTACTCTATTCTGCATTGGTCAGACCTCACCTGGACTACTGTGTCCATTTCTGGGCATGGCAATTCAAGAAGGATATTGACAAGATGGAAAGGGTCCCAAAGAGGGTGACCAAAATGGTAAAAAGTCTGGATTCCATATGCACTCTGAGGAGTGGCTCAGGGAGCTGGGTATGTTTGGAGAAGAGAATGTTAAGGGATGAAATGATAGCCATGTTTAAATACTTGAAGGAATATGTTGAAAAGGAAGCAAGCTTGTTTTCTGCTGCTCCAGATACTTGGACAAGGAGTAATGGATTCAAGGTGTAGGAAAAAAGATCCACCTAAACATTAGGAAGAACTTCCTGTCAGTAAGGGCTGTTCAACAGTGGAATACATTGCCTTGGAGGTTTGCCTTCTTTGGAGGCTTTTAAACAGAGGATGGGTGGCCATCTGTTGGGAGTGCTTTGATAATGTGTTCCCACATGGCAGGGGGTTGGATTTGATAGCCCTGGTTGTCTCTTCCAAATCTATGATTCTAAGAAATATACACAAAATAAACAGTCCCCTTGGGATTCCAGGGCCACACAAAATAACAGCCAATGTCAGACAGTTTAAGAAGAGGGCTGCACCCAACAGGAAGGGCTGGGACTTCAGTGCCTACCTTCAAGGTCTTCACAGCCACGGTGAGGCTATACTTCTTCCAGACTCCTTCATAGACCTCTCCATACTGACCCCCTCCCAGCTTGTGCTTCATAGTAATGTCAGTTCGCTCAATCTCCCACTTGTCATAGTTTGGAGATACGCCATAGATGGTGGGCTTGTTCCGCTTGGGAGCTGGATAGTGAAGAGTGGTGATCAACCCATCTGCGACAGTCGAGTGGTGGTGAACCAGTTCAGCCAAGGTGTTGAAGCGGCTCTCAGAGGAGACATACAGCTGGGAAGCAACAAAGAAAGAATTTACCATCAGCTCTAAGCTACCCAATCAAGCTTTCATATGTGCTACCATGCAGCTTTTACTTTGCCTTCTGTCAGGGGTGCAACTGTTAAGCTAGCAGCATCAAACTTTCCGAGTATCTTTAGGAGACTCTCCTGATGATACCACTCAGGTTTGGTGAAGTTTGGTTCAGGGGGTCCAAAGTTATGGACCCTCAAAAGTGTAGCCCCCATCTTCTATTAGCTCCTATTGGAAACAATGGGGGATGGGGCACCCCCTTTGGGAGTCCATAACTTTGGACCCCCTGAATCGAACCTCACCAGACCTGGGTGGTGTCATCAGCAGAGTCTCCCAACAAATTCCTGACATTTTGGTGCAGCTAGCCTAAAAGCTGCGTCCCCTACAGGTCAAAAACTAAAAATACACTAAAAACACTAAAATGGGGCAGAGTTTTGGACATGTAATGGGGTGGGTTGAATCCGGGAGCCCCCGCCCCCTTACCTAAGTCCTTGTTCTGACCTCCAGCTACTTGGTCCTCCCAAAGTACCCTTCCCCATAAATGCATAAAGCTAAAGAAATTATCAATAGCTTAGAAGAGACAGAAACTGCTGGCATGCGGCACTCTGCCATGAAAATAAGGTGCAACAGAGGAAAGGGAAGAAAAGTTCAGGGGGGAAAACAGAAAAAAATGAAGAGGTAGCACAAACTGAAATACACCATGAGCTGCACGCTCCGTCCAACTCAACAGAAAAAGAAATGCAAAGAGGTCACCTGGCTTCAGACCTTACTAGAGGTTGTCTTGTTAACCAGGTCCTGAACCTGAAAAACGGAAATCTTGTCCTCTGTAAACTTTTGCGGTGAATGTGTGCAGAGACGTGATGACTCAACCCTGCCAGGCCCACAGGGTTACCAGACCAGCAACCATTACTATCAAAAGAGCCGTTTTGTCGTCGTCGCACCCCCACCCCCCCAAAAAGGAAAAAAAACTGTCTGCAGTCAGAAAACATAATCAAGCCTCATAATGAAGGTAACCCAGCCTGTTAAGGATTGTTGTGAGCATAAAATGGAAGGAGGACAAAGTAAACAAGTGTAAGTTAGAGCCTTACTTTATCTACATCCTTAAATCCACCCCCCCCCATTAGTATTACCGAGAGGAAAAAACATTCCCTCCATTTTCTCCATTCTAGGCATCATTTTATAACCCTCCATCCTGTCTATCCCCGCCCCTGCTCCCAAATATCCCATGCTGTGCCTCATGGCAGTTTTAGGCAGAGTTCCTCTGCTCTTACTCCACCGACCAACACAGGATTGCCTTGTCCAAGGACCGTTGAGAACTGTCCGGCCAGGGTCCACCAGAAAAGGCAATGGCTGTTGGTCAGTAATGACTTTGAACACAAAATGAAACACCACCACACTCCCCTCCAGAGCTCCCCAAACCAACCTAAATGAGGGGGGCTCTCCCCTGCCCCCCTGGCAGAGCAGGCAAGCAGCACTGGCCACCGTCTAGTGTCAGGTCTCGTAACCTTAAGCCAATAAACAGACTCTGAAGCATCAATCAGCAGCCTTTATTGATGAGGTTTTCAAGCACCATCCTTGGCAAAGCCAGTTCTCTTTGCAGACCCACATATCCCCTAACAAATCTCTCCTCACAACTTCCCAGTGGCAGCCTCTGGAACTGAGACTACCCCAAGGTCAGCAACAGGAACCAAGGGAGCCACCTGGACTTCTGCCCCCAAGAAGGGAACAGTTGTAATTCCGTTCTCACAGGACAGGAGATGCAGGGGATGCCTAGTTTACTACAGAGCATGCAAAGCCATACAGCATCGGTCAAGGAAAGAACGCACAGATGGTAGTGGTAACATATAGCAGGCTGGTTACATATATCAAAGAGGCACTGATTGGTTATATTTGGTGATTACATAGTTTCAAGAATGAATTTCATTTACTCAGATACACATCTCCCTGACCTCCAGGAACCCACTTAAGGCTGCAAACATAATGCTGGGCTTAGGCCTTGGGAAGTCAGGCTGCAGTCCCGAGGGGTGCCGTGGAGTCTTCTTTGTCACCACCTAAGAAAAGCAAAACGGTTCCTTCAATTCCAACCCTGCTGTCAGAACTCCCCTGAATAGACAATGAAACACTTGGAAGTTCAAAGGCTTTATTGCTTAAGTCAGGTAGAAAGCAGAAGACTGTTCTGAGCTCCCAGATCAGAACACTGGATAGTATGTTGCAAGGGTTTGCCCGCCCGCCCCCCACCAAGTGAACCAAGACAGTACAATATTCACTTGAACATTTCATTCGCCCTCCAAGATCAGACTCCGCCGCGGCTACACCGAGATAAGGCAGCTGTGGAAGAAAATCATAACAGCACAAAAGCAAAGGCAACATCCCAACCCCCATGACAGAGAACCTGACATCCCGCCTCCCGTAAGGCCCTCCCCCCCAGTTTGCTTGGGCAGGCCTGGTGAAAAGCCTTGATGAGCTTTGGGGCCCTGACGTCATCAGCATACACCCACTCATCATGCCCAAGTAAAAATCCTTTCCAAGAAACCAAATATTGCAAGCATTTGCGAAAGTAGCGAGAGTCCAGAATCTCCTGGATTTCAAAATGCTGATTTCCATCAATCGGAGGAGGAGGTAGAGAGGGTGTAGGATGCCACATGTTTGGAGCAGAGGCCTTTTTGAGGAGGCTGCAATGATACACAAGATGAATTTTATGCTATGCTTTAGGCAGGTCAAGTTGGGCAGTAACAGCATTAATCATTCGAGTTATTTTAAACGGTCCGATGCATTTATGACCCAGCTTGGTGTACTTATGTATATCTCTCAAATTCTTTGTAGAGAGATTTACCCAATCACCCAGAGCAATGGACCACCGGTGCTTGTCAGCTTGTTTCTTTTGACTGTCTTTAGCCTTTTGAAGGGCACAAAAAATAGGATCCCACCTCTCTGCAATCTGACAGATCCAGTCTTGCAAATCCGGGGGTTCTACAGCAGATTGTCCCAAGAAGGGGAGCGGCTTAGCCGATTAGTCAGATACTACCTCAAAAGGAGTTTTTCCCGTGCTGCTATGCACAGCGTTATTATAGGTGTATTCCACAGAAGGTAACAGATCCACCCAACTGTCCTGGTGGTAATTACTATAGCACCTGAGATACTGCTCCAAAGTCTGATTGGAGCATTGGGGCTGGCCGTTTGATTGGGTGTGGTAAGCTGACGTCAACCCTTGATCCATGCCCAGTACCTTCAGAAATGCTCTCCAGAACATAGAAACAAATTGAGGGGCCCTATCCAAAATTATCTTGTCGGGAGTGGAATGTGTAGTAATGCACCGCTGACCCAGCAGCACCGTGGTCGAGCGCTGGAACACCTACGCTCCTACGGCCTTCTGGTCGCACCGCACCCCCACTCCTCATCCCCCTATGAGTCACGGGTCGTGAACTGTCTGGCTCAGTCACCGGGCGCAGGGACAATGGTCTTGCCCCCAGGTGAGGATTAGGCTTAGACGCTTACGCTCCTCTCCGCACGTAGCCAGGTGAGATCATGCATCACATGATGATCTCCCGACCTCCCGCTCTCCCGGAACTCCCTCCGTTCCTCCCTTCTACACGCCCCCGATAGAATCACAATAAAAGGTGCCAGGAACCAGCACGCGGGAGACTCGCTAGGAACACGGACCTCCGCGCTCCCGCTGCTGGCGATCTCCACCAGATGTTATCTCCGCGTCTCGTCTCGTTCTTGCGCTGACCACGTGGGTCGACTACAGGAATGCAAGTGATAAATATGCTGGATAAACAGTTTAGCCAGTTTAAGGGCTGATGGGATGGTAGGACAAGGAATAAAATGAGCCTGTTTCAAAAACAAGTCCACCATCATCCAAATCACTTTCTTACCATGGCTCTACAGTAAATCCGTGACAAAATCCATAGAGATTACTTTCCAGGGGGCGTCAGGGGCTGGGATAGGCTGCAACAGCCCCTGCAGTTTACCCAGAAGGTAGGGCAGCCCTTGATATAGGCTTCAATATCTTTCCTCATTGAATGCCACCAAAACTGTCTCCTCGAGGATAGAGCAGTTTTACGAAACCAAAGTGACCAGCCGGCTTGGAATCATGCCCCTGCTGGATGACTTGCTTACGAAGATAAGGTGGCACAAACAACAACTCACCCCACCTCCACAAACCATCATGGGAGACCAGGGAAAAGCCACCCTCTTCAGGAGGCACAGGGTGTTTCCTCGCCTCCAGAAATTACAACAATAACTGAGTTGGAAGAGGTGCTCCAAGGGCTGGATGCGAAACAGGAATGGCCAAACGCCCTGAAGGCAGGTCTGAGAGTGGGTCACTGCCAAACTGAGCTGAGAGGGCGTGAGCACAGTCTGTGGGGCCTGTAACTCCACCTCCCCCACTACACCATCCTGAAGGTGGGACAGTGCATCAGCAAGGTGGTTTGACTTGCCCAGAAAAAAGTGTACCGTAAACTTAAAGCAAGAGAAAAAGTCAGCCCAGCGCAACTGTTTTGAAGATAAACAACCAGGCATGCTAAGGGCATTGTGATCAGTCCTGACCTCAAAGGGATGTTCCGCCCCCTCCAACCAGTGTCTCCAAGTCATCAAAGTTTGTTTAATGGCCCCAGTCTCCTTGTCACCCACAGTCCAGTTCAACTCAAGAGCTAGAAAACTTTTTCGAGAGATACGCACAAGGGTGCAGTCTGCCATTCGGACCCCTTTGGAGGAGAGCTGCTCCCAAGCCTTTATCGGAGGCATCAACATGAACAACAAATGGGAGGGAAGGGTTTGCATACCGTAGCACCAGCTGAGTGGTGAACACCTGCTTTAAAGAGTCAAAAGACTGTTGACAGGTCTCCAACCATAGCAAGGAGGCCCTGGGGCGGGCAGCCTCAGGTCCCTTCCCCTTAGGGCCAGTTCAGCAAAATCAGGAATAAAATCACGGTGAAAATTGGCAAATCCCAAAAAGGATTACAATTGCTTACGAGTGGTAGGCGGTGGCCAGCGAACGACATCCTCCACCTTTTCTGGGTCTATCTCCAGGCCGGCTGCAGATACCCTATAGCCCAAAAAATCCAATTTGTCTTGATGGAATGCACACTTACACAATTTCACAAACAAATAATTGTTCAATAGTCTCTGGAGCACCACCTGCACCAATTGAATATGGGATTGCCCATTTTCGGAGTAAATCAAAATGTCATCCAAATACACAACCCTTCCTTTGAACAGTAAATCTTGTAACATGTCATTCATCAAACTCATGAAGACCCCAGGAGCTCCGTTTAACCCGAAGGGCATTACTTGGTATTCAAACTGTCCATAACGGGTATTAAATGCCTTCAAATGCTCAAAGCCTTCAGCAATGCAAACCTGATAGTAAACTTCATGTAAATCCAATTTGGTAAATATACGCCCCTTTCCCAAGCTGGCCAATAAGTCCTTGATTAAGGGTAGGGGGTATTTGTTGGAATTGGAGATTGCATTTAGACGTCTATAATCTGTACACAAACGAAGAGAGCCATCCTTTTTCTTAACGAAGAGCACCAGGGCTCGAAAACTGCTGGTGGCTTTCCAAATAAAGTTCCTAGCCAGGTTCTCATCCAGAAACTCCTGCAGGTAGTCCCTTGGGTAATTTGGCTCCTGGGATCAATTCAATTTTATAGTCCGTGGACCGATGCGGGGGCAAGGAATCACACTCCTTCTCTTCAAACACACTACTTAAATCCTGATAAGGTTTTGGGATCCTGGAAACATTCGCTTTATGCAGGCCCTGCACGGTACCTGGCTCAAGTGGTTCCAAAGGGGCTTCACGAACGTGGCTGCCACAAGGGGGTCAGTAAAACAAATAATGCACTCAGCCCATTGTATAGTTGGGTTATGGTCCACCAACCAAGGCATACCCAGCACAACAGGATATTTGGAGGTATAAGCCACAATAAAACTGCGGTGCTCCCAGCATTGAGCACATTGAATCAGGACTTTTCCAAGTTTAAAAGCCACTGGCAATTCCATCGTAGGGCCACCGTCCATCTGAGTTAATTGGATAGTTTGCCGCAATGGGATCATTTCCAGCCCCAAACCTTCTACTACACTGGGATGCATAAGGCAATGGGTTCACCCCAAGTCCACCAGTGCCTGTACTAACATCCAGGTATTCTTAGGAGGGTTCGTAACAGTCATAGACTGTACCAGGGGTTTTCCCCCCACACTCACCTGTTCAACGGTCCCTGGGCGGTCTCCGAAGGCCGGGCCATGGTAACTAAACTGACCCCCATGCCCTCGCCTTCCGAATCCGCAAAGGAAGGATCGCCCTCCATAGCCATCTTCAAACTCCCCTTCTTTGGCTTGGTTGCCTTGGTCCCGGCACACTTAACCGGCTGAGCAGTACTTGTACTCTTGGGGGCCGGCTTGGTTGGGCAGGTAGCTGCTAGGTACCCACTATCTCTGCAATACAAACACAGTCCCAATCTCCACCGACGAGCATAGGTTGATTCCTTTTCAGCAGCTGGTACCCGACTTGGCGGCTTGCGCAGTCTGGAAGAGGCCAATTGCCTTGCACGGCGAGTCCCAGTTGATTTTACCTCAAAGGACTTGACCACTGCCATCCAAGCAACAGCTTCTCCTGCTATCATAATCCACTCCATGAGAGTCTTCGGATTTACGGCAATCAACACCCATTTTCTCAGCTCTGGGTTCAATGCTTCAGTGAAAGCATGCACCAAAACTTGGTCAGGCCAGTAAGGGATTTTGCTAGGTAGAGCATGAAATTGCTCAGAAAATTCCACAAACAACTTAGTCCCCTGACGCATTTTCATAATGTCCCCGGGGAATGGATTTTCAAACCGTCCATGAAGAGCCAAGAGAAATGCAAGAAGGGTACGTAATTCAGGTGCCTGGCGGTGAAACAGACTGATGTACCAGTGAGCCGCAGGGTCCTCCAAGAGCGCCCCCACATCGTGAACACGTTGAACTTCACTTGCGGTATTGGGCTCCATAATCTTGCATATGGGCATCCACTTGGATTAAAAAATAGGGAAAACATTGGGGAGATCTGTTGAAATGCACCATCATCTGACGTCGGGAAGCCAGAGTTGGAAAAGGCACAATCTGAATCTGTTTCAAAGTGGGTGCTGGATCAGATTGCCCTAGCTGAGCAGTCCCAGCAGGTTGTGTCCCAGTGTTGGCCCCGCCAGCACCACTTCCCGCAGCAGCGTTCCCAGCTGGTGCATTTATTAATGCGGTCAGCTGCACTTCAGCATTCTGTGCCCGCATCTGCAATCGCTCCATCTCTTGTTGCATCTCACGGAACCTAGCCTCGTACTCTCTTTGTTCCTGGGTCCAGGGGTCAGCCTCTTCACCAGTGTCCGAGGCTGCAACCTCCTCCACCACACTGCTCACTGGTGGGGCTGGCCACACGTGGCTTTGGCACCGCTCCGCTCTGGATTCACTGTCCGAGGCTGGGTCCCGGTACTGTGGACCAATGTGTCCCAATTGTGTCGGGGACGGGCACCCGCACCAGGGTCCACAGACTGGGTTAATTTATAATCCACAGAATAGCATTCACTATCCACATGCTAAGAGGGCCACAAACCCACTTCACGGTCGGCCCAATGTAGCATTTTGTAATCCAAAGGCTCCCCGCCAGGAGGGCGACTACTGGAGGACAGTGTGCTTAGCCTAGTACCCCTAGCCAAGCCAAGCGTGCTCCTTCAAGGCCCCGCCGCAGGCTGCACCAAGGAAGCCGCTTCAGAGTTTCATCCTCCTTCACTTTGAGGAATGCAGAGAGCATTTCCTCCATGGCAGGGTTAGGTACCTCCGGCAAAGGGCCTCCTGTCAGTCCTTGAAGAAATGCTAAAATCGCCGATAAAACTTCAGTCGGCGACGGAAGCATGAAGTTGGCAACTTTGTAGAGAACAGTCAGAACTCCCCTGAACAGACAATGAAACACTTGAAAGTTCAAAGGCTTTATTGCTTAAGTCAGGTAGAAAGCAGAAGACTATTCTGAGCTCCCAGCTCAGAACATTGGATAATATGTTGCAAGGGTTAAACCCCCCACCCTGTGAACCAAGACAGTACAATATTCACTTGAACATTTCATTCACCCTCCAAGGTCAGACTCCACCGAGATAAGGGAGCTATGGAAGAAAAGCATAACAGCACAAAGCAAAGGCAACATCCCAACCCCCATAACAAAGAACCTGACACCTGCCCCCAATGCTGGTGGTCCTGCTGCCCGCCCCTCCTGCCAGCACCGTGGCCTCCACAGGCCATCCGCCACGGACCTGTGGGTCAGACCATGCCTCCTGCGCTGCTCTGCCTGGCCGGCTATCTATTAGGGTTGCTGCTGTAGAGCAACAGAAGAGTCACATGTGGCTCCAGAGCTGCAGGTTGCAAAACCCTGAACTGGACAATGGAGACCCATAGCGTCATCCTCCTCTTCTGCCTCTGAGGGCTGAGTCAGCATTCTCTCTGGACATTGGATCTGCCTTGTTTTTGGAAGAAGGATCATGGCTTAAAGAGCTAGATCTTCTGCCTGATGCTTTCGAGGATACGTTCGCTTCCTTGGAGGCTTGCACTTGTTCAGATCGATTGCCTGTGAGGCATGACACATCTTCCCTCCACATTAAAGCTTCCTGAACAACATGAAGGGCAACCAGGATAAGCAAGGTTTTATCTTCGGGCCCCACAGGGACTGGCAGGCAGGCACACCTTTCCAGTCCCCCAGCCAGCATCTTTTCTGGTGAGCTACTCAAGGCTGTGAAGGGGAAAAACAGACAAAGATGGAAAAGGACAAGAGAAAGTCAAAAAGAGAACCTGAACCTCTGGCAAACATTTAAAGATCACATAACCACTCGCTACAGACAAATGCAAGAGTGGCCATGCTGAAGGCTATGGTGCCTTTAAGTAAAGGCCCCATACAGAATGGAGGAGGAGGAGGAGTTTGGATTGATATCCCCCCTTTCTCTCCTGAAAGGAGACTCAAGGTGGCTTACAAGCTCTCTTCCCCCCTCCCCCCAACAAACACCCTGTGAGGTAGGTGGGCCTGAGACAGCTCCAAAGAACTGTGACTAGCCCAATAGCCTGCTTCCTCTTCCTCTGGCTTCCTCTCTAACTTGCCAGTTTCCTTATCAGTCCATACGTCGACTCCACCACCATTCCAAGGCTGCTCCCTATACACCTCTGGCTACATTTTAGATCTTAGCCTGCAAGCTTTGGAGTGGCGCTCCTGCGCATCTGCAACCCATGTTTCATCTTGACTCCAGTCCCACTCCTGACAAAACTTCCCTCCTCCTTGTGCTTGGCTGTTCATGTCCCAGGACTGGCGCAAGGCAAGAGCTAAACATTCAGATCCGCCATGAAGCAGAGCTCCCCTGCGGGCTCATTAGTCCAAGTCCAAAAGCCCAGCAAATGGATTACAACTTGCAAGCAGAGCAGGCTGCAAGGAGAGCCAAGCCAAGCATTCTTGCCAACTGGTCTCCATTAATGCAGAAAGATTCCATCAGGCCCACATGAAAAAGTTAAAGCAACATCTGGAAGTCACGCAAATGTGGCTGATCAGCCATCCCTATTGTAACCTAGTGGCTTCACTCCCCAGCAACCAAACACACCATTTCTTCAATCTCAAAGGGCCTATAACACACACACCTTCCACAAACCACATCACAAAGTGTCTCCAATTGGTTTATGTAACATCACAGTTGCAGCATTTGCATGCATCTCCACCCTCTACTGACTGGCTAAGCAACAGGAGGCAAAGAGAAAAACCTGTAATAAACCTGCAAGTTGATGAACCTTGGTGGGTCTGAATTAAATAATCCAACATCACTCTATCTATTCATAACATTGTCTGGGGAAATTAATTTTGTGGGTACATGCACACAAGCACAACCGGTACAAAGCCAGAACACTTATGTCACACAACCCCCGGAGAGTAGTCTGTACCCCTTTGTGCCATCTGCCCAGAGTGAGACAGCAAATGCCTGTCAGGGAGAGTTGGGGTACCCACTGTGCAGGGTGGAGTGCTGGCTTTGTCCCCCCAACCCCAACCCCACCCCCAGCAGCTGAGCTTCTGGATGTAGAAGCTTCATTTTCCCTACAGAAGTGAGTGGAAACCATTTCCTTATACTGGAGGCAGCAATGCTGGCATACTGAGAAATCAACTGGTCTGCCATATCCACTCTGCGATATGCCTCTCAGTTTTGCTTCCGAGTGACACAACACTAGCAGCTGGCTTTTATCTCAATTGATATAAATATGCAATTAAAATACACTTGCATATTATACATCATCCGCCACCGCTAGATATGAAGGAACACCAGGTTGCTCTTGTGTGGATGATTAAATCAGCACACCGGGGCAACCCCAAACAAGTCAGAGGCCTCTACCTAACTGGAGATCTCCCCAGGTAGGCAGAAACACACAGCTTTGTAAATTAATAAAAAGAAAAAAGATGTAAGGGGGAAAATGCCACAGGCAGACTGAGAGTGCTCAAGAAGGCATGAAACATTAAGATCAGATGAGAGTCACCTAAAAGGGGGGAAAGGATAACTCAGGCAGTGTGTGTGTGGGGGGGGGGGCGGGGGGGGGGGGTCAGTTGCTCCAGTCCCTCAGAATTTAGAGAAGGTTATCTAATGGTTCCCAAGCCGCAAGGCTATCTCCTGTGAGAGGGCTGGAGGCCTCAGCCCCTGCTAGGGCTCAAAGTGAGTATTCAATGTCCTTTAAGTTATTTTTCAGTATTGTGCCTCCTCCTCCTCTGCTTCCATTTGATTTCCACCCACTGACCATCCGTCAGTAGTATCCAAGGGCTTTGCTTTGGACTGGCTTAACTGCCCTGCTGGGTTGATCCCGACAAGCAGTTTACTCAGACAGACGTGTCCTTATGGATCTGGTGGCCGGAAAGACTGCCTCGTGTCTTCTTGGTTCAGGGGCCCTTGGAGAGATTTCTGGATTCAGCTTCTGGTGCCTCTTTGACTTCCCCAACTTTTTTACTCGCTGATACTGATTTTGGCACAGTACTGACTATGGCGAAATTCTGGTTCCAATGACTTCAATGTTATTAGTGTGATTTATGTTGCCCAAAACTAAAAGGTCATCAGATTACTTGAAATAAAGTAAAGATTTCTGGCTCTGACCTTGATAGCCCAGGCCAGCCCAATCTGGCCAGCCCTGGCTACTATCTGGGTGGGAGACCACCACAAAAGGCCAGGGTTGACTAGGCAGAGGCAGGCAATGGCAAACCACCTCTGTTGGTCTCCTGCCATAAAACCCTACGGGGTCATCAGAAGTCAGCTGTGACCTGATAACATCACCAAAGATTTGTGGGGTGGAATTCCTAAATTATTGCCCTATCTCACAATTCTTGTGGGCCCCTCTGCTTGTTAACTGGCTGGTCCCCATGCCAATCACCAAACTAATACAAATACCCCCATTCATACCACAAAGGGGAGGGAAAACCCCCAAAGCAGACTGAGGATGGGAACATGCATGCTGCAGAAGACAGCCGGCAGTGGCAAACCCTGTCCTGTTCTGTGGATGCGCTGGCAGGGAGCAAGCAGAAGCTGCCAACTGCCTCATTGGGAGGGGAGAGGGAATGGCCCTCTAGCAGTCCGCCCGTCACCCCAGCTCCAGCCACCTGGGGCAGTTTCCGTATGGGGCTGGAAACAGTTCAGATGGCTCTGTCACTGGTCCTCACCTGTCACTATAGCCACTGCTTGTGCAAATCATGAAAGTAGCACAAGAGGCCCACTCACAGGCAAGGCAGGAGTTTCCACACATGTCAAGGGAGACCCCCTAGGTATGAGGGGAGAAGAGGGTGCAACATCTGACTTTGTGCATTAGGACCACCCACCCCAAAACTGCCTGGCAAGGGCTGAATGCAACACACAAGACACAGAATGTCGAGAGCAGGGGAGGTGGAAAACTGGTTGCACTGAAGCTCCAAAGAGGTCTGGGCTTCGAGAAGGGGGTGGGGCTTCCCAAATGTTCGCCTCCACTCTGATTCCTCTCTGGCACCCAACCTGTATATACCTCAGTTGAAAGCTGTGGCTACAGAAGGAGTTGACAAAAGAGCTTACTTCTGGTTTATGCCTAATAAAGGTTTTTGGATTGGATTGGACCAAAGAGCAAAGCCTGTTACAACAAAGCAAAACGGAAGTAAGGATGAGCGCTTGAATATGTTGAGTCCAAAAATATGCTTGAAAAATACCTGTATTTGGGATCTGGATACACATTAGAGACCCTGGTCAATACGATCATCCCAATCGCAGACTGTGGAAAAATAGCTTTCCCCTCCCCTGCCCTTCCTATCTTCCCCTTTTGTCCCCAACCAGGCAGCATAGAGCAGGTGGGCAGAAGTTGCAGTGAGCCTGGTAACAACATCAGGGGAAGCCAAAAAAAAAGTGAGGATAAAACCAGCCAGAACCCTGTGGGTGGGTTCTCTTTTGGCTTGCTGGGCTCTGGGAAGAGGGAGGCTCTGCCTGGGGGAGAAGGCAGCGGCCTTTTCCCTGCAGGCCGTGTGCTAGACCCAGTGATGGGAGCTTCCTCATGGACAATACCTGCTTAAGCCGAGGACCTACCCTGCTGTGCAACAACTAGTGGGCAGGGTATGTGATAGTGACAGGGCCAGAGGGCTTGCGGTTTGCCTTTCTTTTTTGTGTGTTCCTTGCTGTATGTATGTATGTATGTATGTATGTATGTATGTATGTATGTATGTATTTATTTATTTATATTTATATTTATATACCGCCCTCCCCAAAGGCTCAGGGCGGTGTCCATCAACACTAAAACAATTTAAAACATCAAATACATAATTTACAGTAAGATAATATATAAAATACTAACTACAGATGGCTGTACTATACTATAAAATACTAAACAACCCCTCTTTTGGGTGCCGTACCAGAAAAGTTCTCTTAAATCTTAACTTGGTTTAATCTTTACAGGTAGTGGACCGTTCTCTGTACTGCGTATGCTCCCTCCGGTTCGGACACTCTAGTGGAAGAGGAAACTGGGAGGTCCTGGTCCTTCCCAGCGGGCAGTCCTAAAACTGGCCAGGTGGTGGCAGCGTACCCTGGGAATGAGATAGCCCTCTCCAGGGGAAAGGTGATAACTCTGGGAGAGGACTGAGAACGAAATAGGGCCTGCAAACCATAGGCAAGCCCATTTCGCCACACAGACATTCCTGGAACTACTCAGGCATTTCCAGGGCCTGCATTTCCAAGTGCCATGCTGGGGAGCACATGTCATAGGAAGCTTGCCAGGGGTTTTGCTGGGGTCACTACGTGTGGCGTTGCTTCGCTTGGGGTTGCTACCACATTAGCCCTGGGTTCTGTTTAGGCTTGAGCAGTGTGTGCAACCTCTCCCCCACCCCCACCCATCTTTGCTTATTTTTGTTTGGCTTGGATTCCCCTGATGTGACACTAGTTGTGCAGGCCTTTGGTTCTCCTGGGATTCTCTGGTTGATGTTGGTTCTTTTTGCATTGGGAAGCTTCTGACCTGTGGTTGTGGCTTGCTCTTGTACATTGGACGACTGGCTTCTTTGCCCTGGTCCTTCTTCTCTGAGCAAATGAGGACATCTTTGGGTAATTTCCACTGCTTGCTAGGAAGGCAGGAACTAGAATTCTCCTTCACGCTTCGTGTGGAGATCGCCCTCCCCTCTTTCCGTTCTGGGTCTCCAGCCAGCTGGTAAAAAACTAACTTGCAATACAAAACTTCAGCTTCAAGTATAACACTGTGCAAACATCAACACAAATGAGAACTGATAAGAAGGCATAAAGGTTAGACAGAGTACGTAGGAAACAGTAAGGAATAAAGATATGGTGCCCGCTGATAACGATGACATGGGAGGGCAAGATGTCCTCATTTGCTCAAAAATGGACCAGTAACTGGCAAGTCACCAACAGTCTTTCTCTGAGCAAAGGACATCTTCGGGACCTCCCACAGCAGTGTCGCTATTTGTTGGGTGGGTTCATCGTTGTCTGACTCTGACATGTGCTGCAAAACTTTTCTCCCAAACACCACATTGGCAGAACGGCAGGTGTTGATCTTGTAATATCTGATATATTTGGAGACTGACCACCGTGCACATTTCCCCTATAGAAGCACTCTTTCTAAATGCAGTGTTGGTAGCTGAGCTTCGTATTGAATGAGCAGTAATCCCAGAGGGCGGATCAAGTTTTTGAGCTTCGTATGTTTCTACTATATAGTATTTTAGGCATTTGCCGGTGGAAGAATTAGAGATTTTGTTTCATAGATTAGGTGAAGAAACAGCTATGAATATTGCCTTGGTTTTCCTTATGTCTTGGGTCCTCTTCTGATGTCAAGTAAGTGTCAAACAACTTCCCTGCAATGTACTGTCAAAGGCTTTCACGGCCGGAATCACTGGGGTGTTGTGTGGTTTCCGGGCTGTATGGCCATGATCTAGTAGCATTTTCTCCTGACATTTTGCCTACATCTGTGGCTGGCATCTTCAGAGGATCCTCCCCTTTCCTGAATGCCTTCCCTTCCCTCTGACCTTCCACCGTGTTGTCCAGGCCTGGGGACATGCCCCCCCTGCCCTGCGACTCCAGAGCTGTCACGCCCATGGGGCAGGGCGTGTTCCTAGCCTGGAGAGCAGCGAGCAGAAGAGTCGGAGGAAGGGAAGGCTGGTCAGCGACTTGGTCTGGCAGCTCGCGCTGTACTCCCCCGCCCCTACTGGGACCGTTCGCATAAACGGTCCCGGGGGGGTGCGTCGGCGTCATATACGCCAACGCACCCCCTGAACATGGCTGTGCGGAAACGGCCTCGGTTTAAGAATTTCAGTTGGGGATTGCTCTCCAATCTCCTGACCATTTTGGAACAGTGAAGAAGATGGAGTACACTCCTCTTCCCTGATCTTCCTTGACAATCGGCTCTACAGTTTGAATGTCCAGAATATGTTGTACCATTTTTGGGTTCTTTTTCTCTTCTGAAGATTTTTTGCTGTAGGACAGAGAATGAACCATTCCTATAGAAAGGAGATAAGCTCTATTGAGTAGCCTTTTGTCACTACCTTTATGGCCCAGTTGTTCGTTTGAGAGTCTTAGCGTCTTTGAATAAGGCCCCCCACCACCACCAAAGGACTGTCCGAGGCATGTCTTATTTTCTTTATGGTCATTGACCTGCTTGTCATTTCTGGGCTGGAATTTTTTTTCCAAAGTATCCTTTTTTGTAGGACAGATTTGACTGCGATCAGCAGTTCTCACAAAACTCTTGCTGAAACCTTGATAGCGTCTGCTGGGACCGAAAGGACAAACTGCACTGAAATCTCCTATCCGTTCTCCTAATGTATCATGGCATCAGCTTTGATTTATCTTTGGATCCCAGAAGGATCTTCTTGAGAGCTCCCCCAAAGGTCTCCCTGAAAAGTGTCTCCTTAAAAAGGGTATGTGGCTAACACCGGTTTTGAGTCTGGGCCACAGTAGGCATTTGGTGTCCACATTGGAGGCCCTGGCCGAGCAGGCCAACATGTCAAGTGTGGCATCAGAAGTGAAGGCAACCACCTTGAGTAAGTGATTGGCTCCCTCCTGAAGTCTGGGGTTGGCATCAGCCAGTAGTTGTACCATCTTTCTTATCCAAATGATGCTATGGAAACTAGGGAGGCAGGTTAAGATGCTTTCATCGTCATGGAGACCGCCTCATGCACTTTCATGGAGCATTGGTCAGCCCACCTATCGACCGTGTCCTTGATGTGTCCTTCCTCATCCATGGTCACAAGGCCTGAGGACTGCAAGGCAATAGGACCATCCACCAGTGGCACCTAGAATAAATCATTAGCACATTGGGGAACAGAGTACAGCTTTCTAATAAATTGGCTAAGGGATTTTCCCATTCTGCTTTTATCTGGTTTTCAAAAAATTCTCGGGAGGGAAATATTCTTTGCAGTAGGGCAAGGTAGAAACTCTGTGTGCCCACTATGCTTAGGTTTTATCTTTTTCTTAGGCTGCTCAGTTTCTTTCTGGGTTCCTGCAGGTAAAGGGCAACCAGAGTTTCAGTCAGTAGATATTGGAAATCCTCCTGTTTGAAATTCTGTAATCAGAATCCTCTTGTTCCACCTCAGAAAGGAATCTGCTTTCCTCCCTGGAACTGGGCTCCCTAAGAGAAGAGTCAGAAATGTCAAATGGGACTGACTCTCCTGCGTATAAGAGCTGCTTTGGTAAGGAGTCTGGGTTGTATCCCCTCCCCACTCTCTCCCCAAGTGGTATAAAGTGAGTTGGAGCACTCAGGATTCCTCACCTTAGCACCAATCCCCCTCTTCTGGCAGAACCTCTCCATCTGCTCCACCTACAGTCTCTTTAATAAAGTCTATGAAGTCTGAGGGAAGGTTAAGGGGACCATTCGTGGCAATTCTACCAGTCTGGCGAGGTGATGGATCTTCTGGGTTACAGGAACCTCTAAGAGCTGTGTGAGCACCCTGTTCCCCCAGTTGGTTGTGAGTGATGCGTCTTCCAGCCACTGCAATGGCATCAGCAGAAACCTGTGTGGCCACCACCTGGACTGCGTCATCCTTTTGGGCACCCTTTTTTGCAGCTGCTGGGGGAGGCGACCAGGGGTCCGTCTTATAAGCTAAGGCAGCCCTATGGATCGTGCCTGCCGACGTAGCTAAGTACACTCCCTCCGGGGGCAAAGGAGCCTCAAGTTCATCTGCCAAGAGAAGCTCAATGTCCCTAGTACTGGACAAGATCACTTCAGTGAGGTTTCCCACTCTATTATTTCTTCTTGCTGTTCAGAAGGAGCAGAGGAGTGGGTATGGACAGGAGACATTGAGATATAGAGGGAGATTAATGAAGAAAAAACAAATAAGTAAAAAATGGAGTAAAGTCGATAGAAAGAGAGCACAGGCACAAGACGTTTGCTCTCCCTGTAGGCAGGAAAAGGAACTGAAAGAGAGAAGGGTGACCTCCACAGGAAGAAGCAGAAAGATTTTCTAGTTCCTGCCTCCCTAGCAAGCAGTGGAAAACACCCAAAGAGGTCCTCAGAGCTCAGAGAGAAAACTTGGGATTGTTTCTCTGCAGGAAGCCAGAGGGGACCTCTTGAGGCAACATTTCACTTGGAAACTGGAGGATTCTTTAGGGGACGAATGGCATCAGATCTGCTGCTATTTTGGGGTCATTATCTTTTTTAAAAGCCACTCCAACCCCCAGAAAGATTTCCTTAGGGAATAATGGACCCAAATAATATCAGAATCCTGAAAAGAACCCAAATATGGATACCAAATTGGTATTTGGGATCTAAATAACACAAATTCTGATAATTACCTATATACTAGTGTATAAGTCGACTTTTTCAGCACATTTTTAATGCTTTAAAAGCTTCCCTCGATTTATATCTAGGTCAACTTATACTCAAGGAAATACAGTAACTGGTGCTCTACTACAGCTAAGCTCTGTTTGTGTAACCCAGGGTCCATTATAGGGAGCTAAAGAGCTCAGATTTTCCATATAAGGAAGAAAAGGTTCCATTTCCTCAGAATTCAGTTCCTCAGAGTTCAGTTGTTATGAACTGTATTTGCATATTTCAGGTATGAGAATGTTTGTATTAACTGTTGAGAAGGGGATATTGTGTTTATATTGACTGACTATTAGTTTGTATTTTGGTCTCCTGCTATAAAATGTTATAATGGGTGCTATATAAATATTATTTTCCTCAGAATTGTTAAGAGGCCTCTAGAAATGGAGTCTTCAGAAGAAAGGCAGTCCTCGGTTTTTTGGCGTAGTTCAGGGCTACCCTTGAAGGCTGGACAATAAGGAGAGAGGGCTCAGCAAAGAACCGCAAAGCTGCAAGTCCACCAACAGTGCCTGCCACAGGATTGTAAAGGACTGAGACCCTGCTAGTCTGTTTTGCACAACAGGGGAGAACTATTATATGTTGATTATTGTTTCTGTATTGGTTTGCCATATTTCGTTATTTACTGCACACTATTGTTTATGAAACAGAAAACAGATTTAAAGTTTCCTTTGTTGTAAGTCTGGTGAATGTTAAGGGTCACAAGGTGGGATCACACTGTCAAAAGACTTGAACTCCTTTTCCATTTCTGATAATATCCCTCTTAAAATCTAAGTTGGGTTACATTTGGACATACAGATGATGATGAGGAATCCAGTTTTGAAGGATTTTAACTCTTGTGTTTTAGCTTGGCTGCTTAGATTGAGCTAAGGCTGCAGGCACTTCTTTATGTAGTTATTGCTGATAAATTTACATTGTTCTTGCTGACCCTCTTTTCCATTTCCTGGTGCTTAGATAGCTACTGTTTTTCTTTGAAATAAATATTCAAAAACATTTAACCTACTGATGCCTCAATTAATGTAATTTTATTGGTATCTATTTTTATTTTTGAAATTTACCAGTAGCTGCTGCATTTCCCACCCTAGACTTATACTCGAGTCAATAAGTTTTCCCAGTTTTTTGTGGTAAAATTAGGTGCCTCGACTTATATTTGGGTCGACTTACACACGAGTATATACGGTATACCTCCCTGAAGTCCAAATCTGAAAAATACCAATTTTTATTTCTGGTGTACATCCCTAAGTAGAAGTTCAGTGGAACCTTAAAGACTAACAACCATTTATTTCAGAATGAATTTTCATGGGTCATGGCTCACTTTCAAATTGAGTGTTAGCTCACAGTGTAATTCACACCAAGCCTTGACTACCCCCCCCCCCCCCCCTTCCAGTATGATTTTCCATCACATTCCTATTTTTACAAAGTGGGCTGCAACCCACAAAAGCACAGAGAAATAAATGTTAACACACACAACTACCTTCCATCCTACGCAGCAGAAGCTGCTAAGAAATCCCCAGGCCCCCAGGCCCCGCCCCACCACACACATTTTTCTTTCTGAGCCATATGGATGTTATGCCAACTGGAAGATTCTGCAGGCAGGCTAACAATACGACAGTCTGGAAATGCCCCAGGTGCCCGGCAGTAGCAAGCCAAGGTCCAGCCTCCTCTGATTGCTACTTCTCCCCTCCAGCTAAAAACAGAGAGAGTATATTTATATATATAATCATGTGACTAATACTACACTTCACCACAGAGGTTCAGAATGAATTTCAGACTGATACAACCCTGAACATAAGAAATGGGCTTTTTGCCCGCAGAAAGTCTCATTATCACACCTCTGTTCCTTTCGCCTTCATTTCTTATTATTTTCTAGACATATTTCTCAAGCTAGGCCACCGGGTGTTGGTTTCCATGAATTCTCCTTGTCGGTATTTATTCTCTGCAACGCCGTTTACAAGTCTGGGGAAAGGGAAGCAATTAGCCTGCTTAGAGCAAATCTAAACAGATTACTTTAGCAATGCTTGAGTGTTCCCCATCACAAAAGGTACAACTGGGATGCAACCCCTCTCCCCCTCACACACACATGGCAAAACCGCACGTGGTGGGACATCTTGCAGTTAATGTGCTGAGGTGCTGTTTCACACCCATGACAGCAGCTGGCCCAATACATTTGCCTGTCTGAAGTGCATCGGTCTGGAAACCAGCACTGTTAACTTCCAAGCGCAAACAGAAGATCTGTTTTGCTGGTGTGGTGGAGGATAGAAATCCTGCACCACAAAAAACAAAAAAAACACATCCAGATTTGTGAGCATGCACATTAGCTTCTGAAATCAGAAGGGCAGCCACTTGGGATATGGCTTTTCAGGCAGGGTACCAAAGCTCCAAAACTCTCTCCCCAGGGAAATTCAGCTGTTCTCTTCTGTTGCTGTCTTCTGCCAAGAGGCTAAGACTTTCTTGTTTTATTTGCCATTCTCGCAGTGATCCCTCCTTCCTAACAGCAGTGGCAGAAGTGGCGTAGTGGTTAAGAGCAGGTGTACTCTAATCTGGAGGGACCAGGTTGGATTCCCTGCTCTGCTGCCTGAGCTGTGGAGGCTTATCTGGGGAATTCAGATTAGCTTGTGCCTCCAACACACGCCAGCTGGGGGACCTTGGGTTAGTCACAGTTCTTCTGAGCTCTCTCAGCCCCATTTAACACACAGGAAAAGGAGTTTGTCAGCCCCTTTGAGTCTCCTATAGGAGAGAAGGGTCCATTGAATACTTACTGTGAAGGGGCTTTCTACTGGACGGCAGGGGGATATCTTGATAGGGTGTCTTCTTCACCAATTGCAAGGAGGCAGGAACTAATTAACGAAGTAACACCTTCTTCCTGTGAGGTCACGACTCCTTCTAGCCTCAGTATCCATTTTTTGGCCAAGCAGTCACATGACAGGGACCACAGGAAGACAAACAAGAACATCGAACAGATCAAACAATAAACTAACAGTTGCTCCCCCGGTAACCTGACCTAAACTGGAAGGCATTAACATTGGGGACTGGATAGGCCTGGAGGGCCTACATATCCCCCTGCCGCCCAGTAGAAAGGCCCTTCACAGTAAGTATTCACTGGTCACACCTACTGGAGGCGGGGACATCTTGATAGGGACCTCCCCAAGCAGTGCCCTAAAGTAGGGTGGGAAGCATCAGTCCCCAATGACGCCTTCCGCCAATACCCTTCTTCCGCCGCCTCCTTCAGAGTGCGCCATGGAGTCTTCCAGTTCTGCGCCGTCTTACAAACGATGAGATTTGGACGCATCAGGTGGCGTAAGGCTTTGGTGCAGATCTCCTCCACTGTCGCACCGTAATTTCGGAAGGCCACGCTGGCGGCCGCGCTCCTAATGGAATGGGCTGTCACCCCTGACGGAACGGGGTAGCGTTTGAGATTTCGGTATGCCCTCAATAATCGTGAAATTTTGAGCTGCGGTGCGTTGATGGCTGCTTTTTGACATAGGTAAGCCCTGCTTGGGAGTGGCTTACATTGATGAACAGCCTGGCTTTCCTAAGGGCTCTGGATCTGATCATCAGAAAGGCTTCTTGAGTGCCCACGACAACATCTCAGGGTGTGCCAGAGCTCTCCTTGGGATGGTTTTAAGTTAAGCAGCGAAAATGACGGGACTGATATTTCCTGTTTTAAATGAAATGTTTCCATCGAACTAATTTTTGGGCTGAACATCGGTCCAGCCTAAGGGTCAACAATTCTCCTGTCTGAGTGGAAAATACAGAATTTTCTGTTGGATCGACAGAGCTGTGCAGTTCCGGGACATACGCGTCTGGCTGATGTGATGGCGCCAGTAGGAACAGAGTTTTCATTCTCACCCAGCCGCAGCGGTATCGATTGAATGGGTTCGAAAGGTAAGGCTTCATTAGTGCTTAACCAAGACTGCATGTAACGCTTGGTGGCGGGGGAACTCTGTGAATTCACCGTGGAGGTTGCTTGAGAGACACCCCTAAGGAACCGCCACGCCAGGGTAAGTTTGGCAATGGTGTTGCCCTTTGATAGGCGCTTTTCCAGCACACCGGGTGGAAAGTGCTGCCAGTTGCCGCCTTCAACGAAGCGCCGCAGGCCCAGATCAAATCCTTTCTGTAGAACTCTAGGATGTCTTTGATTGCCGGGCTCTCCGGGTCCTATATCTCTGATTTTCTCGCCCAGCGGCTTAAGGTTCTCCACGAGGTTAATTGTAAATGTTAATAGTGGATTTCTTCCGCGTGTTTCCATGATGGTGTTGGTGACCCTTTCGAGTAGCCTTTTTGCACTAGTCTTTTTTCCTTTCACACGCCACGCCGGTCAAGCAAAGCCACCGAGGGATCAGGGTGAAATAGCGGACCTTGGTGGCTTAGCAAGTCTGGGCTGTTGGTAGTGTCAGAGGCTGTCCGCTGGCTAGCCCCTGGATGGTGGAGGAAACCATGGTTCTTCCGTGGCCATCTTGGAGCCACCAGGATGACTGCTGCCTGCTCCAAGATGATCTTCCTCAGGAGGCTGTGATGGATTAATGGGAATGGTGGGAATGCGTATAGCAGGCCCGGCGGCCACTTCACCGTCATCGCATCTGTTTCCTCCGCCGTCGGCTGGAAGAACCTCGAAAAGAACCTGGCTGTCTGGGCATTCTCCTGCAAGGCTAGGAGGTCCACTTCTGTGGGTTCAGCTGCCATTCTCCTTCTTGTATCTGCTGTCTGCTCAACCAGTCTGCTTGGTTGTTTAGCTTTCCCTTGATGTGTTGCGCTTCCAGCGACAGCAGGTTTTCCTCTGCCCAGGACAAGATCTTTTCCGCTTCTTGATGCAACCTCGAACCTTGGAGCCCCCCCTGGTTGTTGACATACATTTTGGCCAATAGCTCACGCTATGTCGGTCCTGATAATGACGCGGTTGTCGCTGTAGATCCTTTGAAGTAAAATCTTAAGGCCAGAGCTATGGCTCTGGTTTCCAGTATGTTGATGGCGAAGTTTTGTCTCTTTTTCCTCCCAATTCTTCCTGTAACGCATTTTTGGCCGAGGGTGGCTCCCCCCATCCCTTGCAGGCTGGCATCTGTGAAGACCTGGGGACACTCCCCGCGGTATCGTGAAGCGCTTTGCCCTTCTGTAGGTTCCTCTTGATTAGCCACCATCGGAGAGACTACCGTTGCGACTGGAGTTCTGATGACGATATTTTGTCCCGGGCTTTTGGATTATGTCTCATTGAAATCTGGCGCGAGGAGGTGTTGCAGTGCGGCTCATGGAATCGGGCCCACTTGGTTCAGGTCCATCACTGATATGAAAAGTCCCAGGAGGCTGGCTGCCTTGAGCAGCTTAACGGTTGCCTGGCTGTTAACAAGGCTGAGGTTGCTTGCTGGATTCTCTCGATCTTTTCTTCGGGAAATGAACAGTGAGTCCTTTGCCGCGTCCAGGATGGGGTTCCCCCAGGTGCTCGATCCTTCTTTTTGGTCTCGATTGAGCTCTTTTCGAGGTTGACCATGAACCCGTGCGCTTTGCAGTGTGCTCTGCACTCTGGCGACATCGACACGCCTTTGTTGTCTGGAGCTTGACCTTGGATTTTTACTGGTATCGCTCTAAGTAGGGATGGATGTGGATTCCCTCCTCTCTCAGACCTAATTATCGGGCCTAGAAGCATCTTCCCTGAGAATCGCCTCTGGGGCCGCGTGGCCAGTCCAAGTGGGAGCGCTTTGTATTGGAAGTGTTGCAGGCCCACCGCAAATCTCAGGAACTTTCGATGGGCCTGGTGGATCGGGATGCGCAAGTACGCTTCCCGTGAGGTCTAGGGAGTGTCAAGAATTCGCTGTGCTTAAAGGCAGGGCCGCGAGATATAGTTCGGAGAGTTTCCATAATGAACCTCGGCAATCTAATTCGATTTGTTGACTGTCCTTAGATTCCAGCATTGCTCTGCAGTCCCCATTTCCGCCAGACTGTAAAAAAGTGTGAATATGCGCCTAAGAACCTCTCCTGCAGTGGCACTGGCTCTTCTATTGCCTGGATGTTTACAAGGTGATCCACTGCCTGGAGGGTTAGGGAGGGCTTCGGTCAGTCAAAATTTCAACGGAGATGGTATGAACTGTGGTTTTGCAAACTTCTATAACTCTTATCACATAGCCTTCTTTGAACTACCTCCCTGGCCCACCTGTTCATATATAAATTCTGCCAGGCTGACTTGAACCTGGATAGACGCCCCCCCGACAGGGGTCTAGGTAGTCATTGTTTTTTGAAGTCTGGCTTGAAATTACTTTTCCCTGTTTGTTATGTTGTTTTTAAAAGTTTTTGTTCCGAAAGGAGCTCTGCTTACGCTGCCAGTTTTGCCAGCTACTTTGGCTTGATGACTCTCCGGAGTATCTGGGGAGCACTCTGTTGGAGCCAAACGTGGTTCTGGAGTTGGTGCTGCTTTTCTCCTGTCTCACTGATTTGGGCATTGCCTTCTTTTGGTCCTTAGTTTCTACTCAGTACCCGGTCTAGATGTTTGCCAACAAAAGCCTCTCCAAAATAGGAGCAGGCCGCCACCACGCTTTGACCGAAAGCATCCGCTTGCTTAGCGGAGCCACGCCGCTTCGCCTGGTGATCATGGTGGACGCCATGGCCCTGGCTATAAGAGCGATGGCATCCAGCGTGGCATCCGCTATGAAGGCAGAAGCCAGGAGCACTCGCTCCACTCCCTCTCTGGTGGCAGAGTCCATAGCAGGGATCCTTTCCAGGATCCTCTTGAGCCACGCCATGCTGGCTCTGGAGACCGTGGAGGCCGGAGTGAGGGCCTTAATGGCTGTGGCCATCCACTCATGTGCCTTTCGGAGGGCTGCCTCCGACCTTCTATCTAGCGAATCTCTACTATTTCCCTCTCCTTCCTTGACGACCAGGTCCCCTGAGTGGAGAGCTGCTGTAAAGGATTCAATGGTGTTGGTGATGAAGTAACCTTGAGCGCATTCCACAGCCCGGGCGATGGGCCAGCTTCTTCGGCGGAGACTTTATCTTTGCGCGGGAGATGAGGACTCCGTTCCCATGGGAAGCAGGAAGGGGGGATGGGGTGATTGGTGTTATAACCTGTGCCTCTGGCGGGAAGAGTCATTCCTGCCACTGCGTGTACTTGAGCTTTCTAAGATGTCTTAATAAATGGACTTTTACTCCCAAAAGCCTTTTATTTCTGCTTCTATGGAATTCCTTACAGCTGCCACCGGCTCGTCTATGGCTGGTGCCTGTAACATTGTATGGAATTGGGGAGGGACCAGGTATGTCTTTTTGTACGACGGTGGGAGCGTTTTGTGTGCTGCTGGTTTAAGCCATTCTCTTCTAATGCGTCCCACAAAGTATTCCGGGATCGGAAAAAACTTTGCCCCTTCCTGGTCTGGAGGGAAGTAGTCTAATTTGCCTTTTGGGAAGCCCTTAATGGGCTTTGCTGGAACAAATGTCAGAGTCAGGGTCTGCTGGGGGGGGTCTTCTTCGCCCGGCCTCCTGATCTTTGCAGGTTAAAGCTAGAACCATGGACTTACGTGATCAGTAGTTGGAGGTCCTCTAATTTAAAGAATTTTGGGGACTGCTCTGCTTAGCCTCTCTATGGCCGTTTCCTCTGCGTCAGAGAACTGCTTTCCTCCTCTGTCCCTCATTTCGGTCCCTCGGAGGAGAGTTCTCCCTCCTCCTCCGGGAACCTCAATGGGATTCCTGTACTGGCGCCTTCCCTCCGCCTCTCTTTGGCTGGTGCATTGGCATGCCGCTTACTGCTGGCCTGCCTGTGCAGCCGGGCGGCGCTGGGCCTCTCCCTGGCCTCCAGGGCCTTGTCTATTTGTTCGGCCTAAAAGCTGCGCGAACTCTTCCTTGGCGGGCGCGTTGTGCCAGGCCGCGACTGCCGCTTGCCGCTGGGTTGCTGGCTGAGAACTGGGGCCTGTGGACTCCGCTTCCTCCCCCCGGGGCCCCGGCTCTTGCGCTTGTCGATGAGGTCGTTGCCCTGGACTGGGGCTTCAGGTTCTTCTTGGCTGGGAGCACCAGGGGACCTCCGAATCCCCGCATGGGGTAGGAAGAACCGGGATTGTCCGAGCCGCCGCTAACGGGCTGGGCCCTCGGAAGGCGCCAAGCTCCCAACTGTTGCAGGTCCGCTGCGGCCGCTTACTCGCGAGAGGCATGGTCCCGTCCCTGCCGGCTGCTTTCTTCTTCTTACGGAGGTCCTGCTGGAGCCTCCGTGAAGGCGATAGTTTTTGCCCCTGCCTCGATCTGGTCCCCTCCGCAGCGGAGCGGCCAAATCCCTCCCTGGGGGGTGTGAAAGAGCCGGCTTCGACATCTTGGGGGAACCGCGTGTCGCGGCGGGCAGGATCGTGAGTGAAGCTTCTCGCTCCTGGCGCTTTAGGCGCGAATGTGTCTAACCTAATCACTCCTCTTTTCCCTAAACGTTTCACACACTAAGCGGGGGAGGGAAGTGACACAAAACACCAAGAAACAAGTACACACACAAACTCAACACAAGGCTCCTACGTGCTAGATCCTTAAGGAGCTAAGCACAAACGCATGCACTCCTTGCAGGCAGGAAAGAATACTGAGGCTAGAAGGAGTCGTGACCTCACAGGAAGAAGGCGTTACTTCGTTAATTAGTTCCTGCCTCCTTGCAATTGGTGAAGAAGACACCCTATCAAGATATCCCCCGCCTCCAGTAGAAAGGGGGGGATATAAATCCAACCCTCCTCCTCCTCTTCTTCTAACTAATGTTTTTATATTTTGTATGTATTTTAACCCTGATTTAAACCTTTCAATAATGTGTGTTTGAGAAGGGGGTTCATTTTAATGGTTTTTAAATGTGATTTCATCGTGTATGTTTTACACTGGGGCAGCCTAATCCAGATGAGGGGGTCAAATCCACAATGGTGACCGGCCATGCCAATGTATTTGCCCCCTCTGCTGCGCAAGGGGCAGCCCCACCAGCACAGGGTCCAAATGTATTGGCAGCTGGCCGCCCCTCTGCTGTGTGGCACTGAAACCTGGACATCTGGGGTGCTGTGGAGCTCTATTGGCATCCTGAGCGAAAGGCAGCAGGTGTGTGTGTGTGCGGGGGGTGGGGGTGGGATGTTGGGGTGTTCCCAGGACGAAACTTTAGTCAGCTTCCACCAGCATTTCACCCCAGGAATGCCAGCCCCCAGACTCCAGGACTTATGCCACACTTTTGTGTGGCATGAGCCATTCACGTTACTGAGGTGATGTGGGTGGCAGGAGGGATTTCGAGTTTCCCCACCTGCTGCATTGCCCAAGAGTCCATTTGAGAGCAACAGTGGCATAGTGGTTAAGAGCAGGTGAACTCAAATCTGGAGAACCAGGTTTGATTCCCCACTCTGCCACTTGAGCTGTGGAGGCTTATCTGGGGAACCACACTAGCTTGTGCACTCCAACACATGCTAGCTGGGTGACCTTGGGCTAGTCAGAGTTCTTTAGAGCTCTCTCAGCCCCACCCACCTCACAGGGTGTTTGTTGTGGGGGGAGGGAAGGGAAAGGAGTTTGTCAGCCCCTTTGCGTCTCCTTACCGGAGAGAAAGGGGGGGGGACATAAATCCGAACTACTACTCCTCCTCCTCCTTTGGAGGTGGTGTGGCCGTGCCTTTGCTGTGCTGCCTCCTCTCACTGCAGTGGTTCAGGTGATGCTGCCGGCCATCTTAGTGACCACTGCTAGGGCAGAAAGATGGCAAAGAAATGGAATTACAATTTGCATAATCCTGCCTTTGGTAGTTGAACGGCAGCACTTTCTTCATTTAAAGCACAAGCAGAGCACCACAGCAGTGTGTGTAATGGGGCTTTAATCACTAAGTGACACGGTGCCAGCTGCTCCCTCTTAGCCAGTCCCCACCTCACAGCATAGCTGTGGCTGCTGCAGAGTGGAGAGAGCCACGAAGGCCCCCCTGGGCCACTTGCAGAAAAGGGAGGACACAAATGAATAAACAGTTCGCAGCAGGAAGACGGCAGCCTCCGCCAGCAAGATCCCGCCTTCAGTATATTTTTTAAATTGCACTGGAGCGCACAGTGTGAGCAAATTATAGATGATGAATTCAATTTTATCAGTGACACCAATGTGAGTTGTTATAGCTGCCGCAGACAAGAATGTTCCTTCTGGGAAGGACAGAGGCAGAGCCATGAGGGGGCATGAGGGGGCTCGATCCTCAGATGCCACTCAAATTGGTCACATGGGGGCAGCTGCGTATCTACCACAGGGCGGGGAGGGGCGCCCCGTCCCAGGCACGCACCATTGGAGTCACATGGGGGGGGGGGAAGAAGCCCAAAGCAGCATGGTGGGCCCAGCCAGCTGAACTAAGATAAATGGGGGTGAGGGGCGGGGGCCATGGGGGGCGGACCCAGGTGCCATTTTGCCCCAGACACCATTCCCCCCCCCACGCCACTGCATGGGGGATGATCCGCTGCTTGCCCCCTGCCTCCCTGCAAGCAGCCTCTAGGTTACACCTCACTGCACCTACCCCTCCCACTACCGTGTGCTCTGCCACCCCTGCCCGCCTCTCCCCTGGGGTCAGAGGTACACTGAGTCAGCATCTCAGCAGCCACAGCAGGGTTGGGGAGGGGGGATGGCAGGGCAGCAGGCTGGGGAGGCAGCCAGAGGGCAGCCATCATGCTGGTCAAGGGAGGGTGAGCTCTGTCAGGTGCTGGGACAGGGACTGGGCACTGAGGACTAGCGCTCCCTCTGAACAGCACCAGCCTGCACTGCAGAGGTGAATAACCGTATTGGAAGCTGTCTTGCTGGGGAAGAGGGAGAGACCGAGCCTGGCTGCTGGCTGCTTAAGGGGCGAGTGAGGGTAGTGCCTTATGAATGCATCAGCTGTCCATCTCTCTTGGGCTGGGCAGCTGTTCTGGCTTCAGGCCTCAGATGCCAAAGGCTGTGCTAGGCAGTTATACCCCTGCAGTAGGAGTGGGGGACTGTAACCGCCCTGTCCATAGAAGTAAGGCTTTTCAAAGAAAGTCTTTACAACTTTCAAAAGTTTCTCCTGTTCCCACATGCTTGTTGGCAGTTTGTCTGTGCTCGCAACTCAGAAGTTGGCTGCATCTACGTGAGAGGAGACTGTCCCTTCAAGCACTTCCCTCCTGCCTCCCTTGTCCCCAGACCTCTCCAGCCTCTCCCGGCAAAAGAAGTGCAGAAAACAGCCAGCTTCTCTGGGCGAATGGGACCCCTACTTGTTCCCTTTTCTTAAGGCTTCTGACCTAGAAGACTTCAGAAAGGTTCTCTCTTCTTGCATCAAAATTGGCACAAAGAAGCTTTGTTTTCCTTTCCCACTTTTAAAGAGACAGATAAGACAATCCCCTGTGGCTCCCCACCCACCCTCTCTTTTTAGGCATATTGGTGTCAGATGAGTTTGGAGTTAGTTGCCATAATAATTCAGCTGGCTTCTTTTCTCCAGCTCACCACCCAACCCCGCCCAAGTTCTAGGCAGGAGATCTCCAGGCAACAAAGATCGTTTTCCCTGGAGAAAATGGCAGCACTCACTGTAGGTGGACTCTAGTGGAGGACCCTCTCCCTGAACGCCCCCCCACCCCACCCCACGTTCTATCCCTGCATCTCCAGAGATCTCCCAGCCGAGAGGTGTGTGTGCGGGGGAGTAGAACGTAGATGGGTCATGGTCCCAAATCCTGCTGTCGTCCCAAGTGAAGAAACATCTCTGAGTTTATTGGTGTTTATTAGCAGGAGTTATTAGTGGGATAGAGAGTCTATGATGTTTGCTTTTAGTTACGTGCCAAAATACACTTGCACATCTTTTCTATCCCCAAAATACATATGCAGGCACCTTCTCCTCATCTTCACGTGGGGTATTAAAATATCCATAAAAGCACTTTCAGGAGTTATGTCAAGTACTGGAAACACTATAAGGAGCAAGTATGTTTAATATCCACTGAGTCTGTACTGAGTCGGTAAATTGTTGCTTCTATTCACTTAAATGCGTGACAACATTTTACCTTTACGGATAGATGGAAAATGTCATGCAAAAGAACTTAATTGGCGAGGATGGGAAATCGAGTGTTTATGGAATCACTCTCTTACATGCTCAAAGGCTAAGGTAACAGGGATCCAGGAAGATATGGGTGGGGCATTTCTTTTTGCCATCAAATCACACCTGACTTATGGAAACCCCAGAGATGTTCAGAGGTGCTTTGCCATTGCCTGCCTCAGAGTCACAACCCTGGTGTTCCGTGGAGATCTCCCACCCAAATACTTGCCCAGACTGTTAAGCTTCTGAGATCTCAGGACATCAGGCGAGCCTAGAGCTATCCGGGTCAGGTTTTGTACAGCAAGGCAATCAGATCTTGACAGAGGCGTAGCTGGGGGAAATGGAGCTCGGGGCAAAATCTGAGTTTTGCGCAGGGGGGGCCATGGGCAGCCACCCTCCCCCACCATGACCAAAAGCCACCCTCCCCCACTACAACCAAAGAATGATTTTTTTGCACCAAGTCATCTCAAAGCCACCATCACATTAGAGAACATGTCTCAACTCACAAATCTGAACACAGCATTGGGCCATGGCACACAGATAAAAAAAAAATGACAACATTTTCAAAATACTTTCAAAATGTTTAACAACTGTTATAACACTTAACAGTATTTTAAGTGTCATACGACTTAAAATGCTTTCAAAATGTGTTATTACTGATATGAATAATGTTTTATTACCCTCCACTCGTTCCTTTGCATTTCTCCCAAGCATTGCCAGAAATAATAGTCAATTTGGATTAATATCAAACCTACCCAAATAAACCACAGTACAAATCTGAATTTCCATCTCTTTCTCTGAATGCCTATTTCACACTTGTATCTACAAGAACTCCACACTGCAGATTTGTCCTCTAATTGCTAAGGGTGCAGCCTAAAGTAACCCCTGGATGACCCAAAGGTTCTTCCCAGAGAGTGGAGGGAGGGGCTTGTGTATTATTTTGAATTTATATGGTGAGCATTCATCAGCCTGGGTAGCCAAGGCCAGAAGCTGCTGTGGGCTGCTTGGGCACAAGCTCAGAATCTACTTTCTTGACTTGCTCTTGAAAAATCTGACTTGAGTGCTGAAACTGTGGAGAACTTCCACATTCATGGGGCACTAAACCTCTGAATACCAGTGCCAAGAGGCAACATCACACTTTGTCCTCTATGCCTTTTTGTTGATCCTCAGAGAGTTTACTGTGGGGAGTTTACTCCAAGCATTCCAACACACCACTCTCTACAATCCCAGATGCACAGCTATGTGTTTGTGTCCCCTGCTCCTTCTAGGCTCCTTCTTTGTTTACAATTTAGACATCACAAACATTGAAGATATAGCTATTATTAAAACATGCTACATTGTGCAGAACTAGGGTTGCCTGCCCCAGTCTGGGAAATACCTAGAGACTTTTAAGGTGAAACCCGAGGAAAGGGGGTTCAGAGAGAGGACAGACTTCAGTGGAGTGCAATGCAAAATCTACCATACAAAGTTGCCATTTTCTCCTGGTGAACTGATCTCTGTACCTGGACATCATTTGTAATTCCAGGAGATCTCCAGCCACCACCTGGAGGCTGGAACCCTTAGCTAACTATTCATTCCATTATCTATAGTGAAAAACCACATTATGCACTTAATTTAAGAGACATGGTATTATAAAATTACATGCCAAAAATGTACAAAAAACAAAATAGTCACAGGCAACTAAAACAGCAAGGGGGAAGACTGGAAGGTTTAAAGATAGATCTTTTTCAAGTGGAATCAAGTATGCAACACTTAAATCACATACACGTATATGCATAATTTTTTAAAACTATATGGCTTATGCATAATATTAAAAAAACTACTAATTAAAATTTTACAGGTTCAATTGTTCAGTTTCATGGCTGAATGCATTCTAGCATTTATGAGATTATTTTGTAAACTCTCCAGATTCTGCATCTCCAAAATTCATGCTGCTTGTGTGCTGTTTGTATAATGTAGTTTTATAGTGCTGAACCATTATCTATGAAGGGATTATTTTCATATTCAATGCATTAAAGATCTCATGCAAATGCAATTTTCAGATATAATACTGTGCTTATGCTAGAAGAAAACAGGTAAAAGCCACAAACTAGCTTTTGCTTTTAGTAGCCCCCTAGTGAAGCCCCCTGTAAAACTGAAACCAAAAGAACACCTTTTATTTTCTTTTAAAACGTACCAGTGCAAGTTTCAGAAGGGCATGCATGATCTCTTCTCCACTCTCCTGGCTCGGCTGGCTCTATCCCAGCCTTTTTTCACCCCCCTCCCTCATGAGGCAAAATCAAAACTGAAAGTAAATGAGAGTGAGCAAGAGCAGCCCAGGGCTCAAGACAAGCAGGCAAGGAGGAGGAGGAGGCAAAGAGGACAACGAGGCAGGCAAGGAGACGGGGAGGATGACGGGAGATCAGGCAGAGGAGGGGGGCGCTGGGATGGTTTTGCGCCCACCACATGACTCCCATGGGGTGCGCCCGGGTCAATTGTCCCCAGATGTCCCCATGGGAGCTTCGCCACTGGATCTTGAGTATAAGACTAAGAATTCCTTCCTACCACTACCAGAAGAAGGAGGAGGAGGAGTTTGGATTTATACCTCCCCTTTCTCTCCTGTAGGGGCTTACAATCTCCTTTCCCTTCCCCCTCCCCCCAACAACAAACACCCCGTGAGGTGGGTGGGGCAGAGAGAGTTCTGAAGTGCTGTGACTGGCCCAAGGTCACCCAGCTGGTGTGTGTTGAAGTGCACAAGCTAATCTAGTTCCCCAGATGAGCCTCCACAGCTCAAGTGGCATAGCAGGGAATTAAACCCGGTTCTCCAAATTAGAGTGCACCTGCTCTTAACCACTACGCCACTGGTGCTCCTGGTTTTACCAAGGCCCTGTAATCAGTTTTAGAATGTTTTAAATTAAATATGAATTCAAGAGGTTCTTCTGTCCCCCATCATGATGAATCTAATGTCCCAGGAAGGCCTTCCTTGCAAGCCCCATGTACAAGCTGCATGGATCATTCACGTCAGTGTGTGCAGGAGAACTTCCTGATGGGGTATACTCAAAGACTAACCGTTTGCAAGAAAAGATAATTTACTAGTTAATATGGCATCAGTTGCACTGCAGGAGAGACATGACAGATATTCCTTCTGACAATTTCCATGTCTTTCCATGTGTTGTTTAAAAATGTAAATTTATTTCATATATTTATTTTTATCCCACCGTTTGCTGACTATAATTAGGTTCAGGGCAGCCAATATCAAGTTTATACAATCAGTTTGAAATACGTAGTATAATTAAGTCCTTATTAACTCTAAAATAATAACAATTTAATACAGAGATGGGAATATCAATCACAGAGGGGAAGGAGAAAAGGGAAGGCAAGGCAAAACCAAAAATAACTAAGCAACTGGGGAAAAAGGCCCCTTTTAATTTTTTGCCAAGCAAATCATCTTAAGAAATGTTAGAGAACTCTGTTAGCCAATGAATGCTGGGGGGAGGGGGGCATTTTGAGAGGTTGCCCCAAGTGCCACTTTCTGTAAATACATGGGGAAGTAGCTTTCCAGCGAGCAACACACAGATAACATGAAGATGGAAAATCTACAGCATTTTAAAATTGTCCACAGGAAAATGAAAGCGTGCTTCAGCCGGAGGCTCTAGTTTGCAAGCTAGAAAGCCAGCAAGAGTTCAGTGCTCACCTTCCCGTCAGATGCAGTGTTTATTCGGTAGTGGTAAACTCTTCCTTCATATCGCAGTGAGATCGATCTCTGCCCTGGACTGCTCTCACTCTCCCGCACCAGAAAGCTGCCGTTGATCCCACTGCTGAGGAGGTACTCGGCTGCGTTTCGTGAAACTGGCCCATGGTACCAAGAGTGCTTCTCCAAGCTGTTCACAGGGGTGATGTAGTTGCTGGGGACCCAGCCTTGACCATTCTTGGTTTGGGCTTCACACCATTCTCCATTATGATTGTAGCCCAGGACACGAAGTTTTTCACCTGATCGTTAAAGAAAAGATCATACATCAGTAGTCCTTCATATTCCTAAAACAATGTACAAGGAATCAGAATGAAAACAATGTTATTTTCATGTATCAAAACTAGAAAAATAAACATTTCTGGAAATTCTGAGGCCCTGGGGGGACATGGTTTTCTCGGTTTTTCTTGTGGGGAAGGGAACAAATTTTGGGAATACAGTAAAAGCAGCCTGACCCTGCTATCCAGAGGGCTCCACAGTGACCAAAGCCATGGGAACGCTTTCATGACAGCCCACATACCTGGTGGGATCCTTCCCCCTAGCCACCGTGGCCAGCAGGCAGTCTAGTACCCCACTGGAGGAGCTGGGTCCCACCAGTGCAAGGAGGCACCCAAGCTGGTCACCCAGTAGCTCTGGTGGTTAGAAGCTTAGCAACAGCAGCGGGCATCGAGTGGCTAGCTGCTGGCAAGGCAGGGGGACTGGACATGCCCACAGGTGCCGCCGGGTACAGTGGCTGAGCAAAGAGCATCATGCTGAGTTTCTGCCGATTGTTTTGAGTTCAGAAATTTTCACTGCTGAAGCATTTTTGTTCTGCTTCAAACCTGCTCTCTGGATTTAAGTAATCCATTTTTTACTGTGTTATTATTTTTATGGTTTTAGTGTATCTCAGTGTTTACCAATTTTATTGTGAGCTGCTTGGGGCCAAGTTGGGGGGGGGGGAGAGATGATCCAAATGTGCACAGATACACACACAAAGGGAAAATGTGCATGCATTTCAATGACGTGGACAACAGTAAGATGCTTTAATGCCCCCCTTTTCTACCCATGCTCTTAAATAGAGGGAAGCATTTGACACAGCTGCCTGCTGTGTGGGCATTTGTAATTGCCTTCTGATAAGAGCCTTGGAGAGCATACGAAGAGTTACTTCACTGTAAGCAAAACAAAGCCCTGACTTGAATGGTCCAGGTTAGCCTGATCTCATCAGTCCAGGTTTAGCAGGGTTAGCCCTGGTTGGTATTTGGATGGGAGACCACTAAAAAAGCCTCTTTTGCCCTGAAAACCCTGGGGGGCTGCCAGAGGTCAGCTGCGACTGGACGGCACTTTTCACCACCCACCAGAATGAAGCTGAATAAACCAATATGCTTGGACTAAAGTAGCTCTGCATAGGATTGTGCCGTCAGCACACACGGGCCGGCCAGTTTCCCAGCAGTATTAAGGTGGCCGAGCAAAAAGACCATCCCGACTGAAAGAAGGCACTAGGTTTTGCGAGCAGCTGGGCCAAGGCTTGCTTTGTACCATCAGAACCACAAGACGAACAAGCCGACAGAGCTTTGTTTGTACAGATGAAATGAAAGGACTGGAGCAAATCCAAGGAAGTTCTGTTTTCCATAGCAGTCTTTCAAAAACTGGGTTTTGAACTCAGCGTCACTCAGAAGGTTGCTGGCTTCACACTTGCTTGATCAAAAAATGTGCCATGTTTTTGAGAGCAAATAAAAGGTTTGCTGTCAAGGAGAAACTATTGTACTGAATGAAGTTAATTTCATTTTAATTGGATGTATGCAGATACCATCTGAATTTGCCTACTTTTGCTATTCATTCCAATGCTAACTTGCATGATTTGCCCCATCCCACTCTTTTCAATTTGCAGCAGCTTCCATCGTAAAGAATCAGTGATGATAAAAATTGTATTCAACCGTGCGCAGCATTTTAAAACCATAGACTGAATTCTGAGATGCACTTATGTGATCAAGCTTTAAATCTTATGATAAGTTTAATCTTTCAAAAAGACCCTCCTCCTCCTCCTCCTCCTCAACTTCAAGCCTTGTCCAGCTTTCCTTGCCAGTGAAAGACACGGCTTTCTCTTCAGGGCTTCTTCCCTTAACTTTTCTTCCTCCTCTGGACTTGTAGTCTGACTGAGCAGCTTTGATTTGGCTGGGGCCGCGTAGGGATATTATTCATTTGTGCCAGGTGGCCTTTCCAATTCGCCCAGACAGCTCCATCCCAGATCTTTAAAAAATGGCCCTTTATTTTGGTTTTTAATTCCCTGCTCTTCTCTACATTTCAGGAATCTCAAAGCGGCTTGCAAACTCCTTCCCTTCTTCTCCCCACAACAGACACCATGTGAGGCTGGTGCGGCTGAGAGAGGTCTGAGAGAACTGACCCAACATCATCTGGCAGACTTCACGTGGAGGAGCGGGGGGATCAAACCTGGTTCTCCAGGTGGGAGTTTATTGCTCTTAACCACTACATCAAGTTTGCTCTCATTTTCAAAAAGGCTCTCAGGATGTACTTTGTACTCGGAGGACAGAACGCATATTGTTGCTGCTAGGGGTGAGTTTAAGGCTTTATCAGATAATCTTACTGGAACTATTTCATGTGAATGGCTTTTCAGGTTCAAAAGGGGGAGGCAGTTCAAAAAACCAACAATACGCATCTCCTCAGGCTTCTGCTGAGAAACGTTTCCACCCCGGGCCTCCACGTTCTCACCTTTAGTGATGCTGAGAGTGTTGTCTCCGCTGGCGACAAAATCGTAGAGGGCAACGAAAAGGTTGGGGTCATTTTCACCAGGACTGGAAAGAAGGTTTTCCTTGGAGTTCCAGCGGGCAGCTTCACTAAGACTCTGGGGCTCAAACTCGGACACTACTGGCCTCTGAAGGGCTTCTGGAAAAGAAAATTCAGGTGGGGGGGCGGGGAGAGAGAAGAAAAAAGTTATTCTCAATTACCACCATTAAGTATTTTCTTTTGCTTCCTCCCATCTTCAATCTACTATGTTGGAGTTATTTTCTTCGTTTTTAAAATAAAATCTTTTCTTAAAAACAGTTTTTAAAAACACCATTTTAAGTTTTGTCTGCCACTGAACAAATGTTTAGAACCCCATCCTGCTCCCCCTGGACACCACAGCGCTGCGCCATCATCCCAAGGACCGAGCCCTTTCTCTGCACAGTGGTTGAAGAGAACATCAGAGGCCACCCAAAGGAGCCAACCAAGTGTGCTGCTGCCACGCAGGCTCGAGGTGCAGCTGGGAATGGCTTCTTCTGCTGCCTTCCACCCCGGTGGTTCTCCATGGAGCGCAGTGGATGCTGGTTACCATCTGTGTTTTCCCGTGCTCTACCAGCCACTCCAAATCCTCCCCCAATCCACCTTGACGCTTCTCTCCTCTTGTACAGAACCCACTACAGGTTCCATTGTTAACATCATCCTCTTTACAGGAGTGCAGCCGTCATTTTAAATTTCAACCCCACCTTTCCCGGCAAGCTGGGCTCAGGCCAGCGAACAACAATAACAACACACAATATAATGACATATACCATAAAATGTGAATCTGATAATAAGCATAGCAGGAGGGGTAATACTTTTACTACTGCATGTTTGTATGGTGCATTCAAATGCTTTGAATACATAAGATGCTTTCAGATGTCAAGAAAAATGAAAGATGGCGTTTAAAGTTGGCTTTTTATTTATTTATTTATTTATTTATTTATTTTTTCAATTTATATACCGCCCGATCCCTGAAGGGCTCCGGGCGGCGGAATATTTTGCCAGTATTGGCCCCAGACCCCTGCTGTTTGCACTGCCTGGGCCCCCCTGAGTGCTCCTACCTCTCTCTGCATGTGGAGTTTTATTGAAAACTTGCATGATTTAGTCCCAATCCATCATGACTCAAATGCAGGAGGTTAGGCAGCCCAGGGTTTGTTTACTCCTCTCAAATGGGGACTCAGAACCCTGGGGAAGTGGAGATTTAAAATCTTGGTTCATAGTGAGTAAACAAATTGCACTTCACTCAGACTCCTGCATTGAGATGTTACCGTTTGAGCAGACTGGGGGGCTTTGAATGGAGCGCTTGAGAGCGGAACAGCAAGGGGCATGTGAAAGTACAAAGGACACAGGCACAATCACAGTTTAATCAGAGTTTCTCACAATGTCTGAGTGCAGCCAAAAGCTTGTGACAATCCTTACAATAATTCTGTAAGGTAGGTCAGTTTTATCACCCTCCCATATGACAGGTGAGGGGACTGAGGCTGAGAGCCTGGCAGAGGCAAAATTTGAACCTGGAACTTCCTGATCCATTGCTCAGTCTTTTGGGGTATTCTTGTGGATCTTTGAGTTAATGGTAATGGTAAATGTGGCTCTCCGTGAGCCACAGAGTCAGTCCCACTACCCTAGATCCTCAGGACAGGTCAGAGATACACACAGGCACTATGTCTACACACAGGCACATAATCCTTTATGCAGAGGTGTGCAGCCTATAGGAACATGGGTCACCCATGTCCCCAAGCACATGCCTTTTGGCATGCACCCAAGCTGCACACCACTGAGCCCTGTCATCCCTACCTCCCGACAGGCTGGCTCAGGAGTCGGCCTACAAAGAGGCAGGGGGGCTGGACTCAATGATGGGCAACTGCAGCGCCCACCTGGGCCACCTGCCGCCATCAAGCCCCGCCCCCGGCCTCTGTGCAGACTGGCTTTTGGTCTCCCCAGGCCCTGCTGGCCTGCACAGAAGCTGGGGATGGGGGCTCAGCCTGCACGGAGGCCAGGGGTAGGGCTCTGTGGCAGGTGGCCCCACCCCCGGAATGATGCCCCAGCCTCCGTGCAGGCTGCAGGGAAGGGGCTTGGCATCCCCAAGCCACGCCCACGAGCGAAGGGGGGGGGCGCTGGCTATTTGACCAAGTCATAAGAAGTAGTATGGGGGGAAAGAGCCACAGTAGCACAGTGCGACGGAGACTGCGAACTCCCAGGCTTTGGGGGGCTCGGCTGTCCTGATGGTTGCCGGCACAGGAAGAAGACAAGAACGGGCAGCTGTCACAATCGACCTGCAGGGCAGGATGTGACATGTCCTTGTTCCAGACCAGGGGTAGGGAACCTGCGGCTCTCCAGATGTTCAGGAACTACAATTCCCATCAGCCTCTGTCAGCATGGCCAATTGGCCATGCTGGTAGGGGCTGATGGGAATTGTAGTTCCTGAGCATCTGGAGAGCTGCAGGTTCCCTACCCCTGTTCCAGACTCATGTGCCACAGGGCACTGGTGTAGCCACCAGAGGCCTGTGTGCCCCTCTCCCCAATCTTCCAAACATCTAGAACCAATAGCTTGGCTGAACTGGCCCTGCTTTTACAAATGTGCCACAAAAAAAGTTTTTTAAAAACCAGCAGACCTTTCAGCTTTATATGTCATTGTTGGACATGCTTCTACCCGGCAATATGGGGTTAAAAGCCTCCAGTAAAAAGCTAACACATGTAAGATGTTTTAGTTTAAAAGGAAAAAAGGACAACAACTTGGGGGCACGTGACAGGGGTTGATAGCAGGCACTTCCATCGAGATGCAACCCACCTGGACATGCAAGTCTGCCTGTACACTAATTTGTTTAAGTGGATCACTCCCCCCCCCCTCCCACATGCTGCCAAATTTATTTTTATTTATTTATTTATTTATTGGATTTTTATACCGCCCCATCCCCAAAGGGCTCAAATCAACCTGGGATGCTGAAAACTTCACAGACAGATGAGACCTGCTAACATCCATATGGTAAACGTATGGATGGGGTGCTTTAGGAGGGGAGAGAGGGATGGGTTGAGTCGAGATGCTCAGTGAGGGGTGTGTGTGTGTACCCAGCTGGAAAGAAGGCTGTCCAGGCCACCAAAGGCAGGAAGGAGGAGGACTGGGCATTTCTCCTGTCTGCTGCTCCTCTGCTTTAACTTTTCCTCCTCTCTCCTCCCCTGACAGCTGTGTGACACACCCACATGCCAACTGCCCAGTTAAGGCACAAGCTTGTGGAAGGGGAAGGAACTTGTGCTGGACACAGAAAAGGACGGGGAGTGAGGGGTTTGAGGAGAGCTGTATTCTTCTACCAACTGTGTATCCCTGTGCAACCACAGAATGCTTCAAATGACAATTTGGGTTACTTCAGTGGCCCACAGAAGTCATCCAAGACAAAGTGTTTTTATATACCAAGGCAAAAGATCTTCAAAAATATGCCTGAAGGCCATAAAACAATTCAGATTTTTAGTGCATTATGGAAATTCAGGAGGCCCCTCCCCTTTTTGCCCATCGCTGATGCATTTTGTCAGCCTTACTGTGCTTTAATGGCAACAATTATGGAAGAAACAGAAAAACCACTTGGAGAGAATAAAGCTGATTAATTGTTCTGCCATGAAGGCAGCTTTTGATCTTGTGGAGCCCATTACAGCTCTCTTATCAAGTAAGAGGCGCCAAACAGACTGGAGTTCGTTCTCCCTCCCCCTCAAAAAGCCAGTGACATCATCAGCTGGGTAAACACCTGGAATAAACAGACAGCAAACAGCTGGATGCAAAGGAGGTACAAGCAAGGAAGCCCACTGTGATGATGAAAAACTGCTTCCCTCCCCAGAAAACATGGAATGTACTGTAAACTGTACACACAAGACATTGTGTCACCTCAGTCAGAAAGGGAAAAGCTTCCTAGCAGGGGTGGATTCGACAGCAAGATCGGATGTCCAAAAAGCTCTCTCCTCCAGTGGCTCTGGGGCAGAGGAGTACCAGATCCTGACCCAAGTCCCTGCCACCAGCACCCCGCTCTCCCACTTCGTCCGTACTGATGTAAAAACTGAAGGACAAAGTTGCTTGCTTGGTTTTCAGGCCACAAGATGAGGCTGGCCTGCCACAATTTCAAGGAAGCAGCAAAGCCACAGCGTGCAAACCCAGGAAGCCGGCTTCACTGCAGCAACGCCTTTGTGGGTATCACCTAGCTGGGCACGCCCCTTGCTTTGGAGGCCAGCTTGCTCTCCTTCTGAACATTTGGTATGAGATGCTTCAGCAACAGGCAGGAGATTCTGTGACTCCTCTGGAGGGTCTTACTACAATCCCAATATCAGACATCAGGGTCTGTCTTCAAGGATAAATATCACAGCTTTGCATAGTGACAAAGGTTTTAATTAAAGGAGCAGCAGTGGCATAGTGGTTAAGAGCGGGTACGTTCTAACCTGGAGGAACCGGGTTTGATTCCCCGCTCTGCCGCCTGAGCTGTGGAGGCTTATCTGGGGAATTCAGATTAGCCTGTACACTCCCACACACGCCAGCTGGGTGACCTTGGGCTAGTCACAGCTTCTCGGAGCTCTCTCAACCCCGCCCACCTCACAGGGTGTTTGTTGGGGGGGGGAGGAAGGGAAAGGAGTTTGTAAGCCCATTTGAGTCTTCTTACAGGAGAGAAAGGGGGGATATAAATCCAAACTACTACTACTCCTCCTTCATTCACCAGCTAGAGTGGTGGTCACTCCCTTGATGGGGGACTTCAAGCAGATGCTGGACAGCCATCTGCCAAGGATGGTTTAGCTGCAGATTCCCTGCATGAGCAAGGGTTTGGGAGTAGGCAGTCTATCAGCCCCTATCTACACAGCAAGTGGAGGAAATAAACTCTCCATCAAAAATGTGATCCTCCATTAAGGATTCAAAACAAAGAAATTCGATTATTTTTAACCCCCTCCCTCCCCGATACAATGTGATCGTCATCAGGTTTCCTCCTGCAGCTTGCTCCACAGGAAAGTAGTCCAAGATTAGGACAGCCCCCAGCCCCCATGCAAATTCACGCAGGGTCTCCTAAACAGGGCTTTCCCTTCTATGTGGATTGTGGGATGTGGTCGGGTCAGGCAGAAGTCAGAGAGACTGAGGCCTGCAACTGATTTCCTTGAGTGTCAAATCACAGGGATGGGGGGAAACTCCAAGCAGCCGCCTGCCTATTGCTTCAGAGATTGTCTTTGCATTGGCTCCACCACTCCCTCCTAAGCTTGGAAAACAGCCTCTCCAGATGTCAGGAGGCCTGTTTTTACGGGGATTTTGCTATTGCTGCTTTCTGTATGCTGGGGGTGGAGGAATGGGTTAATTGCATTTCTAACTGACTTTCAACTGCCTTCTGTATGATGTTATACTGTACCAGGTGCTGCTCAAGGTCAGTGCCTGGCCATCTCTACTGTTATCTCTTTCACAGTTCCTTTTGGGCGTGCTTTCCCAGGATGGGGGGTGCAGTCTGCTTTAACTGCTGGGTTTTGCGCGGGCAAATTTCAGTTCTGGCATGACCAGAGAAGATCCTCAAAACTCAATAAACTGCTGTTCTTATACATGAGTTTGTTTCAGTTTTTGGGATTCTGACACCAGATCATAAACATCCCTCTTAACCCCCCATTGTTTGACACTGCTGTTTTCCGAAGAGTGTGTGTTCCAAGTAGGAGAGCCAATTTTTTTGGATCAGCACATTGCAATCTCATTTGGAAGAGGGAAGAAAAAGCACATTCTTTTGGAGATGGACTACATCTTGCTGCATCACGGATACTACAAGCCCTGGACAAGAGCCAACAATGGCGGGTTAAAGGCAACGCACAAACACAACGATCCCTTTCAGCCAGCTTGATCTGACTTTGCCTCGCTTGCATAAAGCTGAGTGCTTACTCTACAAATTATTGTTACCGTCTTCTATCTTCCTCCATTCATCTTTTCCTTTCTTCTCTAGATACCCTTTCCCAAACTGCAACATAAGCTACCTGCAGACCCATAAGACATGGCATTCCCCTCAACATATCTGCCATACTCAGATGACAGAACTTCCACTGCTGATGGAACGTTAAATGGCAAGAGGGTGAGAGAAGAACTATGAATGATCCAGAATGATCCAGACTCAGTTTCACCAGTTTTTTAAATCAACAAAAGGTTAATTTTTCATAGAAGACATTTTCTTTGCTGTGTCACTGATCTCTTTGAGATCTTCCTACTAAGTCCACGGTGTCTTACAGAGATAAGATAGCTAACAGACCTTGCAAGTCCCAGGTACAAGTCTTGCCTTAACTATGAATATGGACAGGTGGTCTTGGGTGCATTGCTCTCCTTAGCATTCAACCATCACCCACTCCCCTTAGACCCTCCTGCAATACCGACTGGGCTTTTTCAGGGGTGGCCTTTCACCTCTGGGAGGTCCTCCATTGGAGTCTTGCTTGGAGTCTGCAGGCAGGGGCCCAAAACATTTCATTGTATCCATGTTTTTAACAGAGAAGTGTTTTTAAAGCTGTTTTTGTTAGAGTATTTGGCAATATGTGTTAAGTGTTTGTAGGATCTTGTAGGAGCAATGTCAGTTGCACCATTGGGTTTAATTGTAAGTTAATGCTGGGCAGCTGGTTAATAAGGGTGACCTTTACCAACTGCTTATCAGTGGTGTAGCTTCTATACTCTCTCTCTTCTATTCATATGCACGTTTGTGTGTGTGTTTCTTTCTCTGTGATGCTGTTGCTGCACAGATTGTCTGCTATCTCCTATTTGCAGTGTTGCTGTGTTGTTATGATATGCTACCTGCTATGACATGCTTTGTATGCATGTAAGTCTGGTTTTGCTTGCCAGTGCTTGAGAACTTGTGTTTTGACTTCTTCTTTTGTAGTATGTTTTTATGTAGCCTGCGTTATTTTTAAACTCTGTAAAGAAGTAACTTTCTTAAGCAACTCTGCTGTGTGTCATTTTTGCTCTGCAAGAAGCTGAGTGGCTTCAGCTTCAGTCCTATCAGTTTTAACATCCTGCTTCTAGCTTGAGGACGGCTTTATTGATACCATTTTGGGCTGCTGAATGTTTTCCACTGTTTTGATAGCTTGTTTCATTGTTGATAATTATGAGGTTCTGTTATGAGTTTATTGTAATATTTCTACTTTGTGAGCTGCCTCAAGAAGCCTCTGGAGAAGCAGCATCTACTTTTCCCAAATAAATAATATCTGCCACATGGGAGGATCACCACCGCCGGCTACTGAGTAGACTGTTGAGGTCCACTGATAAAGTACTATATGATCGAGGCTAACTTTGGAGGCACAGAATAGTGTTCTTTTGTACCTGTGTCACACCCCAGACTGTTCAATAACAAGACTCGGTTTCAGTTGATTCCTTCATTATGTAACAGCATCAAGAAATGAGCATTTAGACTTCTATTGCCAGAACAAAGCATAGCCAATATTGCAAGCACTATTATACCCCATGTCACTCCTACATCCTGTCACCCCACCCCGCTGACCTGTTCCCAAGGGGGGATGGCACCCTCCAGTCCCATGGTTCGCTGGAAGGAGAAGCCGCCTTCCCCCACTACTAAGAAAGCTGCAATAGCAGGTGACTCACAAGTGGATAATGGGCCTGAGGAAAGGAAAGTGGGGAGGGGTCTGAACAGAAGCAGGGGCCCAAGTGAAACATGGCAGGATCAAACAGGGGCTGATCATGGCAACTTGCCACTTATTGGAGCTCACCAAAATGCTGACAAGAGGAAGAGGAAGCAGAAGAAGAAGAGGGGGAGGAGTTTGGATTTATATTCCCCCTTTTCTCTCCTGTAGGAGACTCCAAGGGGCTTACAATCTCCTTCCCCCCCCCCCAACAAACACCCTGTAAGGTGGGTGGGGCTGAGAGAGCTCCCAAGAACTGTGACTAGCCCAAGGTCACCCAGCTGGCATGCGTTGGAGTGCACAAGCGGTTCACCAGATAAACCTCCACAGCTCAAGTGGCAGAGCGGGGAATCAAACCCAGTTCTCCAGATTAGAGTGCATCTGCTCTTAACCACTACACCAGTGATGGCGAATCTTTTAGAGACCGAGTGCCAGGGGCGGGGTGAGGGGAAACTGCACCTGGGGCACGTGTGCGACCTGTGCCCCTTTCATGCTCCCACCCTGCCCTGGAATGCCCCCGGAATGCTCCGAAACACCCACACCTGCCCCCAAAACACCCTCTCGACGCCCCTGTAGGGGCATGGCCCAGTACGTCATGCACCTCTCGCCCCCTTGGTGCTATGCCACTGCCAAGTGCCAAACTGGGGTGACAGCTCGCGTGCCATAGGTTCGCCACCACTGCACTACACCATGCTGGGGTGTGGAGGTGGTATCTGAAGGGGGGGGGGGGCTTTCAGTTGTTTATAGATAACATGAAGACTCCTGCATAAAAATACCTTCCACTCTGCATTCAAGTGTGAGCTCACCCACCATAACTGAATGGCAAAGTTGGCAAACAGTAAGGACAGCCCTGCCAGGTTGTCAGACAACTTTCTCTACCACCCTTATCTAGGCCTGTGGCCGTCACTGTCACCTCCCTACAACGCAGGCTGCTAAAAGTGTGGAAATACTTCCTCATCTAGTCCTTCTGTTTCTTTTGCCACCCCTGAAGAGGTTGCTTGCACAAGCAAGGCCACACCAACGCACACAGACACATCATCACCACTTTGACTGAGGAACCACAAAATGTGCAGCCTCCCATTTGGATAATGTTAACCGGGCAGAGCATCCGTTCTACCCAATCAGCAAAAGGAATTGAAAGAGGACATCTGCGCTCTCTCTCTCTCTCTCTCTCTCTCTCTCTCTCTCTCTCTGTGTGTGTGTGTGTGCGCGCGCGCTCAGTGAGGCTGACTGCTAGTAGATTCAGGATTGGGGAAAGAAAGCTTTTTTCCAGACCAGGCACAAGGCTCTGTATCCAGCCCCAGGATACAGTGACTGTCACGACCTTAGATTACTTTAGAAGAAGAACAGAGGGGAGGTCCAAAAACATGGCATGCTCAGAGGCCTCAGGAGAGTGATCCGTTGTTGAGGACATCTGATTGGCCACAGTGAGAAACAGAATCCTGGTTTTCGGTGGGGCCGGCAGGTATTCCACTAATGGGAACATGGGGTATCCCATGTCCCCGGGCGCCCGCAGTTTCATCACATGGGAGGATTCCAGGCACTCCCACCCCCCACCCCCACCCCCGCGTGATGAAAAGGCGTGGGCCCGAGATGCTTGCTGCTGAGCCCCGCCCAATGGCCTGCAGGGAGGCCAGGGGGCAGGGAGGAGGCCTGCTGCTGCAACACCAGTTTGATCCCTGCCCCCGAGCCCCGGCCGAGCCCCGCTTCCCTGCTAGCTCTCTGGATCCCGTAAGCGGGGTGGGGTGGTGGTGGAGGGAACAAGATGGGGGGGCACGGGGAGGTGGTCATGCCCCCAGGCACAGTTAAGCCCCAGTATGGCACTGCTAACAAACAACCAAAGAAGCAAGGCAGTGGGGGGAGCCTTGGAGGGAAAAATCCCAGAAAAAGAGGTCTTTGCCCCGAACTTACTGACTAGTTCCAGTAAGTCTGAAGTGTGGAACAACCGGTGGTCAAGATGTTTAAAAGGTCCAATGTTTAAAATCCTCAGGAAAGGGTGGGAGGATGGGACAATGATGACCCAAGTTGTCTAAGGCCCACTGATGAGATTGTGACGAAAACAATATTTGAGAGGTGGGCTGCTCAGTCATTCCATAGCCAAACTTCCGTCCTCCAACACTTGCTCATGCACAAATGGCCAGTGGCTGGAATAAAAGGCCCCTTCTTCCAGCTGCTGCTTCCATTATGGGGAAATTGCATCCCTCCCCTCCCATCGCACACAACAATTTAACAAGGCTTTTAAGAAACTTTTTTTCTCTGCACACTGAGTGCTCTCCACCCACCCAGACTTCTCTTTAACAAATAATCCATTGGTTTACCTGATCACACATCTCAGAATGCCAGACAGGCAAATCAAGAGCCACCTGATGACCCTCTGTTTGACCACCTTTGCTTATTCAGGGAGAAAGATATTCCTCTCAAAGTGCTCGCACCAAGCGGTTCTGATGACATTGGCAGGTGAGGAGACTGACTGGGGTGTTGTGGGGTTTCTGGGCTGTATGGCTGTGTTCCAGTAGCATCTGAAGATCCTCTGAAGCTGCCAGCCATAGATGCAGGTAAAATATCAGGAGAAAATGCTGCTGGGCCATACAACCCGGAAACCCCACAACACCCCAGTGATTCCAGCCGTGACAATACAAGGAGACTCTTCACCCCACAGTTGGCCTGTCTGACTTGATCAGCTATTGCCTTCTGGGGACCTCCACAAAAATCTTCCTGAGCTTAAGGGTGGGAGATGGGAGACTGGACCAAAACCCCCCAAGATTCCATCTGCATGTCCCAGGGGTTCAAACCTAAATTCTGCATGGACACTTTACTTCAGCATTCTTTATTCTGCAATGTTTATTTCACTTTATTTAATTTGAGATTATTTATTCCCCATGCCTTTCTGTCCAAAAACCTCTTCAAGGAGGCTTACAAGGAAGTTAGAACAATCAAAACCCCAAATTAAACACACAGCAAAAAGTTCCAGCAATGCCATAGTTATAGAACAGTGGCATAAAAACTATTTTAGTCCTACTAACCTTTGAAATGTGGAGTTGGAAGAGAGTTTGACGGATCCTGTAGACTGCCAAAAAGACAAATCAGTGTGTTCTACATCAAACGAAGCCTGAACTCTTTCTAGAAGCTAAAATGAATGAACGGTGGCTATTGTACTTTGGTCAGATTATGAAAAGACAAGGCCACTGGAAAAGATAATAATGCTAGGAAAAATGGAAGGCAGCAGAAACCCAACATGAAACACGCTGGCTTTATAAAGGAAAGAACCCCCCACAATGTGCAAAGCCTGAGCCATCTGAAGGCACTTAAGAAGAGAAGAAGAGTTTGGATTTATATCCTCCCCTTTCTTTCCTATAAGGAGACTCAAAAGGGCTTACAACCTCCTTCCGCCCCCCCCCCCCCAACAAACACCCTGTGAGGTAGGTGGGGTTGAGAGAGTTCTAAACTACTACACCACGTTGGCTCTCTTAACATACACAACTGTGGGAAGGGGCACTGGCTAAAGCTTAATAGTCCCGGCAATCTTGTTCAGCAACCCTTATGGCATTTGAGGAGGAGGAGGAGGAGGAGGAGGAGTTTGGATTTATATCCCCCCCTTTCTCTCCTGTAAGGAGACTCAAAGGGGCTTACAAACTCCTTGCCCTTCCCCCCTCACAACAAACACCCTATGAGGTAGGTGGGGCTCAGAGAGCTCGGAAGAACTGTGACTACCCCAAGGTATGACCTGGAAGTAGGGGTGGGTAGCGTGGTGGCCAAGTTTGCGGATGATACCAAATTATGTAGGGTGGTGACAACCGCAAAGGATTGCGAAGAGCTCCAAGCGAACCTTGATAAATTAGGTGAGTGGGCTAAGAAATGGCAAATGCAGTTCAATGTAGCAAAATGTAAAGTGATGCACATAGGGGCAAAAAATCCAAACTTCACATAAGTGCTACAGGGGTCAGTGCTATCAGTCACAGACCAGGAAAGGGATTTGGGTGACTTAGTTGATAGATCCATGGGAATGTCAACTCAATGCATGGCAGCTGTGAAAAAGGCAAACTCTATGCTGGGAATCATTAGGAAAGGAATTGAGAATAAAACTGCAAAGATTGTCATGCCCTTATATAAAGAAGTGTTGCGACCGCACTTGGAGTCCTGTGTCCAGTTCTGGTCGCCACATCTCAAAAAGGATATTGAAGAGATAGAAAAAGTGCAGAGAAGGGCAACGAGAATGATTGAGGGACTGGAGCACCTTCCTTATGAGGAGAGGCTGCAGCGTTTGGGACTCTTTAGTTTGAAGAGGAGACGTCTGAGGGGGGATATGATTGAAGTCTATAAAATTATGCATGGGGTAGAAAATGTTGGCAGAGAGAAAGTTTTTCTCTCTTTCTCACAATACTAGAACCAGGGGGCATCCATTGAAAATGCTGGGGGGAAGAATTAGGACAAATAAAAGGAAACACTTCTTCACGCAACGTGTGATTGGTGTTTGGAATATGCTGCCACAGGAGGTGGTGATGGCCACTAACCTGGATAGCTTTAAAAGGGGCTTGGACAGATTGATGGAGGAGAAGTCGATCTATGGCTACCAGTCTTGATCCTCCTTGATCTCAGATTGCAAATGCCTTAGCAGACCAGGTGCTCAGGAGCAGCAGCAGCAGAAGGCCATTGCTTTCATGTTTATAGGCATGTTTTTGGAATTTTAGGTATGTTTTAAAGGATTTTTTTATGTGGCTTTATTGTGTTGTAATGTTGAATGCATTTTTAGATAACTCATCCTGGAATCTATTTGAAAGGTGGGATAGAAATCAACCAACTAAGTAAATATATTTACCCAGCCATCAGAACCAGAAACATGCTTTTTAAAACAATGAATTCAAGATGACAAATTCAGTTCCCATTTTGGCACGCCTGTAGAATTCATGTTTGTCACCCAGCTTCTGCATGAAGAATGTCGAATCCAGAACAAGAACTATAACTCCACTAACAACTTTCCAAGCCCCAAGAACATGTTCATCCATTATTATAAGCTGTGGGTTGGATCCTTTGACTCTCTTTTGCCAAGTCTCTCCATTGGAAAAAGTCTTTTTCATGGGAGAGAAATAAAGTTGTGAGATCTAAACATCCTCAGGAAACTCTGTTTCCTACTTATTTCAGCAGAACTCAGGATTGTTTAGGGATGGTGAGCAAAAGCCAAACCTTTTTCCCAAGAAATGAGAGGCTAGACATAATGGGAAGGGAACCAGACAGTACAAAGTCAGAATCCAAGCCCAGGAGAAGTCTGCTTTGGCAAGCTGGGCAGGAAAAGCATCATGGAAGATACACGCTTGATGGCTTTTGTTCAACGGAAGCTATTTTGCTTTGTAAAGCAAAACAAGGCACCCATTTTGGCTGTGATAGTTACTTACAAAGGCACATCATTGGCAGCATTATCTTCTATCCACTAAAGTTCACGTTTGTTTTTAAAATCAAGATTCTAGCCCTCATGATCACTGAGAAGATATGCAAGCAATGCCAGCCCACAACAGAGGGTTGGTATCTTTTCCAAACTGAGAGTTCTCTTTGACCATTTAAGAGTACATCCAACAGTGCTGGGTGAATGTGGCATTCAAGGCTTTGCAAATGCAAATACTGTATGAGCACACTTAGAAGAAATTCAGAACTCCCTCTCTTTAATTTTGAGGCAATTCTCTGTTGCAATTGAGTGATGATGAAAAAAATGGACTTTGGATGTCTCCCAAATTTCTTCAACACCCAGTTGCTTATCTCCATATTTTCCACCGAGATCTATAAAAGCTTCAAACTGCAGGATTCAGATACAATCCTGTAAATTTGTAATTCAGATTCAATCCAGTACGTTTGAAGCAAAATGAACAAAAAAGGCATATGCATTTGCACAATTTATGATTTCAGGTTCTTTCACTGAGGTCATTCTTCTCCACAAAATTAGGTAGAATCAAGCCAATAACATTTTACCAAGCCAATTCCTAAAGAAAGTCAAAGTACTTGTTCACTTTGAGACACAATTCAAAGTAAGAGCAACAGTCTTGTAACCCTGCCCTGCATACCCTGCCTTATGAATTATTGAATTTCATATTGTTTCTCATACTGTGTGCTACAAAATGCCAGTTTCCATGTTTGTATGGGTGGATAGCAGAATGTCCAAGCTGAAAGCAAGCCTAAGGCAAAACAGTCTGTTTGCAGAAATCTATGAGTTATTCCAGGCAAAACTATCTGGACATCTCATAATAAGGACATGAATCTTTGATTATCTCACCCTGCCAGAATACTCCTTTAACATAATGGAATCTGTAGAACTCCTGAGCACCACACCTCGCTAAGCTGTTTCTTTGGAAGTCCCTGATACTGTGCTTTTGAGAAAATATTTCTCCACACAATTGCTTCTTCCATGCATTTCCTCAACCTCTAGATACAATCTCCCTAACAACAAGATCCCTTCCTGATTCACTCAAGCCTCAGTCAAATTTGAATACTTAAGGCAGAGACTTTAGGAAGTACCTCTGCATAAACCATTCAAGGTTTCACTGATATAATCTAGGACCAATTGGCCCCATTGTCCCGGGAAATAGAACAATAGATAAAGCTGCTAATTAGCTCAGCCCTGCAACCAGCATAGAGACAAGAAACGAAACCTAATGCAAAGGGTCGCTTTTCCCGCAAACTAGCGAGCCACCCTATAAAAGTCCTGCTCACCTTAAGCTCATTGCTCATTTCTAACCTGAACCTCCCTTGGTCAAGTTGGTGTGAGACACGATATATCGTCCTTCGCTTGGGTCCGTATGCTGGCATAGAGATCCTTGCCTTCTTCTGGAACTTCTCTGCGGATCTTTGGTAACGTATAAGTCCCCTGCTTCCCCAAATCCCATTCTATCATCCCACCTATCTTTTCCTCCCTGTTTATATGCTTAGGAACTGTGTGTATGTGCCTTAATGTCTCACTGTGTGATTGTGTGCAACCAAAACTTACATAAACATATTTAAACTGCAATTTGGTCTCTTGTGAATTCTCTGCAGATATGTTTCAAGCCGTTTCTGGTATACATAGTCTAAAAAGATCCACTCCCAGCCTGCCTCTCACATTGCCAAGCCGAGTAATTCCCCATTGCTCTATAAAAATAAGTTTGTTCACTGTTAAGCTGGGTAACAGTCTGGATTTATATGCCGCCTTTCTCTAATGATTCAAGGAGGCTTACACGCTTCTTTCCCTTCCTCACCCCACAACAGACACTTTGTGAGGCAGGTGGGGCTGAGAGAGCTCCAAAGAACTGTGATTAGCCCAAGGTCACCCAGCAGGAATGTAGGAGTGGGGAAGCAAATCTGGTTCACCAGATAAGACTCCACCACTCAAGTGGAATTCTCCTGAGTACTATTCAACCACAACAAACTCACATAGTCTTCAATGGCAAAGTTAAATTTAACATTCCCACTGAAATCCACATTTCTTGAGGTACTTAATTCCGTCTGTGCTGTATTTTGACACTGGCAGCCATTCCCTGTGGTCACCAGCAGAATCCAAGCAAGTTTCCATAAGATTTTGTTTTTTCACCTTTTTATGCAAAAGAAAATTTCCAATTTGTAACTTATTACTATTATTGTGCACAAATTACCATTATGATAACTGACACTGCACTTCAAGGCAATACAAGCAACAAAACAATCCCCTGCCTGCAAGGAGCATACAATCTCCAAGCTGTCTTGGGCGGAACCAACAGAAAGAAGTGGGGAGTAAGGGGCAGATGTCAAAAAAGACAGGAACAAGATGAGACCTGTAAATAAGATGGATTCTTGAGGAGAAATTCAAAGGCAGATGGAAGAGTCCATGTAGTTGGTCGACAGGCAAAAAGCACAGTTCACGTCGAGTCCTGCACAGTGGCGCTGGAACTGCTGTTGCTTAGCTTGCTCCTGGCTACCGGCCTGCAAGGTGAACAGCCAATCTGCTCCGGGCCAAGCATAACGGGCAGCAAGGGAGAAATGGCAACTGCTGACCTGAGGTCTCCACAGCCCTTCAGATAGATGAGGATTGTGGAAATGAAGCAATGAAGCCTGGGATATAAAGAAAAAAGGCCATGCTTAAGGTAGCACCTCGTGGGGGGGGGGGTGTCCTACAAATCCATAATCTTTTCTGCTCACTTCCAACCTCTGCATATATGGGATACACGACACATTTTGGCTTTTAATGTGCTGGGTACAGGTTTTAGGTTTCAACTCAGGTTCCAGCATGAGAGCCAGCATGGTGTAGTGGTTAAGAGAAGGTGGATTCTAATCTGGAGAACCGGGTTTGATTCCCCACTCCTCCACCTGAGTGGCAGAAGCTTATCTGATGAACCAGATGTGTTTCTGCACTCCTACATTCCTGCTGGGTGACCTTGGGCTAGTCACAGTTCTTCGGAACTCTCTTGGCCCCACTTACCTCACAAGGTGTCTGTTATGGGGAAAGGAAGGGAAAGGAGATTGTAAGCCACCTTGAGTCTCCTGACAGGAGAGAAAGGTGGGGTATAAATCCAAACTCTTCCTCTTCTTCCCTGTAGCCACACAGCAGTTTTAAAATGGCTGTTAAAAAATAAAAGAGAGCCCATTTGCACTCCAAATACTGCCCCAGGAGGGCCTTTTCCTATAGAATACATTTCCAGCGTGGAAACAAGAACTGGTGGGTAAATTACTTCTGTTTATTCTCTCCAAATGCACAGAATACTCCACATGGAGCAGCAAAAACTTTACTCTGAATGCTTTCTAAATTGCATTCAAAATGAATATATCTACTGTTAATGATTGACATAATGGTAAAATGTGTATCATCAAACAGTTCTGTACCCACACAAACAATGCAATTTACTGGCAATGTTTTCTGACAGGGGTAGGGGTGTGTGAAAGCTAAGATACCCTCAAGGGCGGGGGGGGGGGGGGTCTCTCTCAGTTAGCCAAAACCATACTGGGAATGGAATCCGGCTCAATGAACGGCAGCAGGCACAAAAAATTGACTCCAAGAACAAGAGCAGCCTGGCTGGGCTGCTGCTGGACAGCAATGAAAAAAGGAGAAGCACTGACCAGGGGAAAGAAAAGGTCTTACCAGTAGCTGAATAGTCCCCCCCACCCCGACCCTGTTATTATCGGAGGGACATTTTACTGGAAATGGTTTTTTTTTTCATTTTAAGCTCTTTTTGCTTCAAGAAAGATATGTCTGACTGCTGCACCGGTGTATCTAGGGAGAGGGGAGTGGGGCAGGCACCATTCACCTGGATCACATGGGGGGGACATTTTGGTCCCCTTCAATGTCCATGCGGAGGCCCCTGCCAGGGGTACTGTGGACATGGTGGCAGCCATGGCAACACTAGGCCTCTCTCAGTTTGTTTCAGGCCCCACTCATGACGCAGGCCACGCCCTGGATTTAATCTTTGGAGCCGGGTTTGAGATGGCTCCGGTTGGAATGGATAGAGTACCACGGTCAGACCATCGTGTCCTGAAGACTCGGCTCGGGATCCCCCCTTCCACCTGAGATGATGAGCAGATTTACACTCAGTTGCAGAGATTTATGGATCCTATGAGTTTCCAGAATGATCTGTGGACCTCACCTGACCCTTCCGGTACGTCGCCTCGAGCTGGTAGAGAGCTGGCACTCCCGAGTCTCTGAAGCTATCAATGAGATTGCCCCTCGACGCCCCCTCCTCCCGTGGTCGAAATCGGCCCCTTGGTTTAAAGGAAGCAGTGGTTCAGCCACTTTTGAAAATCCACAAGATCCAAGCAACTACTGACCAGTTTCACATTTGGCAGTTCTGGGAAGGTAGTTGAGAGAGTGGTGGCGAAGCAACTGCAGGCGTTCCTGGATGATACATCATTCCTGGATCCATTCCAATCCGGCTTTTGGTCCAGTCACTGGACAGAAACGGTGCTTGTCACCCTTACAGATGACTTTTAGAGACAGCTTGACCGAGGTGGGTCAGCGCTGCCGTTGTTGCTCAACCTCACAGCTGCGTTTGACACTGTTGACATTGACATCTTGTCACACAGCCTTGCAGCCGCTGGGGTACAGGATGCAGCCTTAAAAGGGCTGGACTAATTTCTCCAGGGGCAAACAATGCGGGTTGCTGTGGGAGGAGAGCTGTCCTCTCGGTTCCCCCTAGATTGTTGGTTCCCTAAGGGGGCAGTGCTTTCTCCCCTATTATTTAACATCTATATGCAATCCCTTGCTCAGCTGGTCCAGGGGTTTGGGCTGGGCTGCCACCAGCTATGACACCCAGCTATTTCTGTTGATGGACTGCTGCCCGCCTTTCACCTTGGGACAACTGGCCAAGTGCTTGGAGGCTGTGGTGGAATGATTTAAACTGAGCTGTCTGAAGCTGAACCCAGTAAAGACGGGGGTCCTGTGGCTGAGGGGGGGGGAGAGAGGTAGTGCCCAGCTCTTGGCGGGGTCCACTTAGAACACATTTCAACTATCAGGAGCCTGGGAGTGATTCTGGACTCCTCGTTTTCCATGGAAACCCAGATCACCAAGACAACTGAGCTGGCGTTTTTTAATCTTATCGTCCTCCGACCTAGCTACAGTGATCCATGCGATAGTCACCTCCAGATTGGACTATTGTAATGCACTCTACGCTGGGCTGCCCTTGAGGCTGATCCGGAAATTTGTGCTGGTTCAAAATGCAGCTGCCCGGCTCCTCTCTGGGACCCCATGGCATGCACATATGACACCAGTGCTTCATGAGCTGCATTGACCCCTGTGCAGATTAATGTAAATCCTCCTTGCTTCAATCCTCCGACCAAATGGTCCATTCAGAAGGAGGCGCAACTGATGACTCTGCTAAGCATGGGGTCTTTGGATAAATTTTTCTTGGCTATTAAAAATGCTGAATCTGCCAAAGTTCTTTCTATGAGAAATTAACATCTTTAAGCATTAAATCCACTCAATCAAGTACCAAACCCAGCAATTCAACTTCTCACTCTTCAAATGATTCCTGCTTTGACCTGGAATGTCTCCAATTGAAATCTCAACTCCGAAATCTTTACCGTGTCCTCATTGAATGTCCAAACCAATCAGCTCATGAAGACTACATCTCCGAATGTAAAAACTTTTACAAATTGATGCAGATTAAGAGAAGTATAAAAAAAACCTGGAATATTCTTCTCGAAGCTACAAACTCAAAGGACCCCAAAATGTTTTGGCATTTCATGTCTGATGTCCCTCAACCAAACTCAGATTCCACCAATCCATTAATATCAGACATTACATGGTGGAATTATTACCACAATATCTTTTTTGATCCATCAGTTCCTGCCATCTCTGCTGAGGCTCCATCAATCCATGAGATGCCAGAATGGCCACCTGTCTCCTCTGATGAGGTACCATATATACTCGTGTATAAGTCGACCCGCATATAAGTCGAGGCACCTAATTTTACCACAAAAAACTGGGAAAACTTATTGATGTGCGTATAAGTCGAGGGTGGGAAATGAAGCAGCTACTGGTAAATTTCAAAAATAAAAATAGATACCAATAAAATTACATTAATTGAGGCATCAGGAGGTTAAATGTTTTTGAATATTTGTTTCAAAGAAAAACAGTAAACTAGTTCTGTAAGTGGAAAAGAGGGTCAACAAAAACAATATGGTCTCAACAATAACTTTAAAAGTACAAAAACATTAGCTCAATCAGCAACCAAGCTAAAACACAAGAGTTAAAATCAGGGGAGGAATGTTTATGTTAACAGTACCAACATTTCAGAGTATCTTTAGGAGACCCTCCTGATGATACCACCCAGGTTTGGTGAAGTTTGGTTCAGGGGGTCCAAAGTTATGGACCCTCAAGAGGGTAGCCCCATCTACAATTAGCTTCCATTGGAAACAATGGGGATGGGGGCACCAAAGTTATGGACCCCCTGAACCAAACTTTACCAAACCTGGCTGGTATCGTTAGGAGTGTCACCTGATGATAGCATGAAATTTTGGTGCCACTAGCCTAAAAACTGCGCCCTCTGGCAGCTGACAATGTAAAAACCAAAAATATTTTTAAATACAAAAAATGTGCTGAGAAATTCGACTTATATGCAAGTATATACGGTATTCTGTTTGATAAGGCAGTTGAAGAGAGGCAAGGTCCCTGGACCTGATGTTATCCACCCAGAAATATTTATTAACCTTTCTGATAACTGGTCTGATAACCCTAACAATCCCACCTTGAACTTACAGAAGATCTCTGTGTTACTATATGCAGATGATGCCGTTTTGCTTTTGCAGACAAAAATTGGCCTCACCCACCGTCTCCAGGCATTTTCTGATTATTGTGAATGCAATGCTCTGGAGATAAACTATACCAAATCCAAGATTATGGTGTTTGCCAAATCTTGGCAACCTTCTTCATGGAAAATCAATGGGAACACATTAGAACAATTGCAATCTTTCCGCTACCTGGGAGTGATGTTTCATTTCAATCTGAAATGGTAACCTCAACTCAGTCACATTACCCACCTTGCAAAACGCAACACTGCCGCTATTAAATGCTTCTTTTTCACCAAGCAGGTCAATACATACCTTCTGCAGTTAAAATCTTCAAATCCAAATTAATTCCAAAGATGCTATATGGGGTCCCAATATGAGTAGGCAGCCCAATTAAAGACTTAGAAAGAATGCAGTACAAGTTTTTTCTCAACCTTCTCAGACTACCCAACTGTGTTGCAAATGTCAGTCTATGCCTAGAGATGGGTTTTAATCTTATGACTACGAGAGTCTGGATATCAGTCTTGAAATTTTGGGCGCACCTCCATCACAATGCAAGGCCAGGCAAGTTAACATGGCAAAGGCTCGCTGATGCATACTGCTCCAAATGGAACCAACAAATTACAAATTATATCACAACTTTAGGTTTTTCTGTGGAATTTTTTTCCAACTCTGTACCTTTCAGTACCTTTCACACCTTAAAACAAAGAGTACCTGATTTGGAAAGACAAAAACTACTATCTGAAACAAACAGGCCTTGCTCATCGTTGAGTTATGGACTTCTTCCACCTGATGGATCCCTTCCAGCCTACTTCAAAAATATCTCATCCCTATTACTAAGACACTTCTTGATGCAAGCTCGTCTAAATGTCCTCCCCTCTGCAGTTATCCGTGGCAGATTCCTGCAGGTCCCGTTACAAGTAAGAACTTGTCAATGTTCACCCAACCAAGTGGAAACAACTGCTCAAATACTCCTGCATTGTTCTCGCCACACAGAACTCAGGAGTCTCTACATTGAACCTCATATTAATTCATGTCTTGCCATTTCTGACCAAGACAAGCTACGTCTGAATTGGCTTCTGGTTGAGATCTGAATCAGGTTCAAGGTTTTACTGCTGATGTTCAAAGCCCTTCATAGTCTGGGCCCAGGATACTTGTGTGACTGCCTCTTCCACTATAATCCCCAGTGGACATTAAGATCTGGATCAAAAGGGTTTCTAACAATTCCTGGCCCATGCGAGGTCCGATTGGCCTCAACACGGGCCAAGGTTTTTTTGGTCCTTGCCCCTACTTGGTGGAACAGTCTCCCAGAGGAAATCAGGGCCCTGCAGGACCATATGGAGTTCCACAGGGTTTGCAAAACAGAACTATTCCACCAAGCATTTTGCTGAGGCCTGACCTAATGTTACCATCTATCCCCCACAGTTGTATACCACTTCTCAGGCTCCAGAGTTGTTCTCCTACATTCTGAATTTTAATTAGACTCTAATTTTAATTGAATTATCAAAATTTAGCTAGTGAAATTAGTTACTGCACTCAATTTTAAATTTATGCAGTTTTCATTTGAGTCAGTTTTTATTGTATTATTTATTTCTATTGTAAATCACCCAGAGCCAGTTGTGGGGGGGGACGATTAAGAAATTAGATGATGGATGGATGGATGGATGGATGGATGGATGGATGGATGGATGGATGGATGGATGGATGGATGGATGGATGGATGGATGGATGGATGGATGGATGGATGGATGGATGGATGGATGGATGGATGGATGGATGGATGGATGGATGGATGGATGGATGGATGGATGGATGGATGGATGGATGGATGGATGGATGGATGGATGGATGGATGGATGGATGGATGGATGGATGTCCCTTTAAAGCCCAGCCCTAAGCACAGCTCATCTCCAAACAGAACAATTACACGAAATGTGGACCTCCTGCCAAATGTGGCAATCATAGAATGAGTTCCCCAGTCCATAATATACAGGAGATTTTGCCAAGCTTCACAACACTCTGAGTTCCTCAGCTCCAGCTCACTGGCTGCCACTAGTGGGGAAAAGTTGTGCAATGTGATTGTTAGGAGCCAAGCCTGGCCTATGCAACCTGATTGTAACCTTCATGTGACCAGTTTGATGTGCGCCTTGATTGATATGCTAAGGGACTTTCTCTCTTCCTTTCCTTTCCTCTGATGTTTACAGCTGTGACACCTATTGTAGATAAGTAGGCAAATGACCCTGAGAAGACTCTCCAGCTCGGGGAACCGGATGTGTCCGCTGGCCTGAGGGAGGAGGCGAAGGCTTGGAGGCGCCTAAGCCTCTCAACAAATCTTTTCACACTTTATCTGGGAGTTGGGCTAGGATAAAGGAACCCGAGAAAGCCAGGTCAAGCAGAACTGGCTTTCTTAAGCTAGGTACTTGCTGCCTTTTAATAAATGCTACTGATCAAGAATCCAGAGTCTGTTTATTGGCTTAAGAACTAACAACCCCGGAGTGCAGGCTAAGGTGGACTCTGACTGTGCTCCTCACAACAGGGCTGCCACTGAAAATAGCACCCATATGCTTCACTCCCCACACCCCAATCTGTAATGTCTATTGAGGGAAAAGGAGGCCTTCTACACATGGCTGTCAATTTTCTTCCACCTCACTAACTAAAAATCCAAAAACATCTTGTCAGACTTCCACTCTTGTATATAATTCTCCATACAAATATTATTTGGCTGATGGTTGAATAGGCAGCCAGGTACAGATTTCCGGAACTAACTATACAGGCAGAACCAAGTGGTTGGTGAAATCCATTAGAAGTTGTTTTTTTAAAGAGCTACATGCAAATACTTCACCCAGTGCGAACTCTCTGTTGCTGATTTCTCACCTCCTTTATTGCCAAAATAGAAATTGTAAGACACCCTGAACAGCAAGTGTCTCAAACCTGAGGGAGAGAACACACACACACACACACACTCACACACCACACACTCACACACCACACACACAGAGCCAGATTGATCCAATGATTACAAGGACATAGTTCACTGCTTCTCACTGGAAGCGCCATCCACCTTGATTTCTGTGTCAACACCCCTCCTTCTTCCCCCATGACTTCTTTTAATTTACGCACTGATGGGTCAGCCAAGGAACCCCTGCACACTGCAAAGAATTTTGGGACAAGTTCCCCACACTCAATTCATGTAGCCCACAGGTCAGGCTGGTTGGCTCTCCTAGACACTGGACCTGGGGACCCCCAAAAGTGATCCTCACAATCAGTGGTGGGATTCAGCAGGTTTGAACCACTTCGGCAGAACCAGTTGTTCAAATGGTGCTTGTAAACAACCAGTTGTTAAATTATTTGAATCCCACCACCGGAACCGGTTGTTAAATTATTTGAATCTCACCCCTGCTCACAATGATAAATCCCACAATTTCTGCAGGATCAGGATGGGCCAGAGTGGATAAGTTTAGTTTTTAAGTCAGATTTTGTTTAAATAATAATAATCTTTACCTAATTGAAGATAACCTGGTTTAAAATGAACTGAATGCACATGCAAAATCTCTTAACAGTGACCCCTTTGGGAACTTAGAAAAAGTTGGTTCTCTCTGTTAGGAATGAACTATGGCAAATGCAACCCCATCCTGCCGTTAAAGACAAAAGTTCCTGGACTTTTACCATGGCTTAACACTGGAGGCCAGGGACAGACTTGGTGCCTTTTATTCTGGTTTTATGCCCATGTACTGCCTGACATTTTGTGGAGGTCAGGTAACCTTAATTACAATGTTTAACATCTACTGCTATGGTTATAATGACACGTGAAAAAGCACATTTATCTATCAAAAAGAAGGAACATTCTGATCAGCCGCATTTGCCCCCACTTTGGTTGAGATTATTTCCTCCTAAAATGGGACTTGGCAAGACAGCTGTGTGATGGAAAACAGGGAGTGGAATGAATTCGGTAGGGGGGCCCTTTGTGTGCTACCTCTCTACAAAAAACATTATGGCTGCAAGTTGCGGGAAAGGCTGTTTGGGATCAAGGATATTAAATTATGTAAAAAAACAACACAATGAACTTTGTATCTTGAAACAGCAAAATATTAACTGCGAGGGTTATAATGACATAGCAGGATGTGCACCTATTTAGAAATAATAAATTGGAATTTTATGTTTGAAATCAGTGATTGGAATTGGTCTTGGGTGATTTAAGTTGCTGGGTTTTCTTATCTTAATCAAGTCCCCATGCCTGGAACACAGCTTAATAACATAGCTCAGCTTCAGAGGCAAAAGTCACTGTTTATGCTGGTGGAACTGCAGCCGCTTTGTAGAACCGAGTGCCAGATACTTGAATAGTTACAGACCTTGCTTGGTATGCAAACTCATATTTTAGCAATTCACTTTCTGCTTCTCATTTCTGTCTGCAGAACAGCCCGACAAGGCTGGGGAGTTGTGCATTTTATTTCAAGAGCAAGCACTGGCCAACATTTTTTTTTTAAGAGTAGGGGGGGATGAGGGAGGAAGGAGATATCTTCTTCACTCCTGGTATCTCTCCTGTTTAACTATTTCTTCACAGAGAGTACCTGCTATGCTCTTATTAAGGAGTAGTGCCACTAGAATGCTGGGGAACTTGACCCAAGAAACCTCATGTCCTAAAATCCAGGTCCAGTGAATTGACCACCTGGAACTCACAGCCCTCTTCAGACAAAATACATCTATGACTGGCAGGTTGTGTGAAGCTTCTGGATTGGCTAAGCTCAGCACAAAGAGGAGGAGTCTAGCCTTTGTTTTTCCTCATGATCAGCCAATGGAGTAATACCTTCTTTCTCCTGAACTCCATGCTCCAGAGACTGACCTCAGAACCCCGAAAACACCCTCCAGGTCTGAATCTGGGCACAGCCATTGCTGTGCAATAGGCTCATCCGTGAAGCTCGGATACAAATTAAAGTTTCTATTTCCCCCCAAAAAGCAGGGTACTGAATGGGGCTGAGGGGCAGGAAGAGGAAAACATAAATATGGGAAATGTAGCATTGTTGGCCAAATCCCTTCTGATATTCTTGCCATGATTACTAATCAACTATCAAGTTTATGATTTCTAAATGTAACGAAAATAGAGATGTTACTAAACTTTGTGCCAATGTATTTATTTATGTCACTTATACTCGGGGTCTATCCCCAGTGGGAACCTGAAATGGCTTACATAATTCTCCCCCATTTTATTTTCACAACAACCCTGTAAGGTAAGCAACTCGCTCAAGATTAACCAGTAATCTTCCGTGGCAAAGTGGGAGACCAAACCCAGGCCTCTCAGATCCAAGACGGATGCTCTGATCATGACACCACCCTAATCTGGTCTGATCAGAACGCTGGAATTCCTTTTATGGTTTCTTTGTACCAGGATATTAGATAGTAAATTGATATCTGAGTTGTTGTTGTTGTTGTTAAAAGTTGCACATTAAAAGAAAAAAGGAAGACAGAAACAAAAATAGGTAAGAAATACTAAGCATAAAAACAAAAGCAACTGGGAAAAAAGGCAGGTCTGTACATCCCCAAAACAAGTTTAGTGACAAGCAGTGACATTACCGTGTTTCCCCGAATATAAGACAGTGTCTTATATTAATTTTTGCTCCCAAAGATGCTTTATGTCTTATTTTCAGGGGATGTCTTATATTTCTGTATTCTGTTCGTCAGGCATGCTTCCAAACAAAAACTTTTCTACGTCTTACTTTTGGGGGATGCCTTATATTTCGCACTTCAGCAAAACCTCTACTATGTCTTATTTTCCGGGGATGTCTTATATTCGGGGAAACAGGGTAGTTTGGGTTCTAAGAGTCTGACTTGCCCCAAATAGAAACGTATAAGCCGTTTGTGGAAATCTGCCACATGGACTATTTGGGATGCCTGCAAAATACCTTCTCTGAAGGCTCAGCAATGGCCCAAACACTGAGCTGGGGGGAGGGACTTGGCCAAAGTATCACTGCTGCCCCCCACCACACCTGTCCCTAAACACTGAGCCAAGGGCACTTAAGAGAACCTAAACGCTGAAGGAACTCTGTTACCCCCAAGCAGATGGAGCCATGGAGAGCAGCAAGAGGCCTCTCTTTTCAGACCTGAAGGCAACACAGTTGGCAATTTTAATGGTCAAAATACAAAACGTATATTCAGAAACGATGGAAAATAGGCAGGGCCAAAATTAAAATGGGGAAACCAGCCCAGATCAAAAAGGAAACCATCCCAGTTAACTATACAGAACATGAGAACAATGCGAATATATGACAACTTAAGTTATACAGGTTAGCAATAGAAAAACAGAATAAACAGCATGAAAATACCAGTTAGATTACAGATAAAATCAGGGGTGTAACATTAACCACCATTAAAAACTTTCTCCAGAATTAGCATGGTGATTAAAAAATATGCCGCATTAGTGTGATGCTATAAACTGAACATATAGAAAAAGAAGCCACAGCACAATACTTTTTGATGGGCTTATGGAGTCGGAGGCAGCCCCTCCTCAGCTCCCAACTCTGGCCTCTTTAATAGATACCTGCAGTCTGCTTTCCCCAGTCTAATATTGCAGCTAGCTAGGTGTTTAATACTGGGATACCAGACTTGCAGCCAAAATTAGCAAACAAAATGTATCCAACCAAGATTTTAGTAATTCTGAATGCAGCTTTCTTTCTGCCCTCTTTCAATGACTTCCACAATTTTGACAACATTGGCCTAGAGAACAAGTTATTGTTTCATACTCATATCAGCCAGAACTTTGTATCCTGACAATATTTTAATCCTTTTTGCCTCAAACCACTTCCTGTAAGACTTAACAAATCCTCTTATATCAGGCAAAATTTACTGTGAACAATTAAGTATACTGTTTCAAGACCAGGTCACTTTGAACAGCAAAACAACTGGAATGCAGGGCGACATGTGTGAGAAGTCAAAGTACTTCAGATACCCTTCACAACATAATGATCATAATGCAGTGCGACAGCAAGATATGTATCTTAAAGAACACAACCCCTTTGAAACCTGGCAGTTGTGAGCACATGCAGGGTCACCACCAGAACACTGGAAGATGCTTTATGCCAGGTCAAATCACGGGTCCATCCAGCTCCGTACTGCCTTCTCTAACTAGCAATGGCTCCTCAGGGTCACCTGAGAACCTTCCGTGGTCCCACTGCAGCTGGGCACCACAGGGACTGAGCCTGGAATTTTCTACATGCAAAGCACGAACTTTGCAAGCCCCACCCCAAAACTGAATGCATGAAAAAACCTGAAGCCTTGAGCAAAGCCACAAAGTATTAAGCCACAAAGAATAAAACACATTTCAAACCAGACAAAATGTGAGTTGGCAGACAAGTTTTCTGCAAAAACAATTGCTTGAAGGAAAGAGAGCTGGGTCTCACACCACATATTGTGAGGGATATTCCACTCATCAAGCAGCACTATTCCCTTCATGGGAGGGAGGGGAACAGCACAGGACACACAGAGAAAGCAGCGCCTTTCCACTGAAAAAAAGGCTCATGAGTAGCTTTCCCAGGTGAAAGCCTGAACCGCCAGACAGGCACCCCAACCCCACAAGCATGTGCACGGAACGGCTCTCTTTACCGCATGAAATCAAAGATGAAACATTCCCTGGGAAGAGCTCATCAGTTACAGGTGTTTCAGAAAGACAACATGATCCCAGATACTGTGCTCACCTGAGTTTTTCCACCTGGCTGATGGCGCCCTGCTCTCCCTCGTCCCCAGTTATGTTTTCTGAGTTATAAGAGTTGTTTTTTTAAAGCTTCCTCTAAGTGGCAGCCTGGCCCCCAATCCGAGCACCACATCCAGTCAGGTGGCCTAACCAATTACACCTGTTTGCAAGGGGAGGGGAAAAGGTAACAAGACTCTTGCCCTGAAGGAGACCATGCAGGACAAAGGCACGGGAAGTACTCCCAGACTAAAGTAGGCATAATTTGCTCTCACAAATGTTTGGCTCCTAAACCTTACCAGGTCAAGTCTCTCCTGACATAGTCACAGGTAACTGATTGTTGTGGGTTTTCAGGGCTGTGTGGCTGTGCTCTGGTAGATCTTGTTCCTAATGTTTCACCTGCATCTGTGGTTGGCATCTTCAGAGGTGTATCACAGAGAAGTGTAACATACTTCTCTCTGTGTTATATCACTGAAGATGCCAGCCACAGATGCAGGCGAAATGTTAGGAACAAGATCTATCAACCACAGCCACACAGCCCGGAAAGTCTTCGACAATACATAGTCACATGTAAAAGTTTTCAACAGCGCACTCAGGTCAACTCTTTGTTGCTTGGTTTACTGTACTAAAGCTGCCTCCTGAGAACCAGTGTGGTATAGTGGGTAAAAAGCAGCAGGCTCAACTCTGGAGAACTGGGTTTGTTTCCCCATTCCTCCCCAGGAAGCCTGCTGGGTGACCTTGGGCTAGTCACAGTTCCCTTTGAATCCTCAGCCCACATGGTGGCAAGCGAAGGCAAGCCTCTCGCCTTGAAAGCCCTGTGGGGGGGCGCCATAGGTCAGCTGTGACTTGACGGCACTTTCCATTGTCCCCAGAGCTCCCATCTGGGTCCTGCTGTCCTACAACCCACAATGAACTGAGGAGTCTTGATAGGAATGCCGGACTACGAGAGGATGCAACGGCCCCTGTCCCAGAGCATTAAAAAATGGATGATGTGACTAGGAGGAGGAACTGGACACCAGGGGTAGAGACCAACTTAGGAATTCAGCTGACATGATCCCGACCGCTGGCATGGCCAGGCAGCAAAGGGGCGTGGAGGTGGCGCAGGAACCTACCTGGCTTCTGCCAAAGCTGTGGCAACGGCTGTCTGCAGCTGAGTCCAGGCTGGCCTCCTGAGTTCTCCAGCCCAGCATCCCTGTGGTCAGTTGCTGGTTCGGCAACTGCTTGGTTGACCAAGCGAGGCCCGACTCAGCCAATCCACAGGCTTCCTAGGGCCTGCCAAGAAAGACCTGAAGCCACAGGTACCTTTACACCTTTGGGTATGAAGAAGGCTCTGGTGTCAGAAGGCACATAGTCTGTACGCCCCAGCTTCAAACCAAGTGGCTCTGGGTTCAAAAGAGGCCCAATTGAGCCCACAAGTGAAAGAATCAGCAGCCTTGCACCCCAGCTTTGCCCTTCTAGCCTCAGGCCAGAAATCAAGTTCAAATCATACAAATGAGATGGATGTCTTCCCAAGGCCATTGACTTGCTCCTTGACTTTTCAGTGGAGGTGCCAAGGTCTGAACCTGGAAATCTTTGCATGCAGAGCAGATGCTGCAGCAGGGCTCTTCCTGGCTCACATTTTTTATTTAACAAAAAGTTTACAGCCTCCTTTTCCACCCATTCCAGGTCTCCAAGGTGAATTATGAGACAAACTTTAGCCAGTTCACATCTATTGTAAAATAGCAAATACTAAAGTCATCAGTAAGAGAATTGTAAAAAAAAAAAATTCACCCCAAAACAAAATGCCAAGGGCTGGGTGAATAAAAGCTTTCAAAACTGACAACTGAAAGAAAACAAACTCACAAACGTGACTGGGGAAAGGTCAGTAAAGGATTGACACAGTAAAGGAAGTTTGCAAGACCCAAGCAAGACTGTTAACAATAGGATGCTTGGGGGAGCATTAATTCATAGGGTTACCTTAAGCCTGGGTGCCACCGCAAAGAAGGCCCTGTGGTTTGTAGCCAAGAAGTCGTCCAACTAATTTCTGAAGATAGGGACATTTCTTTGCAGAACACCATAGCCAGGTGGGAAACAGCCCAAATTTAAAGTACTAACTCTAACTTTGCAGGCCCTGACAGACTTTGGCCCTAACTTCCTGTACTCTAGAGATCAGCACCTGGAAGCCTCGAATCAAAATTCAGCCCCTGGGGAGTTCTATCAGCCACCTGCCAAGGAAAAAAAGTATCCTAAGAGATATGTGTTCCCGATGCATCCCAGAAGGTGACTTTCCTTTCCTAGAGGAGTCTTGCCGACCCGACCACCCGACACCAAAAGGAGGCAAAGACTTCCCTTTTTCAAAAGGCCAGAACCCTTTAGTTTGTGTCAGTGGTGCTGAGAGTTATTCCTGCTGCTGCTATTGGTCTGTGTGGGCTTTGACTTATATACTCTTCAATGTACAGAAGCTTTAAAAACCCCAACTGGCATGGAATTTGGAGGAGGTAGAGGTATAGTAGGCAGTAGATACCCAAAGTGATTACGACTTCCTCCCAGTGGTGGGATTCAGCAGGTTCGCACCACTTCAGCAAAACCGGTTGTTAAAATGGTGCTTGTAAACAATCAGTTGTTAAATTATTTGAATCCCACCACCAGAACCGGCTGTTAAATTATTTGAATCCCACCACTGCTTCCTCCCCCATGAAAATGAGGTACAGCCCAAACTCCTCCGGGGGTGGGGAGATTAGACATATTTCTTGGTCAAGACTTAAGCTGTGAAATTATCCCATTCACAAAGCCTTACAGTCAATATCCTCGGGACCAGCAAGCAAAGGAGCTCAGGTCAAGCCAACCCTTGGCAGAGTTACAGCTGCTCCCCCATATGGCTGTTTGTTTATTTACTGTATTTATACCCCACCTTTCTCTTCAATGGGGACTGAGAGTGGCTCACAACATTCTCTCCTCTTCTATTTTATCCACACAGCTTTTAAGTGTCCAGGGGAAGGGCTGCTTCCTAGCACCAGGCTGCCTATCCCACCCCTCTCCTTGGCACAGATGCCCACCAGGGACCCTGGAGCACCCCACAACCAGCCCTTGAACTTACCAGCAGGAGCAGGGACCTCCAGGAAACCAGGGGCCGGGAGAGACTGCAGAGTAATGTCAGGAGAACAAGCATCAGCAGTTACAGGGAAAAGAGTGCAGACAGAACAGCCTTAGCCAGGTTGCAATCAGCAGCCCATTGCAGCCTTAGAGAATGGGGTGGGGCCAGCATAGCCCCAGCCAGGCTGCAATCAAAGAGGAGGGTTAGGAAGGCTTAAGAACCAGTACCAGACTGGAAGGCAAGACAGAAAGCTTGCCAGCCACTAGGAGACTGGAACAGGAGGCTCCCAAGAGACAGGTAACCTCCTGATTGGGATGAAAGGAGAACAGGACAAGAGGGAGGCTGGTCGGAGTGATGCAGGGGCTCAAACTTGCAGCACTGCTGTTAACTGCCTGGTGGAAGTAAAGACGCTGTGAATAGAAGCTGGTGTTGTGTCACATGGACCCAAGAGGGCAGCTGAGCCCCTATGAGGCCAAGGTGGCCGACTCTGCAGCAGTGGTCAGCAGATGGGTTTTCACATTAAGCTATCTGTAGCAGGAGTTCAAAACCAGCTCTCTTAGGTCAATGTGTGTCGTGCTAACCATGCCACACGGGCTCTCTTTGTTGCTATGGCACCGGGGGCCCACACTGCAGGACTGGGAATGTGATTCTGGATGGCCACCCTCCATTCCTTCCTCAAAGTGGCCCCTCCCACAAATTAAAAATCCATACAGTTGTCCAAGATGGGGAAATGTTTTTGTACTGCATTGATTTGGGCGGTGGGGGAGTATCTCAGAACTCTTTATCAGCCTTTCTATAGCACTTTGGAGTGCTAGCTTTACATTTCTAGGGGATTTTCTCAACACCACACAAACCCAGTGCCTGAAATTCTTCTGTTGGCTTTTTTTAAAAAATCTGGCTTCTAGGAACATTTCAGCCCCTAATACAGAAGCAGTTGTGTCTTCAGTCTCATTTTGAGCCTTATGTTTGACCACTCAGTAATATAATGCGAAAATCAAAACAGACCGAGAAGATGGAAATATATATTACGTTTTAATCCTCTCTCTACTTCAAAGTGGTCAGCAGAGGTTCTCTTCTTCTCCTCCTCCTTTTTAAAATCTTCACAAGAACCTTGTGAGGCAGTGGCTGGTCACACAATGAACTTCACAGGGCAAGTGGGGATTTGAACTCAGATCTCCAGCGCAATAAAAAAGGACCTTCCTCATGCTTCTTTTCACATGCACCCGACCATTCCACAACAAATGCATCCAAGAAAACTAGCTGGAAAAATGTACAAGCAGACCAGGCGTTTGCGTCTAAGTCACTTATTAGAAATTTATAATTTGTTTTTTCATTCTATTCTCAGGGACAATTTGCCAACCAACCTTCATCACTCATGCAACAGACACTTGTGATTGGTTCCAGTCAGTCACGTGGAACCAGTTCCGCTTCTCAAACTGGGTAAAGGAGAACAGCTTCTGTGGCATGTGATATTTGCATACCGGCAGCATCCACAAGTGGGGGGGGGGGGCGTGCGCAGGGACACACACACACACACACACACGAAATCTGCCTGAAAAACAGGCTACCACTAGAAATGTACACAGGAAAAATAACATCACACTGTTCCCTGCAGAAATAAGCAATTGGGACAAGGAAATTAAGTAACTTGCTTAAGTTCAGATGGAAATTCTGTGGCAGAGTCAAAACTTCCAGCATTCTTAACTCAAGACCACCAGTGGTTATTATCAATCCATTTCAGTATTACTATGTATTCAACTATGTAATAATCCCCCACCCCATCTCCTGGGACTTTGAAAGGCATACATAACAAGAAATCCAGAGTATAGGAAGATAAATGCTATAAATAGCATTAAAACGTAACTGAAAACCTGTAGCAAAAAGCAGGTCACAAAGAAAATCCCCAATCCAAAAAAGCACAAATCTTTCTATATCAATTAGATTTCTTTGGGAAGAATTTAATACAAATCTCTTTTGAAAAGCAAGGCCTCTTCCTCCAGCCCCCTCCCAGAAGAAGCCAAATCCTGGCCTGGGCATAAAAGGAAAGCCAAGGGAGGCAGGCAGAAGATGTGGTTTTGTTTAAAGCAACGGCTGTTACACCTCTCGATATTCTTCAACCATAAATGGAAGAGCCAGGCGGGCACACACTTCATGGATTGGAGTTAACAGAAATCACCTGGGTTGGCAGACGTCCAGTCCCACCTGGAGCACCCCCAGGCCCATTTCAGGGCAGAAAACAGCTAAAACAGCCAAATACAGGAAAACTTGGGGGCTCCCCACTAAGCCCCCCCCCCCCCCCGCCACATAGGTGGCGGCAAAGTCACAGCTTACACAAAGTCTAAGCCAGAGAGCTCCAGACCAAAGCTCCTGCCACAGGGCCTCCAGCAGCAGCCCCCTCCTCAAGTCTGCCCCCACCCCCCAAACCCGAACTTGGAACTTACCTTCCAAATAGCAGCTGGAGGATGAAGAAAGTCCTTTTTTTGACTTGCAACCCACTAATTTCAGGCAAATCTCCAACATTTTCATTTGCTGGAGCAAGGCCCTCTGTTCCAAACGCTCCCAGCCTCCTCCGCCTCTCCTGAAAACTTCACACGCAAAGTTTCTCTGCCGCCCGTTAGGAAAAGCCAGCAAACTCAGCCTCCCTGAAAACCGTTAGCTGCAGATCAGCCAGCGCACCAGATCACCCATTTTTGACACGCTCCATGCTGGCTGGCTGGCTGGCTGTCCCTCCCCCCCTCCCTTCTCCCAAACTGCAACTTAAGGCTTGGGGGACATTCTTCTTCCAAGTTCTTGCTTAGCTCAAGGCAGAAGAATCCACCCTCTTCTCCCCCGGGCTCAGCACACGAGAAGAGCCGGGCCGGTGACTGACAGCAAGGCCTTCCAAATTTGCCTGCTGCCCCCCAGCCCCCCTCTCCAAAAGGCACTCCTCGCAGGCAGAGGCGGCTGGCTGTGGGACTGCCAACAAAGGGCCCCCTTCAGGCTCAGCTTGTCTGACTTCATGACATCAGGAACGCAAGGAACGCCCACCGCACACTTAACCCCTCATTGTTCTGCCTGCCCGTGCCTCAGGGTCAAGCAGAGGACTCTGCTTGGGATGCCAGCAGCTCTCTGGAAACCCTGGCGGGCGGGTAGGCGGGCAGGCAGGGATCTGGCTCAGAAGCCGCCCCGAGAAAAGCTTCTCCTAAACATTTCAGAACTCCAAAGGGACAGCAGCAGCTCCGCTTGCGAAGACATCTCTGCCGCCTTCTGCCAGCAGCACCACGGCACGTTCTTGCTTACCACATTGCACATGAAACAGCCTTATACAGAATCAGACCTTTGGCCCGTCAAGGTCAGAACTGTCTGACAAGGATCTAAGGCTGAGGGCTTCCACATCACCTCCTGCCAGATCCTTTCAGGGGATGTAGGTTTTTTGGCTGTGTGGGCGTGGTCTGGTAGATCTTGTTCCTAACATTTCACCTGCACCTGTGGACACAGCATGTAACAGACTTCTCTGTGTGATACACCTCTGAATATGCAGGCCACAGTTGCAGTCAAAACGCTGGGAACAAGATCTACCAGACCATGCCCACACAGCCCGGAAAGTCCACAACAACCAGTTGAATTTGGCTGTGGAAGCCTTTGACAATACCTTTAAGGGGAGTTGCCAGGGATCGAACCCACGTGCCAAGCAGATGTTCTGCCACTGCGCCTCTGCCCCTTTCACTGCTGTTTACTCTGAAGCAGGTAGGGTTCCCATCAGGCAACACTGACTCTCATGAAAGCCAAGAAACAAACACTGGTCACTAATGCAATTGGATCATATTGGCCTCTCCCAGCCCAATATCCCTTTCAACTAGAGACTTTAGGAAGCTCACCTGGGATCGTGTTGGTGTAGAGACATGCGCTCCAGTTCTAACTCCAATTCTGGAGTCCTTTCTGCAAAGGCACAACTTGTGAATGGCATCTCAAAGCGGTTTGGACCCTGGGGGACCTCAGATGACGGAGGGGCTTGCTTTTGTCCACCATTCCAAGGGGCAGCCTTCCCGAGATGCTTCCTGCTCTTGTTTGCTGGGTACCATTCATTCCGGGAGTGAACCCAGACTTGCGCACCTCTTCTGCATATATCACCTCTTCACCTGTCCAATGTGAGAACAGCACTGCAGGATGAAACCAGATTCACCCCACTGTGCACTACTAGGTTGCAGTTGCCCTACAGGGCCAACAAAAAGGTCACAGAGGCCAGAGGGTCCTGCTTCCTCCCAGAAACTCGGGGGGGGGGGGTCTACAAAGCTCACCACTCTTCCATAATATCCTTTACAGCAACTTGATCAGGTGGATTCAGGTGAGAGAGCGATTGGCCCCAGGGAACCCAGTGAGCTTCCTGCTGGCTGGCAAGGGATTCGCATGCAGGTCTCCTCATCGGCCCCATGGTGCAGAGAAGTAAGTCGCAGGACTGCAGCCAAAACTCTGCTCACGGCCTGAGCTCAATCCCAATGGAAGTCGGGTTCAGGAAGTTGGGCTGAGTCAGCCTTCCTTTTTTTGAAGTCGGTAAAATGAGCGCCCAGCTTGCTGGCGGTAAAGCGCAGGTGGCTGGGAAGGCAGTGGCAGACCACACAGTCAGCAAGGTCTGCCCAGTAAAATGTCCCAATGTGATGTCACCCCATGGGTCAGTTATGACCTGGTGCTTGAACAGGGGAAGACCTTTATCTCCTCATCTGACACTCCAAACATTTCCACCAGACTAGATCTCCACCTGGTCTTTCCTTCCTTGCTCATGGATGGCACGATGTCCCCCATCTTTCTTTACCTTTCCTGTTCCCTAGAAGCAAATGGATAACCATCTACTCCTTGGTTCTCTTCTGTTCACTTCCACAACTGCATGACTTATCTCTCAGCAAAACAACTCAGGAGGGGTCATTTGACTTTGAAGAAATGAAACAGTGGTTCCCTAACGCAAGCGTGTTGTTGATAGACTTTAAAAGGGTTGTCATATTTTCTATTACAACTGAGTTTAAAGTAATTCCTTCGCCGACAGTAAGAGCAGGAGAAATTCAACAACAAGAATGGAGTGTTATGTAACAGTGGGACAGTTGCAGCTTCTGACGGGAAGCCAATTCTGGGGAACTGTGATGCAGTCATGTTGTTGGGAGGGTCATAAGAGCCGGAACTGAGCGATTCTGAACTCTTCTGCTTTCCAGAACATGAAGCATTCTCCAAAACTGCAGAGGCTGGAATGCGGAATTCCAAAGAATTCCAGCAGAATTACTATACAAGATGACCAGGAGTGGCTCTCTTGAGTGCTAATGGAGGTGGATGAATAACAATGATTAACGCACCGAATGCCACAAGAATTAGTAAGAAGGCCTTATTATTTGAACAGCTTCCGATTCAAATGCCAGCTTCTTTTCTCGACCACACAAAATTAGGACCGATGCCAAGACAGAACATTCTGCTTCACAGTTTGAAAACTAAGTGAGTGTGATGCATCTGCTGCTGCCACCCGCCAGAGGCAAATCTAGGCAAACGAGTCCGGGGACAAAACCTGAGCTGGCGCTCCCCCCCTCCCCCCGTATGGGCGGCCACCCTCCCCCACCATGACCAAACAATTATTTTTTGTACCAGCTCACAAATCACCCTCCACCCCCAGCAAAACATGCATGGTTCTCCCCCACCAACTCTCTTTCCTAATTTTGTTCTCACACCAACCCTAGGAGGTAGGTTGTTAGCCTGAGAAACAGTGCCAAGCCAGTGCAAGTGGGTATTGAGCATGTAAATCGCTCACAAATCACCTCCAGCAAAACATTTACCAAACAATTGTCAGCATCATCTTTCACAAAACACCTCCAGTGGAATCCACCCCCAAATAGCATCACTTTTAATGGTGTTTAAACCAGGGAGCTCAGATTCTTCTTCTAAATCCACCTTAAAGAGAGAATCTGGGGTCCTCAGTTTAAAAAAAATTGAAAGTGATGCTGTTTGGGGGTGGATCCCCCCCCCCCCCGAAAAAGCATCAGTTTCTAGGGTTGGAGATTTGGATGAAACAAATACCAGATTTGGACAGAATCTGGGCGAATTTGGGCATATTCGGACAAAAAATTGTCCGAATATGTCCTGCCCAAGTATGAATGAATCCAAATGCAAGGTATTCAGACTTTGGGGGTATTTTTGGTGATGTTCGGCCTGCAGGGGGCGCATTTTTAAAGCTACCAGTACCAGATGTCATCCGGAGACTGTCCTGATGATACCACCCAAGTTTGGTGAGGTTTGGTTCAGGGGGGCCAAAGTTATGGACCCCTAAAGGGGGTGCCCCATCCCCCATTGTTTCCAATGGGAGCTAACAGGATATGCTACTAGAACACGGCCATACAGCCCAGAAACCACATAATACCCCAACACTTAACATTTATATAACACTTTCAGTATTCAATGCACGATGCACATACATAATCATGTTATCCTCAGAATAGCCATACAAATTGGGCAGGCATTATTATCCCCATACTGCAGACCATGGGCTGAGGGTTAAAGAGAATGGTTTGCTGAAGGCTACACCGTGAGTTGTGTAAAGGGAAGATTTGAATTGGGACCTTGGTGACCACAGCTCATTCTCTTTGCCACTGTGCCGCTCCATCTTTGGTCTTTTGCCACACCAGAGCCCATGATGAAATACAACCAGAGCACATGATGAAATACAACCAAAGTCAGAATTGTTTTGGGATCTAAAAATTGCTTTGCAATCCTTCCCTCCCCCCCATGCATAAACTAACCATGTATAAGGCATTCAGAGTTCAGTATGGATAATAAAAATAGATTTAAAAAAAATTAAATTGATTTTTTAATGCAGCTGCATTGGATGCTGCTTTAAAATGGCCTGGCATTTAAATCTGAATTTAACACCAATGTGCTCAAGCTAAATACAGTGGAACCTCGGTTTTCATAGCGTTCGGTTTTCATTGGTTTCGGTTTTCATCTATTTTTTCAGTGAAAAAATTGTCTGTTTTCATAAATTTGCAGTAAGGTGCAGGGGTTTGTGGAGAAAAATTACCCGGACAAAAGTGTTGCAGTGCTGTGTCTGCAACTTGTTTAATGACAATGCCTTGCCCCATTTCAGACAAATCTTAAAGAGACATCAGAAACAGACCTCTTTGGACAGCTTTCTGGTGCGACATTGGTCCACTGGCTCTGAAGCTGGTCCTAGTGTTATTGTTTGTTACTGTTTTCAGCATTAAACACTATGTTTATTCACCAAAAAATGTGTTTTTGGTATGTTTTTTGGAGTGCCTAGAACGGATTAATTGGATTTACATTGATTCCTATGGAAAAGTTTGCCTCTGTTTTCATCAGTTTCGGTTTTCATCTATTCTTTTCAGACGGATTACCAACGAAAATCGAGGTTCCACTGTAATATGCATTGACAGTTCCTTCTCAAAGGCACAGACCATCAAACCATGCATGATGTGGGAGATCTGTGGTTGGAACTCCCCATATTTCCTTTAATCTTAAGAAGTAAGGGTGTGCCCGTACATGGACGCAGCTTTGGTACCACTGACCCAAGAAAAAACAGCCCAGCCCCAAAGCTGCTATCTGAGCTTTACCTTCTGTAGGGAAAAGAGATGCTGTTCCCCATCTTTTTCCCCCAGTCAGGGGAAGCATAAGGAAGGGTGATTTATAAGAAACAACGCAGTGGAACAGAGCAGCCCCCCCCCCCGCCCCTGCCCCCGCCCCCAACAAAGTGGCCCAACTAATCATGTTCTCCCACCCATCTAATGGGTTGGTTGTTGTAATTAAATGGGGGGTGGGGGGTGGTAGGTGATGCAGTCTAGGGAGGGAGGGGCTGTGGCTTAGTGGAAGGGCACCTGCTATGTAAGCAGAAGGTCCCAAGTCCCACCTTCAGTTGGGAAGAGTGTAGAGAGCAGGGCTGGCCAAGACCTTTCTCCTCCTGAGACCTGAAGAGCTGTAGTCAGTCAGAAGAGACCAACTGATGACCCAGCAGCACATTTTGGTACAAGGTTGCTTTATAAAATGCATGGACATAATGGGAATTTTAATCCAAGTTAAAAACTGACTTTTCTACGTAAAACAATCCAGGGGCAAAAATAGCAAGTCTCAAAGGTCAAGTATTAAAAATCAGTTTGGTGCCAGTTGCCCAAGGACCTCAGAAGTGATGTCTAAATCAATCACTTCAGGAAAACATGTTGACTTGTGTTTCACAAGTGATTCTGTAACATCTGCTGGCTCGATCACTTGCTCTACGCAAAAAGCTCAAGATAATTAGAATCAAAAGAATACATTTTTCTGGGGAAGAGCAAGAGTCCACTGCACCCAGCAGGCGGTCGCCAAGAACAGCCAACCAGAGGCGTAGCTAGGCCAGAGTGCGCCCGGTGCACACTCTGGCTTTTTCGCTTCATTTTAAAATTCTGCTCCCGTCCTTCCCACGGCACCCCGCCCCGCCTTCCCATTCCACTTACTTTTAGGAAAGGAGGCAGGCAGAGAAGCCTGCCTCGTTACCTGGGCCTGGTAGAACTACATTTCCAGGAGCCTGGGAAATGTAGTTCCCTGAAACAGGCAAACCTTCTGAGATGTTCCATTCCTAAAAAAAAAATGAGAATGAGGCTCATGAGAGATGCGCTATAGGGTCTTGAGAACCGAGGAAGGGGGAGCAAAGAGCATAGAAAGAGGCCTCTTGAGGATTTTCAAACCCGTGACCAGACTAGATGGACTCTGGTCTGATCCAGCAGGCTAGTTCTTATGTTCTTCTTTCCCCAAACGTGTGCTTGAAAGAACACGACCTGTCACCATGGCCTGAAAAATCCACTCCCCACCTTCCTCTCTCTTTCAAAAATGGTGACCTCCCACCCAGCAACGTGCTTGAAAGTGTGGACACTGTTTTGTCAGTCTAGTGCAGGGGTAGGGAACTGCGGCTCTCCAGATGTTCAGGAACTACAATTCCCATCAGCCTCTGTCAGCATGGCCAATTGGCCATGCTAGTAGGGGCTGATGGGAATTGTAGTTCCTGAACATCTGGAGAGCCGCAGGTTCCCTACCCCTGGTCTAGTGGGTCCTATGAAGTGGTGTCACACATATTTTGTTCTCATTATTGCTTGCTGCTGGAATGGACGGCCATTGACCGCTTCCTCCGTGAGGGGGGCCACAGTCCATCACAAGCTCTCATCTCAGCTGGGAACGACTGGCCATCCCCAGGGAGAGGCCGGCCAAGCACATTTTATGGTCTCTGTGAACAACAGGGCAAGCCCAAAGCAAGCAGTGCAGGAGGAGGGGAATCTCTTTCCACAAACAGCAACCAAGCCTTCCATAGGCTTCTCATGTGGAACAGACTTTGGGACACCCATCTCATTGCTATCCTGCCTTGCAAGGCTGTGGGTACGGTTCTCTCATCTTCCATCGCACCCACAGAACAAACACTTTCCAAGGCTAGGAGGAGAGCAAGCGATTGCACCGAGGCTGCCCAGCAGGCCTCCAGAATCACAATCTGCCCCAGCCCAGCCCAACATGCTCACCACAGGTGAAAAGCACAGGTGAAAAGGTACCTAGCTCCTCTCTCCCTAACTCTCTCCCACTTTTTCTAATGGCTTCAGGTGGGCGGCCACGTGTGGTCTAAAGCAGCAGAAAAGCATTTGAATCCAGGGGCACATTTAAGACCAGCAAAGTTTTATTCTTGTGTGCGCATGAAGGCTGCTGCCGAGAATAACACACCGTTGGTCTTAAAGGTGCTCCTGGAGTCAAACCTTTCTCTTGAATGGAGAACTGGGTTTGAGTCGCTGTCCCACTCCCAAATGACAGTAGTTGTGTGTGTATTGGGTGGGGGGGGGAGAGTGCTGTCAAGTCACAGCTGACTTGTGGTGACCCCGCAGGGGGTTCCAGGAAAGAGGCCTTCAGAGGTGGTTTGCCATGAGCTGCCCCATGTGAACAGAGAAAGTTCTGAGAGAACTGTGTCGGGCCCAAGGTCCCCCAGCAGGTTTCATGTACAGGAATGGGGTGGAGACTCAAACCCAGTTCCCCACAGTAGAACCCACCCCTTGTAGACGCTTCAGTTCAGACCCACCTTTTGTTTGCAAAGTCTTGTTTAGAGAGGGATTCCTCCACTATCCAGCCTAGTCTAGAAAGCAAAGAGCCCCCGCATGCAAAGAACACCGAAGTGCTGCCACCTGCAACTGCTCCCTTGTCTTTGTATCCATTTGTCACAATTTTGACTGGAAACTGGGGAGGGGGGGTGCTGAGTGGCTCTTTGGTTTTTTTGCAGATGTTACAATGCGAGGCTCCGCATCCGTTAAGGAAGGCTGCAAAGAGCCCCAAAGGGCAGGGTGATGCTTGAAATGCTCACAGCAGCCCGTGTGTCTTGAAGGGGACCTTAAAGCCCCCCAATATTCAGAAGCTGCCCAACACTCTAGCCCCCCAACATTCAGAAGCAGAGCCAGCAGCAGAGCTTGAAGAGAACTGTACTCGGCTGACACTGGGAAGGAAAGCGTTAAAACCCGTCTTTCCCCCACAGCCCAGAACCAGGCCTGTGAGATCAAGTTTCATCAGAGGAGGGGGTGGAAGGAGCAGAAGAAAGAGAAGAGGAAGGGGGGGGGGGAGGAAGTATGCTGAACTGCCGCACGGAGTACTAGACCCAGCAGGGATGAAGGATGAAAACAGGAGGAGCCGAAATTTCTGGGGCTCTAGAAAGAAACTGTGTACAGCTGTTGACCCTCTCTAGCAAAAGTGGATCTTTGCAGATACATTTCAGCGAAAGGGTGCACAATGAGAGCTGCCCACTCGCCACGCCCGGCTCCCAACAAGCAGCTGCAAAATTATTAGGGAATAAATCAAGAGCTGGAGTTTTCTTTCCCTTCCTGACCCATATTTAATTACCATCCGTTTGTCCCAAAGGTTAACAAAACAAAACATTTGGCTGGGGAAAGACAAATCCAACCGAGCGCTGTTGCTGGGGGCTGGCTGGCTGGCTCGCAACTCAAGAGAGGTTGCCCTGCACATCTGTGGGCATGCGGAGGAGAACAGTTTGTGAGAGCAGTACCCCCCCCCCCGGGCCACCACCACCAAAGGGCATCAACAAGGGCCAGGACAGGAAGGTGTGGGCCCGTCAAATGGGTGGCAGGGCTCTGATTTCCCAACCCCTGGAAATACAAAAGCATCTAGACCATAGGTGTCAAACTCGCAGCCCTCCAGATGTTATGGACTACAGTTCCCATCATCCCCTGCCAGCATCATGCTGGCAGGGGATGATGGGAGCTGTAGTCCATAACATCTGGAGGGCTGCGAGTTTGATACCTGTGATCTAGACAGTCTGGGAGGCTATTGGGGGGGGGGGGGGTTCCCCAGCACAAATCACACTGGAAGAACTGGGCTGAGGGCACAAATCCTGCAACAAGAAGCAGACCTGGAGCGTGCGGAGCTTCTTCGGGACCTGGGCCTTCCCGGCACGGGCAAGCAGGCACGCTGCAGACAGCTCAAGTGCACACAGTCCTGCGGAGGGCTTGGGAGGAGTGACCTAGCAATGCACAGACACCCACCTCTGCCACCATCTCGGTGGGTGGCCAGCAGGAAGCCCCTCCCCCGCCAGCAGCAAAGTGGGTGGCCCTGAATAGCAAAGCAAGGCCATCTTCACAACATCACCTGTTTTGGGTGGGGGGTGAACTGGAGAGGAAACTGCTTCTTTCAGACCCCACTCACACACATACACTTCCAGGGCTATTTATGGGGCAAATGGGCTTAAAGGATGCCAGGCAGAGGGGAAACAAAACTCCTATGACATGGATGGTTAGCCCTTTCCCCTTCGTGAGCAATTACCAGATTGCTCTGGGGTGTCCATCCCAGCCCCAAAGCAGAGCTGTTCTGCACTTCAGAGTCGTAACTCACTGGACAGCCTCCCTGACTCCGTTCAAGGCTGAACTTGTACGGATAATCATTCTGGCCTACCTTACAGGACTATTTTTAGAATGACAGAAAATATGCGTGGAGTGCTTTGAACGCATGACAGGTATTCCATAAAAGCTCACTGATGGTGTTACCAACCTCCAAGTAGCCTTTGGAGCCCTCCTGGAATCTCAACCGATCTTCAGATTACAATTTCCCTGGAGAAAATTCGGAGAGCAGCCACTACAGCATCACATTTCTGCAAAGACCCTTCCACTCCCTCACCTCTGCGTTCCCCAGGCACTCTCCCAAATCTCCAGGGATTTGAAGAGGAGGAGGAGGAGGAGGAGGAGGAGGAGGAGGAGGAGGAGGAGGAGGAGGAGGAGGAGTTTGGATTTATACCCCCACCTTTCTCTCCTTTAAGGAGACTCGAGGCAGCTTAGAAACTCCTTTCCCTTCCTCCCCCCGCAAAAGTCACCTTGAGAGGCAGGTGGGGCTGAGAGAGTTTGAAGAGAACGATGACTAGTCCTAGATCACCCAGCAGCCTTCATATGGAGGAGCAAGGAAACAAATCCAGTTCACTAGAGTTTGCGTTGCTCAATGGAAGAGTGGGGAATCAAACCAATTTCTTCAGATTACAGTCCACCTCTCCAAAACACTATGCCAACTGGCTCTCACAAGCCAGAGTTAGCAACCCTACTCATTGGAAGTATTTGCCACTCTGTCCTAGGGAATCATTTGCATTTGCATTTGTCCTAGGGAATCATTTGTAGATTTCTTTCGTGCCGCCAAGATGGTGCTGATCACCTTGTCTGAATAGCCCTTGGCCGCTAGTCTCCTCCTTTCACAAGCCACGCGGTCAAGTTTAGCCAGCTTGGGTCCGGGTGGCATATGGGGCCCTGTATTAGTAAGTCTGGGGCCACTGTCAGGAGTAGGGGCTGCCGCGTGGACATCTCTTGGATGGTTGAAAACCACGGCCTCCTCGGCCATCTGGGGGCCACCAGGATGACCTCCGCTCTGTGCGCTTGGATCTTCCTCAGGAGTCGTGGACTCAGTGGAAACGGCAGGAACGCGTAGAGGAGTACTTGTGGCCATTTGACTGCAAGTGCATCCGTCTCCAACGCCCTCTGATGGAAGTGTCTTGTCATGAACGTTGGCAATTGCACGTTGTTTGGTGCTGCAAAGAGGTCTATCTGGGGCATGTCAAATACTCTGCAGATCCTCCGGAACTCCCGAGGGTTGAGCTGCCATTCGCTTTCCAACACCTGCTTTCTGCTTAGCCAGTGCTTGGCAGTTCAGTTTGCCCTTGATGTGTTGAGCTTCGAGAGACAGTAGGTGTTTTTCCGCCCAGTTTAGGACTTTTGTCACCTCTCGATGCAGTGCTGGGGACCTGGATCCCCCTTGGTTGTTGATATATATTTTTGTTGCCACGTTGTCTGTTCTTACCATAACGTGTTGGTGTTCCAGTTGTGGGCGGAAATGTGTTAGGGTCAGGAGGACTGCTCTGGTCTCTAGCAGGTTGATTGGGAGTTTGGACTCCTCCTCTGACCATGTTCCTTAAGTGAACTGTTGGTTGAGGGTCGCTCCCCAACCCATGAGGCTTGAATCCGTAAAGAGTTGCGGACAGGCTATGTAAAGGTACCGTTTGCCCTGAATGAGATTGCGCTTGTTCAGCCACCATCTCAGGCTGATGTGGACCTCTGTCGGGATGGTAATTTTTCTGTCCCTCTTCTGGATGATGTCCCACTGGAACCTTCGAAGTATCTGCTGTAGTGGTCTTGCGTGGAAGCGCGCCCACTGATTTAAGTCCATGATGGAGATGAAGAGGCACATAGCTCCCAGCAGTTTCGGTTTTGCGCGCGCGTTTAGGCGCGGGCACTCCGTCCTTCTTGTCACCTGCATTTTTGGCCATTTTCTTCTTTGCGGGCGCTTGCTGGGGTGGCTGCTGTGCTTCTGCAAGTGCCGCTTTGTTTCTCGCGGCTCGGGTCCCCTCTGCCGTCGCTCTTGCGAACCCCTCCGGGGGGGGTGGGTGAAGGAGCCGGTCGCCATGTTAAGGCGGGAACCGTTGGGAATGGCGGGGTTTTGTTTTCGTTTTCCCCAGCACACGGCCACCTGCTTCTAGCCACCTGCTTCTAACTAATCCTCCCCTCCCAGTTTACTCACGTTTGGTGGAGTGGGAAACAAGAGGGAGACAGAATTGCACACACACACACTATACTGGATGGAAGAGCTAGAGCCCTGGGGAGCTAGTGAAAAACCATGCACTCCCTGCAGGCAGGAAAAAATACTGAGGAGGAAAGCCTAGGACACATGACAGGAAGGGATCGTTAATCAATTAAGTGGTTCCTGCCTCCTTGCAAGTGGTGAAGAAGACACCCAATCAAGATATCCCCTGCCTCCAGTAGAAAGTGGTTCCTAGTCTAGTAGGCTTGCCTGGATCCATTCTTCTTTCATGCCAGGGGGATTTGTATCTAGATGGTTGAGATGCATTCCTAGAGCTACAAATCAATGCTGCTAAAAGATATATGTAACATATGCTATATGTTACAACTGTCATCCTTGATCTTTATGGTTTCACATTCTTTGTAGATAACTAGGCTTACCCCTGACACCCTGGTCCCATGAGAGACAGAGCTACATCCGTTATCTTGTGGGGGCAGGAAGCCAAGTGTCTTTCTATTACTATCTGTCACCGACCTTGGGGCGCCTTGGTTATTTGGCAGCTATTTTACCCATTCTTGTGCCTGCAGTGGTCATTTCCTCTGCCATTACTTTTTTAAAAATCAGCAACTGAATATTGTTATATCAACATAATCTAATAGCATCTGTACCAGGTTCTCTGAACTCCCATCTTGCTTTTAGAAAAAATTAAAATCAAGTCTGTACTTCTTTTTATTGAGGAGATATAAGAGGAAAGGACATTCCTACAACAAAAGGGATTAGACATTTAAAAAAAACCAGTAATACAATGATATTCAATTGCCAATTATTATTTTTTTAACCTGAAAATTGTGCAGTGGTTCAAGGGGGAATTTGTGGGGTGGGGGGAAGAACCACAATGGAGGGGTTGGGACAGTGGAAGCATGGGGAAACCCTCCAGGTAGAAACCCTGTTGCAGCTGTACTGTATCAGCAGCCACAGAGAAATCATACAAGCCCATTCCAATGTAAAAAGCAGCAGAGTTCGCTGCTGATGCACATAGAAAATAGCCTTGTGGAACAGTGAAGCATGAATAGTGGTGGCCTAGAATCCCTTTTGTCAGGTTCGTGAAATAAAATCTCACTCAGCAGAATACAGAGCAAAGGGAGAGAAAACATTGTGAAGAGCGGGTTCAAAAGTTATGAGATGTAACACATGGAGCTGGAATCATTTTTGTGAAGCTTCAAAGTATACAAGGGCAGTTACCCTTTGTGGAGAAATAGCTCCCCCCCCCCTTTTTTTTTTCTTTTTTCCTCCCTTCCTCCCATCAGGTCTCATACATTTGGTGGACTTAGAAATTCCAGATGGACATCAGGAAGTGCTACCTGACCAAGGAGAAAAATATCTTGACCCAGCCTGACCAGGTCAAAGGAGGGTGGGCTCTGGAATCTGATAAATTGCTGGGAGTCAATGGGGTGAGATGTCTTCTTTCTTTCCTTCTGCTGGGAGCAGACCTCTTGCTTGAGCTGTGAAGGGCACAGTCATGTGCTCAGTCAGATAATGTGAACTCTTTGAGAATTGCAACCTTCTAAGTTTTACATGCCTACCCTATGTTCAACAACTCCTAGCTAGGGTATGTTAAGAGATAGGGGCAGGGGATTTGCGGTGGTCATCTCCTTTGTTTTGGAAACCCTTGCTCCATCTGGTGCTGTGCTAAAATATACTGGTATCCATTTTTATTCTTGCCACTTTTAAACCATTGATGTAGAGAACGGTTCTCTGTACCACGAATGCCCCACTGTCTTGATTGCGCTACCTAAGTAGGAGGAGAGAGAGGAAGGCTGAGCAGCTTTTCCTCCAGGATCTCCAATCTACCCTGCGGAACCCAGGAGAGGGAAACCAAAGGGAAACTGAGGCAGAGGCCTCACGGTTGGAAAGGAAGCTGGGGAATCCTGATCTTCCCCACCGGGCAGTCCTCAACTGGTCAGGTGGTGGCAGTGGTTTACCCAGAGAGAAAGCTAGCCCTCCCCAGGAAAAGTTGGCAACCCCTAGGAGAGTGCAGAGAGCAGAATAGGGCCTGCCAGGCAAAGCAAGCCTGTTTTGTCACACCCTTCACAAGCAGTAAATGGTGATAAATAAGTTTACGCTAATCCACTGAGCATCTGAAGTGACAGGAGAAGCCCAGATCCCAATCCTATTATATGCTGATGATGCAGTCCTCTTATCATGCTCAAGAGTGGGTCTAAGGCAGGGGTCTGCAACCTGTGGCTCTCCAGATGTTCATGGACTTGCTGGCTGGGGCTGATGGGAATTGTAGTCCATGAACATCTGGAGAGCCGCAGGTTGCAGACCCCTGGTCTAAGGCATCTCCTTGCCAGTTGCAATGCCTACTGTGCCAGTAATAGCCTTGATTTGAATCTTGAGAAATCCAAGATACTGGTATTCTCAAGGGCATGTAGGTTTACTAGATGGACCCTAAACAGTAACCCCCTTGAACAAGTTAAGTATTTCAAGCATCTGGGACTGTATTTCCACCACAAAACAGAATGAGCCGAGCAGAGGGACATGGCAACTTCGGCCTGCGCTGGAAGTGTCTCAGCCACCTTGCGCTTCTTTTACAACAAGGGCCACAAATTTGTACCAGCTGCAATAAAGGCCTTTAACACCAAGGTAAGCCAGCAATTACTTTATGATGCCCAATATGGATGGGTGCTTGGAATCGATGAGTTGAAAGGGTCCAATCCTGCTTTCTATATAAGATCCTGGGTCTACCCCACTGCGTACCCTATGCTGTCCTATGTTTAGAGACTGGCCAGTATCTCCCAGAGACCAGAGCATGGTTGGCCACATTCAGATTCTGGATTCACCTCTGCTTTAACCCAGAGGATACCAGTCTCACTTATCAAGCTTTAGCTACTTTGCAAGCTTCAGACCGGTGGGTTCAGATAGAGGGGAAAAATATTATCTGTAAGCTTCTCATGAGAATCTTTGGCTACGTTGCCTGCCAAAGAAATTCTCCGAGTCCAAAAGTTGAGACTATTCTATCAGGAATATCAGAGTCTAATTAGTGATGCCAACAGGTCTTGCTCTCCTCCAATCTTAGGAATTCCCCTTAGTGCAGCTAGCATGGCCGAATACTTACACCAATTAACTCTGCCCAAGAGCCGCAGAGCGCTGTCACTCGCAAGATGTAATGTTTTACCACCGGCAGTTATGCTAGGGAGATGTTTTATTGTGGTAGATTCTATGTTGTACACCGCCCAGAGCCCCTCGGGGATAGGGCAGTATAGAAAACTAAACAATAAATAAATAAATAAAAATTCCCTATCAGGAAAGAACATGCACTTGCAATGCAAACCACACAGAAAATGTTGGTCACATACTTTTATATTGTTCTTTTTACAGCACAATTAGACATTTCTTGTTGATACCTTTCTTGGTCAGCAAAGAAGGATTTACGGACGAAGAGAAAATCTGCCAGTTACGAAATAATGAGTCTTGTAACTGAAAAGTTCGCAAGGTTCTTGTGTTTTGCTATGAAAAAGCATTCACAATTAAATATAAGAGCCTGATGTGTATGCTCACCGAACAACTGATTCTTAGTTCAAACCATGCTGAGACAACATTGTATTTTATATCAGATAGTTTTATTAGTTTTGTTACTATATTATGTATTGTTTTGTATGATAAGTGTTTTATAATGCCAATAAAAGGTATTTGGATCTGGATGTGGAAAGAGAGGTGTCAGCTCCGTTCAACACGGTCAAGCCTTCGATGAACTCCAATTCCTCACTGGAGTCACCTTTTAAAATGCTTTTGTACAGGAGGAGGATTTTTAAGTCAGCAGCACAGTGTCCTGGTGGACTGAAGCTCACAGATTTCTGAGGCTGCATCAAACATCGTGTGGAAACACAGATTTGGAATCACTGTCAACAGGGAGGAAACTAACTCTAGGAAGCCCCCATGTCTGTTTTCCTACATCACAGATAACTGGAGTAGGCATTTAAGAAGTTACTATTTTATTTATTTAGAATTGTTTAATTCTCTTTCGCCAGTCATCCTCAAAACAGCTCACAACAGACCCATGCATAAAGCAATCTCATTACAACGTTCATATAAACCTATCTAAAAAAAGTGCAGGAGTAATGTAACAGACATTCACTATGCAGCAGTGGCGTAGGGGGTTAAGAGCTCGTGTATCTAATCTGGAGGAACCGGGTTTGATTCCCAGCTCTGCCGCCTGAGCTGTGGAGGCTTCTCTGGGGAATTCAGATTAGCCTGTGCACTCCCACACACACCAGCTGGGTGACCTTGGGCTAGTCACAGCTTCTCGGAGCTCTCTCAGCCCCACCTACCTCACAGGGTGTTTGTTGTGAGGGGGGAAGGGCAAGGAGATTGTCAGCCCCTTTGAGTCTCCTGCAGGAGAGAAAGGGGGGATATAAATCCAAACTCTTCTTCTTTTTCTTCTCTTTTAATCCAGTATGAAAGACTGCCAGGGTGGAAGCACATAAAACAAACTATGCCCCCACCCAAATTATACATCCGCCTCCCTGCTCTGGCTTTTAAATGAACATTGCAAATGGCTGGCCATCCAGCATCCACTGACAGTCACTGTGGATTACTGGTTAAGAGCAACGGACTCTAATCTGGACACCCGGATTTGATTTCCACTCCGCCACATCAGTGATGGACTCTTATCTGGGGAACTGAGTTCAATTCCCCTCCCCTCCACCTGAAGCCTGCTGGGTAACCTTGGACCAGTTATAGTTCTCCCCAAACTCCCTCATAGCCCCCCGACCTTGCAAGAGGTCTGTTGTGGGGAGAGGAAGGGACAGGAGTTTGTCAGCCATGTTGAGACTCCTAAAAGGGAAAGAAAAGCAAGGTGTAAAAACCAACTCTTCTTTTTCTTCACTGCAATGATGGCTGAATGAATCACCAGCACTCACCAGCTCCTCTCAACATTCCAAAGATTTGTGCAGTTTGAAACACTCGCAGGATTTAAGGGGGACCCAAGTGCTTCATACCCTGTTTCCCCGAATATAAGACATCCCTGGAAAATAAGACATAGTAGAGGTTTTGCTGAAGTGTGAAATATAAGGCATCCCCCAAAAGTAAGACATAGCAAAGTTTTTGTTTGGAAGCATGCCCGAAGAACAGAACACAGAAAAATAAGACATCCCCTGAAAATAAGACATAGCGCATCTTTGGGAGCAAAAAATAATATAAGACACTGTCTTATATTCGGGGAAACACGGTAGTATCCCTTGGCCATACTTTCTTGCTCTTTCTGTAATCCTAGTCCTAGTACATTGTTCATTGTTTGTCCTATACTGTTTGACTGCATAGTTTTATGACCTGTACTCAATCCTGACCTGGGTCCTCAGGCTATCCTTAGAAGGGTTGGTCCTAGTTAGTATTTGGCTGGGAGCCTTCCCATGAAAACCACAGTTGTGGCAGGCAGTGGCAGGCAGTGGAAAACCACTTCGGAGCATCTCTTGCCTTGAAAACTCTACAGAGTCGCCATGAGTCAGTTGTGACTTGACAGCACCCTCAGGAAAGTAAGTCAGTCAATAAACAAAAACCCTGCTGTTTGAAAGAGCAGCAGAGACAGGGCTAGCCTCATTTCTTTGGAGAGAGAACTGCACAGCCTGGCAGCAACAGCCGAAACAGCCACCCACTGAGGGTGCCCAGGTTCCCAGTGGGAGCAAGAGATCTCCGATCCCCAGCTCCTGTTTCCTGCTGCCGGTGGGAGAAGAATAATGTAAAAAATAATAGCTGCCAGTGATGCCACAAGGTCGCTGGCAGAGTTTACTCTAGAGCTTCCAGCAATTCTCAGGCTGTCATGATGTCATTTCCAGGTTTCCCTCAGAAGTGATGTCACGCCACTGACAGACAGTGTTCCCTCCTACCTGTTTCTAGGCTGGGACTGGCAATCCTACCTCAAACAGAAAGATACCACGTGTGTGCCTTAACACACAGGGGAGAAGAATAGTTTGGATTTTACAGCCCGCTTTTCTCCCCTGTAAGGAGATTCAAAGTGGCTTACAAACTCCTTCCTTTCCTCTCCCCACAACAGACACCCTGTGAGGCAGGTGGGGCTGAGAGAGTTCTGAGAGAACTATGCCTGGCCCAAGATCATCCAGCAGGCTTCAGATGGAGGAGCAAGGAAACAAATTTAGTTCACCAGACAAGAGTTCACCAGACCTTTCATGCAGAGCAGTGGGGAAACAAAACCAGTTCTCCAGATTACAGTCTATCGTTCCTAACTACTCCACCACGCTGGGAACACATATGTGAAGAAAGCCCACTTTGGACTCAGTCATTCAGAGCTCAAAGGATCAAAACCAGCACAGCTGGAAACCAGCACAGCCCTGGCCTCATCCGATCTCTGCAACAGACCCCGTGATTGCCCATGTAGTCCATTTTCCATCTACTGACGTTTGTCTCCATACTGGATGTGTGTCATACGCCTTGCCAAGAAGAGTCAGAAGCAGTTCACAGCTGGGTCAGTACAGAAGAGCGAAACAGAGCCGAGTCCAGAGCCCAAAGCAAGATCAAAACCAGGATCAGGGCCCAGAAACACACACGGTTGCTCCCAAGTATGCTGCTGCTGACACCACACAGCTTGACTCCCAACCTCTTTTATAGCAAATATCCAGTTGCCAGTGCAATTCCTTCATGAAGCTGTGTTACTTCAGTCCGGCTCCTGCAAAGACTTCTTCTCAAGCCCAGTTCGTGCCAGAGCTGCAGGACTGCTGCTGCGTCTTCTGCCATGCAAACTGGCACGCAGCTTCCTCTGGCAAAGGGGGAGAGAGGGCTGGCAGGGCCTCCCCTGGTTTGGTGTCAGGAGGCTGGGGAATCTCAGAGTTGGCTGTGGCTCCCAGCGTGCTTGCTCTGCCTGAGCCTCTGGGCCAGGTTCTAATGGAGACTCAGACTCAGAACCTGCAGGCATTACCTGGAACTCGGGCCAAAGCTGTCCCCTCTTCCCCATCTGAATCCTCCTCCCAGGAATCCCCAGACATGCTGGGCTGGGCCACAACAATGTGTTACAGTAATCTAGTCTGGACATTGCCAAGGAATCTGTGACTGTGGCCAAGACAACCTTCTCTGGAAACAGACACCGCTGGCAAACTTGCTTGAACTGAGAAAATGTACTCCAGTTCATCTTAGACACCCATGGACAATGCATGATCAAGAAGACCTCCTCATCTCCACTGCCCCATCCAAAACAGACATAACACCTATTCCTAAATCGCCCACAGCACTGGAGTCTTTCGCTGTCTTCAGATGCTGGTTCTCAAGACACGTCTCTGCATTTAGACGGAAAATAAAGGCACGTCTCTATATTGGTAACATTCAAAGTGGAATCATGCCCATGTTAAAAACCAAGTGGGGGACCAGTCCTTGTGGTACTGCACCTGCCAAAGGGCTGAATAAAAATCCTCCAGTACCACCTTCGTGAAACTTCTCTCAAGGAACAAGGGAAACCAGCTCAACAGTGATCCTCTCAAATCTACTCAGTCAGGCAGAGCAAAAGGAGGCCACGGTCATGATATTAAAGGCCACGGAGCAGCCTAGGAAGACCAACAGGGAGGCCCTCTCCACAGAGCACCCACAGTATCCCCATCAATCATTTGTTGTAAATGAGGACGAACAAAGTAGTTCTGTGCCACAAACATTCAGATTGCATTCCACCATATTTTACCGTTACACAAATATGTAAGATGCCTTGTGAATCGATATAGGTTAAAAACCATAACATACAAATCCCTGGCCACCCTTCAGGATAAATACAGTGGTTTACAGGTTAACCAGGACAGTCTGACAAGTTTCAGGTTCAGAAACAATTAGGGAAGCATTTTGGAGTCCAAGTGAGGCACGTTTACTTTCCTGACTGACCTGGGGGGGGGGGGGGGTCATAAGAAGGGCATTGCCAGAAGCATCGTACAGAGGATGAGCAAACGGCTTGCTTGAACCCACTTCCTGTGCAGCCATCTAACTGGCAGCCTCCACTTGGAAATACAAACGCCAGTACTTGAGCAAATGTCTCTCCAGCACCAGACAGACAATGAAACTTTATGATAAGGGTGAGAACAGCTGTTGGTTACTTACTGGTCCTTCTCTGAGATAAGGAGGACATCTTGGGGGTATTTCTCACCCTTCAACTGGGGAGGCATAAAATGAACTTTTTTCTCTTTCCTGGTTGTAATGATGACTGCTGTATGTAGCATTGAGGACAGAGATCCCCCTTGATGATTGAGATGAGTTTGATGATAATATTGTCGGTCCTCAGTAGTCCGTTAGAAGGCTGATTTGTGAACTGAACGCCAACAAGGCATGAAAAGCTGCTCTCATTTCCCTCTCATTTCTGGGGGTAAATTTCCTTCTGAATTGATTGCCTCAAAACTGAGATCTGTTACTATTCCAGCTGCCTCTACACTGCTCTTGCTTGACTCTTGGAAGCGTGTGGCTAGAACGAAAGGAATAGTTTGTGACTGGACATCAACCTTGACATCTTAGATTTTAAGGAATGACCTTGACTTTATCCTTGCCTTCCACTGGAATGTTGTTCAGGAGGTCCCCAAACAAGTTGTCCCCCTGAAAAGGATATGCTGAACCAATGATTTTCGAATAGAAACAGGTGGGGCATGCCCTAAGCCAAAGCATGTGTTGAGTGGCTGCAGCCAAAGCCATTGCCCAGGATGAAAGGGTGAGGGCATCTAAAGAACATCTGCACTGAATGCTGAGGCTTAGCATAGCCTATTTGCCCCTTCATGCAGATGGCAATTTCCTTCAGGAAGTAGTTGTGGTATCAACGTGACCACACTATAGCTGCCCTGGATACAATAGATGCTGTGTGTGTAGCAAAGGTAGACATTACAATGGTGTCATGTGCCTTGTGCAAGGTTAGATCCACTCTCCTCCCTAGGCCATCTCTGATTTTGCCTTCACCATCTTAGATAGTAGGCCCAGAGATGTGGCACCGTCACCTGCTTGTCCACAAGTGACACCTGAGGGAGGCTATTGGTATATGCAGGTAAATCATATAGTTATTTAACAAAGCTAGGGAAACTATTTGACATGAGCATTTTCCCATTCAGATTTCAACTGCCTCTCAAAAAACTGGCAAAGAGGGAGACTTCCTTCTCTGACCAAGGGTTGGGGCAAGGACGTAGGTAAGGGGGGGTTCTCGGGTTCAACCCCCCCTCCCCATTCATGTCCAAAGCTCTGCCCCTCCGTTTGTGGGTTTTTAATTTTTTAGTGTTTTTCGGTTTTTGGCCTGCAGGGGGCGCATTGTTTAGGCTAGCAGCACCAAAATTTCAGGGATTGTTTGGGGGAATCTCCTGATGATACTACCCATGTCTGGTGAGGTTTGGTTCAGGGGGTCCAAAGTTATGGACTCCCAGAGGGGGTGCCCCATCCTCCATTGTTTCCAATGGGAGCTAATAGAAGATGGGGGCTACACCTTTGAGGGTCCATAACTTTGGACACCCAGCGTTATCGCTTGGGGACCAGGTGGCCCAAACGGCCCAGGTGGCATTCCATCACCTGGTCAGGCACAGCAACTGGCCCCGTACCTCTCACGTACAGACTTAGCCACAGTCATCCATGCAACAGTCACCTCCAGACTTGACTATTGCAACGCGCTCTACGCTGGCCTGCCTATGTCCGTGATCCGGAAACTAAAAATTGTACAACATGCGGCAGCCAGACTCCTTATGGGGGCATTGAGCCGGGACCTGATTACTTCGGTCCTGTACCATCTTCACTGGCTGCCTATCAAGTTCCAGGTCATGTTCAACGTGTTGGTCTTGGCCTTTAAGGCCATAAACGGCCTTGGGCCTACATACTTGAGGAACTGCATCTCCCCATATTGCCCTGCTAGGGCCTCTCCGGTCTTCAGAGGAATTCCTATTGGAGGTCCCTGGTCCGAAACACATCTGGCTGGCCTCCACTAGGCCCAGGGCTTTTACAGTTCGGCCCCCCGCTGGTGAAACAGGCTCCCCAAGGAGACCAGGGTCCTTATTATGTTTCCGCAGGGCCTGCAAAATGGACCTGTTCCGCCAGGCTGTTGGCCAACCGGGCTGATTCCATCACCCCAGCTTCCAGTAGACTCAAAGGGGGGGGGTGGGCTTATTGCCATATGTATTCTGTTGATATTATATATGATTTTATTGGATCTGTATCTATTTTAATTAATAATGAGGGTTTTAAGTTTTGTATGTCATTCTCAGTTGTACGTCACCCTGAGCCCTTCGGGGGAGGGCAACTCATAAATCGAATGAATGAATGAATGAATGAATGAATGAATGAATGAATGAATGAATGAATGAATGAATGAAAGAAATTCAGGAGTCTGTTTAAAATAAATTAATGATCTGCAGGCTGTAAAGATAGCTGTTAATGAACAGCTGAACTTTTATTATCTAGAGCGGAGAGGGGAGAAAGCATAAAAATAGACTTTTAAGGACTAATTTTTCCTCATTTGCCTGCAGCATTACAGAATGAATCAGATAAAGGCTTTAACACAACAGTGATAAACCAGATGGCAGCCACATCAACACACAGCTGTGTGTAGAAAGTCAGCACTACCTACTTGCCACCAATGGCCAGTTCCAGGCTAGGGCTGCCCACCTCCAGCTGGGATTTCAGAATTAAAGGTGGTTTGCCTTTGCCTGCCTCGTGGTCTGTGGAGTTCTAAGAGAACTGTGTCCAGCTGAAGGTCACCCAGCAGGCTTCATGGGAAGGAGTGGAGTGGAGAATCAAACTTGGTTCTCCAGAACCACTCCATTATTCTGGTTCTCTTTTTATTAGCCACCACTTGATAAAGTTTCTGAATATAGATTGATGCTGTAGCATCCAGTATTTATTGGTTTCACTGCACAGAGCATGTTTTAAGTTGATACATGTTTTGTTCTTTGGAGAACAGATTAATGGACCTCTCAAAAAATGAACACCTTGACACTTATAAAGATGCAGTTTCCAGCTGTTGTGGGCTTTCCAGGCTGTGTGGTCTTGGTCTGGTAGATCTTGTTCCTAACGTTTTGCCTGCATCTGTGGCTGGCATCCACAGATGCAGGCGAAACATTAGGAACAAGATCTATGAGACCACAGTCACGCAGCCCGGAAAGCCCACAACAACCAGTTGAGTCAGGGCGTGAATGCCTTCGACAATACATGGGGTTCCTGCTTTACTGCTCTCTCAAAAGTGTACTCCTAAAAATCATAATGTGTGAGCTGCCCTGAGCCCCCCCTCCCCCCCCCGCTCAACTCTGCCTAACCTTGGCTGGGTGCCCCAACCTCTACAGGACACCCCCTCTCAATCCCAAACTGCCTCTCTTGAGCTACAAACAGCTGAGAAAATAGTCAGACTCTGAAATCTTCCAGAGGTTCCGGCTCCTATTCCGAAGCTCATGCACAGAGATTGAAATGCACCATCTTGAGTCAAGAACATCGCCCGGCAAGTCAGTCCACAGGAAAGGCTTCTGCCTTAAATTTCAATCCAGCGTAGAACATTAAACTGCTCGGGATGATGTCGCTGCAGCCAAAGTCAGCAGCTGAAAGTGGACCGCGTTCAATTTAACCCCAAAAAGCTCAGAGTGGGGGAAGGGGAAAACACACCCACAAACATTGGCTTGTCTCAGAAAAGGTGTTTTTAAAGATCCTGAATCACCATTTACTTTTTCACTGAGATGTACAATAGCGTCAAAATACGGTGCCCAGAGCACTAAACCATCAAGAATTTTTACTATACCAGAGCAAACAACAACACACTTTGTCCTCGGGTGTCGAGAGAAATTATGGTGCAGTTTTACCTTCTGTTGAAAGAGTCAGGCAAGCCGCTTTGCCTTTTGGACTCAGGGTATAATGGCTCATCTTGAGTGTGGGAAAAATGCTTGCTTGGCCCAGCATCCCCTAATGTGACACAGACCTCGTCTGAAACAACAGGGGATCCTGCAACACACCCAGGTGGGGTAAAACCCAGAGTTTCCCCAAACTGACCTGTGTTTTTTTTCCTAACAGGAAAAAAAGTGAAAATGTAGGGGCAAGTTCTCTAGTAGATACTAACTAGGTGACCAGGAGGAAATCCAAGTGAAAGGCTGGTTGCTCTTCAGTTAAGACACAAGCCGAGATTTTCCTGCAACGGCTGGCTCTGCTCAGGCCCTTCTTAAAAGGGGGAGGGGGTGGCGGCAGCAGCAGCTAACATGGACGGAAGATGCCCCAAAAGGATAATCCACATGTGAAATATTCTATCCCAGAATTTCTGAGAGGAGATTAGTGAAGATTCTCAAAAGCATGCCCCCAAACCAACCCCCCCCCCAACAGTGACGTAGGTATAGATTTTTTATGGGGTGGGTTCAGGGGGCTGGGCCATGCCCCCACACACCCCTGGGGGCATGGCCACATCTCCCCAAGCCCCGCCCACGGCCTCAGTGCTTATAAAAGCAGTTCTCCAAGGTCAAGGATAGCAGACTCCCCGGCCCCGCCCACCCACCCAGCTGGGCTCCCAGCCGGTAGCTGGCAGTCCCTTGTGCTCCCCCCTCCGGGCAGAGGCATAGCTAGGGAAAATGGAGCCTAGTACAAAATATGAGTCCCCCCCAGCAGCCACTGGGGAGCCCAGATTCTCCTTTTAAATCCACCTTAAAGGGAGAATCTGGGGTCCCCAGTTAAAACAACATTGAACATGATTCTGTTTGGGGGTGGATTCTCCCTCACCCTGAAACAGAATCACTTTCAATGTTTAAACTGGGGACCTCAGATTCTCCCTTTAAATCCATGCTGAAGGGGGTGCATTTAAAAGGAGAATCTGGGGAGATTTGGGGGGAGTCAGGGGTGCAATTGTTAAGCTAGCAGCATCAAACGTTCAGGGTATCTTTAGGAGACTCTCCTGATGTTTGGTGAAGTTTGATTCAGGGGGCCCAAAGTTATGGACCCTCAAAGGTGTAGCCCCCATCTTCTACTTGCTTCTATTGGAAACAATGGGGGATGGGGCACCCCTTTTGGGAGTCCGTAATTTTGGACCTCCTGAACCAAACCTCACCAAACCTGGGTGGTATCATCAGGAGAGTCTCCCCAAAAATCCCTGAAATTTTGGTGCTGCTAGCCAAAAAACTGCGCCCCCTGCAGGCCAAAAACTGAAAAATACAAAAAAATACAAAAAAAACACAAATGGGGGGCAGAGCTTTGGACATGTAATGGGGGGGGGGTTTGAACCCGGGAACCCTCCCCTTACCTACATCCTTGCCTCCCAAGTACATGCAAAAATAATGAGCAATAAGGGGTGGGCCACTTTGCTGAGAATCAAATGGTAAAGGAGGTTATACTATGAAAGGCCTTTATTTTTTATTGGAAGGTTGTATATGAAAAAAAAATAAAATGAGATGAGATGCCATTTATGTACATGGCCTAAGTAAATAAGAGGAAGAAGCAACTCTGATATTTAAGCGACTGCACAGTTCTGGGAAAAAGCTGAGGCAAGCAAGCATTTCATTGAATTTGAAGCCATTTTGTGAGATGTTTGCAGAGTTGATTGCTCTGTAACAGATCTCATACATTAGGATGCCAAGGCAGCTCCACCACAGCTGATCGATCGCTACTGAGAACCTCACACAACTATGCTTAGGAAAGATTTGAGGCCTAATGGTTGCAAAGGGAAGCCTAAGTTATAGAATCACACAGTTGGGTCATCAAGTCCAACCCCCTGCCATGCAGCAACAAACAATCAAAGCACTCCTGACACATGATCATCCAGTCTCTGTTTAAAAACCTCCACAGAAGGAGACTCCACCACTCTCCAAGGCAGTGAATTCCACCGTAGAGCAGCCCTGACAGTCAGGAAGTTCTTCCTAATGTTTAGGTGGAATCTCTTTTCCTGCACCTTGAATCCATTACTCCGTGTCCTAGTCTCTGAGGCAGCACAAAACATGCTTGCTCCCTCTTCCACATAACACCCCTTAAAATATGTAAACTGTAAGGAATTCCATAGAAGCAGAAATAAAAGGCTTTTGGGAGTAAAAGTCCATTTATTAAGACATCTTAGAAAGCTCAAGTACACGCAGTGGCAGGAATGGCACTTCCCGCCAGAAGCACAGGTTATAACACCATTCACCCCATCCCCCCTTCCTGCTTCCCATGGGAACGGAGTCTTCATCTCCCGCGCAAAGATAAAGTCTCCGCCGATGCATCTGGCCCATCGCCCGGGCTGTGGAATGCACTCAAGGTTACTTCACCATCAACCCCATTGAATCCTTTACACCTAACATAGCTATCATGTGAAGTCCCCCCTCCCAACCTTCTCACTTCTCCTGTAGACTAAAATTATCCCCAGCTCGAAGCCCCAGCCTCTCTTCATAGGGCATGGATTCCAAACCTTTTACCATTTTGGTTGCCCTCCTCTGGACCCACTCCAGCTTGTCAATATCCTTCTTAAATTGCAGTGCCCAGAACTGAACACAGTACTCTAGGTGAGGTCTGACCAATACAGAGTAGAGTGGAACAATTACTTCCCTCGATCTAGACACTAGACTCTTATTGATGCATCCCAGAATTGTATTGGCTTTCTTGGCTGCCATATCACATTGCTGACTCATGTTCAGTTTGTGGTCTACTAAGACTCCCAGATCCCTTTCACATGTATTGTTGTCAAGCCAAGTGTCACCCATCCTGTATCTGTGCATTTCATTTTTTCCACCTAAGTGGAGTATCTTACATTTATCTCTGTTGATATTCATTTTATTAGTTTTGGCCCAGCTCTCTAATCTGTCCTGATCATTTTGAATCCTGCCCCTGTCCTCCAGGGCATCATCTGCAAATTTGATCAATATGCCCTCCATTTCCCAGTCATTGATAAAAATATTGATAAAAATATTGATATTGATAAAAATATTGAATAGCACTCGGCCCAGGACAGAACCCTGTGGCACCCCACTATGCACTTCTCTCCAGGATGAAAATGAGCCATTGATGAGCATTCTTTGGGTTCGGCCAGTCAACCAATTACACAGTTGCATAGTCTAGTCCACATCTTTCCAGCTTACTTGCAAGAACATCATGGGGCACCTTGTCAAAAGCCTTACTAAAATCAAGGGATGCTACATCCAGAGCATTCCCTTCATCTACCAAGTTTGTCATTCTATCAAAAAAACAGATAAGATCAGTCTGGCATGACTTGTTTTTGAGAAACCCATGCTGATTTTCAGTGCTTACAGACTGTCTCCTAAATGATCTGCTCTAGAATATTTCCTGGAATTGATGTCAGGCTGACTGGGCTGTAGTTGTTTGCCCCCCCCCCCCCCGCTTTTGAAGATGGGGACAACATTAGCGGTCCTTCAGTCTGCTGGGACTTCTCCTGTTCTCCAGGAGTTCTCAAAGATTATAGCAAGTGGTTCTGAGATTACTCCTGCCAGTTCTTTTAAAACACTGGGATGTAGTTCATCAAGTCCTGGAGATCTGAATTAGTTTAAAGTAGCCATGTGTTCCTGCACTACCTCTTTATTCATTCTGTGTTGAATTTCCCCTACTATATCTTCTGATTCATTTCCCCCGAGTTGAGCACTGCCCTTCTTTTGGGGAAAAAAACAAGGCAAAGAAGGTGTTGAGTAGTTCTGCCTTTTCTCTGCCCCCGTCATAATTTCACCATTTTCTCCATGCTGTGACCCTATCATATCCTTTTTCTTCCTTTTGCTACAGACATAACCAAAAAAGCCCTTTTTATTGTTGTTAACATTTCTCAGAAGTCTGGGATCATTGTGAGCTTTAGCTTTTCTGACTTGGCTATTTGTTTGAATTCCTCTTTAGTAATTCCCCCCTCCCTTTTTCCATTTCTTGTACATATCCCTTTTATTTCTTAGCTCACTTGAGAGTTCTTTAGATACCTCCCACTTTTTTCTCCTCATTGGAATTGTTTGAAATTGTGCCTTCAAGATCTCACTTTTAAGAAACTCCCATGATCCATCTTGTACTCCCTTCTCTGTTAGTATTCTTAACCATGGGATCACACCCAGTAGTTTCTTTACTGAAATCAGCTTTCTTAAAGTCTAGAATGCATATTCGACAGGATTTGGAATCCCATTTCCATTGTATAATGAACTCCAGGAGAACGTGGTCACTCCCTCCTAAGGACCCTGCCACTTCCACACACCTACTAATCCAGATTTATCATTGTTGGTTAGGAGCAGATCTAAAATAAGCATTGATCCCCCTTGTTGCCTCATCCACCTTCTGGACTCAATGAAGAGCTGTCTGCAAGGCAATTATTGAACCTGAGGTAGTCTTGGTCAGAGGATTTGACTCCCAGGGTGAAATATCTGGGTAACTGGAAATCTTCCATTACTACTGTTTCTCTTCTTTAGCTGAAAGTTTGGTCAAAGTCTGCTCCAGAGGAAGGGGCATAATCCAACTCTTCAGTCTGGCTTGGGGGTCTTTTAACAGACCCCCACACACACACACACAATAAGGATCACTGTTGTTTTTTCTCCCTGCTTTAATGTGATTGCCGCCAGATGCTCTCAACCTGGTTCCCAGGATTTAAGTCATGGACCTGCTCAAAGGTGTAATCATACCTGATATATAGTGCTACTCCTCCATCTTTCCCAGTTGATCTATTTCTCTGGAATAGGTTGTACCTTTCAATTATTACATTCTAGTCATGAGATTTATCCCATCAGGTTTCAGTGATGCCTATTATATCATATTTATTATGCCACGTTAAGAGTTCCAATTCATCCTGTTTATTTCCCATGCTTTGTGCATAAGTGTAGAGACATCTAAGACTTTGTTTCGTGCCCCATGAGTGCTTATTTAAGGTTTCATCCCCCACATTGCAGAATTTTTTAACTATTTACAGTTATCTCCATAACCTTCAGCCAATTCTCTCTAGTACTGGGTGAACTCCTTCCCACTTGAATATTGTCTCCCTCTCCCACTTCACACATGCCTGTGGGAATGGGCCTGCCCCTCTTCAGTCACCTCCAGCTATCAGGGGACTGAAATTGTGGAGGAATCCCAAATGACCTGTTCCCCTTTGCTGCTGAACTCTCAGGACCCAGAAGGCTTCTGTCTTATGTAGTGCTGCTGGAACCAACCGACTGTCACATGGTCAGCTGCTTCACCATAGGCCTTGTGTTGAGCTGCTTACCCTTCTCTGCTGCCCAGCTTGCACGACGACCTGTCCCATCCCAGCCCTGAATGCAGTCAGACCCCATAATCTCACTGCATAGCTTTGTACCTTCCTGGGGATTGCAACTGACTCCTGCATTTCTCTTTCCATACGAATTCTATGTGTACAACTCCAAATAAGAGTTTGCTGCTGAGCATGCCTGGGGTATCTGTGAATTGAGAGATCTGTCTTTGGCAGCAGTCAGCCAAATGCTCCATGGAAACATGGCCCAGTAACAGCCAACGTTTGGGGATTATCCCCAAAACTCTGAATATTTTGGCCCATGTCTGGCTATTTCAAATATTTTTATTACAGATATTCACTAAGACAAGCATAAGAGAATACTTAAAAGCCATCTCTGATTGCAGCCTTCAGAGCATCTATAAAGGCAACACGCTATAAAAGAACCACACATACCCAAAATGGTTTCATATTTGCATTTTTCAAAACACACACACATATCCTCTTGCAGTTTAGCAAGCAGTTTTTGAAACTGTACAGAGCTTCAAAATCAGTCTGCAATAAAGCACGGTCCACTTGGTGATCTAAGAGCGGAACTCTGCTCTGCTTGTGCACAGCAGCAGGAATAGACAAGATGCTGCTGTACAGAGTCAGACCCCTCATTTCCCATCAAGCTCAGTATTGTCCACTCTGCGGGGCACTGGCTCTCCAGGGTTTCAGCCAGAGGTCTTTAGCATTACCAATGTGGTGCCCATGGAGGCCACCCCTTTTCTGGTGCTCACCAAGTGTTTTTAGGAAGCAGGTGGGGCCAGGTAGGACCAGTGGCATAACGAGGCAAACTACAGACCTGGGCAAAACCTGAGTTTGATGCCCCCCAGGCGCATACCCAGTTCAACACACGCACCCCTCCAGCCCCTTGTAGCTACACCCAGTGGCGTACCTAGGCAAACTGGAGTTTGGCACACACCCCATGGGCCGCCCTCCCCCACCCTGACCAAGCTTTTTTACACCAGGTCATGTCAAGGTCACCAACACATTATAGAACATGCTCCAACTCACAGATCTGAACACAGCAATAGGCCATGTCACACAGCAGAAATATTTTTTAAAAAAAATTTCAAAATGCTTTCAAAATATTTTATTACTGCTATGAAAACATGGTATGGTTTTGTATTCAGTCCCCCCAATTGGGGGAAACAACATCACTTTGAATGTTATTTAAACTGGGAACCCCAGATTCTTCCTTTAAGGTGGATTTAAAAGGAGAATTTGGGCTTCCTAGTTTAAACAAGTGATGCTGGAATCCAAATCGTAACAGCAATTCGCCTTTCAACTGTGTTTAAATTAGGTAGTCTTGAGTCTCCTTTCAAAACCACCCTAAAGGGAGAATCTGGGGTTCCTAGTTTAAACAATGCTGAAAGTGATGCTATTTTAGTTGATTTCCCCCCACCCTGAAAACAATAACAGCATCATCACTTTCAATAATAAGCTAAACTAGGTGGACCTCAGATTCTCCCCTAAATCCACGCCAAAGAGAGGGGGATTTAAAAGGAAAATCTGGGGAAACTCAGGTGTCTGCTGTTAGGGGTGCAATTAAGCTAGCAGAACCAAATTTCAGGGTATCTTTAGGAGACTCTCCTAATGATACCATCCATAAGTTTGGTTCTGGGGATCCAAAGTTATGGACTCCCAAAGGGTGTGCCCCCATCACCCATTGTTTCCAATTGGAGCTAATAGACGATGGGGGCTACACATTTGAGGGTCCATAACTTTGGACTCCCTGAACCAAACCTCACCAAACCTGGGTGATAGCATCAGGAGAGTCTCCCGAAACATCCCTGAAATTTTGGTGCTGCTAGCCTAAAAACTGCACCCCCTGCAGGCCAAAAACAGAAAACCCACTAAAATACCAAAAAAACTGTGCATTTTTGGCGCCTGCCATAAGGGGGCGCCCTAGACAACTGGCCACTTTGCCCAATGGGCATTACGCCCTGGGTAGCATCTACTGCCCAGCAAGTGTTTCTGATTATTGTAGTGATTTTTTTAAATCCCAGCTTTGGCAGTGGCTGCCACCACGGTGCTACTGCGATCTATATTGCATTACTGAAGTTAAGCCATGGCAATTGTTTTGTGGCTGCCTCCAGCTCCTGTGGCAGCCATTTTGTTGATGCACTAACAATGTCAAGTGAATTACCAATGTGAATGCTGACTCAAAAAGGTTGGGGGGCCTTGGACTGCCTGGTCCATTAACTGGAGATAGAAGGCATTGTACTTGGGATCTTTCCCCCTTTGGGGGAGGGCGGTATATAAACCTAACCAATAAATAAATAAATAAATAAAATTTAACAGTCACAGAGCTCCCCACCCCACCCCCCGAGGCTCTGGGGGACTGAAATACTAACCCACCAATGGCATGAGGGGAGTGAACAGGACACCTCTGCCTTCTTCCTAAAATCATACTCAGTGTATCTTCCCAGATCAGCCAGTTCTGGTGGTGCCCATCACAGACCCAAATCCCCTCCCTACCCTTATACCTATATTTAGTGGTTACATTTTGGTTAGAAAACACTTGGGATTGTTTTGCACATTGACACTTCCATTGAGAAACGCACCCGCTGCTGCTTTGAGGTCTACCAGGGGATGGGGGTTACTTGCCACTATTATATTATTTTACTACTGTTAACTGTTGGTCCTATCACTTTCCTGGTATGTTGGTGTATGCTTCCTCAAGAACCCTATAATTGTGGGGCAGTATAAAAATGAATTAACCAAATTCACCTCAGCGTCCTGCACAGGAGGATTCCATTGGCACAAGTCTTGGCTAACAGAAAAGGTTCCACTTGCCTCAGAATCCTAGCCCTCCCTAGAATTTCACCCCCGCCCTCCAGCTACCCTGTCCCACAGTTTGACAACCTATGCATGAAACCCTAACGTTAAATATGAGGGGGCAGTGGAAGCTCCCACAGAACTTTGTCCTAAGGCAGTGGTGGCGAACCTTTGGCACTCCAGATGTTATGGACTACAATTCCCATCAGCCCCTGCCAGCATGGCCAATTGGCCATGCTAGCAGGGGCTGATGGGAATTGTAGTGCAGTGCCCAGAACTGAAACACAGTATTCTAGGTGAGGTCTGACCAATACAGAGTAGAGGAAATACCATTCCCTCGACATCTAGACACTAGACTTATTGATGCATCCTAGAATTATTGGCTTTCTCTTGCTGCCATATTACATTGCTGACTCATGTCTAGTTTGTGGTCTACCAAGCACTCCCAGATCCCTTCACATGTATTGTTGCTGGCCATGTCACCCATCCTGTATCTGCATTACCACCTATGAGGCATCTTACATTTATCTCTGTTGATATTCATTTTATTAGTTTTGGGTCTAGCTCTCTAATCTGTCCTGATCATTTAAATCCTGCCCCTGTCCTCCAGGGCATCATCTTCAAATTTGATCAATATGCCCTCCATTTCCCAGTCATTGATAAAAATATTGATAAAAATATTGATATTGATAAAAATATTGAATAGCACTCGGCCCAGGACAGAACCCTGTGGCACCCCACTATGCACTTCTCTCCAGGATGAAAATGAGCCATTGATGAGCATTCTTTGGGTTCGCTATCAACCACCACACAGTTGCATAGTTCTAGTCCACATCTTTCCAGCTATATTTGCAGAACATCATGGGGCACCTTGTCAAAAGCCTTACTAAAATCAAGGGATGCTACATCCAGAGCATTCCCTTCATCTACCAAGTTTGTCATTCTATCAAAAAAACAGATAAGATCAGTCTGGCATGACTTGTTTTTGAGAAACCCATGCTGATTTTCAGTGCTTACAGACTGTCTCCTAAATGATCTGCTCTAGAATATTTCCTGGAATTGATGTCAGGCTGACTAGCCAGTTGCTTTGAAGATGGGGGCATGGATACGTCCTTCAGTCTGCTGGGATTCTCTCCTGTTCTCCAGGAGTTCCTCAAAAGATTATAGCAAGGCCCTGGAGATTACTCCTGCCAGTTCTTTTAAAAACACTGATGTAGTTCATCAAGTCCTGAGATCTTGAATTAGTTTAAAGTAGCCATGTGTTCCTGTTCTTTATTCATTCTGTGTTGAATTTCCCCTACTATATCTTCTGATTCATTTCCCCCGAGTTGAGCACTGCCCTTCTTTTGGGGAAAAAAACAAGGCAAAGAAGGTGTTGAGTAGTTCTGCCTTTTCTCTGCCCCCGTCATAATTTCACCATTTTCTCCATGCTGTGACCCTATCATATCCTTTTTCTTCCTTTTGCTACAGACATAACCAAAAAAGCCCCTTTATTGCTGCACATTTCAGAAGTCTGGGATCATTGTGAGCTTTAGCTTTTCTTGACTTCCATATTTGTTTGAATTCCTCTTTAGTAATTCCCCCCTCCCTTTTTCCATTTCTTGTACATATCCCTTTTATTTCTTAGCTCACTTGAGAGTTCTTTAGATACCTCCCACTTTTTTCTCCTCATTGGAATTGTTTGAAATTGTGCCTTCAAGATCTCACTTTTAAGAAACTCCCATGATCCATCTTGTACTCCCTTCTCTGTTAGTATTCTTAACCATGGGATCACACCCAGTAGTTTCTTTACTGAAATCAGCTTTCTTAAAGTCTAGAATGCATATTCGACAGGATTTGGAATCCCATTTCCATTGTATAATGAACTCCAGGAGAACGTGGTCACTCCCTCCTAAGGACCCTGCCACTTCCACACCACTAATCAGTTTATCATTGTTGGTTAGGAGCAGATCTAAAATAGCTGATCCCCTTGTTGCCTCATCCACCTTCTGGACCATGAAACTGTCTGCAAGGCAATTATTGAACCTGGTAGTCTTGGCAGAGTTTGACTCCCAGCAAATATCTGGGTAACTGAAATCTTCCATTACTACTGTTTCTCTTCTTTGTGAAAGTTTGGTCATCTGCTCCAGGAAGGCATAATCCAACTCTTCAGTCTGGCTTGGGGGTCTTTTAACAGACCCCCCCCCCCACACACACACACACAATGAGATCACTGTTGTTTTTCTCCCCTTTAATTATTACCAGATGCTCTCAACCTGGTTCCCAGGATTTAAGTCATGGACCTGCTCAAAGGTGTAATCATACCTGATATATAGTGCTACTCCTCCATCTTTCCCAGTTGATCTATTTCTCTGGAATAGGCTTAAAATTTTCACTCATTACATTCTAGTCATGAGATTTATCCCATCAGGTTTCAGTGATGCCTATTATATCATATTTATTATGCCACGTTAAGAGTTCCAATTCATCCTGTTTATTTCCCATGCTTTGTGCATAAGTGTAGAGACATCTAAGACTTTGTTTCGTGCCCCATGAGTGCTTATTTAAGGTTTCATCCCCCACATTGCAGAATTTTTTAACTATTTACAGTTATCTCCATAACCTTCAGCCAATTCTCTCTAGTACTGGGTGAACTCCTTCCCACTTGAATATTGTCTCCCTCTCCCACTTCACACATGCCTGTGGGAATGGGCCTGCCCCTCTTCAGTCACCTCCAGCTATCAGGGGACTGAAATCGAGAACTCAAATGACCTGTTCCCTTGCTGCTGAACCTCACAGACCCAGAAGGTTTCCTGGTTCCATGTAGTGCTGCTGGAACCAACCGACTGTCACATGGTCAGCTGCTTCACCATAGGCCTTGTGTTGAGCTGCTTACCCTTCTCTGCTGCCCAGCTTGCACGACGACCTGTCCCATCCCAGCCCTGAATGCAGTCAGACCCCATAATCTCACTGCATAGCTTTGTACCTTCCTGGGGATTGCAACTGACTCCTGCATTTCTCTTTCCATACGAATTCTATGTGTACAACTCCAAATAAGAGTTTGCTGCTGAGCATGCCTGGGGTATCTGTGAATTGAGAGATCTGTCTTTGGCAGCAGTCAGCCAAATGCTCCATGGAAACATGGCCCAGTAACAGCCAACGTTTGGGGATTATCCCCAAAACTCTGAATATTTTGGCCCATGTCTGGCTATTTCAAATATTTTTATTACAGATATTCACTAAGACAAGCATAAGAGAATACTTAAAAGCCATCTCTGATTGCAGCCTTCAGAGCATCTATAAAGGCAACACGCTATAAAAGAACCACACATACCCAAAATGGTTTCATATTTGCATTTTTCAAAACACACACACATATCCTCTTGCAGTTTAGCAAGCAGTTTTTGAAACTGTACAGAGCTTCAAAATCAGTCTGCAATAAAGCACGGTCCACTTGGTGATCTAAGAGCGGAACTCTGCTCTGCTTGTGCACAGCAGCAGGAATAGACAAGATGCTGCTGTACAGAGTCAGACCCCTCATTTCCCATCAAGCCTGGGGTATTGTCCACTTCATGGGCACTGCCTCCAGGGTTTCAGCCAGAGGTCTTTAGCATTACCAATGTGGTGCCCATGGAGGCCACCCCTTTTCTGGTGCTCACCAAGTGTTTTTAGGAAGCAGGTGGGGCCAGGTAGGACCAGTGGCATAACGAGGCAACCCGGCATCCCAAGTAAAACCTGAGTTTGATGCCCCTAGGCTATACCCAGTTCAACACACGCATCTCTCCAGCTCCCTTGTAGCTACACCCAGTGGCTGCACTCCAGCAAACCTCGGAGTTTGGCACAACTTCATGGGGTCAGCCTCCCCCACCCTGACCAAGCTTTTTTACACCAGGTCATGTCAAGGTCACCAACACATTATAGAACATGCTCCAACTCACAGATCTGAACACAGCAATAGGCCATGTCACACAGCAGAAATATTTTTAAAACTTCAAATGCCGCAAATATTTTATTACTGCTATGAAAAAACATGGTATGGTTTTGTATTCAGTCCCTCTAATTGGGGAAACAAACATCATTTTGAATTATTTAAACTAAACCCCAGATTCTTCCTTCTTTAAGGTGGATTTAAAAGAGGAATTGGCCTAGTTTAAACAAGTGATGCTGAACTAACCCCAAATAGCATCATTTTCAACCGTGTTTAAATCCAGGGGAGCTTCCAGATTCTCCTTTAACCTTCAATCTAAAGGGAATTCAAGATGAATTGAAAGTGATGCTATTTTGGGGTTGATTCTCCCCCACCCTGAAACAGCATCACTTTCAATGTTTAAACTAGGGACCTCAGATTCTCCCTTTAAATCCATGCCAAAGAGAGGGGGATTTAAAAGGAAAATCTGGGGAAATTTGGGGGGTGTCTGCTGTTAGGGGTGCAATTAAGCTAGCAGAACCAAATTTCAGGGTATCTTTAGGAGACTCTCCTAATGATACCATCCATAAGTTTGGTTCTGGGGATCCAAAGTTATGGACTCCCTCAGGGTGTACCCCCCATCACCCATTGTTTCCAATTGGAGCTAATAGAAGATGGGGCTACTTGAGGGTCCATAATTTGACTCCTGAACTAAACTCACTAAATCTGGGTGATATATCAGAGAGTCTCCCCGGAAACATCCCTGAAATTTTGGTGCTGCTAGCCTAAAACTGCACCCCTGTACAAAACAGAAAACCCACTAAAATACCAAAAAATTGTGTGCATTTTTTTTTTATAGTCCCATTAGGCAAGACTACGCTCCAGCAAGGCTCTTGATTGGCTCAGCAGATTTTAAAAAACTCCTTGTTTCAGGCAGTGGCTGCCACCACAGCACAAGGATCTATATTGCATTACTGAAGTTAAGCCATGGCAATTGTTTTGTGGCTGCCTCCAGCTCCTGTGGCAGCCATTTTGTTGATGCACTAACAATGTCAAGTGAATTACCAATGTGAATGCTGACTCAAAAAGGTTGGGGGGCCTTGGACTGCCTGGTCCATTAACTGGAGATAGAAGGCATTGTACTTGGGATCTTTCCCCCTTTGGGGGAGGGAAGTGTATGTATAAACCTAACCAATAAATAAATAAAATAAATAAAAATTCTAACAGTCACAGAGCTCCCACCCCACCTCCAGGCTCTGTGGGGACTGAAATACTAACCCACCAATGGCATGAGGGGAGTGAACAGGACACCTCTGCCTTCTTCCTAAAATCATACTCAGTGTATCTTCCCAGATCAGCCAGTTCTGGTGGTGCCCATCACAGACCCAAATCCCCTCCCTACCCTTATACCTATATTTAGTGGTTACATTTTGGTTAGAAAACACTTGGGATTGTTTTGCACATTGACACTTCCATTGAGAAACGCACCCGCTGCTGCTTTGAGGTCTACCAGGGGATGGGGGTTACTTGCCACTATTATATTATTTTACTACTGTTAACTGTTGGTCCTATCACTTTCCTGGTATGTTGGTGTATGCTTCCTCAAGAACCCTATAATTGTGGGGCAGTATAAAAATGAATTAACCAAATTCACCTCATGTCCTGCTGCCAGGAGGATTCCATTGGCACAAGTCTTGGCTAACAGAAAAGGTTCCACTTGCCTCAGAATCCTAGCCCTCCCTAGAATTTCACCCCCGCCCTCCAGCTACCCTGTCCCACAGTTTGACAACCTATGCATGAAACCCTAACGTTAAATATGAGGGGGCAGTGGAAGCTCCCACAGAACTTTGTCCTAGTAGAGGGAGCGGGTTTTGCACTCCAAAGCATTACAGATTCAGTTTCGCTAGCATGGCCAATTGGCCATGCTAGCAGGGGCTGATGGGAATTGTAGTCCATAACATCTGGAGTGCCAAAGGTTCGCCACCACGGCCCTAAGGGGTCCACTGGCAGGTGCAACTTGTCACCCAGTGGTTTGGATATTTTCTGCTGAAAAGATACCATGTGATCAAAAGAACAGCAACACAGAATCTGTAGAACTGCCCTGAGAACCACTAATGCTCTCCCAGCGAAGAGGCCACGTGCCGCGTCAGACTTCCAAAGCCTCCTTCTCTGCCCATAAGCAGAAGAGAAAACAAAAAGTCTATTTCGAAACCACTTCCAGGAACAGGGCTTTGTTTAAAGAGAGCACATTAAGTAGAACCAGGTGGACTGAAGGGGCTGGGGCCATCTGGAGTCAGGCACTCAGAACCAACTCTTCGGCAAGAGCTGGGCGACAGTATTCCATGGTTTAACATTAAAAGGTTGGGACAGGGGTTCTGCCAACCAAGATCAGCGTTCACATCGACACGCCACGATCTCCTTAAAGGTCAGCAAGACTTCATTAACATCAGGTTTCAGAGAATGGGTTCTGATTGAAAGTGGTTACAAGGCATTTTTTCCCATCACCATCTCAATACAGCTTTTTTAAAAACGGAGACAGCAGCTAGGCAGCATTTTGCCAGAAGGGAAAAGAGGCTGGGTTTTGGCAGCGAGGTCGGCTCCTGGTGCCAGAGGAGTAGATGATTTGAGTCACATGAGAATCCCCTTTCACAAGAGCTGCTAATTGAAGCTAGAGACAGTCACAAATTTGTCAGAAAAACAGCTTGTTTGGGTCAGAAGTGGCACCAGAGAGGAGATCTGGAAACAAATAAGATGTTTGCCTTGACTCTGCGAGGCTGCGCAGAGCTCAGGACTGCCGAATGCTTCAGCCTAAGCGATTTGGCAGAGGAAGAGGGATCCGTTCTCACGTGATAATGTTATTGAGAAAGATCCAAGGCTACAGCCTGACCATTCCCAGCTGCCTGGGGGCACAATGCAGTTAGCTTTGCTCTTCATTTCCGTCAACCTATTTCAGGCCTAGGACACAACCAGAAAGGCACCTGACACTGTTTGCACGCATCACCCACCTCTGCTGTTAATGAAGACATAAGTTTCCTTAAATTGTGCCTTTGAGGTGATAGACGAACATATCAGCGTCAACTGGGAAGAAAAGCAGGGGACAGTTACAGATTCTAGTCTAAATCGATCCGAACACTTTGTATGGATGGTCAAGGGATTACAAAATAATCTACCCTAACTTCTTGCTGATGAGATGTTTTCTGGCTGATTTGAACAGCCTTTCTCCGTCCCGCCTGGGCTCAGTGGCATCAGACAAGGTGAAGCCTGACTCAAGATCCTCAGATCGCTCGTTCAACACCCGCTGGGCTTGATTCCCTGATGCAGGCTTGATTCAACTTCCTTTGAATCCTTTTCTATTTCTAGTACTTTTGGGGCTGAAAAAACTGCCTGACGAACAAACTGCCTGGGAACAAACTGCCTGACGAACTATACTTCGCAGGAGACCTTGTGAGTCCCAAGGTCTCCTGGGAACTGTAGTTCCTCAGGCAGTTTTTAGCCTGAACTGTAAATAGGCCACTTTTTTCAGCCTCAAAAAGTACTAAAAAAAGAAAAGGAATGCAGGTAAGTGTGTGAAGGGAGGTGGGGGTGTGTGCAGCGGGGGGCACCACAGGGGGGATGTGGGGGCACGGGGAAATGGGGGAGGGGTCGGGGGTGCCCAGTGGACGATGCACCCCCCTTGGCACTCCACTGCTGCCAAGAGGTTCGACCAACACAGCCCCACCGGGGCCAACATGGACTCAGGAACCAGCAGCAGCGGAGATTCCATTGCTTCTTCGGCGGTGAGAGGGCAGGAGCCAGGCGTTTCCTTCAAACCCTGCTGCGTCAACAAAAGTGGACTGGAAGAGGACTGTTGGAGTGGCGCTGGACAACAAAGCTGACATCACATCAAGATGCGAGGCCGGTGAGAGAGGCCTCCACACGCTGCTCCACATTGACCCATGCAAGTGGTGCAGAGATTATTTGGGCCCCTAGTCATTATTCCATTTGCTCTGGAACTTGGCACGCACATGGCGGTGAAAGGGTTGGTGCTGGCTACTGTCATCTACGAGAGACTACCACTAGGAGACTTGGAGGCCGGTGGCAGAGGCCCTCCGCCTCCTGTGAATTGCAGCTTGCTGTTCCAAGAGTTTGCGACTGGGAAGCCTTGAGCAAGATCATAACAACTGTGTTATCTGGGGTCAGGCTCCGTTGGCGGTGGGAGTGCCATGAACCCCTGTATTAAGAGCCAAAGACTGACTAGACTCCTGATTCAGAAATGGTACCATGCTGATGCTGCCTGATGGATTGGGATCACTTCAGTTTGAATCCTCTCAGTTCTCTAGTGTTCTTCTTTTCTTTTATGTGATTCAGTGTTATACTGTTGGAAGTTTAGTTAGTTGGTAGGTTGATAGTAGGAGTTTAGTAGCAACACTAACTTAGATAGCAAATTTCTGTATTAGGTGTAGCTTTAGGTAGCGGGTGGTTAGTTAGTGGCTAGGCTAGGAATTTTTTGTATGCTTAGTGGGGCTATTTAGCTAACACTAGGTTGTTGTGATTGCTTAGAGGGCGGTTTAAGCAGGGGTGGTGCCGTTGGGGCCAGGGATCCCAGTGTTATGATGGTAGGCGGAGGCCATATGATAGAGGTAGGTTGAGAAGTGTTGTTGCTCGGCTCCCCTCTGACCTCCAACCTATCCCAACAGCTGAAGGCTGCGGCCTCAGGGCTTTCCCTGCTTTGTCCTCAGTGTTGATCGATGCCAGGTCCATCAACAGTAAGACCAGGACACTCCAGGATTACCTCAGAGTGCAGGAAATGGACCTGGAATGCATCACTGAAACTTGGGTGTGTAAGGGAGTGACAGTCACCTTGTGCGAGACCTCACCCCCAGGTTTCACATGTGTCCACCAATCAGGAACCCAGGGCCGAGTGGGGTGGGGTGGTGATGTTCATCCGTGATTCCATCCCCTTCAGGGTGCTCCCTGTTCCAAGGATCACCAGGATGGAGTGTGCTGGCTTAGCGTGGGAGACTGAGGAGAAGTTGGCTGTCCTGCTAGCGTAGCGGTCGCCTAGCGTACCAGCAGACAGCCTGCCATAGCTCCTGGAGGTGGTGGCCGATTGGGCGTTGCGATTCCCCAGACTTGTTGTTCTGGGGGACTTCAATTTCCATGTGGACTCCACCTCATGTTCAGTGGCTGTGGACCTAGTGTCATCCATGGCGACGCTGGGCTTCTCCCCAATTAACTCTGGCACAACGCATAAAGCTGGTCACGCTCTGGGTTTGGTCTTTGGTTCGGGTGTTGATATGGCCATATCCTCTGTTGAAAGAATGCCATGGTCTGACCATTATTCCCTGAAGGTCCAGATGGACTTGCTGTGCCAACCCTGTCTAGGCGACAGGCTGTTTTTCACCCAATCGCGGAGAGTTTGTGGATCCAATTGGTTTCCTGAATGCTCTGCAGGACCCTGAGCCCGCTGGCACCCTCAATGACCAAGTGCAAGACTGGAACTCCAGGCTCTCCGAGGCTATTGAGGTGGTTGCTCCCAGGTGTCCTCTGTGCCCCATTCACCCTTGGTATACTGAGGAGCTTCACCAAATGAAACAGGAGCCCAAACAACTAGAGCGAGTGTGGAGAAACATCTTATAGGACATTTCTGAAAGTCTAGGAGATGGTGATGAAAAGGAAAAAGAGGGATTACTTTTCATCCTCTTGCCCAGCGCAATTGTTTAGCATTATGTCCTCTTTAACTGAGGGCTCTACATCTACCCAATTGCCCCATAGCTGTGAGGCTTTCATTAGGTTTTTTGCTCCGCCTCGACCTTCCGTCCACATTAACAAATGAATGATTGATTGAATGAATGAATGAATGAATAAAAATAAATAACCTTTAACCTTAGAGCAGCTACGCAAAACGTTGAAGACAGTGTCTCAAGCTGGACGTGGGTAGAGAAAAGTTAGGGGTGACAGAACAGGCTGAAGAGCTAGCTGAACAAACGCCTTCCCACAACTCAAAATAAAATGATTTATGTACATGCCAGCAATGCCAGATTTAGAGAGGGCAGGCCCTACGCCCCTCCCAATCCCCCACCCTCGTGACTAGAGGAAGATGGGGTCCACAAAATGAGGTCACAAGATGGGTCCACTTAAGACAGTATTATTCGAAATGGGGTACAAGGAAAATTACTGAAGGGTTGTTTCGAGATTACAGTGAGTTATAACAGCGTGACTAAGAAAGGCCTATGACAGTGTCAAAAATATTACACATCTTGGCAGGAGGCCCCCTAGAAGCACCTTCGGGGATCTGCGAACGTCCAGTTTGTGCCACAACTTTTCTGTCGTTAGATGGTTTGGGATAAAAAACAGGTAAAACAATTTCCTGTCTCAAATGGAAAGAAGAACTTGCTTTTGGCCTGAACGTTGGGTCAGATCGAAGGACCATCTTATCTTTGAGAATTTCACAGCACGCTGGGGAAATATTGAGGGACCTAAGCTCTGAAACCCATCTAGCTGATGTTACTGCTACCAAAAACAAAAGCTTCATTCGGAGCCACCGAAGATTAATCGAACTAATAGGTTCGAAAGGGGATCTAGTTAAAGCTAATAGCACTGTATGTAGGTTCCAGGAGGGGAACCGGTGGATCTTAGGTGGTTGTATCTGGGACACCCCTTTTAAGAATCTGAGGACATCAGGGTGAACTGTAATGCGGTAACTGTGGAACTTTGGCCAGATGGTGGACAACCCTGCTAATTGTCTCCTGAGGGTGGAAGCTTTAAGGCCCTTTTTTACTCCATCCTGTATGAGTTAGTTCAGGTCTCTTTGGGTCTAGAGTCCTTTGTTTTGCCTATCGCATGAACACCTTCCATATATAATCATAGATTCTAGTGGTGGATCTGCGTATAGAACCTAGGAGGATCTGTACTACCTCATCTGAGTAACCTTTCTTTTTTAACCTTGACCTTTCAATAACCAGGCGTTCAAGTGTAATCTGCCTGGGTTTGGGTGCCAAACTGGGCCCTGGACAAGAAGATCTGGTCTGGAGGGGAGTGGGACTGGTTTTCCCACCACTAGTTCCAGAGTGGTGGAGAACCAGGGTCTCCGCGGCCAGTGAGGCGCTATTAAGATCATGGTTGCTTGTTCCTGAGACAGACATCTCAGTAATCTGGGTATGAGAGGAATAGGGGGAACGCATAAAGCGTTACTGAGGGCCAAGGAGCTATGAGAGCATTGGTTGCTATTGCTGCTGGGCAAAAATAGTGGGACATGAACTGCACCAACTGAGCATTGGTCTGAGAAGTGAAAAGGTCGACCTCCGGTTTTGGGGCAAAAACCTCCTTCACGGGAGAGAACCGGCCGTCAGCCATGGTTCTGCCCTCCTCCGTACTGAGGATTTTAGGCACTGGAAGCACAACGTGTTAAAATGACGTCTGGAAAACGCAGCCACAAACTGCCTCAGTTTTAAAACGCTGGCACAACACGGCTCAAAAAAAAGCGGCATTCAAAATGGCGCCCGCTTGCTCGTTGCTTCGGCGCCTCAGCTGTTCGCACCAATCAACGAAGGAGGCGTGCGCGGGAAAAGCGGTCCTTCGTCTGCCCCCTGAGAGGAGACAACTCTCTGTTGCTAAGTCCTCTCAAAGAGGAGAAAAATTGACAAGAGGAGGGATGGGGAGGGGAAGGAAAAACAAACAAACGAAACTACGAGGGAGAAAACACACGGGAGAAAAAATCTTGAGCTCTTTTTGAAAAATGTTCCACGGAGCTCTGAGCACTCCTTTCAGAGGCAGGAAGTAACTGGGGAATTCAACCTTCCAAGAGGTCACACGGGAAGTGATTTGTTTAACAATGTCCTGCCTCCTGATAGCAGAGTACTGGAAAACCCATCAGAGACTTCCTGTGTCCCATGGAGAAGGGTGATCTCGCCCAGCACAGTAGAGTTGTCAATCTAACCACCATGGCCTTGTCTTGATGCTCATCTCTAGCAGTGCCGGTACTGCCACCGTTCCACAGCTTGGTCCAACCAGACCCAGAGGCGGAGAGCTCACGGGGATTGTGGGGTCACATGTCCCTGAACACATGCCAGCTGGTCACTTGAGGGGTGGAGAATCGCCCCTCACACCCCCTCCCCTCTGCCACGCCAGGTTGCTTCTTCAGCTGGCAAAGCCTCCACCAGCCAAAGGAGCAGCCTGGCGGAGCCAGGCCAAGGGGAATTCCGCGGCAGGCTTCCACTGCTAAGGTAAGTGGGGCGGGGGGTGCAGGGGGTGGGGGAGCATGGAGGTCACGGGAGGTGGGGGGCACAGGGGCAGTGGGGGCGTCTGGAGCAGGTGTTGCCTAGGGCGCCAATCTCCGTCCCCCCCCCACACACACACACACACTTCTGCTCAGACCTCTTTCCCTCAAGTTCTGCCTTGCCATCCATCCTGCACCTCGTAGCTCGGCATTTTAAATCATGGCCATGGTGCTGTTTAAAAAAAAGGAGCTTTCGCTCGTGGCTGCTTTTTCAGTTTCTTTTCCTCTGTTATTGCTGGTTGCCATGACTGCCCTTGAATCATCAGTACAAATTGAGCACACATGTCTTGAGCCATAATATTTCCACTTGCTCCGGTCGTTGTTCACCTGGCAACTGCTCAGCCCAAACGACGTCATCACACTAAAGAAGCAGAGGAGACTTGCCATGGACAAGAATGATAGGGAAAAGGGGGTGGAAAAGAGGTAGTTTCAGGTTTTAAACAATATCACAATGAGCAAACAGGTAGAATTCTGGGAATGTCCGATCTCCTCGAAAACTTGAGGCAAGTCAGGTAGGCCCAGGTTTCAGCAGAACACATCAAATGGATGCCAAACAGAAGAGGGGAAATGGAGCACCCACTTTATTATCACAAGGCAGATGCTGGCCTTAGCCCAAAAAGGGTACATTCAGTGGTGGGATTCAGCCAGTTTGGCAAACTCAGCAAAAAATTAGCTACCGGTTCTGCCGAACCAGCTGAATCCCACCACCCCGGGGGAGTGGGGAGGGGGCTTTCAGAGCCCCAAAGCAGAGCCTCAAAGCAGCCTTCAGTGGCCGGGCGGCCAGCCTGGCAGCACGCAGGACAAGCCACAGCCACCGCCTTCCCTTGCCTCCCCCTGGCAGCCCAACATCGAAGAAGTGGGGAGGTGGAGGGAAAGGCCCTGGCTGGCCAGCCACGTTCCTCCGCAACAGCCAGGGAAGTGGGCGTGGGGCGTGGGGGTGGGAAACCGGTCGATAAATTAATAGAATCCCACCACTGGGTACATCACATTTCCTTAGCTTGCGCACCAATCCCAAAAAGGGGACAGCTAACAAACAGGGGGGAGGGGCATGAGGCTGGAAAAGAACTGGCTTGCTTCTCAACAAGACAATGTCTGAAATGAGATTCAAACCCGGCTCCCCACCCTGAGGGCAGCATCCAGAAGACTTGCCAGGTGCAAGATTCTACAGCAGGTACATGAATCAAACCTGGATCTTTCTGGAAGTAAGGGGGGACCCTCATTTCCAACCTTAAAGATGACCCAGACCAAAGGTCACTTTGCCCTCCGCCCATCCTGTCTCCCCACCCTCTACACGTCCTGCTGCTGTGTCTCTTAGGACTGTGGCAACATCCTTCTTCATGACTTGCGAACTTTCCCGCTTCGCTAGCGTGAGATTCCACCATGATGTCCCCACACCTGGAGTGGGAAACAACACAATCCTGGGATTTTTCTGAACGCACAGTTCAACTGGTGTGCAGCAACAAGAAGTGCAAATGCTGGGAGCTTGGGGTGCTGGATCTTAAAGCGAGACCAGGGATCCAATGTGCTGCACAAGCAGGACTGACAAGACCAAGTTTCAAATCCCCACTTCAGTGCCAGGAAGGTCAGTATGAGACCCTGGGTCAGCCAGTGTTTCTCTGTCTAATGTAACTTGCAGGACTGGTTTGGGGATGGGAGAGCCATGCATGCCACAGATAGGATAAACGTCTGAACACAGGCTCATATGGAGACACGAAGATACTGAACCAGACCATTGGCCCATTAAGTATTGCCTGCTTCGGCTGGCAGTGGCTTTGAACTTGGGACGTTCTGCACACCAAGCAGGTGCTCTATCATTGATCCACAGCCCTCCCCGGCCGACCTGGACCTGAAGCTAATGGAAGCAACTGGAACAATTCCAATTTATACAGCCTGAAAGGAGCTGCTCCCACTGGCCATCCCATTAGTCCTGCCACCCAAAAGGCAACACACTGCTATCATTTATTTTAAAAATTCTTTCAGATACGGCTTGCTGTTTTCTGATGCCACTGACCATAGCACTGTTAACTTTTAGCCCTTGGAAAATAAGATATAAAATATAAGCAGAGCTTAAATTCTTGGTAACGTAAACATTATACACGGTTATGGTTTGCAATTTTTTTAACAAATCCTTTGCTCCATTTTTATAAAAGACTGTTATGTTCCATTTCAGCTTAGAAAACAAGTTCCTTAATAAATTTTGGTAGGCTACCACCAAGTGGTGAAGACAAAAATTGCCACTTTGGAAACTAGCACTTTGAAATTTCCAGCTTAAGTTCCACACCCTCAGTGCATTAAAAGTCGGGATGCCCCAGCTGACTCTGCTTTGGGTTTTAGTGTAGACCCAAGCTCCCAAGATGTCTCCAGTTACAGGGCTTGCCTCACAACACAGAATGGATTGCACGAGCTCCGGCATCTGCTTCTATCATCAGCCCGTACATTAACAACCTCCGTTCCAATTCAAGTTTCCATTCATAAGGCACCACGCTGTATTTAACGTGCCACGGGAAGCCATTTCCTCTGGCATAACCATTCAGTTCCCAACACGACGCTCAACTGGGGCAAAACTAGAGCTTTGCCCTGACATCAAAAATGTTAACAAAACTCACTTGCTTGAAGGTATCTCCATAACAGAGACACACAGTTTGATTTGTCCACCGCACACTCCTCAAATCCAGGATAACATTTCAACAGTTCCTGGGCACCAGATCCCGAGAGCCCCCCCCCCCCAAGAAACATGGAGGGGCTCATTCTTCCCAGTACTTTCCAGTCATTACATCATCTGCACCCAACTGCCCAGAGTCATCAGGCACCAGAGTGAAAGCGGGAACTAGACTCTGCCGCAGACACAGGGAAACCTTCTATAGAGGCTTATTTGTAGATTTGCCACCATTGTCATGATGCTTCTTATTTCTTTCTGTTTGAAGCAATTAAAAAATTAAAAACCAAAAAATGAGCATCAGGGAATGTGACATCACATTACTCCTGACATGGCCATCCCCAACTTCCTGTGACAAGGTCACCTCCAGCCTCTCCCCCTACCAGGGCTTGGCTGTTGTCTCAGCAATGCTGCTTGGGAAGGCAGCTCTGGCACCAGCCCCGCCCCCCCCCCAACCAAGCCCCTTGGGAGAAGCAGATCCCGCCCCACTCCTGGCCAAGTGCCTGTGAAGCAGGCTGATACAGTTTATTCTGGCAAAAGTGCATGCTAGAATAGAGGTTGTTAGTCTTTAAGGTGCCACCACACTTCTGTGTTATATGGACACAATAAGACTAACATGACTACCCCCCCAGAACGATGCAATAAACTGCCATGCATAAGAGGAAAAAAGTAATGAAAACTGACAAAACTTCACAGACATTAAACAACTATATTCCCCATTACACAAACCCCTGAGCAATTCTATTTTATCCATTCTGCAGAACGATAAAAGCACAGGAGCTGTCCTGACCTCATCAGACTTTGGGTGCAAACAATAGCCGATCTCAGCCATCTGCAAAGTGGCTGAGTCTTGTTTCTTATTAGAAAAATGCCCTCTTGAACGGTTCCTGTTTCACACGTTTTGTCGAGTGACAGAAGTGCAGGAGCTCTCCTGACCTCATTAGATAGGTCATTCCACCATCCGAAATCCACGACAGAGAGCGCTCGGGTTTTAGCAGTTGTCGATCTTACCTACTGCAAGGTGGCCCCTTTAGAAGGTTTGGGTTAGATGAACAAGTTGTTGCCTTGTAACATATTGAGAGAGAGAATCCTGCGGATCCTGCGGATACACGGGTTTCGTACTGAGAAGGGCCTTGTAGGCGGCAATACCACTGGCTGGGGCGTCCCCCCTGACTTGCCCCACAGTGAGCTCCTCCGCTTCCTGTCCATTTTGCATGGCCTCAGAAACGAGGGAGGAGGATTCATGTGCGGCCTCTCCCTCCCAGCCCACGCAGCTCCCCAACTTTAGGAACGCTGGCCGACTTCCTCCTGGGCCCTGATCCTTCCTACCTTTATACCCTGTCAGTCCACCCACTCTGCCCTCCCCACCAATCAGGACCTCGGGGTCAAGTCCGAGCTCACCCGTCCTTAGCCACATCGGGCAAATCTGCAGCCCCGCCTCCTCTCTTCACCTCCCCCAATCCCACCCACTTCCCCTGTGCAGACGCTGAGGCCTGAGGTCCACTGGATCAAGGTAGGGAGCTAGCCTCAGAGCTACATGAAAAAGCAAAGAAGCATTTTTTCACAGCTACCTTGCTTCTCCCACAGACTCTTTACTTTGAGGGTAAACTGACAGCCTCATTGAATATGGGAAGCAGAACGCCCACCTAAAACCTCATCCTTTCTGCCCAGCATCACCTACATCCTCTCATGATTCAGCTGCAGCTCGTTCACCTTTAACTGTTTAACCTCTGCAGCTAGGCACTGGCTCCAGACTTCTATTGCAAAGTAGAGCAATTCTGGACAAAGAAATATAGAACTGGGTGATAGCAGCATCATGATGACACCCAACTTCACATCCATGAATGATCTCTCCTAAAACTGAGTATTGAGAGACTCCACAAGGCAAGTCCCAAACTGCTGACAACTGATCTCCAACAGAAGCAGAGTCCAGTCCAAAAGGAACCATTCGAGCCACTGAAAGCACACCCTTTCAAGACTACTTCCGCTTCTGCAGGGCTCAACAGTCTGTAAACAATTCCAAAGCTGCAAATGAACCCAAAACAGTCAGAGCAGAAAACAACAGCCCTTCAAAACAGAGATAATGAAGTCAAGTCCCCAACGTCGCCTTGGTCCCGCAGCGTAGCCTCAAGCCGAATGAAAAGGGTCTAGAGTAGGCTTGGCGATTTGGTAGCCCCCTCCTATTAGCTCCCATTTGAAACAATGGGGGATGGGGGCACCCCCTTTGGAGGTCCATAACTTTGTACCCCATAAACCAAACATCACCAAACCTGGGCAGCAGCATCCAGAGAGTCTCCTGAAGATATCTTGAAATTGTGGCACCACTAGCTTACAAAATGTGCCCCCTACAGGCCAAAAATGGAAGAACCCTTAAAATGCCAAAAAAATTCAAACGAACCCAATACATTCAGGTATACCAAATCAGGGATACAGCTGATTCAACTATACCAATCATTTTGCAGCCGAATCCCAATTTTCCTGCATTTTTTTAATGAAGAAGAATAGTTGGATTTATGTCCCCCCTTTTTCTCTTGTAGGAGACTCAAAGGGGCTGACAAACTCCTTTACCTTCCTTCGCCCCTCACAACAAACACCCTGTGAGGTGGGTGGGGCTGAGAGAGCTCAGAAGAACTGTGACTAGCCCAGGGGTAGGGAACCTGCGGCTCTCCAGATGTTCAGGAACTACAATTCCCATCAGCCCCTACCAGCATGGCCAATTAGCCCAAGGTCACCCAGCTGGTGTATGTGGGAATGCGCAGGCTAATCTGAATTCCCCACGTAAGCCTCCACAGCTCAAGCGGCAGAGCAGGGAATCAAATTCGGTTCCTCCAGATTAGAGTACACCTGCTCTTAACCACTATGCACTGCTGCTTTCTTGATGTTGCTCAAGCTTAGTCTAGAGCAGTGATTCCCCACCAGGGTTCCGTGGTACCCTGGGGTGCCATGAGCATGTCCCAGAGGTACCGCGGCAACGCTACCAGCTCCCCTCACTTTTGCAGTGTCTTCCGCCAGTGCCAGCAAGGACGTGGAGCTGGCCCAGGGGGCAGGACCTGACGCAAGGTCAGCAGCCACTTCCCACCCCACAGTGCTTCCCTTCACCCTGAGAGGAGAAGGTGGGGGGGTGGCAGGCAGAGGCACTGGGAGGGGAAGGTGGGGAGGATGGCAGGGGTACCGTGAGATATGAAGAGTGAGGTCAAGGGTACCATGACGTTGAAAATGTTGGGAAACACTGGTCTAGAGTCAGTGCATCACTGTGGAAAATCTGGAGTTGTCCTGCAACGCCTAATTAGATTAACGGGTGGACAAATGCCACTTTTAGCCACCAGGGGAAAACACCCTGAGAAAGGGTTTACTGTTATTTAAAAGTCAGTGGCAGCACTGGCAAGAGCATCATGGAGTGGCAAAAATGTGACTGCGGCCCATGGGAAGTAATCCACTTCAACTAAAAGCTGTTTCTTGACGTGCAGTTCTCCTGTTGCGCTGCCTTGCAAGAAGTCACGCAAAGAACGGGAAACAGGGGTGGGAGGGAATCACACGTAGAGCTTCAATCTCTTCTGGAACAAACTTTCTGGCACAACCAAATTATCAGACACCTAACAAAGAGCTCCTCAGGACAGTAAGTACCATTTCATCCAGCACTCTGGGAAAACATCGGCAGACTGATAAAATATTTAGTGCCACAATATTTCTTGACAATGTGTCCTCCATAAATGATACGAGATTGAAGAGTTTGAAAATGACTGTGTGTGGCATGAGGCTCAAGCATTCTTTTGATAGAAGCATTGATTGGGGGGGGGGGGGGGGCCACAAGCCGTGTAGAAATGTCAAACTAAATTGGGTGCTCATCTTCCCCTCCTTCCCCACCCCAGCCTTAGAATTCTTAGAAAAGTTCTGCCTGCTGAATGCTTCCTTCTGGTTCAGTTATTTGTCAGAGTGAGGCTTTCTGTAGGCACTGGCAGACATCTTTTGAAGGAAGAGGGGAACATACGGGCATGTAGGCAATTCCAGGTTCAGCCCTCAGCATCCCTGCTTAACAGGATCTTATGGAAAGACTTCAACCAGAGAACTGCGACCACGCCTGAACTAGATGGATCAATGAGACAATTCACTAGGAAACCAGCTTCATATGAAATCTAGGGTAGACCGTTCCCCTCTCCACACACACACCAGACCCTGTCATCCAAAGACATGCTTGGGAAGATCTGCCGCGCATGATTGCAACAGACATCCCCAATATTGTTTAGCTCCCTGTTATTCTTGATAATACATCGCTTGGAAAAGGCTTCTGATTCTCAACTAGTTCCCTGCTGTTTTTATTCAGTGTTCCAGCTGAGTTGAGTAATGTACAGAGAGGTACAGAGACTTGCCTAAGGCAATAAACCAGTGGTTCTCATAACTTATGCAACTCCAAGGATGTTTTAAGCACTGCACTGAAGCACCTAACCTTTTCTTGAAAGGAGAATTCCCATTCCTTCATGGGATTTTAGATAGCAGAAAGCTTCTCTGAAACAAAACATTTTCCCTTTACATAAGAGAAAGCTGCTCTGCCAAAGTGAATGTCAAAATTGGTAAGAAACTAAAACAGCTAAGATGAAAAATGGACATGATACTGCTACTTGTTGCAAGTTATGATGGTGAGATTGGGGCAGGTCGCAAGGCCTTACATCTGTAAATAAAATTAATCTCCAATTTTGTTAATGAAGGGACCACCGTGATTTTCATGTACTCTGCCCCACAAAGAAACCATCTCTTCCAATTAGTGCCAAAGACGGACCTCATTTACATTTTCAAAAACAGAGCGGCCATTTTTTGTGTCCACAACAGTAACATTTTGGCACAGTTTTGATGCCGGTTTTACAACCTGTTCCATCTAATCCAGGGGTAGGGAACCTGCGGCTCGAGAGCCGCATGCGGCTCTTCTGCCCTTGCACTGCGGCTCCATGAGCCGAGCCGCTGGCCCCATCCTTGCCCGCCCTGCAAGCAGCAGTGCGGGCACACCAACCGCCCACAGTCGGCTGGGCTGCGCCGCGGGCTTCCCCTCTTGCCTGCCCCGTTGGAGTGGGGCGGGCGTTTTCCCGGCGGCCAGTGAGGCAGAGCCACTGGCCCCATCCTTGCCTGCCCTGCAGGCAGCAGGGCGGACGCATCCATGTGCTTCTCAGAATGAGCGGAGTAAAAGGTAAAAAACCCCAATATATACACTGTTATCTTTATTTTAAATGTCAAAAATTATTTGCGGCTCCAAGTGTTTTCTTTTCCCATTGAAAATGGGTCCAAATGGCTCTTTGAGTGTTAAAGGTTCCCTACCCCTGATCTAATCCAATTTAATCTGCATCACCCCCAGATCTCCAATTCAAAAAGGCAATAAACTAGAATCTCAGCCTTTTCTAACATGGCCTGATTTCCTCTGCCACCACCATTGTCAACTGAGCATCCAGTCCAAAGAGTTCTGGGAACCTTCAAGCTTGCCTTCTATTTTATGACTGCCCGGAATATGTTGTCTTTCTACAACATATTTTTGAACATGTTCAGACGCTGATCCAGAGTCTCGTTTTTTAAAAAAAGTGCGCGCTACATTTCCGAGTCAAAGGGCAGTCTCCCTACAACATTCTCACAGACATGTTTCAGAAGCTGATCCAGAATCTCTGTTGTTTAAAAATGTGCATGCTCCATTTCTGCACCGGGGCAGTCTGGCCAGGAAGAAGTTCAATTTCTTGTGATCCATTTCATGACACAGTAGGCCTTCCTAGATCACCGAAGTCCTCCCTCATACCCATGACTGAGCCAGAGGAGAACAGACCAGGTCAAGTTATGTCTGGAATCAGCCTGTTTCATGCGTCGGAGTCACATTCCTCATGGAGTACCAGCACATGCCAACTCTTTTGCATAGTGCTTGGCTTTGCAAATCTTCTGGGACGGAGGTTCTCTGAAGCCCTGGGAAACTTGCTGCTCACAATGCCATTGTTCTGCTCAGCGTTCACTGATAACAGAAAAACTCTTGGCCCCGTCTTCCAGGGAACAGTTTGTGGCTGGCAAGAGCAAAACCAACTGACATCAACCCCACAATGGTGGATTGCAAGCTGTTTCTTCCACTAGCTTCACTTATCCTCAGAAATCCTGTTTCAGCTCTTCCAGAGTGAAACATGATGTCTGCTGACAAGAAAAAGGAGGAGGAGGAGGAGGAGGAGGAGGAGGAGAGTAGTAGTAGTAGTAGTTTGGATTTATATCCCACCTTCCTCTCCTGTAAGGAGACTCAAGGCACCTTTCCCCACAACAGACACCTTCTGAGAAAGGTGGGGCTGAGAGAGTTCCAAAGAACTGTGACTAGCTCAAGGTCACCCAGCAGGACTATAGGAGTGTAGAAACACATCTGGTTCACCAGATAAGTCTCTGCCGCTCAGGTGGAGGAGTGGGGAATCAAATTCAGTTCTCCAGATTAGAATCCACCTGATCTTAACCACTGCACCACGCTGGCTCTCAACTAATCCATGTGATTCTTCAGAAGCTCAGTGCCTTATCCATATAGTGCTGCTGCATGTGCAACATTGACATACCAGTGCAACTGAACCCCTTTGGTGTGCTACCGCTGCATGTGAAACGGACCATTGGTACTCACCCTGAAGGGGCCTTCTCTTGGACGGCTGGAGACCTTCTCGGTGGGTGATTTCCACCCCTACTCAGGGAGGCAGGGCTTCCGTGGTGGACCTCAGGGATTCCATCTTGAACTTCTTTAGAAGGATGTATCTGTTCACGGTTCGAAGGATGAGGATAGCTCGCCAGTCGCCATTCTTCTTGGGTACTATAAAAAAGTGGGAGTAATGACCAGATCCCTTCTGTGAGGCTGGTACTGGCTCTATGGCCTGGATGGACAGAAGAAGATTGACAGTAGCGTGGGTCCTGTTGGCCTTCTCTGTTCTGGAGCTGAGTGGAGATGGAAGAAAATTGTCTGGTGGAAGTTGGTGGAACTCTATGGTGTAGCCCAGAGAAACCACCTCCTGAGACCAGGCATCGATGTGGTCTCCCCTCCACTGATCTCAAAAGCTGAGAAGGCGAGCTCCTACTGGAAGTTCGTCTGAGTCAGGATCTAGGGTTGGGGTCCGGTCTGGGGGTCTTGTCAAATTTGTTCTGGGGTCTGAACCCGGTCTTTCTGCGGAAGGATCCCTTGTTCTGCCAGCTTGAGGTTCTACTGTCCCTATTGGGTCGTTGGAAAAATTTGTTAGGCCAGTAGGTGGATCTGGGCCAAGAGTCAGGATGGACTGATTTGGGCATGGTCTTCTTGTGATCTTTGGATTCTACCAGGATGTCATCAAATTCCTTTCCGAATAATCTGCCCCCCCCCCCCCGAAGGAATAAGAGGCCACAATGGATTTGGATTGGTTATCGGCTTGCCAGGTGCGGAGCCAAGCACTGCGTCTGGCCACTACGTTGGAGGCCATCAAGCGGGCAGAAAGGACCAAGGTGTCCGGGGTCACATCCGCGATAAAGGAGGCGGCAAGTCTCACCCTTTCCAAGCCATCACTAACTCCCCTGGCCTCGGGAGGTAGTAGTTCCATGATACAACCTAGCAATACCAGGATGGCTCTGGATATGGTGGAAGCTGGTGCAATAGCCTTCGTGGCCAAGGCCAGGGACTCATGTGACCATCTGAGAACACCCTTGGATCTCTTGTCAAGGGGATCCTTGAGATTGCCTTCCCCGTCCTTGGAAACCAAGCGGGAGGATTGAATGGCCACGATCGGGGTGTCTATCAAGGGGACCTTAAGAAGATCCTCCACGAATTCGGGGACTGCGTACAACTTGCGTGCATTGGCTAGAAGATTCTTGTTAGAAGCGGGGGTTTCCCATTCTTTCCTGATTCTTTTAACGAAATACTCCGGCAAGGGAAGGATGGATTTAGAAGGCTCATCATGAGGGGAAAAGGTCTTGATGCCCTTGGGACAGCCCTTGATGTTGGAAGAAGAGGGTTGATTGGCTTTCGCTTCCTGAAGTTCCAAGGCTGCGATGGTCTTGGCAATAAGGAATTCTAGGTCCTCTGGATTGAAGCATTTAAATGACTGCTCTGAGGAAGTCTCCATGGGTTCCTCAGTGTCCGAAAAACGCTCCAAGGACACTGGGTCCAGTCCCTCTGGGTGGAACTCTTCCCCTCTGGAGGAGGGGGGAGGGAGCGCTAGCACCGGGGACCCAAGTATGCCCAAGGCTCTGATGGGAGAGAGCGGGTGCATTGGAGACAGGCGGACTACCAGTAGCCCTGGATCCCCTGCACTGAAGATATGCTTTAATGTGTTCCTCAAGAGCCCTCTGAAAGGCTGTAGGGAACTCGGGGGGGGGGTTGCCCATCTCTGGGGGCAGAGGACTGAGACAGTTGTCTTTCCCCGTTGGGAGAAACCCCCCCCCCCTGCCTGAACGCTCTTGCCTGTGAGCTGAAGAGTTTGTTGAATGTGCTCCGACGCCACTGCTGCGGTGGGAGCGGGCTGGCTGCTCCGCACTGTGGAGTCTGCTGGAGGCTTGGGAAGAGCAGCGGGAGCCGTCGCGCTCCGGGGCCGTTTTCCCCTTCTTGGTCGGTGGTCCCCTGGGCTGTTTTTCCTGTTGCATTTCCCGATGGTCGAGAGCGCGCCGTGGCGCGCTGTCTCTGCCTCTGCTTCAGAGAGGGTTCTGCTGGGGCGCGGGTGAGGCGGTGGTGGAAGAGGCCTCCTGTTGCTTCCTCGGTTATTTCTCTTGGAGAAAGCCCTGGTGGCTTCTGCGGCTCCTCCATGAAAGGTCTCCCTTGGGGGAGAGAAATCTTGGTCTGCCATCTTGGGCGGGAAGAAGAGGGGGGGAAAGGCAGGAAAGGAGGACGAGGGAATTAAAGGAAATCCCCAAGCCTCCTTGCACACGAACAGGGGGCAATGAAGGCACAGGGAAAATAAGGAGACTAGGACAAAAAGGAGAGGAAAAGGAGGAGAAAGAAGACAAAAAGCTAAGGAGCCCCTAGGATCCATGCACTCCCTGTTCAGGCAGGAAATAGAACAGGGGAAGTTTGGAGCCCAAACCTGAACAGGAAGTGATGCTTTAGATCCTGCCTCCCTGAGTAGGGGTGGAAATCACCCACTGAGAAGGTCGCCTCCAAGAGAACTGGAGGTTAGGAAGGAAGTCTCCAGAGAGCTTCTCTTATTTTGCATGAAAAATATTGCTCTTTATAGCCATGTGGTCCTATTCAGCTTGTGACATCTTGGTGTGTTCAGTTTTCCATGGGGTTAGTCTCTGGATTTTTGCAGAGGTCTGCAACACGAGATTCTGGAACAGTTTTATGGCTGGATTATAGAAATGATCAGGGTACCATAGTCCACACTCAGCTGCTTTGGAGAATGAGCTGGGGCTTCAGTTGTTGCCAAATCGGCTCCTGCTGGGCTGCCATCTTATTAAGTAGACATAGGTGACGCAGGTGGCACGCTCGCCCTCATTCCTCATCCTGCCTTGTGTTAGGATGACATGGGCCTACCTTGGGAGCCAGGGTGGTGTAGTGGTCAGAGTGTGCCGCCTAGGATATGGGAGACACATCCTGCCATAGAAATTTGTGGATGATTTTTGGGCCAATAAGAGCATCTCAATCTAATCTGCCTCACAGAGTTGTTGCAAGGATAAGAGGAGAACGATGTGAGGTGCTTTGGGACTTCCCATTTGAAAGAAAGGTGGGGGTATAAATGAAGTAATAAATTATTGACCATGTATTTGGCTGGTCTCTTTGGTCCCAAGCCAGCAAACTACAGCTGAAAGAGCCAATGAAATGGCATGTTGCATATTTGACACCTGCAGGGGTAAGGGAGATCAACACTTACTGCTGAGTCATGCTTGCTTATTTATTTACATATTTGTTTATTGATATATGTGTTTATTTTTCACATTTTTATCCCACCCTATCCCAAACAAAATAATGACCAAATCAAATTCAGCCGATTGCCCCAGTGTTAGCCATCTATGGTGGCCCATCGGAGATGTGAAAACCTCCTCTCTGCTGAGTCGTGGTTGGCTTCAAACACACTGTGGTTACTTTGACAGCCCCATCAAAAGGATGGGGAGAAGTGGGGCCATGCCGGTCGATTTGCACTCGTTGGGGCACTTGCTCCAGTGGAATGGGGGGATCCACTGGTGGGCGGCTGCTGTGACCCTCCACAGTGGTGGAACACAATGCTGAGCACGTGCCAGCCTCCCTGCGCTTCCGCACTGGCATAGCAAAGGCAGGAGGAATAACATGGGGAAGAGCCAACACTGTACCTTTTTCAACCTAAAGATGACAGAAGATTTGAGAATTCATCCGCCATTTCCTGGACCAGCTGTGTTCTAGAATGGTCCATTTGGGTACTAGTGCTTTGGGGACAAAATTAGGTAGGCACCGGGACTCAAATGCAGCATTCTAGAACAAAGGTGGTACAGGAAGTGGTGGATGAATTCTCAAATCTCCTGTCATCTTTAGGTTGAAAAAAGGTTTAGTTGGCTTCCACCTGGCTGCTGGCTCTGTTATGTCAGTGGCCAGGGCTTTGGACTTATGCCACCTTTTTGGTGGTGTACATCCATTCAGCCCAGTGGCAGGGAGGCTTTTTGTGTGTTTTTTGCCTCCCCACACTTCCAGAAAGCCCCCTTGGGAACGGTGGGGTGGAGTGGCCATGGCGCCGCATCCGGGTACCCGGCCCTTTGGATAAGGCTGCCCATATCTGGTTTCTTTTCTGTAGCCTAATGCTGTCTCATTTTAAACATGATACTTGTGAGCAAGAAGATCTTACTGGTGCAATGTTTCATGCACCTGCCATCTTACTAAAACTAGGCTGTTCTCTAACGCTGTAGATACTCGGGACTGAACCAGGGACCTTCTGTATAAAAGGCTGAAGCTCTACCACTGTACCACCACCACCCTTCTATGGGGGCTTATTTTTCTGCCTTTAAAAATTAGCACCCTTAGGAATGGAATTTCCCAGAAGGCCACGTGTCCTTTTTAGAAGTTGGAGAGCTGTTCATTTTTAAAATCCACCAAAAAGAAAGAAAGAAAGAACAAGATAATCCCCCAAGATGTTTTGTCTTTACACAGGAGGTCGCACAGATAAGACTGTGAGACTTGGATCCACTTGCCAACGGCTAAGCCGTGGGTTCATTTAAAACCAGGGCTAGACTGAGAAAGAAAGATCACTCAGCTACTGACTCCAGAGACCAGTCTACCAACTGGAAGGGGCTCTGCATTCCCTGAGCCGTTCGTCTGACTCAGAAAGGAAGATAAAGTTTGAAGTGCCGCCTGCGAGGCAGGGAGAGCCAACCCCTTAAACCTTCTTTAAGGAAAAGCCATGCAAAATCCCGCAGACCCAGCTCATTTCTCCTTTCCTGATCCTAATTTGGTTGCATGAACTTGGAAGGAGAGATAAGGGCCAAAGGAGACATGACGGCATCTTCATGGCTGCCACAAGAATATTGCCACAACTTTATACTGATTTACATCAGGCTGGGGTGCTTTTTGCTCTTTCCACTTCATCCCACATCTCATCCACTGCCAAAATGGATGCGCCCACGCATACACACAGCTGTTTTGAAAAAGGCGTGGCAGGGACAAGAGTGACGCAGTACATGTCCAATCAGGACTGAGCCCTAGCCTCATTTTTAACTCTATGTAACGTGGCAGTGATGAGGATGCTGTCAGATTTACTTTGGCCCTGCAAGCAACGAGGCAGCTCCGAGGTGCACTTCTGTGTTCATCCATCACCCCTCTTACTGGGAGGACAAGAGAAAGAGAACCCCCAGACTTGCTGGTCCTGGTAGGAATCCCCACATTAGACTGGGGGGAGTGTGCCCTCGCTTCGGTCCTCCAGGGAGAGCAGAGGGGAAAGGGCATCCGGACGCTGCTGAGTGTCAAAATCCCAAAAACTAAAACAAACTCATGTATAAGAACAGCAGTTTATTGAGTTTTGAGGATCTTCTCTGGTCATGCCAGAACTGAGATTTGCCCGCGCAAAACCCAGTAGTTAAAGCAGGCTGCACCCCCCCATCCTGGGAAAGCGCGCCCAAAAGGAACTGTGAAAGAGATAACAGTAGAGATGGCCAGGCACTGACCTTGAGCAGCACCTGGTACAGTATAACATCATACAGAAGGCAGTTGAAAGTCAGTTAGAAATGCAATTAACCCATTCCTCCACCCCCAGCATACAGAAAGCAGCAATAGCAAAATCCCCATAATAACAGGCCTCCTGACATTGAGGGAGCTGTTGCCCTCGTGCCACCTCCAGGGCTCTGGGCTCCTTTAGAAGTGGAGGTGAAGCCTTGTGCCGCCCACCATAGCTGACGAAATCCAGCCCCGTGCCCTTCATAAGCCCGGCATTTTTATTCACAACCAGAGAAATGATGGATCTTTTCCTCCATCTGAGAGATCTGAGGGAAGGGATACGGCCAGTGGTGGGGTTCAGCAGGTTCACACCAGTTCAGCAGAACCGGTTGTTAAAATGATGCTTGTAAACAACCAGTTGTTAAATTATCTGAATCCCACCACTGGATATGGCCCACCACCTTCCTCTTGATGCACTCACAGATCCGTTGGCTGGTCAATCCATCCTGCTGAAGGTAAGGAACAGGTACACTCCTGTGCCCTGCATCCTTCCCTCGTTGTGGCAGGCTCCACAAAGCCCATGCTCCCCATGAGGGCATTGCAAGCAGCATTATGCAAGGCCAGTTTAACTGCCTGCCCATTCCATCGGCTCTGAGGCTCAACATCAGAGAGGCCCTCCCAGCAAGCTCTGTCCCAAGGCTGCCCTTGCTCTGAACTGGACTCCCACTTGCATCTTCCAGCCCAAGAGGGGATGTGCATGCCCCTTCAGGGGCCTCGTCACCCCAGTCTCCCAGCATGTGTCTCGATGAGTGTGGCCCCTAAATCTATCAAAGTAGGCCTGTGAGGCTCTTCACTGTTGAGGCCACTGTCTGCCAGCATTTCTTCACTCAAAACTCCTAGCCAGAGCGCTGAGGTGAGCCCACCTCTGCAAGACGTACAACTGACCTATCCTCAACAAGGAAGAGAGGCAGAACACCCCTGTGAGGGCTTCATCTGTGAGCCCACGGACCCCCCAGCCTACTGGCTGAAATGCAGCAACAGCCGCATTCACAATTTTGCTTGCAGAAAACGAAGGCATTTATACTTTTTACAGTTTCATAAATATGCATAATGGTACAAATTCATACACAGTTATGACACATTTTACGTTGCCAAAGCAATAAAATGAGCTTTGATGGGAGAGCAGAGGGTAGACTCTTTCAATTTCAATTTGTTATTTTTTGTCATTACTTGCACATAGTGATGATATTTTGTATGTTATTTGTGTATCATATTTTGCTTTGTTTCAGGCCGTGAAAACTATGTGCAGGTAAGTTATTCACTTAGCAGAGCCAGTCTATCCAGCAGCACCAATAAATCAAGCAGAGTCACAAACAGAACATCCCAATCAGTAGCCGAAAATTAAGCAGAGCCCCTAACAGACTGCCACAAAGCTCCAACAAGCTGCCTCAATAATTCTTAGGCCTTATTACAAAAAATGAAGTTTCTTATTCAACCCTGCATAGATTCATAGACTTGCCTGAACACTTCTCGCAACTGTGCAATGGAATACACTCACAGAATAGCTGTATCTGAGAAACAGGGCTCTGGCTCATGAAAGCACCTGATGGAATAAATACCGCCTGCCTTTAAGATTCCACTGGACCTTTGTTTTGCCACAATAAACCAGCACAGCTACCCCTCTCAAATTTACACTGTCAGAAGTCAGACTATGAAAACTAAGAGGATGAATGATACACCTGCACACAAAATTCCCCATTCCACTAAAAAAGGGAGAGAATACTGAATACTACATGCTTATGTGACCACATTATGGTTACATTCAGACATCACAACAAGCTGCAATTAAGCATCAGCTTCAGGTGAGGCGACCTGGCTCAGTGGAAGAAATTCTTCTTGGCCCACGTTCAATTTCCAGCATTTCCATTAAAAGGATCAGATAAAAGGTGATGGGTAAGACCTCTGACTGAGACTCTGAAGCCAGTCAGACTAGATAATACTGACCTGGACTGGCAATGGGCTGGTTCAATATAAGGCAGCTTTATGTCTCCAGTCAGGCATGAACCCAGCTGGTTCCTGTGCTTGTGCAACACTCACCCGTCTCCCTCCTCTCTTTGGGCAGGGACAAAGACGCTGTTTCAATGGTGGGTCCACAGAGAAAAGAGATCCACAGGGTCAAAAACACCTGTGTGAACCACCTAAATGTACAGCAGCACAAAACACCTAGAGGAGGTTTGATACAAACAAGGCAACACCAATGGTTTAAAAACCTTGCTATGAAAAATCAAAACACCCAAGCAGAACACCATGTCTTTATTGGGGAGCTCAGCACCAGACAAGTGAGTCACATCGGCGGCACCATCAGTATTTTCTGTTATGTTGGGGAGGGGTGGGGGGAAGAGAATGAGCTCCATGAAGAACAGAGAGAGTTGAGGAAAACCAGAGAAATACACAGATCAAGACAGGCAAATGTGGGAGGGATCAAAGTCCAGTATAGATGCATGCCAGGAATATAACAAAATTGGTTTCTGTGCTGCAAGCATTGTTTAGATGGGGGGAGGGGGTGTACTTGAAAACACCCTATGAAGTTGCCATGAAGAGATTGTTGGTCCATCTATCTCCCCTGATGGCTTCTCTGACTGGTTTCTCTGAAGAGTCGGGCTACGAAATGAGATCCCACAGATCTATTCTGCTCATTGCCAGCAGAAGAATGAGCTGCTGAAAGAGGAACACATCCATGAGATCCTACCTGAGGTCTCCCCGTGGCCCCCACATCTGCTCCCTAAAAGCCTTCGGACTCAATCCCACCTGGGCCATTCTGCAGGCAAAGGATGTGCTCAGCAACTGAGCTCTCAGAAAGCCTGGAAAGGCTTCGGCAGAACTGCGTTTTAAAAGGCAGCGCGGCACGAGCAGTTCTCCAGCTGCGTGGGAATAAAAGGCACTGCAGCCTGCTATCAACGCTAGCTATAGCTGTCTCCTCAACAACTGTTTACCACCAGAGATGGCTCCCACCAGATCAGCACCAGCCATTAACAGCTAAAATGGGAATGCTGAGAAGTGGAGCAAATGCTCCCCAAACATACCATTTTGTTTTACACAAGAAGAGAATCCCATTTGTTTAACTGCGTCATTGCTGGAGTAGTTTGCAGTTACAACAGGAGATACCACAACTTTTAAAAGGTGCTAAATATCAGAGAGAGACTCGTTCTTATGCCATCCTTGCAATGTGAAATGAATCTTTTCTCCACAAATGAATGATTGAAGCTGCCTCATATGAAGTCAAGACTGTTGATCTATCTAACAAAATACTGTCTAGTCCAACTGCCCGGCCTCTCCATCGCCTCCAACACAGAATAGCTTTCCTACAGATGACAGCTGGGAAATGCCACGGATTTAACTTGCAATATTCCACACAAGAACCATCTCTGCTGGCTCCTCACAGTCTTCCCTCATTCAAGGTTTTGCCTCTCATATCCTCCAAAGAACGGATGTCGAACTCACTGGTGATGAGGGCTGACACATGTGACTTGGTCAGGCTGAGCTTGGGCAAAGGGGTGGGTGCCCTAGCTGGTGAGTCCCCAGCAGGCTCCCCAGCCCAGATCAGCATGGGGGGGGGGGGCTGCTTCATCTAGCGACCTCGCAGCAGGCAGGCTCCCCAGCCCAGATCAGAACCACTTCAGAGGGCCTATCAGGTCTGTGAGGCAGCTAGCCAGCAAAGGGAATGAATGCCCCAGCAGGCTGGTGGGTCTGATAAGAATTGTCAAGGGGCCAACTCTGCATGTTTGACACCCCTACTCTAAAGAGCCCGGAACCAGCGTCAACTCCCCTTTTCTCTTGTCTGATCCCAATTTCTCACAGTAACAGAGGATACCTGAGCCACACACTGTTGAATTCGTTATCCAAATATGTGGCTCCTGAAGAATTTCAGAGACCAGCCTATGATCAACTCTTTGCCTAGTATGAATGCGGGGATTACCCAAGCCTATCTACTCAGCAAAGGAGATAAAGTAATAAATAGAATTCAGTGATGTCAAGGGCTGGCAGTCAGAAAGCATTGCAGCCTGGGTACAAGAGAGACTGAAACTGGTAGTTCCCCTAAAAATGTACTGCTTGAACAGGCTCACCAAAGGTGGAAGGGAAAGGGAGAGAAGCTATTGTTGATTGCATGCTATAAAGAAGGCACATACCACCATTTTCTGCATTGCATCTGCATTCTGAATCATGTCTAATATTCTATGCTGGTTTCAGATTTCTGCAACCCTAGTCCTAGTAGACAACCTGATAGATGTCTCATCCTATTGATCGCATGGATTCACACTGTGTGTCTTTTTTATCTTGTTTCTTCTATGGTGGTTGCTGCTGTCTTGCTTCACAACTTTGGGTTTCGTTTTAACAGTATTGGTTTTCAATTTTGATTGTAAGCTGTCCCAGGTGATCCTTTTGATGGAAGGGCAAGATAGAAATAACAGAAAAAATAAAACAAAATGGAGGAAAAGGTGTCTTGTGCAACAACCAGCTTTTGAACAAGGAAAAAAACCCCAAACACTATGACCTGGAAAAAACTTGTGGCAGGTTGCTTGTGTAGACTAAGGCTACTGTTACACATCACACTAAACTCAACATTAAATCAATATTTCCCAAATCCAAGAAGTTTTTTCACTTGCAGAATCCAAGAATCCAGTTAGAAACTAATTTAGATTATCCAAGAAGTACATATACAGGTAGAGGATTAACCAGAATTATTTTTCACCAGTAAATGGGGATCCTGTGCTAGTATTAAGCTCTAGTTTTCAGCAAGATCTCCTGTATGTTCATGCAAAAGTAAAGTATGTCCCATTTGATTCAATGAAGCTTTCCCTCAGGTGGACGTGAATAAGGTTGCATCTTTAGGATTCAAAGATCCTGAGAGAGGGGACTAGTTAAGCCACATGCCTTGCACTCACTCAAACATTATGGGTATTTGGAATGAAGGGAAGGAGATGTGTAAGCCCAGGTTTGTGCATGTCAGCTCAAATTGTGCATGTCAGCTCAAATTATAACCTGAATGTAACCTAATACTTTGTATTAGCAATTTAGGGTAGTCATTTGATGTTCCATATTAGCTCACGGAAAGCAAACAGCCTTGTAGTTTTCTATGCTTATTTTGTCAGTGGGAACGACACCTGTATGGGGGGAAGAACATGTGTGCATCTTCTGTTCTTTGAACTCCTTTACCTAGATCAGAGGCCCAGCAAGCCGCTTGATCTGCCAAAAATGACCCCCTGAGAAAATTAATGACAAGATGGTGTAGGGATTTGAAAGGCTGTGAAATCTGCTCTTGTCTTTTTTTTTTTTCAAGTGTGAGAATGAACCAAGGAACACAGACCGAAATCCATTAACAAGCTGATGTCTGCTTTCAGGGATGTCTCCAGATCAAATATCAAGGGTGCATATGAGCCACTATCACAAGAGGAATCGGGGGTTTCTGCTCATTACAGGGGGATGCCTTCCCATTAGGAAGCACTGAGCCCAGACCAAAATTGCAAATGTGCGTGAATGTAATGCATCTGTCATCTATGACATCTGTGCCACCCTGACCTGGAAGGCCCTAGCTGGCCCAGTCTCCTCAGATCTTGGAAACTAAGCAGAGCCAGCCACCAAGGCCACCAAAAAAGTCCAGGATTGCTATGCAGAGGCAGCCAATGGCAAACCATCTCTTAGAAACCCCTATATCTGTGGTGGGAAACCTTTGGCACTCTAGATGTTTTGGACTGCAATTCCCATCAACCCCTGCCAGCATGGCCAATTGGCCATGCTGGCAGGGGCTGATGGGAATTGTAGTCCAAAACATCTGGAGTGCCAAAGGTTCGCCACCACTGCAGGCCTATACATTCATCAGCAACTTGATGGAACTTCCCATGACCACCATTTATTCTACTGGGTAACAAGGTCCTCCCACCTGTCCTACATTGTTTCCAGTGCGGGGGGGGGGCCTTTTTTTTTCTCCATGGCAAAAGCAAAGAGCAATGTTTGCAGCCACCACTGCTCAATGCCTCCCGTGCCAAGAACCAACAACAAGCCCAACAGAAACCAGGAATCCCATCACAGCCATAAAACCAAAGTTTCAAGCCACACAGAATGTGAGTCAAACCAGAAAAGCCCAGCAGAGCGCATTTAGCCAAGGGGATCACTTTTGAAAGAACAACACAAGCAAGGGCAATCCACAGAAGCCCAGCAGAACAGCCCCAAGCACCCGGGGGGGGGGGGGTGTCACTTTTTGCAAATGCAACAGAATCTATGCCATTCCAGAGAAGCCTATGGCAACTGCCTCCACGCCCCCCTTTCCTTCCTGTTACCTTCAAAGGTAACCTAGTCACAAGTCATACAGATTCATCCTGTGGTTTTGCCTTGACTCAGAAGACAGCAAAGCAAGGCAGAAAAAGCAGAGAGGAATGCAGGGCCACCTCTACATCACATGGGCCTGTCTCAAGCATTGCACAAATCTCTGCCACCAGTGCTGCTCCTGGCACATATGCCACAGGTAGCCTAGCAATGTTTTTGAACTATCACAGAAGGAAAGGAGTTGTTTAGACCTGTGCAAGGAAGTCTAAAGGGTTTCACCACCATTTCAGAAGCAGGGAGCAGCAGTGGCGTAGGAGGTTAAGAGCTCGTGTATCTAATCTGGAGGAACCGGGTTTGATTCCCCACTCTGCCGCCTGAATTGTGGAGGCTTCTCTGGGGAATTCAGATTAGCCTGTACACTCCCACACACGCCAGCTGAGTGACCTTGGGCTAGTCACAGCTTCTCGGAGCTCTCTCAACCCCACCTACCTCACAGGGTGTTTGTTGTGAGGGGGGAAGGGCAAGGAGATTGTAAGCCCCTTTGAGTCTCCTGCAGGAGAGAAAGGGGGGATATAAATCCAAACTCTTCTTCTCTTCTTCATTGCCCTGGTCCCCCAACTCAGTCACCCCCACCCCATACAACCTGTGAATCAACAAATGACTAATATTCTAATGATAAACCACCTGTGTATCATGATCTCTGGAATCCCAGATTGGCACTAGCCCCTTTCATTTAAGAATATGTCTTTCACCTTACATTTCCACAACCAAAGCAGCTTTTTTTCAATATAAGCCAGGAACTCAGAGATCAGTGGCATTCCATTGTCAATTGAAATAAAAACAAAAAACGTCCCTAAGATGGCCGGGGGTGGAAATGACCACTGCCGGGACAGGGAAAAGGCTGTCATGTGGGCAGAGCTGGGAAAATCTGAACTTTCCCACCTGCATGGCAGGCATCCAGGCTTCGCTGGGACTTTTCTTAAAACTTCACAGCAAAATAGATTTGTAAAAGACTTGTGAAAAGCCCTGGAACCCGCGAGATGCACATAAATGCGCCTTGATGCTGTGGGGAAGCAGCATCAAACCCAGGGCAAGTAATGTGAAATGCACGTGCAAACCGCCATAGTTCATTGTAGTGGGGTCCATTCTACAACCCACAGAACTCTCCTAATGCAACCTACTAACTGAGCTCACCTGACAGATGGTGTGCCAAGTGTCACAATTCAAAGGGGCCTGTCCTAGTCCTCACCAGCAACCTGTATCTGTCATTATATATAAAAAAGAGTGAAAAGTTCACTAAAGGGTCATTTCAAGTTAGCAGAAGGTTTGCAAAACCCTAGGTCGGAGACAGTCAGGAGGGCGGTATAAAAGTGAAATAATAAAATAAATAAATAAATAGATAGATAGATAGATAGATAGATAGATAGATAGATAGATAGATAGATAGATAGATAGATAGATAGATAGATAGATAGATAGATAGATAGATAGATAGATAGATAGATAGATAGATAGATAGATAGATAGATAGATAGATAGATAGATAGATAGATAGATAGATAGATAGATAGATAGACAGACAGACAGATAGATAGATAGGCAGATAGATAGATAGATAGATAGATAGATAGATAGATAGATAGATAGATAGATAGATAGATAGATAGATAGATAGATAGATAGATAGATAGATAGATAGACAGATAGATAGATAGACAGATAGATAGATAGATAGATAGATAGATAGATAGATAGATAGTACCAAAGATTGGTGAATTCATGATTGGTGAATTCAACTGTAATTCTAGACCAGTGGTTCTCAACCTAGAGGTCGGGACCCCTTTGGGGGTCGAACGACCCTTTCACAGGGGTCACCTAAGACTCTCTGCATCAGTGTTCTCCATCTGTAAAATGGATAAATGTTAGGGTTGGGGGTCACCACAACACGAGGAACGGTATTAAAGGGTCACGGCATTAGGAAGGTTGAGAACCACTGTTCTAGACCAATGAGAGGCTGTTGCCGGGGGGGGGGGGAGTATCCTGATGTATGCATTTGTATATGTTGAATTGAGATAGAGACTGAGTTAAGTTCTATATATGTTGAACTTTGTTATTGCTGAAGAGTTCTGTATAGTTTGATAGTCTTGTATAGAATAGACTTGTGTAACCTTGCAACTGCTAAAGTAAAAGCCTTCCTATGGAAAGAACATCTTGCGTGGAGAGTATTCTTTTCCAAGGGTGATAGAAGGTTGCAGTGAGGGCAAGAAGACTAAACATTCTCATCTTACCAGAGTGACTCCACTCATCTTACCAGAGTGACTCCCCAAATATAAGACATCCCCGAAAAATAAGACGTAGTAGAGGTTTTGCTGAAGTGCAAAATATAAGGCATCCCCCAAAAGTAAGACGTAGCAAAGTTTTTCTTTGGAAGCATGCCTGATGAACAGAATACAGAAATATAAGACATCCCCTGAAAATAAGACATAGCGCATCTTTAGGAGCAAAAATTAATATAAGACACTGTCTTATATTCGGGGAAGCACGGTAGTATCTTCGTAAGAAGTTGGCCTGGGTAGTTTTTGTACATTAGTTTCCAAGTTACCTCTAGAACTCCATTAACATTAACAAGGAAAGAAAAATAAAAATTCTATAGAACCACATCTCAGACAAGTTGTTTACGAATCTGCTAACAGGGCACTGAAGAGTGAAATGACTTACATACATTAACTATCTTAATTTGTTACACATTGTTAAGAAACGGGATGCACAAGCTTAAGAAGGGGAAACAGCACAGATTGGGAAAGGGGGTAAAGAAATAATGTAAAAATTAAGCATTCCCCAGGGTAGCTTCTTTCAGCCACAAACTGGTTTTCATTATCTTTCATCTGCCAAAAGAACAAATTAAAGCATCAATCAAAGATAGTGACCCAGGTAGAAGCTGGGAAGTCCCGCTCGCGCTCAACAGCCGCAATCATCACGCCATTGTGCTGCGATCGGCGAGCACTTCAAATGAGGCCCTGTAAGGACTGAAGCGGGGAAAACAAAATCTGGACCCACAGACGCACACAAAAGAATCTCATCTTCAGACCTCGCAACCCCCGAGCAGCGCGAAGACGCTGCTTCCGAACCTCGCTCCCTGATGGCGGCTGGAAGGCACCATTTCCCCGACACCGTCCCTGCACAACTACCTCGTCTCCTGGCTTCCAGCTCGTCGCAGAGGCCAGGGGATATGCTCCCCTGGCCTGTGACTCCAGAGCCGTCGCTCCAACCTGCAGGGGGTGCCCCTGGCCTCTGCGACGCGCTGGAGGCCAGGAGACGAGGTAGGCGTTCAGTGACAGCGCAGCCTGTGCATAGGCTGTGCCGCCGCCTGCCTCCCTCCCGGGACCGTCTGTGCGAATGGTCCCTGGGGGGTGCGTCAGCATTGTTTATGCCGACGCACCCCCGGACAGTTGCCGTGCAGAAAGGGCCTTGGAGAGGCAACAGAAGGGAGCTAAACAGAGAGCAAAAGGTGAGATCTGTTTGGGGGGGGGGGGTTAGCCTTAAAATATCATTATTGAGTGTGTTTTGAGGACATGAGAGTGCTTTTGTTTGTGTGTGGGGGGGGGAGTGTTCCTTGCTTTTTTGGGGAATGTGGTTGCTGGTGAGATGTGGAGCTTCTGGTGAGTCACCAGCTCTATTTAACTGCCAGCCAGCTCTTTTGAGCACTCTCTGAGAGGAAGCAGCACATGCCTAGAGGTGCGCATAGCTTTTAGAAGTAAGAACCAATCCTTTGGGAGAGAGTAGAAGGTGAGTTAACAGACTTGACTGGGAGCAGCCACTAGATTTCAGTCCCTGGAGCTCAGTGAACAGGGGCTTGGCTAAATAGGAGAGTCTAACACACATTTTTGGTGGGGGAGTTTAGTAGGGGACTTTTTGAAAGGGAGGCCCATAGATCTACCATATATACTCGTGTATAAGTCGACCCGCATATAAGTAGAGGCACCTAATTTTACCACAAAAAACTGGGAAAACTTATTGACTCGCATATAAGTCGAGGGTGGGAAATGCAGCAACTGCTGGTAAATTTCAAAAATAAAAATAGATGCCAATAAAATTACATCAATTGAGGCATCAGTAGGTTAAATGTTTTTGAATATTTATTTCAAAGAAAAACAGTAAACTGGTTCTGTAAGTGGAAAAGAGGGTCAACAAGAACAATATGGTATCAAAAGTACAAAAACCTTAGCTCAACCAGCAACCAAGCAAAAACACAAGAGTTAAAATCCTTCAAAACTGGATTCCTCATCATCATCTGTATGTCCAAATGTAACCCAACTTAGATTTTAAGAGGGATATTATCAGAAATGGAAAATCTACCATTAGCTTCCATTGTAAACAATGGGGGATGGGGCATCCCCTTTGGGGGTCAATAACTTTGGATCCCCTGACCTAAACTTCACCAGACCTGGCTGGTATCATAAAGAGACTCCCCTGATGAGCCCAGCCAGGTTTGGTGAAGTTTGGTTCAGAGGGTCCAAAGTTATGGACCCTCAAAAGGGTAGCCCCATCTACTAATAGCTCCCATTGAAAACAATGGGGAATGGGGCACCTCCTTTGGGGGTCCATAACTTTGGACCCCCTGAATCAAACTTTACCAAACTTGGTTGGTATCATCAGGAGAGTCTTCTGAGGGTACCCTGAAATTTTGGTGCCACTAGCATAAAAACTGCTCCCCCTGCTGGCCGGCAAAGTAAAAACACAAAAAAATGTAATGACCCACATATAAGTCGAGGGGAGCTTTTTCAGCATTAAAAATGTGCTGAAAAATTCGACTTATACATGAGTATATATGGTATTTAAGTACTATTTAAAACTACAAAATATGGTCAGGGAGTTGCTGCAACAGCTGTGGTGTTGGTTTTTTGCCAGAGGATGTTGGATAGCAGCCAGGGGCATAATGCCCATTGGGCAAGGTGGGCAGCTGCCCAGGGCACCACCTTGTGGGGGGCATCAAAATGCAGGGTTTATTTTGGGGTATTTTTAGTGATTTTCCATTTTCAGCCTGCAGGGGGTGCAGTTTCTAGGCTAGCAGCACCAACATTTCAGCGTATCATCAGGAGACTGTCCTTATGCTACCCCCCAAGTTTGGTGAGGTTTGGTTCAGGGAGTCCAAAGTTATGGACTCCCAAAGGGGGTGCTCCCATTCCCCATTGTTTCCAGTGGGAGCTAATAGGAGATGGGGGCTACAGTTTTGAGGGTTCATAACTTTGGCCCCCCTGAACCAAACTGCACCAAACCCGGGGGAAGTCTCCTGATGAGACCCTGAAAGTTTTGAGACTGTGCCTTCAGATATGTCCCCCCCTCCCCCCAGTAGCCTGCAACCCCCATTGACAGCAATGCAGAAAACTCAATGCAGAACAAAGATTCTTGGGCAAATTTCTGGGATGTTCCTGCAGGGGGCGCATTTTTTGATGTATTGGCACCAAAATTTCAGGGTATCATCTGGAGACTGTCCTGATGCCCCCCCCCCCCCAAGTTTGGTGCATTTGGGTTCAGGGCCCTCAAAGTTATGGACCCTCAAAAGGGTAGCCCCCATCTCCTTAGCAAAGAATTCTAGTTAGGTGTATGCATGTTTATGTACTGCGTGGTCAATCCGTTACTGGCCGTTAGGGGGATGTGAGCAAGCCAAGAGAGAGTGGAAGAAGAAGAAAAACAGGAAGTCCTGCCTCCTAAGTAAGGGACAAGAACAACCCATAGAGATGCCCTACGCCTCCAGGAGAATCTGGCATACAACAGATAGAAACACATGGATATCTACTGGTATGTTCTAATTCACAGAGAATAAATTACAACACACAATTGCTTTTGTGACAACTTCAGCTGTGATACCAAACAAGATGCCTAACATCAGATACTGAATGAGATGCCTAAAATGGCAGCCCTGTGGCTTTGAGATGCCTAAAATGGCAGGCCTGTGGCACTTTTCTATCATCCTGGCCCATCTTCTGGCTTGTGCCTCTGTTTTGCCAGGAGCCAAACCCTGGTCTTAAAGGACTGTCAATCCACCTCTTTTCACAAAGTGTCAAATCCATGTAAATCAGCCATTTCATTTTTTTAAAGAGCAAATTAGTTGCACATCATACCATGAAGTTATTTCATTTGTTTTTGCTTCTGTTCATTTATTCCAATCTGCTGCACCTTCCTGCAGCGAGGTTATTAGCTCTCCGCTAATGGCTGCCAGGACTCGTTTAATTCTTCTTAATGAATGTATGAGTGAGCTGTGGAAGCTATTATGTAGGGCTTAATAAAGGATGGGAATGAATTTCCTAAAAAATTTATTGCTACGGGCTGCTGCTTGAAGATAAAATAAATGGTAATTGCTTGGAACAGGCAGGAAGATGATAAAACATCCCTAGGCAGGAGGTACGAAACAGACCAGCCAGGATAAACCAAATTCTCAAAGCCCAAAAGAAAAATTCAAGATGGCTTCTTTTTCCCATCCTTTTTACTCTAAAAAAAAAAATCTACTAGATAATCTCAACTGAAAAGGGGATTGTCCCAGACTGCAGTATAATTTATGTAAAGAAGAGAAGGAGATAAAAATGTTGCTGCCTTGAACCACTTTGGGGTAGGAATGAAATGAGTGAACTGTCGGGCTGCAGCCTTGGGACCAGGGAGTAGTATTGGATAGTATTACGGGCTAGAGAGGGGGGAGGAGGAATGGGATTGCTTGAAGGTTCTGGCAGAACCAGCTTTTCCCCTCTTGCCCAGGTATCTACCCATAAAGGCTACTTAACCTTCAAGTTACAGAGTCTGATTTGGATCATAGATCCAGGATTTGACGTGAATATTCTTTCCATGGGGTAAAAATTACTACACGTACAAAATGCAGGAGAAAGCTAAGTACCTGGCAACCAACATGGAGACGTGTTCAGTAATGTGATCCACCATCTGTAAGGGAACAATTTAGAAACAGTTTTTAGAAGTGCTGCTGTGGAGGCCGCGCCCAAGCCTATGGACATGAGAGGGGAGGAAACAGAGATATAATTCTGGGACCTTGTAAAAGTTAATTTGTAGACTAGGAATGTCTGAAGATGTCTCTGTTTAAGGAGGTGGCCAAATGATTCCACAGAAAAAAAATTGTATTCCTTAATATCTAGGATCAACTCCTTCCCACCTGGGCCATTCGGGGCTGTTTTGGTGACAGGCAGTAAGAAAGAGATGCTAAAATGTGTTTCATTTTTGCAGCTGTCCTTTCCAAAAAAATCAATTTAGCGAAAGAGAGAAAAGGTGCCCGTCACTGAGCTTCCAAGTGCCTGCCCTACATTAAGATGCAGCAATCACACTGGCATCTTCACAGAGAACCACAGGCCAAGTCTCGCCGACTGGAAAAAACAAAGTGGAAATCAAAGATTCATCCAGTATAATGGAACTCTGAAAGAAAAGTACAGGCTTTCAATTCTCGTCTTTTCATGGAAAAACACCATATGATTTTTTTCAGCCTAACTCACTCTTTCAACTTTATCTGGGGGATATGATCCAACCATACAGAGAAGTTAACAAAACAACTTTGGACAATAGTCCTGGGTCAAAAGGTTAACTTCATAAAAGAATCTGAACCTTTTACCATTTCCTTCATGTAAATAAAGCAGAAAGGTGTTTTTCTAGGAGCAGGAATGTATGTCTTTGTATGTAGTCATGGGCCATTACAAACACTTCAACAGTTATATCGAAAACATTATGAATATGCAAGATAAATTAAAATGTCTAATGCTGGCTAAAATGTACAGTGATATTAAGTAAAATATACAACAATATACCATAGCAACCAACAATCAACTCTAAAAGACCGATCCCTTAGCAACCACATTGGATCTTGTTTTTTTCGCTGCTAGAGCATATAAAGAGATTCTACGAGAAATGCATTCATCAGGATCTAATTACAAAAATTGCAGTTTCTTGGCATTAGAGTGGATATTTAACCCAGAAACCATCCCAGCAATAAATTTAGCCCTGGGTTCTACATACAGCAGACAGTCAAATATATATAAATGTCCTCTGGTGTTAGAGATCCACAAATAGAAAAACGTTGATCTTTTGGCGTCTGGCAATGGATTCTGGCCAATCCAGTCACTGGCATCGTTTGAAAGTGTAAAGATGTTACGGCCACTCTAAGATTTTGATTTGAGATACTGACTAGGTAGGAAGCTCTAAGGTGATCGTTTTTGAATAATTTAAACCATGGAGCAGTCACTGATTTCAAGATGAGCGGTCTATCCATCAAGGCGTCAAATCTATACACCCAGTCTCTAAATTGGAAACTGCCTACTGATAACCCGAGAAGGTCGTCTGGGATTGAGTACTGGGATAGTACATCATTGAGGAAATCAAGGTGTTTTGGTTCTTCTGATAGCATAAGATTAAATACTGGTTGCTAAACGATTTTAGTCTAGCTATTCTGTTCTTTCCCATAATTTTAGAACAACTAGGTGCGCATGTACCCTAAGAGAAAAGTGGGCAGTTTCTGCACTCACCAGGGCAGCCAGAGTCAAGTTGGGGAGGACTAGAATACGCCTTAAAAATTGGTTTTGAATAATTTCTGGACAGGGTCTACAAGGAAGTTCTCTTGGGTGGTGGAAGCCATCTTGTGGGTTTTCTTTCTCCTTCCGATTGGTAGGCAGGAAAAGATACTTGGTCACTTCCTGTTGGTCTGTTGCCGCCAATTTGCTCCAGTATCTGACCAGCCGAGTGATTCACACAAACAATGTAACAGGCCAACAACATAAAGCCAGAACAGGTCCAACTAACATGGAAGGGACCAAATACTAACAAGAGAACAATTGAACAAGCTCCTCAGTGATGAGACCTAGGCACGAACAGGGGGTGCCAAGATGGCTTCCACCACCCAAGAGAAGACCTCTTCACAGTGAGTATCCAATGGGTCATTCTCTTGGATAGTTTCAGCCATCTTGTGGGTACTCCCCCTGCAGTGACCCAGTAGGGTGTGTTCAGTTAGTCTCCTACAACGTGCTCCAGGACCCTTCTCCCAAATGACGCCTGGACAGCATCCAGAGAAGTTAACCTGTAGTGCCTCACGAAGGATGATGGAGAGGCCCAAGTGGCCGCCCTACAGATCTGCTCTAAGGGAACGTGTTTAACAAGGGCCGCGTTAGCAGCCGCGTGTAACGAACTAGCAAAGTCCAGTCCAAAGTAACCGTTCTCAGTTCTTTATTGTGCTGGCAATCGTAGTCAGATACACGCGATGCGAGGTCTGAGAGACTCAGACCTTTGGTTATAGATTTTACACAGTGGCACATCACATTCCTGCCAAACCAGAATAAACAAAGCCAATAATCAAAGCAATACATAATAAACAAAGCATAGTTTCTCACAGGCAAGGAAAGATAAACCCATAAGCAAAAATCCCCATTCCGCCAAATGGTTGGTTTTCCCGGGGGGGAAATGCACCGTAAACTGATGGAGGAACGCATTAAGTCTTCCAGCCGGTGAGGTGAGAAGACGCTCCACTCCGAGGGAATGGCATCTGCCATGTTGCTTTCCCTCCCCCTCCTCTCTCTCTCTTGCCTGGAGAGTCCAGCTGGATTGGAGGCCTCTGCCGCAGAGGCGTCCATTGGCTGCAGAGTTGGAACACCGGCAGTGGAAATGGGATCAAGGCGGGAAGATGATCCGCCGTCCTCTCGGTGCCTCCCCTCTTTGTGGCTGCAAACAAGATGGCCTACACCATCCAGGAGAATGATACTCAGTTCACTTCTGCATTCTCCTCTAGGGGTCCCTGTTCGGTCTCCACTGCACTGTCGGAGATTTGTGCCTAGTGTTAACTGAAGCCTCCCTAATTTCCAGAGATTTCGTTCATAGATTTAGCTTGTGAAGCTATAGCATTCCCAATAGAATTGGGATCTAAATACCTCCATAGACTCCCTCGTCCAATTTCCATGGAAGTCCTTGTATGTTATTGGGGCTTCAGCCAATTTCGCCTCAGGGCTGAGCTACTGATCCCTCTGACCTTAATTTTTTGGCCTAGTACATTCTGAACTTCTGTGCAAACTTGGGGTTGATCAGAGTCACCTCAGCCCCTGTCACAGGCTCCATAAATCTTACAGATTCCTTACTGAGCAGCTGAGACCTGTAATACGTTAGCTGCACCGACAGTTTGGGCCTCCTGCATTTTAGCAACTGGCTTTGGGTCAGAATCAGCCCATTTGACAGTTTGGACCTTTTTGGTTGGGGACTGAGCGTGAGGTTTCTGAAACCTGCAACACTGATATCTGAAATGTCCTTCCTGAACAGTAGAAACAGATTACCAATCCCTTCTTGTGTTGTGAGGGGGTATGTCACTGCCCTCTGAGTTGTACAAAGGAGTCAGCCAGTCCCTATCCCTCCTACGGGGAATGGGGATCTGGATCTAGAGAGAGGCCTTTGGCTGTAAGGAGGGAGGGCAAGGGAATGGCTGCAGCTGCTTAGAGACCTCCTCCCTGATGGAGGAACGCATTAAGGCTTCCAGCCAATGAGGGGAGAAGACGCTCCGATCTGAGGGAATGGCGTCTGCCATGTTGCTTTCCCTCCCCCTCCTCTCTCCCTCTTGCCTGGAGAGTCCAGCTGGATTGGAGGCCTCTGCCGCAGAGGCGTCCATCAGCTGCAGAGTTGGAACACTGGCAGTGGAAATGGGATCAAGGCGGGAAGATGACCCGCTGTCCTCTTGGTGCCTCCCCTCTTCATGGCTGCAGCCGCAGCTCTCACGCCCAGACGCTCCCTGGCACCCTGTATAGGGGCTGGTCTAGCGTGCGCACCAACCTGCGCACCGAGAGGGCGATGGCGAAAAGGCCCGCTGGCTAGCCCCACGGCTGCTCTGGGACCACGGCTCTCACACCCAGACGCTCCCTGGCACCCTGTATAGGGGCTGGTCGAGCGTGCGCGCCAACCTGCGCACCGAGAGGGCGATGGCGAAAAGGCCCCCTGGCTAGCCCCACGGCTGCTCTGGGACCGGCCGGTGCACACTTCCCTCTCAGCCACACGGCTGCGCGGGGGAGAGCGGGAGGCTCGGCTGGCAGACCTGGTCACTCCCCTCCGTGTTCTCCGCTGCCGAGCAGCAGAATCCCTCCTTGTGAGGAGAAAATAGTGCCGATGCCATAGCTGCTGAAGGGAAGGCTTTTTTGGCGGGAAAAGGGAAACACAAGGAGGGCAGGGACCACAGAGTTACAAGGGGAAAAAAAGACTACAAACTCTCACAGACACAGAAAGGAGTTTTTGGGATCCAAAGGACATGAAGCCTATCAATAAGCAAAGAGCCTGTTGAATTTGCTGCACTCCCTGACGAGGCAGGAAGATACTGGGGCAAGACGGCTACAACCCGCCTACAGGAAGTGACCAAAGTATATTTCCTGCCTCCTTGATTGACGGTAGAGAACAACCCAAACAAGATGGCCTACACCATCCAGGAGAAAGATTCCTGCTGCAGAGGTACTGTAGGAAACCTCGGGTGGTCAAAGGTAAGCAGAACTCTTTGCTCCTGGTTAAGGCTACTGATTGTAACCCAATTGAGGGAGTGCACATGCTCAGTAGAGTTCTTCAGAGTTCGATTACCTGCCATTTAGACTTCCAGAGAAGCGTCTGGCCTCCGCACATGCACACTGTTATGCACATTTTGCAGGGCTGTAATTTTAAGGTCTTGAAGTCTGTCCCTCACATGCCACAGCTGCATCAGCCTTTCCACTGATCTCCTGCATGAATTAGAAGACTGCTTGGTTGCAGGAGGTCCAGAGGAGTTGGCTTGATGTTGACGTACTTTAACAAGAACTGCCGATCCATCTTAGCATCAATTACTTTTAATCTTTCAAAGACAAGATTTTAGCAGCCAGGTTGGAGAAATCATTTAAAATACTGTTGATACTTCTGGGTTTATTGTCTTTGTCTCTTGAGACCAGGCAGCTAAGTCATCCCACGGATCTTCACAATGTGTACCAAGCATGCAGTTATCCAGTGGAGCAAAACGATTTGAAGTTCGAACAGCATAAGCTGAGTTGTCGTTTGAAGTAAGAAATTGTCAGTTTTGGTCTGTTTATTTGCCGGGGGCAGGGTTGTGTATTCTATATCACATGCCCTTTAACAAGTCCCCATTGCTAAGAAGCCCAGTGATTAAGACCCCTTTAAGCCTTCAAGTCCTCCAGTACCAGAAAGAACTCAGTCCCTCTAAACCTCTATCGCAGCCATATAAGGAGGGCCAGTAGTTTTGGGCTCTATATTTAGTACCTCCAGACCCAGAAAACAAGAAAAGATCTTAATAACAACCCAAACTCGAATTGTGGCTAGTTATCTTCAGCTCTTGGCTGAAGTCTCTGAACTGGCAAGGTGAACAACACCCGGTCCTACCAGGAGCTGAAGTTCTCCAGCTCGACTAGTGAGTTTCAAATAGCTTCAAAGAGCCTAAAACAAGCAGCTTAAGTGGCTCCAGCAGTTTTATGTGGGGAGAAATTAGAAGAACTGTAGAATCATACAACAGCCCTTTAGCAGCACCACTGCTCCGTCACCACCTAGCCTTGTCCACTCCAGGGCTTAATTAGTATGCTCATTAATCAAAAGGTTAACACTTCTACGTAGGCCTGTGTCACTTGCGGTCTTCTCTTTTTTTTAGTTATTCTTTATTTGGAACATAGAAGGCCATAATAAAGTCTCTGTATAAAAGGCAGAAAAGGGAGGTTCAGAGTAAAATAATGTAAGATATCAAAATCAAATAAAATAAAATCTTCTGAACCTAATTATTAAGAACTTTGGATAAATCTACCTTCCCAAATTTGCTCCCAACACTTTAAAAACAAAGTCTCAGCATAAAAGGGCATAAACGGGAGGTTTAGATGTCTAAAAGTAAGATAAAACCTTCTGAACCTAATTAACAGACGCCTTGGATAAAACTTCCAGAACAGTGTGAAAATAAAATATCTCAAAAAATTTAGACAAGAACAACTTAAATGAAACACCTTGGCTTAGAATGACTTGCAGCAGATGGGGGGCGGCGCTCCTCTCTCCCAGTCATCATGCTCAGGTTGTCCTCTTGGAGCACTTCCAGAACAGATGCCCAAAGAAGTCAGTCAAGAAAACCCTGTGAGAGCAGAGTGAGCAGCCCTCCCTGTCCCACCATGGACTTGTTGTGAAGACAGGGGAGTTCATTAAAGCCAATAGTGGAAACAAGATACTTCCCAAAGGAATACAGGAGGTTGGACGCCTTCAGATGTGTGTCCATAATGATACTGGCACAAAGAACTTTCCACTGATTCCTCTTGTCATAATGGAAGGCTTTTTGCTCCCACTTTTTTGGGGTGGGAGCTGGGCCTGACACATATCATGAGTGGAGATTCAAACCTGATCAGAATGTTCCTGCCAGTATCCCACGCATGCTCTAGATAACACAAGAGGAAGCAGGTCATCTCTTATGTGACCCCAGAAGATCCAGGGTAGAAAGCAACTGCTGGAATCAGCAGGAAATCCTTTCAACTATGAAGAAGCCACTGCAGGGATGCAAATTAGAACAGACACAACACCAAAGGGAGGGCATGTGTGAAAGGCTATTTATCTGATGTAAATTGAGATCCAGCAGCGCTTAGGAGCCAAGAGACTCAATGAGGCATCCACTGTGGCAGGATCTACATGCAACGACACATCAAGAGGGCGAAATCTAAACAGCTCCCACTGCTTGGCAAGTGGAAGCCAAAGGAGAAATTTGCTGATTAGCCTGGAAGAATGGGGACAGCTCCGACTCTGGCACAAGCACCCACCTGGCCACAGAACTGGCATTCCCTTTGCACAAAAAGCAGCTCGGCACAACAGCCCCTCAAATGCACCCTTGGTTTAGGGATCAAAAGTCACTTCTCCCCACCCAAAAGTCCTAGAACGACCATTGGACACTTACCATGAAGGGTCCTTCTCCTCTGAGCCAAGGAGCACATCTTGTCAAAGTGGGGGTTTGCCACCAGCTTGCTGGAGAGACAGGAAGTAAAACTTCAGCTTCCCGTTCCCTCCTTCTCCCTCAGTTCTGGAGTCTTCCAAAGAGCAGTGAAGGTAATGGTAGGACCAAAGAAGAACCAATCAGAAACCATACAGGAAGAAGAACGGGTAGCTAGAAGGGGAGAGAAACAGACCCCACCAGCCCGGAAACTAACTATCAATCTAACAGGAAACTGAACAAACATGGCAACTGTCCCAAGCCCCAACATAACTTCCCCTCTGTGTTTTATCTGTAATAATAGGGCAGGCAAGATGTCCTCCTTGGCTCAGAGGAGAAGGACTCTTCACAGTAAGTGTCCAGTGGTCGTTCTCCCCTGAGCAGGAGGACATCTCTTCAAAGTGGGGCCTTCTAAAGCAGTGTCCCTTTGCCCTAGTGGGACAGATCAAGAAGGTAGGGCATGTTGCAGGACCCTACAGCCAAAGGCTGCATCCACCGCACTGTACCTGTCAGCCTTTAGTGCCTGGTGAAGGCAGAAGCAGAGGACTAAGTAGCCGCCCTGCAAATTTCCATCACTGAGGCCTCGCTGGCAAAGGCAGTGCTGGTTGCTGCTGCCTGTACTGGGTGTGCTGTAATGCCCTTGGGTGGGGTTGACCCCGAGGCCCCATAGGCCTCCATCATACCTTCCCTCAAGCACCTGCCAATGGCACAGTTAGAGATCGCTTTCCCCTTGTTGGGAGGGGTCAGCGAGATGAACATGACATCTGTTTGCCTTAAGGGTCCTCCTCACATCCAACGTGAGCCAAACCCTTTCCTTAGGATGTTGGGGGTTAGGGAAGAAGGTGGGCAAATAAATCTCCTCCTGTCTGTGGAATCTGGAATCCACCTCGGGCGAAAGAGGGGGTTCATGCAGAGGACCACCTTAGCCTTGTGAAAGACCCAGATGGAATTGTCTAGTGAGAGGAGCCCCTGCTGGGAAATGCGGCGGGCCGAGGTGACCGCCACGAGGAAGATGGTCTTGAGCCTAAGATGCTTAAGAGAACAGTCTCCAATCAGCTCAAAGGGAGGTCTGGTTAAGGCCGTGAGCACCTTTAGCTTCCAGGTGGGAAATCTGTGGCACACTGGCTTGTCCTTGAGGAATTACACTATATGTGGATGCTTAGAAGTAGGGGCCCCCGTCACAAAAAGAAATGACTGCTGCGATGGCCACTACCTGGCACCGCAAGGTGGAGACCCGCAGGCCCGTCTTGATGCCTCCTGAAGGAACCGCAAGATATTGCCTAGCCCTGGGTTACAAGGATCCACAGGCTCCATGCAGCACAAGCATCATAGATCCTACTTGTCAAGTTTCAACAAAAAGCCATGATGTCCTTGGGGTAGCCTAACCCCGTGAAGAGGCTCCACTCAACCTCCCTGCGGCTAGCTGCCACCAAGCTGGGTCAGGGTGGTTCATCGGGTCCTCTTGAAGGGGCAGAGTCAAAGGCTGATCGACCAGAGGGGAGCCACAACAATGACCTCCGCTCTCAGCAGCTTCACCCTGTGCAACAACTTGGCCAAGAATGGAACTGGCTGGAATGCATACAGGAGAGCGGACAAAAAGAACATGCGAGGAGGAGGAGGAGGAGGAGGAGGAGGAGGAGGAGGAGGAGGAGGAGGAGGAGGAGGAGGAGGAGGAGGAGGAGGAGGAGGAGGGCAAAGAAGACAATTTCAAGGAGAGGCCACCAACTATTTCCTGTATCTGTCCTTCAAAATCATGGAGTAATGGATCAGCTTGCCTTTATACATAAAAGAAACCTACCGTATATACTCGTGTATAAGTCGACCCGCATATAAGTAGAGGCACCTAATTTTACCACAAAAAACTGGGAAAACTTATTGACTCGCGTATAAGTCGAGGGTGGAAAATGCAGCAGCTGCTGGTAAATTTCAAAAATAAAAATAGATACCAATAAAATTGCATCAATTGAGGCATCAGTAGGTTAAATGTTTTTGAATATTTATTTCAAAGAAAAACAGTAAACTGGCTCTGTAAGTGGAAAAGAAGGTCAACAAGAACAATATGGTATCAACAATAACTTTAAAAGTACAAAAACCTTAGCTCAACCAGCAACCAAGATAAAACACAAGAGTTAAAATCCTTCAAAACTGGATTCCTCATCATCATCTGCATGTTCAAATGTAACCCAATTTAGATTTTAAGATGGATATTATCAGAAATGGAAAATCTACTATTAGCTTCCATTGTAAACGATGGGGGATGGGGCATCCCCTTTGGGGGCCAATAACTTTGGATCCCCTGACCCAAACTTCACCAAACCTGGCTGGTATCATAAAGAGACTCTCCTGATGATACCAGCAAGGTTTGGTGAAGTTTGGTTCAGAGGGTCCAAAGTTATGGCCCTCAAAAGGGTAGCCCCATCTACTAATAGCTCCCATTGAAAACAATGGGGAATGGGGGCACCTCCTTTGGGGGTCCATAACTTTGGTCCCCCTGAACCTAACTTTACCACACTTGGCTGGTATCATCAGGAGTGTCTTCTGAGGGTACCCTGAAATTTTGGTGCCGCTAGCATAAAAACTACGCCCCCTGCTGGCCGGCAAAGTAAAAACACAAAAAAAATTTTAATGACCCGCATATAAGTCGAGGGGAGCTTTTTCAGCATTAAAAATGTGCTGAAAAATTCGAGAATATACATGAGTATATACAGTACTTTGCCACTATTTGACAATGGAAGAATGGGCCCCACATTATAATTTCCCCAGAAGGCTTCTGTTTCAGATTGATCTAAATGAGAACACTGGACCTGCCCGCCAAAGCCACTGCTCAGAGCAGCAATGCAGCCTCACAATTCACAATCCTCTTACTCCCTTTTTCTTAAATTTTCTGAGGTTTCTCAGGACCCTGAACTACCCACTGCCTCCCATTCAGCCAGCTGGACAGCAGACCTGAGCATCCTCCAAGCCTGGCATGGTGTAGTGGTTAAGAGCAGGTGCACTCTAATCTGGAGAACCAGGTTTGAGTCCCCATTCTGGCACTTGAGCTGTGGAGGCTTATCTGGGGAACCGGATTAGCTTGTGCACTCCAACACATGTCAGCTGGGTGACCTTGAGCTAGTCATAGTTCTTTGGAGCTCTCTCAGCTCCACCCACCTCACAGGGTGTTTGTGTGAGGGGGAAGGGAAAGGAGATTGTAAGCCCCTTTGAGTCTCCTTACAAGAGAGAAAGGGGGGATATAAATCCAAGCACTTCTTCTTCTTCTCTTTCAAAAGCTGGAAAGAACACACTTGCTTAGACATGGGATTCTGGTATTAGGTATTACAGTGAATGTTTGAGATTGCTCATTTTTCCTGCCCAGCTAGTGGCATTTCTATTTTCATTCTCTCAGTATTTCTTCCAAGCCTGTAGAAGCACCTTTGAATCCTTCAAAGATCCCTTGGGAAACATTTGCTTGGGTCAATGCTTGGATTGGGGGTGTTCGTTTTAAGCCAAGTAACGAACTTAGCCAGCAACTAAGTCAAGTACAGAACTAAGCCAGCACAGAAATGAGAGGACCAAATTTCATTGTTGAAGAAAGAGAACTCCTTGACCAAGCCAAAGGTGCTTCTACAAGCTTGGAAGGAATATGGAGACAGCAAAACTGGAAAGGAAGTGTATGAAGGGGAGTTCGTTTTAAGTGAGTGTGGGGAAAGTGTGCCTCATTCACAGTGACATGGATGCAGGCTACAGATGTCTCCCTCATCAGGCATGGCAACAAACACAGACAGCATCCATTTCTATTCAGTTTTTATCAGATTTAGGTGAGGCAGGGGACTTCTTTGTTAGAGAATTTTGTTTTAAGTCCGAATAGACAGTCCAGTATTGTGATGTCCGTCAACTTCCTCTCATTAACCAGACCCAGAAATCAGGTTTATTGCATCAGAGTATAAACTGGTATGCTCTAACAGGATAAAGTGTCCATCCTTGTGAAGGTTTTTTAATTTCCTTTTAAGAATAGCCACTTCAGGAGAAGCAAGGAGGAAAAGAGGAGTTTGCCCCTCTTCTTTCCCTGCAGCCCCCGCCCCCCCCCCAAACAGGCTCACAATCCCCATGCAAACAGGCACTTGGCAACTGATGGGAGGGACAGACCATCCGGGCAAGGAGAGTGTGAAGCACACTCACATTCCAACCTCCCCTCCTGCCTCTCAAGGAGATACTGGGTAAACTCATCTCCTTCACTTATGATGCCCTGCCCTGGGGACCCAAAGTGGCTGACTTAATTCTTCTCTCCTCCATTTATCCTCACAACAACCCTGTGAGGTAGATGACTCACCCCAGTTCACCCAGCACACATCCAAGGCAGAAAGAGCATTCAAACCTGGAATCTCCCAGATCCAGATCTCTAGCCACTATGCCAGACTTGCGTTACATATAGTTAGGCCCAGAGACATCTGTGTACAAGACAAACAGTAGAACGACGTACTTCTCGGGGAAGGGCAGCTCACCCCAAAGTGGGCTTCGGAGGAAAGAAGGAATCGTGACCAGAAAATGAAGCTTGTCCTTGATTAAGGAAGGAAAAATTCAAAGCAATGTATCTTCTGCACAGCATAATCTCTGTGTTAAGGTCTGCACAGCCAAAAAATCATACGAGGGTGGGGGCACCAAAACAAGAGAAAGACAAATAAACTGGGATCTTCCTTATCTGACTTTACTGCAGCTGCAAAACAGACAGCTCTGCCTGCCACATGATCACCCACGCAGCTAGAAACAGAGGAATGCAGCAGCTTCAAAGACCTGCCCTCGCAATCTCCCACCCACTTCCACATTTGTGTCGCATACGAGCCAAGGGTTTGAGATCAAAACCCAGACTTCCCAGATGTCTCTGCACAGCTTCCCCTTGCAGGGTTCACACAGGCGGATTTCCCAGCGGACTCACCAGACCCCTCTGCCTCCAATTCCTGCTGAGGCAAGAGTGATGCCAGTGTGCAGATGCACACGTGGTTCCTGAGTTTGGGCTGGCTCAGCATTCCAGTAGGCAGGCAGGCAGGCAGGCAGGCAGGCCACCATCATGAAGGATGTGATTCCTTACAACTCGCTTCCAGGGTGACCATCTGGATCTTTACCTTGAGCAGTTCAGCTCACTTTGGCCTGCAGTACTTTAAACACACACACAGGTGCATTTTTAAAATTCTGCTGCTAGCAATTCCAGCTCGAGAGTATTAAAAACATACTTTATTAATAATGGAAAACCTACAAATGCCTGCTTGCCTGGCTTCAATCTTCAGTCACCCCAGACCCAGCAATGAACACTTTGACAGGGAGAAAACATTTTGAAGCTACTTTTAGAGAACAGCTCAGATGCCAGGCAACAAGGACTTAAAATGAATAAGATGGGCAGCTGCCCAAATAAGCAGAAGGGAGGGCGACAAGATGCTTTAGTCCTAAATAATAGGGTGAGACCCAGTAAGCTGCAGACGGTGATTTTCCTCTACCAGATCCAGTAATCTACCAGATCAATGGAAACCCAGGAGCTCAGCTAGCACCAGAATAGAACTGGTATGAAACCAGTCCCTCCCAATGCACTCTCAAAAGACTTACTCAGACATTCTTCTCAATGAGAAGGTTGATAGTGGCACAGAAGTTTCCCTGAGAGACAATCAGTGCCAGCTCCCGCCCACCGTCACCCCCACCCCCAAGCGAGAGTTCTGACTGACTTCCATGTGGGGCACCTAGTCACCAAGCGGCAGTGAGCTCCGAGGGGCCTGGCCCCATGAGAAATGGCTGTAAACGCGCAAGAGCTCCTTGGCCAACAAATCAATGTGGAAAGGATTCTTCCTAACGGGAGAAAAACAATGAAAGCACCAATCTACCAGATCAATGCAAGCCCAGGAGCTCAGCTAGCACCAGATTAGAACTGGTATGAAACCAGTCCCTCCCAATGCACCCTCCAAAGGCCAAGGCTGCAGACTTCTGCAGCTTCTGCAACCCATGGCCTCTCACCCTTCATGCTTCCATTCATGATAACGGATCCTTTGCAAACCTTCTTTTTTGGCCACAAAACCTGTTCTTACCCAAAACACAGCATTCCTCACCATCTTTCCCTGACTCACTCTGACTGGGACGGCAGCACATCCCTTTTGGCTGGATGACTCAAAAGTAACTAGCAGCCTTGAAAAATACCTCAGATTTGCAAATAGCCTGGCTTCCTCATTTGGAGCTACACACCTACCTTAGCTGAAAACCACAAACTCATGAGTTGCTCTGTTTTTTCAACACCCCAAGAACATAATCTCGACCAGGGGATGTGGCTTGGGATTTCTTTTGGTTTGAGCTTATCCCTTCATGACACCAACCCAGAAATAACCACTCTTCAATCTTGATGATAATGACTAAGCCCCAGTTCATCCCAAACACATCCCATTTCTACACTATTACAGCTTGGCACCACTGGCTCTTTGAGATAAACTAATGTAGGACATAGTCACCAACCTAATCTATTCAGAGGCAGGGCTGCAGACACTGCAATAAGAACCAGTCAAAAAGACAACGACAGGAAGTGCTAGAACAGTCCAACAGCTAAAGGTAGCCATGAAAAAACTGACCAATTAAAGAGTATAATTGGTTCAGGACTGGGCACAACTGCTGCTTGCTGACATGCTCATGAATGCGCTTCATACCTTCAGAAACTGGGTGCAAAGATTCCTGGACTTATCAAACTCTTGACTCTCTCCAGCATTGGAGATGGTTCAGTCTCAGCTGAGAGGGGATAAACAAGCCCCAATTCCTTTGCCACCTTCATTTCAATGTCAGGGAGACTGGAGCTTGACCAGACTGGGAGACTGGGATGAGAGTGAGGAGGGCAACCAACAGTACCTGTGCCCAAATGGAATTTAACTGTTTGACCAGCTGAATGAATGCACAGCAAATGACTAATATGTAATGCAGAACTGAAAGCCTTCTCTTTCTGCTATTGAGACTAATGGCCAGAGCATAAGTTTGAAGCTCCTAAATTCTTAACTGCCAGGAAAACGCAGGGCAGAGACCGTCTTTTACCTCCTGCAGCCTTACAGAGGTGGTATAAAAACATCCTTCTCTTCTACATCCCGAGTGCCATCAATTGACACATGCTCACTGCCTCATAAGCAGTTTGTCAGCGGAATGTCACAGTGCCTGGACCACATAGAGTGGCAACTGCTGATAAGGACAACACAACAACTACATGGAAGTGCTTAGAGCCAGCAGGAGCCAAAAATCCAGCCATTGTTATTCTAATCCAACCCGTGCTGTGGAACGGAAGGTCTTGTTAAATGGAAACAGAGAGAGCACTGCTCAGTTTCAATGGCTGGTCCAAAAAATGGCTATAATGCTCTATTGCCCTTTCTGGGTTCACCTCAAGAAGATCCCATCCGGCAAACACGTTAATTCAACTGTGCCATGGCACAGACCAGGGAAAACCCAAATGCAGTTACTAGGTTGATTAAAAGCAAAGAGCTGCTGTATGGCCGATTCCCCTGTCGGATCCACGTCTGTGTGAGGATGCGCAGACCGATACAATACAGAAATGAGGAGATGAAGAAACGACTTATAAAAACAAACCAAAAAATTACTTGTCCCAGGCTGGGCTAGAACCGGCAACCTTTTACACTGCAGCACACAGCTTAGCCGCCTGAGCCACAAGAGCCCTACTAGATTAAGGGGATAAATACTAGACTTTAAGTGAATGCAAGGTTACTACTCCTTTGAATTGCTATATCACTGGCTCCACGTTGCCTCAAATCAACGTCGATCTCGTCTCCACGGGGAAAAAAAGGCTGCGCGTGCATCGGACACTGATTGGACGAGAGGCTCCACGTCACTATCAGTGGTGGGGAATTCAATTCCGGATTCACCCCCGAGGTTCCCCACTGCTCTTTGTTCAGTGCATATTTTTAAAAAAGTTGTACATGCATCGAGGTTCCGAAAAAACACGCGCTGGGGGGGAGCGGCGGAAACGGGGTGAATCTGGTTTTGTGGCTGGTATAGTGGGTAATGCTGCAGGAAACCTGGATATTTGGAGTGACGAGCATGCATCTAATAGTGAGTGGGGAATCGACCTGTCCTATGATGACCCACCTGTCCTATGATGGTTTATGATACTGGAGTGGCTATGGGTACCACAATCAAGCTATTGTGGGTATACGTGAAATACAGGGCTGGGTGTAATCTTGTACAGTCTGGCACTCTGAATACCAAGGCTTCCATTTCAAGAGAAACCTCCCAGCCTTCAGAGCATCAGGATTCATCCCCCAAACCTTTCCCTACTGCAGCACCGGAGATGATCGCTTTGATGCCAAAGTAGTCACATCTCTGCTCTTGCCTGACCTGCTCTGTGGCAAATTCTTGGCACGAGATTAAAGGGGCCCAGGGACTTCTTCTAGACCAGGGGTGGGCAATTATTTTTTCCATGGGGCCGCATAAGAAACAGAACATATTGTGGAGGGCTGGGCCCAAAGGCAGGGGCAACCGGCTTCTGCGGGGCTTTCAAAGGTGCCTCGCTCCCCAGCACGGCAGGGGGGCCAGTCAGGGTCATCCGGAGGGCCGGATGTGGCCCCCGGGCCGTATAATGCCCAGGTCTGTTCTAGACAGTGACCTTCCAGCCCACATATTTAATGGGATAAGATGTGCAGTTTGGACTGGCTAGAGCCTGTGCTGTCATTGATAATGAGCTACATAATTTGCCTACTCCTGTTCCTGCATTGTTTGGGGACCTTTTCTCCATTTTTACATATTCACCAGCCTAGCACTTCTCCAACTGAACCACAGAAGTGTATAAATGTCCAAGCAGCAAACAACAATAAAGCTACCTCTTTCACCCCACTAATGGGAAGGCATTTGATTAACTCTGTCCCCAGAACACTGACAAATCCGTCATTTTTAATTCTGTGGTGCCTACCACAAAGGAAGCACGTCTCCCCTTCCACCCCAAAGTGCGCCATCACTTTGAAGACAACTGTGCAGCTCTCTCAAGCTACATCTGGGGGAAAGTTTATCACATATTAAACAAAGAACAAAACAGATGGTGACTCTTTTCTTCTGTTTCAATTGTTAAAACTGCCCCTAATCAAGAAACTTCACGCAGGCCTCTAATTAGGCGATGTCAAGAGAGAGATTCCTCATCAAGAAGACATTTTCAACTGCAGCCAGAGATAAAGCATTCAACACACTCGGGACACCAGGCGTCAAGTCTGAATCATTTAAATTACACCCACAGCCTCAATTCCCAAACCAGTAGATTTTGCACAGGCATTTGACAACACTGCAGAAAGTTCTCTTTAACGTGCACACACTCACACAAATAATTGTTGACCATTTAAATGCAAGCTTTCCAAAATGAGATCTGATTACTGATTAATGCAGAGAGGATACATGTATACCTTAGACAAACAATATACATCCTCTGCGGGGGGGAATGACAAAAACCAAACACAGTTAGGTAGTAGCATTTGCAAGTAATTCTATATTCTGGACTTTTTAAAACTGCGAAAGATGTACTTAAATGGATGCGCTAGCAGGGGTGGCCAACCTATGGCGCTCCAGATGTCTGTGGACTACAATTCCCATCAGCCCCTGCCAGCATGACCAACTGTCCATGCTGGCAGGGGCTGATGGGAATTGTAGTCCATGAACATCTGGAGTGCCATAGGTTGGCCACCCCTGCAAAACACAGCTGTCTATCAAACCATGATGAGGAAGTTCGTTCACTAAGAGCTGATAGTGTCAAGAGAAACATCAGCAGAAAGACCTTTTCAGAAATGGCCAAATACAGAGCTCAAAAACTCATCCTTACAGCAGGCTTTCTGGTGAAGACTCTTCCCAGGTGGATGCACACCTGTCCAGAGAGCTTTTAAAGAGAACCTGGCAGCCCACTCTTTGGATGACAAAACATAAAACAGTTCAACTCCTCCTGGTGACAGAGATTAGTCTTTAAAAAGATTATTTCAAAAAGAAGAGAAACACTTAAGCAAATGAAAGAAACTAAACTTCACTAGCCTGATTATTCGCTTACATGTCAAGATAAGGCAAGAGTTGAGCAGCTGCATTGTAGCAAAATTGAGATCAAATCTACCTCCCTAACTACTGTTGGGGCTTTAAAGTGGCCAGCCAAGAGCCACCGTGGCGCGCAAAATCAGCAGCACTGGTTGGGCCTTCTGGGGGTTAAATGTCAGGCTCTTGGCCCTTCACAATCACTCCATTCCTAAAGAAGACCCTCCAGGACATCCAGTTGCTGACCTGTGTGTTTGCTGGCTAAGAAATGCTCACTGCATTCTACAAGTGTACTCTGCGTGTTTAGATGATTTCTTCACCTGATCCTTGCAATGCAACAGGTCCACAGAAACAGGTGTCTGACCTTGGGTTTCGGGTCCTCAGCAGCACAGCAGAGCAACAGCCGAGCACCTGAGAAATCTGGCCTCAAATCCCCACTTTGCTATGAAGCTCGTAGGTGACCTTAAGGCAGAGTCAATGCTCTTGCCAAACCTACCTCACAGGGTGGCTAGGAGGATAAAATAACAATGGCAGAGCTAGAGCTCCTTGAAGAGGGGGGATAAAAACATACTAGGTCAATCATACATTTGGACATGAGCACTGACCAAGTTGTTCATCTTAGAGGACAAAACTGACTCTTTTTCACAGAAGTTAAACAGCTTGGGAGCGAAGTAGGGTTGGCTCAGCTGGTACCAGCGTGGTGAAGTGGTTAAGAGCAGGTGCACTCTAATCTGGAGAACCAGGTTTGAGTCCCCATTCTGCTACTTGAACTGTGGAGGCTTATCTGGGGAAGTTCTTTGGAGCTCTCTCAACCCCAACCCCCTCACAGGGTGTTTGTTGTGAAGAGGGAAGGGAAAGGAGATTGTCAGCCCCTTTGAGTCTCCTTACAGGAGAGGAAGAGGGGATATAGATCCAAACTCTTCTTCTTCTACTACTTGAATGGGAAACCACCAAGGAAGATTGGGGTTGCCACGCAGAAGACAGCAGTGGCAAAGCACCTCTGCTTATCTTGTGCCTTGACAACCACGTGGTTGGGGTTGCCATGAGTCTCCTGCAACCTGACAGCACGTTCATCTCCTAAATAGCACAACTCCTCTCCCCATCTTCACATCCAACACGCAGCATGAAGTCATCAGACTCCATTTCTGTTGGCTGCTTCTTGTGGAGACAGGAAAACTCCCATATATTCAGCACATGTAGAAGTGGGAAGCAGAAGAGACACTCATCTGCTGTTTTCGTGGTTGCTCGGCATCTACTCCAATGTCAAGTTCCAGCATGAATACAAAGTAAGGGATAGAAAATCCCGTACCATACACCTTCTAATACAGCGCCTTCAGTTTCCCAAATAGCCCCATCTGCTTTTGCTAAGACAGCAGGTTCCTCTGGTTAAAAGGCTTCAGGCATGCAGTTTTAAAGGTGCAGAAACTAATCCTCCTCCTTCATGTAAAGATTCAGCTCGGCCATCTAGTGGCCAACAAAATGTAATCAAGGTTTTCAGGGATTTTTTTAAAATGGAAAGCAAAACCTTAAACAAAAAAATTAACATCTGCAGTTGCCTGCCCTGAGTCACATCCTTCATGACAGGTTGTGGTTGTTTGAAGAAGAATTAATGAAATCAGGAATTCAACAGGCGGCACAGGGACCGGCTCATTAAACACATCTCCCCAACAGCGCAGGTGGCTTTTGCAATGAACATGTGCAATTTTCGTCAGCATGAAGGGAAATTCTTGCTGGAAACCTGAACCATCCCTAACATTGAAGCTACCATCCTGCCTGTGCACGTGAGCTTCACATACTTCAAGGGAGAGAGAAACAGCAGCGCTCATTCCTAGGCAAAGGAATCCTATCACCTCTCTCACTGAATTCCATTGACTGTTCTTTCTATGGCAAAATTATCATTGATTGAGTGGCACCTACCTCACCCCAGGGACAACTGGGAGTCAACACACACACCCCATCCTGTTTTGCATTATGGGTCAGACAAAAATAGGATTAGCAAGAAGCATTCAATCCTAAAACAGATGGAGTCTGATACTAGAGGTGGAGTCTGATACTAGAGGTGGCTTCCCATTACTACAGAGACCACAGTACAGCAAGTTCTCATTCAGACACCTTGGATGGCCAGCCTTGGCATATTTCTCATTTGGGTGATAGTTGCAGCTTACAGAGGACTGGAATGGTGTGACAAACCGGAGAAAAGAGTCACACATACACACACACATGCCCCATTCCCAATTACCATCTTTTATGCAGTTCTGAAGAAAGGCATTACATGGCAAACCACAAACATAGCAATGATTCTCTTGTAATTTCAGAGGTATAGCAACATAAGACTGCTGCAGCAAAAATAAACAAGTCTTGAGGCATATTTAGAAATGCAAAGAAAATCAATGCACATTACCAGCTCACACCTGACCCCTGACCTCATGTTGCCACAGGCTTGGCCTCAAGTGGCTCCAGCCCAGGAGCAGCAACAGGGCAGACCTTGTTTGGAGCAACAAATGCTGTGAACCACTCTGGCTTTGTAGAAGAGACGAATGGTGAGCAAGAAGTTGCCCCTTGTGAAGCAGACAAACGTTGTCCTGGCACAGGCAGAGCGTAAGCAAGTGGGAAGGCCTGGCAGCTTCTTCACCCAATTAAAGAACAAAAAAACCCTCATCAGAAGTGAAGATATATACTACAATTCTCATACCCACACACACTCCCCACACAGTTGCATTCACAAATGCACCTTTGTATCCACAAGGCAACTAGGGAGTACATCCGGGCAGATTCCTTAGCACACGTGAGGAGCGAGAAGGCCAAGCTGCCTTAACTGCAAGGCCGTCATAACACAAAGGGCCTCATAGCAGACGACAACACAGCCCTTCCGATTCCGTGGGCCTTCAAGGCTGCCACTCTGCTTAGGATTATGTGGCATGACTCTTGAAGTACCTTAGGGAAACGTACCATTACTTTTGCATTTCATCCGGTTCAAATCCAATGGCACCACACCAGTAACTGTGACGCAGAAAATCAGCTCCACATCTGGTTCAGAAACTAAGCTTTAGAAGAGATTCACCAAAGACACATGTGGTTGCTATTTTGTATGTGTGTTTGTGCACGTGAAAGCAGTCGACAGGTTTCCTTCCTATCCCTTTTGGCAAGCTCACAGAGTAGCAGATAGCATGCTGGACTAGGGTCAGTGCTATCAGTCACAGACCAGGAAAGGGATTTGGGCGTCTTAGTTGATAGTTCCATGGGAATGTCAACTCAATGCGTGGCAGCTGTAAAAAAGGCAAACTCTATGCTGGGGATAATTAGGAAAGGAATTGATAATAAAACTGCAAAGATTGTCATGCCCTTATATAAAGCAGTGGTGCGACCGCACTTGGAGTACTGTGTCCAGTTCTGGTCGCCGCATCTCAAAAAGGATATTGAGGAGATAGAAAAAGTGCAGAGAAGGGCAACAAGGATGATTGAGGGACTGGAGAACCTTCCCTATGAGGAGAGGCTGCAGCGTTTGGGACTCTTTAGTTTGGAGAGGAGGCGGCTGAGGGGGGATATGATTGAAGTCTACAAAATTATGCATGGGGTAGAAAATGTTGACAGAGAGAAATTTTTCTCTCTTTCTCACAATACTAGAACCAGGGGGCATTCATTGAAAATGCTGGGGGGAAGAATTAGGACTAATAAAAGGAAACACTTCTTCACGCAACGTGTGATTGGTGTTTGGAATATGCTGCCACAGGAGGTGGTGATGGCCACTAACCTGGATAGCTTTAAAAGGGGCTTGGACAGATTTATGGAGGAGAAGTCGATTTATGGCTACCAATCTTGATCCTCCTTGATCTGAGATTGCAAATGCCTTAACAGACCAGGTGATCGGGAGCAACAGCCGCAGAAGGCCATTGCGTTCACATCCTACATGTGAGCTCCCAAAGGCACCTGGTGGGCCACTGCGAGTAGCAGAGAGCTGGACTAGATGGACTTTGGTCTGATCCAGCTGGCTTGTTCTTATGTTCTTATGATCTGGGAGACCCAGGTTCAAACTCTGCCTCTGCCATGGAAACTCACTTGGGCCAGTCCAATTGTCAGCCTAGCCTACCTCACAGGGTTGTTGTGAGGGTTAAATGGACGAGAGGAGAATGGTATGAGTCACTTTGGGTCCCCACTGGGGAGAAAGTGTGGGTACAAATTAAATGAAGTAAATAATGACACCCACCCACCCCTTGCAGGCCCACCTCTGTACCAACAAGCAGGCAGCTCCCCTGACCTCCTCCTTTGCTTCTCTTTCCGCTCCAGCTGATGCTGAGCACATAAATCACCTCCACATCTTCCTCCCTACCTAACACCTCAAAGCATCAGCCAGCACTTCACCTCTCTGCTGCAGCCTGCTGCTCACTCACTCCTGCCCCTGCTGCCAGAAAGGAAGAGGATCAGGTGGGCAGTTGTCTATACATATATTGCACTGTCGTGCCATCTTTCTTCCAAGGAGCTCTGTGGGGCATATGTGGTTCTCCACAACACTCCACTTTATACTCACAACCTCCCTGTGAGGTAGGCTAGCCTGAGAGAGAGAGAGCGAGCGCACCCAACGGAGTGATCTTCATGACTAAACAGGAAGTGAGTGCTACTCCCCCACCCCCTCATCCCAGCATCAGACATAGTCCAACACCCTAACCTCATCAGCAATTTTGTAAGCTCTGGGTATCTGCTGAGATGAGAGGGCCGGAGGCTTCCCCTGCGCTCTGTGCCCATGGCAAGGGGGCCTGGCAGCAGGGCATTTTGAAGGACGGGGCCAGGGGCTCTCGAGACCCACCCACCCACACTCCTGGCAAAGTGAGCCTCCAGCCCAAGCAGCTGTTGATGCCGCACTGATCTCCCACACACGTCAATCTCGACTGGATCCTGCTGAAGTTGTTCAGGCAAGGCTTCCCGTCACACCATCATCTGCAGCCTCTTCCTGACACCCAGTGGCCACCTCACAGAAGATCACTGTTCAAGAAGAGTTTGGGGGAAGCTGAGGGAAGCAGATCTAACAGAAACTCTGCCTGCCAGTGGGAGTAACCCTATTAGTCAAAAGCCCATTCCTAGCCAGCAGACACTGCCAGTGGGGGGGGGGCCTTTCCCACCCCGTCTGCTCTTGCCACACAACTTGGGGAAACACCTCCTGGTCGTCTGTGGTAGAGGAATGACAGGACTGCGGGTTTTTGCTTTGGAGAAGAAGCGGGCAGCATCAGGGAGCATCGAGGGCACCACAGGGTCTGCAGGCATCATTTAGCGGATTGCTGCCAAGATCAGAACCACAAGCTCATCTGTTCCTCCGGTCACTCTCACGCGCACTTTCCCCAGTCCTCACCGTTGTCCCTTCCTCTTATCCACAAATCCGTCCCTTTCATTTTCAGATCCAAACAGCTGGTCTACAGTGGTGTTTCTGTAACTGCAGTTAACTTCAAACCACCACTTCAACCTTGGTTAAAGGCAGGGCTGTAGGTGTGGCTGTTGTTGTCAGGAAAAGCACTAGTGCAGAAGTAATCCAAGAGGGGAATGTGTGTGCACGAGAGGAAGGGATGCTCCGGATTTCCTAACCAGAGGGAGGGATTCGTGGGTGGGGGGTGGGGGGGGGGAAGTCTGCCTACTTCAGTCAAGACATCAAAGAGCACCATATGCACACCAACATTTAAAAGTGGACACCAAATGGCATTATTTTCCCAGACAGGTTAGAAGAACCAGGCTGCATCAGATTCACACGCCCTGCCAGGGATGTAGACAGTGCTAGAGGGAAATAGACAACACTACATTGTCCGTGTAGAAATACTATGGGGGAGGCTAAACTCATTCCTGGTTGCTTGCTACTCCTTGCAGAGTATGTCTCAACATTCAGATGGCATTTTTTTAACCCTGTCAATGTATTCACAATTGATTTCAAAAGGGATTACTAGGCACATTCCGGAGAGCCAAGGGAAAAGTCTACACAACATATCTAATTTTCTAGGTTGTTCCATCTGTGGATACTTAAATCTAGAGACTGCAGCCATCGACAGACAAGGCAAATATTTCTACAAACCTCCGAAAAGCCTCACGTTAGCAGAAAATCGGAAACCTTGTACAAAATATATATAGGGGAGGGGTTAAAACCCACCAAATGATAGAAGCCTAAAGATTAAGGAAACAAATGCCCTCAGGAGCCACTTCTAAGGACACACAACTGTGCTGCCAGCCTTCAAGCCTCAGTTTCTGTGGGTAAATAACAGGGAGGGGGCCCGCCCCACAGCTGCTTTGGCCTTTGGAGGAGGACTAGGCCCAGCAGCAACCCAGGACAACTTACTATCACATGACTTTCAAGACTTGCCCAAGACCAGCTGCTTGCAACTGTTCCACAGCACTCACTCCACTAAAGCCAGAGTTGTGCAGAGCCAAATGCCAACCTTTGCTTTGCCATGGAATCCCACGGGGCAGCTGGCCCAGACACACTCTCAGTCTAGCTTATGTCACAGGTTGTTGTGGAGATAAAACGCAAGAAGGAAGAGGGATGTAAACTGGTTTGGGTTCCCGTGGAGAAAGCCTGGGGATAAATAAAGCAAATACATAAAAGATGCAGCGCAGTGGTTCTCAACCTTCCTAATGCTGCGACCCTTTAATACAGTTCCTCATGTTGTGGTGACCCCCAACCCTAACATTTATCCATTTTACAGATGGAGAACACTGATGCAGAGAGTTTTAGGCGACCCCTGTGAAAGGGTCGTTCGAAAGAGGTCCCGACCCCCAGGTTGAGAACCACTGATGTAGCGGAAGATGGGTGGGCAGATGAAGTTTGGTTAGTGGGTGGGTAGGAAAAAGAGGATGGAGCAGGGAAAGTTGAACATATGGAAGCTGCCTGGAGGAGGCAAAATGGTGTTGGGAGGGGATAGAGGGAAAATCCTTGAAGGTCCTTACTATGCAACTGGGATTGGCCCAGTCTGACATAGTGATAAATGTCACACAATTCAGCCATATGCATTGTCGAAGGCTTTCACTGCCGGAATCACTGGGATGTTGTGGGTTTTCCAGATTGTATGGCCGTGTTCCAGTAGCATTTTCTCCTGATGTTTCAGATCTTCTGAAGATGCCAGCCACAGATGCAGGCAAAGCATCAGGAGAAAATGCTACTGGAACATGGCCAGACAGCCCGGAAAACCCACCACACCCCAATTCAGCCATAGTTTTTCTGAGCACAAAACTGCCCTGGGAGGCAACAAGGGAAAGCAGAAGACAGCACATCAGACAAAGGGTGCACTGGCGGGGGGGGGGGGGGGGGAGGAGGAATCAGGAAAAGGGCCTTCAGAAGAGCAAAAACTAGAGTTTCGGGCACTTCTATCCCAAGAACATCTTCTGCTTGGCCTGAAGTTCTAACTGGCTTCATTACCAGCTCTGGCTCTTTTGTCTGTGTGTGTTACTATTGAACTCTGGATGACTCCGCTTTGTATCTATTCTACAAGCCTCTTAAGACAATGAATGTATCCCTTTCTACCAAATAAGATGCAGATTCCAGGCGAGGGAGTTGGAATCTTGAACTCTGAGCTCAGCATTCACCGGCGCAGGGGCCTCCCCCTCCTCCTGAGCCAGCCAAAACCGAAGCTGGACCCAGCAGAACTTTGCACACGTTTCTTTCGAGAACAACAACTCACTGCGCTCCAGAAGACGAAGGATATTTTTAAAAACGGAAAACGCTTTGGACTCCTGAGATGAATTATATCAAGCATCAATTGATGGTCCCATTTTTTGATCTATAATTACATGTGGATGTGATTAGCTGGCAAATCAGTATGCGAGTGGTTATAATTTGCGAAAAAATGTAAAAGAGCTTTTAAGAAACTTGATCAATTGTAAATGACAATTCTTTACTGAATCATTTCAAAAATTTTAACGTTTGTTTTTCATTGTTCAAATGTTTTCCTGTTTACATGTTTGCCACCTTGGGGACCTGGACGATGTAGAAAGGCGGCATAAAAATGTGTCAAATGAATACTTTGCAGAGTAGGAAGACGACACGGTTGCAGCCTCAGCAGGATAAGACCCTCCGCACAGCTCTCAGGAGCATTTAACTTTCATGACGTTGCTCCACGATAAGATTCAAAAGGCTGAAGTTCTGCTCTCTGCTTGTTTTTATAACACAAGCCACAGAAAGCAGAAAGGCAAATCCACAGTCCCTTCCCAAGGAGAGCTACTCCTTTCTAAGCCCAGGCAGCCTGATCTTGTCAAATCTTGGAAGCTAAACTTATGGTCAGCTCTGGTCAACTCGGATGGGGGACACCAAGGAAGTCCAGGGTCTCCATGGAGAAGCAGGAAGTGGCAAACCACTTCTGAATGTCTCTTGCCCTCTTGGCACCATCAGGCCCCCTGAAGTTAACAGGCTGATGGGTACAATTCTGCTTAGGATTGCAGACTACCAGTTCCTAAACTGAAATCGCCACATCCACTAAAAAGCTGTAAAAGGAAAACAATTTCTTTCATGCACATGTGAGGTCTGATATTCCTTTAACAGATGTATGAGCCTGACTGTTTCCTTTGAAGTCATATGCTTTCTGCCCAACACCATCATTTTCAATTAAGGCACAAAGTTCTCCGACAAGCATATGAAGGGGAACAATACTGAAGTTATTTTTCCTTGCAAAACTTTTCCGTGCACAACTTGGTTGACCCAAGGTCATCATCATAGTATAATGCGGGGGGGGGGGGAGAGAGAGAGAGAGAGAGAGAGAGAAGTTCCCATCTGTCTATTCTTGCTAGATGATCAAGGCACATCTCAGTTAAGATGTTGGAGCCTGCGGAAATCATGCTGTTCTACTCCAATCAATTTCCAGCCCTTCCAAAGCAGGAAGATGGAATCCAGTTTCCCATCAACATCAAGGTGAAATCAATCACAAGAAGCATTAAAAGGAGTGTGTAAGGTCTCGACCCTTGAATCAATAAACGAACTCTGGATTGATGATCAGCAGCATTTATTGGAAGGCAACGAAGCACCCAGCTTGCAAGGAGCCAGTTCTGACAAACCTGGCTTTTGCTCCTTTCTCTACTCAGAAACAATCCCCCTCCCGTTTTCCCAAAGAATGTGAGAAAGAATTATTTCAGCGCTGAGGCACCCCAAGGTCAGCCACAGATAGAAACAAGCTGATTCCGCATGGGCCAAAAAGAAACAGTGTGAAAAAGGTGTGAAAATGGTGTAAAAGGGTTTAAAACAGTGTAAAAGGGTTTATACTGTTTTCACACCACTGTTTTTCACCCATGCGGAATCAGCCACAGCCACCTGGACTCCAACCCCCACAAGTCAACGGAATCATCCCTTTTCCCATGGGAGAGGAAGGTGTCAGAGATAAGCTTAGTTATCTACAAGGCGCGTGAAAGAGAGAGGAAAGATCAAGGAAAGAATGTCCCCTTACAGCATGGTAACATATAGCAGGCTGAATGCATATATTTTTGTATCAGTTACATTAACAGGAATGCATTTCAATCACCCAGATACAGTCAAGCTACCCTGTGCCATCCCTGACAGAGTGCAACAATACAAACCAGCACAGAATAACAAAAGGCATCTTCACGTGAACACATAGGTGCATATGGGCAGGGAGATAAGATACATACCCCTTTAAAAGAAAGTATGCGCTCGTTAGAACAAGTTCCCTCCATCAATTGAAACAGAGGCAAAGCAATACAAGGCATCAACCCTGAGAACACATTGATCAGAATTCCTCTGAACTGAATTCAGACAACACCCCCTTCAAAATCTTCCTGTTGTTGGAAGAAAGGGACTTTACGCTGTTTCCTGCCTCAACCTACAGAGGGTTTTTTTTTACTAGATAGCCAGTGACTAGAAAGGGACCTAGGAATTTGTCACCTTTACTCTATCATGCTGGTCCTATCCTTTGATGTAGATTGATACTCTTAGGGACTTCCTCCCTTCCTTCCGCCTTCTTCTCAGAACTCTCCATCTTACTCTCACCATGCCTAGGGAGAGGATGTGTCTCCTGCGCATCTGTCTCCATCCAGCTAGAATAGGATAGTTAGTGAACCTATCTCTCCACCTTTCTATCCAGAATGGAGTTCGCTAATAAATACTCTTTTTAATAGATTAGAAACTACAAACGACTCCAACTTTCTTTTGTGTATTAAGCTCTCCCTACCAAGCTCACACATGTGCATGTCCAGGTAAGCTCTGCTGTGTTTTAGCCTCTGTGCACTCTGCTCATTGTGCAAAGGGAAAACACACATGAGGTGTTGTTTCTCCCAACAACTGTAAGGTCAGTGAAACTGCTCAACCAGCCCCAAACCCATAGCTAGAAACTCTGAAGTATAAATACAATAAACAGGATTTGAGATATAAATAAAATTGGGATTTCTTTGGGCAGGTGAATGGATGAAGCCGCCTTATGCTAGGGCCGTGGTGGCAAACCTTTGGCACTCCAGATGTTATGGACTACAATTCCCATCAGCCCCTGCCAGCATGGCCAGCACGGTGCTAGGGGGTCAGGCCATTGTCACTTCTAGTCCTGTGCCTTCTGTTCTGACTAGCTGCAGCCCTCCAACGCGGGGGGGTGGGGGGGTGGGTCCTTGAGTCTGTTCCCTGAAGATACCACAGACTGGATCTGAGACCTTCTGCATCCTGCAGCTCCCTCCGTCTCACCTATTTCTCCCCGACCCACAACATGAGCAAATATGAAAATTTCTTTAAGCCATGCTCAAAATGTTAAAATCTACAGAAATATGCTGCACAGCAATACGTAATATTTGACTGCATTCCTTGGGCACTCTGAAAAATTCAAAACAAGGAAGCTTCCCCCAGTAACTAATGCAGCACTTGTGAAAAAAACTGATACAGGTCTGAAAGCTATTCTTCCATCCCCAACCCCACTCATGTGACACCAGCTGGAAGAATTACTTGTGGTTATCACTGTTGCTCAGAAGAACATTTTATCATGGAAGAAACCCAAGGATTTGTTCCTAGCTGAGATCCAATTGAAGGCAAGCAGGACCAGTAACAGGAACAATCTTTATTTGCAAATAGTCAGCTGCGGTCACTAGAACTCCAAGGGACTGCACCTGAATCCAGGTATGTAAGCTTTTTAATACATTTCTGGCTTGGTTACAAAATGTAGCATGCACATGGTAACAGGTGTCAGAAGTTTCCCAGGATACTGGAAGTTCATTACATGATCTCATGAATCAGTAAGACAAACCACCAGCTCGGCTAATGCATCACAAACAGTTTCACAGTAAAACTTCAAAATGTACTACATGCCTGCTAGTCAGCCCTCATGTGGCTGTGGTTGTGCTGCAGAATGGGGGAGACAAGGCGGCATGGGATAGCCCAGTGGTGGCAAACCTTTGGCACTCCAGATGTTATGGACTAAAAATTCCCATCAGCCGCTGCCAGCATGGCCAATTGGTAGTCCATAACATCTGGGGTGCCAAAGGTTTGCCACCACGGGGATAGCCCAATCTCGTCAGGCCTTGGGAGCTAAGCAGGATCAGTATTCCCACAGCTGAAGGAGCAGCCTGCCGGGGGCGGGCCAAGGGGCGGCCTGTGGCAGGCTCACACCGGCTAAAATAAGTGGGGCACGAGAGGGTGTGAGGGTGGGGGACACGGGGGCAGGGCGCCCGGAACAGGTGTTGCCCTGGATGTCATTTCCCTTCCCCCGTGACTCTGCTCTGCCCCAGATCCATCCCAATCTGCACCCAGCATCAACCACATCCCAGTCCAGATGCCGCCACAGAAAGGAAGAGCAAGCCAGTGATTCAGGACATGGGAGGAAAGGCTGCACTAATCAGCAGTTGTGTTGAGCTAATTCAAGGAATCATCCCGTAGGCCACGTGCTGAAACTTTTACAAGCAGTGTCGCAAGGGGTTCAGATAACCTTTGTAGCGAAAAATCTCTCCTCGTAGAAGGAGGAAACATTACATCAAAATCTACTGATAAGCATATGACAAACAGCAACTACGCCATTCCTGAATTTATCCAGTTCATTTTTAAATCTAATAAACTTCTCCTTTTGGTTACTCCAGCGCACACTCTATTTCTCTCCCCCTGTTAGAATCTGAACCAACATTTTTTTGACTGTGTACTGAGGAAACCTCTAAAGGGTTTATCAGTTAATCTGAAGATCAATAACTGTAGGCAAGTTTCTCTCAATGTTTTTAAAAGTTATAATTACATTTACAACCTGCCTTTCCTCCATCATGGAACTCAAAGGGGTTTTTGTCAGATTTTATCATCCAGAATGACCAGACCGAAGTCAGCTTAGTTTCAGAACGATGGCTGTGTTATATGCCTCCTAACCATAATTTCTGCTTCTACTTCATCCATGTACTCCTTCAATGTGCGCGGATTGCACATGCGAGGGCAGGGTACTGCCACCAGGCTTGGCTAACACCCCCGCCCCCCATTAACTTAGTAAGAAGTCTAAAAGGTCGCTTTACAGGCCTTAGCACACCACCACTCTAGATGTTCCTTTTCTTGTACCGTAACACCCAGCATTTCACAGGATTAGAAGTGCAGATTACAAAATGATGGAAATGCCTTCTTGCTCTTGGAAGTGCTTGTCACACATTTCAGTAGATCTTTTGCCAGCATCTCTCTCTCCAATGTCCTCACGTTTATCATGCGGTTTCCCACAACGTATTGAAAGAGTGCATCCATTCATACAAACTTCTAGCTACCCAAAGATTTCAAGCACTGATACTCTTCCCTAGATGTTCACTGAATAAGAATTTGCTATATTCACAGAACACTGATTAAACCACTGAAGAAATGTAGAGAAATTTTGTTTCAATGCAAAGAAAACTTAAAAGCTAAACAAAAATCATACTTCTTACCATGTTCCAGAAACACATTACAGTGAGGTCCCCCATGCTTTGATGCTTCCTTCTTCCCTGCTCCCTTGATAAAGTGCAGGGCAGGCAGACTTGGCCTCCGTTGGTCGCCAAGAACTTTTCCAGGCTGCTGACCCATAAAGTATTGAAAGGCAGGTATCCTCTGAACAAGACAATGATCTGCCAGATTGGCAAGAAATTTCCCAGGAGAAGCGTTGTGTCTGGCAAAGCACAATCATCCAAGGCACAGTTCCGATGCACAACACTTCTTCAGTGCTGAAACAACAATGGTCATTTGGCAAATAATGAATTAAAAGTTTCACTCAGAAGCTCAAAAGCTCTCCAAAAGTTCTTTTAAGTTCTTGTATGTTGCCTTCCACAGAGAAAACCAATTCTAGCCCAGAAGTAAGCTACACAAGGGTTACCCAGGGCAGGGATAAGTCATCTCACTGTAAGCTGGGTTCCAGATTCTCTTTTATTTTGTACAGCATTTACCCATCAAAGGCCAAACTGATAAGTGTTTAGCTTCAAGTATTATTCAAATGCAAGAAACATGTGTGCTGGAGTCTTTATCCAAAACAAAAACTAAGAGATGAACAGTTCAAACTTCCTGCAGCTCCATACAGGATTTGACAGTCCGCAAGTGTTTCGGTGGAACTCAAGTCTCGCCCAAATCTATCCCATAGTAAGCATCCAGTCACACTCACCACTGATGCATCTTCCCAGGGAAAGCAAAATGGGAAAGTGAGCCTGTGGGAGTCATTTTGAAGAAGGGAACATGAAGAGTCATCAAAGTAGCTCAGCAAATGACAAGCAGCAGTTGCACAAGTGTGAGGCTTAGACACACTCCTGACCTACTCCTTACTGGTCACATAAAAGGCCCTGTGTCACCTGACACAGGACACACACAACTCCTGGATGGAAAGAGATGCTTAGTCTGGATGTGATCTCCGGGAGGAAGATTTCTGCAGAGCAGCCGGAAGTGATCCAGATGTGGCAAGTGAGCTGGCTTCATTCCAGATTAGTGCCGGACAGGCTTTCTTGGCGGGTTCCTTGAAGGTTGGTGCTTTAGATGACTCCAACATTTGAACCAAGGAAGGCACAAAGGACCCAACAACACCCCACCATCCAGAGTACCAACATGTCTGCTCTAAGGCCTGAGGGCTCAGCTGCTGGGCCTGCCCTGGTTGAATCAACAAAGGCAGAAGAGGGGGAACTAGAGGGAGCTATGTGCAGTTGGGCTTAGGGTCCAAAAGGAAAAATGCAGTGGGGGGGGGGGGGAGAGAAAAATAAGGCATAAAGGAAGGAAAATGCCAGAGAATAAGGACCAACCATGAACGGAAATTTGCCCCAAGTACAGCAGATTGCAGAAGAACAAGACAGCCTCTCACCCTAAGCAGGGAGAAGGGGAGGCACCCCTTGGGGAAAGGGGGTGTGTGGGGAAGCCAGACCCCAATATCTATCGGTGAGATGGAGGGAGGGTGAGAGAGGGAAGCTTGCACACCTCCAGGTCAAATATAAAATAATACTGAAGCAGAAACTACAATCTTGCCCCAGGTGGAAACCAAAATCCTAAAATCTTCTCAGGGAGGACTGGGGAAGATAAGAAACAGCCACCTGCTTCCTTTTTAAAGTTGAGAAGAAAGAAGGAAGAGAAGAAGGAAGAAGAGGAGAAGGAGTAAGGAAGGGGGGGTAGAGATTAAATGTACAGCCCTAAGAGTAGGAATGAACTGGGGGAAGGGGGGGGAAGAGTCAGGAATTCAGGGCAGAGACGGACACACCCCACAGAAAAGTCATCACCATCATCATCATCATCATCACGGGGGGAGGCTGGGGGGCAGAAATGGTCCTGGGAGTGTCGGGGGGGAGTGGCGAGGGGCTCCACCGGAGGGGCACAGCCCGCAGCCCCTTCCGGGGGTGGGGGGCGTTTCAAGAGGAGGGGGCCAAAGGGCAGGACCCCCCCCCCCCAGTGAGGGCAGAGCCGTCAGAGCAGGCCTGAGGAGGAGTCGGTGGGGGCGGCCAGCATGGCCTCCTCGGCCCCTTCCGAGCGCCGGCCCTGGCCTGCCTGCCGGCCTGCCTCCACGCCCGCCGCCTCCTGCTGCTGCTCGCCGGCCGGCCGGCACGAAGGGAGCCGTCCCGTCCCGTCAGGGCAGCAGCCCCCCGACAGCTCCAGCGGCGGCAGCGGCCATGATGGGAAGGGAACCCGGCAGCTCGGCCACGCCCCCTCGGCGGCGAGGGGCGGGGCACGCAGCACGGGGAGGCGGTTGCTAAGCGACGCGGCGGGGCCGCGAGCCTGGCCTCCGCCTCGGCCTGAAGTGCTCCTCCCTTGGGGTGGGCTTGCCAGGTCCGGGCTGGGGATCTGGGGGTGGGGCCTGGGGAGAGCAGTGGGGCTCCTCAGTGGGGCAGAGGTCACCAGGCGCCCCCTTCCCTCCAAAGCCGCCATTTCCTCCAAGCAGGGGTCTGCCACCTGTGGCTCTCCAGATGTTCATGGACTACAATTGGCCAATTTGGCCATGCTGGCAGGGGCTGATGGGAAGTGTAGTCCATGAACATCTGGAGAGCCACAGGTGGCAGACCCCTGCTCCAAGGGAACTGATGTCTGTACTCTGGAGGTGAGTGGTGATGCTGGGACACCTGCAGGCTCCCGCCTGAATGTTGGTCGCCCGGCTTGCTCAGAAACATGGAAGTGTATTTGCACTGCCAGGTGCAGGCTGGGAAACTCCAGGAGATTTGGCGAGGGGGCCTGGGGAGGGCAGGGACACAGGCAGAACCCACCCTCCAAAGCACCCACTTTCCCCAGGAGAGGAACTGTGATTCCAGGGGATCCCCCAAGCCCCACCTGGAGGCTGGCATCCCTCGCAGTTCTCACCACTGAGCCAAAAATGAGTGTTTCAAGAGAGAAGAGAATTTGGGGTTTGTTATTTTATCATTATTTTTACTGGAAATGTTTTTTTCCCCACCTTGTTTAGGTTTAGCAGCCCATAATCCTCACACAAATAGGAATTAAAAACAACAGCAAAGAAGAATTTAGCCACAGCCTCCATGCAAAACTTACAAAAGCCACTTAGAAGCAATCTTAATTGATGGCTATCACAAGCAGCTGAATATTCTAACAACCATTTTGCAAGCAATGTCTCCCTGGCAACAGCGTGTTTGGAACAATAAAAGAAAACATGCAGTAGCAAATCAACCTTTGACAAGGAGCAATCATTCAAATGTGGCTCTGGAGGAATCCCAGCAAAATGGTCTTTTATCTGGGCTGTAGGTGGTGTGTTTCAGCAATCAAGCATATATGGCTGTCTTAAAATTAAGTTTCGTCAGCATAAAGATAGGATGGGAATTCGAATTCAGCTAAATATTTGCCAGATAAAATGGGGAACAGGAAATGCTTTTTTACTACGATTGTAAGCTGGCTTTAACCACAAGGAAAAGTAGATGTAAATGTTTTAATGAATGAATTATCATAGAGTCTGGAAGAGTGGATATGTTGTGTTGTCATACTGAGGGTCACCAGCTATCAACTGGTAACCAGTGGGAGGAGACAGGGACAAGGGGAATGTCATGGCACTGTCAGTTTGTTACCAGCAGGAAAATAGGAAAAATATTTTCCTGAGCCTGCCATCGAACTACACTGGCTAAGGATCAGAGCAAAGAGACCAGTGTTGTCCAAAAGCCTCCACAAGTCCTGGAAAGAACATGTATATACAAATGTGCTGATATTTCACATGGTTTCCTTCTTGCCTTTTTCCCCTTTAAGGTTTAATGTAAGCCCCTCAGTGTGGGATTTATTATTTGCCAAATGTTTAGGGATTATAACCTTAGCTAGGGTTCTCCAGTTGCTTTCAAGGTTTTGTTTACAATTGCTAATTTAGGATTCTCCTTGCTTATATGTTTTATACAATGGGCTTGTAACTGTGCATTGGAGGTCTCTTTGTTATACAGGTTAAGGGATTCTATAGAGTTACTTTTAAGTGATAGACAAGAAGAGAAATGGATTAGGAAATATTCTTCTTAATTTTATTGTATTAATAGAAGAAGCCTCTTAAGATTTTAGTAGTTTTATTTTAGTTGTTGTGGGGTAACAAGGAAGTGGTGGCCTCAGAAAATGCAAAGTAAGGACAACTCCTTCTTACAATCTGATAAGCTTTGTCAACCCTCAACAAAAGACCTTTTGACTTACAAGGAGGCTCTTGGTCTGTTTGGAGGACATCACCCTACTTCCCATTGGACTATTTGCATTTTCACTTTTAGGATCTCAAGCCCCATTGGACTATTGAAGTTTCCACTTCTAGGATCTCAAGATTCATTGGCAGCCTTTTCTTCTGGGTCTTAATCCCATCAGCAAAAACAAAAGACTGTCTTCCTCCTCTTTGTTTTAAAATTGTCTGTATTATGTGGCAGGGGACTGCCCCCTTCCTCCTCTGATTGGGTGAAAAACTGTATAAAAAGGGCTGTGTTTCATTCTGTACTGGGCAGTCTGGCCTGGAAAGAGCTTGAAATCACAATAAAGAACCTCTGCTCTGAAGGCAGCCTGCCTCTGCATCCACTCACTGCTGCCAAAGCTGAAATCACTCTGAAATCACTCTCTAGTTACCCCTGGCTGTGGGTAACAAGTTAATACCCAGATACCATGTCACTCAGTGATGTGATGATCTGGGATCTGAGAAAACTCTGTTGCGAAATCGGATGTGATAAAGCCATAGAGTTTTACTATAGAGTGAAAGCACAAAGTTTGGGCTGAATCCTAGTGTGATGGCACTTCCAGTTATTCACTGGAAGAGACATTGCTGTAATACACGTTTTTGAGCTGTTTTTGTGGTATATTCACCAAGTAGCAGCAAGAAGAAACGAGGGAGCCAGGTCCTCCTACATGTCAGAGCAACCAAAATAGATGCCTGTAAAAACAGAAACTCTGAGAGCAGCTGGAAAATGAAAAGGAGATGAGACTCCTGCTGGCTAGTATTTTCCCATGAACTTTCAGAGTGGACTAGTCTCCTTCACTGAGGAGAGGACCTGGAGAGGACTTTGAAAGGGCAGCAGCCAGTTATACCAGCTCAATTATCCAGGACTGAAAAGTCAGTATGACATGTAGAACATATGCATACAAAAGCAGACAAGTGATGCATGCTGGCAGAAACAGGCAAAGGGAAATGGTATGGGAAGGGAAATTCAAGCTTTTGAATTTGAGTGGGAAGAGACCTCACAGGATGGGGAAGAATGGGAAGAGCTGACTTTTGAGGCTGGTCATTTTATCCCTGCTGATCTCTCTCTCTTCTCCTCAAACTCCATCCTCCCTGGGTACTGCTCTCAAATATCCAGGAATTTCCCCAGCCAGAGATGGGACCCCTAAGGGCATTTGATCTTAGAGCAAAGCAAACAATAATCAGTGCTGTTAAATATATGGAAATGTCTCTAAATTGTTCTATCTCTTATTTTGCCAGCACTAACAATTTCAAGTATAGCAGTTTTGGAGCACTGTGGTTCAGCAATATAGGCACCACCTTCAAGCAGGAGCCAGACTGCTTTCAATGCAAGGACACAGTAAGTGGTAGATCCCAAAGAGAAATAAAGCTTTACTGTTGCTCTATTGTTTAATTGTACCAGCAGTGGCGTAGGAGCAGCAGTGATGTAGGAGGCTAAGAGCTCATGTATCTAATCTGGAGGAACCGGGTTTGATTCCCAGCTCTGCCGCTTGAGCTGTGGAGGCTTATCTGGGGAATTCAGATTAGCCTGTACACTCCCACACATGCCAGCTGGGTGACCTTGGGCTAGTCACAGCTTCTCGGAGTTTCCTTCTCAGCCCTCCCACCCACCTGCTACATTATGTGGGTGCTTCAGAGAGGGGGGAAGGGCAAGGAGATTGTAAGCCCCTTTGAGTCTCCTGCAGGAGAGAAAGGGGGGATATAAATCCAAACTCTTCTTCTCTTCTTCATTGCCCTGGTCCCCCAACTCAGTCACCCCCACCCCATACAACCTGTGAATCAACAAATGACTAATATTCTAATGATAAACCACCTGTGTATCATGATCTCTGGAATCCCAGATTGGCACTAGCCCCTTTCATTTAAGAATATGTCTTTCACCTTACATTTCCACAACCAAAGCAGCTTTTTTTCAATATAAGCCAGGAACTCAGAGATCAGTGGCATTCCATTGTCAATTGAAATAAAAACAAAAAACGTCCCTAAGATGGCCGGGGGTGGAAATGACCACTGCCGGGACAGGGAAAAGGCTGTCATGTGGGCAGAGCTGGGAAAATCTGAACTTTCCCACCTGCATGGCAGGCATCCAGGCTTCGCTGGGACTTTTCTTAAAACTTCACAGCAAAATAGATTTGTAAAAGACTTGTGAAAAGCCCTGGAACCCGCGAGATGCACATAAATGCGCCTTGATGCTGTGGGGAAGCAGCATCAAACCCAGGGCAAGTAATGTGAAATGCACGTGCAAACCGCCATAGTTCATTGTAGTGGGGTCCATTCTACAACCCACAGAACTCTCCTAATGCAACCTACTAACTGAGCTCACCTGACAGATGGTGTGCCAAGTGTCACAATTCAAAGGGGCCTGTCCTAGTCCTCACCAGCAACCTGTATCTGTCATTATATATAAAAAAGAGTGAAAAGTTCACTAAAGGGTCATTTCAAGTTAGCAGAAGGTTTGCAAAACGGTCCATTGGTTCACTTACCGTGAAGAGACCTTCTCTTGTGAGGCACCCAAGCAATTCAGCCAATCGAGAAAAAAAAACATTTTACTTTTTGCATGCAAAACAGAATACAAAGGATGTCTACAGGAGAGGAAACTATAGTTTATTCTGAGAAAAGCTGAAATCCACATTCTTGAAAGAATAAAATAGTGCATTTGTAGTTGTCATTTAATTTCTTCAAAGATGATGCCACAAGAACACATTCTGACAGTGATCATGTTCTATGCAGCACGAGGCATTTACAGGCTGTGGGGATTTTCCATTCAGATTGATGCCTTATTAATTGTTCCCCAGCAGTGATAGCGGAGCCAGAGGTGATTTTATTCCACTTCTGGACTTGTTTTGAATAAAGATGAAACAATGTTTTATTTCTGTATTAGATAGGTAGGAACAAACTGTATTAGAAAATAGGATTTATAGTTATCTTTTGTATCCTTTTGTATTTTATGCGTCTGCATGGAACCCTCAACAGCTCAAGGCAGGGAATCCCACCCTACTTCACCTGGGCATGTCCCTTTCATTTGTAAAACCCTTAATGGACACTGACAAAGGGGACCCCGGAAGAAGCGCTCCAATCTGCCTAATCTCACCCGCAGGCAGATAAGGGTGCCATCTTCGTCAAGTTTCATTTCCTGACCCCAAGCACCCAACGGACTCTTTTGTGCTTTTCCCGCCAGTACCTACTGTCATTGCCTTGTTCTACTCCAGCCGCGAAATTCAAGAAGGGACTGCCCATTGGACTCTGGTTCCTATGTATTGTAGCTTTATGATTGGTTGTCATATATTTTGTGAATGAATGGTTGTAGGCTGACTTGTATTCTCCCAGACTCCCGATGGGAGAAAGGGTATTTAAGATGTTGTAAAAGCTGCCTAGGCGATTCCAGTTGCCGTCGGTCGCGGAGGATGCTGACAACATGTGGTCAGCATCTCAATAAAATCTTCTATTATTTACTATACTTGCTGTGTTGGGTCCCGTTTGTGTTCCCCTGCGCTGCCGAGAGCTGGTTGGTCTGGAGCTATTAAAAGTTACCAGGCAGCGCGGTAACAGCAAGACCCCCACCTTGGCCACAGCTCTGTTTGATAGTGTGCTCAACATGATGGTTAATCCAGTACTGGCTCTTGTCCGCACAAAATCTTCAAAGCCTTAAGGAGCCTAGAAGAAGACATTTGTTTGCAAACCCAAAACAGGCTCTCTGTCTTTATTAGTGCAAGCAGGCAGAACATATAATCTGACACTAAAGCAGCCCCAGAGCCCAATAAAGGTAACAATAAAATGCACAGGATTTGATTTATTGAACTTCTCACACTGCCATGTGCCAAGAGCAGAAACGAAATCTTGACTTCGCAGGACCAGTGGGGCAGCATCCTTTGGAAATGAAACGTTCCGCCAAGCAATCCACAGGCTGATAATGGTGGGCCTCTCCCCCCTCCCCCAACGCTTCATAAACTTCCTTTCTCCAACATTCCTTTAGCTGGAGGCAATGGATTTCTTCCTCCCTTTTATGGCTAAATGAGAACAGCAAGACATATTGCTGCAGAAAGGCAAAAATGAGGATCACCTGAGGACCTGTTGTGGAGCTATTAGGACAGCACATCTATTTGCATTTTTCTTTCAGGGACAGGCTTGGTCGAACCACGGTGCTGGGCATCCAGAACAAAGACTCCCAGTCTGAGCACTGCATGAGGCACTGAGATTGGCCGTGGAAATTAAACCGCTATTGATGCCTGTCAGAGCACAGAAGTCCCGTGCAGTATTGATACCTTTCTGTCAATATGTGGCCAAGTTCTGACTAGATGGCTTAGTTGGGGCTCCCAGGTAAACTGCACAACACAACGTTGCTTCCATGTTTGCCAGAACTCTTTATCAGACAGAACTGTTCTGTCTGCATCCTGCTTCTCAATGGAAACCTTATGTCAAGGTTCTGGTTTTTGTATGCATGCCCCATAAACCCTGTTCCTGGACATTTTTCTTTGCACAGAGGTGCCTCCCCCAACCCTCTGACTGTTTTATTGACGGGAATCTGCCACGGCACTTGTTTTGTTCAATTTTTTAACTTATTGACAATACACCACAGGGATGGGGCAGCCTGCTGCTAATTTATCCTTTTTTTTAATGACTGCTTTATTATTCGAAGTTGCTTTAAGAGCTGTTTGAGAGTTTTGTGAGATGGTGAATAATAATTTAAGCACCAGAATCTCTAAAAGCTCTCCAGGAACAGCAGAGCTGCCTGTCAGAACGGGCTACTATATAAACAGATAGGAAGGATTGTGGGGATGGCCTCAGATTTCAAGCCTACTTCAAGGTATTTTGTTGGTTCACACAAGGCACTCGATAAGAAGTCAGCCAAATTACAGGAAGCCTCAAATTAGGAGCTGCAAACTATTAAATCTGTAACAAAATAGTTGTATTTATTATATGTAATATATGCAAAAATATTTGTTAAAAACATGAGGCCTGAAATACAGGCTAGCGATGCCTTAAAATCAGTATGATAAATCTTTAACACTGTTGACACAATCATATCAGTGATCAACGAGGGACCATACCTGTTTTGCCCTGTTTGGCCTTCCTTAGTCGTCCTGTCCTTAAAACAAAGATTATCTTGTTGGTCATGTATATAATTGTATCATCAACGGTATTAGAGGTCTGTGCAACCGTTCATATTAATTTTTTAAGATGTCGCCTGTATTTCAGCTCTCAAGCAAAGTACCACCATCCCCTCTTGGGCCTATACCTGTGGTGGCGTACCTTTGGCACTCCAGATGTTATGGACTACAATTCCCATCAGCCCCTGCCAGCATGGCCAATTGGCCATGCTGGCAGGGGCTGATGGGAATTGTAGTCCATAACATCTGGAGTGCCAAAGGTTCGCCACTACGTGCCTATACCATTGCTGACCAGATGCAAGCCAAGCCCTGTCGCATTGCCACGGGGATTTGGCTGGGTCAAAGCCAACAGCACCCCAGAAGATGTTGCGCATTCCTTTCCAGACGCACCAGCTGCATTTGTTACTGGACACAATTCAAGGCCCCTTCCACACAGACATGCCCCAGAGCAGCCACATAGGGCACTTGGCCTGAGAACCAGCCCCTCTGAGTTCTATCCCATTCAAGAACATTGGTAGTAAGGCTGGAAAATAACATTCCCTCCGCCCCTAGAGAGCCATGGCCCATCAGAGAACAATGTTGTGCTAAAAGACTTGCATACATTAGTTTGCTTTTATTCCTTCCATCCCTTTCCTATTATTCAGCTCCTCTGTACCACTACTGGAGTTTCTCAGATTTTTTTAAAAACTAAATCAATAAAACCAATTTGTTTCTCCAAAAAGATTGTGAAAGAGAAACACTTACAGTACAATGGCTAGTTTGCAAGCTGTTAGGTCTTGGACGTTTAACCAATAAACAGACTCTGGATTCTTGATCAGTAGCATTTATTGAAAGGCAGCCAAGTGCCCAGCTTGAAAAAGCCACTTCTGCCAGACCTGCCTTTGCTGAATTTCTTTATCCCCGATCTGTTGGGCATTGAACAAGGGGTGTCTTCAGTGTACCACCCACAATCTGATGGAGAGAGTGAGAGATCCAATCAGACTTTGGAACAGTATCTAAGGTGTTATGTGAACTGTCAGCAAGATGACTGGGTTGACCTTTTGCCCTATGCGGAATATGCCTATAATAACTCTGTTCATAGTAGCACAGGCAAGATTCCTTTTGAGGTGGTTCATGGCCGTTCAGCACCCCCTCTGCCCATGCTTCAGTTGGGGGATGCCCCTGGACCAGATGTTAAAGATTGGATGCGGTCCGTCGCTGATCAATGGCCCCCAATCTTGCGAGCGCTTCAGAAAGCCAGAGACTCATACAAGCGACAGGCTAATAAGCATAGATGTGACTTCCCTCTAGTGGTAGGAGATATGGTGTTCCTCTCCACAAAGAACCTTCGGGACATACATAGACCCTCAAAATTAAGTGCGAAGTATATTGGGCCCTTCAAGATTGTCAGGGTGATCAATAAGGTGACTGCTGAACTGGAACTGCCTAATGCATTGCAAAAAATACACCCTGTTTCATTGCAGCTTACTGAAGAAGACGAATTCACCGGATGTCTGGCATCCCGAGATGAAGGTTCCTCCTCCGGTCCTGATTAATGGAACCAAACTGTAAGGTTGTGGTGAGTGTGTGTTTTCTGACCTTGAGAGGTTCCTGCTGGAGGTTCTTGGCTTAATGCCTGGGAAGGCGAATTTTGCTGTTTTGGTTATCTTTCATTTGCTTGTTAGTCTGTGTGAAATCCTGCCCTGTTTATACTCTTTTGGCGGGAGCCTGTTTGATACCCTGTAAAAGCTGTTGATCGAGATCTGGGCTTCAGCTCGCATGCCAGCTCAATAAAGAACTCATAACGGTTGCTTTTGCCTGGACCTTACTAGTTCGTTACACAAACATTATGAACTTTCTGACATTCTTGATTCTCGCATCTATCGGAACCACTTGCAGTATTTGGTCTCTTGGAAAGGTTGTTTACCTGGGCAGAATCAGTGGATATTCACTGAAAATGTTAAAGCCCCCCGCCTCGTTAGAGTTTTTCATCAATGCTGCCCAAGCAAGCCGGGGGGAGGACCCTAGAGAGGAGCAGAATGTCAGGAGGCCTGTTATTAAGGGGATTTTGCTTTTGCTGCTTTCTGTATGCTGAGGGTGGAGGAATGGGTTAATTGCATTTCTAACTGTCTTTCCACTGTCTTCTGTATGATGGTATACTGTACCAGGTGCTGCCCAAGGTCAGTGCCTGGCTGTCTTCACCGTTATCTCTTTTGCAGTTCTTTTAGGGTGCGCATTCCCACGGGGGGGTGGGGGGGTGCAGTCTACTTTAACTATTGGGTTTTGCACAGACAAACCTTAGTTCTGGCACTGACCACAGAAGATCTCAATACTCAATAAACTACTGTTTTACATGAGTTTGTTTCAGTTTTTGGGATTCTGACAGAAGCACACCCAGGGCAACTTCCACACCAGATGTTCTGTCTTGGAACTGATGTTATTCATCGACAGTAAGTGCACAGAATCCTGAAGAAGTTGCTGCCAACCCACTGTGGCCCACGGCTTCCCATGTTGGCCTCCCACTTCTTCCAGAGCTGGTTCATGGGCAGTGAGAGCAGAAGGTCCCGGTTCATTCCCTGACTTCTCCCATTAATTTTGAATAGGTTGGGACAGCAAAGAGGAGGCAAGATCCAGGAATGTTCAATTAAATGGCCAGTTCACATAAAGGGGGAGAGAAGCCAGCGGTTTGGGGGGATTTGTCTTTTTGGAGTTTTCTTGCTTAATGTTTCTTCAAACTGACCCATCAGTGGTGGTATTTTGTCATGTTGCACCTACAGAACTGCAGATAAACACCCACACATGCTGAACAAAATAATTCTTCACAGACTGAAGCAAGAAACAAACCTCCAGAAACTCCTAAATGCAGAGGCAGGGTAATAAATACACATTGCTGTAAAGAAGTCTCCAGACAGATACCTCTCCCCCCCTCCCCCCACTGCAAAGAGGAAATGATCATGAAATTATTGGAAATACCAACTGTAATATAACTAGTGACCAAGATTTCAGTGCCATTGCTCCAAATGTGACTTACTCCTCAGGAAGCATAATTTGGATCTCACTTTGAGGGGACTGGGCATTAACAGGGACATAAAAGCAATTTCCAGCATATTGCTTGAGATTAATTATTCAGTGGTGTCCAAGGGCCCTTTTGCTGCAGCAGCCCAGAGGAGGGCTGGCCTTGGAAGCCTGGATCCTTGGGGCACTCCGCTCTTGTAAATCTCCCACTCATTCTGACAAGATCTGGTCAGAAGAAATTCCTAGCAGCCCGGATACGCCTCTCGCTCTAGTGCCATGAATCTGCCCCCTGCAGGATCCAACAATTGGTACCTGCCAACCAAGACGACTAAAATACCTTTCAGTCTCTTGGCATATTTTGAAATGCTGGTCTGTGCTTGGGAAACAAGGCGGCTGGATTGGCCTGGGTCCGACTTCAACAGCAGACATCCTTCCATCTTAGAAGAACGGCTCAAATCGGCCACAAACCCTTCTTGAGACAGAAAGTTGGACTCTCTCCGTCTGTCCTTGTTATTTATAAAGCAGCCCTTCCAACTGAGAGATTCTGGTGCCTGAAAGACCCGACAAATCAAAAATACTTGTTTGGGCTTTTTCTTTTTCTTTTGTTTACAGTGCAGGCTGTTTTTAGGACTTCTTGCCCAGGTGATTCTTTGGATAGCAAGACCTTGTGTTTTTATTTTCTTTAAAAAGTATTTATTGAACGGCGTTATTTTACAGATCTCCAGTACAAAAAAACTAGAACACCCAAATGCAAAGTTCAGAAGCTTGTAGATGCATAAGCAAGATAATCAAAAATAGTGGACGTTTCTGGTTATGCAAAAATATGAAGCTGCACAAAAGGTGCTCTCAGTGACGACAGCTCAGCACGACCCACCCCTTGGCGGCCTCAGGATGACCTACCAGAGGCTGACACACACAGAGCACAGCACCACTGGCAAATCCCAGGCATGCCTGGAGACTGCACAGTTCATGGACCGTGCAATAGCCGTCAGGGCTGTTTGTCATTGCTTGGGGTGGTCACAACAACTTCGGACTATAAACAAGAGTGCTGCAAACTTGCTACTCTGGGCAAGACGGAGTTGCGAGCGCTCTGGCCAAGGGCAAGAGGATTACCAGAGGCTGCATGATCCGCAGGCCACATAAGGTTGTGGTCTCTGGGTCTGCCTGCCATCTGGCAAAGCTGATATGACAGCACCATGCTGCACAGCAGTAGACGGCAAATGTGTTGAGCGCCAACTTGATCTGCCTTCTCGCACGCACGCGTGCCTTTATGTGTGACCGCACTCATGCGCCAGTCCCTTCCATTATGATGGGATTTGGAAGACAGCTCACTGAAATGTGAAGACATGCACAAATACCGGAAGAAGGCAGTGTGCGAGAAGAAACTCCAAGACACTTACAGCATCGTGCACAACAGCTGCTAGTTACACTGAATAGCCCTTCCAATCCAGGTAGGATCTTTCAGAGAGCATTTACCTTACTGCAGAAAATGTTTCTGCGGCAGTTCTTACAATATCTTAACATTCTTAACCAACAGCTCCATTTGCTTTCAAGTTTCTTTTTGCATTCCTTTGTGGCGTGGGGTTTTTAACCAGTGCTCAAGAAATCCCACGCTGAACAGACATGCAGGTGGTGCTCTGAAAACAAGAGCAACACTCAGTTGATTTTCCAGACTGCAGAATGTCTTGAGAAGGTGGGGAGCCAGTGCTGCCTCAGGGAATCCATTGGACCATTCCCCTCCTCTCCCTCCACAATCACCCTTCTAGCTCCAGGAGCCGTTGCCGCGTCTGAAGCACTATCTCCTCCATCACCTCTGGCTTCAGAAGGTCCTTGATCTGCAATTTTTTTAAAAAAGGATATAAACAGGGAGACCCGCAGATGTGCTGGAAAGCAGACCCAATATTGGTACAGTTGTTTGGGCAGCTGGGAAGTCCCTCCCCACATCACATTCAGTCTAAACATACATTTCCCCTAATATACTTAAGTCTTGGCCAGCTTTTCTGAATGTCTGAATGTGGATAAGGAAAGCCAGCCAAGGGTAGTTCCGATTGGCTCGTAGCTACGCCGTAACCATTTTTCAACTACTGATGATTTTTGCAAACATGGGCTTAATTATTTTTTAAAAGACTGACAGCTGACAGAGGGCCGAGCTGAAGGCTACATCAGCATTTGATTCACTGCTGTGGGTGCATGCGCACTATGAAGCATGGCCATAGCCAAGCTCACACACACCCCAACCCCCCGCCCAAGTGAAAAGCCTGCTGATGCTAAGATGTGATATCATCACAAGACACTGTTTATACAACTGGGTAAAATGGGCAGCTTTGAGTCCTCTCCAGCCACAAAAGCTGCATTTCACCCCACAAGAAACAGTGAGATGGTTGCGCGCTCAGCCCTGCCCAAGATCCTCCCACAACAGAGCTGGGAAAACCTCCAGCCTGAGGTCACCACTCCCAGACAGAGCCAAGCCAGCGGGCTGACTCAGCAGGAGATGGTCTGAGAACGGTGCGTGAGGGAGGGGCTGTGGCCCGGAAGGGGAGGGTCTGCTTGGCAGGCAGAAGGTCCCGGCAGCCCCCCCAGTTACAGAATCTGGCAACGGAGGTGATGAAAGACCCTGGAGAGCTGCTGCCAGACTGACCTTGAAGGACCCAGGGTCAGATTCAGCATAAAGCAGCTTCATGTGTTCATGGGGAAATGGGGGCACCTCTTGGCTAACACGTGCTACTGGCCAGGCCATCGCTCAGAGGAAAAGTGCCTGTTCTTCATGCAGAAGTGTCCAGATTCAATCTCTAGGAAAAAGGTCTCAGGAATTGGATGCTGGGAAGGGTCTTTCTCATTGGAAAGTTCTTGCCACCAGAAAGGGCTTCCTAAAGGCAGCTGGCTGAGCATATTGGTCTCATCCTATGGCCGTGGTGGCGAACCTTTGGCACTCCAGATGTTATGGCAGGGGCTGATGGGAATTGTAGTCCATAACATCTGGAGTGCCAAAGGTTCGCCACCACTGTCCTATGGTCTCATCCAGCAGGCGCCAGCTTCTGAAACACACCCAGGGCCACGGCTCTTATACAAAAGCACCAGGGCAGGCATAAGCTGCTGCACAGAGTAAAGGTAAAGACAGTCCCCTGTGCAAGCAGCGGGCCATTACTGACCCATGGAGTGATGTCATATCATGACACTTATTAGGCAAACAATGTTTATGGGGTGGTTCGTCACTGCCTTCCCCAGTCATCTACATGGCTGTGCAGACACTCGCTGCAAAACGGTGAAGGGTCTTCAGACCTGACCCCATTCTCCCACCTGGTTATTTGTGGAGGGCTGTGAAAATCACAAGCTTACCCCTTGCACGAGAAACCGCCAGGGGAGCAAGGCCCTGGGTGCTGCCAGGGATCCCCACACCCCACAGCGGGGGTGTGTGTGTGTTTCCTTTTGAAGAATCTTTTATGCTCTGCCGGCAAGGGGGGGGGGGGGAGCATATCAGCAAGGCCTCCCTCTGCCCATAGCAACAAATCATGGATCAATGCCACTACCTGATGAGACAGGGATGCTTCGTAGCAGTACAGGATGCTGGTGTCGTAGAGCATCAGCTTTTCCGCAACCAGAGCCACGATGCAGTTGCGGAGGCGGGAGATGACTTCTCGGTCAGGCAACGGCACTGGCTGAAGAAGAGGGAGGAAAGGAGACCAAGTGTGAGGCAGAAGCAGGGAAGTTCAGGCCCCCACGGATCTGTTGAAAATAATTCTGGAAGGGGAGACTTCAGGGAAAAGAAGGATTTTCACACTGTTCCTCTCCCCCTGATGTGAGTCTTCATAGCTTCCCAGCTTGTATGCTCAACTTCTGAACTCCAACCAAGGTTGCCCTGACGTGCTTCTGACCCAGGCTCTCCAAGCCTCACCTCCAGGTTGGCGATGAAGCCCCCGGCCTCTTCGTCCTTCTGTTCAGGAGTCGGATAGATCCAGATGAACCCGTTGTTGCCGAGGATGATGGAGGCCCCGCATGGCAAGTCGTGAAAGTGAGTCTTCTGCCGTTTCACAAGGGACGGGGAAACCTGGACTAGCACCCCCTGGCCGAGCTGCAGAGAAGAAAAAAGAACAACAGTTCTCAATGAAGGACAGCTTTTACCAAAGCCAGACTACTGTAACATGTTTCATGGTGGGCTGCCCTTGATGACTGTACATCATCTGCAGCTTCTATCTTTGTCAGGTCACCAAGCATTGCCTGCCTCCCACTCACCTTGTTTTGTGGTGGGGGGAGGAATCAGTCTAGTCTACGACCACCATGAAGCAGCACAAGCCTCTTGGCTGTAAGAAGGGGACACTCTTTGGTCTTCTACACAGGGCCTAGGCAACAATGTCCTTTGCCAAGGACCGCCAACTCCCATACAAACCTACCCGGCCATGATGCTCATGCTCAGAAGCCCTGCTTCGGGTGCCCCTGCATCCTGAGGCGAGATGAGAAACAGCCTTCTCGGTCACAGCACCAAAATTATAGCACTCCCTCCCTGGGAAGATCCATCCAACTCCCTCAGTCACTGTCTTCCGCCAGTGTTGAAGCCTGTTCCTCTCATCTGTAGTGTTCCCATATTGACCTCCCTCGAATTCCAACTGCTGCCCCCGGGGGGGGGGGGGGTACGTGCATGCGTATATACCTGACTTAGAATTTTTTAAAAATTGGTTTTCCACCCTTTTTGGATGCAAAGTTAGGACAGAAATATCTTAAAGCAAAGGCTCCCCTTGAACATGGATGAACACACATGTACGTGCAGCCGTCTTATACTGAAGGTCCGTATTGTCTACTCGGCCTGGCAGATGCTCTCGAGAGTCTCAGGTGAAGAAAGGTCTGTCACATGACCTGTCACATGGCCTGGGCCTTTTAACAGGCCACCCACATTTCACCCAAAGTCCAAAGATGCCCACAGGCTCAAAAATGCTGGAGACCCCTGAACTCTAAAATCCAAATTGGGGGTGGGGGAGAAACTTTGCCGCAAAAGTAAAAATTGTCTGTTTCCTGGAATCAGGTGTGACCATCAAATAATCCCAACAAGCAAGAGAGCAGCATGAACTCCAAATCAGGACCCAGGAAGGGCAACATTCAAGAGGCCACAAATGTCTCTGAGAGAATAAAAACATACAATGCCACGGAGTGCCTGGAATATTTTGTTTATTTTTGTTTATTTCAAAGCTTTTTAGAGCTGCTTCCCCTCTGAAAATTGTTACTAATATCTGGTGCTGGTTTTTCCCTTTCAGAAGCACCCGAGTGCCTGTGAGAGGTTTCTGCTACGGGGTCAAACAGCCACCGGCTGCTGTCCGAAGAGAACAAATGCAATGGCAGTATGAACGCAAATGGTACTGGCTACAGGTAATAAACGCAGAGGCAATAGGATCACAGTTTACAAAAACACTCCCATCCAACTGAGCAGCCTTCTCTCCCAGGTGCGGGAAGCATTCAGGGGGCAGTTGAGGTACCCAACTGCAGCGAACACTTTAAAGAGCTGTCTTACCTTCCCGTATTTCAGACTACGGGTATGCAGCGATACTGCCCCATCCGAGAAAACTGCCTGGACTTCTGCCTGTTAAAATCACTTAAGGAAACAACAGGTGCACAGTGTTGCATTTCCTGAACACCCCTGGCCATCTCCAGCTATTTAGCTCCCATTCGTGCCAGAGGGGTTTGTGCAGAACTTCCAGGGGAATGCACCAGATGGATCAGATCCACTTCTGCTCTTCTGTATCCACTTGGTGCCCCCAAAGCAGGTCCCTGGGAGGCCCACCTCCATTCCCAGGGAACATCCATGCATTCCTATGGCCCATTTACCACTACTGAAGCGCAGCCTCACAGGCCAAGCTTAAAGGGTGCTCACACATGAGTCAGTAATACATTCCCAGCTCTGGAGAAACCACACCGATCACCAGGCGAGCAAAATGCTGCAAGACATCAAGGCTTTGCTTAATAGTCTGGATTTATATCTCCCCTTTCTCTCCTGTAAGGAGACTCAAAGGGGCTTACAATCTCCTTTCCCTCCCCCCCCCCAACAAACACCCTGTGAGGTGGGTGGGGCTGAGAGAGCCCCGTAGAGCTGTGACTCGCCCAAGGTCATGTGTTGGAGTGCACAGGCTAACCTGGTTCCCCAGATAAGCCTCTAAGTGGCATAGCGGGGAATCAAACCCGGTTCCTCCAGATTAGAGAGCACCTGCTCTTAACCGCTACACCACACTGGCTATGAGGAGGGTTCACCATCGGACGATATGAAGCTGCTTTATACCAGGCCCGCAGCACGGCCTCCTCTGACCGGCAGCGGCTCTCCAGGGTCTCAAGCAGAGGATGGCTCTCTTGGCGCCAGCTGCCCAAGATCCTAGACCTGGAGTTGCTGGGGTCTGAATGCAGGGACCTTGGAACACACACCCACACTGCAGGTGCTCGACCACTCAGCCACACGCCCAAGTCCACAGGAGGATACGCTGATGAGGTCTCCTTCTTGCAAGTAGTCTCTCATGGCGAGCTCGTCCTCTGCCGACCTTCGCCTCTGCAAAACACAAAGCACCATCCGCTCCATTGGCCAAAACCAGCCACTGAGTCACTTCACAGCTTGTGGCATTTTTGTCCAATAAAATGTTAGGTTGGATCCCAGCCAACTTTTTCACTGGCAGAACCGAGCTTTCCTGCCTCACCTCTCCCACAACCTCTACAGAGCAATATGCTCCCGGATAATTTGGGGGGGCAGGGGAGGAATCTGCCGTGGAAAGGAAATCGCCAGTCTTTTGCCCAACAGGGTGCGATTCTCTACATGTCCTGGGGGATCAGGGACACTAAACACAGCGGGACTTGGGCACTTTTCATTGTGGAATTCAAACAGCACAAGCTTTGACAGGCTGCCACAAAGGGAGGCCCATGGAATTCAGTTGGGCTTCCTCGCCAGTCAATCAGCCCAGGAATGCAGCCAAAGGAGATCAAGAGGGTACCAATCCATGCCCCCCTGTTCCCCCCCCCACTGCTCCTTGCTTTGCGTCTTTGCAAAGCTACATCTTGAACCTTCTCTCTACCCCTTTGAGATCTATTTGCCTCAGAAGATCTGAGACTGGCCAGAAGCTGCATAGGAAGCTGGATAGGAGCTCAAAGGGAGCTCCAAGCTTTACAGAGAAACAATCCATCATGAATCAATATTAGAAGCTGCCCGCCAACAAGGAAACATCTTACCAATAATAAAGTGCTAAGGGATGGAATGTCTGACTATGAACCCTCCTCCAATAAGGAGGACGAGCCCTGCCTTATTGGTGGAGGGTTTGTCATTGGGACATCCCATCCTCACCCCAGAGAAGCAGCACCTTGCTCCGGAGCGGCACAAGCCCTGTCACCCTCCCCTCCAGCAAGCCCTCCCCTACCTGCCCTCACCCCCACCCCTGTCTAGGCCAGCTGTTGATAGTTAAAGGTAAGTCTTGTAGCCCACTTTTGCCTAATTTTCATAACAGTGGGTACAAATAATCACTCACCAGCTCCCCACCGGGAAGATTCATAGAGGACAGAAGCAAGACTGAATCCAGCTTGGAATTCGTTTCAACTTTCCAACGTTTCTGCTGCACCTGAAGAAAAAAGAATCACTGCGCAAAGTTGAAGTTAGCTCTAAATCCACCAGGTGTCCTCTCCCGACTTAGGGTGCTGGCGATGGAATTAATAGTCATTTGGCTGATATAGATTCTGAGTTACAAGAGCAGTGCGGCAGCACACAGAAAGGAACTGGCTGATCCCCTTCCTCCCACTGGCCCTTAAGATCCCACACCAGAATTTTGTTCTTGGGGGCCAGTGGACCCTTGGGAACAGCAGTGGGGGACAAGTGGACGTCTTCAGGGAAATGGAAAGAGCAATACAGACTTGCACTTACCTGTAACTGTAGTTCCTTGAATGGGTTTCTGTGCAGCCCCACATTGGGACTGCGCTTGCGAGTGCAGTCCCAATGTGGGGCTGCATAGAATACCCACAACGGTGAATTGTGAGATATCACCCCCACACAGTGGAAGTGCTTTCCCTGGGCAGAGAAAGAGGTTCAGATTTAAGCCACTGAAATGAATATAAAAAACCTGCTGGCAGCGGCACCTTGAGTTAATGCAAAGATGCAACTGCCTTCTGCCACTCACCCCTGCAGAGTTTATGCAACAGTAAATCTTTTAGTCTTTCAGATGGCACAAGTCGCAGCCCACCTGCTGCAACCATGTAGAGCTTTCAAGGCAAGTGTCAGGCAGGAGCCAGGCTGGCATCCAGCAGAGAAGCACCGGGGGGATGGGGGATGAGCAAAGTGATGTCAAAATGCTTTTGTTTTCCCTAGGTCACCAAGCAGAAGCACCCAGGGCCAGGCGGCCCTTGAGTCCACCCTGCATTCCTCTCTTTCACACCTTCTGTAGTGTGGGATAGAATCACGGGAAAGGGAGGTGAACAGGAATTGATATATTGGGGTTGTGTGATTGTTCTGGCAGAACTAGCTTTCCCCTACCAGCCGCTGCTGTCTGCCAGTAAAGACTTCTAAACCTTCAAGTTCCAGAGTCTAATTTGAGTTACAGATCCGGGGCTTGATGGCAAGAGACAAGGTGGTTTGCAGTTGCCTGAGTCTGCATTGCAACCCTGGACTTCTTTGGTGCTCTCAAACCTAAACACTAACCAGGACAATCCCACTTAGCTTCTGCAACCTTCTGAGCCTGGATTGTTCAGGTCAGGGCAACCTAAATGTTAAACCCCACCTCCCCCCCAAAAAAATACACTTCCCAATGAGGACTAGAAGATGTTCCAGAATGCATGAAATGACAGAGTGATTGAGACTCACTTAAAGGGAAAGTGTGTGTGGCGGGGGGGGGGGGGGGGAAGGAAGTGGAATTAGACGGCTCAGTCTGCTGAGAACTTGAGAAACTTGTAGGGAGAACATGAGAGGAGGTAAAAGTATTCCTTCCTTCCACTATTATTTGCAGGTTTAATACACTTAACACACAACTAAAGCATACACATCAAGGAACTAAACATGGGACTCATACCTCCGTGATTCGTCCAACCACAACATCGCCAACTTCACCATTATACCTATCAAAGAAAAAAGTTTAAAGCAACTCCTCAAAGCAGACTTTTCTCCACTCCAACAATCGCTATGCCATTTCTACAGTGTTATGAATACTATGATAGTTGCTGGTGGCATATACTGGTGAAAGGACAGCAAATAGTATTTTGAAATTCTATAGAACCAGAGGCAGCTCTTAAGCTATTTAAAGCTAAATAATCCCACACCTTGTATATGGATCATTCCTGGGCTTCTCTCTCTCTTCCTTTGCCCCCCTGGAGAAAGTTCAAGCCAAATTTTTAAGGTCACTCTAGCAACTTCCCAAGTATCTAACGCTTGGATTAGGTTAGAAGCTGGGATGATCAAGGTAGATGCCATAATCAAAATAACTTCAACAAAAAGATGGCTCACAGCTCTTCTAAATCCCCATGGACTGTTGTTCCCTGCAATATTGCAGGCCAATTTTTAATCAAGCTGGCATAAGGCTGTTCTAAAAACCATCCAGCAAATAGAACTTTCCCCCAATACTCTTTTAAATCGGGGGATAGAGAAAGCCAGGGAGATTATCAGGCAAAGAGTTTTTGACATAGACAATCTGATTTAAGCCTTACTCTGGAATATCTGGCCTCCAAAACCTTTAGATTTCTGGTGAAACCAGTCCCCTATCTATTTTTTCTAGAAAATAAAAATCAGAGGATGTTTTCATTGGCTCGAAGCAACACCCTGCCATCTGCTGTCTTAGAGGGTATTCAAGAAAATCCCCTCTGAACAGAGGCTCTGTGGTTGCTCCTTGGAAGAAATCGATTTTCTAGAACATAAGTTGCTTAAGTGTCCTCTGGAAGAAAGAAGGCACAAACAATGACTGAATGGGCTAGAAAAGCAATAAATGGAAATTGAACTATTTGCTGTTAGGTAAGGACCAAAGGGTTTACAGTTATGTAGCCCGGTTTTGTGTTTTAGTAAACAAATACAGGAGAGCAGGTGGGCAGGAGACCTTTAATTCCTATAGAGGAATGTTAAATTAAGTTTTACTTTATATTTTAACTTTATCTCTTTGTTTGTAAATAATCTGGAATTCAGCCTTTTATGAATTGTTGTTTTACTGATTCTTAACCATAAATAAACTACTACTACTATGATAGTTGTGAAAACAGAGCAACTTAACAGGGAGAATACAATAAAGGATACATCTAAAAAGACTAGTGGTGGGAAAAAGCACCATCAAGTCACAGCCAACATGGCAACTTTGTAAGGCTTTCCAGGCAAGAGACACTAACAGAGGTAGTTTGCCATTGCCTGCCTCTGCAGAGTGACTCTGGGCTTCTTTGGTGGTCTGCCATCCAAGCCAACCCTACTTAGCTTCCAAGATCAAATGAGATTGGGCTAACCTGGGCTATCCAGGTCACAGCCTAGAAGGATATTATTTATAATTGTTGTAGAATATCCTTTATACTGGAAAGCACTGGAGGCAAATGAGTTGTTGGCAACTATTCCATGCTCCCTGAGGAAGGCAGAGGAGCTTCAAAGCTCTTAGCACTCAGAACTTGGAACACATTTTTTGCTAGAAAAATTGTCAGCAATTATTGAACAAGTCCTGTTTGGAAAAGATGGCAGTTGGCAAATTAAACAGACATTTGAATCCGTAGGTCTGTCCAGGACTTTTATTGTATGCGTATTACTACATCACCACGATTGTATGTACATATTAAACTAAGCAATATTAGTTTAATATTATGATTGTATTTAGTGTAGCCTGGTTACAAAGTTGGTATTTGGTATTATTTTGTAACCTCTCGCTGTTTGATGATCATTAAACTTGCCCACCAGCCAAAAGCAAAAACAGCCTGCAGTCTGCATTCAGATAACTGAACCAGCCACAATCCACTGAGCCCAAGAAACCACAAAGCCATCATTTCATTTAAACATTGTGGCAAACCAGTTTGTTTTCAAAGTGGGCACTTTTCAATGTTTGTATTGCACAAAAAAGGAAGAAAGAAGGCACAAACGTGAGATCTTCCAGTGCTTGTGTTCCAACAGTCAGAAGACCACTTGAGAAAGCTGACAGCCTAAAAGCTCTTCATTGCTATCAGCTGATACACAACTGAATTAACACTTGTTACCAATAGGATATCTCCAACATTGTATTCAATATAAGCAGCAATCTCTAGCGGAACTTAAGTGGAACCAACTTTTACATGCGTCCGCAACAAATAATTCCAGGCAGTTTTGGTATCTGATTAATGGACCGTGTAATCTGGGTCTGACATCAACCTCATCAATTTCTCCATCTAATTGACATAGCTATTTTTCTAACCTTTTTTATGCTGACAAGTTGGAAACCCCGTGCCCAGTGGCAGACTCTCTTGAACTGCCTGACTGGCCCCCTGTCTTAGTACAGGAAATTGCTGATTTGATAAGTGGTCTAAAAAATGAGAAAGCGGCTGGTCCAGATTCAATTATCCCGGAGATTTTGAAATCAGATCTGGAGTGGTGGAGCCCTCTCCCGGCGGCAGTGTTTACTATCATTAATAACACAGGCGTTATCCCAAACAGCTGGCGATTAGCCATATTAGTACCAATTTACAAAAAGGGAGACCCTACTGATCCTTCCAATTACCGGCCAGTTAGTTTACTATCAGTAATTGGAAAGCTCTATTCAAAATTATTATTAATTAGATTGCAAACCTGGCTGGATCAAACCAAAATAATTGGACCTGAGCAAGCAGTATTTTGTAAGAATAAATCAACCTTGGATCACTGTTTAGTACTATCCCATCTGGTAAATAAGTATACTACTCAAAAGACTTCTAAATTATTTGATGCTTTTATTGACCTAAAAGGAGTCTTTGATACCGTGACAAGAAATCTCCTGTGGGACAAGATGAGGTCATTGAATGTTGACCCCAGGCTTCTATTCCTGATCAAACAGTTGTATACCAACACTGCTTGCCAAGTTAGATGCTCTGGTGAAGGTCAGTTAACTAGCAGAATTAGCACTCCTAGGGGGGTTAAACAAGGTTGTACACTGGATCCTACTTTATTCAATTCATTCCTCAATGATTTACCTCATGCTTTGGCATCAGTGAATGGGCATAGTCCTAAGTTACATCTTACCCATGTTCCTTTACTGTTGTATGCAGACGATGCAGTGTTATTGTTCTTGTCCAGTATTGGTCTTAAACGTCTAATGTACAGTTTTGCTAATTATTGCGAAGAGAACAGACTGGAAATTAGCCATGTTAAAACTAAAGCTCTCATTTTTGCTAAGAGTTTTTGCCCACGTCCTGGCAAATTAAGGGCCACAAAATTGAGCAAGTCAAATATTTCCGATATCTTGGCATTTGCTATAGGTATAATTTGTCATGGTCCTCTGAGTGACAAGCAGTAACTATCTCGGCACATACAAACATGACGGCAATATATCGCTTTTTCTACAGTAAAGGCAATCAATACATTCCTGCTGCCTTGAAGGTTTTTGACGCTAGGATTGGCTCCTTGTTACTGTATGGTTCCCCCATTTGGATTTCAGCAATAAATAAATCATTTAATGTATTACATTCCAAATTCCTTCAGAAACTAATCGGCTCTCTAGTTGTGTGCCTTACGCTGTGCTGTGCATAGAGATGGGCCAAACAACTCTAAAAAACTTGGCATGGATAAGGGCCATAAAATATTGGCTGCATATACATTTTCTAGTGGGATCCAATAGTTATATTCCCTCTCTGTTATCAGATCACTTTATCTCAGAATGGTATACTTTGATCTTTAGAAAGGTTGAAGCTATTGGCTTCCCTTTGGAATCACTCCTTATGTTCACAGAGGTGGAAGCCTTCAGATTAGTTAAGAATAGGCTCTTGGATCTTGATTTTCATTATTTGGCTCTTGCAGCCAAGACATCCTGCTCCCCGACCACATTATTAATTCCATGCGAGTGTGGAATTATGGCAACATATCTCATCTGCTGATTGATCCCACCCAGAGGAGAGCTTTGGCTACTGCAAGATGTAATGTGCTGCCATCAGCTCTTCTGGAGGGAAGATTTAAGAATATAGAACATTCTAAAAGGGTTTGTTCTTGTGATCTGGTAACGGTTGAAACACTTGACCATTCACTGTTTGTATGCCCTAAATATGATCAGATACGCATGAAATACATGAACTCCTTTTTCTTGCAATGTTCTCAGTGGCAAGAGTGTTACAAGATACCCAACCTCCTGAACAGCTCTGATGTGCTCTTTTGTGAGACTGTTGCAAATTTTATACTGGAAATCAGTAATTTTAACTGTGTTTTTTAATCTTGTTTTACTCTGAAATTTTGTCCTGTTTCGTATGCCAATAAAGGCTTGTTGTTGTTGTCTGCTAATATATTAAACTGAATTAACACTTGTTACCAATAGGATATTTGGGGGACATTAATTCACAAGATCACTTTGTGTCAGAAGCACCTTAGAAGGATTTAACACACATCCCAAGTTTGATTCTGTGCACTTGGGATTAAATGAAGAAAGTTTAATTAATGGAATTAAGACTGCTGTGAATGTTCACCCTTAGATACAGCTGAGCTTTGCCTGGAAGAGACCTCTTGAGTTTTAGGGCATTTTGGCCCCAGTGCGCGTGTCTGCCAACTAGAGACAGCAATTCACATACCTCAGATGAACAGAGTTCCAGACCATGAGAACTGAAACCCCAATGTTATCAGCTAGCCATCACGGGAAGGCTTTGCTGTCAGAAACAAACACAGTTCCCTCCCAGAATTAAAAGTCTCACCTTGTTTTCAAAGCTTTCACACAGACCAGCTTGTTCACCCTGTCCACCACACCAGCCACGGATGCCACAAGCTTCTCACTGCCCATGTATGTACCATGGCCCCTGTTGAGAATACAAAAGAGCACTCGCTGAACACAGAATTTGCAAGGTTTCAGGCATCCACAGTCCCTTGTTCTGTCTCTCTACACATGGCTTGAAGTTTGTGAGTTTTTCTGTTTTGTTTTAACTTTTTTTAAAAAGGTAACTAAGAGCAACCACAGTAGAATTTTGGAAAATTATGTAGACAAAAATCCTTTGCCCTCTCTGATAATGTTAAGACTCAACAAAATGGATACGGGATAGGTTTAGACAAGACACCATGAAGTACTTCTTTACACCATGCGATTGAATCAGAGAATTCATTGCCAGAAAACCTAACCGTGGGCACTGGCCTGAGAAGGGGATTGGTCAAATCCATGGCAAAGGACAGCCATTTTGCTGGCAGCCGTAGAGCCAAATTGAGCCCAACTGGATCAGACCAGGAGCCCGTCCAGCCCAGCATCCTGTCTCCTGCAGCAGCCAGCCAACAACAGTTGCTTCTCTCCACTGATATTCCCAGATCAACTACTCTGCACTTGGAGGCTCCCTTTACTCGCCTCTGCTCCTTGAATAAGTCAAATCCCTTTTCCAGACCATCTGCACCTCTGTCCATCACTTACAGGGCCAGGTTGCCACCAGGGTCGGGCATCAGGCTTTAGGGAATCCTGGGCAGGAGGATGCCCGCTGCCCCAGCAAAGCACACGGCTCCTCCTGGCTTGCCTGCACCTGCACCCTCCTCACGTCCACAAATTTCACCCTGGAGAAGGGGGACCAGCGCCATTCCTTACGTCCCCATCTGCAATTCCAAAGGCGTCCATTTGAATCTTCACAACAACCCTGTAGGGTAGGCTGAGAGAGTGTGGCCGGCCCCACCCCTCAAGTCTGTTCTGAGGGTCTAACCACTACGCTTCCTACCCTGGAAGGCAGTCAACTCGTATGCGCATGCGCAGGTGCTACGGGCCGTGCAACGAGTGGCTTTGGGAGAGGACCCCGCCGTCACCTCATATATCCGGGATCGGTGGTGATCGTGTCCCCCGGAGCTACCAGGTCCCGGTCGCCCTCGCCGGCCACCCGCGGCAGACTCTGCGCCAGACGCTTGCGAGGCCTCGGCAGCCGGACCTCCACGCCCGCCATCCTAGCTCCTGGCGCCCGCCAGCCTTCAAGCCCCGCCTCCCTGCCTGCCGCTTCCGCCATATCAACCTAGAGACGGGATGAAAGAACCCGCCTCTAAACGTCACTTCCGTTTCGACTCGTACGCCGCCTTGTGGCGGGGTCAGGAGTCGACATGCAGAGTGGCAGCGCCATGAACATGGAAGGGGGGGGGGGTGTTTGCAGTTTTTTTCCAGCCTGGAGGGGACGTGCTTTTGACGACTGACGGTGCCTCATCCTGTTCCGCTGCCTGCATCATTGCTGCCCCTCGACCAGACGCGGTCAACTCGGAACCGGAATCGCGTACCTGCTTTGGTCCATCCTGTATCACAGGTGTCAAATTCGCGGCCCTCCAGATGTTACGGACTACAGTTCCCATAATCCCCTGCCAGCACCATGCTGGCAGGGGATTATGGGAACTGTAGTCCATGTGCAACACCTGTGGCGCTTTTAGTTAATGCCACCACCTGCCGATGATGGGTTTGGGCACAGTTAGGCGGAAGGGGCTTTACTGCCCGGGAAAAGACCGAGGGCCGCCATATTTACTCCTGGCACTGCGGCACGTGCCGCTTTTCGAACCTGCAGTTCTCTGGTCCCCTCTAGTGTCTGTGTCTGGGATGTAAAAAATTTCCAGGCTGCCCCGACAACCATCTGCAGCATGTAGTCAATGAATTGGTATGATTAATCAACTCAAAGAACTTGGGTGCTGTGTGGTTTCCGGGCTGTATGGCCGTGTTCTAGCAGCAGTCTCTCCTGACGTTTCGCCTGCATCTGTGGCTGGCATCAAGATTTCATTTTTCACCTATTTCATTTTCACCTATTTCATTTTTACCTACTTTTATTCTGCATTTCTTTTCTTGTTCTGGTTATTTTGTTGGTTTGTTTCTTTTCCCTTTTTCCTCCCTGCATCCTTGGACCTGCTCATCAGTATTGTACACAATTTAAAGGGTGCGATCTATAATTTTTAATAGAAGTGAGAGTTTTAAAGATAATTTTAAGTATAATTTCTATCATTTAAAGTTTTTATTATTAAAAACAAAAAAATATTTACAAACATAAAAGAAAAAAACCACCAAAAGTGCATTTAACAAAAGGACTCCCAATTTCGTCTGTACTAACATGTTTTTAAAAATTACTACTAAACTTATTTCTTTGAGTAGAGAAAAGAACTTATCTAAATTCTTGGGTAATTGGAAATCCTTTGTAGTCCCCATCCAGGAGGGAGGGGCGGGACCTCAGTGGCATAGAGTTGATGGACTCTATGCCACTGATATCCCGCCCCTTCCCAAACCCCACCCTCCTGAGGCTCCACCCCCAAAATATCTAGGTATTTCTCAACCTGAAGCTGGCAATCCTATCCCAGTTTCCTACGGCTTTGTTATTGATAGCTACTGGCACTAAACTGGTTTAGAATAGTTTTAATATTGGATGAAGACTATGAAGACTTGGATTCAAGTTGCCATGTGAACATGATGTTCACTAGGTGTAAGGAATTCCAAAGAGCAGCAATAAAAGGCTTTTGGTTGAAAGACCGTTTATTCAGACATCTTAGAAAGCTCACGCACACGACATGACAGGAATGAGGCCTCCCGCTTAAACTACAGGTTATAACATCCCCTGTCCCATCCCCCTCCCGGTGTCTCCAGTCCCATTCTCATGGGAACGGAATTCTCATCTTGCTCTATGAGATGTTTCCTCTAACAGTGTGTGGTTATGCTCTTGCGGATCTCTGCCCACTTAACGCCGTGTCAAGGAATTCCAGTCAAGAGCCAAGCGACTGTGAAGAGAACCAGCACTCGCTGAGATCTTTACATCTCTGCTTCTCCTAATAAAAACCCCTTCCCTCCCGGTTTCAGTGGAAAGGCACGATGAAAAGCAGAAATAAAGGGAGGGGGCATCGATATTTTCCGAATACACCCTTTGATTATGACCGGAGGAATATCCCACCCAAGAAACCAAATATTGCAGCGATCATGCGATTAAAGCGAGTCCAGAATAGCATCAATTTCCCATAGTGCTTGTGGCCCATCAATTTATAGTCGTGCGGAGTATCTCCGGAGGGTCAGCCAGGCATCGGAAACAGGAGCCTCCTTGAGCAAACTGGAATGAAAGACGGATGGATATTGGTTTCTAAAGAAAGTTAGGCAGTTCCTTAAACGGGCAGTAACATCATTGATCACTTCTTTGCTTAATCCCTAAAAAAGGACCCAATAATTTCTTGCCCAGTTTTGAATATTTGTGAACGCGTCTCTCTAAGGTTTTTAGTAGACAAATAAACCTAAGCCCCAACACGTAAAGCGGAAATCCAGAACCATGTTTATCCGCTTCTATGAAACTTCACTGTGAGTCCTTGGCTTTGCTGCGGTGCGGTCTGGACCGTCTTCCACCCTCAGCCAGGGGATAAAAATCGCACGCTTTGAACTCCGGAGGATGTAAGCGCCTCCATTGATGGGCAGTTGGGGCAGTGGTGGGAAGGAAACTGACCAGACACAATTTCAAGTGGGTCTTTTATTGCTACTTCATGAACGGCATTGTTGTGCCGTACTCGCGAAATGGGACTAAATCGCACCAATTGTCTTGATGGTAGTTAGTGTAACAACGTAAAGTACTGGTTACCTAGTGGTTCTGTTCGGTCCTCTCTGATTCACCGTCACTTTGAGCGTGGTAGAAGCGGCAGCCGCCGGGAGTGGTTCCCAACAAGTCCAGGAAAGCCTTCCAAAATTTTAAGAGATGAGATGGTGGGGCCCGCGGGTCGGTTTACACCGCACCTTGAGGGGAGGAGTGTAGATGTATAGATATGCTGGATAAAACAGTCGTTGCCAATTTAGGGAGGCCGGAGAGGAATGGTGGTACGCAGGGGATGAAATGTGCTTGTTTGGAGAACAGGTCCACCACCACCCATAAAACCTGTGTTTCCCCTGACTTTCCGGCAAATCCGTAATAAAAATCCCATCGAAATAACCTCCCAGGGCCGGAGGCAACAGGGAGAGGTTTCAAAGTCCATGGAGGTTTTCCCCGAATGGATTTTGGCCTCTGTGCAGACCGTGACACCCGCTTGATATAAGCCTCAATCGTCTTTACGCATGGCGCCGCCACCAAAACTGGCTACCGGGCCAGATGCAGCGCTTTTTTTAGGAAGCCAAAATGTCCAGCCGACTTGGGCATCATGGCGAGCTCGCGAGAACCGCAACGCTGCGAATGGGAGGCGGTACGCACCAGCATCCCCCACGTTTCCAAGCGCCACCCTCCAAGCGTGAATAGAGTCTCCCTTCCTCCGCTGGTAGCTCGCTGGAGCTCAGCCTCCTCGAGTTCCCCGTGCAGGAAGGGGAGACGACATCGAACGTGGGCTATGGGGAGCAGGCGGAGGTTCTGAGATCGAGTGACAGCCAAACCCAGCTGGGAGGGGAGCAGAGCACGGTATGCGTGGGGATATCAATGCGTAACGTAATGAACCACCCCCCCTCGGGAAAAGGCGGTGACGAAGCGCATCAGCCAGTTTATTGGTTTTTCCAGGAAAAAAATGAACTGTGAAGGAGAAGCGAAGGAGAAAAAATGGCCCAACGTGAAGCTGCTACTTTGACATTTTGAGGGGTGGAGAGAGTATTGGAAATTTTTTGTGATCCGTGACCAAACTTGGAAGGGTGTTTGGCCCCCCCCTCAAGCCGAGTGAAGCTTCAAGTGCATAGAGGAGCCACCTTTGATAGCTAGCAGTTTCCTTTATCCCCCCAATGGTCCAGTTGAGCTCAGGGCCAGAAAATTTTTTTGGATAAGTAAGTACCACGGAACCAGCCTACCATCTTTATTTCTCTGGCAAGAGAATGCGGCTGGCGCCAGGTTTTGTCCATCGGCAGCATCCACGCGTGAACCACAAAAGGAAGGTCGGGGATGGGGTGTTTCAAAGCGGGTTCGATAGTGAAAAGCTGATTTCAGGCGGCTGGAATGCCGATTGGCATTCCTGAGACTAAGGAGGGGAGCCCGGGCTTAGCAGCTTGGGAATTCTTGCCTTTGGTGCGTAGAAGGTCTGTGAGTGGAAGGGCTTCAGTTCAGCAAATTGGGGTATAAAATCCCGATAGAACAGCGGCAAAACCAAGGAAGGATTGTAATTCCTTTCTGTTGGTGTGGAGCAGGCCATTGTAAGGACTGCTTCTATTTTAGCAAGGATCCATTTTTTAAGCCATCGTAGGAGATCCGATAGGCCCAAAGCTAGTCTATGGAGGACTGATGAAAACAGCAATTTTTGATAAATTTGTCACGAAGAGGGAGTTGTCCAGTAAACGCGTTGTAATACCTCCGAACAAGGGTTTCATGTGCTCTTCCATAGTTTGTGAATAAATCAAGACATCATCTAAATACCACCACAACCCCCCCTTATACAAACAAATCTTGCAAAACTTTCGTTGATAAGGGCCATACAAAAGCTCTGGAGTGCTCCAGCTAATCCGAATGGCATTATTGAAAGTATTCATATTGTCCAAACTTAGTGATTAAAAGCGGCTGTTAAATGTTCAGTAGCCCTCTGCAATTCCTGACCCCTGTAATAAGCCTCTCTATCAAATCCAACTTAGTAAAGATCCATGCCCCTGCCCCGGCTTATCTAAAGAGATTCTCTTTGATTAATGGCAAAGGGTATTTATTGGACTTTTATGGAGACAGCATTTTAATCCCACGGTAATCAGTACAAAGTCTCAAGGAGCCGTCTCTTTTCTTTACAAACAGAACGAGAGGCATGCATGGTGTGTTTGGTGGCTCGTCGTATGAATCAGCGAGCCTAGGTTTTTTTTTTTTATCTAAGAAGGCACGAGCTCTTTCTCTTGATCGGTGGGCTCATCGCGATAGATTCTACCCTTGGGTAGAAGTTGAGCTCGGGCTGAAGTATGATTTTGCAATCGGTATCTCTATGGGGGGATAATTGATCGCACTCCTGCTCCTGAAACACCCTGGCCAAATCTTGATAAGCTTGTGGAATATCTGTGGGATTTCAGTCACTGATATTATTGCGTGCAAAGCTGTGGAAACCAGCGGTTCAATGTCATTTCGAGGTGGGTCTCCCCACACTTCATGTGGTCCTTTGCGAGGGGGGGTCAGTGAATTCTAGAATTGCCTTCTTTCCAAACAACAATATTTGGCTCAATGTAATAAACAACCATGGGATGCCCAAGACAATGGAGTGTTTGGCCACTGGAGCAAGCATGAAACTAATCTTCTCCCCAATGGTCAGCATAGCGGAGAAGCATCGGTTGCGCTTTGAATGTCGGGCTGGCCTTCAGCTCCGAAAGTGGGCTGCCATCCATTTTGAGTAAGCGGGATGGGCTTTCGGGAAAACTAACTGGGGATTCGTCTAAGCCAAGCTCCTCCAGCCACTATGGCGGCGCATTAAACAGTGGGAGCAGCCGGAATCAACGAGTAGGCGGAGAGCCAGGATACCGCTGCGATATGTAACTTAGCAGGGTTGGTTAAAGAGGAAGCTTGAATAGTAAATGGTAGCTGCCTTCACTCACCGAATCTGGAGTAGGACCCATGTCCATGGAAGCTGGCGAGAGACAAACTGCCACTTCCCCTCCCTCGAGGTCCCCTTCAAGAAGTTGCTTTGGACTAACCTGTCGGGCAGGACCCGGACTTCCGCGGAGAAGCTTGGCAGAGGGGGGTGGGCTGGGCCGGAGCTGTGGGTTTCGTTTTTTCGGCAATTGGCAGTTAGATGGCCAGGACCTACCACAATAAAGGCACAATCCCAGACGGCGCGGCGCTCAGATGTGGTTTTACGGATGGAGACCCCGTACCGGCTTGACTTGCGATGAAGTAGCTGTGGTGGCGTGGTAGTGGGTTTTGGGCGTGAAGCGTCCCTCCGGCACGGTAGCGTAATCCAGATCGGGTCAGACGCTACTTGCGATCTAGCATCCCAGATCGATCCATTCAGCGGCGGTGCGCGGCGGGGATGCGGATGAGGGAAGCACTGTCTCCCCGGAAGTTTGATATCCATAGCCTTGAAAAAGAGTATTCTCCACATTTCATCGCGATTCCAGGCCGATCAGGAAGAGAAGTTAAATAGCAGTCAGCCAAGATAAATTCACCGGGCAAACTTCGGCAAAAGAAGCGGTAGCGCCCGTTGAATGGTTTTCACGGCAATGCGAATGGCCGTTTTCAGCATCTGGATCTTGGAAGTCGGACACGTGAAGGCTTGGAAATCAGAAGCCGCCACTCAGCGCAGTATCATCAGCTTAGTAATTCAGTAGAGACATACAAACCATTCAGCAGCCACCCCATCCAAGACTGACCCTATGTCCCGTATCTTTCACCGTTCGAGAACGATATTAAATCATCAAATTCCTGCATATGCGCATCAAACCGCAGGATGAAGCGTAGAGAGGTTAGGAAGCGGTCCCGTCAAAAGCAGGCGGGATGGGGGTTCAGGTAGCCTATCCTCTCTCAACCGCTCTTCGAGCCCGTTGGGGTTGTGGATTTGCAACGGGTAGGAATTGGCTGGAGCTGGGGAGTGGAACCGGGTTGAGGTACCGCCCGGTTGGGGGAAGGTGGAGTGCGGCCTTGCACGTCGTCCCTCCGGGCGAAAGGAGGCAGCAACAGAGGCCTTGAGGAGAGGGATTTCGAAGTAGGTCCCTGCAGTGCCGACTCCCTGGACGGCAGAGGGGAACGCGGTAGTAGGTATAGCTGGTGGAAGGTGTGGAGCACCGACCTGGGTTCGATGCCATCGTATCCCGCTGCCTCTTCAACTCCCTGCTCCATGGCAGCCAATAATTCCCTCTCTTCGTGTTAAAGCCGTCTTGATGCGCATGTAGGGTCAGTTCGCTCAACGATCCAGTTTGGCTTGTTCATCTCGCTGTATGGGTCAGCAATCAGCTCACTCTGGCGTTTGGATAGCCCTGATGGCTTTTCGCGCTGGCGTTCCAGATCCATCTTAGGTGATCCAGGACCTTGTCATGGATGGTCGATAAATTCTGCTGTCTACCGCCGTTACCCTGTAACTTCCTGGGTCTTAGCGGCAGTTCAACTTCGAAGTTCGGACGCCTTTGCGTTGTTGTTCACGGGTCCCTTTGCAGACTTTCAGCGTTCCTCCTCCTCCAGAGCCTCCTCTCCACGCGGTCCCATCGCTTCTTTACTGGCATCACAAGTAGTCTGGCCAACTTCCTCATCCCAACTTTCTTTGTAGACGGGAGGGGAGCAGGTATCTGGATGGGGAGTCAGATCTGTGGTTCTTCGATTCCTCCTCTGGATGAAGTGGCTCCTCTAAGTCCTCCGAATCGGGCCCCACGGAGCAATCCTCCTGCTTTTCTTTCATCTGCTCTCCCGGTCCGAGGCCAGGAGTCAGTTGATTGGGAACTGGCCGGAACCCTCTCCCCGATCATCGATCCTGCAATCTACGTCCATAGTCCCGGTTTCAGCTGTAGATTTGGGACGGGCCCCGGTGCTATGCCACTGTTGGTCGATGGGAGTAGCATCTTTCCGGCAGTCTGAATCAAGGAATGGATTCAATTGACTCCCGGGTATCAGCATGAAGCGTAGTCAGACCCATTTCCTCAGAGACTGGTTGCATTTGGGGTTTGTAATCCACTCGAAAACGGGTAGAAATCCGATCAACAGGCGCTCGATCCATAGAACCAAGGCTTCCCAAACGACTCATGCAGCTCCACATGATCGCATCCGCATCGCTCATCCCAACGGAGCAGGGGAAGACTCGTGCTGGGTCGAGGACGGGAGAGAGTTACCAGCGAGACCCATTCTCCCACTGGTTCCTCAGATTCTGGAAGGGAAGGCTCGGAACCCTCTATGGGGGCTACCGTGCCTCTGTTAGAACATGTGTTTAGATGGGACATGATCTAGATGACAGGTGGACACTCCCTCCTGCTAGTGCCGTGTGCATATCAGTGCTGTGTGCATAACTGAGTAACGTGCGCAAAGTCTGATAAGGCATGGGCATCGGATTGGCACCTGTTTTGTATAATAGTAGACACAGTCCACTGAGTGGAAGGAGCTTGGAACAGCTGTGTCTGGCTGAGCACTTGATGGTAGTTAGCAAATAAACAGAACCGCACGGTGACCGTGCGTCTTCGGGTTCTTGTTTGCATTGCACCCCTTCAAGGCAAGTCCCCACTCGTGTACGCCAGTTTCTACAGGTTATGGGCCCAGATTCTGATTCCCCACAACGGGAGTGTCCGTTTTGTTGCTGTGCGCGAAATAGTTCCCCGCCGCACCATGGCTGCTTTGCTGGCTTGCCTTTCTCGAAATGGCTGACAGAGCACAACCATGTGACCTGCGTTTGGAAGATGAAAGCTTATCTTCTGGCGCGGAGGATTTGTGGACATTTGTGTCAACTCCTTACCCGCCAAGAGTCTCCGCTTTGCAGATAAGAGCTGAGGAGCCGGGCGGTAGAGCATCCATCATCTTGGCAGTGGAAAGTCTCCCAACCGCTATACATCAAGGACTTAGCGCCTGCATCGAATGTTGAACTACCAGAGGCGCCTACCAGCGGAGTCTGTTGGAGCGGAAGTCTACTAACAAGACAGTTGCATCAAATTGTATACTGAAGGGTGACTCCGGCTTCGAGCAACTCCCAGAAAATGCGGTCGTTATTTTCGAGTTGGTTGATCGCGGTCTGCTTTTATGAGGACTCACATAAAGCCTACCTGCTGATTTCTGCCGCTGACGCACCGTGGAAAGTCGCTGGTCAGCAGCTCTGACAGTTGGCGGATGCCGCTTGACTTCTGATCACGCCACCGGGTTGCTGGACTGGCGGTTTCTACAGAGTGGAATTCCAGAAGAGCGCTGTCGAAGCCTCAGAGGGAATCAACTCCTGAGAGTTCGGCCCCGTCGTGTTCGCTGTTTGTGCTAATTGGTATGATGCTACCGGTGTGGAGCTCCTGGCCACTTTAGCGAGTACGCGCGAAAGTGCTGGGACCGACGGGAGTTCAAAACAGAGATGCAGAAGAAGGGTCCTGGGAGAGGGACTCTGCTTCTTCTTCGCCTGCTTTTTTTGGTTACGGTAATGACAAGTACAGAGATGGAACTGGCTCATTGATCGTCTTCCGTTCTATGCAATATCGTGGAACCGCGGAGCATTTGTTACAGGAGGATCATCAATCGCATTCTGACATCAAACACGGTGTTTGGCAACGGGACTCCAGCCCTGTGGAGAAGCAAGGAACAGCTTACGCAGTTCGCTTTGCATGGACATTATTTCGTCCCTCTGGCGTTTCGTTTGATTACTGGTTTTGCTTAGCGCCGCTAAATGACGACATACAGATGGGTATGTTGTTACTTTGCTAATCAAACATGCACCATCTAAAATGATGTTGTGTGCGCAAGGGAAACTGTTACCGGTTTGTATTATTTAGAACACAGTGATAATAGTACCGTCTGTATGTTCAGCGTATAAATGTAAGCCAGTGTCTAACGTTCCTCCTCATGACCAATGTGCATCTATTATTACCATCGTGTTTGGAATAATACGAACTTCAGAGCACTAGCCAACCTAGTAAAGGTGTGCGGTCTGAAGGTAAACCCTGCAAAGTTTTTTGGAGTGCTCTGCGGTGGCAGAACAAAAGTGAAGGCGTATCCTTCAACTGCCAGAAGCACCAGAGAGTCTGTCCGGCCCACCCAACTGGTCCATATGGATCTTGGTGGTGGATCCATTTCAACTCAGTCAGGGAAAGGCAAAGTACCTCATGGTTCTGTGTGATGATTTTAGTAGGTACACATACTCCTTTTTCCTAAAGTCGAAGGCTGAGGCATTTCCAAAGTTCAAGAACTGGGTGGAAATGATAGAGAAGGAGCTGAGTCATAAGGTGACTTCAAGCAGACAGGGGGAGAAATCGACTGGCAATCGCTCTCCAGTCTTGGTTGGTGCTAAAGGGGAATCCAATCAAGAAATCCAACCCTCTTTCGGCTCATGAGGTCCGCGCATCGAAAGAAAAAATAGCCGCGGCTTAAGACCATGAAAGAAAGCATGCTGTTAGGATGCTGGTTTGCCAGAGCACTTGGCAGAAGTAATAAATACAGCCACATATGTGCTGAACAGAATGTGGTCTTCTGTAGTAAAACAAACTCGCTTTTCCTGTTGTATGGGAAAAAACTCGACTTGTCAAACATGAGGATTTTGCAGTAAGGCTCATGTGTTGGTGCCACCACAGCAGAGAAAGACAGGTGACCCCAAGTGAACTTGACCTTTGTTGGCTTTGAGCCACTGACTAAAGGGGATTTCGTTTCTCTCAATCGCTTGACGCAGTTATCTCCTCGTGAAAGTGCTAACTTTGTAAAGCATAACTGGGAGAAAAAAAATACACTCAAAACACAGAGAGGTGTTACTCCATTTACTGAGCCTGAAACAGTTAATGGACAGCAGGCTTTGCCAGCTGCTGTTCAAGGTCAGGGCCTCGGAGCAGCGGCGTGAAACGCCCTAGAAGTAAACAACAAACTGTCTCCTCTAGTGAAGAGTCAGAAGGGGAGGAGGTGGGAACTAACTATCCCCGCACATCCAAAAGGGTAAACAAGGGTAAAGACCGGGTAATGGTCACAGTCACAGAATGTTTATGTGTGTCAGACTTGTTTTGAACCCACTCTATGCAGAGATTTTATCTCTTCCTCACAGAAGAAAGAGAAAAGTGGAGGCTATGGAGTATGAAATCATTAAAACTTTGTAAAACAAAAAATGTTTTGTTAGGTAGCTGCACCCTCAAGCAGAAAGTAATCGGGCTCTAAATGGGTATTCAAGAGAAAACTGCTGTCTCGACAATAGGCTGATTTATAAGGCGAGAATAGCTTGCTCGGGCTTCTATGCATAGGAAAACCGGAGGAGGGAGAAAGGGTATTCTCCCACAGCCAGACCAGAGTTCTTTAATGGGTTCGTCCCTGCCCTAGCGAGCAATATGACATGAGGTTACGCCATTTTGATTTTCAATGCGCGCATCTTTAATGCCCAATTCAAGGCAAATGTCTATATGGCTCACCTGCTGGATATGAAGGCGATGACCCAACATGGTTTTATAAGCTGCAGCTGCCCCCCAAATGCCCGATTCAATCTGGGAGGAACTGGTACTGCTGCTTAGATGCAAAACTAAAAGAGTGTGGTTTCATCGCACTTCCGCTGATGCCTGTGTATATGTTAGAGGTCACATCAGACAGAGAAATCATACTGGTGCGTTGATGACATTTGTGTATGTACTAAGACTGACCAGCAGGCAGAAAACATCTACAAAGAACTCAGTGAAACCTTTTGTGGTGAAAGATCTAGGTGAAATAACCCACCACCTAGGCATAGACATTAAACAAGTAACAAATCAAGGCTTCTTCATGCCAGCAGAAGAAAATAGGCTTCATAGTCAAGTTGAGTTAGATCGCAGAGAACTGCTGCTAATAACCAATGACTGTAGAGTTTTGTAAAGAATCTAATACGGAACTGTGTAGTGATCCAGAACTATACAGGTCTCTATTAGAAGCTTACTTCATATCGCGAACTGGACGCCAACAGACCTGGCTTTTTTGCCGTAGCATGTTAGTTTCCATTATGCTGCTGCTTTCAACGAGTACGACTGGATAGGACCAATCTGCAGGATAATGACATCTGAATGGCACTGCTGAACTAGGGTTACTGGTCAAAGCAGAGAAACAGAGCAATGTGCTATGTGCTACTACAGATAGCTCTTTTGCTGACGGTGAGAACCAAAAGTCATGCACAGGGTTTGTGTGACTTATGCCAATGTACCAGTATCCTGGCAGTCCCATAGACAGACCTCAGTTAGTCTCTCAACTGCTGAGGCCGAGTTCTGTGCCATCTCTGAAACATGCAACGAACTGATCTGGTTGAAAGCATTGTTGTCAGAGTTAGGGGAAACAGTACAACAACCAATCCCCGTGTTGGAAGATTCACAGACAGCCATTCATCTAGCAGAAACAGAGAATCTAAAGGCTAGAACCAAATACATAGGCGGAAGTATGAACAGTACAATGAACTTGTAACAAAGTGGGATTCATTGCCGCAGTATGTGGATTCAAAGTCAAATGTAGCTGACGCCTTAACCAAGCCTACTGCTAAAGAAAAGTATATGCTTTTGTGTAAGCAACTGAATGTACTGTCTGTAGCTGATGTATAAAGTGTAAATATGAAATGTCTGTCATACCCCATCATGAAGGCGTTAGAACATGTTTGATGGGACATGATCTAGATGACAGGTGGACACTCCCTCCTGCTAGCAAGTGCCGTGGTGCATATCAGCGCTGTGCATAACTGCGCAACGCATGAAAGTCTGATAAGGCATTTGGGCATCGGATTGGCACCTGTTTTGTATAATAGTAGACACAGTCCACTGAGTGGAAGGAGCTTGGAAACAGCTGTGTCTGGCGGAGCACTTTGATGGTAGTTAGCAAATAAACAGAACTGCACGGTGACTGTGTGTCTTTCGGTTCTTGTTTGCATTGCACCCTTCAAGGTGTCCTACTCTCGTGTAAGCCGCTGCTTCGACAGCCTCCCACAGTTTCAAGAATGCTCAATCCCTGCATGTTAGAAACACCAGAGATCCACTGATTTTAAAAGGAGTAATAAAGAAAGTGATTCCTGTCATAATGTAAGGAATTCCAAAGAGCAGCAATAAAAGGCGTTTGGTTGAAAGACCGTTTATTCAGACATCTTAGAAAGCTCAATATCTGCGACATGACAGGAATGAGGCCTCCCGCTTAAACTACAGGTTATAACATCCCCTGTCCCATCCCCCTCCCGGTGTCTCCAGTCCCATTCTCATGGGAACGGAATTCTCATCTTGCTCTATGAGATAAGCCCTCTAACAGTGTGGTTGCTGCGGATTCTGGCCCGCCGCCCGTGTCAAGGAATTCAGTCAAGGCCAAACGACTGTGAAGAGAACCAGCACTGCTGAGATCTTTACACTAGGTGACTCAAGCCAGTCGCCTACCTCACAGGGCTAGTGTGATGACAAAATAAGAGGTGAAACATGTATGTTCTCTGAACCCCTGGAAGGGAGTGGGGGATAAAAATGCAGTTGACTGATAAAGATTCCTGTTGGATTGCGATCATTGGTTAGGTCCTCTGAGATGTAGCTTAGCCTTAAAATGCATTTGGCAGCAGTGTGGGGGAGGTGCAGATTCAGGTAAGGGGAGGTTCCCTGACTGAAACTTCCTGGGACTAATGGCAGCCCCTGGTTTCAATGGAAAAGATGATTCCATGATGCCTGTCAAAACTCTTCCTCAGTTGCTACTCTATGGTAGGAATTCCTGACATCATCTGTCAGCCTCAGGGAACAAACTCAAGAACGCCGCAGGAAATCTATGATGATCACATGTCTTCAAAGTGGGACCCTAAACTGGATCAGGGCCATGATGCAGCCAAGGGATAATTTAACTCTTTCCTTCCATACTGCTTGCTCAAGCCAACCCCTGCCCTCCCTTCCCAAACAAGCAGCAACCCTGAGAGGGAAGACCCTTATTCCATGGGACATGTTCCACTGAAGGTTTTACTAGGAAGCAGACAACTGAGCATCCACAGGGCGGGAAACGGGAGCGCCCCAGAAGGCCGCAGGCGCTTCCTTCTTGACTTGACGTCGTCAAGCATTACTTGCACGCTGACGTCAGCTCGCGCCTACCCGCCCATCCCGGTTCACAAAGGTGACCATCTGGTCACCTTACTGTAAAGTATAAAACAATAATGCACGTGAAGTTCTGTTGTCGCTCTGATGCGTTGTACCTTCCTTCCTATCCTCCGCACATGTGATCGTCTTTTTGGACTGGGGGGCTCCTCTCCTCCTCCTTCACTGCAGTGAAGGGGGCTTTGGTGGTGGGGAGGAGTGAGATCAAAATGCCTTTTCCTACCTCAGCTGCTGTTGTTCCCCTCAGTGCACTATCAACATAACTATTAACTTGTTTATTGTTATTAATTTTAGATCACATCCCTTCTGCTTGTTTACAAAAAGTCGAACAAGGAAGCCTGCCAGGTGTCTGGCATCCCAGATTCTAAGGCTCTCAGGGTGGGACTGGCCATGTCATAGGTGATCACTACTTTTGCTAGGTGGTGTCATGGGGCTGTGGCCTGGTGACAGACCCAACATCAGCACACCCTGAGCGTGCAGCTGCCAGGGCCTGCTACTGTAACCCCCAGCCCCACCCCAGCTACTCTCTTGCTAGAACTCCACCCCCATGCATCCATGGAGCTGCTGTTGCTGCCCTCAGCCATAGACCTCGTAAAACATGATCTTTGCAGAATTAAGCCAGGTATTGGGTCCCATTGGACAGAGATTTCCATCTGGCTGCAACCAGAGCTGTGAAAGGGGTCAAGGGCAGCCAGGTGCTGTTTGGGCCAGGGACCACCAATAGTTTCATTACTAGCTGAATGCAGTGCTATTGGGGGAGGGGGACACACCGGGAGAGGCGATCCCACAGGCACGATGGTCCCAGACCATTTAGCGCTTTCCACTTGAGCCTGATCCACTACTCAACCTGAAACCAGTGCAGGTGGCTGAGCACAAGGTCTCCACAGGGTCCCTGCAAGGTCCTCCACATTCCGGACAAGTCATAGTTTCCAGAGCAGCAGTAAATTTAGCTCTGCATAGAGCAAGTTACAGTAGTCTAATCTGGACCATTCCATGAATCCCTGTGGCTGTGTCAGGGCAAGACAGAAAGGGCATCAGTAGATGACCTTGACGTAGGTGAAAAAAATGACCCTCTGGCTACATTTGTGATTTGCAACCTGGAGGTCAGCAACCATAACACAGAATGATGCAGCATTACACATAGAACCATTGTGCAGCAGTGGCGTAGTGGTTAAGAGCAGGTGCACTCTAATCTGGAGAACTGAGTTTGATTCCCTGCTCTGCCACTTGAGCTATGGAGGCAGCTGTGTGACCTTGGGCGAGTCACAGTTCTTCGGAGCTCTCTCAGCCCCACCCACCTCACAGGGTGTTTGTTGTGGAAGGGAAAGGAGATTGTAAGCCCCTTTGAGTCTCCTTACAGGAGAGAAAGGGGGGATATAAATCCAAACTCTTCTTCAAACTCTTTATTGTCCATTGCCAGTAACTTTTTTATTTGGAGTACAAGAGAGGTACAAAGATATATACAGCTGTGTACATGATACAGTCAAATAATATATAATATCAAAGTTTTGTAAATAGTGTTTTACACGAAGTATTTACAGGGTTAAAGTGACCATCTTTTCCTGGAAGTCTGAATGCTTTCTGTGATAACTCTGTATAGCTTCTCCTTACAAACTGGAATAGGTATGATCAATACTATAAGCATTCTTGATACTTCAAAAAAGAAAGCGGTATTTCACAAAAGTTCCTTCTCCTTGATCAGACGTAGGGCTTGAGAAGAGAATGTGGGCCAGTACTTCAGGGACGTGGTGGTCAGCTCACGTATACACTCTCTAAGAACCAGCAGAGTTTTAAAAAATATGGAAGGTTCATTTATTTTATTGATGTATTGGTTTTAATACCCCGCCCCTCTTCTTTCAGGCTCAGGGTGATTTCCCACTGGCAATTAATCCCGAAATATCCAGGTTTCCTCGCAATCTCCCCACAGCCAAACCACGGAACACAGATCAGTCCCAGCTCTGTTGCTCCACCTCCCCCTTATCCCGCGTCTCTCCTGTACCTGGTTGCTTGTGCAACTTTTTGGCAAAACACATTACCAATCCGCATTGGTGGGGAGGTTTGGGGGCCTTATGTAGTTCAATTTCCTGCCGTTCACAGTGTCGCAAATGCTGCCAGCCAATCAGAGCATGGTGGCCCGTGCGCGATGCGCGCGCAGGTATTTGTTTTTGTCACGTTTGGTTTCATTTCGCTTGGCTTCTTCTGTTTTGGTCTAACGTTTAATCTCTCTGATGAGAGAACGAGAGCAAGGGGACACTCAGTATAACGTTCAAACTCAGAGGGGGTGCCTTGCTCACGGTCTCACGTTTTCACCGGCTGATGTGATGACGTGAAGAAAAGTTCCTGCCCCAACACAGCACGACAGCCAATCAGGAGAGACCTGCCAAGACCCACCAAGCACGGCAGTGGGGATTGTTGCATTTCTGGAATCCGATGCAGGCCTACAAGTCTTCCCTGGGAAAATGGTGCAGTGAGGATGTTGACTCCGCAATGAAAAGTTGCGGTTCATTTTGAAACTTGGATTAACCTACTTTTAATTTTCAGTGGGAAATTGCCCTCAGGGTTCATCAAGTTTGCTGGTGAAACCCCCACCTTCTGCAACTTTTCTTCCCTTTCCCACCATGAGCTAATCCTGTTACAGTCGTGCAGGTTAGCAAACCATAATTTCCTCTGCAAAACCAGATTGCAAACTGGAAACAAATGGTGGTTGCCAGTCCTGCCTGCTAGTGCCTGCACAAACTAGAGATTGTGACTCATTAGCTTGCTTCACATGAGAAGCGGGGAAAGAGACAAGAGAATGTGAAAGGGCATAACATTCCTTGGACATCTTGTTTACAAATGAGGACCGAGCCAAGCCAGTATCAGGGTAAGTATCTGCCAAAGGATTGCAGAGGATCTATCTCCAACCAAAGGAGCTTAACCTGTTCACTCTCACAATGAAATCGGAGGGATGTGGGGAGAGGGGTGGAGTGAACGTATGCCTCTCTGGCTACCGTTAGTCTGCCAGCATAAACTATGAGAAAAAAATCAGTGTATAGATGTAGGCACATGAACCAGAATGGGAAGGGGGCAGAGTGGGAAAGCATGACTGTGTTGGGAGAGCTGCTGTGGAGGGTAATCCAGAGCAGGCTACCAACCAAACCATTGCCTGGCAACGTGTCTGAATCGTGCCACATACTTTTATTGGCTTAATGCTGATGAGTGCTATGAGGGCCTTGGGGAACACAACACAACAACAGAGAGCTTATGTGCCAATTAGTGCAAACAAATGACATTCCCACATTTGTCTCCCAGTCCAGGAAATGTTTTCCCTCTTGACTTGGCATTACAGCAAGTGTCCACAATTCGGTGCCAACCGACAGGCACAGATCTAACAACCCTATGTGGAAAGATTTGGAAATCCAGAGGTATGCCAGCGAACAGTGACTATCCTCAAGATAGGACAGGTAGCCCTCACCTGTGTCTGTTTGAGAGAAGGTGTAAAATAGCTACAGAGGATTGCTAACTCTGTGTTGGAAAATTCTGGGGTGGAGCCTAGAAAGAGTGGGGTATGGAGGGTGGGGGGCAGAACCTCTGAGAGTTATGATGCCATAGAGCTCACTCTCCAAAGCAGCCCTTTTTTCTCCAAAAAAATTCCTCTCTGTATTCTGTGCATCAGTTGCAATTCTGGCTCTGCTTGGAGGCTGTTAATGTTCTGCATTAACCATAGACCATCCGCAGACTCTTGGGTGTGGGAGGCACCAAATTTTCAGCCTTCCCTAGACATTTGTCGGAATCACATGATAAAGTTTTTCCTGGACTGTATGGTTTCAGGCTGGATGTAAATGAGAATTACAGGTTTGGATATTCCCACATCTAAAAATAATAATACTTAGCCGAGATATTCTGCCTGTGCCTGATTAAAGTACTTTACCCACCTAAGCTTCCAGTGAGCTTTATAACAGTCCTGTAATGTAGGTTGGTGTTCCTTTTCCCATATTGCAAACTGGGAACTGAGACAGTTCCCTGTTCTGCATGTGTTTTGCTCCCTGTAATAGTCAATTCTTTATCACACTAAAAAACAAAAGTATAAATTTGCAGGAAAATATGCTAGACGTAAACTAGTGTAATACTGAATCAACCACACGAGGGAGCAAAACTCATGAGGAACGGACCCCCCCCCCCCCCCCACAAGAACCAGGGACTTACAAGTGAGGAAAATGAGATATGGGAAAGGTCCATCGATGAATGTCAAGGGAACACAACTAGATGTCTTTCTGCAGGTGACAGTCTTGGAAGTTCACATTTACCAAGAAAAAGGGGAATGCAACGGCAGGACAATTTTCCCTTGCTGATCCCTCTCCGTCTGCATCCTCTACCAGAAACTGATTTTTCTCCTAGCAAGGCTAATTTCTGATTTTGCAGCCAAGCTAGGGAAAATGCTACATGCACAGGAAGGAAAAAGAAAAGCAGTGTCTCTTCACTGGACAATGCACTCATGTGTTGTGGCAAACCCCATGTCAGAAGAGGCATCCCCTCCCGTGTGTCAGAAAGCTGGGGGGGAAACCACGTCTGGATCATGTTAGAAGAGGCATTCCCTCTTAACCTGTGTTGAAGGAAACAAATGAGCACAGTCCCCTTCTCAGATGGCAGCTGCTGCTGCTTCTGCTGCAGTTTTACGTTCGAAAGAATTAGTCAAATTCCCAAAGCTGCTGCCCAATAAGGTATACAAACCTCTTTAGTCGAGCGACAGGTTTTTAATCAATGAACCCGGCTGCTCAATTGCGTTCCTTGCAGCTCACTAAACAACCCCCAAAATAATTGTGTGGATTTTTAAATTATTCCTCCCCCTGTTGCTCTCCAATATCGCTTTACCCAGTTCTCTGTGCAGCTGGATCCTTCCCCCGAACTCTCCCCATGACTCTGATCATCCTACCATAAAATGCAAGGAGGCAGCGGTACCGGCGGGTCCTGAGAGGGAGACTTTGGGAGAGTTTTTGGATTTCTTTCTGTGTATCCCCTAGTGAAATGAAATCCACCCAGATTCCCCCCACCCCCACCCCACCCCCCGGTCTGGGACGGCCGAGCCTCTCCTGATCTCCACCCTCTTCACGTTGCCCTGCCTGCCACCCTGGAAGAACTCCCTTCTGGATCAGGCCCAGAATTCTGCTTCCAAACAGCCACTCCCAGGCAGGCAGAGAAGTCGACGCCTTGCCCCCATCTTTCTCAGAGGTACGCTGCTTCTGAACATGGAGCTGTCCTGGCTCGCGGCCACTACTTGAACAATCCACAACGAATCCCCGTCCCCCTTCCCCCACACCAACGGGTCAGTGCCAACCAGTTCGCAGTGCAGCAGCCTCGCCAAAACAATGTGGTCCTCACAGCACCATGGTTGGGATGTGGTGAGCCAGGGAGGCAGGGTGCGGCACCGGCAAGGCAGGCGAGTGTGGCGGCAGGGAGCCATTGGGGGGCCGGTGCCTGGCACTTTTCTGATGGGCGCGCAGCCCGGCCAGCTGGGAATAGGCACTTTGGCAAACCTGGCACTTGTACGGGCGCTCGCCGGTGTGGAGGCGCACGTGGTTGCGCAGGGTGGAGGACTGGCTGAAGCGGCGGTTGCAGAAGCGGCAGACGAAGGGTTTGTCCAGAGTGTGGATACGCATGTGGGACCGGAGATTGCTGCGCGAGTTGAAGCCGCGGTGGCAGATGACACAGCGCATGCGGCCGGAGCTGCTGGCCCCTGCTTCTACCACGTGGAAATCTTCTGTATGGCAAAGAAGAAAGGAAGGAAGGAGTGTCATTCCCAGGGTCAACAGGTCACATGCTTTCCTGCTGAGCTGCTGTGATGATGATAATAATATTGATACATCCCTGAATAGCAGAGATGTCTTCACTTAAACATCCAGTGAGGACGGGTGTGGTGCGGTGGCTAAGGGTGTTGGGCTGTAATCTGGAAGACCAGGTTCTGTTCATGGCTCCTCCTCATGAAGCCTTGAGCCAGTCCCAGTTCTCTCCGAGCTCTCTCAGCCCACGTGGAGGCAGGCAACAGCAAACCCCACCAAACCTACAGCAGGGGTGTCCAACTGTGGTGCTTCAGATGTTCATGGACTACAATTCCTGCTGGCATGGCCAATTGGGCTGATGGGAATTGTAGTCCATGAACATTTGAAGTACCAGAGTTGGACACCCCTGCCCCTTACAGGGCCTGTAAGACGGAGCTACTCCGCCGGGCTTTCCCTGATGGCCAGCTAGGCTAACATCTACTTTCTGGCCTCCCGGGGGGGGGGGGCGAACAGGGGGACATGTTAGGTTCTGTAAGTCATCATCTGGAGTTAGGTCAGTTAGTAATGACTATTAACTGTTTTAATATATTTATTATGATTTTATTGTGACTGTTCTAAAATGCTGTTGCTGCCTGAGCACCTTGAGGAAGAGTGGGGTAAAAACAAACAAACAAACAAAATAAAATAAAGAGGCAGTCAAATAAAATAAAGAGAAAAAATGGCCTCAGAGCAGTGGTGGGATTCAGCAGGTTCGCACCACTTTGGCAGAACCGGTTGTTAAAATGATGCTTGTAAACAACCAGTTGTTAAATTATTTGAATCCCATCACCAGAACCGGTTGTTAAATTATTTGAATCCCACCACTGCCTCAGAGCCAAATGCGCCTAATCTATCCAAATAGGGATTCCTTGGAATCTACTCTTGATAGAACAGTGTTTGCAATAACAAAAAACAGCATGCAGCATTCTCCGTGAGCGCTGTCAAGAGCCGACCAATGGTCTAATACAGGGGAGTCGAACTCATTTTTTATGAGGACCAGATATAACCTAAATGTAACTTGGTCGGGCCCAGCCCACCCAGTGTGTGTGTGTGTGTTTGTCTTGACTAGCGAGCCCCCAGCAGAGTCCCCAGACCAGACTGACAACTTGAGAGGGCTTATCAGGCTCATGAGTCAGTTGAGACAAACCCACCCCTCTTTGCTCCCAATCTGGCCTGCCGAGCCCCATAAGCTCACCGGGTCAGATAGTGACATAGCAAAGGAGCATGGGGGGCATCACCCCCCCCCCCAGCTCAAAGCCTGCAGTTTTATACAGGGGCAAGGTGAGGCTGGCATCAAATCAACCACTATCTGGCCCGGTGGGACCCAGGACCTGGTGCGGGAAGTCAGTGTTGTTGAGCCGATAGGGAACAGCGACCACAATGCTGTCAGATTCAGTATCTCTGCATGCGAACAAGTGACAACTACTAATGTAGTTACATTCGCCTTCAGAAAGGGAAATTTCTCAAAGATGAGGGGGGTAGTGCACAGGAAGCTAAAAGGGAAAACCAAGAGAGTCAAAACTGTCCAAGATACTTGGAGGTTATTTAAAAACACAGTTATAAAAGCTCAGCTGGAATGTGTACCGCAGGTTAGGAAAGGCAGTGCCCAGTCCAAAAGAAAGCCACCATGGTTAACAAGGGCGGTTGTAGAAATTATTAGGGAAAAAAGATGTCTTTTAGAAAATGGAAGTCCAACAACTGATGAAAAATACCAAAGAGAACACAAATGGTGGCAAAAGAGAAGCAAGTTAACTGTAAGGGAGGCAAAAAAGGATTATGAGGAACGCATGGCTGCGAACGTCAAGACCAGCAACAAACAGTTCTTCAAGTACATCAAAAGTAGGAAGCCAGCTAGGCCCATTAGATGACAAAGGAGCAAAAGGTGTGCTAAAAGATGACAGGGAGATTGCAGAGAAGGTGAGTGCATTCTTTGCATCTGTCTTCACCCTAGAGGAGGTGAGGAAAATTCCTGCACCTGAACCAAGCTTCTTAGGAGGTGAATCCGAGGAACTAGTGAAGATAGTGGTAGACAAGGAAGACGTTCTGGCAGCCATTGATAAACTAAATGCTACCAAATCCCCTGGCCCAGATTGCATTCACCCAAGAGTTCTTAAAGAGCTCGAGTATGAAATTGCTGATCTTCTCACTTTAATATGCAACTTATTCCTGAAATCTGCCTCCATCCCTGAAGATTGGAAGATGGCCAATGTCACACCAAATCTTTAAGAAAGGGTCTAGGGGGGGACCCAGGAAATTACAGGCCAGTCAGTTTGACATCTGTTCCTGGTAAATTAGTAGAATCTATCATTAAAGATAAAATTATAAAACATGTAGAAAAGCAAGGCCTGCTGAGGAAGAGTCAGCATGGCTTTTGCAGAGGCAAGTCCTGTCTTACAAACTTACTAGAGTTCTTTGAGGGTGTAAACAGGCATGTGGATAAGGGGGAACCAGTGGACATTGTCTACTTGGATTTCCAAAAGGCTTTTGACAAAGTTCCTCACCAGAGACTATTGAGAAAACTCAGCAATGAAGGAATAAGAGGTGAAGTCCTCCTATGGATTAAAAACTGGTTGAGGAACAGGAAACAAAGGGTGGGTATAAATGGGAAGTTCTCACAATGGAGAGATGTAGGGAGAAGAAAAAGACTCAGAAAAAATCTCACATTTGCTGTACATGGATGATTTGAAGCTGTATGGGAAATCAGACACAGAAATCCAGTCACTAGTAAACACAGTCTGAATATTCAGCACAGATATTTCGATGGAGTTTGGCCTGGAAAAGTGTGCTACTGTGGCAATAAAGAGGGGCAAGATCACCGAGAGTGATGGGATTGAAATGCCTGATGGCCAACTCATCAAGTGCAACCAAGAGGCAGCTTATAAAAACATGGGCATTTTGCAGCTGGATAACATCAGGCACGGGCAAGTGAAGACTGTTGTCAGCAGAGAGTACACCCAGAGGGTCAGGAAAATTTTGAAATCTAAATTAAACGACGGGAATACCATAAAGGCCATTAACACCTGGGCCATACCCGTCATCAGGTACACTGCGGGAATCATCAACTGGACACAGGCTGAGTTGGAAGCATTGGATAGAAAAACTCGGAAGCTTATGACAATGCACCATGCCTTACACCCACGCAGTGATACTGGTAGATTATACCTTCCCCGGAGACCTGGAGGCAGGGGCTTACTGCAAGTACAGCAAACAGTGGAAGAGGAGAAGCATGCACTGGCCGATTACGTGAAGGAAAGTCAAGCGCAGGCATTGATTGAAGTGAAGAACAGACATTTGCTGCAAACCCAGAAAACCAAACAAGAATACAGAAAAAATGTGATTAAAATGAGGACTGAAAGCTGGCACAACAAAGCACTGCATGACCAATTTCTGGAGAAAATCAAAGACAAGGTGGATAACAAAAAGACCTGGCTGTGGTTAACAACTGGAACTCTGAAAAAGGAAACTGAATCCCTGATTTTAGCCGCCTAAAGAGCAAGCCATTATTAAACGTAATTCGATCAAGGCCAAAAAATCTAAAAATCCTCAGATGATGCAGAAACCTGCAGATTGTGCAAAGAAGCTGATGAAACTGGGTAGATCATGTCCTCAGCTGCCGCAAAAAAGTATTGCTCCAGACTGGAAGGTACAAACAGAGATTACACAACTCAGTGCGGGCCAAGATGATCCACTGGAGATTTTATGCAAGAATTACGAACATAAGAACAGCTAAGAACTGGGTGGGGAACATTGTCCAGAGAAAGTAATGGAAAATGAGAAGGTCAAGATCCTGTGGGACTTTCGAATCCAAAGCGGACAAAGCAAGTTGAAACACAATACACCAGACATCACTCATGATCGAGGACAAAGAAAGTGACCATCATCCACACAGCAGTCCCTGGTGTCAGCAGGGTCATTGAAAAAGAACACGAGAAGGTCACTAGATACCGCGATTTGAAAATCAGAAGGCTTCAGCCGCCTATGGCAATAAAGCCAGCTTGAGATCGTCCCAGTGGTAATCGGCACACTACGCCATCCCAGAAACACTAGGGCAGCACTTGAAACATCTTCGAATTCGACAAAATTAACATTGAGTCCAAATTCAGAAGGTAAACAGCCCTGCTGGGATCCAGCACGAGATATTACGCCGATGCATTTTCATTTCGCTAACTTCCTAAGGCCTCTTGGGTGAGGGCTCCGAATTGTAATGAAGGCCAACAACCAGCTAAAGATCTGGCAGCTGTGAAATCTACAAGAATAACAATAGCAAAAACAACCGAAGCACTTTATGTTCAAGATCTCCCCATGTAATTTTATATGAAAACTGAACTGGCTGCAGTTTGAAAGCGGCCTTCTTCTCATGTGAACAGCTGAAATGCTGCCACAGGGCATTTTCTAACTGGCTCTTTCCCCACTTACCTTAAGCGTCTCCATGCTTACTCTTTCCTCAAGTAGCGCTGGGCCAGCTGCACTCCCCACTTTCAGGGCGCGTGCGCAGAATGCAGCTGCCCCTCGACGCTACTCTCTCACTCTCAGCGCGCGTAATTCCTGGCGCCTTTTGAAATGGCACCTGTTGATGACCCCGGGGCGCGCGCCAGGAATTGCGCGCGCCGGGAATTGAGCGCAGCAACCCTCGGACAGAGGTGAGTGGGGAAAGGGCCACTGTGTGATGCTCTTTGCTCCTCTCCTCTTGACATCCTTCATTCAGGGATGCCGAAAACTACCTGCCTTCAAAGCGGCATCTCTGCATGAGTCACTGCTAAGGATAGACACATGCAAAACACTATGGTAGAGATCTCCCTTTTTTCTTTTGCAACCCTCCCCCCCCCCCACTATTATAGGATCTTCACCCACTTCACCCACCCAAGACTTTGCCCCCAAACCACCTGGAATTTCCCAACCTGAAGCTAGCAACCTTACATCACTAATACTCCAACATCATTATGGCTCATCGTGACATGCCTTTTTGGACTTTAAAATCAGATGCACCCCCTGATGCATGATTAGAGTAGAACTGTCTGGAGTTCAGTACATGGACTGGACCGCAGCACTTCTGATTTGGTCCCCAAGCCTGGTAAAAGCAGCTGATAGCAGCTTCATATTTATTCCCCACCTTGCAAAACAAAATATCCAATTGGAGAAAAGAGCTCTGTGCAACCTGAAAGCTGGTTGTTTGTGTGATGACCCTATCGGCATCTGTCGTAAATATTATTTGACTGACCCTCTGTGAATTTCACTTTTCCAGAAACCTCGTTTCCATCCACTCACCTTGCTTGGTCTTCTTCTGCTCCTCTTCTAGGCCCAAAACCCCAGGAATGCCCAGAAACGTATTGTGGGAATTTCCGTACCAGACCAGGAGCTCTTGGTCTGGAGGAATCATCTGCAGAGAGACAAGAGAAGTGATGGTAGCAACTTACCAACTCTTTGATCTCCACCCAACTCATGCCAGATTGAACTGGAAATTGTCAAAGCACCTTCTTTGCAATTGTTAGCAACATTCAGCACTTGAAATGAGGTGTGTGTGTGTGTCACTTGTTTATTTATTAACTTTATTTATGTCCCACTTTTATCCCCCATGGGAACCCAAAGTGACTTACATCTTCCTCCTCCCCTCCGTTTTACCTGTAAGAGGCCAAAGTCTCTCTCCTGGAGAGCCAGTTCTTAGATGGTTAAGCAAAAAAGGATTTTTTTGTAGATTTTTTTGAAAAGGAGAACGGACCATTGTGAGGGTATACAAAGTCATTCAACAACCGGGGCATGACAGCCCATGTGGACAGTGTTCAATGTTAATTTTGTTGTGAGCCCTTTGTAGAGCGACTGTTTGATTTATGTTTCTCTGTAACCAGCCTGTGTAGATATTGTTTATGTTAAACAATATAAAAGTTTATTTGTAATAGTTTAAGTATCTGTATATTGAATAGGAGAGATATTGCTATATTAATACCATCAGCCCCAGAGGTGCTTTTTGGATGGTTAACTCTTGAGCAACCCAGATCACTTTCATCATAGCCTCCGCTCCAGGAGCTGCAGATTTCCTGGGCTTTCAACTGATCTCCAGGTGATAGAGATTAGAAAGAAGCTAAGAAGAAAATGGCAACATTAGAAGGTGGATTCCCACTTAAGCCCCTCCCCTCCCCAAACCCAGCACTTCTCAGGCCCCACCCCTTAAATCTCCAGGTATTTCCTAACCTGGAGCTGGCAATCCTAAAGTGAACAAATACAGTTTTGAGGCCAGTGGCTTCCCTTGAACTTGTGGTTAAAGAGATCTCCTGGGGGTGCAGCCTGGGGAAGGTGGGACTTGGGGAGCAGAGGGACTTCCGCAGGTGTAATGCCATATAGTTCACCTTCCAAACAGGGCTGCCAGCTCCTGGTTGGAAAATTCCTGAAGGTTTGGGGAATGGAACCCAGGGAGGGTGGGGTTTGGGGAGGGGAGGGACTTCCATGAGGTATAATACCATAGAGTTTTATTGTCCAAAGCAGCCATTTTCTCCAGGTGAACTAATCTCTGTGGCCTGGAGATTACCGTATATACTCGTGTATAAATCAACCCGCATACAAGTCGAGGCACCTAATTTTATCACAAAAAACTGGGAAAACTTATTGACTCAAGTATAAGACTGGGGGGGGGGGCGGGGATGCAGCCGCTACTGGTAAATTTCAAAAATAAAAATGGATACCAATAAAAATGTTTAAAAATATTTATTTCAAAGAAAAACAGTCTGGTATCAACAATAACTTTAAAAGTTCTGAAGTGGAATATATAACTCTCACAGAAAATATCTCTTCAGAGTTTCATAGGGAAGATGCTCAACAAGATCCCCCTTTTAAAAACTCCCTACAGGTTCTCCTTCAACACGGATAGCTTATCATTACACAGTGAAGTTGCTTGCATGGTGATGGCAGCCGCTGCCCCAAAGCAAGTCTTTTTTGCAGGTCTGCAAGCTCAGCTGCAAGCTCAGCTGGACCTGCTTTCCAAAAACACTGGGTGCGGGGCGAGAAAGGTGCTGGCAGTGGCTGCCCCACAGGGCACCCTGTGTGTGTGTGTGTGGGGTGGGATTCCTGCCACCATGGGCTCCAACAGTGCGGATTTCCCAATGAGTATGGCTCCCTAGCATGCATGGAGCTTCCTGGCCTGAACAAAAATTCTGTAACATATACATTTAATATTTAATATTCACACCTATTCACTGAATATTCACTGTGAATGAAGCCCAATGGCACCTGGTGGGCCACTGCGATTAGCAGAGAGCTGGACTAGATGGACTCTGGTCTGATCCAGCTGGCTTGTTCTTATGTTCTTATGTTCTTACTGGCCACCTGTAGTGCAGCGAAGCAACAGCCCAAGGCTTACCTGGCAGCTGCCTTTGTGTCCACATAGCAGGGAGCAGGTGCAGAAAAACACCATCAGCTCCCAACCTTTTTTCGCTCGCCACCCGTTCCCCCCCACCCACTCACCACCTGTTCACTCGTGTATAAGTCGACGGGGGCTTTTTTCAGCACAAAAAATGTGCTGAAAAAGTAGACTTATACACGAGTATATACGGTAGTCATAATTCTGGGCGATCTCCACCTCCTTCAGGAACACGAAGTAAAAAGCTTTTAAAACGGATGCTTCCAGCTGCCTCCTGGTATCGGCAGCCAGCAAATCAGTCTCTTCTCCTGCCACCTTCCCTAACGATAGAATAGGCCTCTGTGCAAATATGGCCATTTTCACTTCCTGTTGACATTGTTCAAAATTGCACAGATTTAAAGGAGTGGGGTGGGATTCAGCACAAGGAAACAGCAAACAGCCTGGAAAAGATCCAGGTTCAGTGCCCAAAGCAAAAAAAGAAAAAAGAAGAGGGGGGAACCTGCCAGTCAAAATGGAAAGGAGAAGAATCAAAAAGCATCCCTCGACTGGACACGCAAGAATTCCAAACCAGAACCAAGCCGGAAGACGCGCTTCAATTTTGCCCACCACTGGGTTAGTTTTGAAGCATCAACCCCTTCCAGAGCATCATGGGCACAGATCTCTACCCAAGCACCTACAAGGAAGGCTTGCGGAGGCATAGCTTTCTCTGGGCTTGGGGGGGTGTGTGTGTGCCAGGCATCTCTCCTGCCCCCCAGAACTGTGCTGCCTCTGTGGGGCCAAGCCAAGCTTCTGCAGCACGGGAGAACTGCTAGGGGCACAAAACAGCTTACAGCTCCTTGCAGGTTTCTGCCCCGCAGAGATTCCAATTTAAGCAGGGAAGATGTCCAAGAGATGGTCAGGAAGGTGCCAAAATAAATGCTTTTTGAAAACAGCACATTCTCCTTTCTTCCTTCCCTCCTTGTTTCTCTCATCCCACTGTGTCATAATACAGTTATTTTCTTTTTAGAAAGCAAATAGCAAAAAAGGCTGCCAAAAAGCTTTCACAGTTTTCTGTGGGGGGAATAAACACCCCCCCACCCCAACTCTTGCTAAAATCTTAACTGTTATTTTCCCATTAGGTGGAGAAACCTGAGATACAGAGGAAGCCACATAATAACAGTACTTTGCCATGCAGTCGCGGTTGCTGTGGAGGCGGCTATTGGAGGGGACCTTCTCACATTGTGAGATGAAGAATCACACAGGAACATCCTTGTGCCTGTTGACAGATGGTGTGGCATGGCAATTTAAAAATTTGAGGGCTGCAAGTTTTAATCGGTTTGAATTGGCCAATTGATCCATGAAAGCTACACTGGCCGACAGTCGCGCATGGGAGTGCGTGATAAGCACGTGCACAAGCTGGAATTATTTTGGAGGTTGATACTGGATGTGAGCAGGAAGATGAAGCAGGCGGATTTAAAGTAGGAAGGTGCCTTATCTCTTGTCTCAGGCAATTGGGTATATATATATTTTTAAAATGTGTTACGAAGACGTGCCCCTCCCTGCAGCTTTTCTTTGTTGCCCAAGTACACGGGTGGCTTAGGTTTAAGGTCACCAGCCTCCAGTCAAAGCGTAGAGATCCCTCAGAATTAGAGGTGTTCTCCAGACCACAGATATCAGTTCACCTGGAGAAAATGGCTGAGTTGGGTGGGTGGGGGGACTTCTATGACCACCAAGGCCCCTCCCATTCTGTGCCTCCCCATGCTCTACCTCCTAATCGCCAAGAATTTCCCAACTCAGAGTTGGCAACCCTATTTAGAGTTTGGATTTGGATTTATATCCCCCCTTTCACTCCTGTAGGAGACTCAAAGGGGTGTCAGGATGTGGTGAGTGTGTAGGTCGTCCTTGAGAGGTGGCTGCCAGCTGCTTCTGGCTTTCTGCCTGGGATGGGGATTTTTGCTTATGGGTTTATCTTTCCTTGCCTGTGAGAAACTATGCTTTGATTATTATGTATTGCTTTGAGTATTGGCTTTGTTTGTTCTGGTTTGGCGGGAATGTGATGTGCCACTGTGTAAAATCTATAACCAAAGGTCTGAGTCTCTCAGACCACAATAAAAAACTGAGAATGGTTACTTTGGCCTGGACTTTGCTAGTTCGTTACAAGGGGCTCCCTTCCCCCCTCACAACAAACACCCTATGAGATGGGTGGGGCTGAGAGAGCTCCGAGAAGCTGTGACTAGCCCGAGGTCACGCAGCTGGCATGTGTGGGAGTGCGCACGCTAATCTGAATTCCCCAGATAAGCCTCCACAACTCAAGCGGCAGAGCTGGGAATCAAACCCGGTTCCTCCAGATCAGTTTAGATCAATTCAGATTTCAGTCTTACCAGATTAATTAAGATATATAGGAGAAGGAGGGATTTTTTATTGGTTAGGCAGGCAATATTTCTGCTTTCCTTCTAGGGATTTTTTGAATACAGAAATTGGTGACTTTAGGAAAGGTTCAAGGAAGTTTTGAGTAGCTGTTGAGGACAGCAGTTTAACCACAACTGACACTAGGGGATCGAGTGGCCCAGTCCATGAGTTTCTTGTACCCTGTCTCTTGGAAAGCCAGTTCGCACACTGGGACCCAGCTGTTGGTTCTGCTGCAATAGATGTCAAATGTTTTGGGGAGAAAACAAATATCTCCAAAAATAGCATGGGAAAAAAGCAGAGGTGTGTGTGTGGGGGGGTGTGGCACCCAGGGCAACATCTGCTCCGGGCGCCCCCTGCACCCCCCCACCCCATGCCCCACTTACCTTAGCTGGGGAAGCCTGCTGCAGGCTGCCCCTCGACCTGGCCCCGCCAGGCTGCTCTGCCGGCTGAAGGAGCAGCCTGGTGGGGAGGGGCCGAGGGGTGCCCTGTGGTGGCCGAGGCTGAAGGAGCAGCCTGGCGGGGCTGAGGGGCGGGTGTGGGGGGCAATTCTCCACCCTCCCACATGACCAGCTGGTGTGTGCCCAGGAACATGTGACCCCCTGGCAAAAGGTCATTTGTGACTCCCAGCTAAAACTGCCAATTTTCTTTCTGAAAAATTCTGGCATCTCAGTCTGAGACTTCGTACAGATGCAGATAGTTTCAGAGGGCAGCCACGCTGGTCTGCAGGAAAACAGCTCAATTCGGGTCCAGTAACACCTTGAAGGCCTGTAACTGATTCAGTAGCCACATTTCTTGACTTATTTATAATTCAGAGTTCCAAGGGTAAACTTAACTATTACCTCCTTCCTCTTCTTCTTTTTTATTTTTATCTTTACTACTACTACTACTACTACTACTACTACTACTACTACTACTACTACTACTACTACTACTACTCTCTTTCTTTTCCTTTGTCTGGCCTGAATGAACCTACTGTTTATGAAAATGTACCTTTAAGCCAATAAAGGTTGTTGATGCTGACCTTGCAGGCCTTGAGCATGGTTGCCTGCACAAGTCCCAGCTCACCAGATCTCAGAAGCATGGCAGGGTCAGCCCTGGTCAGTATTTGGATGGGACACCACCAAGGAGGTCCAGGGTGACTACACAAAGGCAGACAGCCGCAAAGCATCTCTGAACATCTCTCACCTTGAAAACCCCACAAGGGGAGCCCGTAAGTTTGATATGGATATGCTAGCTTATAATGTTTTAAGCCATTGTATTTAATCATACAAGTTATATGAGAGTAATTCACGGGGGGGCACCAAGTACTTCAGAAACTTATTTTAGTTGGAAGAAACAAAACTCATCGGGCAGTCTGACACTGAGCTTTTCAGAAGGTTTGGGAAAACAGGACCCCTCAGTAGAGATAAGTTAGCAGAAGCTCAGAAAACATTTGATAAGGATGGAATAGAGACTTGGTTGATATAGCAACCAAAATCTCTGAATGGGGCAAGATGACATAAGGAATATATGTCCAATTGTGGAAAGCAAGATGGGTTTTGGAAAGGGGGGAGCTTTTAGGAGCAGCCCAGCCAATGGGTAAAGAGACAAAGTATACTAACAAGTAAGTACAGGGAGGGGAGAAGAACTGGTAACGTGATGGGCAGTTTGACCCAGCCAATGGGCAAAAGACAAGGAGGGATGTTTGTAAGAGGGTATAAAGTAAGTTACGCAGATAGAAGAGCTTCGAACCTCCTCTCTGTCCTGATTGACAAAGGAGAGTTCCCTCTTCTGCGCAGAATTGAAAGAAAACAATAAATCTCTGAACTCTGAAGAAGCTTTTGGATGGTTATTGGTAACCGGCTTTTGCCTCGGGGGCAGGGCTATTGCCCTGTGCCTATCAAGTTGGCTGCAACTTGATTGCAAAAATAAAACAAAACAAACCATTTTAAGGACTGACAAGATTTCTGGTATATATATCTGAAGAGCTTCTTATGTTGAGATTTCTGCCATGTTTCTGAGGTTATTTTTGTGATTATCATGAGGACCAACCACTTGACAGAGTGATTGTAACATTGATAGTTTTTTTTTTAATATTGTTGACCTCACTGATTTATAGTGTAATTGTATAGATATTTCTGTAAGGTATGGGATTAAAGTATATTAAAGTTCTTTAAAAAAAGGTTTTCCAGGATATGAGTTTTTGAGAGTCAGAGTCGATTAAAACACCTGGCAGATGGAGCTTTGGCTCTCGAAAGTGCAGGCCCCCCCAATATTGTTTGTCTCTAAAGTGCTACTGAAGTTGAATCTAGATGCGCACAAGCAGGATACAAAGAAGCTGTGATGTGAAGCAGGAAGCTTCCAATGGAAGACAAGCTTAAATGGATCAGATGGACAAGATTTTAAAATACCGGATTATGACTGATGTGTTTACTAGCGAGCACTTTTAAAACCTCTTTTTATTTCAAAAGGATGGGAATTGAGTCCAGCAATTTTAGCAAAGTGGCCCTTCTGTGAACTTTTGACCCTTTGACTCGAAAATGAAATGGAAAGACAGAAGGCCATTAGAAGTAGCAAAAATCCATGACTGCATCTTAGGAGGTGTGTTTTGTTTTGTTTTTAATTCTAATAGCAGGGAAGAGGGCAGGAGTCAACTTTTTCCCTTCCCTAATTTCCCAATTTAAATATTCTGTTTCTCCCCACAGGGGTAACATTCTGGTATTGCATTTGTAAGTTTTCCCTCAGGGGGCAAAATTCACCTGAGAAGGCAATTTATACTGGGAATGTGGGGAGGGATTTAACCCTTTCAAACACTACAGCCCAATCCAATTTCTACCAACCCTCTTCATCTTCCCCTCCTGTTCTCCTGGCTAGTCCAGAGCCGTGGTCACGATGAGACTGAATCATTCTATCAGAAGCCCTGGTCTCTCCCCTCCTAAGAATATAAGCATTACTTATTTTTTTAACAACTGGTATGGATAGTTTTTTGGGGGTGGGGTTGAAAAGTTGGAGTGTTTACATTTATAAAACCAACAACTAAGGAGGCGTGTGATACTGATTTTGTAAAGCTATGAAAAGAGTGGATAAAGGGCACGGAGGGAGTTTTTTCTGCTCTCTCCAATTATATTAATTCAATGAAATGATTGGAAATCCGTTCAGAACACACAAAAGAATATCCTTCTTTACTCAATGAGTAATTAATTTGTGAAATTACTACCACTAGTAGATGTAGCGATAGCCACAAGTATAGCTGGCTTCAAGAGAAAACTTGATTCGTGAGGGATGGAGCCATCAATGGCTACACGACCCGATGGCTAAAGAAACCTCCACAGTTGGAGGAAGTGAACCTCTGAGTATGAGTGCCGAGAGGCAGCACCCTGCTTCTCAACCTTCCAGCAAAACAGGATGCTAAATTTAGATGGAGTCTGGTGGGTCCAATCCAGCAGAGCTGCTGTTATTGTCCCACTGTTCTATTCCTTAATTGCAAAACTGCCTGGTATGTTTTTTATCTCACCTGTTCTCTGAGAGCTCAGGGAGGCTACATAGGTCTCCTTTTCCCATTTTATCCTCACTGCAACGCGTAGGCAGACTGGCTTAGCATCACCCAGCATGTTTAAGGGCACAGTGAGGATTTGAACCCAGAACCTAGCCCAAGTAACAGCTCCACCAAACCACAATTTGTGGGGGCCGGCTACAGCTGCCTAGTGGACAAGCTCTGTACAGAAGAAGAAGAAGAAGAGTTTGGATTTATATCCCGCCTTTCTCTCCCGCAGGAGACTCAAAGGGGCTGACAATCTCCTTGCCCTTCCCCCCTCACAACAAACACCCAGTGAGGTGGGTGGGGCTGAGAGAGGTCCGAGAAGTTGTGACTAGCCCAAGGTCACCCAGCTGGCGTGTGTGGGAGTGCCCAGGCTAATCTGAATTCCCTAGATAAGCCTCCACAGCTCAGGCAGCAGAGCTGGGAATCAAACCCGGTTCCTCCAGATTAGATACACGAGCTCTTAACCTCCTAAGCCACTGCTGTGTAGAAGGACTTTTGTTATCCTTACATAGCTTCTTTCCATCACTGAAAGGAGGAGAGGAGGGAGCAGGTCAACCAAGTGGGATGGAAGGAGGAGAGGTGGAGCCCAAAGTAACCCCAACAGTAGTGTAGACAGGAGAATGAGCTTTGAACCAAAGCAGACCGAGTCTACCTTGGGCCGGCCACTCTCTTTCAGCCCCAGTTGATCACGCTGAACACTCACACATGAACACATGAAGCCACCTTATACTGCCATTGAAGTCCATACCACCTTTCGAGGGTTGTGAGCCTTTCACATCACCTGTTGCCTGGTCCTTTAACTGAAGGCAGCAGGTATTTGAACCTGGGGCCTTCCACTGAGCCCCTCCTACCTCTAAGGATGCTGCAAGGATTATCCAAAGGCCAGGGCAGGGTCAGCATAGGTTGTTGCCCCAAGAATGGTGCGTCCACCTCCTTTCTACCAAGCGTTGGCATGCCCCTCACTGCCCATCCCCAAACAGACTGGAGAGCCACCCCTGGCTGAGGGGTTCTCTAGAGATCCATTCATGAGGGTTCAGAGGAGGCAGGCTTTTGCCCCTCTGGCTGTTGCATAGTTTTGTGACTGAAAGAGCCCCTTCCCTCCTACGGCCTGACCTGGTTGGCCCAGGGCAAGTCTCGGAAACTAAGCAAGGTCACCCCAGGAGGTCACCCAGGAAATCCCCGTTGCCACACAGAGGCTGCAACTTGGCAGCACTTCCCTCCCCTGCCCGACAACCTGACCATCTGGCTAAAGGAAACCAAGCTGGTAGGCCACCCCCTCTTTTTTTTCTTTAACTGGACATCACATACAATATAGTGTTGTTTGATTGTTCAAATTTATTTTGGGGTAGTTTTCACATTGTGGTAGCCCACCTTGCATCCGGGGATACCTGGGAGAAAGGCATATTTTTAAAAATTGACAAACTGGAAGGCCCGGGGAATGAGGGGGGGTGATTTGAAAAGGGGTCTGAGGGTGAAAGGGTTAATCCCCTCTCTTAGGTGAATGGGTTAATCCCCACATGCCCCTTGACCATAATGGCAAAAATCTGGCAAAGATCCCTGCTCAGATTTTTCCAGCGTCACCTTAATTGAGTACTTGAGATAAGCTACGTGCAGAGCCTCAAAAAAGCACTTTGTGGATGCTGAAGATTACTCTTGCTGTTGTGGACAATCGATATATATATATATTTTAAACCACCACAACTTTCCTCCTATTCTTGTTCAAGCACTCTGCATAGTCCCAGAGACTTCTGTGCCCGGTCACCAGCTCCTGAACCTTGCTCCTCTTTTGAACTGTTTCAAGGGCAGCAAAACATGATGGTCAACCATGACGCTTTTGTCATTTCCCAGAAAACAAGGAAACAGATAAAAAAAAGGTGCAAGATGATGGGATTTTTGCCACGTGACACCCCGCTTTGAAGCTTCATCAGGGGCATCAGAATTCAGCAAAAGGTTTGGCACAAATGAATGGAAGGACCAAAGAAACTTATACAGCACAGCACACAGGCAGGGGCTCCACATGGCAATAAAGCCGTCACCTGGCCCCTTGCTGCTGCGTCTCTTTGTCCTCCTTTGGGTTGCTCGATGTAGCCCCATTTTTCTTTCTTTTATTATTATTATTATTATTATTATTATTATTATTATTATTATTATTATTATTATTATTATTATTATTGTTTTCTGGCATCAGCTTCGTCTTGCCACGTTCCCTTTTCTGCTTGTCAGGCAACTGTCAGAAACACAATTGTCAGACACACCCAGGGAAAAGGAAGGCAACGGATGGCTGGCAAGCAGGGCTTGAAGGGCTACCAAAGGGATTGTAACCCCAACTCCCCCCCCCCACAAGCTCTTTCTTGCCCCAGTTCCATTAAATCCCTTGCAACCCCTGATCTGAGGTGTTTTGTGGCCCTGCCTTCAAGGTACGGCTGTCACTTCCTGGATCCACACCACCAACAGTGACTCAAGTCCAGTCTGTTTCCATGGTGCTGATGGCTGCTGAGCCCCTAGGTGGTGTTTCTGGATCCTCCTTACAACCCTGCAAGGTAGGTCACTCACGTTCTTATATTAACATTGCAGGTGTGAGAGATCATTGCTTCGGGCTTTGGAGTTATCTCCTGGCAAAAAAGAGCTGGACACCAGGAATGTCTTGGTTTATAGGCTCAGGCAAAGTTATTTCTGAGGATGCTTTCCCACCTCTGCTGCCACTGCCTCTGTCCTTAGTCTGTCCTAAAGCTCATTTCCTTAAACCCACTAAATGCAGATTGTAAGTTCAGGCATGGGCAGAGAATACCTGTCTTTTTGTCTCTTACACAGCAGGGAACACACTTCCAGGGACACTTTATCTGGAATATAACAGAAGTACATTTTCCCGCCTCCTTTCAACCCACTGGAAATTGTACCCAAGGAAACTTAATGGCATTTTAATCCTTAGCATCCAGACTATTCAAAGCATTTCACAGACTTGACCTGAATAAATGTTTCCAACAACCCAGCAAGGTAGGCCTATGTTATTATCCTCCTATTGCAGATGGGGCAGGCGAGTCTAAGAGAGAGTGGATTGCCTAAGGTCACCTGGTGAGTTCGAGGGAGAGGGGATCTGCAAATGAAGGGGGGGGGGGGCTTCCTGGTTTATAGCTCCACAGCAGTAAACTTCTGAACTTGTCATCTCTCTATTGGGTTTCAATCTTTCCCAGGCTCCAGGGAGCTCAGGGTGAAGTATGTGGTTCCTCCCTCTTTCTCTTGCCCTCCACAACAACACTGTAGGGTAGGTCAAGCTAATAGTGACTGGCCAAAGGTACCCTTTAAATGGGAGTGCTAGCTCTCCTTATAAGTAATTACTGAAAACTCGGATTCAAGTCAAGAGGGGCAGGCAGCTTAACAGCTTATGATGTACGTTTTAACTTTCAAACAATTATTATTTTTTAAATAATAAAAGTTGATAATAAAGGAGTGCAATATAATTTTTATACTTTGTAATAGACCCTTATTAAATTATTGGCTACCTTATGCTGATCTTCTACTAAAGAAGACAGCTTTTTTGAAAACATGGAATGATGCCATGGATCCTGTTTTAGACACTCAGGCGGAGAGAAGAGAGAGTATCCAAGATTTGTGCCTAATTGGAATTTTGTTATGGACAATAGAATTGATTTGGTTTATGGTCAAAGAAGAAGAGCAAGTTAATATAATCAGATTGTACAGACTGATTAATTAAGGGCTAACATTCCCCAACTTCGATATCCTTCATGGTTTTCTGTATGTTCAATTGTATGTCTAATTGTATGTTATGAGTAAGAGTTGTGTTTTTGGTAATAAGTATTTGTTAAGTGTTATGTGTTGGAATTATGCATTAGAGTATATAGTGGTAGTCCGTTAGGTATCGGTACAAATGGATGTTTGGAATCACACTAGCACAATAAATGCACTGTGCACTTTACATTTATATTGAGGCTTGTGTATTAGCAGTATATCTTTTTGTGCTTTGGATATACTAAGTTTTCCCAATGGGGCAGGCAAATAGTGACTCTCTGAAACCACTTCAGGTTGAGTAAACACTGTGCTGTGGCCGGCATATTTCCTCTGTAGCCCCAATCCAGCCAGCGTGGGGTAGTGGTTAGAGTGTGTGACTAGATTATAGCAGATCCTGGTTCCAATTTCTACTCTGCCATGAAAGTTCACTGGGCCAATTACAGACTTGCAGCCTACCCTACCTCATAGGGTTGTTGTGAGAATGAAATGTCAGGGAGGAAACCGATGTGAGCTACTTTGGGTCCTCGCTGGAAAGAAAGGTGAGGTATAAATGAAGAAAATAAATAATCCAAATGAAGGAAATAAACAATAGGAATCTGATCCCCATGTGCCTGGGAACCATGAAATCCCAAACCTTGGCCCAAAACAGCCACCAGGGGGCACGCGTAAAGGCATGTATGGGGAAGAGCAAGAGCGCCTAATCCGCTAATAATGTCCTGGCATTATTCAATGCCCTGCATTTGGCTCTAAAAGGGTGGCTACACCCCCAAGTTCTCCCTGGGGACTCTGTTATGTCCAGTTGAGCCCACAGTTAGACTCAGAGTAGGAATTTAAACCCTGATATCACGTTCCACTCTGTAACCACTATCTTACATTGGTTGTCTGATAGCTTTGTGCTGGTTTAAACAACTTTAAAATAAAGTAAACACAGGGCATTCATGGGTCTCTGGAACAGGCAAACTGAACGATATAGATGAAAATCTCCCATCTGCACAATGAGATGTTAACACCTAACTATGACAATGATCCTCTGAAGATGTCAGCCACAGATGCAGGCAAAACGTCAAGAGAAAATGCTACTAGACCAAGGCCATACTGCCCGGAAACTACAAAACACTCCAGTGATTCCGGCCGTGAAAGCCTTCAACAATACATTACGACAATTTTGTGTGATGGCAGCAAGGCAGAATCAGCTGCTTGAGAATATGTACCAAATGTTGCCTGCTGGAAACCCAAATATTATTTGTTTCCCTCTCTTTTGTAAGCAATTACAGTCCAACTAGTTTGGAAGCTAATTTGCCCACCACGGTGCAAAGAAATATAATAGTCGTGGAATGGGTCCTCAAGTCACAGCTGACTTCTGGTTAGCCCTCAAGGTAAGAGACATTAAAAGGTGGTTTGTGCCCTTGCCTGCCTCTGCACAGCAACCCAGGACTTCCTGGGTGGTCTCCCATGCAAGTAACAACCGGGGCAGACCCTGACTGGGTAATCCAAGCAGAGGCATACCAGGGTAAATGGTGCCGGGAGACAAATTGTCTCTGGGTGCCCTCCCTGCGCCTGGGGGCAGGGCTCCACTTCCCTCGCTGCTGCCCCATCCCCACTCACACCACCACCACCACCGCACCCCGCCCTCCTCCACCCCCTCACTCCCAGCCAGCAGCTGGCTGTCCCTTATGCCCTTCCCTCCAGGGAGGCCAGAAGAGACTGCAGTCCCTGGCCTCAGAGAACTGCTTTTATAAGCACTGAGGGGTGGCACAGGGGGCTGGGCCATGCCCCCACCCTGCCCCTGGAGGTATGGCCATGCCTCCCCAAGGCCCACCCCCGGCCTCAGTGCTTATAAAAGCAACTCTCCAAGACTGGGGACTGCAGTCTCCTGTGGCTGGCCTGCCTGAAGGGGAGGGCAGAAGGCACTGCTGGCTGCCGGCTGGGAGCCCAGCCTGGAGGGGGGGTGGAGCCAGGCACCCTCGACCCTGCCCATGTCCATGTTGATGATGACATGGGCGGGGTCGAGGGCACTTGGAGATGATGGCAGCAGGAAGTCCTACTGCCTCGTCATCTTCAAGCGTCCTCAACCCCACCCATGTGTCATTGACCTGGGCAGGATCGAGGGCGCCATCTTCCTGGTCATGTGGGGAGCCAATTTTTCACCCCCCACGTGACCAGAAGAGTGGCGCTTGGGGGCAGTGGCGTATTTGCCTTGTCCCTAGGCAAATACGCCACTGCATCCAAGTCAGGGCAGGAATTCCATTACATGCCGTGGCGTACCAGGCCTAAATGGCACCCAGGGGCACGACCCCTCCCTGCCTGCTCCCTGCGCCCCCCGTGCCCCATTTACGGGAGCTTGCAGGGAGGCCAGGGGGTGGGGCTCAGGGAGGGCAGCCTGGGCGGGCACTGTGGCGGCCAACTGGGTTGCCATGCTGCGGGTGCAGGAACCTGGCCAGTGCCCAGTGCCCCCCACGTGATGAAATGGCATACGCCTGGGGACATGGGAAATTAGGCGCATGCCACTGATTACACACATCACGTTCATACTTGTTCTCTTCCTGTGAAATTTCACCAGGCAAAGCCCACAAAATGTTGTTTTACATTCATGAGGGCTGGAAACTTGACTTGTAGAAATTCCTTTTTCAGAATGGTGGTGTTGGTTTTTTTTGCATATGGGTGTAACTGGGGAGCGTTGTCTCGCTGAGAGCAGTCAGCATTTCTCACCATTTCAGCTCCTCTGCTCAGGGACAAAACAGTTGGGGAACAAAAGGAACACCCACAACTGCTGTTCACGCAAGGTTCCCAGCTGAGCTCCCTCCTCCCCGTTCTCCCCAGGCTCCCTACCTCAATGGCCTTGTAAAAGATGCTGTTGCCGATCTGCACCACCTCCAGGTTTTGCTCCTGCTCATTGCGGGCGCACTTGATGTACGTCATCCAGCTGCGATGGTCCTCTTGGCTGGCGTCAATGAAGTAGCGGACTGCTCCGTCCTCACTGAAGACCTGCACGAGTGCGAGAGCCGGGAGGGCGGAGATTACACCAGAAGCCCCACAGTTCCTTAAAGCCTGACAACATTCATTTCTACATGAGTTTTTGTGAGTCATGGGTGAGGTAAAATAGTGCTGGGAAATCTCATGGAGCAGACAGAGTCCAAAGATCGCCCTGTGTCTGAATAAGCGCATTCTGCCTGCCCCTTCTTCAAAAAGATGACAAAGATGCAGAAAATGCATTTGCCCAACACAGTGCCACGGTGGGTGCAGGCAGCATCTCCCAAAAGGACTGAGCGTTGGACATTTTTTCTGCAAATAAAAGCTGTGGGGCTCTGGGTTTGGAAGGAGAACGAGCTCAGAAGAAGAGAAGATGACAGAGATTTATGAAATTATTAATAATGGGGGAAAGTGGGGAGAGATTATTTTACCTCTCCTACTCTTGGGCTGCCCAAATACTTTTTTCTTGGGGGGGGGGGGGGAATCAACCAGTGATTTGATTGGTTGTAAATTCAAGATTTATGAAACAAAATATTACATTGTGCCATTCATAATCAATTTGTGGGACTTCCTGTCACTAAATGTGGAGATGGCCTTAAGTCATAAAGGGGAATTAGAAGAGATTCATTAGCCACGAGGGCTAAGAGAAACCTCCATGGTCAGAGGCAGTCTATCTCTAGATACCAGAGACTGGGAGATCACATAGGGCCAAGGCCTTTGTGTCCTGTATGTGGGCTTTAATGGCCACCCACTGCTCAAAACAGTTTGCTAGACTAGAGCAGATGCTTGATCCAGCAAAGCACGTCTTCATTTCAATTGCAGCTTTGTGACTCTTCTTCTACAGGGACTCCCGTGTCCTCTTGGAGCTCCTGGTGGTGGCCCTGGTCTGCCAACTGCAGTCCCTGGAGACCAGCTCAAGATCAGTATTAGCAGGATGCCCAGAAACCTTCAGAATCCCAAACAGAAGCAAAGGACAACCAGGCAGGAAAAAGAGAGAAGTGGAACCCTCCAGTCATGCATTTCTAAGCTTCCACTGTGGTTGTCTCCCTCCTGACTCTTTTGCCCTCTTCTAGTGGGGCATCATGGGCCAGTGTGCAGTGGAGAACCTCCAACTCCAACAAGAATATATTCCTGTCTCAGTCAACTGCGGAGAGGATGTTTTCTCCACCAGCGTGAAGCTAGAGAGAAGCAGCTGGGCAGTTTTTAATCCAGCAGGGGGAAAAGAAAACATGGGGCCTAATTTTGCAGCCTCCTGGCAGGCAGTGGCAAAGGGGGGAGGGCTGGAGGGGTTGCATATGTATGCTTTTACTTTAAGAGAAACTGAAGCTTCCTGGCCCAGTTCCAAGTGCCACTTTTTACCTTTAAATCCCTTCACAGCCTGGGGCCCTCATACTTGATGTCACGTTGCATCTCCCAGTATAATCCCCTACACCAGTTACATTCTTCCCCTTTAGGAACACACCACACACACACCCTGCTTAGGACTGTCCATATGGCTACGGTAAGATCATGGCCTTTTCCTCTGGTGGGCCTGGTCCTTTGGAACGGCCTGCCAGCACAGATGAGGCCAGGTTGCCAACTTCTGGATGAAGCCTAGAGATCTCCTGGAGTTTCAGCTGATCTCCAAACAACAGAGGCCAGTTCCTCCAGAGAAAAGGCTGCCTCAGAGGGTGGACTCTACGATATCATACCCAAATAAGTTCCCTCTCGTCCTCAGATGCTGCTGTTCTCAGACTCGGCCTTCAAATCTCCAGGAATTTCCAAACCCAGAGTTGGCACCTTGAGAGTGAGGCAGGCACTACTTTGAGGAAGTCTGTCCTCTTCCAGAGAGCGTTTCACGGAGGGTGAATTTTCCCTGTGGATCTGGATGTCAGTTAGCTGATCCTGCGTTTTAAATTGGTTGTGTTTTAAAACCAGAACGCTTTCAACAAGGTAATTGGTGGTATTTTAATTGGCCTTAATTTTGTTAATTGACTGTTCTTTATGCCTCAGCAGCTCAGTCAACGCACCGTTCCCCCAAATAAATTCATGGAGATCAGGCAGGATCGAGAGGGTTTAAATAAACAGATGAGCCTGCGGACGCTGGCTGGCACTGCTGCGAAGGGCCAGGAGCAAAGCCAGCAGCTGCTGCCGCTCTCTTCGCTGGCCGGCCGTCTTGGTGCTATTCGCTCCTGCCTGTTAGCAGCAATCCCGGACAGCAGCCCGGTGGCGAGAATGTTCCCAAGTCTGTGAAAGGACCGGAATATCCACAGCAGAAAATGACCTGTCACTTGCATGAGGAAGAAAAGTCCTGCTAAGAGCCAATCACATCCAGCATCCTGCTCCCCACGGCAGCCACAGTTTGTGTCCTGTCTTTCCCTGCAGAGCTGGGAATAGGACAATCCTCCTGTCCTCCAGTTTATCCTCATAACAACACTGTAAGGTAGTTAGGCTGGATGAAAGAGCATGGCCCACGGGGAGACTCGTGGCAGAATAGGGGACACACTCAGATCTCCGTAGTCTGTCTCACCCAGAAGCCTTCAGAAAATTCATAAGCAGGAAACAGGCTAAAGTGCAACACTAGAAAAGCTAAATTCTCTAGACTGGTCTCAGCCACATGTGAGCAGGACACACGGAGCCTCACGCTGCTGCCCAGGAATGGCACAAATGCATCCTCCAGCTTTATGCTTCAGATTTTTGTAATCCTACTCCTGTGTTGCATTGCTTATTAGACGCTTCATCCTACTGGCTCCATTGACTGTGTGCTACTACGCTGTGAGCTACTATGGCTGGAGCCCCAGCAATACACAAACCAACAAGTCTGGCAAGCCTACTGTCTGAGGAGGGTGAGTAGCGAAATGTGGCTCAAAGCAACTTCTGATAGAAAATTACAGACCCACGAAAGAACTTTCATGACCTTTGATCAACTGGAGTCATGCAGCTTCTTTAAGAGGAACACACTGTTACTTGAGTATAAGCGCTCCTGAGCTCTCGTCCCTCTAAGCCTGGGCTGGGTTTGTCTTTAAGGTGCTGCAAAACTCTGATTTGTTGTTTCTGCACCAGACTGGGGTGGCAAAAGGGCCTTCGAGTCACCGCTGCTGTATGGCAATCTTGCAGAGCTGTCCAGGCTGGAAACCAGTCGGTGGTTTTGCCACAGCCTGCCTCTGCGTAGCAGCGGTTTCTTAGCCAGGTGCTAACAAAGGCTGACCCTGCTCAGTTTCCAAGATCTGTTGAGATCGGGCCAGCCTGGGCCCACCAAGTCAGCAGACGTGGAAACTGCCTCTCTGAAATTAATTTTTTTTAAATAGCTGTGCATTTTTTCTTCACCGGCAGCCTTGGGAAGCCCAAACTGCACCACCCAATCCCGAGTCTTGCTGGTGCTGCCCCTCTGTGCAAACGAGGCCACGGATTTACTCCTGGGAGGCCAGGAGGGCAAAGCAAACCCTTCGGCTTGTTGCCATTTCTCTGGGTCTGAAGTGCACCCCAAAGCTGGACTTGAAGACAGACAGAGCAAGCTCTGGACTAGCTGGAGACAAAACACTGTGGACTAGCTGGAGGCACAGCAGGTGTCTTCCCCCCCCTCCCCCGCCGAGCTGGTTTGGAGGCAGCAGCAGCAGCAGCAGATCTGCAGCCTCTCTTCTTTATGGCCCCCCACAGCGTGTTCCACCCACCCCCACCCCCAGCACCAGAAGTGTGAAGGGCAAAGCTCTTAACAATATTTTCTGTACCAAACAAGGTAGACCCGTCATCTCTCAGACCAGCCTCTCAAGGCCAAGCTCCAAAAACGACCAACTTGGACCTGCCAGTCGCCTCTCTTGCTGCTGACAGCCAGGAGCTATCGACAGACAGTGCCCTCCCGGGCCCAGTCCCAGCAGTGATTTGGGTGGCTGCTCAGAGAACCTGGCCTGAAGCTGGCAGATGCCCCCATTCCTCAGGCACCCCTCCCATGCCCCTCCAGGACTCTGTCAGTCCTTACCTCCCACATGAGATTGTTGTTCTTGCAAAGGTCCACGTGTTCCGGGGAGATGATCCGGCCGGTGAAGGGTCCCATCTCTGTGCCAGCTTTGATCCAGGTTTTCGAGAAGATGCCCAGCCCTTCCCCGGGAATGGAACTCTGGGCGATGATCACTTCCGACGGAAGAACCAAGCTGGATAATTTCTGGACTTCTGCAGGGGAGAGGGAGAAAAAGGAAGAAGATTTGATAGAGAAGTAATCACAGGATCACTCCATGCATGGGTGACACATCCTTTCAGAATACAGGCCAGGCAGTGTGGGCCCGCGGTATGTGCTGAAATCAAATGTGCAGCCCAAGCAAGCGTGGCCCCTTCTCAGACTCTGAGGGCTCCTGCTCAAAATGCCGCCCCAATTTCCTGACTAGAAGAATCGTGGAATGTCGATTAGCTAACCATGGAGACGAGAACCGTGGCAAAGTGGCTGGTTCTGGCCTCCAGCACATGAGACGGGGCCTTCTTGGTGCACCCTGGCTGCACATTCCAGAATTGTGTACAGACCACGGTCACTTCGAACCAGAGCCACTGAAGACTGCCACAGCCAAACAGCTGAGAACAGGAGCCAAGGAAGGAAGGCACAACCAGCTTTGCCGGATCAGACCCAAAGTCCTTCTCTGCTTCAGTTGTGGCCAATCCCACATGAAGTGTTGGAAGGACCCTCTGTTCTTTGCCCCCCGCCCTCCCCAGCATTTGAGGGACAGTGCTCAATGCTGTTTAGCTATGGTGCCAATATTCCCTTTAGAAATTTGTCTGATCCTTTCCAAAGTTGCTTAAGCCTGTAGACATTGCTGCTCCTTGTCCCACAGGCAAGGGCCCCTTCCGCACGCCCAAAATAATGCATTTTCAAATCACTTTCACAACTGCTTGCATGTGGATTTTGCTATTCCGCACAGCTTCAAAGAGCACTGAAAGCAGTGTGAAAGTGCATTATTCTGCATGTGCGGAATGAGCCAAGCCTTTTTCTGTCCCCTCTCTCCCATAGGTGGCCAATTGCAACACTGGATTATTGTACGGAGGTATAAAGGTTGCTGAAAGACTTTACTCAGAATACTTGGAAGGCTTGAAAAACACTACATAAAAATCAAAGTTTTGTTTAGAAGATTCACGGGCTTGTTGGAGACGTCTGATTGGGATAATAATAGAGCCAGCCAAGAAACCCCTGAACTGGTTTGCAACCCTGGCTGGGCTTCTGAATCCGGAATCAAGGCCACTGCCGGCCACAAAAGCAACTAGCCTATTTACCCACACTCACAGACGATGATAGCTGGTTTAATGATACATCTAGGAAAAGTGTTTTGCTGATAACTACAAAACCGTTTTGCTGCCTCTCTGCCCCCCCCCCCCCCCCAAAAAAAAGGCCTGGTGACGTAGCCTGTGATGGCACAAGGGAGGCCAGAGAATAATCTGGGAAACAGGGTCTGGGTTTGGAATTTTCTCCCCGCAAACCCCCAGGGCAGGGGGGCGGGAGGGCCAGACCCTTTGCCGGCAACCAAAGCAATCCAACCAGGCCAACTCACAGCCCTCCAAAGAGCACTAGGCAGAACATGGTTTTGGGAGTGAAGAGGGCTCAGTGCTTTTGAACCTGCAGGTTAAACTGGTTTTGAGTCTACATTCTACTTCCACAGGCAATAGGGTCAAACCAGAAAAATCAAGAATGGCAATCCTATAAAGATGCAGGAACAATTTTGTGCCATTGGAACAAACACAGAGTGCATCCCGCAAACAGACACTCACTCAGATGGAGCCAGGTGCTTTGTCCAAAGGGTGTCGTGTGTTTGCGTGGGTGCTGTCAAGTTGCTATTCGCTTATGGCAACCTTACAAAAAAAACACAAATGACACTGCAGTGGGTGAAATCATTCAAGGGATCTCCTTCCTTGCCAGAGCCAGATCAAGGGATTTTGAGGAGGGCGTTTTCAAGATACTTTGTCACCCACAAGCAAGGTACAACCATTTCCTCCTGAGCTCCTGCTACCGCCCGCATCTTGGAGCTGGGCCTTGTGGTGTAGGCCCAGAAGGGAATGCCACTGTCCTCTTGCCCTGCTGGTGGCAGGGGGCAAACAGAGCCCCGGTCGTGCCACAGGGCCCTCCTCCTTGTGGTGCCTCCATGCAGTCCTCCCATTCAGTTGTGACAGTGAGTTCCTCTGGTTTCTGCCATGCTCATCAATGGCACAACTGGCAGAACACAAAAGGTGCCTCGACTGGACAGAAGGATCCCAGGTGAATTGACTTCCCCCGCTTTGCCTGGTGCTTCTGCATCTGGATGAGACAATGTGGGATTTTCCATTCATGCTGCCAGTCCAGGCACCTTTTCCCCGCCTTCACGTGGAGGAGGAAAGAGCCCGTGCTGGATCGAGCCTTCGGACTCTGCAGCCTCCAGCAAATCCACCAGTTGGGCAAGAAGAGCGCAGTCCTTCCTCTTCCTCTTTGCTTCCCCGGCTACAGATACGCAGACGGACGGCTGCCTCTGAGCATGCAATGTCTGTCTCCACTACTGGCATTGTAGGTGCCTGTGCTTTTTAACACTCAGTAACCTCAGCACATACATGATAACTCACAATAGATACAGGACAAAATAAACAATTGTGTAAGTAGCATACACAAACACCTGCCTCACTTCACACATCTCCACAGCCCTGCGTTTCTTTCACAGTCACACACAACACTTACCTCACTGAAGTCTGAGCCGTAAAGACGGCACTCATCATGCATGTAGCTAACTGAACATGAAATGCGTGTACACTGTTGAAAAAAGATACTGCACACACCACACAATCGCCACAAGATTCACAAAGCAGGGCCGTCACCAGCGGTTAGCCACAACACACAAACAGAACCTCCATCTCCAGATGCAGTGTACCCCTGTATTGTTAAATGAATTCAGTTTGTTGAGGTGGAAGGAGGAAACCCTTCTCTGTGCACTGCAAGCTGTTTGAAGAAGGGTTTCCTCCATCTACCCCACAAGGTGAATTAATTTAACAGTACAGGGGTACACTGCATCTGAAGATGGAGGTTCTGTGACCCACCCTGCTATGGGTCACTTCCATGCTCCCATGCAGCCCAGTTGCCACACGCCTCACACCCATGCTCAGTGGCGCTCACATCTGCCTTAGACTGATCTCTGCACAGCTCCACCCTGCCACTCGCCTGCCTGATGAATCTCACAAGCAACTGGGGCCCCGGGGTCAAGTCTGGCTGCCCAAGAGGACGGGGATCCTTGCTTGCTGACTCTGAGAAATCAGGAGTCTGTGGCCCCGAATGTGCAGGGAGGGAGCCAGTCCAGGGGGAAGGGGCTCTCCAATCTGCTGGGTAGTTTCCCACACCCCATCAAGTTTCCTTTGGTCCGGCTTCCCCTGTAATTCAGGCGATATGGCCAAGACTGGCACCCTTTCCCCATGAAGCCCACCTCGCTGTCTCACTGATGCCGCCCCACAGCATCTCCTCGTGGCTCCCACTGTCATGGCCACCCATCTGCGTGGTGCCTCTGCCCCTAGCCACAATGTGCCTTTCCTGCGCCCTGTGTGTGTGTGTGTGTGTGTAAAAGGACAACCGTTTACAAGACTCCCCTCAGAGGCAGGAGAGAGGAAAGGACCTGGGAAAACCGGAGCGCAGACCACAGAAAGGCCCTCGGCTGAGAAAAAGGGGGTTAAATGGTGTCCATGGCAGTCCATAAAGCAATTTGTCACGCTGTTTAAAGTGATCCGCATTCATTCAAGTCACTTGGAAGGAAGAGGGCTAATTCCAAATTCATTAGCCCGGGAAGAATGCTGTCGCCCAACACTCCGGCGCTGAATGGCCACAGAAACGTGTTTTAAAAGGCCCAGGAATTCCTCGGACAAAATGGGAGAGATTAGCTGGATGACATCCCCTGAAAGGCCGCCCAATGGAGGCTTCATGGCAAATTAAGAAAGGAACAGAAATCTTCCAGGGGGGGAGCGAGCGGGGGGGGGGGGAGCCCCGGCGATGGAGATGGACCGTCGCGGCCTCGATGAATGGCCACGGAGAACTTGAGACATGTGGAAGAAAAGGACCGGGGCCGCCCCCCCTCCCCGACCCCCCCGCTGCCCTTTTAACGTTCTGCGTCGAAGTGGGAACTTTCTCAGGTCAGGCCCAAGTTAACTCCCTGAATGCGCAGCCCTTCGCCGTCAGTCAGCTGCGATCACACGCCTGATGGGGCTTTAAATGCCCGCCGCTCGGAGCGCCCGAGAGGGCCCGCAAGGAGCCCGCCGCCCGCAAAGGCCGCCGCCGCGGAGAAGAAGAAGAAGTCAAAAAAGAAAAGCGGGACGAAGAAGACGAGGAGGAGGAGGAGGAGGATTATGATGCCCGGAGAAAAAGGGAGACCCCAAGAGAGCGGGGGGAGCACTTGGGGGGGAAGTTCACAGGAATGTGGGCGAAAGGGAGCAAGGGGGGGGGAGGGAAGGAATTTGGGTTCAAGGGAGCAGAGGCGCCGCCGGAGCCCAGCCTCTGTGGGGCGGGGCGGGGCCGATTTTGGGAGCCCCCCATGCGGAGACCCCCTTGCAGGCCCGGGGAAGGCGGGTGGGGGGGGCTGTGCCTTGGACCGTCCTCAGCCGTCTGCAAGCGGCCCTCGGCGGCCGGGGGCTGCGCTCCGCTCGCGGCGTCGTCGCCCCCTCGTCTGCAGACGGGCAGAAGCGCCTGGGGGTGGGGGTGGCTTTGGCGTGGGAAGGGCGGCGGGGGGCTCGGCCCCTCCCGGGTGGGCTTCGGGCTCCTTGGGAAGGGCGGCTGAGGAGGGCGCGGGGCGAGGAGCGGTGCGCCCTAGAGGAGGCTCCTTGGCAAAGCGCACCTGGAGCGGCGCACACCTGTCGGGGCGGCTTCTCTTGGCTTGTCCTTCTTGGGAGGCGGCTGCGGGAAGCCGCCCTCCGCTGGACTGAAGGCGGGAGGCTCCCGGCCCCTACGACGGCTGGCGCGGTGTGCCCGCCTGCGTGCCTGCCAGAGGGGCTTTGCCGTTGCCTGCCTCTCCTGCCTCCCGTTCAAGTTCCCACCGAACAGACCCGCTGGGCTGCCAGACCCCGCGACCCCCGAGCGCTTGGAAACGCTGCCTCGCTGTGCGGCCGTCGAGTCGCAGCCGCCTTTGGGCCAAGGCCGCCACGTTTCCAAGGCCGGAGGTGCGTGGCCATCGCCTGCGGAGCCCGGACTGCGACCCGGCTCAGGCCCCCGGACCTGACGGACTTCCGCGGGATGCCCCATCCAGCTTCCTCCGTCCCCGCTGCCAGATTTGTCAGGCAGAGACCGCGGGGTTTCAAAGGGGCGCGCGGCGGGGGCTCCGCCGGCACCTCCGCAGCTGACCCATCCGGGGGCGCGTGGCGCGACTGACTCACCTCCGGAGAAGGACTGGGCCAGCACCTCGGCGGTGAAGGCCGTCTTGGGGTTGCCGCCGCCGCCGCCGCCTCCCGCGCCTCCGCCGCCGCCGGCCTTGTCCTCGAAGAGCTGCTCGCCCAGCACGTTCCTCCAGCGGCCGTAGAGGAAGCTGTGCAGGATGTCCGACGTGATGACCTCGGCCAGCGCCAGGCCCGCCGGAGGCGCCTTCAGGCCGCCCTTCAGCACCAGCGCCTCGGCCGGCAGCACCGAGCCCATCATGGGCAGCCCCAGGCGCAGCCCCCCGGGCCCGGCCACCCCCACGCCGCCGGCCACACAAGCCACCGCGCCCGCACCCGCAGCCCGGCCCGCGCCCAGATATAGAGCTGCGCCCCGGAGACCGCCCCGACGGGGCCCGACCACGACGCGCGTCCTGACGTTGCGCGGGAGCCCGGCGGGACCCGACTGAGCCGAAGCTGCCCCGCGCACGGAGAGAGACCCCCGCCCCCGACGGGGGGGCCGAGCCGAGCCGGAGAAGGGCGGGGGGAGAGCGAAGGGTCCGCCCCTCCTGGCCCACCAATCCGGACGGGGAAAGGCAGCCACCGGCACCTGCTCGCCCCGCGCCTCTCGGCAAGGCTGGCCAGTTTGCCGTTCACCTCGGGGGCGGCCGGTGTGTGTGTGTTTGTGGGGTGGGGGTGGGCGCACACACATGGTTTTTCCTTTTTAACAAAATCAGGGCAGGAGCACCCACAGGGCGCCCTCCCCACCTCCCCCCCCCGTCCTGAATGCCAACGGGATGCCCTTCTTTCTTTCTTTCTTTCTTTCTTTCTTTCTTTCTTTCTTTCTTTCTTTCTTTCTTTCTTTCTTTCTTTCTTTCTTTCTTTCTTTCTTTCTTTCTTTCTTTCTTTCTTTCTTTCTTTCTTTCTTTCTTTCTTTCCAGGTTTGCGGCTGAGGGAGTTTCCTTGGCCAGGCCAGGCAGGGGTGGGGTGGAGATCAGCTCGGATTCCTGGCAAGATCTGGCCGTGCTCGCCGCGGCAGATACGCCGAGAAGCCCCGTGGATTCGACCTCGGCCGAAGGGGGGGGGCGAGAGAAGCAGACCCCCTCCCCAGGGGAAAGAGGGCAATACCGCCACGGGGAAGCTGACCAGCTCGGCGCCCTGCGCTCCTCTGCCCCTCCTCACCTGTGCACCGGGGCCGCCCCTGCTGTCCCCAACCTCTTGGGCCGTCGCCTCCCGCGGCTCACTCGCTGCGCAGACCCCCCCCCCCGCAGCGCCTGTGGCTGGCGGTTTCCCCAAGGAAGGAGGCCAGACAGACCCTCCCGGGGGTTTTGTGGCCCGCCCCCCGTTCGCCAGGTAGCCTGCAGCGGCCACAGCACAAGCCAAAGCAGTGCGGAGAGAGGGGACAAGGGACCCCGGAGCCTCCTGCCCCAAAGAGGGGGACACGCACAGGCAGAGTCCAGCTGCCCCCTCCCCACAGAAAGCCAACCTACCCCCCACCTCCTCACACACACACCCTCGAAGCGTTCTAGCGGCGGCGTGTTGGCCCGGATCGCGCCTTCCAGCTCCCTCCGGGTCGGCCGCGCCGCGTCACTCCCGGCCCCAGTTTTGCGTTTTTCTGCCCTTTCGGGGGGGATTCTTGGGCGGTTCGCATGTGTCGCAAAGGAGAGCGGAGGCGGCCGCCAGAGGCCCGGCGGGGAGTGGGCCCCGTTGTTCAGGCAAACCCGGTTCGGTTTCTCTCTCTCTCTCAAACGAGTTGACGTTGATTCCGACCCAGGGCGGGCTGGCGGGCCCCCGTGCGGAGAGGAGAGGCGCAGCGCCGTCCTGCCAAAGAACGACCCCAAATCGCGACTCTTTTCTTTTGAGAAACAAAACCGTTGTTAATTTCGGAGCGGAACTGGATTCAAGAGAATGGCTGCTGTTTTTCAATTAGCACTGGATTGATGGAAGAGCAGAATTATTCACATTAGCGTTAGGCGCGCGCACATCAGTGTACAGGAGGGTGACAATAAAAATTAATGCGTTTCCCGAGGCGGTTCGTCCGCGCCCCTCCCCGCTGGCCGAGCGGCTTAATTCGTTTCAAGGCGCTGAACAGGTTCGACGCCGCTTAAACGCCAGTAACTCGGTGCCGAGGGGGACCACCGGCTGCCTTGGGGGGAAAACCCCCCTCTAAAAGCCCAGGCGAGGCCCTGCAGAAGGGGTGCCCCCAGGTGTCTTTCGGAGTGTGTGCGCGTGTGTGAGTGGGGGGGCGGGGGGGGTCCTGAATACGAGAAGGGTTTTTAACGCGTTCATTTCGGAATTGCTTGTTGGGATGGCAAAGAGAAGGGCTGAGAGGAGAACTGTTTTTATTTTCCACCGCACCTAAATGCGTGCCGGGGAAGAAACAGGTTTACTCGAAAGTAAGCGCCAATTGTGAGCTTTACTCGCGAGGAGAACACGCAGCAGATCTGTCCCGCTAGACGGTCGGGTCGAGCCAGAACAATGGGGCAAGTCGGAGCTCAGGGATTGCGGCGGGACGGGGGGGGGCGCAAAAGGGGTCTCCGACGAAAGATTCAGAGCGGGGGGGGGTTGCAAAAGACTCGCAAAAGCGTCAAACCCCCCCCCCCCAATGACGCCTGGCCAGAAAGGCAGCAGCAGCAGCAGCAGCAGCCACGGGCGCCGCGCCCACTCCGGTTCTGCGCCGATTCTAAAAGTCCCTCCTGAAGCCCCCTTTCCCTCCTGAGCCCACGGGGGTGTTCGGGGGTGGGGAGGAAAACAAACACGGCCAGCACAGCCCCGGGAGGGGGGAGATTCTCGTCCACCCGGAAAAAAATAGTTTTTTTTCATGTGCGCAAAATAAGACATTTAGACGGAAACGGGTTTTCAAGTGGATTCGGTCTAGGGGGGATTGATGCGTCCGTTTCTCCTCGGCGTGTGTGCGTGCGCGAGTGCTCGTGTGAATGAGCGGGTGTTGGATTCAGCTGCGAAAGGAGAAAGCGACGGTTTCCTGCGCGGCTCCCGGGACGTTCGTTCCCAAACCGGTTAATCCGGATCGGCGCTCTTTCTGACCCGGCGCTTTCTCCCGGCTTTTGTGGCCGCAGAATCCGAGGGGGGGGGGGGGGAAGGCGGGGGACACGTCTCGCTGCCTTGGCGTTGTGGAGATCGGAAACGAGACGAATTAGCCAGTCTCGCGGGGGGCCCCATTCGCTTTGGGGATCGCGGAGCAGAGGGCGGCGGGGAAAGGCGACTCGGGAGGCGGCGGGTCGGGATCCGCCGAGGCATCCGCGGGGGCCTTTAACCTGAAGGGGGGCTGGAGTGGGTTCCTGGGATTTGGCAATTCTCTTCCTGGAGGAGGGAATGGCCTGTTCTGGTTTCCCAAACGGTTGCCAACTCTCCCGGATTGCTCCAGCGCCCCTGCCCGGCACAGAGCAGTCGTTCCTGGCCACTGAAGGAAGCGCTCCACGGCCCCTTTGCGGCCTTTCGGGCCGCTCTTTCGAAGCAAAGGAGCAGGAGCAGGTTAGAAAGGTGGCGACCCTCGCTTGGACTCCGCGGGCCACTGCGGATTAATGGCTATAGGGTGCGCAAGGTCCGGCTGGAGCTGGCAGCCGCCCGGGCAGGCAGCCGTGTTGCCAGCAGGCACTCCGCGGGTTGCCAACTGATCAGCTCGGCTCCTCAGGGGAGCTGCAAGCACAGCTTAAAGCCGTCCACTCGGAGGAGTCCCTCCCCTGTCTGTCCTTTCCTTTCGTGCCAACCACCGGCGAGCGAGGTCTCCTTCTCTTCTGCTGCCGCCCCGGCTCAGGGGTGCCTGCCAGGCCAATGGCGGAAGGGGCCCACAGCTGCCTTGCGGCCGGCCGGCCGGCTTCCTCGCCAGGTGCCCCCTTCCCGGTGCCAGTCGCCCCCCCCCAGTGATGGCCCCCTCCTCCTCCGTAGGCTGCGCTGGGTCCTTTTTTTCTTAGAATTAACACTTTAAGTTCTTTTAAGAGAGCAACGGGCAACAACAGAGACGCCGCGAGCGCAGTTCTAGTCACCTGGCAGAGAAAGCGCGGCTCTAAAGGCAGGAAACCCCGCCGCCTGTGCCAGGGCTGCGCCAAAGGCAGGAGGCCAAAGGCCCGGGACCCTGCAAAAGGGCTGCCCAGGAGAACCACGCGCGCCACCAGGGAGCCAGGCTAGGCCAGGCCACAGGGACTGCCCACTCTGACGGGCAGGCTTCAGGGTAGAGGTCTTTTCTTGACTGTCGCCGACTGCTACAAAATCCTTGCCGGGGGGTGGGGGGTGGGCTGATCCTGGGACCGGCTTCTGCAGGCTGAGCAGATGTTTCGCCTCCGGGCCCGGCTCCACTCCCAATACCTGCTGACACTGTTCCTAGACCCACGGAGATGTTATGCATGTCCAAGAGGAGATCAACCACACAGGCGTCTGCCCGTTCTCCTCTCAGAGACACAACCCTGTGTGCTTTTTATGTGGAGAGTCAGTGTAGGGGCTGGAGTAGGATTCAGCTCTTCACTCCGTTACGGAAGTTTGCTTGGGTGACTGCAAGCCAGGAATGTATCTGCCTAACCTACCCACAGGGTGGACGGACGAACGATGTAACCCACTGTTGGGGAGAACAGGTAGGGAATGAATGAAATAGATAAGAGATACATGATAGACTGCTCCTACTCAGAAGCCCCCCCCCCCTCCGCCCGAAACCACCTGCTCCATTAGGCCACCTGCCTCCATTTCCATTTCCCCCATTGGATGGTTGAATGTGCTTCTCTGATTTTAGGTGGCAGAGCCAGGGCCATTGGGAAATTATAACAGTTACCATTTTGCCTGGCCTTTTGCCCTGGCTAAGCCTCATCGCTAGCTGATAAGTGGCTTGTCAGCTATGACGGGGGGGGGGGGGGGGAGAACAGGCTTCAAAATGCCAGAAGTAACATCTAAGAAAGCATAATTATTCTCTCAACCACCCCTTGTGTGGCCTTCAATGACCATTTGACATTCCTGACTAGGCTGCCCTGAAAAAAGTTATCTCTGTCTCTTCGAAGGGCCTTTTACTGGCAGAGGATTTGTAATATATACATTACACAAGGGCGGGCAAAGCTGCATCTTCCGTCGGATCCATCCATGAACGAGAAGTTGGTTTAATTCACAGCTTAGTGGAAACTGCCAGGCAGAGAAGCCATGAAGAAAAATGTTCAGAGGCGTGGGGGGGGGGGGGGGGGGGCTTCCTTCTTCCACACAGTGGATGGCTCCGGGCTCCCCGTGGGACAGAGAATAACGTAAAGCTGGCTCCATGTGGTGTCCGCAGTGGTAGAGACCCCCTCCCAGGGGTTAACCTTAACCGGGACCCCAAGGTCGCCCCCAAGAGGCTTCCGGAAGGAATGCACGTCCTGATAGACACAGCAGAGTTGTATGATGTGGGAGGCTGAAGAAGAAGAACAGGAGGGGGAGCGGAGGGGGAGTTTGGATGTATACCCCACCTTTCTCTGCTGTAAGGAGTCTGAAAGTGGTCCCACAACAGACCCCTTGTGAGGCAGGTGGGGCTGAGAGGGCTCCGAGAGAACTGTGACTGGTCCAAGGTGGAGGAGCTTCATGTGGAGGAGTAGAGAAACAAACCTGGTTCACCAGATAAGAGTCTGTGGCTCATGGGGAAGAGTGGGGAATCAAACCCAGTTCTCCAGATTAGAGTCCACAGCTAACCATGCTGGCTGCGGATTCAGATCTCACCTCAGTCACAAATTCTACTTTATAGATAAGGCAGTGTTGCTGCAAAGACAAACGAGACTGAATTAACTGAAGAATGTGACAACCTCAGCAGCCTCCTGGGGCTACCTGGCTGGTGGAGAAGAGGTATTATTGCCCCTGCTGGGAAATCTGGGGAGTTGAGAACCTGACTGCCCCCCCCCCTGCCTCGCCCTCCTCCCTCGTGGTTTACACCCCTGAATAGAAGCTCCAGGATATAAAGAACTGTCCTAGTTTTTTTAACACTTTTCTCTACATAAATTGTTGTGTCCTTTAGGAGATGCATTTTTAAAATCTAGCTTGTGGCCCTTTCCAGAATCCTGGTGACATCTCTCAGGCATCTGGACTCCAGAACATAAAACTTTGCAGAGACGGGAGTGACAGATATATCTCCTCTCGATTTTTGGTCCCGGAAGTGCCACCAAGTCACTGCTAATTTATTGTGATCCAGTAGAGATTTCAAGGCAAGAGACGTTGAAGAAGAGGAGGAGGAGTTTGGATTTATATCCCTGTTAGACTCAAAGGGGCTTACAATCTCCTTTCCCTTCTTCGCTCACCAGAGGCTAGCGCCAATGGGGGGGGGGGGGCGTAAGACCCGCATGGAGCCAAGGTGAAGGCAGGGCAAGGCCGCGGAGAAGGCGTGGTGGGGGCATTCCGGGACGGGGGCGGCGGCGCTGCAGCAGGGCGCAGGGTGCGCGTGCGTCCTGGGCGGAGTTTCCCCTCGTTCCACCTCTGCCCCTCACAACAGAGTTTCCCCTCACACCCCTGTGAGATGGGTGGGGCTGAGAGAGCTCCGAAGAACTGTGACTAGCCCAAGGTCACCCAGCTGGCGTGTGTGGGAGTGCACAGGCTAATCTGAATTCCCCAGATAAGCTTCCACAGCTCAAGTGGCAGAGCGGGGAATCAAACCCAGTTTCCCAGTTTAGAGTGCACCTGCTCTTAACCACTACACCACCTGGTTGAGAGGTGATTTGCCCCTACCTGTCTCTGCACAGCGACCCTGCACGTCCCTGCTGGTCTCCCATCCAGGTATTAAACAGGGCTGACCCTAAACAGGGCCATCATGCACAAACATTAAGGTGACACTGGGATGCTGTTGTGGGGTTTCTGGGCTATATAGCTGTGTTCCAGTAGATTTTCTCATGATGTTTCACCTGCATCTGTGGCTGGCATCTTCAGAGGATCTTCAGGAGAAAATGCTACTGGAACATGGCCATACAGCCTGGAAACCCCACAGCACCCCAGTGATTCCGGCCGTGAAAGCCTTCGACAACACATTAAGGTGTTAAAGCAGGGGTTTCTGTTTGCCATCAAACCACAGCTGACAGAGTGACCCTTCAAGGGGTTTTCAAGGCAAGAGACATGAAGAGTCAGTTTGCCTCTGCCGGCCTTGGTGGTAGCTACTCTGGCATTTCTTGGAGGTCTCCCACCCTGAAAGTAGTCAGAGCTCAGAGTGTGTGGCTGGCCCACGGTAACCCAGCAAGTTTCCATGCCAAGGTGGGGATTTGAACCTGATTTCCCGGGTCCTAGGCCAACACCTGCCATGACCTGGATGGCCCTGGCTAGTTGGATCCCACCAGATCTCAGAAGCTAAGCAGGGTCAGTTTTGGCTGGTATGTGGATGGGAGACCACCATGGAATACCAGAATCTCTATGCAGAGGCCGGCCGTGGCAAACCACCTCTGTTAGTCTCTTGTCTTGAAAACCCTACTGTGTTGCCATAAGTCATTGGTGATTTGACAGCACTTTATACACACCCAGTCCGACACCTTAACTATTACACCACACCTTAACTATTACACCACACTGTGCTGTAATACGCCTTCATCACCTTTTATTATTCCATGGCCCTTGTAGTGCAGAGGGACACAGAAGTGGTCCTCCATCAGTGTTCCACTAGTGGACTAGTCTCCAGTGGTCCATTTTGCACTGATTGTCAGCCAAGAGGTAGATCAAACAAGTCCAGGAAGCATCTTCTAAGTGCTCTGGACGCAGGTTAAGGATCGGGTGATTTGGTTTATCATTTTTTGAGCTGTTTTGTCATTCAGAGATTTGTCCCAGGCACTAAGAACATAGCAACTGTCTTGTTGGATCAGACCAGCTCATCCAGCATCCTGTCACAGAGACCGATCAGTCTCTCTGTAGGTCCAGCAAGAGGACACAGAGGCCAGGGGCTTCGGCTGATGTCTCCTGGCACTGGGATTCAGGTGTCTTAATGCCTCTGAATGCAGAGGCTCCAACAGTGTTTTATGAATGTAATTCAGAGATTTACACACACACACAAAAAGGCTATCACAAAAAGATGTCAGCCCACCTTCTCTGAAATATCTGAATCACAGGCCCACAGACACAGTACCTAACATCTCTTCATCCTCCTCCTCCTCCTCCATGTTTTCCATGGGTGTCCTCATCCTCTGTCTCAGCTGGATATAGGAACGATTTCTCAAATGGGCCTTTCCCACTCAAGATTACCACTGAACAGGTGCAGGGTGAGAATCTCTAAGGAAAACTGAACAAACCGCAGTTTGCAGTGTCTAATATTAATTTCTGCTAATATTAATGTCTGGCTTGCTACAGGTCTCTCTCTCTCTGTGTGTGTGTGTGTGTGTGTGTGTGTGTGTGTGTGTGTGTGTGTGTGTGAGAGAGAGAGAGAGAGAGAGAGAGAGAGAGAGAGAGAGAGAGAGAGAGAGAGAAATTACCAAATCATCTGGCCACAGGCTGAGAGCCTGCATGTGCCACTTAGGGATACTTCCCACAACATCTCTGCGTGAGCAACATTGGTTACAAATTGAGAAAAAAGGTAGGAAAGCAGACCAAGCACTCATTGTGCTGGCCAGTCAAGTCTTCAGGAAACATAAACAGTTGTTTGTCTCAGTATTCTGAGCTGTACTACCACTGAACATGGAGGTTCCATTTAGCTACCTATTGAAGAATATTTATATCCTGCCTTAATCCTGCAAAACATATGAGAGATGTAGCCTTCAGAAGTGGCCAATGAGGAGTTAAACTTAAACACCTGTTTGGAAACCAATACACTGTACGGATATTTGTGACCCTAACTCCATGGTGGCGAACCTTTGGCACTCCAGATGTTATGGACTACAATTCCCATCAGCCCCTGCCAGCATGGCCAATTGGTCATGGCCAATTGGTCATGGCCAATTGGCCATGCTGGCAAGGGCTGATGGGAATTGTAGTCCATAACATCTGGAGTGCCAAAGGTTCCCCACCACTGCCCTAACTTGTTGCCAATCAGATCATCCCAGCTGAGGGAACTTCTGAGGAGGCTGTCAGGGGAGAACAACTTCTTAGGTTAGAGTAGTTTAGAACTGTTAACTCCAGCTTGGAAAATGTTGGGGATTTGGGGGTGGAGCCTGAGTAGGTCAGGATTTGGGGAGGGAAGAGACTTCAGCAGGTAAAATGCCACATAGACCCTATTCTCCAAAACAGCCATTTGTTTGATCCCAGGGAATTGATCTTTGTATCCTGAAGATTCATTATAATTCCGTCTTCATTATGCCACATAATGATCTCCAGCCACCACCTGGAGGTTGGCAAGCCATAACAATAATTTATGTCAGCAAATTCCACAAGCAATATTTACATGAATAAGTTTTCCGTTCTGTCTCTTCTGAAGCCGAGAAACTTCACTGGATGACTCCAACACATATTGATAGGAGAGGGAGAACAGTCCTGTATGGATCTTTTACATATCCTTCTCCTTAGCATTTTCCTTAAATAATTAAGGTTTTCTACAAAGTGATTCTTCTTTTTGATCCTTTCAATTGATCAGATGGTTCAGAAAGCTTCACTCCTGCCTCTGTAGCCTTTCACACCAAAGCGTCCTTCAGAAAATAAACAAAGAGAGCTGATGCAGGAGTCCGAAGGCCCCAGAAGAAGCTGAGACTGGGGACGGGCCAGCCATTAAACAAATGGCAACAAATCTTAACCCGAAGGGTTAGAGTAATTACAGGCTAGTCTCCAATTGACCACCCTGGTGGGAAGTACTTGAAAGAGAGTTACCTTCTGAAGACCAGGTGTTTCTGGATGGGATGGATAATCTTGATCCTTCTCCACCTGAGTCCAAGCCTGGACAGAAACCACCTGGCTTGTTCTAGTCCAGTGATGGCGAACCTTTTCGAGACCGAGTGCCCAAACTGCAACCCAAACCCCACTTATTTATCACAAAGTGCCAACACGGCAATTTAACCTGAATACTGAGGTTTTAGTTTAGAAAAAGCAGTTGGCTCCAAGGCGTGCGTTACTCAGGAGTAAGCTTGGTGGTAGCCAGTGGCTTTGCTTTGAAGCAACTGTGCAACTCTTCCAACGGGTGAATCACAACCCTAGGAGGATTTACTCAGAAGCAAGCCCCATTGCCAGCAACCAAGCTTACTTCCAGGTAAAGGATCATGCTTTAGTTCTTTGCATGAAAATCAGTGGGATTTAACAGCATTTAACAGGGTTACCTACACTGCTTCCCCAAAACTAGGTCTTAGGTTTAATGCTAATAATCGAGAGCAGTGGCCCAGGCCAGCCTAGATAGGGGGGGGGGCACTCTGTTTGTGTGTGCCCACAGAGAGGGCTCTGAGTGCCACCTCTGGCACCCATGCCATAGGTTCCCCACACTGTTCTAGTCCATAAGCTGGGAGTGTAGGCCCAGCCAGAAGCCAGAAAGAAAAGGAGGTTTATATGAACCTCAGTTTCAGGAGAAACTGCTTGGCAAACTAGGGAGATATTTCTCATGCTAGCCATTAGGGTCGTAATTGCAAGTCAGGATGAAGCCATAAAGACACATTATCCAAAGTGATAACGGTGGGGACAACCACTCTGTGCAGCAGCAGCTGTGGAATTCAGACAACTAGAATTGGTACACTTTCCACTCAGTGTGGGTGGGTGTATAAGTATAGAAAGTAAATCTTGGATCACATCACATCTTTGCAATTGACCAAGTTAACCTCAACAAACTGTTTTTCCCCCACTTTACAGCAATCAACGCACACCTCGGTCCTTAGTTTCAGGGTTAAAAGAAAATTGGTTTTAGCTACATCATTAGTATCGGACCCTATAAGGTTCTGAGTAAATGTCTCCATTGATTCAGAACATAAAGGACAATCAGAGCACAAACCTCACCAAAGTGTCTTTTAAAATGAGAACAACTTTCTGCCAAGTGTGATGTGCACTCCTAACGCCAAACACATCTTCCCAAAAGACCCAGCAGCCGACCAAGTCACACAAGCAGTTGTCAGATGTACAGCCTCATTCCCAGTGGCAGGATCCCACTTCCGACCCTGGTCCCAACCTGCCATCATCTCCATGGCAGGTGCCAGCAAATTTGGAGCAGAACCAACAGGCCGTGGGTCAGCCTCCGTGCATGGCTTAGGGCATGAGCTTGGGGTGCTGAGCCATGCGTGTGGTTGGGTTGAGCTGGTTCCGTTGGGCCTACTCTCAAGTAAAGAACGTCCCATTTCCTGCCTGTACGGGAGTGACCTTTTAAACCTGTGGCCCAAATGTGTGCATTCCCTCCCTCCCTCCCTGTCCCTAACCTCTTCCTCTGTCCTGTTGTTATTCCTTTTCTTTCCCCCCCACCCCGCTCTTACCTCTTCCTTTCTCCCAAGATTTTGGAGGAAACCAGTTTAATATTCATGGCCCTTAATAGAGCAGCCGTTTTCTGGGGAGCTCATTGTGGGCCTGGTATTTCCCTGCAGATACTCGTCCTTTCTGAAGGACTTTAATATTCATGGGTGTTAATAAAGAGCCCCCGAGTATATTGGGCCATTGTTCAAAGGTGTACATATTGCAAAGGACTCAATAGCCACAGTTCCCCTTTTTCTTTTCTCTCCCCCCCACCCCGCCCTCCGCCTTTTTTCCACTCTGGATTTTGATGGACCTCCCGCCTCCCGTTCCCCTCTTTTCTCCTACAGAGAGAAAACATCTTTATTCCATCTTTAGGCTTTCTGGTTTCCTATTCAGGAGCCCTCTGAAATAAAGCCGGGAGAAGAACAGTGGAGCGAATCAATCTTGCATGGTCTTTTGGCCAGCAATTTGACATTTGGGGAGTCGCCTCTCCCTCGTCTTCCCCCCTCCACAAGGGGACGGGCAGAGGGGGGGGGGGAGCGAGAGAGCGAAAGGGAGGGGGTCGGCCAGGGGAAAACTGGACATATTTGGAGGGGAAGAGAAGGATGCAGGAGCAGAGTGAGAGACCAGGGATGGGGTGATTGGAGGGGGCAGGAAAATGAGAAGCGATGTCAGAGCAAGAAAGGAGATTAGCCCCCAACAGCTGCTTTGAGGGGGGGAGGGGGGAGGGGCCCTTCATCAGCTCCTTTCAGCCCCCTGGTGCATGAATAGGGGTGGAAGAGAGGGGAGATTGATTTATGGCTCTTGCGCCTGAACATTTATTGCGCTTAAAGAGCCGAGGGGAGACAAGAGAAAAGAGGGCCCCCCCAGCCCCCTTTTGTGTGGAAGGGCGGTCGAATGAAGACCGCGGAGATCATCTACAGGCACCGATGAGGATTTGATTGGCTGCAAAAAAAAATCACCTCCGGGGGGGGGGGCGAGAGTAGAGGAAGGGACCGCAGAGCCAGTGGCTTCTGCTGCTGAGGGACACGGTTAGAAACCCAACACTGGGACGGGCGGGCGGGGCGGGGGGGGGAGAGAGAGGCTTTTCTTTCTCTCTGGTCTTGTTTTGGGAGGGAGGGAGGGGGTTTTCCACAGCCCTCAAACGTCTTTCTGTTGCTACAGTGACCATTTTGTGAATGGGGAAAAGAGAAAGGGAAGGGGGGGGGGTTCTCGGACTGCCCCCAGCCCGCAAAACACCATCTGAACGATGCCGGGTTAACTTTTGCTAGCTGGTCGCAACTTTGGCAGAGCTTCCACGCAACAGTGGAAGGGAAAGAAAGAAAGAAAGAAAGAGAGAGAGAGAAAGAAAGAAAGAAAGAAAGAAAGAAAGAAAGAAAGAGAGAGAGAGAGAGAGAGAGAGAAAGAAAGAAAGAAAGAAAGAAAGAAAGAAAGAAAGAAAGAAAGAAAGAAAGAAAGAAAGAAAGAAAGAAAGAAAGAAAGAAAGAAAGAAAGAAAGTCTTTCCCCGCTTTCCTCTGCGGGTCCCTTCCTGTTTCCGGCCATCCTGGGCAGAGCTCCGTCCCTCCTGGGCTCCGATTTGGCCCCCCTCAGGGCAGCGCTGAGTGCCAGTGCAGGAGGGCGACGTGCGCTCCTGGCGAACCAGCCAAGCAGGGGCTCGAAGGGCACCCAGGGACTCCCCCCATTCGCTGGGCTGGCAGTTCCCGGGGGCTGGAAGGCTTTCCGAGGCCTCGGGACCCCACAGCCCTGGACTAGACTAGACACGTGAAATGCGTCCCCTGGCCCGGAGCGACTCGGGTCGATCCACCCCCCGCCCCCCAAGTAAGCCTCAAAACAGCCGGCTGGCATCAGTGATGCCTGACTTGGCAAATGCCCGTCCCCACGTTACGCGTGTCCCAGACCCGCAGCTTTGCTCCCGTGTGACGAACCCCGCCGGGGGTGGGGGGTGGAATATCTCCCAGTGACTTGGAGTGGAGAGCCCCCGTTTCTTGTATTCTGGTGTGATCCAGACAGGAGTTAAGCAGAACTTGTTCCGGCTGGAAGTGGGGGCGGGGGGCGGGATGGAGGCAGCCCCTCTGCGGCGAGTATGCTCGAAAGCCCCCCCCCCAGCTGAGATCAAATTCCTCCCCCCCGCCGCCCGCCATTGGATGGTCTCCTGGCCCAGGACGCTGCCGGGGCCGGGGCTGGGTTGGGCGCTGGAGAGCGCCTCCTTTGAAGGGTCTTCCCGGCGCGACGCTTCGCCTGCAACAGCTGCCGGCCCAAATCCGGCCTGGAGGGCAGAGCCGGGGCCGCCAAGCGCCCTCCCCTCCCCGGGCAATGCGAGGCTATGAGCGGGGGGGGGAGGGAGGCCCCCAGCATCGACCCGCGGAAGCCAAGCCAAGAGCGCGCCTCTGGGGCCCCGGGGGGACGGGGCGCGCGGGCACCGGTCGGGCCGCAGGAGGTCTGCCCAGGCCTGGCCTTCGCCCCCCCCGCCCCGCCCCCAAGGGCCCTTCCGCGCCAGGGCCAGAGCGGGGCACCCCCCCCCCCATGCAAGCACCACCTTGACGCTTGGGAGATGGCGGGGGTCCCACAGGGGTCGCTGGGCGCAGTGCAGGCTTCCCCAGGCTTCCAAGGGGGCTGAAACCCCGGTGCCCGGGGGGGGGGGGAGTCGTCTGCCAGTTCCTCCCCCCCAGTCTGCCCCTCCTTCTTGGCTTTCCCCTTCTCTACTCCTGAGAAGGACCTCCGTCTCCCCCTCTTTTCTCAACCGTCAGGAGTCCGAAAGCGGCCCACAAACTCCTTTGGCTTCGCTTTCCCTCCCCACATCAGACCCCTGACGGTGGGACAGGGTGGGCGGGCAGATGTTGAGGCCCCTGGCCCCAGGGCCCCCGGCAGGCTTCAGGTGAAGGAGCAGGGAGTCCACCTGCTCTTAAGCACCGCCCCCGCCCGCCCCCCGCCCCAACCCTGCCCGGCAAAACCCCTGCGGAAAAGGTGCATCGATGAAGCGCAGTCGAGGGGGTCTCTCGCCCCCCCCCCCCGGTTTCGCACAAAGCCCCGAGCTGCCTTTTGGGGGTCTTTGCGGAGAGACCCCCGAACAAAGGCAGCCCCCTCGTGTTTGCAGTCTGGGGAGGGGGCTTTCCTGCCGGCTCCAATGCGGTTGGGGGTCGCCTTGAAGGCGCGGCGCCCGCACAAAAGCGACTCAATCTGGATCCCATCCGAAACTCATTTGCCAGGAAAGGTCAAGAGAGGCGCGGGGGGCGGGGGCGGGGGCGGGGGGCGCAGGCAGGTGACGGGCACGTGCAACAGCCCAGCCAGGCCCGGGTGGGGTGGGGGGGAGAGCGGCGGCGCAGCCACTTCAGGGCCCTCGAAGGGGCGCCCGGCTGAATGGCGGCGGCCGACAGAAGCCCACCCGAACCGCCCGGCTTGGGCGCTTGGGAACGGCGGCGCCAACTGTGCCCGCGGGCGGCCCCCTCCGGGACAATGCCTGGTCGCGCGGAGGGAGGGAGAGGAGGGGGGTTCTCCGGGGCCGAGGACGCCTCAGCGGGGTTGCCAACCTCCCGGCGGGGGCTGCAGATCTCCTGGAACAGCATTTCACCCCCAGACTGCAGAAACCAGCTTCCCTGGAGACAAGGGGGGGGGGGTTTCTCTCGGGCACGGTCCCTGCTGAGGTCGGGTCCCTCCCTTTGGACGCCTCCGAGTCCCGACACCCCCCCCCCCCAAATCTCCAGGAATGTGCTAAACCGGAGCTGGCAACCCTCAACACCTTTGCCAAGGCCAGGAGTCAGAGTCACATGCTAGGACAGTGATGGTGAACCTTTTCGAGACCGAGTGCCCAAATTGCAACCCAAAACCCACTTATTTCTCGCAAAGTGCCAACATGGCAATTTAACCTGAACACTGAGGTCTTAGTCCTGTGTGCACCCGCCGCTCTGCCCTGCGCTGCTCCAGTGCCTCCACCCCACCCCTCTGCCTCCGCCCCACCCGCTCAAGCAGGGGCTAGCCTGCTCTAGCCTCCAGCAAGTCCCACGCACACCACTCTGTGCCTCTCTAGCATCTCCACCTCCCCCCCTCGGGCATCAGCCACAGGCACCAGGCACAGGCACCAGGCCTGCCAGCCAAGTCCTCCCTGCTCGCCGCAGGCCATTGTGCCCAGCAGCCCAGGCCAGCCTAGATGTGTGTGTGTGTGTGCGGTGGGGGGGGGGTGATTTTCCGCCCTCTCACATGATGAACTCTGTGCACGTGTGCCCACAGAGAGGGCTCTGAGTGCCACATCTGGCACTCATGCCATAGGTTCACTATCACTGTGCTAGGACGATGGCCAACGACAAGCAAGGATAGATGAACAGAAAGGAAACGCCAGGAGCCAAAAATGGGCAAGTAAGAGAAGCCGCAGAGCCCTGCAAATACACACACAGGCACACACACACACACACAGAGAGGAGCCCCAGGATGTGACGTCTCCCCATGAGTCAGTAATGACGTGCTTGCATAAGGCCTGGGGTGATGATGTCACATACACACTGAGCTCTGGCTTCTGGGAACTCTCAACCCAGGTATCACAATACTCTCTGGCACGGAGAAAGTAGCTTTTAAGTATGTGCAGAATATCTTACTCCCCAATAAGGGAGCTGCCTCCATCCCTTATCCCCTCCCCCCACACACAGACAGGTGAGCCTGGAGTCAAAAAATACCTCCCAACACGTGCAGTGTGTTCAACACTGAGACACAACAGAAGAGCCTTGTGCATATGATTTTGGAGAAAAAACTTTTATCTGAAGTCATGGAACATCTATATGAAACAAGACAGACAAACCCCTTGTTGCTTCATTCCCCATCAATAAAGAGACAGGAATGGTGAGCTGGCAGGAATGATGCCAAAGCCGGGAAATACATTTGCCAGATCAAGGAAAAGTTTTTTGGGGGGTGGGGTGAGGGTGGTGGTGGGAGTTTGGCAGTGGGGGGGCAGGGCGAGTTCAGCTGTGATGGGGGTGGGGGGAATTCGGGCTGGGAGGGATTCAACCAGGGGCTGGGCACAGTGGCTGGGACAAGCCCCAGGAGCTGTTTTGTGGTGTACACTGCTGGAATTACAGGCTTGGCTCGTCCATGTAGGCCAGGGGTGCCCAACTCTGGCACCCCAGATGTTCATGGACTATGATTTGGCAAAGATTTTTCTAACATTGAGTGTTGGGTGTTAGACAGTCTGTCAGACCCACCCACCTCTGGGGAGCTTTTTTCACCCTCTCCCTTGTTTTCATTTATGCACTCATAACAACGGAATAAGTTCTAGTGGTTCGTACCTTCGGGACCGTATTACCCCATATGGCCCTACTCGGCCTCTGCGCTCAGCAGAGGCCAATCTGCTGGTGCTCCCCGGCCCCTCAATGATACGGCTGGCCTCCACCTTTACGGCCCTGGCCCCGGCCTGGTGGAACACTCTTCCTCCAGCTGTCCGGGCCCTGTGGGACCTTGGTGAATTCCGCAGAGCCTGTAAGACTGAGTTGTTCCACCGGGCCTTTGGAGTAACCAGCCGTTGAATGGTGCCCCCTTCTGTTCTCACCTCTGTTTATATCTTTTTGTTGACAGAGCCAGCAGTCTTCCCGTTTGGCGAGGGTTTCAAAATGGGTTTTGCTGGGCGCCTTTGACTTCGATTTTAAATTTTGAACTAACCGCTGTTTTTAAAGGGGATTTAGTAATTTATTTGTATTGGAATTTAATTGTTTAGTTTTGATTGTGTTTAGTTGTATTATGATTTAATTTTGTTGTACACCGCCCAGAGCCCTTCGGGGATAGGGCGGTATATAAAACTAAACAATAATAAATAAATAAATAAAATTATACTTAATGGTTTGCACTTACTTGATATTGCAATTGGCTTCGATATTACTTTTATCTAGAGTGGCCCTTTTATTTTCTCCCTATTCTAATGAAATTCATTTGTCATTATCACAATGAGCCTCAGTGGATGAACCAGCTATCAGCAGAGTAGAGCGGAGCTACCCATAGTAGACAAGGAGGCCTAGTAGTCCAACTGCATACACTCAGCAGTCTCCCACCTTCTTGGAATAAGACACCTCACACAAGTTGTTCTTTCCATAGGAAGGCTTTACTTGATAGTTGCAGCATACAATACACTATACAAAGTTCTTAAGCTACACAGGACTAAGCACTAAGATAAGTAAGAAGCCTGAAGATACATACAGAGTTCTATACACTACCTTTATAATGTTCAAGCTAGCACTTTGCCCAGCAACAGTCTTCCATAGGAACAGAGTCACAGTCTCTTGCACCAATCATGTTAAAGGTCAACTATCACAAGTTGCTCCAGACTTCCTGACTCCGGCTCTGTTGCTGACCCAGCTAGGTAGCAGATAAGATGTACCATTCACTCAGTTAAATTCACAATTCCCAACAATGTTAACATCTTTACATGTTTCAGTTCAGGTACAGCTTTAATAAACATATCAGCTTGGTTATTCTCACTTTCCACATAAGCCAAAGCAATACTTTTGTTCTGTACCATCTTCTTCACATTTGGATACTTTACACCAATATATTTGGTTCTGGTTTTCATGTTTTCTGTCTCTGCAAGACTGATGCAAGTTTTTGAATCTTCTTGCACTACTATTGGTTCTTTGCATTCCACACTCAGATTTTTCAGCAGTTGCTTCACCCATTGCAACTCTGCACATTTCACATAAAATTGTACATTAACACATAAAAAATGACAGGCTCAAGCAGTTCTTTACATGTTATCATTTGTCGTTTTATTGGTCTGTTACCCTGTACTTGCTGCTTCCTTTTCAGGAGCAATTAGATTCCTTTTCAGGAGCAATTAGACTTTACCTAATTTCAGAGAAAGCACTATATTCTGCTTCTGAAGTTGATAAAGCTATAAGGGTTTGCTTTCTTGATCTCCATACAATCAATGCATTAACATACTTCACAATATTTTTGTACAGGATTTTCTGTACAGGATTTCTGTACATGTACAGGATTTTCTGTCATTGTTATCTGTGAATGAACTATCTGCTGTTGCTGTTCAGTTAAGGAAGGTAGAAAAACCTCTGAGTTGGCATGTACATGTTCCCACCCTGAATGCCTCTCAGAATTGGCACTTCTTGAGATCACAACTTTGCCATAACCCAATGTAAATCTGTAACCTTTACAATGTTGATCATAGCCCACAAATTTCAATCTCATTCATTCCTGTTTTCCCTTCAGCCTTTATGCCATGGGAATTAACATGTTGGCAAAACTCCCAGACCTCCTAAGATGTTTCAGGGATGGTTTCTTTCCAAATGGCATGAAGTGTGGAGTCTGCTTTATGCTAGAGCTCCATAGGCGATTGATTACATGTGTTGCAGTACAGACAGCTTCCCCCCAGTAATGAAAAGGAAGCTTAGCATCTTGAAGCATATAATCCCTCATCACTTGTAGAACCTCTAAATGTCTCTCAGAAATTCTGTTCTCCTGAGGAGTGTATTGATTGGTCTGTGCACAATACCTTTGGTTTCCAACCAAGACTAGAATTTATTGCTCATGAATTCCCCTCCTCGGTCAATCTGTAGACTTGCCACTTTATGAGGAAAATTTCTTTCTATCATGGCAACCCAGTTTTTAATTTTTTTCAAATGCCTCTGATTTGTATTTTAGCAGTAAACAATATGAGTACCTGCTGTAATCATCAACTATCAGGAGGATATATTGAGAATTCCCCCGACTAGGTGTGAAAGGATCTGCCAAGTTTGTATGTACTAATGCAAATGGTCTGTCTGCTTGTCTGTTGCTCACTTTTGGTATGGGATAGGACTTCACCTTACATTCACTGCATACTGAGCATTCTAGATAGTGTTTACAGGGTTTCACTTCAATAACACAGACTTTACCTAATTGCTTAATTGTGGACCACCCTGCACGTCCAATTACATGGTGTAGTTCATGAACACAGTCGTTATGTAATGGTTTGTTTTGCAAACTAGACAGTTGTTGTACACTCCCATTACCCTTGGGAATCATGTGACACAATCTTGCAGGGCTGCAGGTAATAACTCCTTTAAAACCTGACGTCGTCTTTCTCACCTGGACTCAGCCAGGCTGCCATCCGCCAGGAAAGCCCCTGGAGCTCAGTGGGGCTGCTGGGGGGCTGCAACCCAAGGTGGCGCTGCTGGGGTCCCCCATGTGGTCCCATCCCCCCAAGAAGGACCCGGAGGAGTGGAAAATGAGGCCACCCAAAGTAGGGTCAACCCCTGACCCCCCCCATTCAAGGGGGGCGGACTGAGGTTAGGATTGCGCTGAAAATCTGCGCTCCTGTAATTCCCCCCCCATTTTCCGCCCTTTCCTGCTCACCTGTTCAAGAGGATCCATCAGTGGTGCTCCGCCCCCACCCCGCGCTGTTATCACCAGCATCAGCCAACCAGGCAGCTGGGACAGGGAAGCCGGAAGTGGCTTGGGATAGCTGTCTCGGACTGTGCCTCTCTAGGAACAGGGGCTCTTTCCCATTAACCCTTAGGGTGACTCTCCGAAGGAGGCTGAGAGGACCCAAGACACACAGAGTTGCAGTACAAGGACAAAAGAGCTGCATGTGGCTCTGGAGCTGCAGGTTGCAGACCCCTGGACTAGCCCAAGGTCACCCAGCTGGCATGTGTTCCCCAGATAAACCTCCACAGCTCAAGTGGGAGAGTGGAGAATCAAACCTGGTTCTCCAGATTAGAGTGCACCTGCTCTTAACCACTTCACCACTCTGGCATTACCCCATTCCCAAGAAAGATAAGCCATTTTACAGATGATGGAGGCAGTCTTCTACCATGTTTTCCCGAAAATAAGACATCCCCTGAGAATAAGACGTAGTAGAGGTTTTGCTGAAGTGATAAATATAAAGCATCCCCCAAAAGTAAGACATAGCAAAGTTTTTGTTTGGAAGCATGCCCGTCGACCAGCGCACCAGAGCATGCAGCTGTGGAGCGGCCCCTGGAGGAGGTCAGCAGCAGCAGCATTTGGCTTTTTACCCCGCCTTTCTCTCCCATAAAGCCATGTTGATGAACCTTGGGGCTACCAGGTGGTGTTGGAAAGGGCAGCTGCTTTGCGCACGTCGGGAAAGTTTGTTGTGCCTCTTTTCTCCCCCTCACCTTCTACTTGAAAGCCACCTTGAGTCTCCTTACAGGAGACTTAATCCAAACTCCTCCTCTTCTTCTAGTAAGTTAAAAAAATTCTATTATTTTGAGACATTGCTGCCCGGCCCCCGAAGCTAGCTGGCCGAGCGGCGAGTGGTGAGCGGGCACTCAAACCTGTGCCCGAGGGCCAGCCCGGCCTGCGCTTCTGGCTGGTGGGGCTCTCCGGCGGCGGCAGCAGCAGCGGCGGCAGCGATGGCAGTGCCCAGGCACTGGGTAAGTGGGCTGCCAGGTTGCTGCTGCCTTCCTCCCCCCCGCACCGTGGGGCCTCTGCTGCCGCCCCCTCTCCCACTGCTGCTCCTGCTGGGCACATTGGGCGCCCCCATCTCCCCAGGAGGGACGATGACAGGGCCCCCTGTTGTGCTGAGGGAGGCCATCAAGGTGGTGGTCTGGAGCTTTGCCAATAACACGCAGGGATACGGTGGCTCCTTCCTCCTCCTCTTGTTTACCAGCCTGCTTCTCCTTCTCCCCCTCCTTCCCCCGCGCCCTGCAAGTTTGCAAGCGCCTGGGCCAGGAGGCGCTTCAGCTTGCAAAAAGAGCCCAAAGTTGCAGCCTTTTGCTGCACCTCCCCCACAACACCCGGGGGGGGGTTGCAACTTGCAAGCATTGCTCCACGGTTTGCAAGTGGCACTGGAAGGATCGTGGGCATTGCTCCCTCTCCCTTTTTTTGCAAGTGATGGCCGGAGATGCAAAACTGCAAACTTGTCCCTGGGCCTGGGCACGTTTGGGTTGGTTGGAAAGGCTGGTCCAGGTGGGGTTTATTTTGGCAACAGGTCCCTCCCCACTCTGTCGGGCGTGCGGCTTGTAAGGCTCGTCAGGTTGGTTTCTGCATGCACGGCTGAAGTGGGGAAGGGGGACCAAACAGCTCCCTCACAGTGCTGGATTTTACGCGAATTTGCGTACTTTTAGGCCCTGTTGGAAGAGGCAAACAGTGGCTTTTGAGGTTTAGGGCATGCTTGTTCATGCAGGAGATACAAAGCTGGATCAGTTCACCAGCTGTCCGGGGGGCGGACGGGATTCCCCACCCCGGACTTAGTGACCCTAGCCTGCAGCTCACCTCAGAGCCCGGCAACAGCTCAGCCCAAGCCCCTCAAGTCTGCCTAGAGGGGGAGGAAGGGTCACTGGGCTGCAGGGACATAGGTATAGATTTTCTATGGGGGGTTCGGGGGTGGGGCCACACCCCCACCCGCCCCAGGGCATGGCCAAGCCTCCCCAAGCCCAGCCCCTGGCCTAGCGCTTATAAAAGCAGCTCTCCGAGGCTGGGGACAGCAGACTCCCCTGCCCTGCCCTGCCCCCCACCAGCTGGGCTCCCAGCTGGCAGCCGGCAGTTCCTTCTGCCCTCCCCTCTGGGCAGAGGCATAGAGGGAAAATGGAGTCCGGTGCAAAATCTGAGTTTTGCCCCCCCCCCCCCCCGGGCAGCTGCTGTGATGCTGGAATCCACCCCCAAACAGCATCACTTTCAATGGTGTTTAAACTAGAGAGCCCGAATTCTACTTTTAAATCCACCTTAAAGGGAGAATCTGGGGTCCCTAGTTAAACAACATTGAAAGTGATGCTGTTTTGGGGTGGATTATCCCCCACCCTGAAACAGCATCACTTTCAATGTGGCATAGTGGTTAAGAGCAGGGGCATTCTAATCTGGAGGAACTCAGATTAGCCTGTGCACTCCCACACATGCCAGCTGGGTGACCTTGGGCTAGTAACAGCTCTACAGGGATCCTATTCACAGGAGAGGGTTGTGGTTTTTGTTATGAAGATGAAAAGTTGCTGGGGAAGGATCCCTTATCTGTGGGCAGCTCAGGAACCATGGCAATATTGTTTGACGGGTGCCTGTTCACTTATAAAATAAACCACAGTCTGTTACTATTTTTTATTTATTTTATTTACTTTATTTATGGTACACATTTCTCAATGAGACTCAAAACTGATTCCACAGTGTAAATCAATGCAATCAATCAGATGAGATATTTAAAAAACAATGCAATAAAATTAGGATTGTAGCAATTTGAAACAGAACAAAAAGTATTACACATAGTATCTCAAACCATACAGAAAATGGTATTACAAAGGTAGAAAGCAATGAAGTAAGAGCAGGATAATACATATAGCAAACAGATAATACATAATATACAGTGATATAATTCACAATCCTGTTGCTTTTATAAAAGCTCCTTCCTGAATTATTCCATTATCATGTAGCTCTATTGTCTTTATAAAAATGCCTTCTTGAACCTTTCAGCTTTACACAGGTTGCAAAATTACAAAAATGTAGGAGCTTTCCTGACTTGCACAGAAAGGCCATTCCACAAAAAACGTCTGCCTGTGTGCAGTTGATTATCTTATGTATTTGTTGGATGGAACCATTAGAAGCATTGAGCTAATGATTCAGTTTTGTGTTCAGTTTGGGAATCATTTTATAATTGTGACTTGAATGTTCGGTCTCATTTGGCATCAGTTTAATAACTTAATCCTGTAAGAAAATGAACAGGTTGGTAACTATAATGCAACAATAGCTAAGTTTCAAGCATAGAACCGCAGAAGAGACCAAGAGTTTTTATATAACTAAATTAATTTGTTCTCCAGACTTAGGTACAGAAAATCACAACTTCAGCTTGTTTACTCCAAAGCAAAATAAGAACGCTGAACAGTTAGCTACAGATGGTATTATAGGCGTTCTTGATTTCAAAACTTTGTTTTGAATGACTGAGCTTTCTGTTTCTTATGCAGAAAATTTATGGATAAGAGGAGGCTGTATATGCTGTTTCAGGTATAAATAACTGGAAGAAAGGCTCCCACACTTCTTTAAATCTGCGAACTATATAATATAGCTATTTAGGAGGGTATTTTGATGACGCTAATAGAGAACAGGACTGCAGTATGTGCTATTGTTCCATCAGGATCTTACGGCACTGTTTTCATTTGTTGTGATTCCATTTTCTGCATTGCATGTCTGATACTTTTTTTTGCATTTTTGTAATCCAAGTCCTGTTGCATTGCTTTAGAGATCTCTTGTGCTATTTGATCACATTACTTCATACCATTTAATCCACTTTGCTTCTCAAGTAGAAAATGGGTATTTATAAATACAGTAAATGTTGATGGATGCCCCCCAGTGAACTCATTTGCTCTCCTGCATAATCCCGCTGTATATTGCATTGGTCAGGCCTCACCTGTACAATTATGTACAGTTCTGGAGGCCTCACTTCAAAAAGGCTGTGGACCAAATGGAGCAGGTGCAGAGGAGGGCGGCAAGGATGCTCAGGGGCCTGGAGATGGAGCCTACCAGGAAAGGCTGCGGGGCCTGGGAATGCTCAGTCTGGAGAAGAGAAGATGGGGTGGAGAGAACATGATCGCTCTCTTTATGTATTTGAAGGCTGTAACTCACAGGAGGGCAGGGAGCTGTTCCTATTGGCAGCAGAGGAGAGGACTCACAATAATGGGTTTAAATTTCGAGGAGAATGTTTCCAACTGGATATTAGGAACATTTTTTTTACAGTAAGCGTAGTTCAGCAGTGGAATTGGCTGCCTAGGGAGGTGGTGAGCTCCCCCTCACTGGAAGTATTTAAGCAGCGTCTGGACAAATGCTTGTCAGGGGTGCTCTAGGCCAGTGGTGGCGAACCTATAGCACGCGTGCCAGAGGTGGCACTCAGAGCCCTCTCTGTGGGCACGTGCGCAGAGTTCGTTATGTAGTGGGAGCGGAAAATCACCCCCTCATACACACACATGTAGGCTGGCCTTGCTTCTGAGTAAACCCTCCTAGGGTCATGATTCACCCATTCAAAGCGTTGCACGGTTGCTTCACCAAGCTTACTCCTGAGTAAAGTGGCCTTGGAGCAAACTGTTTTTTCTAAACTAAAACCTCAGCATTCAGGTTAAATGGCCATGTTGGCACTTTGCAGTAAATAAGTGGGTTTTGGGTTGCAATTTGGGCACTCGGTCTCGAAAAGGTTCGCCATCACTGCTCTAGGCTGATCCTGCATTGAGCCTGTCTGGTCCCTTCCAACTCTGTGATTCTATGTGATTTCATGGTCCACGTTCAGCCTCAGTACTGACTCCAGAGTCCAATTCAGGAGACTTACAGCCCCACCTGGATCAGACGGGCAGGAGAAATGGAGCCAGGCATCACCTGCATTCCGTGGTTTCAAAGGAATCCAGATCGACAAGCCTACAGTCAGCCATCCCTACTTCTAAGGTCCTGGCTACTTCTGCTAGTCAAAGCCTGCGAGCAACAGAAATAACCATGTTCCAAACCTGGGCACAAAGACTTTGCCATGCAAAGTTTTTAAGAAATCATCTAAAAAATTAATTGCAGAGTTCAAGGACTTGGAAACTCCAAGGAACAGCAGAATAATCGATTGTGTGCTGCATTGTGCGCTAATGGCCTTGCCTTTGAAAGATGGCACTCAAAGGACTTTGAAATGCATCTGCATGGTGCCAGCCATCCAGCGGTCTGGTACCAGAGCAGCTTCGCTACCTAAAAGGATTGTTTTGTTTCCAGGGTCCTGACTTCTCTGCAGTGTCTCAGCTTCCATGTAAACATATTTTGGTACTGCCAAATTGTAAACAGTCCAATGATAATAATGGAACAGGAGCAGCAGCCATTGTGAACGCCTGTTTTGCTCTGCAGGCGTCCTGGTAAGCAGAGTGAGATAGTTACGCTGCCTTTCTCTCTTCAAAGGATGTTTTCTCGATTACTCTGGCAAAATAGTCACAAAATAGTTAAGGCAGCAGCAAGCAGGGGGTGCAGAAAAGCGGGCTGCATGGAAGTTGTTGTTGCAAAGTCTGCCCAATCATGCAGCACTCTGTGGTCTCAGTTAGAACCTCTGCTAATTGCAACTCTTTTAAACTGGGATTAGGAGTCTGCATGCAAAGAGGATGTTCTGCCACTGAGCCACAGTCTCAGCCCATAAGAAATTGCCTGTCTGGCCTATGGCAGCAGCTCTTCGGGTGGGGTCTAAGGTAGGCTGACCAGACGTCCCGCTTTTGGCAGGACAGTCCCGCCTTAAAGCAATTTGTCCCGCATCCTGCGGGTTTTTTCACGTGTCCCGATTTTTGGAAGGTTGCCGCACTGCCTTCTGTGACAGGGCGGGAAACGGGAGCGCCCCAGAAGGAAGTGCGCTTCTGCAGCTGTGCATGCCTGTCCCGGTTTACAAAGGTGACCATCTGGTCACCTTAGTCTAAGGCTAAGGCCTTCCGCATCATCAAGCTCCTGATTCTTTGAGCTGCTGGGCTCTGAACCTGGGAACTTCTGCATGCAAAGTATATGTCCTACCCACTGAACCATGGCCCTTGTCCATAAGAAGCTACTGTATAGGCAGTCAGGTTAGTCACATGATCTCAGCCGAACCTACTTCACAGGATTGTTGTGAGGATAAAATGGAGGAGAGGAGAACAACATAGGCTGTTTTGGGTCTCCATTGGGGATAAAGGCACGATATGAATGAAGATGATAATATCATGAATTTAAGATCAAGCTTCAGTGTCGATGGCACAAACCAGCTGGGGTCTTCCCAGTGGTCATTGGCACCCTGGGCGCCATTCCCGAAACTCTTGGGCAGCACTTAAAACCTCTTCAATCGACAAAATCAGGGTCTGTCAGATTCAGAAGGCAGCCCTGCTGGGATCCGCACAAATACTAGGCCAACACACTGCAACTTCCTAGGCCTCTGGGTGAGGCTCGAGTTGTAATGAAAGGCCAACAACAACCAGCTAAAGAATTGGCAGCTGTGATATTGAACAAAATTTAATAACAGTAACAAAGCCAGTAGAAGGACTTTGGCGGCAGTCCTGGCTGGGCCGCAGGGCAGTTTAATATCCCCCCCGTGAACAACAGCTCAGGCATCCTGATCCCAAGTGCGAATCCAGCAGGGCAGAGGAACGAGCAAGTGGCAGAACCACTGCAGGGAAGGCCCAGCTCATTGTCACGGGGCAAAAGCACCTGCACCCAAGACGGGCTTGGATTAAAGAGCTGCCGACAGAGAGGGACAATGAGAGAGATCAGAGGGTTGGTTCTGCTGAAAGGCCTTGAAAGAGGATTTCCTTTAGAGATAAGGGAAGGGGCCGGAAGAGCATGTCAGCAGCAGGGGGAAGCTCATAACGGAGAGGAGGACCCTGCAGTCCCCATCAGCTTAGCAACCGACTCTGCTTCCTAAGGAAGGGGGGGTATAAGCACTTGTAGGCATTCCGTTTGTGCCAGAGCTGGGGCCAGCTGAAAGACACCAGCAGGCCGGGCAGCTGGCCAGTGCAGCTCAGGTGGGGGGCGCCTGTTCCGGCCTGCTCCTCCCAGCATGTCTGTGGCCCAGCCTGAACACAGGGCGGCAGTCCAAGGGCTTGGCTCTGGCACAGGGAGAGTGGGGGAGAGAATTGGTTCTAAGGCTGCTGACTCTGTGTCGGTCATTTCCTGGAGGCACAGGGCTGTTTTACGGATACTGTGGACTACCCAAAAACATCAGTCAGTGGGTTCTGGATCAAATCAACTTTAAATTCTCCCTAGCTTAGGCTGACCAGCCGTCCCGCTTTTGGCGGGACAGTCCCGCCTTCACACAATTTGTCCCGCGTCCTGTGGGTTCTTTCCATTGTCCCGATTTTTGGGAGGCAGCCACACTGCCTTCTGGGGCGCATAGCAGGTGCGTGAGCAGCTCTCCGCTAAGCAGCCGCAGGAGTGCACGTTTGGCAGCCATGCCGCTTCCCGCTCTGTCACAGGGCCGGAAACCGGCAGCCTCCAGAAGGTCGTGGTGCTCCCGCGGCACTGCCAAGCGCTGCTACAGCTGCTCAATACCCCCCGGCCCCGTCCCGGGTTCACAAGGTGACCATCTGGTCACCATACCCTAGCTAAAATGACTAAAATGAGGCTGTCATACTTTGGCCACATTATGAGAGAACAGGAATCACTGGGAAAGACAATGATGCTTGGAAAAATAGAAGGCAGTGGGAAAAGAGGAAGAGGAAGAAGAACAAGAGTTTGGATTTATAGCCCCCCCCTTTCTCTCCTGTAGGAGACTCAAAGGGGCTTACACTCTCCTTTCCCTCCCCCCCAACAAACACCCTGTGAGGTGGGTGGGGCTGACAGAGCTCCAAAGAACTGTGACTCACCCAAGGTCACCCAGCTGGCATGGGTTGGAGTACACAAGCTAATCTAGTTCACCAGATAAGCCTCCACAGCTCAAGTGGCAGAGCGGGGAATCAAACCCGGTTCTCCAGATTAGAGTGCACCTGCTCTAAACCACTAGGCCACTCTGGAAGACCCAACATAAGATGGAGTGGCCTTGCAAAGGAAGCCACGGCCCTCGGGTTGCAAGACCCGAGCAAAGCTGCCAATGATGGGGCCTTTTGGAGATCATTAATTCAGAAGGTCACCAAGAGTCGGAAGGAAGTTGATGGCCTTTGGCCCACCTCATGCCAAGCCTTCCACAACAACCATTTTCTCCAGGGGAACTGATCTCTGTTACCTGGAGAGCTCCAAACCACACCTGGAGGTGGGCTGCCCTGGTTGGTTCAGGGACCAAGTCACTACAAGGCTGAGGTTCAACACTTTTGGGCCCTGACCAGGTGGGCCGCTTCAAGGTAGGGCCACAGGAGGGTCAATCCAGATCAATTGCAGGCCGGCTGGAAAACTTCCAAGATGAAACATTGGCAAACTGCGTAGGAATCTTGGGGCACAGTTTCCCTTGGAGGTGGACTGACTTCCCTTTTGCAGGGTCCGCAAAGGGGCCTGTGGCAGAGTGGTCAGCTGCAGTGCTGCTGTCAAAAGCTCTGCTCATGACCTGTGTTTGATCCCGACGGAAGTCAGTTTTTGGTAGCTGGCTCAAGGTTGACTCAGCCTTCCATCCTTCTGCGGGGAGTACAATGAATATGCAGCTTTTGGGGGGGGGCGGGGGGGGGGGCAAAGTGTAGATGACTAAGGAAGGTAATGGCAAACCACCTCATGAACAATGTCTGGCTAGTATTTGTATATTTGTATGTTTAATTTATATACCGCCCTCCCCCGAAAGGCTCAGGGCGGTGCACAACAACATAAACCACATCAAAAGCATAACATCATATAACAACCAGCAACAATAACATAGGATCACTAAACATAAGATCAATAAACATCAAGGTAATAATTATGTTATGTTATATGTCATAAATATAACATCATAACATAACATCATTGCAGCAATAAACATGGCATTATAAACATAACATTGAACTGTAAACTGTAAGGCTGAACATACTCAAGTAAAGCCGACTTTATGGAAAGGAACAAACTTTATTGATTCATGTCGCCCTAGATACAGGGTGCTTGAACTGAGGGTTCTTGCCCTCAGTTCCAGTATATGTAGGGTGTGCAGTGGGCGGTCCTAGGTGTTGGGATAAACAACACCTGGTATGTGTGTTTCCCTTTGCAAAAGTAGCAGAGCGGCACAGAGGCTGAACATAGGGAAGCTTACCTGGGCACACACGCGTGGCTGAGCTTGCTAGAGAGAACTTCAGACACAAAAGAAAGTCAGAGTCGTTTGTAGTTTCTAATCTAATAAAAAGAGTATTTATTAGTGAACTCCATTCTGGATAGAAAGAGGAAGAGAAAGGTTCACTAACTATTCTATTCTAGCTGGATGGAGATGGATGCTCGAGGCATGCATCCTCTCCCTAGGCATGGTGAGAGTAAGATGGAGAGTTTTGAGAAGAAGGCGGAAGCAAGGGAGGAAGTCCTTAAGAGTACATCAAAGGAAAGAACCAGCATGATAGAGTAAACAAATTTCTAGGTTCCTTTCTAGTCACTGGCTATCTAGTAAAAAACCCCTCTATAGATTGAGGCAGGAAACAGCATAAAGTCCCTTTCTCCCAACACTAGGTAGTGGCAGGAATGAGGGTTGTTGGGGAAAACAAAACTGAAATTTACTGGGAGTTACAGGAAACGAAACCTGATCCTGACAATGAACTATAAACAATAGTCACAACAATTACAGAATCAACATAGATAATAATAAACCGAGATGGCGACTTTCCCTATCTGTGGCATAAACTACAGAAAACACATGACCTAAGAACTGACTCCCAACACACTACAGCTGCGTTAGCACGAAAAGCCTAACCGAGTGAGTAATTTGAAAAATACGCTATACTATCACTAAGCTAAAGCCAAACAATCTAACGAAACCTAAGCTCAATAAAATGTTCTGATGTGACATCGGCTCATGGATCAGTCAAGATTTGGTGCTTGCACAAGAAGACTAGAATCTCTTCTCCTACCAACATGGTTTCAACTGACAGGCAAGTCAGGATCTCTTTTCTATTATGGCATAACTGAGTCACATTCACTAATTCTGGGTCTGCAATCTCGCTCACCCCAAATATCCTTATTTTGCCAGTGAACAGCCCTCTTTCCCAGTCCTCCTATCTCAGGTAAATTACTGTCCTGATTTTATTCTTTTGAGGATACCATATTTTTTTAAAAAAATGTTTGCAGAAGTGCTGCCTTTCCATTCATGAGGGTTTGACTTTCCTCATCCATTCTCTAGTTGGTAATTCTTTGAGCTGGACTGAGTTGCGGTAGTGGATGCATCTTGCAGCTTGTGTGCATGTATGTAAATTGATGCACATGAACACTAAAGCACTGTGCAATTCCCAGCCTGCCCTTTAACATGCTGGTGAAGAATATTTGAAAGGATCACACACGACATCTTCTCCTAGTGTCACTTTAAGCCACAGAACCAAGTCCCTCCTGGCATCTAAAGGATAAATGAACACATAAATTGAAAGAAAGAATAAATATTTGAACATCTGTTTAGATATCATCATTTCAGTACTCAGATACCAATTTCCACGTGCAAAACGTAAGACTCAAGAGTTAGGGTGTGAATCAATCGGCACGAAGTTAGCTTTCGCTTTGACATCACTCCCTTCTCCTGCACAAATGGCCCATTTAATTATAAAGTAGAGGAAAGCACTGCTGTACAAGTAAGTGTTTGTGAATGGACTGAGCCCCCCCACCCCACTCATACATTATAAATGCAGTGAAGGGAAATCTATTCCCAATAAATCAGCACTTTGTCAAATAAAAAAGACTTCGAAGTTAAATGCCGGGACCACCAGCAGCTAATTTCCCTCTGCTAATACAAATTACTGTAAATACACTGTAACGAGAGATAGAGGGAGTGAGGGGGGGGGGGGGCAGAAAATTCACCCTGCTAAGGGGGAAGCAGATACAGTCTTTTTGTTTAAGCAGCAATGTTGGTGATCTATTTAAACGCTACATCAAGCTTGGGAATAATCTGCAGGAATGATGTTTTGCCTTCTTTTAAGATACTAGCGGGGCCCAGCCACACGTTGCTGTGGCAATTGTCCTTCTCATCACAGTCCACAACCCACACAGGTCCAATGATCCGCAGCATAGCCTTTTGGGGTGGTCAAATGGAATCCCTCTTTCCCTTTTCAATGCACATCGTTATATGGTGCTGTCTTGTTTTTTTAGTATAAGGTAACCCTTTCCATTCCACAACAGAACTGTCCAGAGTGCGAATCCCGCTGTCCATGAGGCTGGTTGACACGCACAGTCCTGGCTTGGGTAAGGCAGAACTGGGGCAAGGAGGCTATCCCAGTCAGGCAGCAGAGGCAGGGTGGTGAGGCGCTCCGATCGAGGCCAGCTCCCTGGGTTCTTAAAGGGCCACGTGCAAAAGAAGCAGAGCCAGTAGTGTTGGTTCGCCCCCACCCCGCGGATTTTCTTAGAAGAAAAAGGCAAACTCCAGCTCGCTTTTAGTAAAAGAGAGCTATGGTGAATATGGGTGAGGAAGTGGGTAAGTGGTGGTTGGATGTGCGGGAGGGCAGAGTGAGGTGTGTGAGGATGAGCTGGATGTGGATGAGAGTATGTGTGATGTGTGGTAGCAGTGGGTGAGGCACAGAGAGTGAAAGTTACCTGCGTGTGAGGGGGGGAACGTCTCACATAGCAAAGTGTGTATGTGTTTCACTTCCACTCGTATTACCTAACAGTGTTACCTATTTACTGTTTTAACTGCTCATCTCTGCCCATCTGAGTAAACATTGTAAGGGCATACCAAGCCCTCAGGCCACAGACATGCTGCACGAACATTCTAAGGGTGACAGTTAAACACAGCCAGCTTCATGGCCTGGTGCGCCAGGAAAAAGACGTTTTACCTTGCTCAGGTATGGACTTTCGGTGATTTGAAGGTTACCTGCCCAGAACAGGGAGGAACGTCATGTGAAAAATTGGGGGTGATCCGTCCAGCCCTTTCGGCGGTTAGGGCATCAGTAATAAAAATACTGTTGCTGTGGGTTATTGTGGTGAAATGGGAAAGGAATAGACGCTGACCCTTTCCTCTCCCTCCGTTAAGCATAAGCATTTTTATTGTCATTGTGCACACACAACGAAATTTACAGCAGCATTCCTCAATGCACACAATTTCAGACTCGTACATCGTCCTCACTTTCCCCTTCCTCCACCCATCCCTACACAGCCCCAAATACATCAATATGAAGCAGCGGAGTTCAGCATAGCCACAGCTCTAGAGTAGGAGCTGTCTCTAAGCCTCTTTGTCCTAGTTCTGAGGGCCCTGTATCGTCTGCCAGATGGTAACAGTTCAAAAAGAGAGTGTGCTGGATGAGACGGGTCCCTCAGAATATTTTGGGCTTTCTTTAGGCTTCAGGAATTATAGATTTCTTCCAAGGAGGGAAGAGGGCAGCCGATAATCCTTTGTGCAGTAGTGATCACCCTTTGGAGAGCCTTCCTATTCGCCACTGTGCAACTGGAGAACCATACACAGATGCAGTAGGTTAGGACACTCTCTATAGCACAGCAGTAAAAGGACACCAGAAGTTTTCCATCTAGTTGTTGCTTCCTTAAAAGACTCAGAAAGTACAGTCTTTGCTGGGCTTTCTTAACCACCGCGGCAGTCTGTAACTTCCAGGTCAAGTCCTCTTTAATCATAACGCCCAGAAATTTAAAACTAGCCACCCGCTCCACTTGATCTCCATTTATAGTCAAGGGCTGAATTTCTGAGCTATTCCTTCTATAGTCCACTATGAGCTCCTTTGTCTTGTTAGTGTTAAGAACCAGGTTATTTTCCCTGCACCATGAGAGCAGTCGGTCCACTTCATTCCGATAGGCAGACTCATCCCCTCCAGAGATGAGCCCCACCACCGTTGTGTCATCAGCAAATTTGATAATGGTGTTACTATGATAGACAGGAGTACAGTCATATGTATAAACAGTGAACAGTAAAGGACTCAACACACAGCCCTGTGGCGTTCCCATATTTAGAGTAAGAACTGAGGAAACCCGATTTCCCAGTCTAACCCTCTGGGAACGTCCAGACAAGAAGTCCCTAATCCACAAACAGATTGAATGTGAGAGTCCAAGATCCACAAGTTTCGTCACCAGTCTTTGTGGCGAGATTGTATTAAATGCGGAACTAAAGTCCGCAAAGAGCATTCGCACATAATTCCCCTGATTTTCCAGATGCGTCAAAGCAGGGTGGGTCATATCCAGATGCTGTGCCCCCTCCCTCCCTCCCCTCCCTTGTATGCCACCCCTCACTCTCTCCCCTCCCTCACTTCTCTTCCCTTGCGTGCTGCCCCTCCCCCTCCCTCCCTTCCCTCTCCCTCGTGGTATGTTTGTGTATGTGTTTCACTTCCACTCGAGTTATTGCCTATGTACTGTTTTCACTGCTCATATCTGGCCATCTGAGTGAACATTCTAAGCTGCACGAACATTCTAAGGGTGACAGTTACACATAGGCAGCTGCATGTCCTTCACCATGGAGCGCCAGGAAAAATGCATTTTACCTGGGCCAGATGTGAAATTTCAGGTATGTGAATATCTAAAAACACTCTCACTTGGCTGACTACAGTGGCTGGGAATTTTCAGAACAATTGACCCAGCAGTTACTGAGTTATACCATCACTAACAAATACACGGTTTGCTTTTTATATATATAGATTGAGGCTCTGATTCAGAACTAGTTGAATGCAACAGGCTGGTGAATCTGAACCTGCCAGCATTTTCACTGCTTTTGAACAGAGTATCCTCCTCCTAGCTGACTCCCCCAAACTGAGGAGGAGGGAAAAGCATCTCCCTCCAGGTGGTGAACAGGGCACGGAATGGAAACCACCACTCATGTGTACATGAAGTTTTTGCTTTTGCTGTGCCATAGAACTGTGGCACTGTCCGGCTGGTCCAGAGTCCGAGTTCATGGTCTTAGCAGGGGGTCCTACCATGCAGGCAGCACTAGCAAGCCTTCCTAAGCACAGCGGGTCTTTCCAGTGAGTAAAGTAAGATGAGAATCTGGTTGCAACATAATATGTTCATCTGTGGACAGAAAAGGACAGAAAAAGAAGCTTGGCGAATGCCAGTTTTGTTCATTGAATTTGGAAGGTGCTGTCAGAATCCCAAAAACTGAAACAAACTCATGTATAAGAACAGTAGTTTATTGAGTATTGAGGATCTTCTCTGGTCATGCCAGAACTGAGGTTTGCCCGCGCAAAACCCAGTAGTTAAAGCAGCCTGCACCCCCCATCCTGGGAAAGCGTGCCCAAAAGGAACTGTGAAAGAGATAACAGTAGAGATGGCCAAGCACTGACCTTGAGCTGCACCAGGTACAGTATAACATCATACAGAAGACAGTTGAAAGTCAGTTAGAAATGTAATTAACCCATTCCTCCACCCCCAGCATACAGAAAGCAGCAATAGCAAAATCCCCATAATAACAGACCTCCTGACATTCTGCTCCCTCTAGGGCCCTCCCCCTGGCTTGCTTGGGCAGTTTTTATGAAAAGCTTTAACGAGGTGGGGGGCTTTAACATTCTCAGCAAACATCCACTGATTCTGCCCAGGTAAACAACCTTTCCAAGAGACCAAATACTGCACGCGGTTTCGATAGATGCGAGAATCAAGAATAGCTGAAAGTTCATAAAGTTTAGTTCCATTAATCAGGACCGGAGGAGGAATCTTCTTCTTTGGATGCCAGACATCCAGGGAACACGTCTTCTTCAGTAAGCTGCAATGAAACACAAGGTGTATTTTATGCAATGCATCAGGCAATTCCAGTTCAGCAGTCACCTTGTTTATCACTGACAATCTTAAAGGGCCCAATATATTTCGCACTCAGTTTTGAGGGCCGATGTATGTCCCAGAGATTCTTGGTGGAGAGGTACACCATATCTCCCACCACTAGGGGGAAGTCGCATATGCACTTATTGGCCTGTCGCTTGTATGAGTCTCTAGCCTCCTGAAGGGCTTTCAAGATAGGAGGCCATTGATCAGCAACGGACTGCATCCATTCCTTAACTTCGGGTCCAGGGGTGTCCCCCGACTGAAGCATGGGCAGAGGGGGAGCTGAATGACCATGAACCACCTCAAAAGGAGTCTTGCCCGTACTATTATGAACCGAGTTATTGTAAGCGTATTCCGCGTAGGGCAACAGATCAACCCAGTTATCCTGCTGATAGTTCACATAACATCTTAGGTACTGTTCCAAAGTCTGATTGGACCTCTCAGACTCCCCGTCAGATTGGGGGTGGTAGGCCAAAGACAACCCTTGTTCAATGCCCAACAACTTCATAAAGGCCCTCCAAAAGCGGGATACAAATTGCGAGCCCCTGTCCGTAATTATTTTCTTGGGGGCAGAAGGCAATCTGTAAATATGTAGCATAAACAGTTCAGCCAGCTTCTGAGCAGTGGGAATGGAGGTACAAGGAATAAAATGGGCCTGCTTAGAGAACAGATCAACTACAGTCCAGATCACCGTTTTGCCATGACTCAAGGGCAAGTCCGTAATAAAATCCATGGAGATTACCTGCCAGGGCTCACTGGGCAGCACAATGTCCTGCAATAATCCATGGGGCCTGCCTGGAACTGTTTTTGCCATAGCACAGACAGGACAGTCCTTGATATAAGCCTTGATATCCTTGTGCATGGCTTTCCACCAAAACTGTCTACGAAGCAAATGCAAAGTTTTTACAAAGCCAAAGTGACCGGCCGACTTGGAATCATGCCCCTGGTGGAGGATTTGAGAACACAGATGGGGCCACACATACAACAGCGATCCACAACACCAAACGCCATCACGTAAAATCAAACCATCGCCTCCCTCCGTAGGTGGCACTGAGGACTTTCCTGCCTCCAAGAAGGCGGAGAGAAGGTGTCCGGGAGGAGATACCAATGGCGGGGGCTCCGCCTTTGCCTGTGACTGGGTAACAGCCAAACCCAAGTGGGTGGAGGAAAGGATAGTGTGGGAAAGCAGAGGATCCGCCTTGCGCTCCTCCCCCTCTGGCAAGCGGGAAAGGATATCTGCGGGAGGGGCTGTGCAGATTAAAATAATGTTGCATTGGTGATAACTGCTACCAGAATGCTGATTTTATTCTCTCAGTCCTCTTTCTCAGTGTACTTCTAAAATTACCCCTCTTCTCCTCTGCACTGTGGCAGCTATTTTTGTGGTTGGGGCCAACACCCTGGGTCAGATTTAGAAAGGTCCTCACAGGCTCAAAAAAGGCTAGGGATCCCTGAGCAATAGATAACACAAGATAGCTGAATACTAAAAGTCTAATGGATGTTGGCCTCCGTGCACCTGCGGAAGCAAACTCTGACTCACAAAAATGTCAGGCTGAAATGTTGCACTGCAGCTGGCCTGACCTGATCTCAACAGATCTCAGCTGATCAGCAGGGTCAGTCCTGGGTAGTACTCGGATGGGAGACCAGCAGGTATTTTTCCATGCAGGAGGAGGCCGTATCAAACCATCTCGGAGCTGCTGTGGCTCCGCTCTTCTGCAATTCGTCAGACTTGAGGGTTGGCGAAAGCTGTGTTTATTGAGAAATTGCGATGGTCACACAACTGGCTATTGCAAAAAGGCTTAGCAAAAAAAATAAGGTTGAGTTGAACCTCCCCCCCAACTCCAGGTAAAAGCGAAACTTCTGCCAGACACAACTATCCCTATGGTCAGAAGATGAGATAGCAGCGTTCCCAAGGGCTGAATCTGTAGCAGTTGTTAAGCAAAGCATGCCAAGCAAGAGCTACCAGGGGCCAATATTTTCTGGGAGCTGGCAAGACTGTGGGGCTAGCCTTGACATAAATGACATTTGGGCCCCTTCCGCACATGCAGAATAATGCGTTTTCAAACCACTTTCACAACTGTTTGCAAGTGGATTTTGCTATTCCGCACAGCTTCAAAGAGCATTGAAAGCAGTTTGAAAGTGCATTATTCTGCATGTGCGGAATGAGCCTTGCTCTGAAAACTCTATGGGGCTGCTGTAAGTTGGCCGCAATTTGCTGGCACTTTACATGCGAACACAGTCTGTAAACTGCTGCCATCCTAAAGACTTCCTGCGTAGGCTGCTAAAAGTGCTAGTTCGATATCGCTTCAGGACTGCTCACAAACCCATCAGTAAAGATGCGGAATTTCTCAGTGTTTTGAATAAGGCCCAAATGAGACATGCTATGGGTGTCAAACCAGATGTGTTCTGGGAGCATCACAATTGGGTTTCCAGTGCACATCTGGAGCTCTCAGCAGGGTTTTTTCTTTAAATTTGTTGTTTTAACTGGTATGTAACTTGTAATTGTTATTTAAGCTTTTAAAGTTTTAAGTTTTTAATGAATTAAGCTGCATTTTTGTATTTGAAATGTTTGCTGATTGTTGTTTAAAGTGCAGCTATTTTGTGAGCCACCTCGAGCCCTTCGGGGGTGAGGCGGCTTATAAATCTCATAATAAATAAATAGATAGATAGATAGATAGATAGATAGATAGATAGATAGATAGATAGATAGATAGATAGATAGATAGATAGATAGATAGATAGATAGATAGATAGATGATAGATGATAGATAGATAGATGATAGATGATAGATGATAGATGATAGATGGATAGATGGATAGATGGATAGATGGATAGATGGATAGATGGATAGATGGATAGATAGATAGATAGATAGATAGATAGATAGATAGATAGATAGATAGATAGATAGATGAGAGTAAGTCCTAACAGAAGGCCAGACATATGAAAAGATGGCTTTGGGGTCATCTTGTTCACTGAAAAACAGCTCTACAGACAAAACAGCCAGCCCTGTGATCCACTAGTAAATTAGTGGCAGCATTCCAAGGATGGCAACAGAGGGCAGAAGGGCTCCACAGCACCCACTGCCTCTTAGGTTGGAGCATCCACCAAGGACGTTCGGAGCGGCTGCCCTCTTCCTTGTTCTGGTAGTGAGGGCTGACTCTGGGTGTGTTTTACTCCCATGCTTTGAGTTCAAACAAGGATATTTTGTTGCAGGAAATTCCACGCCGCATCAGAACATAAGAAGAGCAACACTAAATGAGCTATGCCAGCTTCCCATTTCACACTGTGGGCAGTCTGTTGCCATGGAAGGCTAAAAAACAGAGCGGGGGGGGGGGCGAGCCCTTCCCTGATGCTGCCTCTTAGCCTTGGCGTTCAGAGGGTTGCTGCCTCCAAGTAGTGGAGGTTCCTCTTACTCACTGTAGCTGTTGATGAACAACTCTTCTATGCATCTATCCAATTCCATCATAAAGCTATCTCTGCTTGTGATCATCACGATGTCCATGGGCAGTGGATTCTACAGTTTCATGACTAATTGAGTGAAAAACAACTTCCTGTTGTCAATCTGCAATTCATTGCTCAATATATTGTCGAAGGCTTTCATGGTCGAATCATTTGTGTTGTATTTCAGTTATTTAGCAGATTTTTCCTGATGCCAGCCACTGTGGCTGGCATCTTCAGAGGATCATCCTCTGAAGATGCCAGCTACAGATGCAGGCGAAACGTCAGGAGAGAATGCTGCTAGAACACGGCCATACAGCCCGGAAACCACACAGCACCCATTGCTCAATAATTTCATTGAATCCTAGTGTTATAGGAAAAGGGATTAAAAGTTATTGCTATCCCCCCCCTTCTTTATCCTATTTAAAATTTTATCAACCCCGTCTATCATGTCCCCATGAGAGCCAGCGTGGTGAGTGGAAGGTCAGGTGTTCAACTAGGATCTGGGAAACCCAAGTTCGAATCTCACAATGCCATGGAACTTCCAGGGTGACTTTTGGCCAGTCACACACACTCAGCCATGACCAACTCGGAAGGTTACTATGTCAGACTACACAGAGCGGCCATTGAAATCCATAAACACCAAGAAAACTTTAACAAGAAGAAAGAGACTCTGAGAATTAACAAAACCAGTAATGAAAAACACCAGAATCAGAGGCCAAGAGCATGCTAGGTCCATGGACAGTGGACTCCACCCAGACACAGGGTTTGCATTCACTAAGACTGTTGCTGCTGCAGAGAATGCAAATGTGAATCACTCTCTGGACTGAAAACCCCCATCTGCAATACAATACTATTCACCACACCTTTGCATAGCAAGTTCCATCCAAACGCTTACTGATTGGTTCCCCAAACTGGGACATGGACAATATATACCCCACAAAAACATTCCCTTCTCACTGGACACAGTGTATAATGGACTTCCTCTGTGATACACCTCTGAAGGTGCCAGCCACAGGTGTAGGTAAAATGTTAGGAACAAGATCTACCAGACTACAGCCACACAGCCCAGAAAACAGAGGCATATCTGCCCGGTGACATGGGGTACCCAATGTCCCCGGGCACACACCATCTGGTCACATGGGAGGCGCAAAATCAGCCCCCCACGTGACCAATGAGTCAGCCACCCCAGGACTTGCGAGGTGGTGAGTCATGAAGGCTCAGTGCGTGCACGGCCATTGTGATGAGGCAGGAACTCCATGTCTCGCGAGGCCGGGGACGGGGGATGGCCGAACCAGCGCCTCCAGCAGCGCCCTCCCCTCCCCTCCCCTCCCCTCCACTCACACTGCTGCCACTACCAGTCGAGAAGGTGAGGTCCCTGCTCGTTTGCTTGCCCGCCTCCTCCTCGCTGCCTAGAAGCTGGGGGGGGGGGGGTGAGGGAAACTCACTCCCTGGCTTCCAGGCAGCGAAGAGGGGCTGGAGTCCAACTTGCGAGTAAGTGTGGCTTACTCATGAGTAAGCGGGCTCTGCATGTGGGGGTGCCCAGAGAGGGTTTTGCCTCCGGGCACCATTTGGCCCCGATATGCCTCTGCCGGAAAACCCACAACAACCAGTTGAATCCGGCTGTGAAAGCCTTCGACAATACACAAAACCCTTCTGATCCTTTGTAAATGGCAGTCAAAAGAGCAGGAAAAAACTGCTGTTGGATGAGCTGGGAAGGCAAGAAGGAACAACAAAACCCCAATAAATAATCACAGTGGTTTTGTTTCACAGAGAAAAGTGAAGCAACAGAATTGGTCTGTTTTGCCAGCATTTGGAAACCACAAAGCTCCTCTGCTCTGCCCCGCTGTGGTTTCAGAAAGGGCAAAAAACAACACATAAAGGAAAGTCTATGTCAACGGAAAGGTAGGTAGACTGTGAGGCAGAACAGAAGTGGCTAAATGGATTCTCCGTTCCTTTCTACAAAGTCCCCCCCTCCTAACAAGGATGACTGGCAATGAATTGACCCAGACTTAAGCACAGACAGTAACTTAAAAACTCATCTGCAGAACAATAACAGACCTAAATTCTGGATTAAAGCCAAAGCTTTGAATGTTATACTGTAACCTTTCTCTGTGTTTTAGGATTTAAAAAATAAAAAATAGTGGTACAAATCTTTAATTAGACAACACAACTCACAATAGACTTGGTCACTAACTGAGCAGAACTGCACGTTACAATGACAAGCATTTCAACTATTCTTGCTGGAGTAAAAGGACAAGGAAAACCTATTAAAGAAAAGAGAACAAAAGAAACTGAATTATTTTAGCCATGGAAAATGCAAGGAATATGCAAGTCTCAACAAAAGGACTCAATTTGTGGATGTAAACTCTACATAAGCAGAGAGAGCAAAAGAGCCTCACTATTATGTGCATACAGAGAGAAAAAAGAGGGAGCAAACTGTTGATATCTAAAACCCATGAGCATTTCCATGAATTTTGTTTTAGAATTAAAAGCTTTTTTATGATTATGGGATTTGTTTAAATTTAATCCATTTATACCCTGCCTTTCTCCCCAGTGGGGACCCAGGGCGATTTACATCTTTCTCCCCTCCTCAATTTAACTCTGAGAACAACACTATGAGGTAGGTAGGCTGAGAGAGCATGGCCCAAGGTCACCCAGCAAGCTCTCATGGATTGAATGTGGATTGGAACCTGGGTCTCCCAAGCACCAGTCTGGCATTCTTAACTACCACCTCACACGGGTTCTTCCCCTTCCTCTGGGTTAGGAACCCAAGTCTGCAAAAAAACAAAACAAAACACCCTAAAATATTTTGTATGTTTATTTAAAATAAATTTAATGTAACATCTTGAAGATAATAAGCCAGTGACCTGAGCCAAACTTGTAGCACTTATGGAGAGAGATACTGTAATTACTTGAATATAAGAACCACGCTATACCAGCCTCTTGTTCCTTTGCCCAAATTCATTTTTCTTATAAATAAAATCTTGTTCCATCGTCTTACTTTGAAGAGCCTCTAGTGCCTGCTTTTTATTTTCTGACAGAGGGGTTATTTTTGTGTTCCTCCAAAGCAGATTTCTCTGCCTGCCCAAGAGGTGCCCAGTTGAGCATCTACTGTTTATTATAAATTATAAAGGTGGGAGAACACAAAGTGAAAGGAATAAAGTAAAACCACCCCATTCATGCAACTGTATCACAGCATTAACAGACTAAAGGGCTAGTCAGGCAAAGCCTTAAAACGCTAGTGGGTGAAGGGAAGGTGCCTGGGGGTGCAACACCCTCCTCCAGACGCTTAGCTACAATGGGGACAGCAGGGGTGGCTTGTCCCGAGTGCTGCCATTGCTGTCACGTGTTGAGGGAAGGGGCGTTTCAGGGGTGGGGCAGAGCGGGGGTGGGAGGGGTGCGTGGGCAGCTCCCCCTCCCTTTGTCACTACCCTCCTCCCACCTGTGAGGTGAACAAAACATACACCCTACCAGCCAACACTCCACACTGGGCCACAGAGAGAAACACATCTCACTGTGACATGCCTTTGAAGACACCAGCCATTAATGCGGGGAAAATGTTAGGAGCAAAAAATACCAGACCATGGCCACACAGCCCAGAAAACCCGCAACAGCCAGTTGATTCTGGCCAGGAAAGTCTTTGACCGTAGCATTGGGCCCATTGGTAAACCTCCTGCAGAAGTAGGCAGAACAGGCTGGCTTTGGGCTACCTTAACGAGACCAAAAAGAGATAAAATAAAATAGAGTAGTTTCAATGAGTAGAAGGCTATTAAATTGCCAGCTGTTTCTAATTTAACACCAGGTACTTAACAAATAGCTGGTTTGGCATCAAATCTGCTTCCAGGTGCTGCTGAGGCTGCTTTTGTCGTCCAGCAGCTACTGGACACGTTGAAAAGTTTATGCTATTTTAATGGAATGAAGAATAAGCTGTATGTAGGTAATTATTTCCGAAATAATATTTAGATGTATCAATATAATTTAATACTTCAGAATTATTAAAATTGTTGCGTTTAAGTATTAAATTGGTTTAATAATTATGTTTAATCATATGTAATTGTACAGGTTATGAAGATAGCGCTCCTATACTGCTGTGGGTAAGACAGTGTGCTTTAATTACTGATGAAGGGGAATTTATGACTGAGAAAATCCCTGAGGATGTGTTGTCGGTCATATTGCCAGCCTTGAGTTGATGGCAGATCTTCTGGGATTGTAGCAGATCGCCAGGAGGCAGAGATCAGTCCACCAGGAGAAAAGTTGAACTCCATGGTATTGTAGCCCCTCCCCTCCTCAAATCCTGCTCTCCTCAGGCTCCACCCCCAAAATCTCCAGGTATTTCCTAACATGGAGCTGACAATCCTGGTTGTTGGTGATTTGGACTCTTGACTGTGTTTTGAGGTAAGCCATTAAAAAACCCCTTGTGTATAATTTGAGAAACGTTTCTTCTTAAGAGAGAAGCTCCTCTTCTTTGCAAAACTTTAGTAGGCCATGTAAAATTCTCTCTTTTACCTGTTTGGGCAAACTCCAGACAAGATTTCCTTTTTTTGCTTTCAAACTTATCCTAAACTAGCGGGCCCAGCCACGCGTTGCTGTGGCAATTGTCCTTCTCATCACAGTCTGCAACCCACACAGATGTCCATGCAGGTCCAATGATCCACAGCAGGGGTCCCCAAACTACGGCCCGGGGGCCAAATGTGCCCCCCTGAAGGCATTTATCTGGCCCACCAGGCATGGCTGCGATGGCTCCATTCATGTGCAGTGGGGGCTCGAGGGAGAGGAGGAACCGGCCCCAACGGCTGTTGATTGCAATTACATGATGGCACCTCCAAATCTCCATGAATTTTCTGACCCAGAGTTGGAAACCTTACACGTGGCAACTCCTGCTCCGCCCTTCCCTCTCGGCTACTCCATGTGTTGCTCTCAGGCTTTCTGTTCTACCTCACTCCCATTGGCATCAGCCAGGCTGGTGAATCGCTCGCTGGCTGCTAGGGAGGAAGAACCCAGGAAGATACCTGATCCTGGGTTAGATGGAATGTTTCATTGGGAAAGTTCTGCTTTTTTTTTTTTTACAGGGGAAGGTATTCCACAGGCTCCCCAACAATATTTGGAGCCCACCCTGTACTTGACATACTTTGGTCACTGTTCTAAAAATAGACCATGACAGAAAGGCTGAAAGGTGAAATCAAACATTTTACAATCATTTGTGCATAGGAATTTGTTCATATTTTTTTTTTAGTCCGGCCCTCCAACAGTCTGAGGGACAGTGAACTGGCCCCCTGTTTAAAAAGTTTGGGGACCCCTGATCCATAGCATAGCCTTTTGAGGTGGTCAAATGGAATCCCTTTTTCCCTTTTCAATGCACATAGTTATATGGTGCTGTCTTGTTTTTTTAGTATAAGGTAACCCTTTCCATTCCACAACGGAACTGTCCAGAGTGCGAATCCCGCTGTCCATGAGGGTGGTTGACACGCACAGTCCTGGCTTGGGTAAGGCAGAACTGGGGCAAGCAGGCTATCCCAGTCAGGCAGAGGCAGGGTGGTGAGGCGCTCAGATCGGGGCCAGCTCCCTCGGTTCTGTAAGGACCATGTGCAAAAGAAGCGGAGCCAGTAGTGTTGGTTCGCCCCCACCCCGCAGATTTTCTTAGAAGAAAAAGGCAAACTCCAGCTCGCTTTTAGTAAAAGAGAGCTGTGGCGAATATGGGTGAGGAAGTGGGTAAGTGGTGGTTGGATGTGAGGGTGGGCAGAGTGAGGTGTGTGAGGATGATGAGCTGGATGTGTATGAGAGTATGTGTGTTGTGTGGTAGTAGTGGGTGAGGCACAGAGAGTGAAAGTTACCTGTGTGTGAGGGGGGGGGAACCCCACCTGACGTCTCACACGGCAAAGTGTGTATGTGTTTCACTTCCACTCGTACTACCTAACAGTATTACCTATTTACTGTTTCCACTGCTCATCTCTGCCCATCTGCGCGAACATCCTAAGCCCTCATCCCAAGCCCTCAGGCCGCAGACAGACAGGCTGCACGAACATTCTAAGGGTGACAGTTAAACAGAGGCAGCTTCATGGCCTGGTGCACCAGGAAAAAGACGTATTACCTGGCTCAGGTATGGACTTTCGGCGGTTTGAAGGTCCGGGTACCTGCCAGCAATAGGGAGAGACGTCCTGTGAAAATTTGGGGGCGATCCGTCCAGCAGCTTCTGAGGGACACCATCAGGGACAAACACACTGTTAGATTTTTATATATATAGATACATAAATTGCCTCCCTCTTGGGTATACTTTAAAGACAGTTTGCAATCTCTTAGATTTCACATTCCTTGTCTCTCTGTATTATTTAGCAGTACAAATGAGTTAAAGTTGGTTTGAGAGTTGGAGGCAGATGGATTTATTTATTGATTTATTACATTTTCAGTTGCTGCTCACCCAAAGGACCTTGCACTGAACACACCTCACAACATTAAAACAGCATAAATGAGTTAAAACAGCATAAAAACACATAACAAATATAAAATATTAACATTAAAATATCTAACTATTAAAATGTTAGGCCAATTGGCCATACCAGCAGGGGCTGGTGGGAAATTGGAGTCCATGAACATCTGAAGCACAAGAGTTGGACGCCCCCTGCTCTAAAGGCCAACCTAAAAATTCGGCCTTGCATGCACTGCGGAAACTAAACAAGTCTGGTGGGCCACAGGAGCCTCCTGAGAGTGTATCCCATTGGTCACAACTGAGAAGGTCCTTCTGTTGGTGAGTACCAATCAAGCCATCCTGCAAGGGGCCCATGTAATAATGTCCAAAGGGAGTGTGGAGGGTTTTAGTGGGAGAGGTGATTCCATAGGTATGAGGGTCCCAGGCCATTAAAAACTTGAAAGAAGGAGAGCAGTTTGGATGTATACCTCACCTTTCTCTCCTGTAAGGAGACTCAAGGTGGCTTACAAGCTCCTTTCCCTTCCTCTCCCCACAACCGACACCTTGTGAGGTAGGTGGGGCTGAGAGAGTTCTGGGAGAACTGTGGCTGCCCCAAGATCACCCAGCAGGAATATGGGAATATGGAAACACATCTGGTTCACCAGATAAGCCCCTGCCACTCAGATGGAAGTCTGGGGAATCAAACCTGGTTCTCCAGATTAGAATCCACCTGCTCTTAATCACTACACCTCGCTGGCTCAAGTTAAAGGTTAACACCAATAACTTGAACTGGTAATTGGTAGTCAGGGCTGCTGTCCAAAACTGGAGTAATATGATACGACGATGATGTTCTGGTCAGCAACCTGGCTCCTGCATTTTGGACCACTGGCAGTCTCTGAAATGTTGCCAAGGGTAAGTAACCCGAAGTAGAGTGAATTACAGTGGTCTAAACTGCAGGTGACCATTGCTTTGGGTTTTTTAAACTGGGCTGTTTAATCTTGTCTGCCAGTGTAAACCTGCAAACCCAACATAGTGCCCCCAAACCCACAATCTTCCGTTTCTTGAGCTACACTGATTTTCTGATTGAAGTAAAGGATTCATCTGCCCTCAGTGGTAACTTGCCTTGCTGGTGAACAAGACAGCATTTTGGGCATATCTCCAATGGGAACAGGGAAATGCAGAGCTGTTGTAGAGACACAAAGGCGGCCCAGACTGTAGGAACCACTGATCCATAAAGACACTTAATTATTGTAAGAGACATGATTCAGGTGTTTCTACAATCCCACCTTTGCTCTCAAAAGTGTGTGTGTGTGTGTGTGTGTGTGTGTACAGAGAGGGGATGCCAGGAAGGCTACGAGCTGCGGGAACCTCCAGTGGCCCACAGAGACCGGCAGTCGAGCACCAGAGACCAATTCAGCAAATGGAAATTGTCCTGCTTCCAAGTACTCTGACCCTCGGTTTGGAGGGAGGACTCCAGGGCTTCATACCCCACTGGGGTCCCAAATCCCACCCTCTCCATGCTCTAGTTCCCGAACCCCCCTGAATTTCCCTCTCCAGAGATGGCAGCCCTAGACTGGGCTCTGGAAGACCCTGTTGGGTGCTCTGGGGCTGCTCATCCACTTTCTTTCACTCAAGCTAACTGACCTCACAGGACTATTGTGGCGCTCAAATGGAACTGAGAATTACAGAAGCCATTGGAGCCCCCATTGGGGAGGAAGGCAGAGTAAAAACGGAGCAAATAAATTCTTTAGCAGCGGTTCACATATGCAGGCTGCAGTTTTGAGGACAGAAATAATTTCAGCCTTGTGGCTTTGGGGCAAAGGCCAGGGGTCTCTGTCACTGCTGAAGATAACCTCCCCTTCTACTTAATCCCACCCACACCCTTTTTACCATTTCCTGAAGCTCCATGATACCTTTTCGCCACATGTGCATGCACGTAAAGTGCTGTTAAGTCACAGCTGATTTATGGAGGAAACCCCCTTGAGGTTGCCAGAGGTGGTTTGTCACTGCCTTCAGCTGTGAGCAGCAGTGGCGTAGTGGTTAAGAGCAGGTGTATTCTAATCTGGAGGATTAGATTTGATTCCCTGCTCTGCCACTTGAGCTGTGGAGCCTTATCTGGGGAATTCAGATTAGCCTGTGCACTCCATCACATGGGCTAGTCACAACTTTTCAGAGCACACTCAGCCCCACCCACCTCACAGGGTGTTTGTTGTGAGGGGGGAAGGGCAAGGGGTTTGTAAGCCCCTTTGAGTCTCCTACAGGAGAGAAAGGGGGGATATAAATCCAAACTCTTCTTCTTCTTCTTCATCCGGATAGACACTCTGGACTTCTCTGGTGGTTTCCCATCCAGATACTGTCACCAACTGTGCTTAGCTTCCAGAGATCAGCACCTTTTACATAGTACTTTTGGGATCCACAGGTACACCCAGTGGTGAGATTCAAATAATTTAACAACTGGTTGTTTACAAGCACCATTTTAACAACCGGTTCTGCCGAAGTGGTGTGAACCAGCTGAATCCCACCACTGGGTACACCCCTCCTCTCTCTAGCCTGGCAGAAAAATAACAGGGAACCCCCTGTTGACAAAGATGACAAAGGGGAACCTACCAGAGAATCTCTCTCATCAAAAGGCCCTCCTGAACCATCATGCCAAAAAAATCGTTGCTAATTATCTTCCTTTTATCTATGCAATTGAGAACAGCTGAGTGGGTGTGTTATGCTTCATGTCACTGTTTCTAGCCTTCTTATTCTACATGTATTTCCCTGTACTTTCTTCTAAGGCATGTGGGGACTCAGCCTTTTGGCTGTAAAGAGGTCAACAAAAGAGATGCATTGTCCTTTCCTCAGATCTGACCAGAAGTCTCTACTCCCAGGAGGGCAGAATCATCTTGCGATCACACACCTCACAGTGTAAACCAGGGTCCCCAACTTTTTCAGCCTGTGGGCTCCTTTGGAATTCTGAGATCTTGTGGTGGGCGCAGCCCCAAGATGGCGTCTACAGGAAGCAGGGCCAGCTGAGCCTCATAACGAAGAGCCTTGTGCAGTGGTATAGCTGCCACCAACACAGTTTTAAAAATCTGCACAGTCAATCAAATCTCTCCTGGCCAATCAGATGCCTTGATGGTGAAAAGCCCCACCCCCTTTCTAAAAACACCAGGAAGGTGGTTGGCTGGAGCTGTGGCAGTTTGTAATGCACACACCATCAGATGATAAGAATAAGAGTGATGTGTAATCTCGCTGTTACTGCCACATCAAGAAATGTGTGTTAATTTCCCCAGATCTATGTCATTAGTGGAGTAGATTTCTTCTAAGAGCAGGATTCAAACCACAGGGATTCATAGCATCAGCCATCGGTCAACACTCAGGAATGGGGAAGCACCAAATTAATTCAAACTCGTAATAACCAATTCTACAACTATTAGCCGTAAAGGCTAGTGGGGCCTCCATATTCAGAGGCAATATACCTCTGAATGCCTTCTGCCACACCTTCATGCTTTGATTCTGAGATTTTCCAGAGGCATCTAGTTTGGACTTGAAAGTAACGGGGCGGGGTGGCTCAGAGGAGCTGTTGGGCATTTCAACACTGACCGAGGGGGCTAAATATAGTTAATTTCTAGCAAAACGGACCGACCGCACCACACATTGCCAGCGTGAGCCAACAGCAGTTCTTGTAATGACGCCTGTTCTATGTAGCTGGCTGTGGTCCAAACAGCCGACGCGGATGGAAAGACAGAGGGTTGCAGAAGAAACCTATCAGATGGCTTTTGGACTCCCCGTGCTCTTCAAATCCTGCAGGTCTAATGCAAGAGGGGCTAAGAGGAGAGAAGCAGGGGGAGAAAATCGATGGCTGGACTTGGTAACTTTTCAAGCACTTAAGACTTCTTCCCCGACACCAGACTGCTGATGAAAAACCCTGCATTGTGAGGCGCCATTCCTTAATGGCTGGCCCGGTTCCAAAGGCCTTTTGCGAACTCCGATGCCCCACCCACTCGATATGAAAAACAAACAAACAAATGAAGATTGCATCAGCATCCCGCTCCATAATTCATATTATGGGCATTTCACTAGGGAGTCACTCATCTGTACTTACAGATACATTTAAGAAAATGCATCCTCTCCTCTTCCCTCCAGCACCATTTATGGCTCTTGGACTGATGGGCAACAATCCTCTCTCTTCAATTAAAGGACACCTTTGGGTTCGTCACCACACAATTGCTCCCAGAGACCCCTGCCAAATGCTCTTTTGGCACCAAGCTCGGAAGATGAATTAGAAGGAAGTCTTCTCAGCAATGCCCCCTCCCTAATTCCCATCCCCATCATCAGCATTTATACCTCCTCTCTCCCGCTTCCATTTTTCCCCCCTCTTCTCTGCCCAAGTGGCTTTTACCATCCCATCTTTCATGCATGTGCCTGTCTTGATTCTCTGGAGGTATATTTATGAGATGCCAGATCCCCCCCCCCCTTTTTCTTCCGGCTTTCAACAGGCTTCCAAGTTGCCACTTTTGCAGATGGGGTCGTCTGTTGTTGTTTTTTAAAGACCGAACAGATGCCAGGGTGTTTGGGGAATGTAAATGGGGCGGAGGTGACAGGGGGGTGGGGTAGAAAAGTAAGTAAATTGTAGACAGTGCTGTTATCACAGTTTACCCCCCAATCCAGGTTGAGAGCAACTAGCAAAAAGTTTCTTTGCTTTCTGGGGGAGAAGACAGGAAACATGGTAAGGAAGAGATTTGCACAGCATGTTCGTTGGCTTTGTTGAGTCCTCGGCAAAGATTTGGGGGGGGGTGTAATTAATGGGAAACAGGGCAACGGGAAACCCAATTTCTCCCCAAAAGACTGCACTACTGGCAGTTTGCGGAGGCAAAAATGTTCTTGTAAGGAGCATGGGGTGAGTGTGAGTAGAAAGGAGAGCGTGGAGGAGTGGATATAGCTGTGCCACCAACTCAGAGCCCAGAGAACGGCAGTCGTCATGCCTCCTGGCAGAAGTCTGCTTTAATTGGATGATCCCGTGGCCTGGTATCACTGCTGAACTATTATGGCATCTTACTCTGGGGGCAACTCAGGAAATGGTACTCTAATATGACGTATAGTAAGGTTCAATGGAAACCATCAGCCAGCCCCCTCCTCAAGACTTTCCAAAAGATGCCTGCACACATCAAGAAAGCTCAGACTGCGTTCGCTGCAAAGCTTCTTCTTCTACAGGTTGTCTTTCAGGCAAAGGAGCAGGGACCAAACAGATTTAATACTTAAGCCACAAGACGCCTTGTGGAATTTTTTTTTTATTATAGAGAGAGTGTAAAATGCAACTGTCAGTCAAATAAAAAGAACAATTTTTTTGTTTAAAACACATCATGCTCAACATTATCCAATTGTGTCTCTGTATAGTTAGACATTTCAAGCATTATAAAGAAATAAAGGGGGGAGGGGGAAAGGATCTTAGAACAGTCACTTCAGTACATTTCAAAACGGAATGTCCCCGGAGGTCAATTAAAAATGTCAAGAAAAAATAGCTTTACTTCTGGGTTTTTTTTCTCCTTTAAAAATACATTGTTATCTGTACAAGAAAGCACAACAGTAAACATTGGAAACCATATTATCCCTTTTATTAAATCAAAAAAATGATTTAGCGCATACCTGTGGTTAATACTAGATTTCAATTTATTTCTCTAGGTAAATTTTGACAAATATTAAGATAAGAAAATACTTAAAAAGAAAAACAAAAAACGAAACAAAAACCAATAATGGGGCGGGGGGGAGGGGAAGCCAACACACGCCCTGGAATTAAAAAATAGCTACTACTATTTTATATGTTTCAATGTTCCACAGTGTTTGTTAAAGATACTAATAGCAGTTTCTTCTTAATATTAAAAATAACAGTATTTATTTTTGAAATAGACAAAAGGTATTTTGTTTGTTTTTTTCCTATTTTTTAAGACAAGCTTGGAGGTCTTAGATACACAAATGCAACCAACAACAGAGACATGGGAAAAAATAGTATCGCTAAAAAATTAAACATTGTTTCTTATATTAACCCTTTAGATCTCTAGAAATTATACAACCCCTACAAAATTCCCCCCTCAATAACCTGCTTGACAGTAAGGCAGTAAGACTGCCCTGATAAAGTCACATAATTACAATACATACCATAATTCAGTTTTTTTTAAAAAATGCAATAAAATCAAAAAAGACAGCCAAGATACAAGAAATTAGAAGTAAAATATTTAATGAATTTACATATTTAAGAATATTTAAATACTGTTTTTTTAAAAATTTATCTTTTTAGAATTTGTTACATACCACCTAAGACTTCCAAGCCTCTTTCTGTTACAACAGAAAAGATTTAAAATTAAAAACACAGGAGGGGGGGCAGGGACACACACACAAAACCCTTGTATTGAAATGTCACAGCTCTGGGGCACGTTTTGATGCCGGCTGTAATCTGGCTTCCCTCCAAAAAGAATCCCGGAGATTTATTATTTCCTTTTTTTCCTTACAAATTTGCCAAAGGGGGGGGGGGGGGAATAAAATAACCCCCTCAAATTACCCAGCATGTCCATGAAGTTTAGTACATTACTAATTGTTCCTGATTCTTAGAAAAGTTCAGTATAGATTATCCTAACTAGTGTTTCACAAAAAAACAAACAAACAAAAGTCTTCATCAAAATGTTGCAAATCTAGAAACCTCTGTTACAAAAAGGTTTACTTCCACATTGATTCCAAGAGAAAGGGAGAGGAGGAGGAAAAGAGAGAAAACCCACGCAGGCGGCAGGTCCTACTGTTCCTGCAAGAGAAAGAAAAGGGCAAATCAGCAAAACATGCGGCTGGCACTTGAAACTGTCAGGAAGGGCTGCGTCGGCCCCTCTCATTTGGCAGGGCTTTCCATGGGCGCGAATTGCAGGTATCTTTGAAGGAAGGTAGGGTTATTTGGTGTTTTATTTTGTCAGTTGTAAACTGTGATGTTTTTAATTAACCCATCATCAGCCACAAGAAAAAGACAAGGTGATAAAGGTATCAATTAATAAAGACCTCTTATTTTTATTTTTCTATTTTATTTTATTATTTTATTGTTTCCGCTGAACGTCTGAAGGTGTGTGAGACAGCCTTCCGAGGATTCAGACCACTGTCCTACCACAGTCAGCCCGGTCTCCTCTGACTGGAAGTGGCTCCCCGGTGGTCTCAGGCTGAGGTTTTCGATATCACCCCCGACTGGAGGTGACAGGGATATCGAATCCAGGGCCTTTTGTATGGCGAGCCGGTGCTCTGCCCCTGAGCCCCCACCTTTCCCGTTCACCCACCCTTTGAAAGTTTCAATCACAAACATGCTTGGAAGCATCTCTGTGCCCTCGGAAGTGAGATGCTGGCACTTTCTCAGTCAACTTTTCAAACTAATCAGGCGCTTTGCTGGCATTTTGGCACCAACAAGGCAGCTGCTGCATCCTCTTCCCTGTCGTCTCTGTCTGCAACTAAGCTGCAGGCATACCAAAGCCACCGTCATGGCACTCCTCTGCTGCCCCTTCTAGATTTCTTGCCAAAGTAACACGGATTAGGATGCTGATAAACTTCAGGCTTCTTAATTTGTGCCCCATAAGAGAGAAACCAATTAACTCTGGACTATGTATTGGTCCTTTAAATATTTAGGCCTAACCTTTCATCATAAAGCCACTTGGACCAGACACAGAGACACTGCTATAAAAGGAAGCTATCACACTGCTTCAGCGGTGGTAAATTTCTTCCATACGAAGGGGAGGGGATATGTCCCAGCAGCTCTAAAGGTTTTCCACTCCAAGGTAGTCCAGCAACTTCTTTATGAAGTTCCTTTATGGATAACTGCAGGGAACAACTCAGTTGAAAGAATACAATCTGGCTACAAAATACTTGGGTTATCCCACTCTGTACTATGCTTAGAAACTGGTCAGAACCTACTTGAAACAAGAGCATGGCTGTATGCATTCAAGTATTGGATCAAATTATGTTTTAACTCTGATATGCACAGTTTAACATATGCTGCACACCCAGACCTATTTGCCTCCGAATGGTATCAACTTCTTAAATAAAAAATTTACTCTATAGGTTTAAAACTCGAAGATCTCTGTATGCTGTCACCCAGAGAGATTCTCCAAACCTTAAAAACTAGACTTTTAGAACAGGAATACCATATCTTGTTGGGGTAAGCAAATAAATCATGCTCACCCCTTTCTGTTGGAATAGTACTAGAACAGGGGCACATAGCTAAATATCTTGGATTATTAACTGAATCCCAACAGAGTTGAATTATCACAAGGGCCAGATGCAATACTTTTCCATCTGCCATTACAAAGGGTCGCTACTTATCTATCCCTCTCCAGGATCGGGTTTGTCCACACTGTAAAAACCAAGTGGAGACTCTTGCTCACATCATACTCGACTGTCCGAGATATGTGGGCATTAGGAATTTCTCTCCTTGGCTGGTCCTAGACAAACCTGACAAATCTGACAGTTTTGCTGTGGAGCTTCTGTTAAACAATACAGATGTCATGCTCTTGGAAAAAGTAGCAAAATTTATATTACAAGTGGCAGAACTTTCCAAGTAACGTCCAATGCTAGATATAGCTTCTATGTCTGTGTTTTGAATGTATTCTTAATTTGCACTTCACAAATGTCTGGCAATGCTCTAGAGCCGTGGTGGCGAACCTTTGGCACTCCAGATGTTATGGACTACAATTCCCATAAGCCCCTGCCAGCATGGCCAATTGGCCATGCTGACAGGGGCTGATGGGAATTGTAGTCTATAACATCTGGAGTGCCAAAGGTTCGCCACCACTGCTCTAGAGCCTATTTTATATGCCTAATAAAGGTTGTTATAAATTTGACTATGCATTGTCGAAGGCTTTCACGGCCGGAATCACTGGGGTGTTGTGGGGTTTCCGGGCTGTACGGCTGTGTTCCAGCAGCATCTTCAGAGGATCTGATGGTAATGTCAGCTACAGATGCAGGTGAAACATCAGGAGAAAATGCTACTGGAACACGGCCATACAGCCCGGAAACCGCACAACACCCCAGTAACTGTGGACTGCTGTCCACGTATGACATTGTAACTGTTCCTTTAGAGCAGGGGTAGGGAACCTGCGGCTCTCCAGATGTTCAGGAACTACAATTCCCATCAGCCCCTACCAGCATGGCCAATTGGCCATGCTGACAGACGCTGATGGGAATTGTAGTTCCTGAACATCTGGAGAGCCGCAGGTTCCCTACCCCTGCTTTAGAGCTTGGGACAGATGACAGGGAAGTGGCTCAGTGGAAGAGTGGCTTGGCATGCAGAATTCTGTCAAAGGGTCGTGCCCCTGGACTGCTCAATAACAAGATTTCGTGTTCAAACCATTTCCTTTACTGAAAACAGCATCAGGATAAAAGACTTCCACTGACGGAACTAAGGGTTGCGCACCAAAGCGGTTTCCGTGATCCCCTCTCCTCGTTCCTCCTCCCATCCCAAGGGAAGGCAGAAGCCGTCTCTACCAAATCCGAACCACCCAGCCTCCACACCGCTTGGAAGCAGCTCAGCACACGTCTGATCAGTCCGTGCCTAGAAGCAAAACTAAAGCTAGCACAGCGTTTCTTTCCCAGCAAGAGGTTTTCACATCCTGGCAGGGAGACGTGACGGGATCGGCCCAGAACAAGGCACAGAAGGTCCCAGGTTCAATCCCTGACATCTCCAGCTGAAAAGATCTGGAAGTAGGCAATGAGAAATACCTCTCCCTGAGACCTTGGGGAACAACGGCCAATCTAAGTAGCTGATAATGACTCTGATGATGGACCTGCGGGGTCTTTCAGCTTTGGGCAGCTTCATGTCTTTATGTGACTTGACAAGAGAAGTTCACAAAAACCCTACAGCCTCGCAATCCCAAGGGAGCCAGGTTCCAGAAAATGAGCCACCACCCCAGCTACTAAGCCACAGGTGTCAAACTCGCGGCCCTCCAGATGTTCATGAACTACAATTCCCATCAGCCCTTGCCAGTATAGCCAATGTTCATGTTGGGAGGGACTGATGGGAATTGTAGTTCATGAACATCTGGAGGGCCGCGAGTTTGACACCCCTGTACTAAGCCACATGAAAGGCAACAGCCCTGCTGATATGTCCTATCACAGGGATGGCCCACTGTCAGTTTGTGGGCACCACTAGGCCAGTAACATGATTCTTCCTGGCTACAGATGTACAGGGAGGGAGATGCAAGGGCAGGAAGCTTCACTTTCTTCCAGTGTGCCTGACAGCTGCTGGGCGGGCTGGAAAAGGAAGTTGACACTCTAGTGCCATGGTGGCGAACCTTTGGCACTCCAGATGGTATGGACTACAATTCCCATCCTTCCCTTCCACTCCCCACAACAGCCACCTGGCAGGGGCTGATGGGAATTGTAGTCCATACCATCTGGAGTGCCAAAGGTTCGCCACCACTGCTCTAGTGTCACACCCACTCTGTGCTCTGAAAATGGCCTTACAGACAACGAGAGTCCAGCACCTTGAGGCACAGCAGGCGGCTACTGCAGCCCCAGAGAATCCAAAAGTCAGGAAGGCTGAGGATTCAGAATTTGCCATTTGATTCAAGACTGGGTGGGGGATCTGTTGGGAGGCGAGGAAGGATGCTCTAACATCTCTGTAGAAGGCAAAAGCACACACAGTGTGGCAGAGTCTAGGAGTACCTTAGGGACCAACAGAATTTGAAGGGGGATATAAAGTTTTGAGAGTCACCCCAAAAATCCAGTTGGTCTGCAAGCTGCTACTGGACTCAAATTTGGCTGTTCTACTGCAGACCAACATGACCACCCTCTGAGACAGCTCGGCATGACCTTCCACAAGTGCATTCAGGCTTAAAAAAATGGCAAACGGGACAAGGGCCAGGATTTCTTTCTGTCAGGCCTGCGCCATCCTTGGCCTGGCAAATAGCACGTACAGAGCTCTGCCACAGATGGCCCAGCCATTTCCACCGCTCAAGACCACGAGGCCTCTCTCCTTTGTTCGCATATAACTAGTTCAATAGCGCTTGACGGTTTCTCCTTATCTGTCTCTCAAAGGGAGTAACCTGCCTGTCCCAAAACAATGTCTCTTTCTCACTGTCCTTTCCCATGCTGATATTATGGGAATGCAAGGGTGGGGGGATTATGAGTTGAACCAAATTGTAACCTTTAGGTATATACTGGGGCCAGAGAGCCAAACCCCCAGTTTCGGCTATCTGGCTGTTGGGTTTACACGGTCCTGAATAAAGCTCTTGAACGTCCCTTGAGTCTTATTACTGACTGGAGTACCAGACCCTTACACCCTTCCATCCTTTGGGAAGTGCTTAGACCCTGAGACCTCCTTTCTGGAACTGATCTACCACTTTGCTTCCAACAGGGGCCATCTGGCCATCCTCTGCCTCTGGCATCTGACATTTGGAGGCCTGCTGTCCATTCACTGAAGTACCATTTAGTGGTTTTAAGCTGCTGAAAGACCCAGATTGTATAGAGAGCAAACCTGGCATAATGGTTAAGAGTGGTGGACTCTAATCTGAAGAACTGGGTTTGATTCCCCACTCCTCCACATGAGTGGCGGACTCTTATCTGGTGGACTGCATTTATTTCCTCGCTTCTCCACATGAAGCCTGCTGGGTGACCTTGGGCTAGTCACAGTTCTTTGGAACTCTCTCAGCCCCACCTGCCTCACAAGGTGGCTGTTGTGGGGAGTGGAAGGGAAGGAGTTTGTAAGCCGCCTTGAATTTCCCTACAGAAGAGAAAGGTGGGCTAGAAATCTTCTCTCCTTCCTCTGCCTCGTTTTCAGGATGACCTCAGCAGGCCTGAAATCCCAAGGATGCTGTCCACACTAAGGACCAACAGGACTAGGAGCTACATAAGAAAGAGCCTGCTGAATCAGACCAGAGTCCATCTAGTCCAGCACTCTGCTACTCACAGTGGCCCACCAGGTGCCTTTGGGATCTCACATGCAGGATGAGAAAGCAATGGCCTGCTGCTGCTGCTGCTCCCAAGCACCTGGTCTGCTAAGGCATTTGCAATCTCAGATCAAGGAGGATCAAGATTGGTAACCATAAATCGACTTCTCCATAAATCTGTCCAAGCTTCTTTTAAAGCTATCCAGGTTAGCGACCATCACCACCTCCTGCGGCAGCATATTCCAAACACCAATCACACGTTGCGTGAAGAAGTGTTTCCTTTTATTAGTCCTTATTCTTCCCCCCAGCATTTTCAATGGATGCCCCCTGGTTTTAGTATTGTGGGAAAGATAAAAAATTCTCTCTGTCAACATTTTCTACCCCATGCATAAATTTATAGACTTCAAATCATATCCCCCCTCAGACATCTCCTCTCCAAACTAAAGAGTCCCGAACGCTGCAGCCTCTCGTCATAAGGAAGGTGCTCCAATCCTTCAATCATCCTTGTTGCCCTTCTCTGCACATTTTCTATCTCTTCGATATCCTTTTTGAGATGTGGCGACCAGAACTGAACACAGTACTCCAAGTGCGGTCGCACCACTGCTTTATATAAGGGCATGACAGTCTTTGCAGTTTTATTATCAACTTCTTTCCTAATTATCCCCAGCATAGAGTTTGCCTTTTTCACAGCTGCCATGCATTGAGTTGACATTCCCATGGAACTATCAACTAAGATGCCTAAATCCCTTTCCTGGTCTGTGACTGATAGCACTGATCCCTGTAGTGTGTATGTGAAATTTGGATTTTTTGCCCCTATGTGCATCACTTTACATTTTGCTACATTGAACTGCATTTGCCATTTCTTAGCCCACTCACCTAATTTATCAAGGTCCGCTTGGAGCTCTTTGCAATCTTTTGCGGTTCTCATTTATGAATAGGTTAAAGAGCCCTGGTCCCAAAATGAGCCCTTGCTACCCTGACTTCACTGAACACAGACCAAAGCCATCAAGGGCCCTGCCCAATCAATCCTGTCATTTTAGCCAGGACACAGTTCTGGGGTTTGTGAGAACAGCTACTGCTTCACAAGAAATAAAAGCTCTTGTGATGACCAAGTCTTTGCAGTTTTATTATCAACTTCTTTCCTAATTATCCCCAGCATAGAGTTTGCCTTTTTCACAGCTGCCATGCATTGAGTTGACATTCCCATGGAACTATCAACTAAGATGCCTAAATCCCTTTCCTGGTCTGTGACTGATAGCACTGATCCCTGTAGTGTGTATGTGAAGTTTGGATTTTTTGCCCCTATGTGCATCACTTTACATTTTGCTACATTGAACTGCATTTGCCATTTCTTAGCCCACTCACCTAATTTATCAAGGTCCGCTTGGAGCTCTTTGCAATCTTTTGCGGTTCTCATTTATGAATAGGTTAAAGAGCCCTGGTCCCAAAATGAGCCCTTGCTACCCTGACTTCACTGAACACAGACCAAAGCCATCAAGGGCCCTGCCCAATCAATCCTGTCATTTTAGCCAGGACACAGTTCTGGGGTTTGTGAGAACAGCTACTGCTTCACAAGAAATAAAAGCTCTTGTGATGACCAACCACAATAGGGGAGTCTGCCTGCTGCATCTATGTATGATTTACTGATCAATCCTCAACTCTCCAATAGCCAAAACAGACACCAATCACTATTACACCGACAAGGCAAAGACGCCTCAGAAGAGACTGCATCTTGTCCGCCAGTCCATATGAGTCACTTCTGAATGCATCCAATTAAGAGGACTCATGCAGAGATGCAGAAGGAGGGCTTCTGTTGAAGACATGTGATCCAACACTAAAATACACAGCAAGGACAGCGAAAAGTCCACTGGAATCCCCTGGGCTATCACAGTGGTTTTCACCGTGTTCTGCTTGAGATCACGAAGGGATTCTTCACCCATCAATTTTTCAAAACTCAAACCTTCCAATTTCATCATTTTTTCCCTTGATCCCCTAAGGTGGCTACCATCACCTTTCAATCCAAAAAAAGGATCCAGGAAGTAGCTGCGGATCAATTCAACATTGAGATTCTTTTTTTCTGCGAGACAAGGCATAGCAAAGGCCATGTGCAAATGCCTGGCCACTGTAGCTACTGGTGAGGCTGAACTGAGCACAGGATGGCTGGACATGAATGATGTGGGGTTTATGGGCTGCGTGGCCAGAAGCCCAGGAAACCCACAGTGGCCAGTGGTTCCAGCCGTGAAAGCCTTCAACAGTACAGAGAAGGCTGAGCTATGGGTGAAACGGAGAGAACACCAACCTGGCTGTGAGCCTGGGCCTGTCCTAATGTCTGCCCGTAATAAGCTGCTTGCTGTCTGTAATACTCCGCCCAGGCCATTGTGTAGTCTGGCTGGGAACTTGCTTGAGAAGCAGCAGTGGCAGCGTGACCTGGAAAAGAAATAGAAGCACACGTTGTCAGCAGGAGAGGAAGCTGGAACAGGGTGACCAAGTCCGCCCCCAGAGCAGACCAAACTCTTACCATGTTCAGTGCAGTGGCGTACCACTGATGGAGACACGGGGTGTGCTCGAGCTGCCCACCACCGAGCCTCACCCCCCCCCCCCCCCGGCTTCCCTGCAGGCCGGGGGAGAAGGACTCGGTGGCGGACAGCCGTGGCTCCTGTCTGGATTACCTGCTTCTGAGCCCTGCCCCCTGGCCTCTCTGCTGACTCCTGTAAGTAGGGCACGGGCAGCGCGGGGAGCCAGGTGGGGGGTGGGAAGGCGGTCATGCCCCCAGGCGCCATTTGGGCCTGGTACGCCGTTGGCTCGGTGTTATCAGTGGCTCGTGGCCTTAATCCAGGTTAACAAGATATACAAATTATGTCCCTTAGCAGGGATGTGTGTGGGCCCAGATGCCTGCTTGGCACCTTGTGAGCAGGCAGGCTGGGCTGGAAGGGATTCTGCCTTCAGCATGCCTTGCCTGGTTATAGATGACGTGCCACACGTAACAGTGCTCAAGAGCCAGTGGGTCGGTTAGTGTGTCAGACTAGGATCTGGGAGACCCAGGTTGAAATCCCCATGCTGGGTGACCTAGGGCCACTCACATACTTTCTGCCTAACCTACCTCACAGGGTTGTTGTGAGGATAACATGGGGGATAGCAGAATTATGAAAGCCACCTTACATCTCCCTCAGGGAGAAAGGTGAGGTACAAATGAAGCAAACTAACGTAGACGGATCAAAATTCAATTGCAGACAGCAGTTTTTAACACCCTGGGGCCAATCCTTAATCACAGTTCAGCTACTCAGCCTGCAGGGCTCACCTTTGCTCAGCGGAATGAGTCTGATTTGCAGACACCAGCCCTGATCAACCCAACCCGGACGGTTAGTAATGGGGGCAGCAGCAAGACGGAACTGCTGGTCATCACTGCCGCCCGAGATCAGATCCCATTCAAAACACCACGAGATTTCCCCCCTTCTACCTGGATGGATCATAGCTCCCTAAACTGCCCCACTGCCCTTCCCTAGTGAAGAGCTGGTCAGTGGGACCACATGCTTTCCTCCCACTGCCCTGGCCGATCCTCTGGACTGATAAAGAAACTGTCAAGCATTTCAAATACTTGGGGGAGTAAGCCGAAAGAATGCATCAAATGAAGGCACCCTGTCACATCCTTTTATTCTGAAATTATCGAATCTGGAACAGTTGCTTTTAGAGCAAACAAAGGAAGAGGCAGCAACTGGCGACCCTCCTGCCCAGGAAACGCGGTCTCTGCGCCCTCCGTGACTCACTCTGTTTCTTGTAATAATCCTCCCATGCCTTGCTGTAATCAGGTTGGCTGTTCTGCTGCTGGGTTTGTTGACCTGCACAAACACAACACAGGAGAGACGTCCATCAGGGGCGGAACATCCTCACTTGCCCAATGAACAACAGCCCTGCAGGGTAGGCAAGCAGATGCCCTGATCGGTGTGGCCTTGCGCTGCATTCTCAGTGGAAGGTGGGACAACCACATGAAGGAACATGGCAAGCAGTCCGGGCCACGGCTTCCTCCATTCAAGCTGCAATGGGAAAGCTGTCCTGGACGTGGAAAGGAAAGGGTACTAGGGAGAAGAAGATGGTGACCTGGTCTTGACACCTGACCTTCTGAAGCAGGTTCTTTTATGCACTAAATCTTGTGGGGAAAGGGGCCAGGGCAAGGAAGTGGGCTTCTGGACATGGAGTGCCCACCCCCCATCCATTTCCACTTTGCCCTCAAGTTCTTCTGCACCTTTGCCGATTTCCCACCCTGCAAAGGAAGAAGAAGCTCCAAACACCCTTGAGAGGGGGAAATGCCCACAATCCTTTGGGGGACAGCTCTTTGGGCTTAATCATAGGCCCGCTCGGCAAGGCGGTCAATCCAGGTCTGTTCAGATTGCCTGACTCCATGATGAGGGGTTTGAAGGGCTGTCAACATTAGCAGAACTCTCGATAGACAAAAAAGGCAGAATGTCAGGGAGACGAGTTCTCCACTAACCTTCTCCTCTTCCCCTGACATCTGGATCTTCCATGTGGAGGGAACTTGGTTGGTACTTTAGAATTGCATCACCCAAGCAGGCCTAAGGGGTGCAGCCCAGGCTTACCCCTCCCCCCACTAGGGATGCCAGCCTCCAGGTGGGATCTGGGGTCCCCCAGAATTACACCTCATCTCCAAATTACAAAGATCAGTTTCCTTGGAGAAAATGGCTGCTTTGGAGTGTGGACTCTGTGGCCCGGGACCCCTCTGAGGTCCATCCTCCTTAGGCTCCACCCCCAAACCTCTTGGAACTTCCCAACCTGAATCTGGCAATTTAATTCCCCCATCTGGAGGACTACAGTTTGGAGACACTAGAACAGTGGTGGCAAACCTCTGGCACTCCAGATGTTATGGACTACAATTCCCATCAGCCCCTGCCAGCATGGCCAATTGGCTGATGGGAATTGTAGTCCATAACATCTGGAGTGTCAAAGGTTTGCCACCATGGCACTAGAAGATGTGTTCGATCCCATGGATCTCTTCTGCTAATGGTGACAGCTATCTCTGTCGCAAGAAGTCTTCTACTGAGGTAAGAGGCTCGAATTCACGGGGCCCAACCCAAAGCACGCCACGGACTTCCAAGACCTAACCCTCTAACAGAGAAGTGCACAAGGGTAACATTCATTTGTTCTGGGAGAAGCCCATCAGCCTCTGCGCTTCTGAGCAGGTCACTGTCCAGGTTCAAATGCAAGGCTGTGCCATGAATGAGTTCATGGAATAATGTACTGCGCCCCCCCCCACACACACACACATCCATGGCTCAAAAAATTTGAACAGTTTTGTATTACTCATTTTGCCTGAATCAAAACAACCGTCATTTCTTTTCTCTCCTGATTGGAATTCTAAAACACAAACCATTTAACGTCAAACATTTCTACCCCACCCTTCCCATTAGAAGCGCTCAAGTTAGCTGAAAGACAATTAAAAAATACTATTGCATGTTACGATCACATTTCAAAATGAACAGAACCTGGGTAAAGCAAGGTCTTCCTTAGCTTAGAACTTGGCACCAGTTGATGCATGTTCCATAATACTGGTGCCACCACAGAAAAGGCCCTGTCTTGCATGGCCACCCACTCAATTTCAGATGCCGACGGAATGTGAGATAGGGAATGTGAGATGAACACAGTGATTGGGTCAGTTTACATGGGAACAGAAAGGCTTTCAAATACCCGGGACCCCATGCAGGGCTTTCAATGATCATAACCAGCAAAACAGAAGCCAATGCAAATCTCCTGTCAAAATGGGGCACTGTAAATGTATACCAGAAGTTTAATATGGCTTGGAGGGAAGAAGACCAGCTGTAGCTTGTAACTGTCAGAGAACACTGGTGCTGAGTATGAGTTATGCACAAGAGGATCCAAGGATTTTCCAGACTCAAGCCAGATGGAGGAATGTTGCTATGTCTGAACCATGCCAGTAATGTGTACAGAAATGCAGCCAATACTGAGCTCTTCAGAGAACATCTTACACTATTTGTGATCATCTCTGAACTGAGACTGCTATAGGCACATATGACAATTACCAACACTTAGCCTTATTTTCTGCAGCACACGAGTTAAATGGTTGTGACTGGCCGGCTGCAAAAGGCAGAGTTCTAAAGGCTGTCTGAGGAGATTTTGTTCTAATCAGGGTACCAGGGTGAACAGTTGTGTGCCGACTGGGCTCTGTTCTAAGTTCAGATTAAAAGGAGAATCTGTAATATGTCCCTGGTGAAAACAAAAACAGTGACACTAAAAAAACACACAGGTTGCTTCGTTGTTTTACTCTGAGGAAAACCCCACTCAGATACTAAGCAATGAAGCCTATGAGAATGTGGGATTTTTAATGCAGAGATAAAAAGAAGAATTGGCTTCCTGAGGAATAGCTGGAATTTCTGCTCTTTGAAGCAATGTGTGGGCTAGACATATTCAGTAGAGAAAATTGTTTTAAGGAACTGTTTTTAAAAAAATACTATTCAACCAAATTGTAAGACAAACTTAATATAGTGTCACCAAAACTGGTGTGTGTATGTCTTTTCAAAATAAATTGAATGTAACAACTTGAACACAGTAAGCTAATGAATGACCTGAGTCAAACTTGCAGTACTTATGAAGAGAGATGCTGTAACTATTTGTACATAAGAACCACTCAATACCAGCTTCTTGCTTATTAATATTTGTTCCTCTGCCAAAATCATTTTTTTCTTTGTGCCTATAAATAAAAATTTCTTGTTCTATTGTTTAACTTTATGAAGCCACTGGTGCCTGCTTTTTATTATCTGACAGAAGGAAAAGGGGTTGTTTTGGTGTTCCCTCAGAGTGGTTTCTCTGCCTGACTGAGAGGTGCCCTAAGCCCGTGGTGGCGAACCTTTGGCACTCCAGATGTTATGGACTACAATTCCCATCAGCCCCTGGCAGGGACTGATGGGAATTATAGTCCATAACATTTGGAGTGCCAAAGGTTCACCACCACTGCCCTAAGCTGAGCAGCTAAAGAGAATTTTTACAGTTTATTATAATTTAAAGGCGGGAAAACACAAAGTGAAAAGAAATAATGTAAAATCACCACATACTGCATCACAATACTAATAGACCAAAGGGCTGCTCAGGTTAAAGCATATGTGACAGTTGGAATTTTGGAGGGAAGATCTCAGGGCACCAGTGGGCAGAGGGAAGGGGCTTGGGGATGCAACAGCAAGTTTCCTGATTGGGGAGAAGGAAGCAGTGGGAAGCTGGGGGGCTGCTTATGGATTTTTAGGTCACAGTTGGCAGGAGGCTCCCCTGGTTTCTGCCTGGCATCAAAGAAAACTGGGCGGTCCCCATTCCCCAAGACAACAGCATGAATTTCAACGATACTCCCCAAATTCATCTCACACCCCATGCTTGTCAAGGAAGCACGTAACGAAAAAACACAAGCCAGGAGCCAGAGATCCAGGTGGAGGGCGAATGAAAATGAACGCATGATGAAGGCAGCATGCATTGAAGGAATGCAAAGGGGAAGGAAAAAACACATACGCATGAAGCTGGAAAACCAGGAAAGAGAAGAGCCTTCGGAACATTCAAAAAGACCCAACCCCAGGCCAGAGGCTCCGGAGTGGGTGTTTCCAAGCAGAAACAGATGGGGAGGGAGGAAGATCACACGCTGCAAGTGTGAAGTGGGTGTAGAGGTCTCAGTGCACTTAAAAGGCTCTACCAGAGCCAGAAGCCAGCAACTCCCCTAGCAAAGGGTCAGGGCCAGCATGGTGACCCCCCCTCCCGCTAATGCCAACAAAGGCCCCCTTCAACGCCTTTTCTTCCAAGCAGAATTACAGGCTACGGGCAGGTTGAGAGGCCACGCTGTCTCAAGGCAAAGTGTTTTCACCCTGGGGCTGGCTAATTTATTGGAGGTGGGGAAGTAATTAAAAACTAAGAGGGAGGGAGGAAGAGGAGAGAACAGGTCTCTCCACTCTCGCTTTATGAAAGATGGAAGTGGACGTGGCTTGGAACTATTGCGAGATGGTTGGGGGCAACCTTGCTCTTTTTGCTCAAAGGGCTAGAAAGGCAAACAAACGGGCAACTGGAGCAGAAGCTGATGTTCTGGTACGTGCTCACTTTCCTGTGTGCAGGAGAGATTTCACCTGCAAGAAAAACCAGCTCTGTTTCCCCTGGGTTCCTGCACACCCATAAATTTATACTTTTCTCTTTTTTTAATATCGCAAGAGTTGTGCCAAATTCTTGTGTAAATGAAGGCATTAAGTTAAGTTGCTTCCCTCTATCTGGTAAGAGGTTAGTTTTAATGTTTTACTCTGATTTTGCTAATCACAGGAAGGATGAGGAACTTTGGGAGCCTAGACCCCAACGGTGAGAAATTTCCAGGATGCCAAGATCCCAGCGTGCACTGCTCACATGTTCTCAAGAATAAAATCGCATTCTGTAAAGCACAGGTGTCAAATTCGCGGCCCTCCAGATGTTCATGAACTACAATTTCCATCAGCCCTAGCCAATATAGCCAATGCTCATATTGGGAGGGACTGATGGGAATTGTAGTTCATGAACATCTGGAGGGCCGTGAATTTGACACCCCTGCCGTAAAGGCTAGAAACTTGCCCCAGGAAGCAGAACTACATGTCCACATCATGCAGGTTTTCCTGTGTTCTTCAGGAATCATAGTGCATACACTATGAATTATGTGATGTTATGTGATGTTACAGCAGGTGGAAGTGCTGATGGAATGCAATGGTCTCAAGCCCTATGAAATGGAGTCTGATGGGTTTGTGATTAAAAACAAAGTGAACAAAGGGGGGAAAAACAGGCTGTGAGGAGTTCATTTATTTACCTAGTTTCTTATAATAATCCTCCCATGCTTTGGTAAACTCCATCTGGCCTGACTGGGTGCCATTGTGATCTGCAGCAGGAGGAGAAGAAACCCGTGAACTCTAACGGAGGCCCACGTGCTCTGTGCTTGTTGCCTGCCCCTCCTGGAGCCCCACAAGAGCCCACAGCTTGGCTAAAGGTAGAGGGAACAATCAAGAGGATGCCCAGAAAGCAGAAAACGAGGCAAGCCCCCCCCCTCCCGCCCCCCATAATCAGAATGGTCAAAGACCCCAGCATCAAGATCTTCATTAAAATTTACCACTTGGATGCCAATTTCATTTCCCCAAGGTCATCTGTATCACTCACACATATGCCAAAAGAAGCTATTTTAAAAGGGTTGTTTGGGGATATTTAAGCTGCTGAGGGGGCCAGGAGGTTTGGACACCCCCCCCCCCCCCCCGGATCCTGCTATTATAGGAAGCAACTTTGAGCATGCAGCCCAAGGAAAGCAGATGTGTGGCATAGCCACTGTTGGGTGGCACAACAGAGACTCAGATGGGTGGCTCAGAGGGGAACTACCTTCAGTCCTAAGCACATCTTTCAGAGTAAAGTTGTTTTGTTGTCATACAGGAAGGAACAGGCCCTGATTGACTGAGTGCACCATGGACTGGAGCAGGTTTGCAGTCCCTGGGGTTAAGGTGAACCAGACAGGAAGCGTTGTAGTGCCTCCCGCCTCCCTTGCCTGCATGCTGAGGCACAGCAGGGTATCAGGTGATGCCACTCAGTGCCAGAGAGGATTTCCTGGGTCTGATCCTGGGCTTGCTCCTTCCTGCAAGACAGTTGCCTGTGGCTCGCACTTCCTCTCCTGAGCTCTCCTGGTCTGCAGCCAGCATCCCTGCCCTTGATGACAAGGAAGTCATAACTAGGGGTGCACCACCAAGATATTGCCCACAATATAAAACACCAGACATTTCTGATATCGGATCAGCAATGTTTTATTTTGCAAACAATCTGCCAACAATTTCCAATTTTGAGATTTCCACTCTAAGTACTACTGGAATCGGAAACTGGGTTGGGGATGGACCAGGGGAGCCAGCTCTCCCGCCCACAGACAGGACTGGTCCCTCCAGCTTTCAAAAGCTGATGCGCCACAGACTGGCAGAACAGGCTCCCTCCCTGCTCTCTTGGGAGCGGCACTTCCACAATATTTCTTTCGGAAAGGGCTTGAGTACCACTTTTTGTAAATTGGGAGTATTGTCCTGATAGTTATCAATATGGAGGCTTTCCCCAGTCTGACTTTAAGGAATGTTCAATATTCCTGAGGTTTAATCAGAATGATAATCACTCCCTTCCCAGCTTTCAAATATGGAATTAAAACTTCAACTCCCTTCCTGTCACTTGAATCTGATGCCACCTGAGATCTACTTGCTACTTGCAAAGGCTGGCAGGACAGAGCCCTGCAAGGTCTGCCGAGAGATGCATAGCTAGGTACTTTCTGAAAAGTCACCTGCTGGAGATGAAGTTCTCTGTGCTTATTCCACTATGCCCCCCCTTCAGATTTTTATATTTTGATTCTTCGAGTTATCCATTGTCCCTTCCAGTTTTTACACACACATATCCCATTTCCTTCTCCTCAGACCTCCCGCCAGTCGCCCAGCTCAGCCAGAGGGAGATGTTTTATTTATCCTGATAGTTTTATTTATCCTGATTTAACCCACCCACTCTGTTAGGGTAAAGGTGAAAACACCAGGTGATTATTGACCCATGGAGTGATGTCACATCACAACATTCACTAGGCAGACTGTGTTTATAGGGTGGTTTGTCACTGCCTTCCCCAGCCATCTACACTTTATTCCCGGCAAGCTGGGTACCGGTACTCATTTCACTGACCTCAGATGGAAGGAAGGCTGAGTCAATTTTGAACTGGCTGCTGAATTGGATTCAGGTCGTGAGCAGAGTTTTTAACTGCAGTTCTGCAGCTCACCACTCTGCCCTGGGAGGCTTAAGAACATAAGAACATAAGAACAAGCCAGCTGGATCAGACCAAAGTCCATCTAGTCCAGCTCTCTGCTACTCGCAGTGGCCCACCAGGTGCCTTTGGGAGCTCACATGTAGGATGTGAACGCAATGGCCTTCTGCGGCTGTTAAGCGTCCCCGATCACCTGGTTCTGTTAAGGCATTTGCAAATTCCTCAGATCAAGGAGGTAGATCACAGATTGGGTAGCCATAAATCGACTTCTCCCTCCATAAATCTGTCCGGCAAGCACCTTTTAAAGCTTTCATCCAGGTTAGAAGGGCCATCACCACCTCCCTGTGGCAGCATATTCCAAACACCAATCACACGTTGCGTGAAGAAGTGTTTCCTTTTATTAGTCCTAATTCTTCCCCCCCCCAGTTACATTTTCAAATTTCCTGAATGCCCCCTGGTTCTAGTGTGATGCCAGGGCCAGAAAGAGAGAAAAAATTTCTCTCTGTCAACATTTTCTACCCCATGCATAATTCTTGTAGACTTCAATCATAATCCCTCAGCCGCCTCTCTCCAAAACTAAAGAGTCCCAAACGCTGCAGCCTTCTCCTCTATAGGGAAGGTGCCCCAGTCCCCTCAATCATCCTTGTTGCCCTTCTCTGCACTTTTTTCTATCCTCCTCTCCAATATCGCTTTTTTTTTTTGAGATCTTGGCTGCCACTCAGAACTGGACACAGTACTCCAAGTCGCGGCTCGCACCACTGCTTTTATATAAGGGCATGACAATCTTTGCAGTTTACCATTATCAATTCAGCTTTTCTAATGATCCCCAGCATAGAGAGTTTGCCTTTTTCACAGTTGCCATGCATTGAGTTGACATTCCCATGGAAGTCCATATCAACTAAGACGCTTCAAATCCCTTCCTGGTCTGTGACTGATAGCACTCGGACCCCTGTCGCGTGTTAATGTGAAGTTTGGGATTTTTTGCCCCTATGTGCATCACTTTTACATTTTGCTACATTGAACTGCATTTGCCATTTCTGAGCCCACTTCACTCTAATTTATCAAGGTCCGCTTTGGAGCTCTTTCAAGCTAAATCCTTTGTGGTTCTCACCACCTCTACATAATTTGGTATCATCTTGCAAAAGCTTGGCCACTCACGCTTACCCACCCCCCTACTCTCCAGGTAATATTTTACCTTGAATAGGTTAAAGAGCACTGGTCCCAAGCAACGGATCCTTGGGGGACACCACTCCCGACATCTCTCCATTGTGAGAACTTCCCATTTACACCCACTCTTTTGTTTCCCTGTTTCAACCAGTTTTTTTAATCCATAGGAGGACTTCCCCTCTTATTCCTTCTATTGCTGAGTTTTCTCAACAGTCTCTGGTGAGGAACTTTGTCAAAAGCCTTTTGGAAATCCAAGTAGACCAATGTCCACTGGTTCCTGCCTTCTTATCCACATGCCTGCTTCTTACACCCTCAAAGAACTCTAGTAAGTTTGTAAGACAGGATTTTGCTCTCTTGCAAAAGCCATGCTGACTCTTTCTCAGCAGGTCTTGCTTTTCTACATGTTTTATAATTTTATCTTTAATGATAGATTCTACTAATTTTACCAGGAACAGATGTCAAACTGACTGGCCTGTAATTTCCGGAGTCCCCCCTAGGATCCTTTCTTAAAGATTGGTGTGATACATTGGCCCATCTTCCAGTTCTTCAGGGATGGAGCCTGATTTCAGGGATAAGTTGCATATTAAAGTGAGAAGATCAGCAATTCTCATAGCTTGAGCTCTTTAAGAACTCTTAGTTGAATGCAATCTGGGCCAGGGGATTTGTGGTAACATTTAGATTTATCAATGGCTGCGGGAACTTCTTCCTCTTGTCTATCACTATCTTCGCTAGTTCCTCGGATCTTCACTCTCCCTAAGAAGCTCTTTTTTTGGTTCAGGTGCAGGAATGTTCCTCACTCTCCTCTCTGGGTGAAGACAGATGCACAAGAATTCATTCAGCTTCTCTGCAATCTCCTGCCATCTTTTAGCACACCCTTTGTTCCTTTTGTCATCCTAAGCAGGCCTACCGCCTCTTGCTGGCTTCCTTAGCTTTTGATGTACTTTGAAGAACTATTTGTTGCTGTAGTCTTGGGATGTTGTTACGCAGCCATGCGTTCCTCATAATCCTTTTTTTGCCTCCCCCTTTACAGCTAACTTAAGCTTCTCTATTGCCACCATTTGTGTTCCCTCTCATATTCTTCTATCAGCCAAACTGGACTTCCATTTTCTAAAAGACATTTTCTTTTTTCTGATAATTTCCTCAACGTCTCTTGTTAACCATGGTGGCTTTCTTTTGGACTGGGTGCTGCCTTTTCTAACCTGTGCAGAACACATTCCAGCCAGAGCTTTTATTACTGTGTTTTTAAATAACCTCCAAGCATCCTGGGACAGTTTTGGCCTCTCTTGATTTTCCCTTTCGAAGCTTCCCATGCGCACTATCACCCCTGCATCTTTTGAGAAATTTCCGGCGCTTTCTGACAGGGCGGAATGTAACTACATTAGTAGTTGCCACTTGTTCGCATGCTGAGATACTGAATCTGACAACAGCATTGTGGGCTGCTGTTCCCTATCGGCTCCCAACAACACTTTCTGACTTCCTGCACCAGGTCCTGGGTCCCACATAGAATTAGATCTAGGATCACCTCTCTCCTGGTTGGTTCCACAACCATCTGCTCTAAGCCATTGTAGTCATTTAGCATATCCAGGAATGCTCTCTCGCTTACTATGACCTGAAACATGCATTTTTCCAGTTTATATGGGGATAGTTAAAATCACCCATTACCACACTCACATATTTTTGTTTTCTTGTTTGGCCTCTCTAATTTCTTTTTCCATCTCAGAATCCATCTTGTGCAACGCTTTGTGGTCCAGGGGGACGATAATATATTCCCTAATATTAAACTGTTCCTTCACACTCTGGTATTGATATCCATAGTGATTCTGTAAGGGGAACCAGCTCCCCTTGCATTGTATCTATGGCGTTTGTGGGCTTTATGCTCTCTTTGATGTAAAGAGCAACTCCACCCCAATGCGCCCTGTCCTATCCTTCCTATAGAGCCTGTAGCCTGGTATAACAGCATCCCACTGGTTCTCCTCATTCCACCATGTCTCTGTAATGCCCACTATATCAAAGTCCTCCTTCAAAACTCTGTACTCTAGCTCTCCCCATTTTAGGTCTATAAGCTTCTACTATTAGCATAGAGACACCTGTATACCCTGTCTCTGTCCTTAACCTGGGATTTATGTGCTTTACCCTCAAGTCTTTTTGTAGACACTATCCCTTGTCACATGCACATTGCTATGTTCCTCGCTTGTATGTGGTTGATTTAGAAAAAACCTCCCTCTCTCTGTCTGCATCCCCATAGATACTGTATTCCGAACCGAAGTCACCTCAGCTCCTGTCGGCTTTCCCCAGTGATCAGTTTAAAAGCTGTTCTGCCACCTTTTTAATGTTGAGCCAGCAGCCTGGTTCCTCTTTGGTTAAGATGAAGCCCGTCCCGTTTGTACAGGCCTACCTTGTCCCAAAAGGTTCCCAGTTCCTGACAAATCTGAAACCCTCTGCCTTACACCACCTTCTCATCCACGCATTGAGACCCTGTATCTCCGCTTGTCTAGCTCGCCCTGCGCGTGGAACGGGTAGCATTTCTGAGAATGCCACCTTGGAGGTCCTGGACTTCAACCTGTTTCCTAGCAGCCTAAATTTAGCTTCCAGAACCTCCCGGCTACATTTCCCAATGTCGTTGGTGCCAATGTGGACCACAACTGCTGACTCCACCCCAGCACTGTCTAATAGCCTATCTAGACCGAGGCGTGACATCCACAACCGCACCAGGCAGGCAAGTCACCATCACGGTCATCACGCCTCTCACAAACCCAACTCTCTAGATTTCTAATGATCGCATCACCCACTACAAGGAGCCCCCCACCTCCCCGAGGGGTATCCTCAGTCTTGAGGAAGGATAGCTGATCACCAGTTAAGGAAGGGATCCCATCTAAGGGAGCATCTTCCCCCACCTCAGACTGGCACCCTCCATCCCCAAGGCCTTCATTCTCCATGACATCTGAAGATATGTCACCTTGGGAGTGGGACCCGGCTGTTAGGTCCCTGAAAGCCTCGTCTGTCACCCTCTCTGCCTCTTTCAGCTTCTCCAGGTCTGCCACCTTGGCTTCAAGAGAACGCACATGTTCCTTGAGAGCCAGGAGCTCATTGCAGCGAGGGCACACCCACGACTTCTGTCCTAGTGGCAGATAGTCATACATGTGACACTCAGTGCAAAACACTGGAAAGCCCCCATCCCCCTGCTGGCTTTCTGCCTTCATATGTGATTTGTTTAGATATTTAAATATTACGCTTTTAGTCACTGCCCCCCTGGAGCTATCTGCACGTACTACCTGTCAAATATGTCCTTATTAATTTAAAAAAAAACACAAAAAAATTAAATTAAAATTAAATTAAAATTAAATTAAAATTGAATTAAAATTGCGCGCGCCTAATGGCGCGCGCCGCTGGTTCCAGAGACTGAACTAAAGCCGCACCTCTCAGGACAAAAGCCCCACCTCTAGGACAAAGAGGAACAAGAGATGAACTCTGTTAACCCCTGTTAAGCCCCACCTTCCAGATTCAGCAGCCTTACAAGGAGAAAAAGAGATAACCCCTGTTAAAATACACTGTTTTAAAAGCTGTGGCTTTGAGAAAAGCCCTCCAAAATGAACACCAGCAGGTCACTCTGCTCTTCCTGGCCAAGTCTTCTTCCCACTGCTGCTACTCCTCTCTGCTGGTTCCAGAGACTGAACTAAAGCCCCACCTCTCAGGACAAAAGCCCCACCTCTAGGACAAAGAGGAACAAGAGATGAACTCTGTTAACCCCTGTTAAGCCCCACCTTCCAGATTCAGCAGCCTTACAAGGAGAAAAAGAGATAACCCCTGTTAAAATACACTGTTTTAAAAGCTGTGGCTTTGAGAAAACTGCACCACTGAGATCTTTACAAAAGCCCTCCAAAATGAACACCAGCAGGTCACTCTGCTCTTCCTGGCTAAGTCTCTTCTGCTGCTACTTCTGCTTCATTCCCTCTCTGTGATTCAGAGGGATCCTGCCTCTGTAAGCAGACATTCTACCGTACAATCGTGGCCAATAGCCCGTGAGGTATAATGGTGAAGAATGGCAGACTTTAATCTGGAGAATTGGATTTAAGTCCCCACTCCTCCATACGAAGTCTGCCGGGTGACCTTGGGCCAGCTTTCTCCAGAGCTCTCTCAGCCAGCCCCACATCTCAAGGTGCCCGCTCTGAAGAGAGGGGCATCACTGCGAGGCTCCTGAAGGTAGAGGAAAGCAAGGTATAAAATCTTCTGATAGCCATCCACAGATGTACCCTCCTTGAACTCACTTTTTAAAAGAAAAAGCATCTTACAATCTAATCCACATTCTGGATTTCCCTGTGGCACACGTGGCAGCGTGCCAATTCGGCAGGAGGCAAAGACCTGTGGACAGCACCTTTCTAGGGAGCACCTGGCTGGATGCCAGGCAGCCCCTCGTCAGTCTGAAGTCCGGCAAGGTGATTCGAGAGCAGGGCAGCGGAGGGGACCTGGAGCCCCTCCAAGGGGAAGGCAGCACTTCAACAGGAAAGATGCCAGGAGATGGCACCCAGAGTGTGTTTTGAGAACTGAGAAGCAGAGAAATGGGGCTTGTACCCCTTTACTCTCTTTGGCTGAGAGCGGACACAAGGAAGCTCCGGACTCCCATTGGGCATTCAAGACAGCTCCTTGAACTTCAGCTGCAATCTGGCCATACGACTGGCCTCCTTTTGCTTGACGTGTGCCATCCTCAAGCCAGCAGTGTGCCTTTCCCTCCCTCTAGCTCTCAACATAGTCAGAACGCAGCACCTGCATCAGATCCGGCTCGGCCCTGGAGCCATTTCATACAGTCAGCAGTACGAGGGGACACACCACAGAACTGCACCACTTCGGGAGCAGGTGAAACTAACCTGATGGATAATACTCCCAACAAGGAGCAAAAATAGCATACTGGGACTCTTGGGGCACACACAAAAAAGTCAGGAAATTTGCAGGGATGCAAAAACCCAACAGTCCACTCCCCAAAGTGCAGAAGTCCAGCACTGTGTGCTTCTTAACATTCCGCTACAAAATGTTGGTGGAATCTTGTAATATGACAACAGCTCCCCCCGCATCTGGTATACATAGGCAGGCTGCATCTGAATATGGAGGTTCCATTTAAAGAGCCACTGATGGGTCTACCCTGCATTTAGGGTCTGTTTAGATGGCTAAACCACAGAAAAAGTTGTCCAACTGATCTTGCGGTAGCTGCCATGGCCCCTTGCGGCAGTGAATTCCACACATGGCAGGAAAAAAGACTCGGTTTAGTCTTGTCCTGATTCCGCTCCCACTCCACAGCCAGTCGCCTGCCTCCCCCCACTTCTCTAACCCCAAGACACTTACTTGGAACCTGCTGCCCAGGCTGCTGCCACGTCTGATAAGTGCCGCCCCAACTCTGCGTCATGAACGCCTGAGGACCACTGTGGAAAACAGAGCAAGAGGCTGAAGACAGACAGACTCTGGGGCTCAATCCACATCATCAGTGCTCGCAGAGATGCGAGGCACTAACCTTCACCCCAACATGTAACATGAGCACCACAGTTGGACCCAAGCACCACCTGATCGAGGGATGTTGGCCTCAGCCATTACAGAAGCTGAGAAAAGGGTACATCCAAACACTATCCTCACCCCAAGAACATCTGCCTGGCAGGAATGAGTGCACTCGTGCCTGGAATGGGCAGCTTGCCTTCCTCCTTCATACGCAGGTGGGCTCGCTGGCTCATCTTGGTGCACAGAGACCTCCCTACTGAGAAGGTGCACACATGAAGCTGCCTTACGCTGCAGCAGACCCTGGGCCGTCAAGGTCACCATGGTCCACTCAGACTGGCAGTGGCTCTCCAGGGTCTGAGGCATCACTTGGCCTTTTGAAACTGGAGATGCTGGGACAGACTCTGGGACCTTCTGCCTGCCAAGCAGATGTTTCTACAGAGCCAAGGAAAAGCAGCCACCCATTGGCTGGGCTCCGTTCCCTGAAGTGACACCATCCAAATCAGACAATGCCCTCGGGAGACGGAAGAGACCAGGCCCATTTCTCAAGCACTGGTGGGAAAGCAGGCCTAATCCCTTGCGCCCCCACCCCCCGGTCAACTGATCAAGGTGGGAAAGCTGCCAGTCCTGAACCACCCCCCAAATTCACCCCTCTGGTATTATGACAGGGAATCTGCCATAACCGTACAGGCATGGTACTGGAGGTGCGCTGGAGTAACCAAGAGAGCAGCACTCTATCCTCTGCACGCCCCCACCCCTCCCGGGGGCAGTCCTGATTCTTTGCTGTCAACGGGACCTCTCAAACCAATCATTCACTTCTCTTCCATTCATTTGTCTTAAAAACGGAATATCCCACATTCTGCTTAATTCAACAAAGAGTAAACCATGCCGTTAATATGGAGCACAACATCTCAGAAGAAATGAAACAGAACCAGTACAGACTTCAAAGACCAACGGCCTCTGGAAGGATTTAGCCCAAAACTGAAGGAACGATGTGGGGGTGCACCTTAAAGGTAACAGGGAATTGGTGATGCCGCTGCCGGAAACTTGCCTCTCCATGTTTCAGTTACCATTCCTGGGGTAACTGAGTAACGTCTCGGTGTGAGGAGTGCGTGAGGGGGCAGCTCCACAGTTGCCAAACAACTTAACAGCAGTTGTGATTTTAAATTTCGTTATGTTTTGTTCTGTGTGTTTTATCTGAACTGCAGATTGCCTTGAGCGTCATAAGGAAGAAAGGAAGCTACCAAATGTTTTCAGTAAATGAGTGAATAAATATAACTGCCACTTTGACTCCTTCCTGGACTGTGGAATTTGATTGTGTCTGGAGGAGGTGACACCATGATGGGCTCTGAGGGGCTGGTAGGTCTGCTAGGTTGTAGAAATAATTGGGTGTCCTCAGATGTCTGAAGCTTTCCTGCTTTCTTAAATGACTCCACACAGCCACCTTGGTGTTCCTTATGCCCAAACCGCCCTCCTGGAACACCTATGCGATGCCAACTCTCTCTGCCCATTTTCATGCCTCCTTTCAGGATCAGACCCTCATCCCCATTTGCTGCTGAAACGAACTAGTGGGAGGGCTGTGGCTCTGTGGCAGAACAAAGGTTCTTCACGCAGAAAGTCCACGGTTCAATCCCTGGCATCTCCAGTTAAGGGATCCTCAGCAACAGGGGGCTGGAGCAGACACCCCCCCCCCGTCCAAGACCCTCAAGGGCTGCTGCCATTCAGAGCAGAACATAACCAAGCTAGATGCACTGACTCCAGATACTAGCTTTTGGTCTTTGACTTAGTCGTAAGGCAACAGCTCCAGAGGTGGAGCGCTCACAGGGACATGCAGGGTCACATGTCCCTGGCTGCATGCCAGCTGGTCACATGGGGGGTGGAGAATCACCCCCCCCATCCTTTTGCTCGGCCCCGCCCTGCCTGAAGGAGCAGCCTGGTGGGGCAGGGCCAAAGGGTGCCTGGCAGCGGCCCAGCCAGGTAAGTGGGGTGCAGGAGTTTCTTTTGCCCTGAATGCCATTCCCCCTGCCCCCCCCCCCACCTCTGAACGGCTCTGTATGCAGAAGGTCCCAAATTCCATTCCCATGCTCTCAGGTCGCAAGTGCTAAACATGACTGGCGCGGCAGCTGTCTGGCTCAGAGTAGCCAGTCTGAACTAGATGGCCCGAGGGCCAGAAATGGCATGAAAAAGTTTCGTACCTTCCTAACAAAATGGCCAGACGCAAAGTCCACGTGCGGGGGTGGGTGGGGGGGGTGGGGTGTCCAGGGCTCAAGGGTGGAGCCACTCACTCAGCACTCAGGAAACCACAAGGTCAACTGCCAGCACTTCTAGTTAAGGGATGCCAGGCAGTGGTGGGATTCAGCAGGTTCGCACCAGTTCGGCAGAACCAGTTGTTAAAATGGTGCTTGTAAACAGCCACTTGTTAAAGCATTTGAATCCTTCCACTGATGCCAGGTATGGGGACAAAACTTCCCTTTGCCTGAGATCCACGGCCAATACGAAGCTCAGTGAATGGAACGCCCCTTCTTCCTACGTTGGTTCTGCTTCTCTTCCTCCTCCCGTAGTTCCCCACATGAAATTTTACACCAGACTCTCTTCCTGTTCAATTTATTTGTTACTGTGTCAGCCACCATGCCCAAAGAAGATTATATGCAAAATGCTAACCAAAACAGTACATTGGGGTGGGGAGAACCACATTCAAGGGCTACAAGAAACCAAGTAGGAAAGCTTACTTTTGATGAGGCGCAGCAGGTGGTTGGCTGAAGGGGCTCTGACCGAAGCCTCCAGGGCCCCCCAGGCCAGTACCCTGTCAAAAGAAAAGGCGGGGGGGGGGGTAGAGAAACGAGGCTTAGAACGTGCCGTCAAAATGGGCTTAAAGGGGATTGTTATTATTTTTTTAAGTCCGAAGGCAATTTGGTCGTTACGATTTTCACAGTGTGGCTTTGGGCAAGTCACCACCACAAAGATGGTACGACAGGAATGGCAGTGACCTCACACCCCAGCCCACATCCTTTGGAGGAATCACAGAATCATAGAGTTGGAAGAGATTCCAAGGGCCACCAAATCCAACCCCCTGCAATGCAGGAACACACCATCAAAGCACTCCCGACATATCTTCATCCAGCCTCTGTTTAAAAACCTCCACAGGAGAAGATTTCACCACTCTCCAAGGCAGTGAATTCCACTGTCAAACAACCCTGATGATCAGGAAGTTCTTCCTAATGTTTAGGTGGAATCTCTTTTCCTTCACCTTGAATCCATTACTTTATGTCCTAGTCTCTGAGGCAGCAGAAAACAAGCTTGCTCCCTCTTCGACATGACATCCCTTCAAATATTTAAACTTGGCTATCATGTCCCCCCTTAACCTTTGCTTCTCCAGACTAAACATCCCCAGCTCCCTAAGCCTCTCTTCGTAGGGCATGGACCTTTACCATTTTGGTTGCCCTCCTGTCAAAATCCTTCTTGAACTGCGGAGCCCAGAACTGTACATAATATTCCAGGTGAGGTCTAACCAATGCATTCCTTCCACCTTTAGTCTCTGATATATCGAGTAAGGCAAGCAGGTATGGTGGAGATCTTTAAACAAGGTGGGGCTGAGAAACCCAAGAGTCCTGTGCTGTACTCACACCAACTTTCTCATCTATGAGATGTCTGGCAAGCTCGATCTGCTGGGGGACTCCCCGAATGGTGAATATCCGCACGTTGGGGTCTGTGTTGGGAGGCGGATTCCTCTGAAGTTCCACATGGGCTCCCGACTGCTGGTTTATGCTCTTGATGTTCTCACCCCCTGGAGGGAAAGAGACAAAGTGGGCAGGGGGAGAAGAGAGGGAGAAGATTAGCTTGCTTTGGCCACTTGTTTTATTTGATGTCCAGTCAATCATCATTGGGAGGGGGAGCAGCTATTGTGGCCTGAGCTCACAGAGGCCTCCCAAGCAGCCATCAGTAGTGGCCTGGAAAGAAAGCTCAGCCTCTGCCTTGAGGCACAAGCACAAGCGGGAGGGGAAAGGCTCTTGACTTAGAGCTGGGAAGAAGATCTGCTGGCAGAGAGACAGAGATTGTACTTCTTTTGGGAAACAAAACTTGTTGCCTACAATGCTAATCAGCCACCTTGTGGAAACCTTTCACACAGTCTGCACAGGTGAGAAGAGTCATAGAATCATAGAGTTGGAAGAGACCACAAGGGCCATCAAGTCCAATCCCCTGCAATGCAGGAACACACCATCAAAGCACTCCCGATACATGTTCATCCAGCCTCTGTTTAAAAACCTCCACAGAAGGAGACTCCACCACTCTCCAAGGCAGTGAATTCCACTGTAGAACAGCTCTGACAGCCAGGTCGTTTTTCTTGATGTTTAGGTGGAATCTCTTTTCCTTCACCTTGAACCCATCACTCCTGGTCCTGGTCTCTGGAGCAGCAGAAAACAAGCTTGCTCCCTCACCAACAGGACACCCCTTCAGATATCTAAACAAGGCTATCATGTCACCTCTTAACCCTCCCTTCACCAAACTAAACATACCTAGCTCCCTAAGTCTCTCCTCATAGGGCATGGATTCCAGACCTTTTGCCATTTTGGTTGTCCTCCTCTAGACCCATTCCAGCTTGTCAATATCCTTCCTGAATTGAAGGGCCCAGAACTGGACACAATATTCCAGGTGAGGTCTAACCAATGCAGAATAGAGAAGTACAATTACATCCCTTGATCTATAGACACTATACTATTGATACAGCCCAGAATCACATTGGCTTTCTTGGCTGCCAGATCACCCTGCTGACTCATGTTCAGTTTGTGGTCTACTAAGATTCCCAGATCCCTTTCGCATGTAGTGCTGTCAAGCCAGGTGTCACCCATTCTGTGTCTGTGCATTCCATTTCTTCTGCCTATGTGTAGTATCTGACATTTATCTCTGTTGAGTCCTCAGGTGAAAAAAACAGATAAGACCACTTCTATCGGCCACATAGGATCCTGTATTATTTTAACATTCTCCAACATGAAAAAAATCTTATCAAGTAAAAAAATAATAGCACTGTGATGGAATAATACTGTAAAACCTAGCAGTATCACACCTGCATGGTCAAAAGGGTCTTTGATCAAATGGTCTTTGATCCGCCGGATGGGGAAACCAAAAGGCCATGGAAATGTACCCAGGACAGGAAGATGCCCAAATAAGGCACTTCAAGGGTTTTGGAAACCTCATGGCGAGGGGGAAAGTTTTCTTGGAGAGTAAGGGAACAAAGCCTAGGTGACTCTACCATGGGCTAAGCTAAGAGAAGCACCTCTTGGCTGGAGGTCCCAAGAGATCCACAAGAAGCATTCAGCTGACCAATTTCTCCAAACGCATTTATGTTTTATTTCTTTGTTTTGAACTTTTACAATAAATCTTTGAGAAACCAGCTGGTCTGGAATCATTAGGAGGGAAAAGAACCCGAGACTGAGGTGAGATAAGAGTGGCTCTCCCAAGCTTCATCTCAGCCTCAGCTATCATATGGGCCTCAGTCATCATAAGCACGATGTAGAGAGGGATGGGCTAGAACACCTCCCCCCGATGCGCTAGTTCTAACTGTAAACAGACTGCACAGTCAAAATCAGTAGCTCTCGACTTCTGAATTCTAAAAAGGTGAAGTTCTGCGGCTTGTGCAGACCGAGTCAAAGCGTACAGTAAACAAGTGGCACGAGCAGATGTGCGAACAGGCCTGTACACAAGCGCAAGAGTTACAGAAGAACGAGGGCGCTCATTGGAAATGCTTCAGACCCTCCAGTGGCCAAGAGTGAGGGAAGTGTTGGGAGGACAAAAAGGCCCTCTGCGGTCCTCCTCCTGAATTTACAATGACCACCAAAGCAGCCATCACTGAACTACTGCAGCCGCACTTCCTGTTTCTGGACAGCGACTCTCACTCTCCGCCCACACAGCCCACGTTAAAACAAGGCACACTCCTCTCCTATCTGGCTTGCTGCTGGAATGCCCAACTATGAAAACTGCCCACCTGCTGTGTTTCTGCATAAGTCACTGGGCGTGCATTCCCATTAGAAGGAAGAAGACCTGGAGCGGGAACTCTCACAAACACACAGCGGGCAACCTCCTCAAAAAAGACAGAGAAGTTTGGTTGTGTCTACACTGGGAAAAACTAGACAGCAGTGGATTCAAGTGGATCCCTGTGCTGAATCACAAGCTAAGCTGCCGTCTGTTGAACCTCCTTGGAGGTCTGTGGAGGTTGATACTTTCTACTCAGACTGGCAGCCACTCCCCAGGGTCTAAGGTAAAGGTCTTCAACATCACCTGGTTCTTTTAACGGAGATACAGAACCTGGGTTCTTCTGAATGCCGAGAAAATGCCCTGCCACTGAGTCACGGCCCCTCCCCAGTCTCCACATCAGAGGTGAGAAGCAACAGTAGAGGAAAATGCTAAATGATGGAATCAGGGGAAGAGAGGTGGGGGTTAGGGGCACTTTGGGATCACAGGATACTTTGCTTTAACTATTTCTCCCAGCACAATAATAATGCACTGCTGCACAGCTTTGTCCATTAACTCTCTTCAAAGAAAACTGATATTTATCTGCCTTGAACAAGACCCCCGCCCCCACCAATGAACACTCCTTAGAACAGCAAACAGAAATGGCTTGTAACAAGACTCATGAAAGCTTGGATAGATGTGGCAGCCAAAAGGAAAGTGAGAAAAGAGGGGAGGGGGTTTGTGGTCTCTTAATGAAATTTGCCTAACAAAGGCTTCTACTGCAGTCACAATGGCTGAATTCTCCCTTCGTTTTGGAATTTCACACAACATTGGAGGCAAGCTTCACTGAAGCAGACCAAAAGGGGGTGGGAAGAGCCAAACACGGCAGGACCCCCTTCCAGGATGGGGCCACCAGCTGAAGCCTAAGACTGCACAGGGGCAATCTGTGGATGATGGAGGGAACAGAACCAATTAGCAAGCATCCGCAACTAGTTGCCCTTTCAGGGGGGGATATGCAGTCAAACAATTTAAGATGTGAATACAAAAACAAATGGACTGAAAACCCCACCCGCAATACAATGTACTCAACCACACCTTTACATAGCAAGTTCCACCCAAATACTTACTGATTGGTTCCCCACCCTGGATCATGGACAATATAAATCCCACTAAATGTTCCCTTCTCACTGGACACAGTGTGTAACATGCTTCTCTCTGTGATACACCTCTGAAGATGCCACGCCACAGATGCAGGCGAAAGTTAGGAACAAGATCCACCAGACCTCGGCCACACAGCCCGGAAAACCCACCACAGTTGAGTTCGGCTGTGAAAGCCTTCGATGATACAATTTAAGATACTCCTTCCAGGTGACCCTCCCCCCTCCATGTAATCATAGCCAGGTGACAAGTGATTGCTTCATGCTCCAAACATAGCTGCTGCTGTTCTGCTCCAGGAGAATCAAAGTTAGTCTACTCTATGCAAACACAGTAGATCACCCCCCCCCCCCGCAAGGGTTCCTGGCTACTTTAATTGGGGAGGGGAGGAGCACATGAACAGGCTGGCCATCTTCAGTTCTGACCTGCAGCCTCATTTCCAACTGCAAGTCCACGCCTATGCACAGACCTCCAGCATAGAGACAATTAGCACAGCCACCCACCCACTCCATACCCACACCATAGAGCTTTGAATACAGACAGTTCACTGAAGCATATAATTTGAACACCGGCAGTCCAGAAGTAGCTGAACCACATGACGGCTTTAATTGTTGTAATTGTTGTTTAATTTTTATTGTTGACTATTTATCAATTTTATATATTACTTACTGCTGTAAGCCGCTCTGAGCCCTTGTGGGGGAGTGGCATAAACATCAAATTTAAATAAATAAAATCAATGACCAAGAAGAGGCAATTATTCTCATTGGGCCAATGGGGAAAAGTGAGCTTGATGACCCAAGTAAGGATTTGCGTCCAGGTCCCCCAAGCAGAACTCTGTAAACCCCAACCCCTTGGTGGATCTTAGATGGGGGTGGGGGTGGGTGGGGGAAGACAAAGAAGCTGATTCATTAAACTTCAGAGCAAATAATGAGGCAGAATTTATCCACAGCTGCACCCATCCTGGCCAAGGACTGTATTATTCTGCTACTGTCTTCAAAGTCACAAACTAAACAATTCTGCCACATACTTTAAACATTTTCAGCACTGGTGTATTGGTTAAGAGTGTAGTGGGTGGCTGAGGGCCCACCGTCACGGTTCTTTAAGAACTCTCTCAGCCTCATCTACCTCACAAGGTGTGTTTGTAGGGAGAGGAAGGGAAGGAGCTTGTCAGCCCCTCTGAGTCTCCTTACATGAGAGAAAAGTGGAGTATAAATTCAAACTCTTCTTCTTGTTCTTCACTTAGTGAAATGCTCCAGAATGTGTTGTAACATATGGCCACTCACCCCCCACCCCCCCGCAACTTCTCACAACACCTTGTTAACTATGAAAACAATTAATGTGGCAACAACAGAACACATCGTCAGAGCTGCAAAAAGTCACTGAATAAATACTTACATCTTATTCTGGAGATCAAAGTACTCATTAAAAATTATCACACCATTGGGGTGTTGTGGGGTTTCTGGGCTGTATGGCCGTGCTCCAATAGCATTTTCTCCTGACGTTTTGCTTGCATCTGTGGCTGGCATCTTCAGATGCTACTGGAACACGGCCATACAGCCCGGAAATTCCAGCCGTGAAAGCCTTCAACTATACATATCACACCATTAGCAATAATTATCCCAGTCTTATTTACAGCAAAAATGAAGCAAAGGATCGCCCTGCCTTTGAAGCATGTTGCTGGCACGGTGTCAATCAGCAGAAAGGAGAACCTTCAACACAATTAACCTCTCTGCAGCCAACAAGGTGTTTTCTAAGGAAAGTGAGTGGCAAGTCATTCTCTAACCTCTGGGCCTGGAGAAGTCTGTCCCGTCTGTCCCTCAGCCTTGCAGCAAAGGCCTTGACGGGAAGACCTTTGCCCTCCACAAAGCATTCAGAAGGACCCTCCATGCCCCTGATTCCTCCAGGAACAAGAACAGGAAATTGATAAATGGCTATTTATTCAACAACTGCTGCTTGTGGACCCCCACTCCAATTTAATTTACAACCGGGTTTGTGCACAAGGCAGTTGCTTCTGTGGTCTTGCCCCCACACTCCAATCATAAGTAAATCCTTACTCTTGGTCCTACATAGAAGAGTCCTGGCTTTGGTTGAAAACAGCCCATGACTTTATCCAAAAGGTACAAACGAAGCACCATTTCCTGGGGTGCGAGAACTAGTTTCTTTTTTTGCCACCGGTCTAAACAAGTTCTGCTGGTTTGGGAAGTTCTAAAAAAAAAATGTCAACGGGAGCAGCATTTCCACAGTGCTGTCAACTCTGCGGTGTTCATCTTTGGTTCAACACGAGAGCCTTCTGATGGCAGGGAAGCCCCCTGGCCGAGGCCCTTGGAGAAAGCAGAATGGAACGGCAAACGTGATGTCGGCCAGCACCAAAAGACGTTCGCCCCTTCTTGCAAACAAGGTCACCCGCTCAGCACATGGCACTCATCCACAAGACAGATTCAACAGGCGCAGAACTCCATTCTCTAAAGGGGGGAAGCAGTGCTTGAACGGGGCCCTCCAGCTGGATGCAAAATTGTAAAGTAATTAATCAAACACTAAAAGGCAGAGTTGACAAGAGTAGGGCCAGGTCGCATTATCTGTCAGGATTGCGGCATTTATCATGGAAATCCATCAGGGGCCCACAGCGGCTGTGGTCTGCTTCCAAGTGCTGGCATGCAGGGGGAGCCATGGACAACTGGGAGGACCCCCACCCTTTTACAAAAATGGAAGCTGCACCTCACAGCCATTCACAGAGCGGGCGGGGGGGGAGGGCAACCAGAGATCCACCAATAGCTCAACAAGTCAGTCAAACACTTGCTTTCGAGTGCAGGCAGAGAAAGCATTTGAGGACCCAAATGTGGGTTTCTGAGGCACAGACTGCCCCAACCTTTGCTCAGGGGCACCGGGTGTCTGCTGGATCTGCAAGTGACGGGGTGAGTTCAGAAATCCAGAGAACCCCCAAGACCCAAGTCGAAGCATCTTCCAGAAGCAGGAAGAATTTTGTAATAAAATGGACCTTTGGCAGTCAAGGGTAAGGTGAGGTTAAAGTTGCCGTAACAATGGGAAGAACACTGCTAGACCAAAGGCCAGAAAGTCGAATACCTTGTTTCCCACAGTTGGTCAGACAGATGCTCCCACAGGCACCAAGAAGCCTTTCCTACTGTTATCCCTACCCATCATCTGGCATTCAGAGATATACTGTCTCTGATCATGGAAGTTCCATGAAATCCCTTTGAAAAATAAATTTTCCAGAGAGATTTCTAACAAATTTTAAGAAAAATCATACTGAAAAGCCGCAGGCCAATAAAATAGCCAACAAATGAATGATAGAGACAGCGTACGATAGACTGAACAAATAGCCAGGAAACAGCCTGAATGGACTAGGCAGAGATGGCCCCTCCCAAAACTCAGTAAAGGATGGTGCCAACCAAACCAATCCAGCGAGAATAATCCAAGGTGTTGCCACTCCGTCACCACAGCAGCCAAGTCCATGAGTTCGCCGTGCCCTTTTAAAGTCAAGCTAGTGGCTGCCTTCGCAATCAGTGGCTGTGAATTATACCAACCATCATGTTTTGGGCCCAGAGATCCCCGTTGGAGCCATGGTGCCCACTAGCACCTTTCTTGGAGCCTTCCAGGCGCAAGGAAATGGGTGGCGCCAGGTAGGCTCAGCAGGGCTTCTGATTGGCTGGGCAGATTAAAACCACACGGTTTCCATGGCAGCTGTCATCACAGTGTTAGCTTTATTCTCTCTCACTCTTCTTTCCTAATGTATTTTTTAAAAAATTAGTACACTTATCTCCTGCACTTGGGCTTCCTCTGTGCGAGTGTCTGCTTTCCACAGTAGCAATTTTGTGGCCGACACTCCCTCTCATAGCAGCCATTTTGTGTCAGAATTCTAAAGCTGCCTGCTGGCTCAAAAAAGGAGGGGACCCCTGATGCAGAAACACCAGCCAGCGTAGCTGCAGACTGGCAGGCTCTCCCATGCAATGAAGAGCTCCCCGCTGCTGAACAACAGACGCTGTTGCAAACTCCTGCTGGCAACATGGACACAGAAAAGGGTTTGGGGACAGGAAGGGGACATATGAAAGGTGCTCATCGGGCAGAGACAGCAAAACAGGTGGGATCCATTCCAACTCCTCAAAGGAACAGCTCAAGTGACTCCTTAACAAGCCAGCAGGAGGGAGCTTCAACCGCTACGCTGCTTACCTTTGCCAATGACAAGGCCGCATTTATCAGCTGGCACCGTGTAGGTGATTTCCTGCACTCCTCCAGGAGTCCCGACATTCCAGTCCCCACGACCACGGCCTCTCCCCCGGGCCATGGTGAGGCTTCCAAAACCATCGCGTTCCTTCACGGGAGAAAGACAGACACGTCCATGTGTTGACAAGCATCACAATTTTGTCACTAAAACCACAGAAGAACATTACTATTCCCACCTCAAAATACAATGGGTTGGAACCTGTGGATCTGTTTGGCCAATACCAGTGCAAATACCGACGTGTCCTTAAACTCAAAAGGCTGCCTCCAGCACAAAGGGTGTCATGAACAACTTGGGGGTGGGGGGAGTTGGAAGCTGCTCAAATGGATGGGATGGTGCAGCTGCAGAAGCGTACTGCCCACGGGGACATGTGGGGTCACATGTCCCCATCCTGCCACCCGCGGGGGCAAAATCACCCCCCCAACTCCTCCTCCCCTACACCAACGTGGCTTACGGGTTGGCGCAGGGGAGGAGGGGTGTGCAGTGGGGGACAATTTTGCGTCCCCCATGCCTCCCCTGTGCTGACTCGGCTCGTTGGGTGAGGAGGGGATGGTGCCCATAGGGTTTTTTTTTTTGCAAAATCGCCCCCCACAACCCTCCTCTCCCACACCAATTTGACTTTCCGAGCCATGTTGGTGCGGGTGAGGAGGGGTGTGCCGTGTGGGGGGTGATTTTGTGCTCCCCTACGCTGCCTCAACTCCTCCAAGCCAGGTCAGCACAGGGGGAGGATGGCGCCTGTGTATATGTGTGTGTGTGTGGGGGGGGGGGCAAAATTGGGCGCCATTTCCTTCCGCTACGCCTCTGTGCAGCTGCAGTCCCTATTTCCTCTCTTTGGCAGCACAAGTCAGTGCAAAACTAGTGCAACCCAACCCACATGGAATCCCTGCTTTGGAAGAGTGTGGTAAGAACTGGGAAGAGTAGAAGGTATAGAACTGGGTATAGAACTGGGAAGAGAGAGGGGAGAAGCTGAATTGTCCACCCATTGCTGTCCCCTTGTGCCCTCCCCTTAAATTTCCTTTTCTTTAAAAAAAAAAGCTATTTCTCTTCTAGCACAGCCCCCCTCAATCTGAAAAAATGGGGGGGGGGGAGGGATCACGTAGCCCTTGCCCCCAACCCCTGTGGGATTAGCAGCCCTTCGATTCAAGGGTCTTGCAGCTATCCGTCCAGCTTGAGATTGCAAAGACTCAGTCCCCAAAGCAGTCCCAGCAATGCAAGTTGATGGTGCAGCTACACCCACATTCCAAACAAGCTGCAAGGATTTCTTGCAAGGAGGGCCACAGTGCTGCCGGGATGGGAGGCAGATGCTGCAATGTTTAGAGGACAGCCATCCTTCCAGACGCAACCATTCAACACATCACCAACATGGCTCTTCCAGCAGCTGAAGCAAACAATGTGAAGCTAATCTCCAGGGCTGGGCTGGAAGCTTCAGCAGATGCCCTCTGGAGACAATGGAGGCCACTCCGCTTACCTGTGCCGTGAGAATAAGCTCGTTGATGATGTGAGCCGCATGCTGACACCGATCCGGAAGACCCATGACCTGCGCAACTCTTTCTGGACTAATCCCATCATCTGTGGAGCAAGAGGAGACAGGAGAAATTAAAAGTAGAAACCAGCAGCGTGTGCTGCAGGCAAAAGACCCCACCGCCACTGGAAAGAGGAAAAACATGTTCACGGTGGTTATGCAGAATCTTGGTAACAAATTCCAAAGGGTAAAGAATCCCATCCATAACTAAATAGCCACAGGAGGAAATGAGGCTAGATGTAAGCTGACTCTAAGAACAACAGAGAATGGGAAAAGGCTTGGGCCCTCAGGTGTCTTCCTGGGCCTCCCCCGGAATTTTCAGCTTCCACTAAAAAGAAGAAAACAACAGGAACCTTGCAGAGATACAAGGAGATACACACAGACGGTATGCTTCCTAAAGAGGAGTATCCCCACATTCCAGTACTATAGCCAATGGGTGCAAAGGCAGAGTTATAGAGTTGGAAGGGACCACAAGTGCCATCAAGTCCAACCCCTTGCCATGCTGGAATACACAACTAAAGCACCCCTGACAGATGGCCCTCCAGCCTCTATTTAAAAACCTCCAACAAAGGAGACGCCACCACCCTCCGAGACAGTGCATCCCACTGCAGAACAGACCCCTTTCACAGGCACTGCTGTCAAGCCAGGAGTCACCCATCTTATGTCTGTATATTTAATTTTTTTTCTGCCTAAATGTAGTATCTTACATTTATCTCTGCTGAAATTCACTTTGTTAGTTTTGGCCTAGCTCCCTAATCTGTCCAGATCATTTTGAATTCTGACCCTGTCTTCTGGGGTATTAGCTACTCCTTCTAATTTGGTGTCATCTGCACATTTGATTTGCATGCCCTCTATTCCATCATCCAAGTCATTGTTAAAAATACTGACTAGCACTGGTCCCAAAACAGAACCCCTTGGCACCCCACTAGTCACTTCTCTCAGGATGATTTGGATGTGCAGAGTATTTTTGGCAAGTTTGCTTCAGCGACAGCTGCTGCCGCAGCACAAAAAATCTTCACTGTAGGGGAAATTTAGCATTGAAAAAATAAAGAGGCAGCGCCTGGCTACTTTAAATGAATTTAAATCTCCAGGGCCTGATGAACTCCATCCTAGGATACTAAAAGAACTGGCAAAAGTAATCTCAGAACCACTTGCTATAACCTTTGAGAACTCCTGGAGAACAGGAGAAATCTCAGGAGAATGGAAGAGGGCTAATATTGTCCCCATCTTCAAAAAAGGGAAGAAAGAGGACCCCCAAAATCACCACCCTGTCAGCCTGACATCAAACCAGGAAAGATTCTAGAGCAGATCATTAAACAGTCTGTAAGCACGTAGAGGGGAATACTGTGATCACTAAAAGCCAACATAAAAGCTTTTATGCAGGCCCAATTCAATATCCTTCCCACTGCGATAACACGTTGAAGATACCTCCGTATTCCACTATCTGAAAGGACATGTCCATGTTCTTCAACTATGATGGAAACGACAGAACATGTTTTATTGCGCTGTCCCCACCACACTGACCTACACAGACAATTTATCGAGCAGTATATAAATCCAAAATCTGTTTTTTTCTGACAGGACTAAGACTCGGATACTCTTCAACAATCGATGCCCCAAATGGACCAAGGGTGTGGCAAAGTTTTTGCTCTGGCGCTGAACAAAACCTAGTTATCCTGATTTTGCTTTTCTGTTTTTTTTCCTGTTTAATATTCTTAACTATACCTAATAAAGGCCAATGAATGAATAAAAGCCAACATGGGTTTCTCAAAAACAAGTCATGTCAGTCTAATCCAGGGGTCTGCAACCTGCGGCTCTCCAGATGTTATGGACTACAATTCCCATCAGCCCCTGCCAGCATGGCCAATTGTAGTCCATGAACATCTGGAGAGCTGCAGGTTGCAGACCCCTGGTCTAATCTTATCTCTTTTTTGATAGAGTGACAGACTTGGTAGATGAAGGGAATACTGTGTAGACGTAGCATACCTTGATTTTAGTAAGGCCTTTGAAAAGGTGTCCTATTATATTCTTGCAAGCAAGCAAGTAAAATGTGGGCTTCTGTTGGATGGATTTGTAGTTGGTTTACTGACTGAACCTTAAGGGTGGCTCACCAATGGCTTATCTTCATCGCTCAGTTCTCTCTACAACCTTCAGACTATTATCTCTAGCACTTGATGAATTCCTGCCTGCTTGGAATACTGTCTCCCTCACAGGGGGTGACTGACACACATGTGAATATCCAGCCCCTGCTTTGTTAATATGTCATTTTATTTCAACTGTGTGTAACAGATTTCATCTTTTGATGTGCGCAAGCATTCATGTTTCTACCAGTTTACACTGATTTGTGGTGCCTTTCCCTCACAAAATGTATCCTGCTACTCCATATTTACTCCTTCCTCAAATTTATGATGGGCTTGCACCAAAAGGGTAGGGCATATAGAGAGAGACCTGTTGGCCAACTACACGGATTACAAACCTGGTTTAAACTGGATTCTAACACCGGCATCATTTTGGATTTTTTTGATCATTTCTCCATTTCTTCCTATTACGATTCCCACAGCAAACCGGGGCACAGACACCTGCCAGCAAAAGAGAACAGTGAGAATGGGAGGCAACGGGAGAGGCAGTACAAAGACCCAGTTAAGAACATGAGAGTGCCACCAAGAGAGAGTTAAGCAGGATCTTCAGGGGCTCAGCAGCTGCCCTCTTTGAGGCGGTGACACCCAATCCAAAGAAGTTTCCCAGAATTTGTATCATAAAGCTAGGAGGAATTAAATAAAACCCTACTCCCTCCCCAGCTCAGGTTTGGAGGGTCAACATCCATGTGGAAAAAGCGGAAGGTTCTGAGAAACCACTGGGCCACTTGCAGTGGTGTATCCGCCTGTCCCCGGGCACAACTAATCTGGTCATGGGGGGAGTGCAAAATCATCCCTCCATGTGACCAGATGCCTTTGCGAAGACGAAGAGGCAGCAGGACTTCTTCGACGTGGGGGTCATCTTTGGACTCCCTCGGCTCTGCCCACATCATGGGAGCAATGATGTGGGCGGCGCGAAGGGAACCCAAAGACGACGAGGCAGTAGCAGTGCCCTGCCCCCCTCCCGGCCAGCTACTGCCCTTCCCTGGCCCTGGAGAGAGCAAGAGCCAGCCTCCAGGGACATAATGGTACCTGTCTATTCTGCAAGGGTCAGACCTCATTTGGAATACTGTTTTTAGTTCAAGAAGGATATTGACAAGCTGGAATGGGTCCAGAGGAGGGCAACCAAAATGGCAAAAGGTCTGGATTCCATGCCCTATGACAGTGGTGGCGAACCTTTGGCACTCCAGATGTTATGGACTACAATTCCCATCAGCCCTTGCCAGCATGGCTCTTGGCCACGGCGCTGGCAGGGCTGATAAATTGCTTAGTCCATAACATCTGGAGTGCCAAAGGATTCGCTCCCCTGCAACTAAGGATGAACAGCATAGGGAGCTGGGTACGTTTAGTCTGGAGAGGTGACGATTAAGGGGTGACATGATAGCTATGTTTTAGTTTTGAAGGGATGTCATGTTGAAGCTTGTTTTCTGCTGCTCCAGAGACTAGGACAAGGAGGAATGGAATCAAGGTGCAGGAAAAAAGATTCCACCTGAACATGAAAAAGAACCTCTGACAGTCAGGGCTGTTAGACAGTGGAATGTGGTGCATCGGAGGATGGTGGAGTCTCCTTCTTGGGAGGTTTTTAAACAGAGGCCACCTTTCAAGGGTGCTTTGATTGCATATTCCAGCACTGGCAGGGGGTTGGACTGGATGGCCCTTGAAGTCTCTTCCAACTCTATGATTCTAAGTGACCAAACTCTGCAGTTGAGGTTCTCCTTTTGCTAGTTTTATCACTAGATGCAAACCAGCGTCCACTTTCCAACCCCACCCACTGAAAATTAACCCACAAGCAAAGATTCACTGAATTCACAACTGTACACACCTCTATGCTGCCTCCTCCCATTCTGGAGGTAAAGTCGTTGCGTACACCTCGGAAATCTGCCTGATCTTTCTCACGGATGATTTCCAGGACCATCTCTCTTGCTTGCTATTCATGCATAAAGATGAAAGACAGTTTTGAAATTAAATTGAGTTATATTGCTGCCAACGCCCCTTTCCAAATCCACCAGGGTAGTAAGCTTTTTTGCAGACTTGAACAGAACCCGGTTTCTGTCAAGAAATTCTACATCCCAAACTTTCACAGTTCACATTGTCATAGATTGCCATAAGGCGAACTGCCAGACCCGGCAGAAGAAAGTTTCAAAATACAAAGTTGTCTTTTTTAAAAACCCCCCCCCCCCCCCCGCCCAACATGCAGTGTTTTGGGAATGGAATCCATTCTCTCCCCCCCCCCTTTCATGCCACATACCACTTTTTCCATTCAACACATCCATAACTATGTCACCAACCTACTTCCATGTAAAAAAAAAAAATTTGAAAACCCCAAATTGCAAAATGTCAGATATGCCAACTGAGCAAATCTGGAGAATGTTCACTAATGGAAAGCATCACTTGAAAGCAGCATTTACTCAACCAGAGTCCCTGCCTTATTTTATATGTAGAATATAGGTTTCCTTGACCTTGGCTAATGTAACCTCCCCAAGAGGGCGACTTTTACCGAACCAGTTGCCACACTGAAAAAGATGAAGCTGGCAAACACTGACTCGCTTGCAGGGACCAGCAACAGGGATTTTAATCTCAGCAACCCCACCCCCAAACAAATAGGGAAAAAAGGCAAAATTCCATTCCACCATGAAAGCAAGTACGAACAACATCAACAACCCGTCACCAGTTGCCCCTGCCCATTTGTCCACCTGCAGCAAGATCATTTGCTCCTTCTAGGACAATGTTACTAGGTGACAGAATCCACCAATGGAAGTTGTATACCAGACACAGTGCAAAAGTACCCAGAAAGGTGTGCTGCTATGGCCAAGCTGGCTAACAGCATCCTAGCCCTCCTTCAAAGATGTCTACCCTCAAGTGAAGATCGCTTCCATTATACTGAGATTTCAAGAAGCACTGACTAGACAGCTATGGGTTTTGTTCATTCCTCCTCCTCCGCCTCCCTTTGCAATACAAGGATTTGCACGCCTCTCTGGTTTTCTTTACTTGGCAGAACTCAGTTGGGGAGGGTGCTAATGTAAGGGGACCAGATGTAAATTGGGAAAGGGTTGTTTGGCCCGCAAGCCTAAGAGTCTCCCCTCCCCAAACACTCACACACAAGAGAGTGGCTCATGAGTACCGCCAACTGAGCCATTATTCCAAATCCTCCTAAAACTCTATCAGCACGACCACAAATCCTCTTTGATACACACCTGTACTTTAAAAGCATCTCCGGTAATCCGAAGAGGTTTATCCGCTCCAGTCGGTAAAGGGCCATCTTGGATCATAATCATTTTCACGCCTGTTCGTTCCTACACACGCACCATGCAGACAATGGAAAGCAAGAATAAATGGAATGCCCAAACAGGCAAAAGGCCATGAAAAAAGGGGAGAAAAATAATCACAGGAGCCTGAAAGTGGCGGTCAATAATCTGTTAAGCAGCTTGATCCAGCGAGCCTGTCCCAAGAACGCAATTTTAAAAAGCAAAAATCAGAGGGAAGCTAACAAGGAAAGACATTTCGCTTCACAGGAAAAACCTCTTTTAGGGCACTTGGTGGGTTCTTCAGCCCACACAGCAGGCCACCAGAAGTCTGCTGCAATACTACCGATGTGCTGATCAAAATGGTGCTAAGGCCCAGAATTCAACTTGCTAGCAGCAGCATGAAACCACAAACAAAACATGAGGCTCTCACCAATGACAAAATATAAGCGTAGGCAAACCTGGGTTTTAATCCAACAAAATTCTTTAAGTTCTTGAAGTACAAGTTTATAGGAGGTTTTATTTGCCCCAAACCAAGCAACTGAACCACAAGATTGCCAACCCCCCAGCGTCTAACTTCTGCAGTGTGAATTTAGTCTGCAAAAGCAGAGATTAGGCCTTTTACCTAGAGGTGCTGGGGGCTGAACCAGACCTGCTCGCATGTGTCCTACCAATTCACTGTCATTAATATTATTTAATATATTTATTGGCCGCCTTTCTTCCTTACGGAGCTTAGTAGTAGAAAGGAGCTGAAGGGCCTGAACCTACGTAACGGTGTAAAGGGCCGTATATTCCAATGGTACTGTAGCAGTCAGAAACCATGGACTCTGGGTAGGATCCCGCAGACCTGTTTTGCCAGCAAAGAGACTTTGCCAGGAATCTCCTGCCCTCGTGGAACAGACACATGAGACTTCAATGCTCTCCCTTTAACTGGCATGAAGCATAAGGCGCTCTTGTCTGCAACCACATGGAAGCAGAGACACTATATTCTGCCCACCTGCAGCTGCTTTATCGTCTCTCCACCTTTGCCGATGACTAGGCCCACTTTGGATGCCGGGATGAGAATCTCCTGGATCGTGCTGTTGCCCTCCACGTCATTGTGGAAGCCGGGCCCATTCCGACAGCGGTCCACAATCTGTCCCAGTAGCCGCTTTGCTTGTCTTTGGAAGGGGGAAAAAAGTCACAAAGAGAAAGCTCAAACGAAAAAACAACCACAGCAATTAGACTACACTTTCCCCAGCTGGGTCCAGGTGAAACAACATCACTGGGATGCAGGAAGTTTGGGGGAGAAGAAAGAGAGGGGAAGGAAAGAGAAACAAGAAGGTAACCCATGGTTACTATGGCAACTTGGCATTTTGGATTAGGCTTCCTCGCGTGTTTAGACTCTGTAGTCAGGGAACAGGATAAGACGACGAAAAAGATGTTGTGCCACCTTAATTGCTATGTTCTAACTTTGTGTTTTGGAAAGACCCTTCAACTTTCCCACCCTGCCAGCCTTTTCCCTTGCTGATTTCAACCTTTCACCCACACACACAGTTCTGACAAACACCCAGGGTCCCTACTTGGCCAGGGCTTGACCGCTGTCCTGTTCATACATTAGGGAGAGAAACGGAAGATGCCCATTTGGTCTGCTGTTGATCCAGATGGGCCTAAAAGATGGCCACTGTACTGACCTCAGGGCAAAAAAGTCACTCTATACCCCAACAGCAAGTCTCCTTGTACCTCATGTTTGCCTGGCTAACAGCATAGTGGGCACACAGTATCAGAAGAAGCCTTTGGTTGATCCTCCAACTATATTAACTAGAACTGAGAGCGAGTGGGCCAAGGAAGACACAGGATCAAATCCAGGCTCTGTCAGGAGCTCAGGATCAGCCTCTCATGGGGTTCTGGTGGGGATAAAACAGGAGAAGGGCAAAGCACATAGATCATCCATCAGCTTTACGGAGGAAGGAACACACTTGACTAGAATAACAGGGGCTGGAGAACCACCACTCGAAAGTACAGTATGAGGGTCACCCTCAAGTTGCACAACAGGACCTGGGATAGTTTCACATCTAAGCTTCCATGGATGAGGCCAGCAAAAATGGCAGCTTCAGATTTTATGCCGCAGCAATGCTCACAGGTTGTCCTGCTCCTGTGTGGGAACCTCCTACCGGCCGAGATTCTGTACTACTCGTGCTTCCTGTAGATTGATCTCTAGAGAACGAGAGATCTTTCCCAAGACACTCCTGTGCACAGTAATATTTTAAGTATCTACCGCTGCACATGTACAATAGCATAAATCCTCTTTCCCAGCCTCAGTTTCCTGCTTTGCTCTAAAGACTCACATCTTTAAGCAAAAACCAGACTGGAGGCCCGGTGCCTCTGTACAGTATAGAATAGAAATGTAAGCACTTCCTCCCCCCACCCCACCCCCCGCAGGCACACTTTAAAAAAAATAAAGATCTTCCAGTTTTTCATTATTTTCCTTCTTGCTCCAAAACACCCATTTACTGCAAGGGGAGGGGGAGAAACCCACCTCAATATGAGCAAAAAAATTCCCCATATTGCTTGCCCTATGACATGCACCTATCAATCATACTTATTCTGCTTCAGTGCTTGCAGAATTATGGCCCTACAAGTCCTTCAAATGCAGAAGCAAGGCAGATTTTTTAAGCACAACCTGTAATGTCTGAGAATTTCAAGGGTTCTGCATTTTTTTTCCAAAGCACCAAAATAAAACTCTTAAAAAAATAAAAATAGAAGATTCTGGGATGGATTTGGAAAAAACCCACCTACCCAAAAAACCCCAGAGGCTGGGGGACAGAAGGAGCTGCTCCGTTTTGTTAAGTGGGTTCCTGTAAACCTGAGGCTTGTGGCTCCAAGTCCGAGCAGGGAGGTCCTCAAAATGGCATGGGAGAGGCAAGCTCGGGTCCTGGGAAGGGGGAGGGAGGAAAGACTGTCCCTCAAGTTTCTATAGGGCTAGAGAGAGTGAAGAAACCCCGCACTGGACTGCCATGTGGTAGGATCTTGCAAGCAGATTTGGGAGAGTCTGGGACCTCGGTGATGTTGCGCCAAACCCATGGCAGTGATAGTGAGATTATGAACATGCAAGGACCCGAAGTCTCAGGCTGGTGGGTAGGGAGAGAAACACCACCGAAATCTATTCAGATGTTGCTCATGAGAGCCGTCCTGATAGCCCCTGTCCACATTTAGGCAAAAGGGTTGGTCAATTCAAAAGAATTGGAAATATTTTTTTGGGGGGGGGCAGGATTGGTCACAGGAGACCTTCCAAGCAGTCAAGGAACCCTGTCTTGTAAACAGCATATGCAGCAGCTCCGGGCACCCAAATACAGAAGATTCTACACAGCACAAGAGAGCTCCTTTTAAGGCTGTTAATACAGAAACTGGTAAGGAGGATTTCTCCGGAGTGCCTCAATTGGGGGTAATCGGATAGGCCTCAGGTGCCCTAGAAGCATATTTCTGCATAGACCAGCCTGAATTAGGAAAGGAGGAGGGTAAAATTAAAGGCAGCCTTGGACAGGCAAAACTCAATTGGTTCAAGAGGCTTTGGAGAAGAGTGACTGTTTGGCCAGACAAGAGAGAACCCTCGTTTGTAGGGGCTACATGGGAGCAAAGTCACAGAGAAGAAAAGGGAGGGTGGGGGGGTGGGCGGGCAAAAGAGGAAAATTAAGTGAAGGGAAGGATGAGGCTTAAAGCACATAATACATTTTAAAATACTCACTCAATGCTCTCTGGTGTCCCAGTGAGCCCACAGGGTCTCTCGGCCATCCCACCGCTGTCTACAAGGAAGATTGATGACACATGAATAAGGCCATCCCACATTTCTCAAACAACCACCTTTCTGCAACTCCCCAGTTTTTGTTTTAACTAACATTTATAGCCAATATTTGCAACTTGCGTGTGAACTGAATTTGAGACTCACACCATAAAAAGCTTAGCTCTGTACATGGTTACAAATTGTGCAAAACAAGACCATTTGTTGAAATGCTTTTATTTTGAATAATTTATCTTGCTTCTCATTGCTCCAGGAAAGAGAACCTACATGGGCTGCTGAAGCCACCCCCGGCAATAATATCAGCCAGACACTGTTTGTATTCAGAGATTTCAGCAGGTAGGAGCCACCTGCAACTTCACCAGGAGCAGCAGTGGCGTAGTAGTTAAGAGCAGGTGCATTCTAATCTGGAGGAACCGGGTTGGAGTCCCTGCTCTGCCACTTGAGCTGTGGAGGCTTATCTGGGGAATTCAGATTAGACTGTACACTCCCACCCACGCCAGCTGGGTGACCTTGGGCTAATCGCAGCTCTTCAGAGCTCTCTCAGCCCCACCCACCACACAGGGTGTTTGTTGTGAGGGGAGAAGGGCAAGGAGATTGTAAGCCCCTTTGAGTCTCCTTACAGGAGAGAAAGGGGGGGGGATATAAATCCAAACTCTTCTTCTTCTCCCCTAGGGCCTGAAAACCGTTTGCTGGGAAGCACAGCCAAAGAATGCCAGGATATCTGGAAGGAGGGAAAGAAGCAGTTCGTGTTCAGAATGTCGCAAAGTACTTTGAGGACCTCATGGTCAAAAGATTGGATTTTTAAAAGCAAAAAATAGACAATGCGCTCACGTGGCGAAGCAGGTACATCACAAAAAGAGACAGAAACGACAATGCCTCTTCCATGTTGCTGTCCAGTATATCAGAAGACGTCCTGTTGGACGTCTTCCACGATGGAGGCCTTTTTCTGTGATTTACTTTGAAATCGCTATATTCTGCCTCCAACTATCTAGCTCTTTAGGCACCGAGGTGAACACATTTCACTCCCTTTATGCATCTGTATCAAGCTTGAAGCAATGAAGTTAATGCTTGAATTTTCTGGGAGAACAAAACAGTTCAACTCTCCTAGCTGGCCGAGGGCCAGTCTGGTCCTGGCCAGACATCGCAGGTGTATCGCAATGAATGGGAGAAGACTGGCCACTGAAGTCTGTCAACGGGCTGTTGCTCTAGAGGGCAGCCAACAGCTGGTCTGCAGCACTGGTGGGCCACTGACCCTGCCTTGCTCCAGCACCATTTTTAACTTACCTTGCCACCGATGCCAGGAGGAGGCGGCAGGCAGGCAAAGGCACCACAGGCACCTCCTTCTGGATCAGGGGGCTGCCTCCTTCGGCTTGCCACCCAGCCCCATGCTCAGACTCTGGATGTTTACCAGCCAAGGGAGTTTTTAAAATACTTTTTAATGACTGTGGGTTTTTTTATTGCACTTTGAAATTGTATCTTTCAAACTTCTTATCTCCAATCACATCTCCTCTCATAGGTTCATTTATTTCGTCGCTTTGCTTTTTAAATTGAAAACTGGTGTGTTTATTTTAATAGAAATGGTCACAATCTTTGTGAGTTGTTTTCAGCATTTCAGTCAAGAAGAGGATTACAAATCTGACCCCATCAATCAGGAATGGCATTTGAACATCCACTTAACGATGCATCCTGTTAAGGAAAAAGCCAGCATGCCCCTTTCAGCGGAACCCAGCAGCAAAGCTTTCTTCAGGCTGTACCATTTCAGGCTGAAGGTCACTGAAGTTAATGCTTGAATTTTCTGCGAGAACAAAACAGTTCAACTCTCCTAGCTGGCCGAGGGCCAGTCTGGTCCGGGCCAGACATCGCAGGTGTATCGCTCAGCCAAAGACTAGGAGTCACACTGAAATGGCCACCTGTTGCACAAGCAGGCAACAGAAGCGGGGAAAATATCTCGTACCTGGAGCAATCTGAATTTTGCAGCCCGACTCCGCCTGGATCCGGGAGATCTGCTCACCGCCCCTGCCAATAACTGAAACAAAATTCAGGATTTAACTATCTTGGCTTTCAGAAGAGGTGAAGGAGTTTTGATGTCAAGAGCAGGCAGGCAAGTTCCAGGTTACAGTCGTGCATGGAATATGGGCTTAGCTTAACCAACCTTGGCTCTAAGGAATGGGTAGGAGGAGATGCATCTTGACCAATGACTTCCCCAAACCATCCAAAAACACCCCACCATATTCACCACAATGCCTGCTATAAACTGACTGAAACAGACCATCATGCAACAAAAGGTAGAACTGACTGAAACAGGATCAACAGACCATCATGCAACAACAGGTAGAAGGGTCCACTGGAAACTTACCATGAAGGGCCTTTCTACTGGTAGGCCAGGAGGACATCTTGTGTGGGTGTCTTCTCCACCAGTTGCAAGGAGGCAGGAACGAAAAGCTTTCTTCATGTCACTTTCTGCAGAGGTCCTGGAATCCATTTTACCCTCAGTACCCCTGCCTGGCACAGCAGTATTTATAATGACATGAAGACAACATGAATGATAACAACACAACGCTAAGCTTAGGCTCAACAGGAACCCTAACACAGAATAACATTAATTGTGTTTTGTTTTGGTTATGGAAATTTAACCAGAGACTAGCATCAGGGACCAATAGAAATCCAGGGAGGGCCAAGATGTCCTCCTGGCCTACCAGTAGAAAGGCCCTTCACGGTAAGTATCCAATGGACTCTTCTACTGGAGGCAGAGGACATCTTGTGTGGGACCTCTCCAAGCAGTGTCCCGAATATGGATAGGCTTCATTGATCCCCAATAATATTCTCCAGGACCCTTCGACAGAATGCTGATTTGGCAGAAGCCACTGATTGAATTTTTTAGTGCCTCACAAAAGTAGATATGGATGACCAAGTAGCAGCCTTGCAAATTTCCTCAACAGATGCCCGATTTCTGAAGGCTGTGTTCATAGGAGCACTGCGGATGGCGTGTGTAGTGATGCTAGAGGGAAAAGTTAACTCAGATACTTTGTAAGCTTTGATGATACATGCTTTCCAGGTATTGCTAATTGCTGCTTTGGACATCGGAGCCCCCAAATTAGGAGAATTGATGTTGATGAATTTTCAGTTTTACGAATGCCTTCGGTCCTGATGATAAAGGCTTTGAGAGCTCTTCGCACGTCTAGGTTGTGCCACATCTTTTCTTTTGGATGAGATGGATTAGGTAAGAAGTTCAGAACCACAATCTCTTGCCCCATGTGAAAGGATGACTGTACTTTGGGAATGAACATCAGGTCCATGCCAAGTACTACTCTGTCCTTATGGAAGATGCAGAACTTTGCGCTCATGGATAATGCTCATAGTTCAGAAACTCTTTTCGCTGATGTGATAGCTATTAAGAACAAAGTTTTCATCCTGACCCATCTTAGTTGAATAGTTTGAATTGGTTCAAATGGAGGTTTGGTGAGAGCTGATAATACTGCATGTAATCTCCATGATGGAAATCTGTGAACGACTGGTGATTGCGACAGCCGCATTCCCTTCAGGAAAACTAACACATCAGGATGTTTGGTGATCGAGATGCTATTTATCAAGGATGCCACTATTGCCAGAGCAGAGATCTGTCTTCGCAGAGTGGTGGACCTGAGCCCCAATTCGAACCCCTGTTGGAGAAATTCCAATATGTTGCTGATTGATAGACGATCAGGGTCTATATTTTTACGTCTGCACCATCTAACAAAGGCTTTCCAAGAAGAGGTATATATATATATTAATTGTTGATCTTCTACAAGAGGCCAAAATAATAGAAGTTACCCTTTCCGAGTATCCTTTCTTCAACAATTTATTCCACTCAAGTGCCAGGTGGTCAACTTGAGCAATTCGGGATTTGGATGATTGATGGGTCCCTGCAATAGAAGGTCTGAGCTCGGAGGTATGGTTTTGTGGCTGACATCTCTTGAATGGTGGAATACCATGGATGTCTTGGCCACCTCAGTGCTACTAGGACAGGGGTAGGGAACCTGCGGCTCTCCAGATGTTCAGGAACTACAATTCCCATCAGCCTCTGTCAGCATGGCCAACTACCAATTGGCCATGCTGGTAGGGGCTGATGGGAATTGTAGTTCCTGAACATCTGGAGAGCCGCAGGTTCCCTACTCCTGTACTAGGATTACCGTTGCCCTCAATACCAATATCCTGCGGAGCAGTTGAGGGATTAGAGGGAAGGGAGGGAATGCGTACAGTAAAGTCCGAGGCCAATCTGCTATCAGGGCATCCGTCGCTAGTGCTCTGTGATTATAGTTCCTTGTCATAAACAACTGAAGCTGTGCGTTCTTGGGGGTGGCAAACAGGTCCACCTCTGGAGTGCCCAGGATTTCGCAGATCCATTGGAAGACTGTTGGATTCAGTTGCCATTCGCTTTCTATGATCCTTTTTTGGCTTAGCCAAACTGCTGTTACTCCCCGAATATGCTGGGCTTCCAGGGAACACAGATGTTGTTCTGCCAAGCTCAATATCTTTGAGGCTTCTTGATGTAGTTAGGTTGACCTCAATCTGCCCTGATTGTTGATGTACAGTTAGATCTATCACCGAAATGAATAGTCCCAGTAGACTCGCTAGTTGAAGCAGAGAGGATAGTTTTGCTGCAACTACCAATGAAGTTGCTCGCTGGATCTTCAAAATCTTGTCCCGAAGGATAAACAATGAGTCCTTTGTGGAGTCTATGGCCGCTCCTAGATGTTCTAGTCTTTGTGATGGCTTTAGTGAACTTTTTTCCTGGATGATGAGGAACCCGTGTTGAGAAAATACCTCTTGGATCTTGTTGATGTCTATTAAGGCCTGCTGAAAGGACTTTGAGTGGACGAGCAGGATGGGCAGGTATGAATGTATATGAATACCTTGTTCTCTGAGCAGCGTGACTGGGGCCAAAAGGACGTTGGAAAATGTTCTCGGAGCTGTGCCTAGTCCGAAGGGTAGAGCTTGGTATTGAGTTGATCTTCTATGGTGAACCTGAGGAACCTTCAGTGAGCTTGACTGACTGAGATGTGAAGTAAGACTCAGTCAGGTCTAATGATGTGAGAAATTCCTTGTGCCAAAGCGATGCTGTAATTTCCATGTGGAATTTTGGTAGCCGGATGAATTTGTTGATCCATTGCAGATTCAGGACCGCTCTCCAGTCCCCGTTGCGCTCGGGGACTGTAAACAAATGAGAATAAATTCCTGAGAGCTTCTCCAAGGGAGGGACTGGTTCTATTGCTTGAATCTGGAGAAGCTTGCACACTGCTTTCAGAATTCTGCAGGCTTTGTCTGGTTGTTTCAATAGAGGCGAGATCAGGATGTGCCGATGGTGAATCTTGTGGAATTCTATCATATAACCTGTGGATATCACCTCCCTGGTCCATTTGTCGACATGTGTGTCCTGCCAAATTGTCTGGAAACATTGAAAGAGCCTCCTGCCGGAATACTTGTGTAGTCATTGTTTGTTGCATTTGGTAGGGAAAGATTTTCCCTGTTTGCTGAAGGGTCTGAAGGCCTGCTTGTTCCGAAAGGAACTCTGGTTGTGCCAGTTAGATTGGGCGCCCTGTCTTCGTGTTCTGGGAAGGACTCTATGAGACCAAAATGTAGCTTTGGGATTGCTCTGCGTGCGTTCAGGCCAAATGGCTCTGGACAGTGCCCTCTTTTTGTCCCTTGTCTTAATGAGTACTTGGTCCAGCTCTCTCCCAAATAAGGCTCCTCCGTAATAGGAGTAGCCAGACACAACATTCTTAGACTGCATGTCCACCTGCCATGGGCGCAACCAGGTGTTGTGACTAGCCACCATGTTGGAGGCCATAGATCTGGCTATTAACATTAATGTGTCAAATACGCCTTGCCTCGTGCCTCCTTTGTGGCTAGCCTGTGACAGATCTTCTGTCTGGGTCCTTAATATTCCCTTCATCCTCTTTGGCCACTAAACCACCTGAGTAAAGTACAGCCACTGGAGCGTCAACGGGGGGGGGTTCTGGAGCAATGAGTGAAACTGTTGGGGCATTAGGTATGTCTTTTTGAAGGCTGGGGGCAAGCTTTTATGCGCAGTGGGGTTCAGCCATTCTCTTTTCATTCTTGCGACAAAATACTCAGGCACTGGGAAAAAAATTCCCCCTTCGTTATCCAATGGAAAATAGTCAGCTTTTCCCTTGGGAAAACCCTTAATGGGCTTTGCTGAAACAGCAACAGAGGAAGATGCAGGTTCCTCAGCATCCTCTGAGTCATGCAAGTCCAGTGCTGCCACGGTCTTCGTAATCAGAAGTTGAACTTGCTCTATTTTTAAAAAAATTTCTGACTGTTCAGAGGAATCAGATGGTGTCTCCTCATTATCAGAAAAACGTTCACCATCCACATTTTCTTCAATGAAGGATTCCTCTTCCCCCTCCTCTCCAGGGAAGGCAAGAGGGTCCCACCTGAGAGTGCCAGAGTCCTTCCTGAAGGGACTGAGGGGAGCTCTCACGGGTTGAATGGGTAAGCGATCTGCATGCCTTTGTTGTTCTCTTGCATCCATAATCTTTTCAAATTCCTTCCTAAGGAAATCAGCGAATGTAGCCGGAGGGGCATATAGCCAGGCTGACTCGTTGCCTATGAGCTGCTGGCTGGCTGCATTGTCCTGGTGCTCCTCTGGGCCACACCCCGCCTCCCCCCCCCCCGGTCACCTGGACTTGCCTTGGCCGGCTCTCATTGAGCCTGTTGGGATCGCTTACCCCCTCCGTATCGGCTGCCAACTGCTCCGAGGCTCTAGGAAGGCTGGAGGAGTCAATGACGGAGCAGCCGCATTCAGCCACGCCCTGGGAAGGTGCTGAGTTCCGCTCCACTTCCAGGCGGCACTTCTTCTGTGATGCTGTGGTGCTGACAGCGAGTCCCGCCGCTTTTTTTCACTTGCTTTCTTGCGGGCTTGAGACTCCACCGATGATCAAGAGTCTCCGGTGTTAGTGCGTGAGGTTTGTTGAGTTGCTGACCTTGTCTATTCAGCGGATGAGCTGGAGAACACCTCACGGGGAGGGGAGAAGGAACTGGCCGCCATTATACAAGCGCTTTAGAAAAAAGGCAGGAAGCGTTGGGCCTACTAGGCCTCTGATCCGCTAAGGCTTTGCCTAGCGACTATCGTCTCCCCCCACACTCTAGGCACTGGATAACACTTAACACGACACAGAAACACAAACACTACAAAAACAATTACAAGTACACCTTTTATGTAGGGAACCTAAAGGAGCCTATACTAAATCATGCACTCTCTGCAGAGGCAGGAAAAATACTGAGGGTAAAATGGATTCCAGGACCCAAGTGACATGAAGAAAGTTTTTAGTTCCTGTCTCCTTGCAACTGGTGGAGAAGACACCCACACAAGATGTCCTCCGCCTCCAGTAGAAAGGAAAACTCAAACACTCCTGCTCAGGTAACGTTTCCATTCAGTTCTGCTGGCTGCTGCTTTAGTTTTGGCCCACCAAGTTGCAGCACAAGCACAGAGAGATACAACTTCTTTAACCTCTGGGATGTATTTCCTGGCATTAGAGCCGTTTACCTGATCATGCCCCCAAGAGTGCTGGAGTCAGCTGCCCAGTGAGGGAAAACCAGCAGGGGTATATAGCAGTACATAAGGACACAGGAAACGGGGGCATCTTCCCAATGCCCAAGGTCATCTTCAGAGACCCTGATTGGGGTGCCCCCCATAACTGAGGTTAAGTGGGTGGCAACCTTGGACAGGACCTTCTTGGTTGTGGTGCCAAAGCTCTGGAATGCCCTCCCCAGGAACTCCCTCACCTGTCCCAATTTGTTGTCATCTTCCACCAGCAGGTGAAAACATTTTTGTTTAAGCTGGCATTCCCTCAATGATCTCTTCTTCTCAGCCAATATTTTAATTGCTGTTTTTATGTTTTGCATGTATTTTAACGCTGTTTTTAATCTTTTAATGACGTGAGTCTGGGGCAAGATGATCTTAATGGTTTTAAAATGTAATTTTACCAGGAATGTTTTACATTGTTACCCTCCCTGAAGCCCTTTGTAAGGGCAGAAAGGTGGGATACACATTTTGTAGATAAATAAGGGTGAAAAGGCGTCTCACAGGAGGGCTAGGTGGAAACAGCCCATTCAAAACAGAGTGGGTAGAAAGCTCTCTTGTGGAAGAGAGCAGGGCAGTGGCATACAGTCTGAAGGCTGGCTAACAAGTCCAGCCAATATTAGGTACACCAAATTTGGTACATGAGGAAAGGGACAGAATGATAGGACAACCTTACCTACCCTTCCAAGGTCACAGGTACTGGCCCAGGAAAAAGCAAAGAGTGGAGGAAGCAACCACTAAATCAGGAAGGCAAGCCAGAAGTTACCTGGTACAGGTGCTGCTATTGCCAATTCAGCCAAGAAGCAAAAGGCCAAACTGTGATTCTGGCAGTACTCTTATTTATAGACTTCCTGAATTCACCAGATGGTGCTGCCTTATACCAAGCAAGGGTCTTGGTCCAGTCAATACTGACTCCAACCAGCCGGAGCTCTACAGCCTCAGGTAAGAGTCTCTATCTCAGCTTAGCTATCGAAGTCCCTTCGTTTGGAATTGACAAGGACTGAAGACGACTTGGGGCATGTAGAACAAATGCCAGGGCTCTCTTTTTCAGCAATATATCCTCCCTCCCACATACCGACTTCCCCTCTTGTGCAACTTTTCAGACATTCATCATCTAGGCACAGTTATCAGCAAAGTTTGCCATTTGGTCGCTGTAACAGACAGGAAGTAACTAAATTATCCTTGATTGATTGTAAAATTCACAGGGGGAAAAATACATTTTTCCCACCTAAATTGTCTCCTTTTCAACAGCACTAATCGAACTGGCTCTGTTACGCCGAACAGCTACCTATCATAATACAGATTAGGCTGGAGCGGGAGAGCCCCGTGTGTAGCAGAAAAATGGCCTCTGCTGGAATACTTACTGAATCCTACCATCTTGTCAGGCACTTTGAATTCTTCAGTTATTACTGCCCTGAAGAGAAGAGAAAGGAAGACTCATTATTGTGGAGATCAATTCCAGCCTTTCCACAGATAGCAATGGTCATGGGAAAAGGCACTTTGGAAGTTTGTTGAGTTCCAAGACGGTGAAGCAGAGAGAGAAAAATCTCACAGCTTATGAAAAAGGAAAGGGCCCGTGAGCCAATCTTGCCCAATCACGTCCCCAGGACTGGACATGTACAATGGACCATGGAGGTTCCATTTTGCAGTCACAGGGACAATAGCCATGGATCAGACAAAACCATTCTAGTTTGTCTAAGCCAGTAGCCTTCCCTTCCTCTTCTGGCAGTGAGGTCTAGAAGATGGCCATGAGAATGGAGGCTTAGGCATTGAGCTCCATTTTAATTAGTCTTAACAGGTTTCTTAGCTTCAACACGCAAAAAGAAAGTATATATTCTAAATAACGAGGGTACGATACGATTGCTGAGTCTGTGAACTCCCAGCGTATCTGTGCAGTTGAAGAAAATAGCAATCTACCCCCCACCCACCCCAAGTACCTCAGGAGTCCCACTGCCTTTTGCTTCCTCTTTAGGTAAGTATTTCACAGAAACAGCTGCTGATGTGGAAGCAACCTGAGCAGCCCCATTGAAACAGGCCAAAAAAGTTCCATCCAGTCCACCATTCTGCTTCTCAGAGGCCAAGGTGGCTCCAAAGAGTCCAAAAGCAGATACGAAGGTAAGTAGTTCACTTACCCCATGCAGTTCACTTACCTGCACCAACAGCAAAAGCCAACCGTGCAATAGATTCTAAGCAACAGGTTTCTGCCACTTCTCCCCCATGACTACAAAATGACACACAGCAAGATGCCTTTTGGGAACTAGAGAAGGTAGGCTATGATAGGGTGGGAAGGGTCTACTGTTCAAAACAAATTGCACGGGCTGTCCAAAGCAGTTCTTTGGACCCAGATCTGTGGGCTGCAACCTATTGACAGAGGTGCCTTCCTCCAGGAGGCAGAGCTTCCCATTAGAGGATGATAAGGGCTCTTTGCACCCGTGGAATGAAACAGGATCCGACACACTCACTTCATTCATTCAGCCTAGTCTGTTTCCACACTGGCCCAGCCAGCCCCTGCCTCTTTCCTAGAAATGCAGGCATGCTTTAGGAGCACAGGCCAAAAACTTCAGGCTGCAAAGAGGAGTCAGGGGGCAGATGAGAACTGAGCCTCTGCAGTTTTGCCACGTCCTCAACCTCTGACTTCCTAACACTCCAGTACAGATGGGCAGATCGATAAACAATTAGAAGTGATCAATAAATAATAAAACATAACCCACTGCTTACCTTTGATGTACCAGGGCCCCTAACTGGTTACCTACTGTGACAGAGAAAAGAGAAAAAAGAAAAATCAAAGCATTAGCACGGATAAACTAACTTGGCCTCTATAGAACAGAAGTGTTCTTACTATTTTCATCCGGGGGGGGGGGGGGGGAAAAAAAAAAAAAAGGAAAAAAGAAGCAGCGGCGGCAGCAGAGGAGTACAAACAGCAATTTAGGTTCAGTGGCTGAAATGAATGCGTTACGTGGGATGAAAACAGGAGGGGATTTCTTGATCAACAACAGCCTAGAAGCAAAGTGTCCAGCTGAATACAGGATAGGAAATTGATCCAGCTCACCCTCATGCTGAGAGGCACGGGAGAGAATCCTGCCCCCCCAATCCCTAGAAAGTCTTGCACCCCCTCTCTTTCCCCGCCCCATCGCCCCATCCTGACCGCCACAAAGCAACCTCCCCAAATTAAACCCGATGTAAAAGATCAAGCAGATTGGTATTCATTAAAAAAAAAAAAGCCAAACACAGAGATTTGGGGAGATTTAGTCTAATCAACAAAGCATTGAGAGAGGGCTTATGACATACTTCTCTGGGTTTCTCTTATCTGTGCTCCATGGAGCCAACTTAAACGAAGACCTGTTAAAGGAATAGGTCTGTTAAAGATCTGTGTGCCACCAAACTGCAGGTGCAATCACATTTCTACTCAACAGGGCCAGGTTAATGGATGATGTAAAAGCCCCCCCCCCCCCAACACACACACACTGTGCCACTTGCAGGGTGTGTGAGTGTTCCTCCCCTCCCTGGAACATAGTAACCTCTTCTATATTAGGAAATTTAAGTAGAAGTAGGGGTGGGGACAAGTCAAAAGGTAAAGGCTACAAAAGACATCTTTCTGAACTGTGCGTGTAGAGGAGTGGGACGAGGAGGCATCTGTTCAAACATGGCTGGTGTGCAAAATCAAAGTACTATGAAAAGGGGGGGGGGAGTCTTTAAAAGCAGTTTCTCCCTCACCGACATGAAGACAAAATGTGAGAAGTCTCAAGTATGACGCTTGAATGGATGAGAAAGGGACAATTGGAGTTGGCTGGCTTGAAATGGCAAAACAACTCAAACATTGCCCCACCCCCTAAAGACAATATTTATGTCAGTATGAGCTTTCGTGGCTCACGGCCCATTTTGCCAGGTAGCCGCCATCTTGCAATTAACTAGGTAATAAATAACATGAACCAATGGAGAGGGTGAGCGTGGAATGTTTTCTTATGCACAGCTAGCTTGGTTCTGCATCTCTTAGACGCTCTTAGTCTTGAATCTAGAGCCCATAAGTGCAGGACCTGGAAGCAGGGAAAGGGATGGGTCTACCTCTGCCCTGCTGGGGATGGCGGAATCATAGAGGACCGGGCAGAAATCCTTCCCATTAAGAAAACGTTTAGAATCTGCAGATTTTTAAGGTCAGACTCCCTGACCTGGATGGCCCAGGCGAGTGCAAACTCATCAGATCCCGGCAGTTCAGTCCGGTGGGACCTGGTTAGCGACTGGATGAGAGACCACCAAGGAAGTCCCGGGTTGTTCTGCTGAGGAAGGTCGTGGCAAACCACCTCTGAGTGCCTCGTCTTGAAAACCCTACAGGGTTGCCATAAGTTGGCTATGACTTGACAGCCCTTTCCACCCCCAAGACAGGACTAGGTTGGACCGAAGAGAAACAGGTTCAAAATTCCCACTCTGCCACCGAAGACTGCTGGGTGACTTTGATTCAGTCACTCTTCCTCAACCTTCCCTACCCTTCCAAGGGGGGGTTGTGAAGATAAAATGAACGATGGGAGACCAAAGTACGCCATCTTGAGCTCCTGGGGAAAAGGGTGGGGTAAAAATAACATCCTTTACTGTTTTTTCATCACACAACTTGCCAGCTTTATGACACTGGATCATTCAGATCTATTATGGTTAACTTCCCTGATGCACGGAAGAAAGAAGAAAGAAAAAAGTGTGGTGTAGTGGTTAAGAGCAAGTGCACTCTGATCGGGAGAAGCCACTTGAGCTGTGGAGGCTTATCTGGGGAACTAGATTAGCCTGTGCACTCCAACACATGCCAGCTGGGTGACCTTGGGCTAATCACAGCTCTTTGGAGCTCTCTCAGCCACACCTACCTCACAGGGTGTTTGCTGGGGGGAGGGAAGAGCAAGGAGATTGTCAGCCCCTTTGAGTCTCCTACAGGAGAGGAAGGGGGTATAAATCCAAACTCTTCTTCTTAAACGACATAAGCAAAAAGTACCATCATTCACAGAACAGACCCACAGGATCCAATATTATGCTCCTGGCCTGATCTGAACACCCAAGAGAAGGGCCAAACCCAAATGAGGAGGAACGGCCTGAAAAAAAGGACCCCACTCTATCTCCCGAAACGTCTGCCATTCAATCTGGCTGGTGGCCCTCGATGCCAAAAACGTCCCTACGCTTTTCAAAAGCTGTGCGAGTCACACAAGTCCACGGCACAAGGTTCCCTCCTGCACATGTAGCACTGCACAAACACAATGGAAATGGCATTGCACACAAAGAACCTCCGCAGAGCTACCTAATGCAACTCACTTTGTCCACGTGAGCTGTAGCTGAACATTACAGAAAAATGGGCCATTCAGATCTAACAACCAGTTGAAGCCCATTTCAATTACATCATATTGCTGAGGGGCAGAGAAGGCAAGTACCGAGGAAAAATGAGCAAGCAGTGATAAGATACATTTTCCAAAGCCATGCTCTTGCCCACCTGCATATTCTTTTTTGACCTGACACGAAGTGGCCACTCCAGGAGTCAACAAAAATGAGGGACACAGTGAATATCAAAAGCAAAAGGGGGGGGGGACGACACACACCAACTCTATAATTAAGGACATGCTGCAGTGAATAAACACAGACGAAGAAGGCTAATCTATTCCTGTCCTACATCTATGGCATCATAGCGGTGCAGGCCCCGAAGTATCAACCAAATTCGACTGTTTTTACTTCTCCCCATCTCAGAGAAGGGGGTGGCTGTGGTGCAACTGAGGCCTGGATCCCTCCTTCACGTGTACTCATTGGGAGGAAAACGAGCCTCTTATTGGCTACTTATCCATACAAGAAGGATAGGCGGGGGCCAGAAGGGGGTACTAGTGGTCATGGCACTGGGTGGATGGCGGGGGGGGGGGGGACCAAAACGGATCCAAGCTTGTAAGGAGGTGAGGATGGTGAAACCAGGTGATGCTCCACATTTCTGGAGTCTGTGAGAGGAAGCTCAGTCATTTTTTACTGCTCAGCAGTTTCAGACGGCTCTGGGGACCCCTCCTGCTGAGGCCATTATGCTTTCTCTACAACAGGGGTAGGGAACCTGCGGCTCAAGAGCCGCATACGGCTCTTCTGCTCTTGCACTGCGGCTCCACGAGCCGAGCCGCTGGCCCCATCCTTGCCCACCTTGCAGGCAGCAGGGCGGGCACACCAACTGCCCGCAGCCGGCTGGGCCACGCCGCGGGCTTCCCCTCTCACCTGCCCCATTGGAGCGGGGCGGGCGCTTTCCCGGCGGCCGGTGAGGCCGAACCGCTGGCCCCATCCTTGCCGGCCCTGCAGGCAGCAGGACGGACGCATCCATGCGCTTCTCAGAATGAGCGGAGTAAAAGGTTTAAAAACCCCAATATATACAGTGTTATCTTTATTTTAAATGTCAAAAATTATTTGTGGCTCCAAGTGTTTTCTTTTCCCATGGAAAATGGGTCCAAATGGCTCTTTGAGTGTTAAAGGTTCCCTACCCCTGCTCTACAACATACAAGTTCTGACTCCCGGACACAAAAGCCCCACCCCTTACTCTGTTGCCCTGCTGATCACAGCTATGACGGTCCATTCTTCAGTCTGCTGTGGTTCTTTTCCCACCCAAAGGTTGGGCCAATCACATCACAGTGAAATTATGGATTCTACTACAGTGACTCAAGCAGAGACACCCCAATATATTGCCTTCCCTGAATTACACTTGGGGACAGTGGAGAGGGGCACTTTGAAGTCTGGCATGTACATAGTTTTCATAATGTGCCGTATCCAAAAGCAGCTCTCCCCACAGTGAACCGGGGGGAGGGGTCACTGATTCCCACCAGCCACTGCAGACTTGCACATTGTGTTTAACATACTCCTAGGGGACAATGTGGATTTGATTGAAATGAAACTGATTTAAATCCTGATTTAAATCACTAGTCAGTATGACTTGATTCAGTCAACTCTGTAAGTTTATTTCACAATATTTTTACTGTAAGGAAGAGGCATGTTATCTCTGCAGACACAAATTCACACTTTTGAGAACTGCAACTCCAAGCATCTGTGAAGATCTTCTAGATGGAAAAGCTGCCCAAAATAATCTTACAGAAACCTCAGGAAGAGGTTGAATGGATAAATGGAATTCATTTACCAAAAACTTTAAATGGTGCATGAATCACAGTTTTCTAGTATACTTGTATTTCTAGGATACTCATTTGCTAGTATATTAATATTTACAACCAGACAAAGGTTCATTTTAAAAATAATAACTTTTCAGATTAGTTTTACAGATATTGTAAAAATAGACAGTTAAGAGATTATTGCAAGATAACCTATCTCCAAATTTATTCAGGCCACCAGGCCTTCTATTTCTTGGTTGCAGTGTGCACATTTTGCATGCCTGTCTACCTTGCCCATAGGAACAGGAACTTCATAAAATATTCCCAAACTAGATTTCTTTTAGAGCCTGCTGCCATTATAGATTTTCTCCTCCAGGGAAAAAATAATATGATAAACCTCAGTCTATAAAGATCCCAAGACTTGCGGAATATTCTTCTAAGAAGGTTTTGCTTTCATTTTTCCTCTTTCCTCACCCTTAGCTCCTTCTGCAGATTGATTCAACTCCAATCTTCTATTTAATATTTGAGAACTTCTTGAATTCTTGAAACTTAACACTTATAAAGGTAAAGGATTGATTCTATGTACATAGAACAATGGGATATCTGCAAAGGATCCCTGCCCCTGCCAACCTGGCTGCTTATTTTCCCTTTGAGGGAGCTGACCAATGGGATTGCAAGAAAGACCTGGGGGGGTAACACTCGGTCTGTCCGCCCTGACTGAACGTGGCATGGTCTCTTCATGATCCTTGGTCTCGACCAGGATTTTATCTAGCTCAGAGCCAAACAGAATCCCACCCTGAAAGTAGTAGCTGGCAACTACCGTCTTGGATAGGGTGTCCGCTTGCCATGGTTTTAACCAGAGCAAACGTCGTGCCATGGACACCGCCACCGTGATGCGGGATGTTGTTAAAAGGGCGTCCAGCGAGGCGTCTGCAAAAAATGACACGGCCATCATCACTCTTTCAACCCCCTCTCTGATACCCTGTTACTGGAGGGGATAAGGCCAACAGGCGTTGTAGCCAGAAAATGGTGGCTCTGGAGACCGTGGCTGCGGGGCAAGAATTCTGGCAGGCATTGCCATTCCCTCATGCATACTGTGGTCTGCCTTCCTGTCTATGGGATCCTTGAGGTTTCCTTCTCCATCCCAGTAAACCTGCCCCCCCGGCCCCAGGTGCGGGTTGAACTTAAAGGGAGAGGCTTCCTGCCATTTCAGGTATCAGGACTGAACCTGGGATCTTCTGCATGCAGAGCAGAGGCTCTTTCACTGAGCCACAGCCTCCATCTACTAGGGGGGTATTGATCAGGCTGTGTAGATGGTCAGGGACCAAATACAATTTCTTAAAAAATGGATGGGAACTGCGCTCTCTCGTCCTCAACTGGGAAAAAATGGAGCTGAGACCTTTGGGACAGCCCCTGATGGGCTTGGAAGGTTTTGCAGAATTGGGATCCTCAGCTTCTGCTTGAGTTATGTAGCTCTAGTGTGGTCCCCCAGCTGAGATCAACTAGCTGGTGGGGGGAGGAAAGGCTCAATTCTGAAGGAGCCACGCCCGCCCTGCTGGAAACTGCCAAAAGCACCGCTTCTTGCCTGTTCACAGTGTGGTGTCGGCGTCCCGTCCGGGGATCTGTGGCCGCTGCACAGGTTGTGCAGGAAGAGCCGATTGCGCTGAGGAAGCTGTGGCGCCTGGACAGCTGACTGCATCCTGGGTCCGTTTTCTGGCCTCGCGGTCTCGGCCGCGCCTCTCCGCTTGTTGTTCCCGGAGACCCACACAGGCGGTCGGCTGAACTAGTGCGCCGCCCTCTGCGGCCACCCGGAGAGTGGGAGGAGGCCCTGAAGCATTTGCCTGGGTCGGCAGCGGCCGCACGCACTTCCCTCTCAGCCCATCGGCTGCGCGGGGGAGAGCGGAGAATCCTGGAGGAGGCCCAATTCCTGCTGCAGATCTACAGAAGGCCTCCCTCTCTGGAGAAAAAGTGGTGCTGTCGCCATTATCGCTGAGGTGATTTTTTGGCGGGCCCGTAGGAGGAGGGGAGGGGAGGGTTGTGGGAATTGGAACACCACAGGAAAAACCACACAACACTCCACAACAACAAAAAAGACCAACTCACAACACCACAAGTTAGGGAAAGAAACATTAGGATTGCTTAGCATGGAGCCTGTCGAAGTTGCTGCACTACCTACGAGGCAGGAAAAGATACTGGAGTAAATGGGCGGCAACAGACCGACAGGAAGTGACCAAATATCTTTTCCTGCCTCCCTATCGGATGGAGAAAGAAAACCCACAAGATGGCTGAAACCATCCAAGAGAAACCTCTCGTATGCCTGATATGTTTACCAGGGTTAAGGCATCTACAGAAACTGTTAGCCATGATTATAAGCTTTGGGTCTGCCTGAAACTGTTGCAATGGAATCTCTCCAAGACATTTTAGATCAGACTAACCAAGACAAACACACAAACACAATTGCATGGTGTCAATTCAGCCTTTCCCAAAGGATGTACAACCTCTTAGGAGGACGAGGAAGTCGGCCCTGGATGCCCTGTAGCACCCCAATACACACTTGGAAGTACGGAACAGGTAAAAGTAGACGGAAGGCGGAGCAGCACAAACTGTTCGATATGGTGACTTTGTCTGTGTTCAGCTATTAGGAGAAAAGACTCTGGAGTTGGAAGACAAGATAAATCATAGTAAGTTCCAACCTCAGACTGGTACTTTAGAAAACAGCTCCAGGTATTAAGCAAGTAGAACAGATGAAGCTGTTTAGCTAAGACAGGACATTCTGAATAAACATCGAGAGGTCTGGGGTTAGTAAGTCATGGTAACTACTGTTGATAAATTCACATTGATGAGTCCTGCTAAATTCACTGGGTTGACTTTTAGGTAAGTGTGCCTGAGAATCCCATTCCAAAATCACCCTTCCCCTCTCTGGCACAACACAAACTCAAACTGAAGCGCGACAAGTCATCCAAACATAAAGTAGACACGTTTCCACTGCCGTCTACAATCTGAAACCCCATTCGCCATCCAGCTCTGAAACTGGAGCGCCTAACAGAGGTGAACCTGAGGGCAAGAACACGAAGGCAGCAAGAACACTCTCAGCTGCTTATAGCCCAGGCAGGAAAACTTCCCATCAGTCAGAAATAGCAGAGGAGGGGTGGCTGAACTCACAGGCCACGCTCACATTACCTCCCCCCCACAACATCTATTGAACACAATTTATGTGTAATGGCAGTCATTTTACTGCAAAATAAGGGAAAGTACTGCATAAATTCATCCCCATTTCCCGTTAACAGCCTCTGCCACTCAAAAAAAAGAGAAAAAGAAAAGAAAAGAAAAAAAGAACGCTACCCCATCCCTCGGCCAGCTTCTCCTTAACTGAGCTTGGCCCTAACAAAGGAAGAAAAAACCCCCCCGGCAGATGTACTTTTGTCCACAGCAACAGCACCATTTTCATGCATTGAACGGTCCATTGGTTACTTACCGTGAAGGGTCCTTCTACTGGACGTTGGAAGGACGTCTTGAATGGGTGTTTCCCAACCCGTTCTCAGGGAGGCAGGATGTAGTTTTTCATCACTTCCTGTGAACTGCTTGGTCACCCAATTCCCCAGTAGATGACTGACGAGAGCAGTGAGAGCCACTAAGACACAATATATATATATAACAGGAAGCGACTAAACACGAAGAAACTTGTAAAACGTCAACATGACAACAATGAAAGACAGGCTCTGCGCTAACTTTTTTGAAGAATATGTACAATTGAGGAACCCATCATCGGGGGATAATGCTGATCCAGGGAGGGCCAAGACGTCCTTCCAACGTCCAGTAGAAGGACCCTTCACGGTGAGTAACCAATGGACCGTTCTACTGGATGTGGAAGGACGTCTTGAATGGGAACTCCCAGAGCAGTCCCAAACGGGTGGGTCAGATCACTCCCCGATGATGTGTTCCAGCACTCGCCTACCAAAGGTGGCTTCCGATGCTGCTAAGGAGTGAAGCTTGTAGTGCCTGACAAAGGTTGATACTGAAGACCAGGTGGCAGCCCTACAGATGTCGATAAGGGGAACCTGTTTTCTGAAGGCGGCATTGGCGCGTGGAGTGAGCAGTGATCCCATGTGGGAGAGGATGGTTCGATGCCTTATATGCTTCAATGATGCAAGCTCTGATGGTACTGCTGATGGCTGCCTTGGTCATGCGTCCCCCCAGGTTGGGGGGGGGGGAAACATTGATGAAGAGGCTGTGTGACACGCGAATGGACTTTGTCCTAACTATGAAGGCTTTTAGAGCTCTACGGACGTCCAAGTTGTGCCACATTTTTTCAGTTGGGTGCGACGGAGTTGCACAAAAAGATGGTATGACTATTTGCTGAGACAGGTGAAACTTGGAGTTGACTTTGGGCACGAAGGTGGGGTCAGGTCTGAGGACCACCCGGTCTTTGTGAAAAATGCAGAATTCTGACTCTATTGAGAGAGCGTGAATTTCTGAGACTCTTCTGGCTGATGTGATTGCTAGAAGAAAAAGAGCTTTCATTCGCACCCACTTAAGATAGATTGTTTGTATGGGCTCAAAAGGAGTTTTAGTAAGAGCCGAAAGGACTAGGTGCAATCGCCAAGTCGGAAATCTGTGAACCGTCGGTGGCTGAATTTGTTTAACACCTGTAAGGAATCTGATGACATTGGGATGTCTGGAGATGGGTAGTCTTGGAAGGTTGGCAGGACCGTGTTGAGGGCCGCAATCTGGCGCCTCAAAGTTGCGCTTCGTAGACCCTGGCTAAATCCATCCTGTAGGAACGACAAGATTTGCGGTAGGGTTGACGCAAGGGGGTCGATTGACTTCCTTCTGCACCATCTCACAAAGGCCTTCCATGATGAATTGTAGATGTTCCTGGTGGAAGTTCTTCTGGATGCTAGGATGGTGCTGGAAACTTGTTCAGAGTAACCCTTACTCCTTAGGAGGTTCCTTTCAAGCGCCATGCGGTCAGCTTGTACCATTGTGGTTTGGGGTGGGCGATTGGACCCTGCGTCAGCATGTCCGGCGGTGTGGGAAGTAGAAGGCCCGGGGAGGACGCCATCTCCAGGATTGATGATAGCCAGGGGCGGCGGGGCCAATTTGGAGCGTCGGCCTGTTCTGCTGCTATTTTTCTCAAGACTTTGGGAATGGTCGGAAGGGGGGGGGAAGGCATATAGCAGGGTCTTCGGCCATGGTGTCAGTAGCGCGTCCACTCCTGACGCTCTGGGGTGGAAGAATCGTGACATGAACTGAGGGATTTGATGGTTTTCTGCAGATGCAAAAAGGTCCATTGTGGGGTATCCCAGCTCTCTCGCAATCCACTGGAAGATGGCCGGTTTCAGCTTCCATTCTGCTTCTGCGATGGATTTTCTGCTTAGCCAGTCGGCGGTGACATTCAACTGGCCTCTGATGTGTTCCGCTGAAAGGGATAGAAGGTGAATCTCGGCCCAAGAGAGGATTCGGGATGCTTCCCGGTGCATCTGGGTCGACCTGGATCCTCCTTGATTGTTGAGATATGCCTTGGCCGTGGTGTTGTCCGTACGAACCAGGACATGTTTCCCTTGAAGAGACGTCTGGAAGTGAAGGAGCGCATTGAAAATGGACCTTGTCTCCAGGATGTTGATGGGCAGGAGGGACTCTTCCTCCGTCCAGAGGCCTTGGACTACCTGGGCTCCCAGGGTCGCTCCCCATCCTCTGAGGCTGGCATCGATGATTAGTTGGCTCCTGTCTGTTTGGAGATAAACTTTGCCTTTTGAGAGGTTGAGTTCTTTGGTCCACCATTTGAGCTCCTTCTTTAGCCGAGGGGGTAATCTCACAGTCCGATCTTGCTTCATTATGATCTGGTGTTGGAATGGACGCAGAAAAATTTGCAGAGGTCTTGCGTGAAATCTGGCCCATTGGAGCATGTCGAAAACGGACACCATCAATCCCATCAGGCTCGCCAAAAGGAGGTGGGAGGCTGTTCCCCTGGAGATGATGAGGGTCACTGTCTGTTGGAAGCGGCGCACCTTGGTCGTTGGGATGAAGAGGGAATTTAGTGTTGTGTCTATGAGGGCTCCTAAGTGTTCCATGGTTTGAGATGGAAGGATCGTACTTTTTTCCAGGTTGACTATGAATCCATGACTCTGCAGGACCTGTTGAGCGGTCTGGACATCCTGGGTCGCTTGCTGGGCCGATCCCGAGCGGATCAGGATGTCGTCGAGATATGGATATGCATGGACCTTCTGTTGTCGTAGAGCTGTGATGGGGCATAGAAGGATCTTTGAGAAAACTCGGGGCGCTGTGGCTAGTCCGAATGGGAGCGCCCGGAACTGGAACTGTTGGTGGCCTACCGCGAAGCGTAGGAATTTCTTGTGTGTGTGGTGGATCGGGATGTGTAGATATGCTTCGGTTAGATCCAAGGAGGTCAGAAAATCTCTGGGTCTGAGGTTTTCTACTATGGATCGAAGAGTTTCCATTCTGAACCGATGTAGTTGCAGGTGTTGATTGACAAACTTTAGGTTCAGAATTGCCCGCCAGTCCCCGTTGCGTTTGGGCACGGTGAAAAAGTGAGAGAAAACACCCGAGGATCTCTGCAATTTGGGCACTGGCTCTATCGCTCTGATGCTCAGCAGATGTTGGATAGCGCATCTCGTTCTCTGTGCTTTGACTATGTTGGCGTTGACTGGGAAGGCCCGGAAACGATGGGGGGGAAGGCGTGCGAATTCGATTGAGTACCCTGACTGTATGACCTCCTGGGACCACCGATCTACATGGTCTCCTCTCCATTGTTGTTTGAAGAACTGAAGGCGACCTCCTACTGGAACGTGCAGGTAGTCATTGTTTGGTTGGATTATCGTTGCGGAAGGTCTTGCCCGATTTGGTGTTGTTGTTGTTGCGAAAGGAACTGTTGAAGTTTCCCGTGCGTTTGTGAAAACCTTGCTTGGCTTGCCAACGGTTACCGTCTCGGGTGAACCTAGGAAGTGTTTTATGAGACCTGAAACTGGTGTGGGTTTTGGAACTTTGATTTGGATGGTCTGGTCTGATGGACTTGGGCATGGCCTTTTTGTTGTCTTTTGTCTGGATGAGTACTTGTTCTAGCTCTTGTCCGAAAAGCGTATTACCCTGAAAGGAATAGCCTGCCACCAGATGTTTGGACAGCATGTCGGCCGGCCAGGCTCTGAGCCATGCGTGTCTTCTGGCCACTACGTTATTGGCCATAATTTTGGCCGTGAGGAGGAGCCCTTCATGGTTAGAGTCAGCTAGGTAAGAAAAAGTCTGTAGGATTCTATCCACCCCTTCTCTAATGGCTTTGGATTCTGGTGGTAGCATCTCCAGGATTCTGCGCAGCCAAACGATAGATGCCCTGGCCATGGTGGCCGAGGAGAGAAGAAGTTTAGTTAAGGCTGCCAGGCTGTCGTGGGCTTTTCTAAGAATGGCCTCGGTACGTTTGTCTAGTTGGTCTTTTATGGTCCCTACCCTGTCCTTGGAGACTAGGCCCCCTGACTGCAAGGCGTCGACCGGGGGGAACTTGAGCATGTTGTTGACATACTCTGGAACTGGATATAATTTTTTAAATGATGAGGATAGGTTTTTGGCTGAGGTGGGTGAAGTCCACTCTCTGAGAATGCCCCGGTAGAAGAATTCCGGAACTGGTAAGAAATCCGGGGCGCGGTCCTGTTGTGGGAAAATCTCCTTCCTCCCTTTAGGGACACCCTTAAGGGGTTTGCCCTCATTAGGTGTGGGTAAAGGGTCTACCGCGTCAGAGGAGTCCCTGAGATCCAATGCTGCGATGGCTTTGGATATGAGGTTGGAGATGTTCTCCACGTTAAAGAATTTGGAGGGTTGCTCTGGAGCATCCGACTCTGCCTCATCTGGTTCGGAGAAATGCTCAGACTCATCCTCGGACCCCTCTTCGCTAGCTTGTTCCTCATCAGTCTCCCCTGGAAATGTGATAGGTTTCCTATGTTTAGACCTGCCCCTCCTATTGGGTTCTATGGGGGAGGTGGAGCGATTAGAGGGGGATGGGGAACGTCTTCTCCTCCTTGACCCATGTTCCTTTCTATGGTAGGTCTGGATTTCCTCCCTCATGGCCTGTCTAAACAGGTTAACTAGTTGATTTGGGGAGGCATCTTGCCAAGAACTGGGGTTATGGGCAGAATAGGACTCCAAGCCCCTCTCCCTTCCCCCATTACCGCGGGCGCGATCTTGCCTGGTGGAGAATACATCGCTCTCCTCCCCTTCTTCATCCGTGGAATCAACTGTGCGCGCCAAGCTGCGTGTCTCCGCGGCGGTGCCCTCCGTTGCCGAAGGCAGTGGGATAGCTGAGGCATCCGCTCGCGAAGAGGAGGCTCCCGGGTCCTCGGCAAGCTCAACGGCCCCCTGGGGGGAAGGAGAATGCCGGTGCTGAGCAGAAGAGACCCGCGTGGGAGAACCGCCCTCCGCAGAGGCGCGGGGCTCACCACCGTCCGCGTCCGTCTGACGCTCGGCCGGCCGTTTCTTCTTGCCGCGCGGCTCCTCCGTTCGCGGCTTCTTGTGCTGCGGCTGAGAGGTTTCTCCCCCGGGGGGGGGGGGTGGTGGTTGTTTTCCTTTTCCTTCTTTTTTGTTGCGGGAGGAAGCCCTGGTGTTTTCTGCCGACGATTTAGTAAAGATCTCCCTCGGTGGGGAGAAGCGGTCGGCCATCTTGGGCTCCCTTTTTTTTGGCGGGAAGAGGCCTGGGTAGACCAGGACTCTTCCGCGGAGAAAAGTGAAGAAAACAGAGGAAAAGGGAAAAGATAGGAGACAGAAGGGTTCAGGCAGATGAGACACGACAAGGACAGACACTACAGAGATCTAGACAGAAATTTTTGCAGAGCCTCAAAAAGTTGCTGCTCTCCCTGTTAGGCAGGGAATTAAACTGGGGAATTGGGTGACCAAGCAGTTCACAGGAAGTGATGAAAAACTACATCCTGCCTCCCTGAGAACGGGTTGGGAAACACCCATTCAAGACGTCCTTCCACATCCAGTAGAACATTACTCGTCCAATGCATTTATGATGGAAAATCCAACACGGAAAAGTTCTCCTACCAGACCTTCTCTGAAGTTAATGGCAGTGAGCAGGACATTTCCCACATTTAAAGTGGGCAATGACTGCTGGTGGGGCCAGCCACTGCCCTCATCGTGTGCCAACGCTACCTCTGGATGTCCCTCACTTTGGCATTAAATGAGGAAACACTCACACAACAAGCCAGAATTCACGCAAGATGTGCAGACACCTCATTCTGCTGGGAAAACTAAGAGACAAAGGACAATGGATGTCCTCCCCCTGGAATTTTGACTGTTTCTTCTCTCCTCAGATTCAGAGCGGATAATTTCATTCAGCACAGAGTATTGCAGCAAGGACACATCTACTTAGCTGGACAGTCAAAGATAATGAGACTGAGCAGAACTTATTGGCCATCCAAACAAGGCCAACTGGTGTGGCGGTACAGTATGACACCAAGGCGCTCCTTGGGCCTGCCAGAGAATAAAACGCCCTCCAGAACCTCTTGGAGGAAAGGAGAGATGGATCACATTGAGTGTGACAGAACAATTTGGCATCGTGGTGCATGAAGGCAGCGCCATCATCATTCTACAGGCCCTGTAATGAGAGGGTGGCGATGGGGGCTGGAGTGTGACTTGCAGCAGGCTGAGAGTGTGACTGTAGGCCTGGGAAGGCCAGTGACAGAAAAAGCACCAAGTCAAGGTCTGGCCCTTCCGGCCAGCCCCTGCCATGTCTCCAGGACTATGCTCCCTCCCGGCTGTTCATTGCTTGCTCGCCATTTCCCGCTTTGTGTCGCAGTGAATGTTTTGCTTTGCGAGGGCGACAGTACCGAGGTCAGCGGTCCTGACCGCCTGGCAAGGCTTCCAGGAATGCAGGGGCCACTCAGCACGGATGGGAGCGGGAAGGTAGATAAACCTAGAGTCCTTCGGGGATAGGGCAGGGGATATAAAACTAAACAATAAATAAATAAATAAACCTTATATGCGGGGCTTTTGCACACCAAGATTCAGGCTTGAATCCATTTCTTACGGTCATTCAATGAAAGATTTCCTGCTCAGCAAAATCTCCTTATTGGGCGGACCAGGGAGACACGACGCACAAACACATTACCTTCTGTGACTTAAGAGGGCTTCCGAGGTCAGAGAATACCAAGTCCTTACCAGACTAGGTCACTGTCTCAGGTTCTGACACTCCTGGTCCAAGATGCACCCTCGACTGCACCCTTGGCTCACTGCCATCCGCACTTGCAATATTCAGAGAATAAGCTCATGCAGCTAATGTGCAATGTCTACCTCTCCCAGGCAATGTCGTCATCCCCTCTAGATTCCCCAGAACACCTCTGGAAAACGCCATCTCTGCACCGATGGGGGGCAGGTTTGTGTGGCCTGACTGTCTTGGCTAGGACTGTACTCCATCTAGCTGCCAGCAAACATGACAGCACTCATGTGATCATGCATAGGAAGCAGTCTTGAAAGTAGGCACTTGCGGGCACCTACAGCAAGTCAAAATTTACCTCCAGGTGGTACCCAGGGGAAGCATCACCAATATGGCTTTTCCCCCCTTGCCCCTTTCAGGTTAAGAACATGTGCATGAGCAGGCAGGCTACTTCAGTGGTCCCCAACCTTTTAAAGTCTGCAGAAACCTTTGGAATGCCAACACAGGGTGGTGGGTGGAATATCAGTCCAGCTGCCCCAGGAAGCAGAGTCCACCTCCAAATGCCAGAGTGGGATTATGCAAAATCCAATGATAGCTCTTCAGCATCACAGGAAAAACCTCTGATTATCCCATCTCCAGTGGCCAATCTGATGCCCCAACAGCCTTGCCCACTCTCTGAAAACACTGAGCAGGCACCAGGACGCGATGGGAGACCTCTGAGCAACCAGCATTTGAATGCCCACAGCTTGCATACTTGCTGGCAAATATGAGATTAGAAGGGGGGTGGAGTAGAAATTAGAGTAAGAATAGTTCAGATTTGCCAGAAGATTAATGATGGAGACTTAGAGAGGAACATCTGGCGCTTCTTACACAGAGTCAGACCACGGGTGCTTCTAAACTCAATAATGTCTCTTCTGACTGGCAGATGCTCTTCACAACCTCAGGCAGAAAAAGATCTTTTCTGGCACAGTCAGTTGGAAATGATGGGGACGGGATCAGAGATCTTCTGCATAGAAAGCATCCTGGCCTGCCGCCTGCCTTCCTGCCGCACCGCCTCACCAAACCCTGACAGAAGCTCCTTGAGAATATCATCATGGAAGTGCAAGAGAGCATCTTTTGAAATTACTACTGAGTTTTGGCTGATTGTTTTGAGGAAAGGAAGGCACATTTTGTGGCAGATAATTGAAACTGGGGCAGGGGAGAGAATCAACCCCACATTTCAAGCTCCATTTCCTGCCCATTGTTCAGGTCACCTCCGCAAATTCCAATTGCTGCAAGATACAGATTAAGGCTACCTGAAGGGAGAACAGAATGGTGGGTCGCTTTCTCAATATCACACCCCCCCCCCCCCCCCGGGAAAGAAAGCTCCAAGAACTTGTTACCTGCTACCACACCTCAGATCCACACTCCTCTATCAATCAGCTGTCTATTTACAGAGATGGATAGGCACAGAATTATCCTTGATGTTGAAGTAGGTTGTCATTCCAGATTGAGCATATGCAACAGTGTCAGAGACAAAGGGAAAACAGCTTGAAGGATTTGTCAAGACAATGCTCTCCAGGTCCACCCCCCTCCCCATCCGCAAATCCTAGCCAATCTGTACCCCTCCCCTCTGCCCCAGTCACAAAGAGAGTGAAATACAACTCTCTGCAGAGATGAGATTGTCTAGTCCAGGTTACAGCTGAGGGTTTAAGTTAGGGAGGAGCAACTTCAGACTTCAAGACATAAAACTGGCCCAAAATCTTTCTCTGTCCTGAGGGCTTCTCTCCCCAACACCCTGCCATTATCTTTCTCAGGCACTTTCTCCTGCTGCCAACAGACTTTAAATAAAAACTCAGCCCAGGCTGAGGAAAAGCACAGACTTATTATCTGCCAGCGTTCTCCCACTATTAGACCTCATCCGATCAAGCAAAGATCCCAGGGAAGGCCAGCCACCAGATGCACCAGAGCCACCACCATCCTAATAAATATGTTACATAACTACATTCTACCAGAGCCTCTGCTGGAGCTCAAGCCGGACAAATATAGAATTAAAGGAGTCCTTTGCCTGGGACTTCATGCAGCTGGAACAAAGACTGCTGCCCTTTCAGCCTTTGAGAAATACAAAATATGGACCCATTAAAAAATGCTGAGAAGATCTAAGAATGTATTTCTAGTTTGCCTGACAGTCACATGCATCTATGTCAGCCCAATCTATGAGGACAAGTGCAAAGGCATTAACACATATACAATCCTGGACAAGGAGAGAGAAAAAAGAATCATAGAGTTGGAAGAGACCAAGAGAGCCATCAAGTCCAACTTCCTGCCATGCAGGAAGACACAATCAAAGCACTCCTGACACATGACCATCCAGTCTCTGTTTAAAAACCTCCGAAGAAAGAGACTCCACCACTCTCCGAGGCAGTGAATTCCACAGTTGAACAGCCCTGACAATCCAATAGTTCTTCCTAATGTTAGGGTGGAATCTCTTTTCCTGCACCTTGAATCCATTATTCCATGTCCTAGTCTCTAAGGCAGCAGAAAACAAGCTTGCTCCCTCTTCAACATGACATCTCTTCAAATATTTTAACATAGCTATCATGTCCCCATGCCCTTCAAAACCTTCGCTTCTCCAGACTAAACATCCCTAGCTCCCTATGCCTCTCTTTGTAGGGCATGGATTCCAGACCTTTCACCATTTTGGTTGCCTCCTCTGGACACATTCCAGTTTGTCAATATCCTTCTTAAATTGCAGTGCCCAGAACTGAACACAGTACTCTAGGTGAGGTCTGACCAATACAAAGTAGAGTGGTACAATTACTTCCCTTGATCTAGACACTATATTCTTAATGATGAATCCCAGCATTGCATTGATTTTCTTGGCTGCTATATCACACTGCTGACTCACGTTCAGTTTGTGGTCTACTAGGACTCCCAGATCCCTTTCACATGTGATGTTGTCAAGCCAGGTGTCACCCATCCTATATCTGTGCATTTAATTTTTTCTGCTTAAGTGTAGGATCTTACCATTTATCTCTGTTGAAAATCATTTTGTTAGTTTTGTTAGTTGTGGCCCAGTTCTCTAATCTGTCCGGATCATTTTGAATCCTGCCCCCTGTCCTCTGGGATATTAACTACCCCTCCTAATTTGGTATCATCTGCAAATTTGATTAACATGCCCTCCATTTCATTATCCCAGTCATTGATAAAAACATTGAATAGCACTGGGCCCAGGACAGAACCCTGTGGCACTCCACTACTCACTTTTCTCAAGGATGAAAATGAGCCATTGATGAGCACTCTTTGTGTTCAGCCAGTCAACCTGTTACAAATCCATCTAATCACAAATCCATCTAACAGTTGTATTGTCTAATCCACATCTTTCCAGCTTAACTGCAAGAATATCATGGGCACCTTGTCAAAGGCCTTACTAAAATCAAGGTATCCTACGTCCACAGCATTCCCTTCATCTACCAAGTTTGTCACTCTTATAAAAAAAAAGAGATAAGATTAGTCTGGCAAGACTTGTTTTTCAGAAACCCATGTTGATTTTCAGTGATCACATTATTCCCTTCCAAGTGCTTACAGACTGTCTGCTTAATGATCTGCTCTAGAATCTTTCCTGGTATTTATGTCAGGTTGACAGGGTGGTAATTTTGGGGGATCTCTTTCTTCCCCTTTTTGAAGATGGGGACAACATTAGATCTCCTCCAGTCTCCTGGGAGTTCTCCTGTTCTATAGTTCTCAAAGATTATAGCAAGTGGTTCTGAGATTATACTTCTGCCAGTTGTTTTAATACCCTGGGATGTAGTTTATCAGGCCTTAGAGATTTGAATTCATTTAAAATATTAAGGTATTCATGTACCAGCTCTTTATTTATTCTGTGCTGAATTTCCCCTACTATATCTTCTGATCCACGCCCCCCCCCCCCCACGCCCCGCACAGTTGAGCACTGCTTTTCTTTTGGGATAAAAATGAGGCAAAGCAGATGTTGAGTAGTTCTGCCTTTTCTCTGTCCTCTGTTATAATTTCACCATCTTCTCCACACAGTGACCCTATCATATCCTTTTTTCTTCCTTTTGCTATGGACATAACCAAAAAAGCCTGTTTTATTGATTTTAACATCTCTCGCAAATCTGAGCTCATTGTGAGCTTTAGCTTTTCTAACTTTCTCCCTACATGTCTTGACTATTTGTTTGAATCCCTTGTTAGTAATTTCCCCCCTTTTTCATTTCTTGTACATATCCCTTTTATTTCGAAGCTCACTTGAGTTCTTTAGACATCCATCCTTGCTTCTTTAGACACCTTCCATTTTCTCTCCTCACTAAAACTTTCTGAAATTGTGCCTTCAAGAGCTCACTTTTAAGAAACTCCCATCCATCTTGTACTGCCTTCTCTTTTAGTATTCTTAACCCTGGGATCACACCCAGTAGTTTCCTAAGTTAGTCGTATTTTTTTGTTATGCCAATAAAAGCTATGCTATTCAAATCAGTTTTTTAAAAGTCTAGAATGTGCATATGATTGGCTTCTCCTTTTCACTGTATAACAAAGGCCAGGAAAACATGATCACTCCCACCTAAGGATCCTACCACTTTCACCCCATTAAACAAGTCATAATTGTTGGTTAGGAGCAGATCTAAAACTGCCGATCACCTTGTTGCCTCTTCCACCTTCTGGACCATGAAATTGTTTGCAAGGCCAGTGTGGAATTCGTTGGACCTTATAATCCTGGCAAGTTTGACCCCCAAGAAATATCAGGGTAACTGAAATCTCTCATTACTACTACTTCTCCTCTTTCTGAAAGTTCGGTCATTTGCTCCAGGAAGGCATCATTCAACTCTTCAGTCTAGCTTGAAGGTAGATCGTGATGCTAGCCTATGATGACCCCCACAATGAGATCAATGTTGTTTTTCTCCCCCTAAATTTTTACCCAGATGCTCTCAACCTGGCTTCCAGAATTGAAGTCATGGACCTGCTCACAAGTGTAATCATCCCTGATTTATAATGCTACTTCTCCTCCTTTCCCAGTCGGTCCATTTCTCTGAAATAGGATATACCCATGATTATATTCTAATCATGAGACTCATCCCACCAGATTTCAGTGATGCCTTTTATATCACATTTGCTTTGCCTTGTTAAGTGTTCAATCTATCATCTGACAGGTGTTCTCAATGAAGCTCAACAGCTTGTTTTACCTGGGAAGAATAAAGCACCAGGAAATTCAAACATTACTACTGCATACAACGGGGTCCCCAAAGTACGGCCCGGGGGCCAAATGTGGCCTCCTGAAGGCATTTATCCGGCCCGCCAGGCATGGCGGCGATGGCTCCATTCACGTGCAGTGGGGGCTCGAGGAAGAGGAGGAACCGGCCCCAACGGCTGTTGATTGCAGTTACATGATGGGACCCCCAAATCTCCATGAATTTTCTGACCCAGAGTTGGAAACCTTACATGTGGCAACGCCTGCTCCGCCCTTCCCTCTCAGCTACTCCATGTGTTGCTCTCAGGCTTTCTGTTCTGCCTCACTCCCATTGGCATCAGCCAGGCTGGCGAATCGCTCACTGGCTGCTAGGGAGGAAAGAACCCAGGAAGATACCTGATCCTGGGTTAGATGGAATGTTTCATTGGGAAAGTTCTGCTTTTTTTTTTTTCCAGGGGAAGGTATTCCACAGGCTCCCCAACAATATTTGGAGCCCACCCTGTACTTGACATACTTTGGTCACTGTTCTAAAAATAGACCATGACAGAAAGGCTGAAAGGTGAAATCAAACATTTTACAATCATTTGTGCATAGGGATTTGTTCATAGTTTTTTTTAGTCTGGCCCTCCAACACTCTGAGGGACAGTGAACTGGCCCCCTGTTTAAAAAGTTTGGGGACCCCTGGCATACAATATTACTCTTCTAACTGGCCTTCTGGGATTCCAGAACTATTCTATTATTTCACACTCCTCACTCTGGTTCACTGTGACCTTTCCCATCCCCTACAAAAATACTGTCCAAAGAACTGGGGAGGGGAGAGAGAGAGACAATAAAGAACTTACTTCCATCATCCAGGGGCCGTTTTTGTACTCCATAACCATAGACGGTGGGATCCACAAGTGGTGTGGAATTGTTCAAGTGGGGAATATCTCCAATTTTAGCAGCAATCTGTTAAAAACATTTTAATATGTTAGCATGGATATTATCATTTTTTTTATTATTATTATTATTATTTATTTAATTTGTATACCGCCTGATCCCCGAAGGGGATGTGTAGACTGATTGTGTAGACTGATTGTGAATTTGCCTATAGACACAGGGAGAAAAATAAATCATTGCACATGACATTTTTAGACCTTGAAAAAGCATTTGATCGAGTGCCACATGCACTTATATGGGAAGAACTCCAGTCACATGGTATTCCTGAAGAGTATGTCTGATGGGTACAATTATTGTAGTGTAAAGCCACCAGTCAAGTTCAGTGTTCAGCAGGAATTTCACCACCATTGATGTTTCACCATTGGCGTTCATCAGCGCTCAACACTTTCACTCTGCTATTTATTCTTTGCATGGATACAGTTACAGCAGATTTACAAATGCCACATCCTTGGACACTGCTTTATGCAGATTATGTGGCTCTTGCTAACCAATCACGCACAGCTCTTCAACAACAATCACTTGAGTGGAACAAATTTACTATGGTTAAATTTACATGGCTAAATTTACTATGGCTAAATTTACAAAAAACAGAATGAATGTGGCCCTCAAACAGATGGAACAATCCAAATTAACAGCCAGGACTTGAAGAAGACCACTGAATTTAAATATCCTGGATCCCTGGTCTTAGCAGATGATGATACCCTACCAGATGCTAGATCTAGAGTTAATGCAGCATGGATGAAGTGGCGGCAAATCACAGGAGTCCTGTGTGACAAAAGAATATGTGAACATCTGAAGGCAAAAGTGTACACCACAGTTATCCGCCCTGCGGCCCAATATCAGTGGTGGTGAACCTATGGCACGGGTGCCAGAGGTGGCACTCAGAGCCCTCTCTGTGGGCACGCGCAAACAGAGTTGTCCCCACCTCCCCACACACATCTAGGCTGGCCTGGGCTGCTGGGCTCGATTATTAGCATTAAACCTAAGACCTAGTTTTGGGGAAGCAGTGTAGGTAACCCTGTTACCGTATATACTCGTGTATAAGTCGACCCGCATATAAGTCGAGGCACTTAATTTTACCACAAAAAGCTGGGAAAACTTATTGACTCGCGTATAAGTCGAGGGTGGGAAATGCAGCAGCTACTGATAAATTTCAAGAATAAAAATAGATACCAATAAAATTACATTAATTGAGGCATCAGTAGGTTAAATGTTTTTGAATATTTATTTCAAAGAAAAACAGTAAACTAGCTCTGTAAGTGGAAAAGAGGGTCAACAAGAACAATATGGTCTCAACAATAACTTTAAAAGTACAAAAACCTTAGCTCAATCAGCAACCAAGCTAAAACACAAGAGTTAAAATCCTTCAAAACTGGATTCCTCATCATCATCTGTATGTCCAAATGTAACCCAACTTAGATTTTAAGAAGGATATTATCAGAAATGGAAAATCTACTATTAGCTTCCATTGTAAACAATGGGGGATGGGGCACCCCTTTGGGGATCAATAACCTTGGATCCCCTTACCCAAACTTCACCAAACCTGGCTGATATCATAAAGAGACTCTCCTGATGAGACCAGCCAGGTTTGGTGAAGTTTGGTTCAGAGGGTCCAAAGTTATGGACCCTCAAAAGGGTAGCCCCATCTACTAATAGCTCCCATTGAAAACAATGGGGAATCGGGGCACCTCCTTTGGGGGTCCATAACTTTGGACCCCCTGAACCAAACTTTACCAAACTTGGCTGGTATCATCTGGAGCGTCTTCTGAGGGTAGCCTGAAATTTTGGTGTCGCTAGCATAAAAACTGCGCCCCCTGCTGGCTGGCAAAGTAAAAACACAAACATTTTTAATGACCCGCATGTAAGTCGAGGGGAGCTTTTTCAGCATTAAAAATGTGCTGAAAAATTCGACTTATACATGAGTATATACGGTAAGCGCTGTTAAACCCCACTGATTTTCATGCAAAGAACTAAAGTACAATCCTTTACCTGGGAGTAAGCTCAGTTGCTGGCAATGGGGCTTGCTTCTGAGTAAATCCTCCTAGGGTCGTGATTCACCCGTTGGAACAGTTGCACGGTTGCTTAAAAGCAAAGCCACCGACTACCACCAAGCTTACTCCTGAGTAACGCACGCCTCGGAGCAAACCGTTTTTTCTAAACTAAACCCTCAGTATTCAGGTTAAATTGCAGTGTTGACACTCTGCGATAAATAAGTGGGTTCAGAACTGGGTCAGTAGTTTAATGGAATCAAGCACCAAGTACAAAAGGGTGAAACAGAATCAAGTCCAGAGTCCAAAGCAAGATCAAAACCAGATTCAGGCACCAGAAAGATGAACAGCGGCTTACAAGTCCATGCACAATGCTTCTGCCACAACACAGCTTGGCTTCCAACCCCTTTTTTAGCAAGTGTCCCACTCACCAATACTAACACTTCATGCAGCAGTGTTACAGCAGCCTGGCTTCTTGCAAAGACTTCTCATCAAGCCAGAGCTGCCAGCCTGCTGCTGCTTCTGCTTTGCAAACTAGCACGCAGCTTCCTTTGGCGACACTCTTGGGGCTCTGGGGACAAAGGGGGCGAGAGGGCTGGCAGGGCCTCCCCTGGTTTGGACCAAAGCTGTGCCCTCTTCCTCATCTGACTCCTCCTCCGAGGGGTCCCCAGACATGCTGGACTGGGCCACAACACACAAGTTCCTCAAGAGCCTGCAAGGGCATAGCCGAGCCCAAAGCTAGGCCACACTCAGGCAGACACGTGTTTATGTGAATCATCTCCTCTACATGGAGATGAGCAACACAGCCTGAGATCAGTGCAAATCCTGCAGCACGCACATGTGCAGGACGGTCCGCCGCATTCACGACTTTAAGAAAGCAGCAGCATTCCTTTTTGCTGGAGAGAGGGCTACCTTCTTCGGACAACAAGCTGCACGGCTGCCTCGTGGCCCAAAGGATTCCGCAAAGGCCCAGGAGCAGCACTGGTCTCTTGAATGGGACCCCAGAGTACATCTTAGAGCAGGGGTTTCAAACTCACTTGTCACAAGGGTCAGATATGACATAAATGTGACTTTGTCAGGCCCTGGGGGTGGGGCCGCCTTGGCTGTCCCCAGAATGGCACTGGGGGAGGGTGCCTGGACTGGCGAACCCACAAGGGGGTGGTTGCCTTGAAGGAGGGGCTTATCAGGCCTGCAAGCCAGCTGAGGCAAATTGGTAGCGAGCGAGCGAGCAGGGGTGGGTGGGGGAAATGCTTTAGCTGGCTCAGGGGTCTGATGAGCTCTTGACGGGTCCAGGTCCACCCTCCAGGTCACATGTTTGATTCTGCTGTCTTAGAAAGTTCTCTGCCTCTTTGCCTCAGTTTCCCATCTGTAACACAGAAGCAGCAACTGCTCAAAGCTACTGCGAGAATTACTGAAGTACAGATTAGACCAGTGGTGGTGAATCTTTGGCACTCCAGATGTTATGGACTACAATTCCCATCAGCCCCTGCCAGAATGGCCAATTGGGCTGATGGGAATTGAAGTCCATAACATCTGGAGTGCCAAAGGTTCACCACCACGGGATTAGACTGAAGAAGGTAATTTAGGCTCAAAAATGTGTCACTGCTCGTCTGCTAGAGTGCTGGTAACTCACAAAAGAACTGCCAACCGGTTACGTGGCTACCAACACAACTGCTCTGCAAGAAAAATAATTCCTCTCTCTGCAACAGAGCGTCATTAACCTGATCATAAGAAGTCATTAATACCTTTTCACTATCAGAAATATCGCTGCTAGGTGTACCATTTTCCACCAAAAGAACGAAGGACAGTCAGTCGTGCAGCGGAAGTAAAAATAGCATGCTTTTGAAGGTTAGAATAGTCCCAAATGTTTACGAGCATTAAAGAATAATTTTTAAGTGCAGCCTTGTCAAAGCCATCATTCTCTGAACTATTATACATGGTAGTTTAATAAAAGAGCATTTATATTGTCTGAAATGACTAGTGGTGAAACTTGCTTTTTCCAAATGGAGATATCCCTTACTGTGGAAAAAATGGCCGATGTAGCAGGATTTTCACATTTTGTGCCACAATTGTCAGAAGGTAAGAAAGATGAAGTTTTACAAAGAGTCTGTTGGAGTCAAGATGCAGGTGTATGTCAATGAATTGTTTCCAAGTGTCACATCGACACTATTTTGGAATCTGTCAAACAAACAAACAAAAAGACTACCAAATCATTCTATCACATGGTGAAAAAACCTTATGCGAAAGAAGCCTTTGGCAGCATTCAAAAACATACTGCTGAGACACATTCAAATGCTTGTGGATTTAAAGTGCCACTGGCGCTTTATGTATTTGTAATGACCACTTGCCAGTGAGAGTTATACTGATGATGTATATACATCTGAATATCTAAATATCCAAAAGAATACTGCCATAGAGTGCATTTGGTACATGGATGCAAGACTAAAAAGGAACTTGGCCCTTGGCTCATCATACAAGGGGCAGTTCATAACATAGTGGGGAAGATCTTCCACTTTGCTCCCCCAAATGCAAATTTGCTGCTCCAATAGTATCTGAGCATATCTGCCTTCCAAATACATTGTTGGCATTTATTGGAAGCGTAATGCTGCCAGAGCCCTTCTTATATTATATTGTGTTATGTCGACTAGATAAGAGGCTCTGCAGTGATCTTTTTTGATAAGACTATGTAATGGAGCAAACTTAGAATGTAAAATTGTTTCTCTGTCCACAAAATTGTCTCCTCTAAAAAGCCAGTCGCAGAGATCAAAATTAGTATTTGGTGAAAGCATGAGATCATCTGGGACTGTGTAGATGTACAGGATATTGTTTAAGGAGGTAGCATGTAATTTGGAATCTTTTTGTAAAATCTGTAGACTTTGGCTACCAAATGAAGTTGATTTTAAAGAGCTCTTTTTATTGCCAATTGAGCACGAACTTTAATGGAGGCCAAGCCAAGTTCTGCCCTGGGAAGAGCCACTGGTGCCCCCTCAGGGGGAGATGGGTTGTTACTGGGATGTTATGCTGTGCCAAGCTCTGTCTGCTATTTTGCTATGTTCCTCTCCTGCAGCTGCGTTATCTCTAATTTTGGGATGGAAGAACCGTTTCAGTGAATCTTGTTCTGTTTTGTTTCACATGTTGGGGGGGGGGGGACACTGTTGAATATTATCAAACTGTTCTGAGCTGACGCCTCAGAACAGGCTTCTGCCTTTTACCTGCCATCAGCAATAAAATCTTTGAACCTTCAAATGCTTCATTGTCTATGCAGGGGAGTTCTGACACTGCTGTTCTTTCAGAAAGTTTGATAAATGGGCTAACATCAGATAATTGTGTCAAGAAACCATTTTTTAAAAAAAAAACTCTTCAAGTGGTGGTAGTAGCAACCATGTCAATATATGGATGATGATCTTGTAACGGCTAATTTTTTTCATAAATGCTCATTTTCTAATGATGACTGTTGTATCAGGAGAAAAGGGTGGAGATACAGTCTGGCAAAGAAAATAAAGGGAAAATTAATCAACCTGGGTCTTTAGAAATTGTGGACCTCTATTTACCCATCCACAGGCTTCCAGGATGTACATAAAAATTATGACCTTTTACAAGATTTACTCTTAGAAGCAAATCGCACTGAAATCAACAAAACCTCTGGGAGAATGTGATTATGACTGAGCTGTTCTTTTCTATGGCTCCCCCCCCCCCCGCTTGTTCAGAGCATGTGCTGAAGACTCCACAAAAAACACAGAGTGGAACTCAACTGCAACTTTAGCCCTTTTTAGTCCCATGGATTTCAGTGAAAATGCTTCAACCTTTTCCTTTGAAAAAACGAGTACTTAAAAGCACTGAACTTTGACTGAATTGTACCCTCAAATTATATGTATAAAAACTTGAGTGGCAGCTTCTGCAACAGACTTTAAAAGCATATTGTCTGGTAAAGTACAAATAGTTATAAAAGTTACACCCTTTTCAAACTCTGCGGAGAACTCTCTTTGCTGTCACTTCAAATTGAATCGCAGAGGGCGGACAATTCAAAGCCAGACCCAACAAGTAACCCTGACTGTGTATTCATGCATAGAGAAGAGCAGCCAACCCTCAGCAACCAGGAATGTGTGGAAGAAACCTTGAGGTTAACCAGCATGTCTTCTGCACCCATCTACAGGGTAAAGAAGCTGAAGCGCACATCAGGCAGAGTTCTTGGGGAGTCATCCAAGAAATGTCCTTGTAAATCCGGGAAACCAATGTGAAGTGTGACAGCTTTTCTTGCTGCACAATTAGAGGTATTGAACATACCGGTAAGTATTTCTCCCGAAATGAACCACCAAAACAGAAAAAAAATACACAGTGATGTAAACAGTGACCTGAATCTGCCATATATTTCTCAAAGAAACACTGTGCCGCATTTTGAAAGACATTGGCTATACCTACAATCAGCACCTTGACAGACAAGCCTGGAATCATAGCTTGAAGGCACCAGTATCTGAGAAAAATTCACCAGTGTTGTTCAGAATGGAGAAAGACTTTTCTTTCTGGATGAGACTGTTTGAATACAGGGCACACAGTCTCAAAATGTTGGCAGGACCAAACTGTCAAGTCGGCTAAGGATGCATTCCTTTAAAGGGTTGTCTACAGGACTGAAAGAGCCATCTGGCAAGGGTAGTTGCTTGACCTGCACTCACTGTAGGAGCAAGGAAGGGTTGGTGGAGAACGCATTGCTTCTGTTTCAGTCAAAAGCTACAGACGATGACCATCAGGAAATGAATGGGGACAACTTCAAAAATGGTTTGGCGAGGTGCTGCCTAAACTGTCTCCAGAAAGTGTGACTGTGATGGATAACACCTCTTATCATTCTGCGAGGCGCAAGAAGATCCCAATAACCATGACCCCTGCGTTACAGATGGGGGCACTGAGACTGGTTTTGCCCAACACCAAGTAAATTTGTGACAGAGGAAAGGTTTGAACCACCAACTTTGCAGAACACAACCCATTTCCCCGGCTACTGAGTTACACCAGTTCTTGCTGTTAAGTTATGACCACCAGAACAAATTAACAGATTAGTCTATCCGTCTGGGGGAGGAGTCCAAGCAGGGTAAGAACTTCACGGCAAAGGAAGCTAAAAGCATGGTGCAGACAAACATTATGAGCTAAGAAAATGGTTGCTGGATCTTTGGCATAAGATTACCACTATGCTTCATTAAACCTGAGCAGTCTGGTATCTGGGATGCCTCCAGCCCTGAAGGGAAAGATTTATCACAGCAATAGTCAAACTAAGCCTTCTTCCATCCCAAAGCCCTTCTAGATGTTTACTCTACCACTTCCCCTCCCTCCACAGTATTCTCTGTGTGTCCCTTAAGCTAGGTGATCTCCGAATATCAGAGATGAACAGCAAACCATAGACATTTGTCTTGCTCAGTGTGTTTATGGGAACAAAGCCAATGCAAAATGTGTACAACACACTGAAAAGTAAGACTGGTCTTGTTTAAATTATCAGGGGGATTTTGGGGGTGGGGGTATGACTTGCTTAAGAGGACAATTTCTGCAGGGAGAGAAATGCAAGCAGCATAGTTTGGCAGGATAACCTGGACAAGGCTTTCTTGCTCATTCTTACTTATACAGTCTTATAACCATTTGAGGTGACAGTAAGTCCAGGATAGCATTTTTCTAATCTGAAACTCCCATACCACTTACACAGCACCAAAGAAGGCTCCCTTTTATCAGAGGCATGGTTGGAGCCCAGGAACAGCAGGGACCTTTTTGTAGTGGTCCCACACTGAGGAATTCCCTCCCAAGAGAGGCAACTGGATTAAAACTTTCCAGAGCAAACTGACCATTGTGGGGCAGGGGGAATGACTTTCCTCCAGAGATTAGTCTGGCTCCTTCCAGGATGGTCTGCATGCATGATGAAGGTGGAAATCTTTACCTATATGGACATGAATGTGGATGGAATGAAGCCAGGGATGAGGAGCAAACAGGCCTTCTGAAAGACACCCCCCCCCCCCCGCCCTGAAGCACACTGACTGTGATTGTTTGCTTCCCCAGAATGCTTGAGGAAAAGAAAGACTTCTAGAGGCTATTGTTCCTTTTAAGAATACGGTAAAATCCTTTGTCAAACACCTTGACTAAAATGTGGTACAAGGGGAGGGAGAGGTGAAGCCGAGTACAGTGGACTACCTATTTGACCAAGAAGATAGTGCCAAACGTTCTATGAAGCCAACCTGCCTATTCATAAGCAGCCAAAGCCGAAAAGATCAGTTCACTTTACCAACAATATTTAACATGGAATGAATAATGCATTTTTTGTTTTTTTAATAAGTTATCTGTTATTGCAGTGGCTCCCAACCTGGGGTATGAATACCCCTAGCAGTACACATCAAAGGATTTGGCAGTATGCAAAAAAGTTAAATAATGGGTTTAATAATATTAGGGAACAATTTTACAGAAATGTGTTGTCAAGGGGTATGTCAGTGAAAAGAGGGTGGGAACCACTTTGTTATTAGACTGACTCCCAAGAATCCACCTGTTAACTGCCACACTTCCCTCTAGTTTATTTTCTTTAAGAAAAAAAGCAACTAAGTAGAATTTTAAACAACAACAAAAATATAACAGTGTTTTTTGTACACATGAGATTTGGTAAAAAGTTCCCAAATATCTAAAAATAAGTATTTATGCAATTGTCATCCATATGCCATGAATTTGAATTGATAGAGTTGTAAAGTCCAAGAGACAGGCAGAAAGTTTAAAAGTACTTAAGCATCCTCCAAAATTAATAAATATTTGAATACAAAATTAATATGGGCAAAAGTTCTGAAAAACTGAATCACTGGACATGCCCAAAGCAGATATTTAAGTCATGCATCCTGTGAGTGAGTTACAATGACAACAGTTAGACACTCTCTCCAATATGCAAGTCAGGAGGAAGTGTCCTGCACCGCCAGGGTAAAGTGTCATCATTCGTGGCAAAGAAATCTGCAGCATCCACATTGGGCACCCAAGATTGAAACATTTTTTTTTGTTTTCTAAGTCACTGGGAGGGATCTAATTCTGTTTCCAGATAGCTGTGTGAGAATTGAATGCACGGGGGCGGGGGTGGGGGTTAATTGGATTTTAAGTTGCATGATTTCAAATTAGCCAATGAACAATTCCATATTTTACTAATTAGCAAATGCTACGAGGACTTTTGTTGGGCCAAGGCAGTGGGATATTGATGGTGGAAATAAATGCCACATAACCATTATACAGCACTCTTCTCTTTTCTCAGCTAAGTAGTGGGAAGCTATGCAGCTTGAATGCAATTTGCAATGGTTAGACTCCAGACTATTGCTCTGCTTAGGTCCTTGGGCCATGCGTGCCTTCTCTCCCCTCTACTACCGCCAGCATCTGCTCAGCAAACGCTTCAAATCCAGCTTATGTAACGCAATCTACTTGCCACAAGATAAGAAAACATGGGAGTGGGCAGAACAAGGTTGCTGGGGTTGGCGAAAGAAAATCTGCCAGTTAAACCTCCACAACAAGCCAGATCTTTTGTGGGAACCGTAAGCTTTGTTACTTGAGGACCCCAATTTCAACAGCCTCCACCCCACCTCCCTGCCTACATCCAACTGAGCAACAGCAGCGCTGTGCAGGCTATCGGCCTAGTGCGAAGTCAGCTAAGCCACTTACTCGGTGCCCTTTGCAGGGCAAGGAAGGGCATGCACACCAAGGTGTTGCAGACTGATGCCTTTTTCATTCACAGAATAGCATTCTATTCAAATGACTGCTGACTACTTGGTCTTGTTCAAGTATCATCAAATATTCCAGAGATTCCTCAGCCCATGCAGAAAGCCAGGACTGCAACAGAAAGAGTAAGGCAGCCACAAGCAGGAAAGCCAAATGCTTCTGTGGATTTGTGCATACCTTATAATACAGCTTATAATACAGTTGTCTAGAGCACACCTCCGGGCAGCTGTGGCCAGCCGGGCTGTCTGACAGTTGGGTGTCTCCCTCCTCTTGGGCGGGTGGGCAAAATCACCTGGAGGTTCCTGCTGCAGCTGCCCTCTGGAGAGCTGAGGTGAGCTGTTTTCCTTTTCTCTCCCTCCTTTTACAACAATGTGAGCGTGAGAAGTCAGGGCCGGCAGCAGGCCCCTTAACAGCCCTCTGCAGTGGCAAACTTCTCTGGACAAGGATACTGGAGGCTGGCAGGAGGGTCAGCAACACACCCAAGAGCAGCCATACGGGGCTGAAAGTTCTCCACTATTGTTTTCCTCTGTAGAAAAAATTTCTACCCTGCCTCATCCATGATGAGAAGGCCTGAAAGCCCCTAGAGAGCCCCAGACAAGGGCTCCTCTGGACCTCGCTCACACTGGACTCGGCCAAACATCTCAAGAACAACCTGCTAACAGGGGAATAGGGAGCTCCTTTGAAGCGGGAGCTCAGACGGCTACAGCGACTGTGGAGGAAGTCTCATGACGAAGGTGCCCAAACATCTTTTAGGATGTTTATGAAGGCCTATGCGATGGTGACGAAGAGGGCGAAGAGAGATTATTTCTCGTCCTCTCTCGCATCCGCAAGCTCCCACCCAGCCCAATTGTTTCGCATCATTCGGTCTCTTTCCTCCCTAAATGAGGGCTCTAAAATTCTCAATTGGCTCTTTGCTGTGAGGCATTTATGAGTTATTTGCGGATAAAGTCACGTCGCTCCACCATGACCTCCCTGCCACTCTTGATACCATTAGCGAACTGGAGGCTCCGTGGCCGTCTTCAGGTCGTTGTCTGGACCAGTTTTCCCTGCTTGCTGAGGCCGATGTTGACAGGGCCCTGGCTGCTGTTAGACCTACTACCTGTCCTCTGGATCTGTGCCTCTCTTGGCTGATTAAAGCTTGCCAGGAGGAGCTACGACCCCTCCTATTGAACATCATCAACTGCTCCCTTGAGCAAGGAGTGTTTCCTGGTGGGTTGAAGGAGGCAGTGGTCCGCCCACTCTTGAAAAGACCATCCTTAGATCCTGGTGATCTGGCCAATTACTGCCCCGTCTCGAATCTTTCATTTCTGGGGAAGGTAATTGAGAGAGTGGTGTTGGAACAGCTTCAGGGCTTCCTGGAGGACACATCGGCACTCAATCCCTTCCAGTCCGGCTTCTGTGCTGGGCATGGGACAGAGACTATCCTTGTCGCCGTCACAGACACACTCCGCATGCAGCTTGACCAAGGCGGATCGGTGCTGCTGGTATTATTGGACCTTACTGCAGCATTTGATATGGTCGATCATGACCTTTTGACCCACCACCTGGCCGCTGCTGGGGTGTGGGGCACTGTCCTTCAGTGGCTTGCCTCGTTTCTCCGGGGGCGGAGTCAGCAAGTGTGGTGCGGGGACCAGGCCTCCCAGCGGCGCCCGCTCTCTTGCAGTGTGCCTCAGGGAGTGCTGTTGTCCCCACTGTTATTTAACATCTACATGTGACCCCTTGCTCAGCTGGTGCAGAGTTTTGGGCTGATCTGTCATCAATATGCTGATGACACTCAGCTCATTCTGTTGGAGGGGGGGGGGGCAGCCACTGCCCCTGCGGCTCTACAGCATTGTTTGGAGGTGGTCACTGGGTGGTTAAGCAGAGCAAGTTAAAATTTAATCCAACGAAGACGGAGGTCCTTTGACTAGGCCGGGAAGGGGGAATTGGGGATTTTCAGCCGCCGGAGTTGGAAGGGGTCTCTTTGGCTTTGACCTCTTCGGCTCGCAACCTGGGTGTCCACCTGGATTCATCTCTTTCAATGGAGACCCAGGTGGCACATGTAACCCGGGTTGCTTTCTTCCATCTCTGCCAAGCCCAGCGGCTGGCCCCCTATCTCTCCCAGGTTGACCTGGCCACTTTAATCCATGCGACAGTCACCGCCAGACTGTAACTCTACGCGGCCTTCCCTTGCGGCTGATCCGGAAATTGAAGCTGGTCCAGAATGCGGCAGCCCGCCTTCTTGTGGGAGGTTCAGTCAGGGATCATATCACCCCTGTGCTTTGCCACCTGCACTGGCTCCCAGGAAAATTCCGGATCGTCTTCAAGGTGCTGGTATTGACCTCTAAGGCCCTCCATAGCCTGGGGCCCTTATATCTTCGAGACCACCTTACCCCATATGTCCCAACTTGACCCCTCTGTTCAGTGGAGGCAAACTTGTTGGTGATCCCCTGCCCCTCTATGATGCGACTAGCCTCCACCAGGGCCAGGGCTTTTATGGCCCTGGCTCCTGCCTGGTAGAACGCTCTTTCTCCAGCTGTTAGGACCCTGCGGGACCTTGCAGAGTTCCACAGGGCCTGCAAAACTGAGCTGTTCCACTGGTTTTTTTTGGGGGGGGGGCTGACTGCTGAGCTGCTGCTCCTTCCTGATGCCCAAGTACCATCTGTTTCTCTTTGGCTGTCTGCCGGTCCCCTCCCAGGATTAGAACTGGATGCCATTCACCATATTGTGAGTGGATTGTATCGCTACTACTGGTTTTATTGATTTATGTATTTTAATGATATTATTCAATGTTTTTTGTATTTACTGTCTGTACACCGCTCTGAGCCCTTTGGGGTATTATAATACTGATAACACTAATAAACTAATAACGCTAACAACAACAACAACACATTACAACTTCCTAGGCCTCTGGGTGAGGCTCAAATTGTAATGAAGGCCAACAACCAGCTAAAGATCTGGCAGCTGTGAAATCTACAATAATAATAATCATCATCATCATCATCATCATCATCATCATCATCCTCCCTGATTTTAGCTGCCCAAGAGCAAGCTATTAGAACGAATTCGATCAAGGCCAAAATCGAAAAATCCTCAGATGATGCAAAATGCAGATTGTGCAAAGAAGCTGACGAAACTGTAGATCATGTCCTCAGCTGCTGCAAAAAGATTGCCCAGACTGAGTACAAACAGAGACACAACTCAGTGGCCAAGATGATCCACTGGAATTTATGCAAGAATTACAACATAGGAACAGCTAAAAACTGGTGGGAACATTGTCCAGAGAAAGTAATGGAAAATGAGAAGGTCAAGATCCTGTGGGACTTTCGAATCCAAACGATTCGAAACCAGACATCACCGTGATAGAGGACAAGAAAGTGACCATCATCGACACAGCAGTCCCCGGTAACAGCAGGGTCATTGAAAAAGAACACGAGAAGGTCACTAGATACCGCGATTTGAAAATCGAGCTTCAGCATCTATGGCACAAACCAGCTGAGGTCGTCCCAGTGGTAATTGGCACGCTGGGCGCCATCCCAAAAAACACTAGGGCAGCACTTGAAACATCTTCGAATTGACAAAATTAGCAATGGTCAAATTCAGAAGGCAGCCCTGCTGGGATCCGCACGAATACTACGCCGATACATTACAACTTCCTAGGCCTCTGGGTGAGGCTCAAATTGTAATGAAGGCCAACAACCAGCTAAAGATCTGGCAGCTGTGAAATCTACAACAATAATAATAATAAACCTCTTGCGCATAATCACATGATTTACCTGGCTCCAGAGGTCTTCCCCACAACTCCCTCTCCCTACACAGGCCTACAAGGACTGCTAGTGAAGGAGGTAGCATGTGATAAATTACTAAGAGCCAAATTTAGAAAGCTCCGGCAACTGCGGATGGCACCGCTATCGATTCCTGTACTCGTATTTTGGTGATGCTCCCAAGAATCCACCGTGGCATAGCACTGGGGCCCGTCCGAAGACCACCGTTGAAACTGGGACTATACCGGGGATTGGGAGGGGTATCCGTACCAGCTTCCGATTGGAACCCCCAGATCCCGGACCAGCAGCTGCACCTGAGATGCCCCGGGGAGCCACCGGTGGGCACGACGTCCTGCGTTCAGATGAAGAGGAATCCGAAGAAAGCCTGCATTCCCATCCGGATCTATTCCCTCTCCCATCGCCGAAGAGAGCTGGGATGAGGAAGTGGGCGACTGCGAGATATGCCCAAAGAAGCATGTAAGGCCCGTGAGCGCCAGCTATGGGAAGAGGAGCGAGAGCAGCTGCAGCAAGGCGTGAAAACCTGCAAAGGGCCGGGAACAGCGGCGCAAAGAAATCCAACTTCCGAATTGGACCCGTGCCAAAGGCGGCGCTGCAACGGCAATATGTGCAGAACCTATCAGTCCATGATAAAGGTCCTGGAACACTCCAAACTGGACTTACAGCGTCCAATAGCGAGCGTTCAGACGCCTAATCGCGATATGCATAAAGTGAACTAACTGCAGCTGTTCAGCAGAGACGAATTGGCCAAACTGGAGCGAGAGAAAGCAGCTTTGCATGCGCGCAGGATACATTGACTTCGCAAGGAGGAGAGCTGGCCGCCTTGGAGAGGGAACTGAAGAAGCAGCAGAACAGAACACCCCAAGCTGGAGTCCCTACGCTGTCACTGGGTACAGCCCGGCGCCAGAGGCGGCGCTGCTGGGTCCTGCCACCTTCAAAGGACCCGGCTCCCACCCAGAACACCAGCTGGCACCGGCGTTGGTACCTCCACCTCCACCGATTCCGGCCCCCCTGCGCCGCTGCCTCAACCCTCTTGCGCAACCCCGCCGCCCCAGCGGGCGCCAAGGGCGATGGAGAGAGGAGTATTACAGACCTCCAATACCTGCACCCGTTTTACGATGGGACCCGGCTTCCAAACCCTTCCCTACGTTCATCACTGCAACTCGGATGCCCACATGGAGGGACTATGGGCGATTTATATACCCGGTCTGAACTAGCGAAAAAAATCACGGGACATCCGGCTCCGTCCTGGATGGTGAAGCGGCAGCCGACTGGTTCAATGACTCTTTTGAACCTGCAAGATGAAGATACTTTGCGCCGCGGTGCCTGCGTTCCTCCAAGCCTTAAAGGGGCTGCGGCTTCCAAGATCCGGGTGCTGAAAATGAAGCTATCCGCACCATCAAATCTATTCCAGCAAGGCAACCCGGCTTCGTTTGCAGGAATTTGCCCGATGAATTTCGATGCGGCGGCTGCTGGAACTCCCTCCTGAGTGGCCTGGCGCATGAAGAGAATGTGAATACTTCTCGGATGCTGTCGGCTGGCGGCAAGCTGCGTGAAAGCGGTGTTTTTTAATTGAGGATCCCCGCACTATTGCTGATTGGATCCGAATTGGGATCCCCAGGTGGCGTCTCGTTTGGAATGCGGCTTTCGTGCGAGGGCCCATGCGCCCAAAACCCGCCACTACAACCACCGCTGCGACCACCAAGCCAAGCCCAGCCGCCTCTACCGAGACCACACCTCCGAAGCGCCCGTCGCCGACTGGGATTGTGTCTTTACTCGCGGAGGACCGGGTCATCTAGCCGCTAACTGCCGAAAAAGCAAGCCAACCGCTCGACCCGCGCACCCCATCTGCCAAACCACCACGCCAAAATCCGGGCCGCCCCAACGGAGGAAATACGTCTAGGAAAAGGCCAGTTACCGAAGAGAAGCTGACCCAGAGGAGGGAAGCAGCTGTTTGCACTTTTCTTCAGCCCCCCCATGGATATGGAGTTCGAGCTCCAGGCAGCGGTGAGGTGAAGTGCAAGCGCTCCCACGGCTACGATCCAAGCGTTTCTGGCCAACCCAGCTAAGCATACTTCGTATTATAGCCTCAGCCCTTAGCTTAGATTCTAGGGTGCTCCCATTTGTTTAAATACATTGGGTGGCGGAGGAACTGGAGTCTAGACCAAGTCCCCCTGGCTAATGACCCATACCATTCCACCCAAATGGGACGGCCAGTCCCTCTTCGGGGAGAAGCCGAAGGACCGGCCCAGTTCAAAACGCATAACGGTTCTCCTCCAGGCTTTCTGCGCCCGACCATTGGGAGAAAATTGATTTCATTCACCAAGCCAGTAGGCCTAGAACCTCCATAGTTCTGGGCATGCCATGAAGTTGTTGTTACATGAACCAAAATTCATTTTGGAAAGAAAGGATCTTAGAATTCACTGACCCTCCCTGCGGAGAACACATGAATTGGGGGGAAAACTTCGGCTTCTCGGACATACCCCCACCCTGGCTTCATCAGCTGATACTGCGCTCTAATTGCTCCCGATTCTACCGGCATTCCACCGGCTTACCAAAGATTTAGCCAAGAGTAATTTCCAGGAGCAAGAATGCGATCCAGTTGCCACCCATAGAGACACTGACTGCTAAAATGCTCATTAATACAGCCAGAGCAACTGCCCAAAGGTAGAGATCTACCGCGCCATGAGTCCCAATAGAGGAGAAGGAACCGTTGCCAGCTTCTTAGACAAAAGAACCTGGCTTCGGCGGGTTCATAAAGTGAGCTACCAAACACACACATGCTGCTCACCTGTATTGTTTGTAAAAAAAAAAGATGGGTCTTTGCGGCTCTGCACAGATTACCGAGGACTCAATGCACAGTCTCCCTGTCCAATAAATACCCTTTGCCATTAATCAAGGACCTTTTAGAGCGCATTGGGCAAAGGGGACGCATCTTTACTAAGTAAGTTGGACTTGGAGAGAAGCTTACTACAGAGGGTCAGAATTATGGAAGGCTATGAACACTTGACTGCATTTCTAACACGAAGTTTGGACAGTTTGAATACTTAATAATGCCATTCGGGTTAAGTGGGGCCCCGAGCTTTTATGGCCCTTATCAACGAAGTTCTCCATGATTTATTGTACAAAGAAGGGAGTAGTGGTGTACTTAGATGACGCTTTTAATTTATTCACAAACCATGGATGAGCATGAAGCATTGGTTCGGGAAGTATTGGAAAGCGCTTTGCTCAACAACTCCCTCTTTGCCAAACTTTTCCAAATGCTGGGTTTCCACCCAAACCTCTGCCTCGACTCATTTGGGTTACCGGATCTGCGCCTCGGAGGGCCTAAAAATGGATGCTGCTAAGAGTGATGCAGTCCTCCAATGGCGCTGCCCCCCACACCAACCGAAAGGAACTCCAATCTTTTCTAGGTTTTGCTAATTTCTCTAATCGTGGGAATTCCTTTATATGACCCCCCAATTCCCGCTTTGGAACTGGACTCTCCCACTCACAGACCTCTTACGCACTAAGGGTAAAGATCCACTGACTGCCAAGCCCGGGGCCCCCCTTTCATGGTCTAAAGAGATGTCAGGACAGCCTTTCAGCTTTTAAAATCTGCTTTCTTACTTCACCGAACCTATCCTGAAGCACCCTGACCCAGATCTCCCGTTTGTGGTTCACGTGGATGCCCTCCGGACAAAGCGCGTGGGAGACAGCCCTGTTGCAGAGAAATAAAGATGATAGGCTGGTGGCGTGTGCTTATTTATCAAAGAAATTCTCCGGTGCTGAGCTCAACTGGACTGTAGGGGATAAAGAGACTGCGGCCATCAAAGTAGCACTTTCCACTTGGCGCCCACTGGCTGGAGGGCTAAAGCACCCCTTTCAAGTTTGGTCGGATCACAAGAACTTGGCCGTCCTCTCCACCCCCCCCCTCAAGATGTCCGCGAAGCAACTCACGTTGGGCAATGATTTCTTTTCTCAGCTTCTCTTTCACTGTCCATTTTTTTCCGGAAAAACCAATAAACTGGCTGATGCATCTCAGCGCCTACCCGGGGAGGGGGGTGGAGCTGCCTTACGGGACATTCCTACGCACTGTTCTCACCCCCTCCCAATTGGGGCTGGCTGTCACTTCCCGATCTCAGACGTCCACTCCTCCTTCTCTCTACCTGCCCATTCCCAGCCTGGTCTCTCTCCTTTCCCTCCCAGGAACTTCGAGGGAGGCTGGAGCTATGCTGAACAATCGGGCGAGGAGGAAGGTGACTCCCAATTGCGCCTGGAGAATGGTGTTTTAAGGCGTGGGGATTGTTGGTACGTGCCTCCCGCTCGTAAGCAGGTTCTCGAGGCCTGTCATGATGTCCCAGCTCAGCTGGACATTTTGGCTGCCTGAAAACTCTGCATTTGGCCCACGCCGTCAATTTTGGTGGCGTGATGCACCAAAAGGACATTGAGACGTATATTAAAGGAGTTGCTCTGTTTGTGCGAGGAAGCCGAAGAACGTTCGGGGAGAAACCCCATGGTCTGTTGAAACCTCTCCCGGTGGCCTCCCGCCCTGGGAAGTCATCTCCATGGATTTTTTATTACAGATTTGCCAGAAAGTCCATGGCAACCTGCGGTCTTGTGGGTGGTGGTGGACTTATTTTCTAAACAAGCCCATTTTCATCCCATGCGCTTCCATCCCCTCCGCTCCCTAAAGTTAAGCCCGTCTGTTCATTCAACATATTTATCGCTTCTACACTCCTGCCCCCGTTAAGGTATTGGTCTCCGACCGCTGGGCCCTGCAATTCATTTCTAAAGTTCTGGAAAGCTTTTTTCTATACCAGGTTTTGTTGGGGAGCCGCCTTCGGCGTTGCCGCCTACCACGTTCAAAAGTATTGGCGTGTGAGTCAGAGAGAACGAACAGAACCCTAAGAGCAGTATTTAATGCGTTGTTACACCAACTACCACTCAAGACAATTTGGTCTGCGAAGCCTAATTCCGTTTGCAGAATCGCCCTATACATAATGCGGTTCATAGCAGGTACAAAAAAAAGACCCCGCTTCGAAATTGTGTCTGGTCGGGTCCTTCCCTCCGTTGCCGCAACTACCTGCGGAAGCATTGGATCCTCGGAGTTTCAGCGAGTGGATTTCATCTCTAGGGTCCGAGGGGTGGAAAATGGTCCAGACTTGCGCCTTACAGCAGGCTAAAGACTCCCAAAAAACTTCAAGCGGGATAAAGCACCTTTCGGATTTCCTTTACTGCGTGTAGGCGCCTGGGTGTATTTGTCTACCAAAAAATCTCAGAGAGCGTGCATAAATTTTCCAAAACTAGGCCACAAAAGATTCGTGGGACCTTTTCCAGATTACTAAAGTGATTAATGATGTCACTGCCCGATTGGACTCTGGCTCTAATTCTCTTAGTAATATCCATCCCTGTCTTTCTATTCCAGTTTACTCAAAGGAGGCTCCCGTTTCCGATGCCTGGCACGCGACTCCGGAGAGACCCCCACCGACTATTATTGATTAGGCCACAAGCATTACGTAGAATTGGCGCCATCCCTGGACTCTCGCTTTAATCGCATAAGCGCTTACAATATTGTAGTCTCTTGGGTGGGAATTATTCCTCTGGGTATAATCAATGGGTTTATTCCGAAAATATTGACGCCCGCCTCTCATTTCTGCTTTCCATCGCACCTTTCCGCACAAACCTGGGGGGGAGAAGTCTTTTTTAAGGGAGGCAGAGTGTAAAGGATTCAGTGGTGTTGATGAGCGGGTCAGCCGCCTGGCCTTGACTACATTCCAGAGCCCCTAGAGGATGGGGCGGTATAAAAGTTTAATAAAAAAATAAATAAAAAAATAAATAAACCCGGGCGATGGGCCAGCTTCTGCGGCGGAGACCTTATCTCTGCGAGGGAGATGAGACCTACGTTCCCATGGGAAACCGGGAGGGGGATGGGATGGACAGAGTTATAACCTGTGCTTCTGGCGGGAGATATTATTCCTGCCACGGCGTGTACGTGAGCTTTCTAGGATGTCTGAATAAACGGTCTTTTACACCCCAAAAGCCTTTTATTTCTGCTTCTATGGAATTCCTTACAGTCACCTCCCGAGGGCTTCCGGCGGCACAGAAAGGTAGCAAACATCAGAAATCCTCAGCCACCTGAAAGGCCTCCATAGGGCAAAACGAACTTGCATTACCCTTTTGGGCTCCACCCCCAGGAAAGCTCCCAGCTCACCTCTAGTCGTGCGGGCATCCAGCTTCAGGCTGGCACGGCTCTTAGGGTGGCAAACTTTCCCAGATTGGGTGTTGTGGAACCTGCCCACCTTTGCATTTTCCCTCACCAGTAGCGAAAGTGTCACTTATGCAGGCAGGGTGGGCAAAAGCACGTCAGCCCCTCTGGTCCAGTTCCAGGAGCTGCTTTGCCCCGCCACCCCCTTCGTCAGATTGGGGTGCCCAAGATTCATTGCAAGTGGAGCCAGGAGAATGAGGTTCAAAATGAACTGTGCCTCCTTCTGAACTGCAACGAAGTGTCTATAATGAATTTGTAACTGGCTGACTGACCGAACCCAAAGAGTGCTCATCAATGGCTCATCTTCATCCTGGAGAGAAGTGAGTAGTGGGGTGCCACAGGGTTCTGTCCTGGGCCCAGTGCTATTCAATATTTTTATCAATGACTGGGATAATGAAATGGAGGGCATGTTAATCAAATTTGCAGATGATACCAAATTAGGAGGGGTAGCTAATACCCTGGAGGACAGGGGCAGGATTCAAAATGACCTGGACAGATTAGAGAACTGGGCCAAAACTAACAAAATGAATTTCAACATAGATAAATGTAAGATACTCCACTTAGGTGGAAAAAAATGAAATGCACAGATACAGGATGGGTGACACCTGGCTTGACAACACTACATGCGAAAGGGATCTGGGAGTCTTAGACATGAGTCAGCCGTGTGATGCCACAGCCAAGAAAGCCAGCGCGATTCTCGGCTGCAACAGTAGGAGTACTAGTGTCTAGATCCACTCTATTCTGCATTGGTCAAACCTCCTCTGGAATACTGTGTCTAGTTCTGGGCATTGCAGTTCAAAAAGAATACTGACAAGCTGGAACAGGCCCAGAGGAGGGTGACCAAAATGGTAAAAGGCCTAGATTCCAGGAGTGTAGAAGAGAAGGTTAAGAGGTGACATGACAGCCATGTTTAAATATTTGAAGGGATGTCATTTTTAAGAGGGAGCAAGCTTGTTTTCTGTTGCTCCAGAGACTAGGACAAGGAGTAATGGGCTCAAGGTATAGGAAAAGAGATTCCACCTAAACATTAAGAAGAACCTCTTGACTGTAATGGCTGTTCAACAGTGGAATATGCTGACTCGGAGGGTGGTGGAGTCGCCTTCTTTGGAAGTTTTTAAACTGAGGCTGGATGGCTAACCATCAGGAGTGCTTTGATAGTATATTCCTACATGGCAGGAGGTTGGACTCAATGGGTTTTGTGATCTCTTCCAACTCTATAGTTCAATGATTTATTACAGTCCATTGACCCAAACCAGTAAAAAAACAGTTGTGTAGAAATACAGCCAACCAGCAAATAAATGTTACACTGAACAAGAGGTGAACTATTAACTGTCTATACTGTGATTGTCAATAAGTCTGTCATAATAAGTCAAAATACAATGCAAAAAAAGTTAAATATATAAAGTACAAATTATCATATACACAGTACAAAATAGCCAAAGCAGTTATATAATGAAATACGCTGACATGATAGCCTCAATTTCTCAAGGTCAGAGCAAAAATTTACACCAGTTAATATGCCAGCAAGAAATCTGGTTCCAAGTTATTTATAAAATGGACAGTATAAGACACAATGTAGTAGGTCCTCCACTACAGGTTCCCCCCAAATACACAGGCATGTGGTCAGTGGGAGTATCTTCCAGCCAATAATGCTGTTAGCACTGTCTGAAAAGAGACAGAAGTCCCATTCTGAGGTTAGGAGGTGTAATATCTGCAAATAATCAGATCGTTTATGATCATTTTTAATAAATTTAAACCAAGGGGAACAGTTGGGCTGAGATATTGCTTGCCTGTCAAATATGGTCCTTCTGAACTAGAATTGAGAAGTTCTAAGGCAAGCAATTAATTTTAGCCTTGAAAACCATAATCCAGCAGTGAGCTGACAGCCCTTCCCACTACCCGGCCGCTCTATCGATGGCAACAAAAATAAAACAGAAATACTCTCTTGAAGCAGATTAATGAAGAGCAGCAACATGTGAAGCGTTCTTGGTGTACACTAAGATTTGGGGCTGATAAAAAAGTCAGATCTTCCCACTCCGGGGGGGGGAAGGCATTTTGGGGCTGCAGAACAAGGAGGTTACGCACAACTGACAGAGCATCCTTCCATTGATGGAAATGTTTCACAGGATCTAACCCCAAACCAAAATGCTGACAGGGCTTTTTGCACATTAATTTTCCCCCCTTTACATTTGAACAACTAGAACAGTGGTTCTCAACCTGGGGGTCGAACGACCCTTTCACGGGGGTCGCCTAAGACTCTCTGCATCAGTGTTCTCCATCTGTAACATAGATAAATGATAGGGTTGGGGGTCACCACAACATGAGGAACTGTATTAAAGGGTCGCGGCATTAGGAAGGTTGAGAACCACTGAACTAGAAGTACTTAAGAACAGTTCAGTTCTGCACAGTGGTAGAAGCCCAGGAGAGTGAGGCCGAGGGGGGGTCCACTTCTGATTTGGGTTCAAACTGCGGTTTTCCGGCTTTTGCAAACCACAGCCTCACCCCCTTTGTAAAACCCAGTGCTACAAACTCCTCCTGAGGTATTCTCTCATCCTTGAAAAAGGCAAACAAACTGGTGTCCTTTGGTTCCAGTAGAATGGGGTAGCATTCGGCACTGGTGACATCCACCTTGTAGAGACCTCCGTGGATGCAGACGGACTTGGGGGCCAGTCCTGAGGGAGGCTTTGAGGCCGGGGGATCGCAGGCGGTGCAGGAGAGCATGGAAGGCGCACTCAATGCAGAGTGAGTCATAGCTAATGAGCGGCTTCCAGCTCTTGTGGTCCTCATGGCAGAACCAGCACACCTCCTCTGGCCCAGCTTGCACACCACTTTGAAGCAGGCCGGCTACAACAGCAAGGTAGCCGAGCAGCTGCCCACGCCCGTCAGCCTGTATACCATACTTAGTAGGACAATCATGTAAGGAAATCCCCTATCTAGAGGTGCTTCTAGAGAACCAAGAGATCTCTTCCTTGGCTGTGGGAACCATCCTACTAGGAAAGAAAACTACGGGGTGAGACTAAGCTGTTAGCCAAGGATGGGACTGACTGGGGCAGCACACTGATCCACAGCCAGCATTATGTAGTAAAGAAGAGGTCCTCAAGATTGACATTATTTGCAAAAACTGATACTGCCAAATGAGTTTAGAACGTCTGTTTGGGCTGACAATACTTCCTCCTCTAAACCAGAGCGATGCCAACTGATGTGCAGTTATTGGGGCAGCACCATACACATAACATAAAGGCCTTGACATAGTAGATTTTGTAGTGTTATGCCTACAGTGCAAAAGAATCAAATAATGTTATCTGTTATGATCTCCAGTGAGGAACCTGATACCAGATTTTATAGAAAGGAAAATGTGAGATGCAGTAAGAATCACGTTTTGCAATTTTTTAGAAATTGCTTGAAAGCCCTGGTAAGCAAGAAGCTAGTGGACAGACTCTTCTGCAAAAGACCTGGAATATGAAGCACCAGGTGGAATTCTTGGATTCAACAGTTAAGGAAAAGGAAATGAGGCTACCTTCTAAACCAGTGATGGCGAACCTTTTCGAGACTGAGTGCCCAAACTGCAACCCAAAACCCACCTATTAATCCAAAGTGCCAACACAGCAATTTAACCTGAATACCAAGGTTTTAGTTTAGAAAAACGAGTTGACTCCAAGGCGTGCATTACTCAGGAGTAAGCTTGGTGGTAGTTAGGCTCTGCTTTGAAGCAACTGTGCAATGCTTTGAATGGATGAATCATGACCCTAGGAGGGTTTACTCAGAATCAAGCCCCATTGCCAGCAACCGAGCTTACTTCCAGGTAAAGGATTGCGCTTTAGTTTTCCATGAAAATCAGTGGGGTTTAACAGCACTTAACAGGGTTACTTACATGCCGTGCCCAGTGGCCCAGGTCAGCCTAGATGTGTGTGTGTGTGGGGGGGTGATTTTTCATCCCCCACCCCCATGATGTGTATGCCTGCCCACAGAGAGGGCTCTGAGTGCCACCTCTAGTACCCATGCTATAGGTTCGCCACCACTGTTCTAAACCCTACCACGACTCAAGCACAAAAGGCAAGCAGCAAGCAGCCAACATACTGCAGACCAAAACATGTTGTCAGAGATCTTTCTCTGCAAAATTCAGAAAATTTATTTTCTGCCCCTCCACGGCCCTACTCAGGATGGCTACAGTAGCAGCTGCTTTTGAATGACTACAGAGCCAGAAAGATCCCATTCCAGCCTCTTCTCAGTGTGGCCTGTCTTACAGCCAGACCCAAAGTTCTGTTCATGCAACAGAGCTGAACAACGACGATGATGCAACTCCCTTTCCCCTTTCAACTGCAGGAAGTAAAATTCAGATAGTGTTGGGGGCAGGATAGGGAGAATGCACAGTTCTCGTCCGTAAAGGGACTAGAGAAGTGGAGCAGCAGTGGCGTAGTGGCTAAGAGCAGGTGCACTCTGATCTGGAGGAACCGGGTTTGATTCCCTGCTCTGCCGCTTGAGCTGTGGAGGCTTATTTGGGGAATTCAGATTAGCCCGTGGACTCCCACACACACCAGCTGGGTGACCTTGGGCTAGTCACAGCTTTTTGGAGCTCTCTCAGCCCCACGCACCTCACAGGGTGTTTGTTGTGAGGGGGGAAAGGCAAGGAGATTGTAAGCCCCTTTGAGTCTCCTACAGGAGAGAAAGGGGGGATATAAATCCAAACTCTTCTTCTTCTTCTTCTAGAACAGGGCTCATTTCCTAAAAAATAACAAGTGGCCATAAATCAGTAAGCTGAGCATCTGCGTTGTCCCAAAAAGGCCTGAAGTTCAATTCCCCGCATCTCTATTAAAAAGGATCTACAAATTTGAAGCAAGAAAATTCTCAATTCAAATTTACATAATTAAATAACATCAGCAACATTTAAATAATGTTAGCAAAAGAAGGCAAATACACCCTCTACAAGCAGTGGGTTTGGCCCTATTTCATAAAATTCACATTTCAGCTCATCTAACATGATTTTTTTAGCACAACTGCAGATAAACAGACTATATTTACATATGACCGGTAGAAAACCTTGCATTCTGGAAAAAGTTTCATGGCACATCACTAGCAGTGAGTGATGTGAAGACCACTATTTGAAACCCAACAGATGCTGGTCATGGTCACAAGCCTTTATTGGCATAAAATAAACATACAAAATCAGCATACAAAATTTGCCCATTATTGCTCACAATTATAGACACTGGTACTAAAATACTAAATACTAAAATATATACATGGTCCTTCTGTAACTATAGGACATTCCATCAGCTAAGTTAACTCACTTAAACCCAACAGATGCGGGTCATGAGGAGTCTAAAGCCTTTATTGGCATAAAATAAACATACAAAATCAGCATACAAAATTTGCCCATTATTGCTCACAATTATAGACACTGGTACTGAAATTTTTAATACTAAAATAGCCGTTCCTTCCTGGCAACTTCTGGGACATTCCATCAGCTAAGTTAACTCACTTAAACCCAACAGATGCTGTCACTACAGTCCAATGGAGTCTTCTGACCACATGAAAACTTGCTTTGGAAAATGTCTTGAGATATCCAAAACCAAAGTAAAGCTTTTTGGCAGGTTTTAAGCCTCAGTCCACAGGAGCTAGCAAAAAGTAGGATAACCTGACATACATCCATTAGCATTTTTATCACTCATCACACAGATTTGATCCACTGAATCAAATTTAAAGATTAGCTCCATCACAGTTGAAAACTGAAAAGATGACCGAACAGCCAAATTCCAAGTGTCCTTCCTTCCTTTCTGCAGCAAGGCATCATCACTGTAATAATAACTGGCAAGGACAAATGGGCAAAAGACAAGACAAAACCACTATTTTTTCAGAAGATCTTCCTGTGGAAGGGCACAGCATTTCCAGCAGGCAAAAAAACACCATGCAAAGAGAGGGCGGCAGATGATGCATCATTCCTGTAAACATCACAGCAAAGGAAAAAGGAAGACAACAGCCTGGGAAAGGACAGAGCGGGTCTGCACCCTCTGAAGCCGCATTCCACTAATGGCAATGCTGTCCTCTGCAGATACCAGTCATTTGTAAAAAGTTGCTTGAACTAGAGGAAAGCAACACCATTAATGAAAGAGATCACAAACCCACCCTCCAAAATGAGAATACCTGCAAAAAGAGTAATAGTTTCACCACAGGAAATGGAAGCCCCAGCTACTTTTGACAGCATTTTGTTAAACAAGGTTAGAGGATGACAATTCTAATTTTCTCCAAACTTACTGAAGCAAAATTGATGTTCAACATTATCTGTGAATCCAATCATGCTACTATTTGCACAAGGCTTTATAGAGAGTTTCAAGCAGACGCTGACCTGCCAGAGGTACATATGGATACAGATGTCCCTGGGCGCAGGCAATTTAATCACGTGGGGGCGCAGAAAATCGCCTCCCGCACCCCAGGTCTATAATGTAATAGAGGTGACCAAGAAAAGACCCAGGTTTTGCCCAAATTCCACATGTGCTCCTTCCTTACCCTCCAAGGATTAAAGTCCAAGCCATGGTCCAGCCAAGCAGCTTTTATAGGGAAACGGTGGCGGGCTGGACTGCCCGCTCGGCCTCGCAGTCAGCCAAGAAGAGGTGGGCGGAGAGAAAGAGGCAAAGCCAGGACCACCATGCAAGAGGCTTGGGTGAAATTTTGTTTACTCCTCCCCGAAAGACTCAGCATGAGTCATGGGCGAGTCCTCAGCCCAAGAAAGGGAGGCGGAAAAATCAGATCTTGCTCTGGATTCTGGGGCGGGGGGAGAGGGGCGACTCTGGTCTTGCCCCAGGTGCCATTTTCTGCTGGTACATCACTGGTTTCAAGTAAAGGACTGATCACAGTCACCTTTATCAGAACCTTGTAAGATAAGCAGATATTATTATTCCCATATAAGGGAGGGAGCACTTACCTAGCTGGCCCAGGCTAGCCCAATATCTGCAGATTTCATAAAATAAGTAGGGTCAGCCCTGTTTAGTAGTTAGATAGGTAGTCATCAGAGAGGTATAGGGCTGCTAATACAGGTAACAGCAGACAGCTCATGGACGTCTCTTGCCTTAAAAACCCTACAGAGTCACCAAAAGTCAGCTGTAACTTGACAGCAGCTGTGACTTAATGGGGGGAGCAGACCTTGAGAACAGCTAATCCAGGGATCCTCAACACAGTACCCATGGTCATCACGGCATATGCCAACACCTATTCTGGGAATGGCCTAGCAGTTTCAGAAACTGGGTAGTGGCCACCCAGGCCAGCTCCTAGAAGGCTTCTGATTAGCCACTGGAGATGTGACTGGCTGCGTAGATTTTTAAAAAGTTGCTCCTGAAGGTAATCCACAGCAGCGATAGGGTGTTTGTGTCTGTGTCAGATTTGAAAACCCATGAGCTAATCTAAGTCTTATCAGATCATGGCTGAAGTAAGATATGACCCCAAGAGCTCCTTTTTCACAACTTTCCCTTGCTTTGAATATGGAAGCATGACAGGTCATAACTTAGAAGGAAAGTGGGCTGAACAGCATCACATCAAACCATTTTGTTCAACGCACAGGGCCAGATATCCACACGCGTGACATATAAATGCAACAGCCTTTCAAAACTTGCCAGCCTCCAGCCTGGTCCAAAACAACCCTCTGAGGACAAATGTTGCCCTTTCTCAGCCTCTGAAAAAGGTAAGCACCCTCAAAAAGGGTGCTTACCCCATCACAAAGTGCCACAGGGTGAACAAAGATTTTCTTACTTTCTCCTCCTTTCCCAAGTAAACTGAGAAAATTCTCAACAAAAACAAGGCTGTGCCTCAGAGACAGAGCACTTCTAATTTAATTCCTCCCCCCACCCCCCGCAAAAGGGTCTAATTCTGCATGACTTGTCTGGCCTTAACCAGAGTCCACCTCAGACACTATTGTTTACTCTGATTGGCACGAGTTCTCCAGGGTCTTAGATAAGCCTTTTCTATTCAGGTAGCAGCCATTAGGAAAGACCTGTATATGAAATGATGCAGAAATCCTTCCAGATTGGGAAACACTGCATGAGATAGGCCCAGCCTCTCCTATTAAAGGGGTTCAAACAGCAGGTGTTGAGAAAGACTTCTTTCTACATGTGATGTTGGAAACCTGCTGCCAGATCGGGCAAGTTGTTCTGACCTAGGTGGACCAATGGTGTGGCTCAATATTACTTTACTTAATTATTTAACTTGTATGCCACTCTTCCCCATACAAGCTGAGTTACCAGGAGCTCAGTGGTACAGATCGCACAGTTCCAGATGCTTTGGATGGATAAGCAGAACTACTCAACACCTTCTTTGCCTCAGTCTTTTCCCAACAGGAAAACAGTGCTCAACCAGGGGAAAATGGAACAGAAGATACAGTAGGGGAAATTCAGAACCGAATTAAGGAGGTAGTACAAGAATACATGGTTCCTTTACATTAATTCAAATCTCTGAGTCAATGAACCACATCCCAGGAAATTAAAAGAACTAGCAGAAGAACCACTTGCTATAATCTTTGGGAATTCCTGGAGAACAGGAGATGTCCCAGTGGACTGCAGGAGGGCTAATGTCCCCATGTTCAAAAAGGGAAAGATGGGGACAGCCTGACATCAATACTAGGAAATGTTGTAAAGAAGATCATTAAACAGACAGTCTGTAAGAACTTAGAAGGGAATGTCATAATTACTAAAAGTCAACATGGGTTTCTGAAAAACAAGTCATGCCACAATAGTCTTATCACTCTTTTAAAAAAAATAAGAGTGGCAAGCTTGGAAAACAAAAGGATGTAGACAAAGGGATGTGGATGCAGCATACATTGATTTCAGTAAGGTCCTTGACAAGGTGTCCCATGATATTCTTGTAAGCAAGCTAATAAAATGTGGGCTAGAATGTTATATAGGTTTGTAATTGGTTGACTGACAGAACCCAAAGGGTGCTCACCAATGGTTCATCTTCAGCCCGGAGAAGTGACTAGTGGGGTGCCACAGGGTCCTGTCCTGGGCACAGCGCTATTCAATATTTTTATTAATGACTAGGATGATAAGAGAGCAAGCTAATCAAATTGGTAGATGACACCAAATTGGGGACAGTAGCTAATACCCAAGAGGACACAATCAGCATTCAAAATGACAAGGACAGATTAGATAGCTGGGCCAAAACTAACAAAGTCAATTTCAACAGAGTTAAAATAAGCTACTACACTTAAGCAGAAGAAATGAAATGTACAAATATAGAATGGGCTTGAAAACAGTTCGTGCAAAAAAGATCTGGGAGTCTTAGTAAACCATAAATTGAGTGTGAGTCAGCAATGTGATGCCGCAGCCAAGAAAGTCAATGTGGTTCTGGGCTGCATCAACAGAAGTATAGATACACTCTGTTCTGCATTGGTCAGATCTCACCTGTCTAGTTCTGAGCGCCACAATTCAAGAAGGATATTGACAATATGGAATGAGTCCAGAAGAGGGTGATCAAAATGGTAAAAGGTCTGGATTCTATGCCCTATGAGGAAAGACGTTGGAAGCTGGGTATGTTTAGTCTGGTGAAGAGAAGATTATGGAGTGACTCCACAGCCTTGGAGTTTGGTGGCGTCTCCATCTTTGAAGGCTTCTAAACAGAGGCTGAATGGCCATCTGTCAAGAGTGCTTTGATTATATTCCTGCACGGCAGAGGGTTGAACTTGATGGCCCTGATGGTCTCTTCCAACTCTATGATTCTATTCAAGGCAGTAGCTACTAGCCTGAGCAAACAATTCCGATTAAATACTTAAAATATTATCAATAAGTGCACCTGCAGTAAATGCACTGCTGACGTTTATACACAGGACTTTCTCTAGGCAAACTGCTCATCACACAACACAGCATCAGCACTGTGCATTAGGTGTAGTGCCAGAGTAAGATATGGAAAACATCCCCCACTCATGCTGCCATGAAAGCCTGTTGGGTAACCTTGTGCCACTTATTTGCCTTCAATTCAACCTACCTTGCAGGACTGTTGGTGTGAGGCTACAAAGGGGGAGGAGAAAACCAAGACCACCCCCCTCAATTCCTAGAAGAGGCAGCAACATCAAAACACACACACACACTCCTCCCGTTATTTTGCTGTGCCGTGTTCAAGAGGAAGCCCCCAATACGGCTGCTGCCTGAGGCCGCCAAGAGAGGGCCCAGGACTGACCCTCCTGATCCACGGCAGGGGTCCAGGCGAAGGAGGCCGGAGAAGAAAAAAGCCACAGCGTGCCATCCTGCGGCGCCCTAGCCGGGCCTGACATCCCCACCCCCTGCCAGACCTCACGGCCTCCTCTTCCTCACCTGGCGGACGCGGTGTAGCGCGTCGGCGAAGCCTTCGGCCTTGATCCCCCCGACGGGCGCCGCGTTGGGGCCCTGCGCCAGCTCCGCCATGACACGCGCCGCCGCCGCTTCTGCTCCCTCCCGCCGCCGTCCGTCACTCAAGCGCCGCCGGCCGCCCCTCGCGCCTTCAGTCCTGCGCCCGGGGGCTCAAGCGCTCTCACTCTCCCTCCGCCTGGGGACCCGTACCCGGAAAAGGAAATTCCTTCCTCGCTTCCGGCGGAAAAAGGAAGCGGAGGATCGAAGGAGGGGGTGGGAGGAAGGCCTCAGAGGGCTGAGATACAGGACTTGCACCGTGACGTCATCGCAGGACCGAAACGAGGCCGGAGACGCGGGACACCACTTCCGGAGAAGGGGGCGTCCGGCGCAGTCACGTGGCCAGGGCGGCTCCGCGTGGCTCCGCAAGGAGGCCGAGGGGGAGGGGCGCTGGGGGTCGCTCGTGCGCCTGCGCGGGAGGGGGCGGTACTTCGAACGAGCGCGGCTCAAGTACCGATCTCCGACCGCGGTTTCGGACGCTCGAAAGGGATGCGCTGAAAGTTAATGTTTTCATTTTTAAATTAATAGTTTTTAATTAATAGTTGCTTTTTTTTGTCAACGAATCACGGCCGACTTAGGGCGGCCCCTCATGGGTTTTTTTGAGGCGAGAGGTGGTCGCAACTCTGGCTTTCCGGCGGGGGGGGGGTGTCTTTACTCCAAATACTTGCTGAGAGCGCGTGACCGGCCCAAGATCACCCAGCAAACCTCCGTGGCACAACTGGGGATTGGAGGCTTCTGCCAGGCCGCTGGACTGTTCAATAATACACACACACACACACGAAATTTATACAATTTACAATTCTTAAAACTATATTTAATATATGACTCGTACAGTTTGAAAAAAATCAACTAATTTAATTGAGTACTAATTCTCAGCTTTTATTTTCCCAGCTGCCAAAGCGAATAGTGCCACCTGAAACAAAATATGAGGATTGCTATCAAACAGTAAATATAGTCGTTTTTTTTATTTAAGAGTTTTTATTACATAGGTCACCAATTAAACAACAAAGTTACATTTCGTACAACAATTAAATCTCTGTCTTAATTTATTTTATATAATTATGTTAATCAAGTTACTTACTCCAAGAGTACCATATCACTAGTAAAAAAAGGACATATATAACATATATAAAATCCCACCACAACCATACATGTATAGACAAAAAGAAAAAATAAATAAAAGTAAAGACAAAGACAAATTGACTTCCGATTAAGGGTCTTATACTTAATAATCTCAATATCAATAGAAATTTTCAATTCAATTCGTAAATCCTTGAATTAGTTAATTAGTATTTAACATTGGAGGTAAACCAGCAAGTCTTTTGTTTCAGATATTGATTGTAGAAAATCGTTAAATGGTTTCCAAGTCTTCAATATGATTTCAATGTTCTTCTTTCTTATGCCCGAAAGTTTATCCATTGATGCAAATTCAGTTAAGAGTGAAATCCAGTCTTGCATCTGGGGAGGGGTTGTCTTCTTCGGCCTACGCGCAATCAACATCCTAGCTGCCATAATCATATATAAAAGTAGGGTTTTACAATTTTTCTGAAGTTTTAAGTCTATCATGTTTAACAAAAATAATTCTGGCCTAAAATATATATCCATTCCTAATATGATCCTAATAGTTTGGTGGATTTTCAACCAAATTTTTAAAATTATTTTACAGTTCCACCATATATGATACATGGAGCCTTTATCCGTTATACCTCCAGCATAGGGGTGAAACCCCTTTATACATTAGGGCCAATTTACTTGGACAGAGGTACCACCTAAACATCATTTTGTAGTAATTTTCTTTTAATCTTGTGCAGCAGGTAAATTTTAAATCCTCCCAGGTTCTTTCCCATAATATAGTAGTTTTTCATAATCTGAAAAAAATGCAGTCTGGAAATATTATTGTTTAAGAATGTTTACCTAGGTTCTGAGGTATAGCGGGCAAACCAGAACATAATGAAGGAGATCTCGCATATGCAAAGGCGTTGTTGTGTCCATGTTGTTTGGGAATATCTCCTGCTAAGTACTTCTAATGGCATTGTCTGGAACCGTATGCTGTTCTTAAGATTTCTCTCGGGGATGTTTACTAGATAGGTGGCCCTAAAATGATCTTTTTAAACTTCCCCATACCATGGGGCAAATTTCGTCTGGGAAATTAACTGTCTTTATCAAGTTATCTGCTTCATAAACCCAGTTTCAAATATCTAAATTGTTCGCCAAAGGTCTTAAGAGATCATCGGGTATGGTATACAGAGCACAGATGGTGTTGAAAAAATTAGAACGGCTTTTTTTTTAAATCATTTGATATTTATAGCTATGATGAGTGAATGGTTCTAGATTTAGTATATTTTTTCCAAGCTTTTATAATGGCCATATGAGCATGGGAGTGGCAATACTCTTCTCAAAAAATATTTTGGATAGAATCCAAATTGTTCAAAATTTGCTCGTTCCAATCCCAAACTTCACGAAACCTGGGTGGTGTCATCAGGAGAGTCTCTTGCAGATACCCTGAAATATTGGTGCTGCTAGCTTTAAAATGCGCCCCCTACAGCCAAAAGCAAAAAACATTTAAAATGCTAATGAACCCGAATTTTTCAGCGTACCCGAATAAATTCCAAAATCAGGGATTTGGCTGATTCAGCTATACTGATAATTTTACAGCCAAGTCAAGTCGAATCCAAATTTTCCCGAATTTTTTTGGTATTGCTCAAGCTTAATAAAATCTCATGATTGCTCCTATGACTTTTACAGTTGAAGCTGTTTTGGTCTCTAAACATATTTCCAGCTCAAAGTGTCAGAAAAAGTATTTCCTAAAAATTTAAACAATCTACATTGCTCTATGCCCCGGGTTGCCGTGTATGCTCCACTTGTATGCTCCACTTTATTAGGATTATTCCTAAAGACCATTGTTTTGTCGTAATTGATGGTAAGTGCCTCCTTACAGTAGTCCTCCAAACTATGCAATAATCTTTTTAACTCTATTCTGGCGAGGAACTTTAATACCATGTAATCTACATACATTAGGATGGAGACTTTTTTTTTTGACCAATGGAAGGAGCTACAAATTTGGGACCAGATAATTTTTTAACTATGTCATTAATGTATAAATTAAATAGCAAAGGAGCCAAGACACTTCCCTATTTCACCCCCTTTTTAACTGATATCTCTCTTGTTAGGGATCCTGAGATGCCCACTCTCTTGCATATGTGTCCATGTGTAGTTCACGTAAAAGAAACAGCAGACATTTTTCAATATTGAAGTTCATTAAATTTCGTTGATGTGGCAAATGTGCTGCATGTCCGATGGCAATGGAGATGAAAAAAATTGATTTCTCTCATGTTAATTATGTTAAAAATTTGGAAAGGTTTTCAAATTGTAATTCAAAAAATGTTGTGTATTTCATCATGTGTCCCTGTAAAAAATATTACATTGGAAAGACCAGCAGAATTTTGAAGTCTCGGATTTTTTAGCATGTTTCACTCATCAGAAATGCTATCAAGGATGCCCCATTAGTAGACCATTTTGTGAATATGAACCATCAATGGAACTCATGACGTTTTGGAGTCTTGGCTTCTGTTCCAGACAACACTGAGGACATTGACAACAAACTACGTCGGCTTGAAAGCTTTTTTATTTGCAGATTGGAAACTATGCAGCCTGCTGAACTTAATTCAAACATTGACTTCAGACCTTTCCTGTGATTCCTTAATTAACTGCACCTGTCTCCCTTGACTTTCTGTATAAATTAGGTTGCTTCTGTCTTGGGGTTAAGGACATTTCGAGAGGCATAAGAATAAACTAATTGCAGAGTGTTGTCCTCCCTGGTATTTTGGCATTTTTTCTCCTTTATAAAATAATCAAATTGTTACTGGTTGAACGCTATAATTACAACTGTTTACTTATTTTTTGTAGATTGTAACCATTATTGTATTTTGAAAAACCCTGACCTGCCTTTGTAAGTATTTTTATGTTTTGGAAATCAGTTTCACATGTAAATTGTAATTCTTTGTAACAAGTCTTTATTTTGTTTCTTTTCAGAACAGCCGTGAAGTTTAACGAGGCCAGTTGGGTAATTATCTAGAATCTGGCTAGCTGTTATATTTACATTGAATTTACATTGCCGTGCCGTTCTAACTTATGTTTGTATATATTACTCCAATGGGAGAATGAAAACAATTTTTCCAAAACATTTGGTTACTGTTTGTAAAATTGTATATTTATTTTGGTTACTTAAAAGTAAATTGCTACTCCAGTGGGAGAACTAATTTTTTTGAAGTCTTCATTGTAGCCTGTTGGCACAAGTTTTCTACATTTTCACCATCTTGGCAACAGGCAAATATTTCCCTGATACCAAAAGTTAAAGGAAATTACCCGGAAGTAAAAGATTTTAGGCCAATCTCCTTGCTCAATATTGACTACAAAATTTACACAGCAAAATTTACACAGCAAAATTGAGCGAGATATTAAAAAATATACTGTGATGCAGCTGTGCCCCCTGTGAGAATGGCGGCCTGGAGATGGCGTTTTTACCGTCTCCAGGCCGCCATTAATTGCCCGTGCGGAAACAGCCTCTGTCTTTCCCTGTTCTTTTGCTCTTGGAATTGAGACAGGATGCAGCTTAGGGAAAGATTAATAAAGACTCATTAATAAAGACCAATCAGATTTCCTTCCTGGAAGGACAATGAGTAAGAATGTAAGAACGATGATAAATGTAATTGAAATGGGCAACCAAAATATACAGACTCCAGTAGCGATTATTTGTTTTGACGCGGAGAAGGCTTTCGATTGCGTCAACTGGGATTTTCTGTTAAGCACGATAAAGCATATTGGGATCACAGGAACCTTCTATGAGGGGAGATATATATACACACACACACACACTAAGCAAGAAGCCAGAATCAAGATAAATAATGGGATAACAGAACGTTTTCAAATATGTAGAGGAACGATGTCCCCATTACTATTTATTTTGACCTTAGAACCCCATATAAGAAGAATAAATATAGATCAGAAAATACGGGGACTAAGTTATAAGGGGTCCAATTATAAAATTCAGGCCTATGCAGATAACATTGCCTGCATTTTAGAATACCCATTGGAAAGTATAGTTATCTGATGGAAATAGTTAAACAATATGGAAATGTTTCTGGATTCAAATTAAATAATGAGAAAACCAAAATACTTGCCCAAAATAAGAATAAGGAAGAGATTACAAAAATGGAACAGAAGACACAATTTAAGATAGAAAAAAAGTTAAATACTTGGGGATAGTTATGGAAAATAACAATAATAAGTTGATTAGTAATAATTATGATCTGGCTTGGACAGCCATTAAACAGAAATTTTAAAATGGACTAACTTTAATCTCCCCCTTGTGGGCAAAATTGCTTTGGTAAAGATGACAGTATTGCCAAAAATGATATTTTTATTTCAGAACCTACCATTAATTTCATCCAAAAATATTTTTAAAGTCTGGGAAACAGAAATTAGAAGGTTCCTGTGGGAGGCAGGAAACCGAGGATAAAGTATAAAACATTAATTGAAGACAAAGAAAGGGGAGGTTACGCATTGCCTGATTTACGTCTTTATCATGACGCGGCAGCCCTCTCATGGGTTAAAACTTGGATCAATTTAAAAGACTATGACATATTGAAGATAGAGGGCCATAAAATGTATAATGGTTGGCACAATTACCTCTGGCCTTTACAAATAAAAAAGAAAATAGGGGATAACCCTTTTAACCAACATGTTATCCGAAATGCACTACTGAAAACTTTGAATAAATATAAGACAATATTTTATACAAAGACCCTAATTGGATCTCCAGGATGGAATCACTGCAGATCCAAGATAGATACAAAAAAATGCACTGGCCTACATATAAAGATATTCTTTTATTTACCCAAAACAATACAACAATGAAACAGAGAGAGCAGATTCTATTTGAAGATTGCTCCGGTCACTGGTATACTTACGCACAGTTAGTAAGTTGCTGGAAAAATGATGAGAAATGTTGGGGTATTAACAACAAACAAACAAATCTAGATGTAATAATCCAAGGGAACAACAGTAAAGTAATCAGTAAATTATATAAACTTTTACTGTCGCAAAAAGTGGAAACAGAAATTATTAAACCCTGTATGATCAAATGGGCTCAACATGGGAAAGATTCTGGGGGAGTATTTATAAATACTCCTTCAACACAGACATCAGAGAACATATGCTTAAAATGTTCTATAGGAATTACCTCACACCCCTTACATTTTAACCCACTGAGCTTTTATATAATTAGAATTACAGTTTTGTAAATTTTTATCGCTGCTCTTAATTGTTTACTTGCTTTTATATTGTATTCTCATATATTGTGCACCGCCCAGAGCCCTTCGGGGGAGTATAGAAGTCCAATAAAATAATAAATAATAATAAATTACCATATCTAAAATGAGTAACAACTCATCACCGGCATGTTGGAAATGTCAAAGGGAGACAGGAACATTCATCCATGTGTGGTGGACCTGTCCCAAAATAAAACATTTTTGGTCAGTAATACACCTGCAAATAGAAAAAATATTGGGGAAGAAATAAAAAAACCAAATTAACGTACCTGTTGGGTCCAGAATTCTCTTGTGATCCAATCCTGAAGAAAAATAGATATTTAATGACACATTTATTTGTAGCAGCCCGACTGACGTTGGCAAAATTATGAAAGACAGACCAAATCCCAGCCTTAGGCGACTGGAAAGCAAAAGTGAACTATTATTATATAATGGACAAGAGCCTCCACCAACTGAAATTTCTCAAAGCGGAAGCTTTTAAAAGCAACTGGCAAAAATGGACTGAATATATAATGAACTTATTATTAAGGTTATTGTATACCCAGTAGATTATTAATTATTGTTGTAAGCTGCTAGAGCATTCGAATGGATAAAATTTTCTTTGTTACTGATTATAGTAATTAGTTGATTTTTGTGACCATGAGTAAAATAATGCGCTAGTATAGCATAGAATAGTTGGTGTTTGTTTTATTTTATTAGCGAATCCTGTCATAGGTGACCTGACTGTACAAAGCAGTCTGGGGTGCCAAGAGGGAGTTCATATATTTAGAAACTTGCTTAACACTATAGACGATATTCAGAAAAGGAATATCGAAATTTCTTTTAATAACCTTTTCACTTCTTGTTTTGTAGTTTTATCCTGTTCTATTCTTGGTCTTTCTCTTTTCTTTTCTATATTGCTGGATTCTTAATTCTCTGACCAGATTACCAATTACAAGGAATGTAGACGTTTAAAATAAATAATAAAATTCTCTCCTTCCGGGAAACTTAATAGATACATATCCAAATAGATCCCCTCCTGCGAGATATGTAGTCAAGTTATTGAAGATAGCAATTAGTAGATAATATTGTAATTTTATTTTTCTCTTATTAAGCTTTTCACTGACAATCTGTATATTATGAACGCTATGCCCGGTCGCGATTACTTTTCTTGTTATTTCTACATTTCTTGTGTTATATGGAAAACAATAAAATTTATCATTAAAAAAAAGAACTGCGATTTCTGCAATTATTTTGTTTTAATGTGCCTCATAGCCATGCTCCCCCCCCCCCCCCCCCGCAGCTGCCAGCTGCGGAGCCACACAGGCAGTGCTGGCTCCAGCAAGGCTCTGGGGGAGCCTGTGTGCCTGCCTGCACATCGAGGAGTTAACTTTTTAAAAGTTACCCCAAAAAGCGCCTCTGTGCAAAGGTGCATTCCCCAGCCGATGCACTGGCTGTTCATGGGACAGCCAGCCATGTGAATGGCCTGGGTCCAGAGGTGGAATCCAGCAGGTTCTCACAGGTTCCCGAGAGTAGGTTACTCATTATTTGTGTGTGCCGAGAGGGGGTTACTAATGGGTGATTTTGCCACGTGATTTTTGCCTTCGTTACGCCCCTCCTCTCAGCAGTCGCGCGCAGAACTTGAAGCAGTCTAGCAGGAGGTGCACCGGCATGCGTGGCAGCCTGTGCCTGCGTGCATTAGTTTCCCGCCCAAGGACCGGCACAGCGTCCTTGCCACAGCCCCGCCCCAGAATGCCCAGCCCCAGAATGCCCGCCCCTGCCCCTGTCGTGCCCCGCCCAGCCCCATTGGCGCTACGCCACAGTTTGAATCCCACCACCATGGGAACCTCTTACTAAAATTTTTTGATCCCACCACTGCCTGGGTCTATGCCGGGTTTGTTTATCCTGGCTGCAGCCTGCTCAGAATTTGCTGTGTGGAAAGGGCCTACACTCAGTGTAATGCAGCTTTCTAGAGACTTTAACACAGACCACAGTGCTATAATATTGTTACTGAGGTCTTATGTCAGCCTGCCAAGTCTCTCCAGAGTCTGTTGGGCTTGCCAACAGCCTTGGCTCTTCTTACCTCTGTCCTAAGACACTGCTGAGTTCACAGGTTAACTGGCGCCTTCTTGAGATGTTGCCAGAGCATTCTGAATCATGACCTGGCATGATGCGATGATTCACTGCCTTGGCTCCTAATGTCTCTTTTCAAGATGGCTTTTTTCTGTTCCTCATGAATTTTATGTAATGGTTTGGCCGACACACTTTGAGTCACAGAGTTCCTGCTTCCAATGTGGTTTCCAGAGCCAACTGTTTTCACGACAGTAGTCGGGTTGGCAAAAGGTATCACACAATTGTAAACAAGACGTTTCTTGTGCACTTGATATTTATTTTAATTATTTATTCAATGTGGTATTTATTGAGGTATTAATTATATTAATATCCCACCCTTGCCTAAGGCAGTCTACACAAACTCTTCCCCACCCATTTCACCCTCACAAACAACCCTGCATGGCAAGTTCATCTGAAAGAAAGTGCTTGGTTTAAAATAATCTTCATGGCTAAGAAGAAGAGTTTGGATTTACACACTTTTCTCTCCTGTAAGGAGACTCAAGGTGGCTTACAAGCTCCTTTCCCCACAATAGACACCTGGTGAGGTAGGTGGGGCTGAGAGAGTCCTGAGAGAACTGTGACTAGCCCAAGGTCACCCAGCAGGAATGTGGGAGTGCAGAAACACATCTGGTTCACCAGATAAGCCTCTGCCACTCAGGTGGAGGGGTGGGGAATCAAACCCGGTTCTCCAGATTAGAATCCACCTGCTCTTAACCACTATACCATACTGGCTCTCTGAGGAGGAATTTGCACTCATGGCTCCAATTTAAATTCAGGTCTCCCAATATTTTTCCTCAAATTAGCTTTTCCAGTTTAGAAAAGACTATAGTTACATTCTTGGCTTGAGACGTGAATTCTGACCCTTTACCCAGCCTGCTGAAAGTGCAAAATGTTGTACTTAAGAGAATTTGATTCTTTATCCTTTGCTGCTGCAATTATTTCATTTATTTTGCTAAATTGATATGTTTCTTTTCAAAGGAATTTTATCCTGTGTTTTCAGTACAGTACTAAATGATATTTTAAAAAAGCAACACAATATGGCTAAAACAAGTGAGGTCAGCCACATGCCAGTGCCTGGTTCTTTCCACTTGCCTTCGTCTTGACCAGCGGAAGGAGAGGCCGCAGCCAGGCTTTTCCATTGCTGCAGGAATTAAGCCCTAAACCTTTTGTCGTACACTTTAACATTTTATTTTACTTCAATCGAACTTCCTGGATTTCTGGTCTGCCAGGGAGGTTGGGTGATGAAGCGGAGGGGATGACAGTGGACATGGAGGCAGAGGTAAACACAATGAGTCCAAACTAGATTCATTTGAAAGGCAGAAAAAGGAACACTCCACTGCATCAGTGTGTTTATTCACGGCCAGTGCTATTCACGGAGACTTCCTGAGTGGTAAAAAGGCCTTTTCATGTAGACCAGAGATCCCCAATATTTTTGAGCCTGTGGGAACCTCTCAAATCTTGACAATGCGGTGGATGCAGCCACAAAATGGTTGCCGCAAAATGTCTGCTGGAGGAGGTACAGTCAACCACAAAACAGATGCCACAGCTTACTTTTAGTCACACTGTGGAGATCCTTGTGCAGAGGTAGCAGAGGTAAATGCAACATTTTAAAAAAATCGGATCTACAGAGGCCAGTTCAAGGTCTTGCTTGGCATATGCCGCACCTGGCCCCACCCACTTTCTAAAAACACTGCCTGGCAGGTGCCAGGAAAGGTGTCATGGTGCCAATAAGCACCACACTGGGGGCCCTTAATGTGGACTAACAACCAGAATGTGGATTGAGAGCCAGTGGTCAAGAGTGGCGGACTCTAATCTAGAGAACCAGAATTTACCTTTAACAAACAGGAATATCTGATCTGCATCACACCTGTGACTTCACCTGAATGAGATGAAGCAGTGGATGTTCTGGTCAAGTGCCTGGCATCAATAATTGGACTGAGAAAGGTGAAGATGCTGCTGGTAAGTCCGACATTAATTGAAGATAATGAGTGACGCTATATCACAATGTCCCCTCATACAATCTGGAAGTGAATATCCTAAGGGCAGCTTATGAACCAGTCAGATAAGAGGTAAGTCAGTGGCCCTTATCCAGAATCCACCTTGATCTTCAGATGTTAGACATCTGGTTACCCTAGAGAGGACATCTATGAAAAACAGTGCCTAGGGCAGTGGTGGCGAACCTTTGGCACTCCAGATGTTATGGACTACAATTCCCATCAGCCCCTGCCAGCATGGCCAATTGGCCATGCTGGCTGGGGCTGATGGGAATTGTAGTCCATAACATCTGGAGTGCCAAAGGTTCGCCACCACGGACCTAGGGCAAACACTGAAAATTCCTCTCCTCCCTCCCTCCCTCTGCAGCCTGGCCACGCAGCCACATGGACTTCAGAGGCAGAGCCTGCCATTTAAAACTAAACCCCATCAGGCTGAGCCCAGCATCGAACTGCGGGCCCAGCCTGGCCAGGGTCCTTCTTTATGCTCCACCTCTGAAGTCCACGTGTCTTTAGAAGTGGAGCTTTGGAGGCAGAGCCCGCGGTTTAAAGCTGGACCCATCCGTAGTGGAATTCTTGGCAGGGAGAGGGTCAGGTGGCCAAGGGCCTTTCACGTGGCCTCTGGGCTTGTGCCCTTCATACACTTGCGATCAGAGAGTCTTTTCTTAGGGTTACCAGCAAACTGGAAAAAAAGTCCCATCTTTTTAGCAGAGGCTTAATGTGTGGAAATGGGCTGTTGAGGTAAATAGCATCACCTGGCAAATAATATCCCATTAAGTTAAGCAGCTGAACATTTTTTTTTCTCCAGGTTGGCAGCAATACACTTCCTCAGGCAAGTGACATTATCATCTCCCGTGAACCAGGTGAAGTCTGTCTGTCCTGTTCACCTGTACCTGCAGTCACACATGGAACAAAAATAGCAATTTCTTTTAAATATTTGTGGATTCCCCCCCCCCCCCCAGATATAGTCTATTGGTTTTAATTCTACTGTTACCATTTTTTGTTGGCTTTGACTGTTGATGTTGATTGCCAGCTGCCTTAAGTAATAATAATCACAATGATGATGATTACAGTATCAGTATACATGGCACCTTACATAAGTGGCATTCAGTTGACATAGCAATCTGGTTTCTGAAACCGTGGCTTGCACTGAAAGCTGGAATAATAAACCTGGTTTGTCTGCTTCTTGCCTTTTTTCCTACTGCCCAACCTCAAGACAGCCCTCCCTGTACCACAGTTTGTTGAATGTTATCATACCTTGCAGCAAGCAGGCCACATGGATAGTAGTGCGGGGGGGGGGGGGGGGTTTCAAGGTTGGGACACAGGAAAATGCTAAGAAGCAGACAAACCAGAGCTTGCTGAGCAGTAATAAATTCCAGTACCATATCTTAGTGGTGTAGTGCCCACGGGGAAGGGGTGTGTGCAACACCCTGGGTGCTTGCCGGTGCAGGGACATAGTGGGGGTGTTCTGGGGGTGTTCTGGAGCAGGCAGTGCCGCGGCAGGGGCATAGTTCCTTCTCGCTCCGCCCCTACCATGCCTCACAATGCAAGCTGGGGGACCAGCCAGATTTCTGCAGGGGAGACAGGAAAAGTAATGCTAGGAAAAGTTGAAGGGAGCAGGAAAAGAGAAATACCCAAAATGAGATGGGCTGACACTATAAAGGAAGCCACAACCCTCTGTTTGAAAGACCGGAGTAAGACTGTTTATGATAGGACTTTTTGGAAGATATTGATTCAAAGGGTTACCACGAGTCAGAAGCGACTTGAAACACAATGAAGCGACTTGACACACATTTCTTAAGGCAAACCAATATTTTCATTTGGGTCTACCCCAGTGGTGGGATTCGGCCAGTTCAGACCTATTTGGGCAAACCGGTTGCTAAAAGCCCAAACCGACATCGAGTCAGTATTGAATGGAGAGGCGGCGGAATGGTTCATGGAGTTGTACAATACGGATGCGGAAGAACTTAATTCTGTAGCTGACTTTTTGCAAGGCTTACGGTTATGTTTTGAGGATCATGATGCCAGTGATAATGCCAAGAGAGCACTTAAAACTCTCCAACAAGGCAATAAGCCATTTGCTGAGTTTGCTTGCCAGTTTCGGGCTCTTGCTAGCAAGATCCCTGAATGGCCCGACCGTATGAAGGCTGAGATGTTTTACGATGCTGTTAACCCAGAGATCCACAGCTGGGCGGTCATGAACAACGAACCACGAATGGTTGCGGAGTGGATCAAAGTGGGCAGTGTTATAGCTGCTAGGCTTAATCATTCGAAAGGACCAGGGGTTAAACCTCCACCTGCCAGGCACCCTCCACCCCCCGGCAAGAAGACCCCTGCCTCCACTGCTACGCCCGTGGCTTCAACAGAAACATTCTCTGAATGGCGTTGCTGCTTGGGACTCTGTCTATATTGCGGCGAGGCTGGCTATATGGCTGCTACATGCCCCAAGAAACCTAAATCCTCAAGCGGAGCTGCTCCACGGAAAGCAACAGCCAAACCCGTGAAACGTACTCAGGGTCCCAAGTCATCCTCAGGTACGTCCAAGGCACTTGCAGCCGAGGAAATTGATTTCCCTGATGCCGAGGAGGAATCTACTGGGATTGGACTTTCTACGGCAGTGCCTGAGTCTACGGACTCCCCAAAAGATGCGGCAAGTGAAGGTGGCGCCCCCATTACCCTCCTAACCACATTAACCAACCCAGCCAAGAACACTCGTATTCTGGCTCGAGCTCTTGTTGACTCTGGTTGCTCACATTGTCTTATGCGTCCACAAGTGGCAGAGGAACTTGGATTACAATTAATTCCCCTAGTTAAGCCAATTCCGTTCACGCAAATGGATGGTAGCCCACTTGGGGGGGAGGCCCAGCACGTTTTAAAACTGAGCCAGTTCTTTTGCAATGTGCTGAACATTGGGAACGCCATAGTTTCATTTTGGCCCCAGTGGCTCATCACCCGATTGTTCTTGGCATTTCTTGGTTGGAAATCCATGACCCCACGATCCGATAGGTTTCTCGTATTGTACGCTTTACCGATCCCCCCTGTGGTGACCACATGCATGAAGTGCAGCCACCTGAGAGACTCGTCCCTGCATTGGCCTCTGGTGTCACTTCATTACCTGAACTACCTGGTGTGCCTAAGCAGTATTGGGATCTAGCCAAAGTATTCAAGGAGCAAGAGTGCGATCAGTTGCCTCCCCACAGAGACACTGACTGTAAGATTGAATTCATCCCTGGGGCCAAACTACCAAAAGGTCGTGTTTATCAGATGAGTCCCTCAGAGGAAACTGAATTACAAGCGTTTTTGGATAAAAATCTGGCTCGCTGTTTCATACGGAAGGTGACTAGGAATACCTATACTTCCCCTGTCTTGTTTGTCAAGAAAAGGGATGGCTCTTTGCACTTGTGTACTGACTATAGGGGCTTGAATACTGTATCGGCATCAAACAAATATCCCTTGCCTTTAATTAAAGACCTTTTGGATGTGCTGGGCTCCAGACGGATTTTTACCAAGTTGGATTTAAGGGAGGCTTATTACAGAGTCCGTATTGCTGATGGTTATGAATATTTGACTGTCTTTAATACCAAATTCGGACAGTTTAAATATCTATTCTATTCTATTCTATTCTATTCTATTCTATTCTATTCTATTCTATTCTATTCTATCTCGTAATGCCCTTCGGGTTACACGGAGCCCCCGGGCTTTCATGTCTTTGATCAATGAAGTGTTACAGGACTTGCTATTTAAAGGTGTTGTGGTCATTTGGATGACGTCCTCATTTATTCACGCAATGAACAGGAACACGTAGAAATGGTTTGAACTGTTCTGCAGAGACTATTAGATAATTCCTTATTTGTGAAATTGTCTAAATGTGCCTTTCACCAGGATAAATTGGATTTTTTTGGATACTGCGTGTCAGCTGCGGGTTTGGAAATGGATCCTGCTAAAGTGGAGTTGGTAGTGAATTGGCCCGTTCCCACCACACGTAAGGAATTCCAGTCATTCCTGGGCTTTGCACATTTCTATCATGATTTTAGGGTCCGATGGAAAAAAGGGTCCGACGGAAAGCTATCTCCTTTCGCTTATCTGTCCAAGAAATTCTCCGGTTCAGAGTTGAACTGGACTGTAGGTGATAAGGAGCCCGTGGCCATTAAATAGGCGCTTAGTACTTGGCGACATTGGCTTGAGGGGGCTGCCCGTCCATTTCAAGTGTGGTCCGATCATAAGAATCTTTCAACCCTGTCCACTCCAGGGAAAATGTCGGCCAAGCAACTTCGATGGGCTGATTTTTTCTCCCGTTTCCAGTTTCCAGTGCATTTTTCCCCCGGTAAAACCAACCATTTGGCGGATGCGCTCTCCCACCTCCCTTCAGGGGCGGAGGCTTCTTTACACGCCATTCCACGTACTGTCCTTACTCTAGCGCAATTGGGTCTGGCTGTTAGCTGCGCTCAAGCCTGCACGCAGTCCGAGCCACCCCTTGATCCGCCTTCCCCCTCTGCTTCGCCTCCTGTTTTTCCCGATTATGCCTCACCCTTCCTGCAGGACTTTCTTCAGATGGGGAGGAGTCCCATCTCTTCGGAAGAGGGAGGGACATCTCTGGAGTTGCGGGATGGGTTGTGGCAAAAAGGGGACTGTTTATATGTGCCTCCGCACCTTCGGAAGTTGGTGATTTATGCTTGCCATGATGCTAAATCTGCGGAGCATTTCGGTTTTCTGAAAACGTTGCATCTGTTACGTCACCAATTCTGGTGGCGCACTATGCGCAAAGACATTAAGAACTATGTTAGGGGTTGCCCTGTTTGTGCTGAAGCTAAATCCATTCCAGGAAAACCCCATGGACTTTTGCAACCTATTCCTTCAGCCGATCGTCCGTGGCAGGTCATTTCCATGGATTTTATAACTGATCTTCCGGAGAGCCAGGGCAACATTGTCTTATGGGTGGTGGTTGATCTGTTCTCCAAACAAGCCCATTTTATACCCTGTTCCACCCTTCCGTCTGCGCCCAAACTTGCAAAACTGTTTATTCAGCATATTTATAGGCTGCATTCCGCCCCAGCTAAATAATTTTGGACAGAGGTCCTCAGTTCGTCTCAAAGTTCTGGAAGGCCTTTCTGACCCTTTTGGGGGTGGAATCTGCCTTACCTTCTCCGTATCACGTGCAATCTGATGGACAATCGGAACGGACCAACCAAACTTTAGAGCAATACCTTGGTTGTTATACTATCATCAGGATAATTGGGCTGAATTGCTGCCTTTTGCGGAATATGCTTACAATAATGCGATCCACAGCAGTACTCAGAAAACCCCATTTGAGATTGTTTCCGGCCATTCTGCCCAGCTGTTCCCATTTCTGAAGTTGGACCCAGTGCAGCCCCCTGAACTTGATAAATGGATTCAGACTATTGTCAAGGGCTGGAAGCCTATCGTAGCTGCTATGCGTAAGGCCCAGGAGTCACAGAAACTCCAGGCTGATAAACACTGCCAGTCATTTCCCTTGCGTGTGGATGTGGGTGTATCTTTCCACAAAAAATCTGCGGGACATTCATAAGTACTCCAAACTTGGAAAGATGTTTATTGGTCCTTTTAGAATTGTTCAGGTTATTAATACCGTGACTGCTAAGTTGGACTTGCCTAAATCACTTAGCAATATTCATCCTGTTTTTCATTCCAGCTTGCTCAAACGAGCTCCAGATTTCGATGCCTGGCACGGCCCCCCGGAATGCCCTCCTCCGGTTCTGATTGATGGACAGAAGCATTATGAAATAGACGTCATCCTAGTTTCTCGCTGGCATCGCAAACACTTACAATATGTTGTTTCTTGGGTGGGGTTTCCCACCGGTCATGATCAGTGGGTCTATGCTACCGATGTACACACCCCTATTCTGGTTACTGCTTTTCATAAGGCATTTCCTGACAAGCCGAGGGAAGGAGATTCTTAGGGTAGGTGGAATGTCAGGATAATGTTGGTGTGTGTTTTGTCCTTGGTCTCTTCCCGCCTGTTGGCTCTGGTTGTGTGCTTAGGCTGGGGGATTCTGGCTAGGTATTATCGCTGCTTGACTGTGTGAAACTATTCTTTGTTTATCTTTTTTATGGCGGGAAGGAGGTTTGCTACTGTATTAAACTGCTATCACAGTTCTGAAGCTTCAGAACTTGCATTGCTTGTTTTCGATTATGATTGCCAGTACAATAAAGAACTGTTAAAAGGTTACTTTTGCCTGGACTTTCCAAGTTCGTTACAGCTGGCTGCTCTGAGGCACGAAAAGCCCTGTCCTTTCCTCTCCCAGGGGAAGGGGAGCAAGAGGGCTTTCAGAGTCCTGGAGTAGTCGGCTGTTCTGACTCAAGTAGGCCCAGGTGGGCGGCAGCCACTAGAAGCCCCCACGGGGGGCTGGCCAGCCACAGATCAGGCTGCACGCCTGGGCCAGTAGTGTGGTCTGACAAGGGAGCCCCCTCACTCAGCCCAACCTGCAGCTTCCCAGCCCCCCGCGGGGACCTCCGGCAGCTGCCACTCACTTCCGATCAATGCCGGAGCAAGGCCCGCCCACCCCTGTGCCCCACCACCTGGCCCCTGTCCAATAGAGGTGGACGGGGCAGCAGCCTGCCAGCCCGGTGCCAGTTTTTGCCACCCTCCCCACCTCCTTTGGAGGTCACCCCTGTGAGCAGGTGTGGGCTCCAATGGAGGTGCAGGGATCCACCCGGCAGTTGCTTGCCGTGGGCCCGCTGGGCACTCCTCACCGTGACCTGCCGGTGAAAGAAGCCCAGCCTGTGTGGTGGCCAGGCAGCCAGCCTGGTGGCATGCAGGCTAAGCTGCAGCCACCACCTTCCCTTGCCTCCCCCTGCTCAACATCGAAAGGGCGGGGGCAGCAGTCAGGTAAATGGGGCGGGGGGGGGGCAAACTGGTAGTTAAATAATTAGAATCCCACCACTGGTCTGCCCTGCAGAGAAAATTATGGATGTTGGACTGCAAACCAAATCCAGGTTTCACAAACTAACCGTAATTCAAACAATAAACTATGGTTTCATGTTATGTCTGAACTGAGCCCGAGTGGGGCATGTGAACAGTTAAATTGGTATAAAACTACCACAGGTTCATGCTGTAGATATGCCAATCGTGTGGCAATAAATTGTGTCTGAATTTATTGTCGAAGGCTTTCACGGCCGGAATCACTGGGGTGCTGTGTGGTTTCCAGGCTGAAGATGCCAGCCACAGATGCAGGCGAAACGTCAGGAGAGAATGCTGCTAGAACACGGCCATACAGGCCGGAAACCACACAGCACCCCTGTGTCTGAATTGTTTCTGCAGTTCCACAAGGTAAATGTAATGCTCAAGGGTGATCTAGAGAGTTGGGTTTGTGAGAGGCGTGATGACCGCATGGTGACTTGCCTGCCTGGTGCGAAGGTTGCGGATGTCACGCTTCGTCTAGATAGGCTTTTAGACAGTGCTGGGGTGGAGTCAGCAGTTGTGGTCCACATTGGTACCAATGACATTGGGAAATGTAGCCGGGAGGTTCTGGAAGCTAAATTTAGGCTGCTAGGCAAAAGGTTAACATACAGGACCCACAAGGTGGCATTCTCCGCCCTGCTACCTGTTCCACGCGCAGGGCGAGCTAGGCAAGCGGAGATACAGGGTATCAATGCGTGGATGAGAAGGTGGTGTAAGGCAGAGGGTTTCAGCTTTGTCAGGAACTGGGGAACCTTTTGGGATAAGGCAGGCCTGTACAAAAGGGACAGGCTTCATCTTAACCAAAGAGGAACCAGGCTGCTGGCTCTCAACATTAAAAAGGTGGCAGAACAGCTTTTAAACTGATCCTTGGGGGAAAGCCGACAGGAGCTGAGGTGACTTTGGTTCGGAATACAGAGTCCATGGGGATGCAGACAGAGAGGGAGGTTTTTCTAAATCAACCACATAGCAATGTGGCAGCATAGCAATGTGATAAGTGATAGTGTCTACAAAAGGCTAGAGGGCAAATCACATAAATCCCAGGTTAGGGACAGAGACAGAATATACAAGTGTCTCTATGCTAATAGTAGAAGCATTCGACCTAAAATGGGGGAGCTGGAGTACAGAGTTTTGAAGGAGGACATTGATATAGTGGGCATCACAGAGACATGGTGGAATGAGGAGAACCAGTGGGATGCTGTTATCCCAGGTTACAGGCTCTACAGGAAGGATAGGACAGGGCGTATTGGGGGTGGGGTGGCCCTCTACATCAAAGAGAGCATAGTGTCACATAAAATAGACAATGAGGGGAGCTGATTCCTCTACAGAAGCACTGTGGATATCAATACCAGGGGTGAAGCATAGTTTAACAGTAGGAATATATTATCGTCCCCCTGACCAAAGTGCACAAGAGGATTCTGAGATGGAAAAAGAAATTAGAGAGGCCAACAAAGCAAAAATGTCATGGTAATGGGCGATTTTAACTATCCCCACATAAACTGGAAAAATGCATGTTCAGGTCATAGTAAGGAGAGAACATTCCTGGATATGCTAAATGACTGTGGCTTAGAGCAGATGGTTGTAGAACCAACCAGGGGAGAGGTGATCCTAGATCTAATTCTATGTGGGACCCAGGACCTGGTGCGGGAAGTCAGTGTTGTTGAGCCGATAGGGAACAGCGACCACAATGCTGTCAGATTCAGTATCTCTGCATGCGAACAAGTGACAACTACTAATGTAGTTACATTCGCCTTCAGAAAGAGAAATTTCTCAAAGATGAGGGGGATAGTGCACAGGAAGCTGAAAGGGAAAATCAAGAGAGTCAAAAAATGTCCAAGGTGCTTGGAGGTTATTTAAAAACACCGTCTTAAAAAGCTCAGCTGGAATGTGTTCCGCGAGGTTAGGAAAGGCAGCTTCAGTCCAAAAGAAAGCCACCATGGTTAACAAGGGAGGTTGAGGAAATTATTAGGAAAAAAAATATGTCTTTTAGAAAATGGAAGTCCAACTTAACTGATGAAGAATACCAGAGAGAACACAAATGGTGGCAAAAGAGAAGCAAGTTAGCTGTAAGGGAGGCAAAAAAGGATTATGAGGAACGCATGGCTGCGAACATCAAGACTAGCAACAAACAGTTCTTCAAGTACATCAAAAGCAGGAAGCCAGCTAGGGAAGCGGTAGGCCCGTTAGATGATGAAGGAACAAAAGGTGTGCTAAAAGATGGCAGGGAGATTGCAGAGAAGCTGAATGAATTCTTTGCATCTGTCTTCACCCAAGAGGAGGTGAGGAAAATTCCTGCACCTGAACCAAGCTTCTTAGGGGGTGAATCCGAGGAACTAGCGAAGATAGTGGTAGACAAGGAAGAAGTTCTGGCAGCCATTGATAAACTAAATGCTACCAAATCCACTGGCCCAGATTGCATTCATCCAAGAGTTCTTAAAGAGCTCAAGCATGAAATTGCTGATGTTCTCACATTAATATGCAACTTATCCCTGAAATCAGGCTCCATCCCTGAAGACTGGAAGATGGCAAATGTCACACCAATCTTTAAGAAAGGGTCTAGGGGGGACCCGGGAAATTACAGGCCAGTCAGTTTGACATCTGTTCCTGGTAAATTAGTAGAATCTATCATTAAAGATAAAATTATTAAACATGTAGAAAAGCAAGACCTGCTGAGGAAGAGTCAGCATGGCTTTTGTAGAGGCAAGTCCTGTCTTACAAACTTACTAGAGTTCTTTGAGGGTGTAAACAGACATGTGGATAAGGGGGAACCAGTGGACATTGTCTACTTGGATTTCCAAAAGGCTTTTGACAAAGTTCCTCACCAGAGACTGTTGAGAAAACTGAGCAATGAAGGAATAAGAGGGGAAGTCCTCCTATGGATTAAAAAACTGGTTGAGGAACAGGAAACAAAGGGTGGGTATAAATGGGAAGTTCTCACAATGGAGAGATGTAAGGAGTGGTGTCCCCCAAGGATCCGTTTTGGGACCAGTGCTCTTTAACTTATTCATAAATGACCTGGAAGTAGGGGTGGGTAGTGTGGTGGCTAAGTTTGCAGATGATACCAAATTATGTAGGGTGGTAAGAACCACAAAGGATTGCGAAGAGCTCCAAGTGGACCTTGATAAATTAGGTGAGTGGGCTAAGAAATGGCAAATGCAGTTCAATGTAGCTAAATGTAAAGTGATGCACATAGGGGCAAAAAATCCAAACTTCACATACACGCTACAGGGGTCAGTGCTATCAGTCACAGACCAGGAAAGGGATTTGGGCGTCTTAGTTGATAGTTCCATGGGAATGTCAACTCAATGCATGGCAGCTGTGAAAAAGGCAAACTCTATGCTGGGGATCATTAGGAAAGGAGTTGATAATAAAACTGCAAGGATTGTCATGCCCTTATATAAAGCAGTGGTGCGACTGCACTTGGAGTACTGTGTTCAGTTCTGGTCACCACATCTCAAAAAGGATATCGAAGAGATAGAAAAAGTACAGAGAAGGGCAATGAGGATGATTGAAGGATTGGAGCACCTTCCTTATGAGGAGAGGCTGCAGCGTTTGGGACTCTTTAGTTTGGAGAGGAGACGTCTGAGGGGGGATATGATTGAAGTCTATAAAATTATGCACGGGGTAGAAAATGTTGACAGAGAGAAATTTTTCTCTCTTTCTCACAATACTAGAACCAGGGGGCATTCATTGAAAATGCTGGGGGGGAGAATTAGGACTAATAAAAGGAAACACTTCTTCACGCAACGTGTGATTGGTGTTTGGAATATGCTGCCACAGGAGGTGGTGATAGCCACTAACCTAGATAGCTTTAAAAAGGGCTTGGACAGATTTATGGAGGAGAAGTCAATTTATGGCTACCAATCTTGATCCTCCTTGATCTCAGATTGCAAATGCCTTAGCAGACCAGGTGCTCAGGAGCAGCAGCAGCAGCAGAAGGCCATTGCTTTCACATCCTGCATGTGAGCTCCCCAAGGCACCTGGTGGGCCACTGCGAGTAGCAGAATGCTGGACTAGATGGACTCTGGTCTGATCCAGCAGGCTAGTTCTTATGTTCTTATGTTCTTATCTACTGATGGCAATGGGGGAAGTCAAGGAGCATAGAGAGGCACTGTAGACCGAGCATAAAATAAGTATTGAGCATGAGGGAAGTTATTCCCCCTTCATACTTGCCCCTTTTTGACGTTGAGACAGGTGGAGGAACGCATGTAGAGGCCAAAAAAACATGCTGTATTCCCACCACCAATTTCTTTGTAGACTAGGTGTGCTGTAACATTACAGCAAGACGGAGATGAGCAATGATCTGGCGTCTGGAAACTGCGATAACACCAGGGTCTGTAGTGCATCTGGATGGAACAGCTGACAGCTTAGTAGCCTTGATTGATGGGGGGGGCTGTGGGTGGAAGCGCAGGCGGTAGAGCAGAGTTCGGGGGTGGGGGGGGGGCGCTAGGAAATCAAATGACATCGAGTGGCAATTGAAAAGAGGAAATTACAGCCCTTAAACACTCCCAGAAACAAAATTTTGATGTAAACCTTCTGAAATTAAAAACGGGAGAGAGAGAAAAGAAAACTTGATTCATCATTACACTTCTCACAAGTGTGAGCACACACACACATCCTGGAGAATCAAAATTAGTTGTGACAGCTGAAATTCTGTACTCATCGGACGACATTTGACAGGGTACTTTAAAAATACACAGAAGAAGAAAAGAGGAAAGTGGCTCGCTGTAGCACTGGGGGGTGGAGGGAGACGCGGGGGCATTTAAAGTGATACAAGACACATAATTCAAGGCTTCTTGGATTGCAAAAGCTCCTCTTACCTAAGGGGCCTGCTGCCTTATTTTTATCCAAATGGCTCAATTACCTCAAAGCCCCACAGAGAAAATTATGGATGTTGGCCTTTATTTTCTCTCTCTCTTTTTCGCCTTGTCTCGACAACTGTAGATATTTTGTTTTCTTTTTATTTTCTTTCATCCTCTCTCACTTTTCTTTTCTCATTCATTAGGTTGTCTCGTTGAATCAAGAAAGGTCTTTTTTTTAAAAAAGGAAAATTAAAAATTACCGAGCGGAAGCTATCGAATGGGATTCAAAGGCCAAGGAGTTATGGAAATGGGGCCTTTTAACAAAGGCATATTCTCGCCACGCAAATGTCATGTTGTGCCTTGTTACAGCCCCCCCACAACACTCCCTGGCAGTCCCCTCACCTTTACTTTTCAACCTGCTTCTGCTTCCTTGTGACATCCTTTCTCTCCTCCTTTTTCTCCTCTCCCATTTCCCCTCCTTCTCACGCCTCTTAAAGCCGCCCATAATAGTAGCTTGTTTGGCACTTTGCTGGTCTCAATGAGAAAATATCCCCCTCTCCCCATCGTCGACTTCGTTATTTCCAAACCCTGCAATAGCTCGTTTGCAAAGGGCTGCGGGAAGTGCCCATTTGGCAACGTTTTTCTTTGCCTCATGTTTGTCATCCTTCGAATTACCACTCCAGGGAGCCCGGTCGAACCGACACCAGGCCTCCCTATTCACGCCTTTCCTACTCCTTGAGATCATGCAGGGAGAAATTAGTTATTTATTTCAAGGGCCCGCAGCAACTCGTTGAGCCCCAGAAGTGTTTGTGTTGATTACCGGCGGTGGGAGGGGAAAAGAAAAGAAGGGGCATCAATGGAGGGGGAAAGGCTTGAGAAACGGCACCCCGCAGTGAGTCTGCAACCACTTCATGTCGGGAGTTCCAGAGGGAACTGGGACACAAACGGCTACTTGAGGCAGCACAAATGCTATGGGAGGGAGGGTGCCATTTCCCAGATGTCGTCAACAGGAGGTGCTCTGGAAAACATCATACAAGCAATGGGGAAAGTCAAAGAAAAACTTGCTCCTCAATGGCAAAAGTCCTTATAATAAATGTAGAAGAAATGGGCCCCAAATAGGGAATATTTGCTCATGCCTTAACTGGCACAGCCCTGACCAGGATGGCCCAGGCTAGCTTATCCAGTCAGTTCTCAGAAGCTAAGCAGGGTCAGCCCTGAGTAGCACTTGGACAGAATACCACCAAGGATGTCCAGGGTTGCCATGCTGATGTCAGCAATGGCAAACCACCTCTAAACGTCTCTTGCACTCTATAGGGTCACCATAAGTCAGCTGTGACTTGATAGAACTATCTTCAACTTGTGCATAGAAGGAGTCCCTGGATTAGGTTGGCCATGGTTTTGGATAGAGTGTGGAGCTGAAGACGTACTGATAATTCTAACTGTCTCCAAGAGAATCTTGGGAACTATTCCTTTGTCACAACTCATAGATCTACAGTTCTTAACATCTCACCAAACTATAATTCCTAGTCTTTTACAGAGGAGGAAGCCATAACACAAAAACATAACTTTGAAGTACATGTGATTTCTACTATATGAGATCTCTTCAATGTTGTGTTTGTGGGTCCCACGGCACCTTTTCCTAGAGCACATCAAGTGGTTTTAGAATGTGGACAGGGGTAATATAGAGCTTTTGGCATCAAGAGCATTTGGACTGGCCATTGGAGATTTGATGGGCTGTGCACATTTTTAAAATTTTGCTTTGGCAGCAGCTAATGTAACTTCAGCTTCTGGGTTCTGTGGAGCAGAACATGGAAGGAGTTTGCAACAACTAAATGTTAAACAAAATTGTTTACTTGTTTACTTTTCCTTGACATATAACACTCATCAAGTATTAACATTTAACATAAAAACTCAAGGTTTAAGTTTCATTTCAAGTCCCTCTAATTACAGTCCGAAAATACCAAGTCCATTTCTTCCTGAAATTGGGTGGCCATGAAGACTCCAGATGCTTGGCATACTGGATTCGAGATGATGAAGGTCTCCAAAATTACACACCAATTACACACAAAAAGCCCTGAAACATAAATTCTAACATTTAGCAAAAATAAACATCTCCCTTCCCACTAGTTCCCAACAACATTGCAGTTACCTTAAACAAGGTGTTAAGAGTTTATAATAATCTATCAAGGTCCCAGCCCGGTAGCCTTGCTTCCTTCAACTTCATGAGCTCTGCAGTCTTCTGCTTCTTTCAGTCTCTACCCCTTTCTGGGTCATCCTATTCTTAACATAGGGGTTACACTAATACCACCACAGCACAAATATCTTGCCTGTGTGGATGAAGGTAAGCTGTGGCAGCTATTCCGTGGCTAACTCCATCTCCTGTGGCAGCCATTTTGTGGCCATGCCCACTATCCTACCTCAGAATTCCAAAGGTGTCCACAGGTCCCAAAAGATTGAGGACTCCTGTTTTAAATAGAGAAGACCAAGAAGTGACTTGTTGTTGGCTTGAGTACTGGGGGATGGGAACTCTGGCCTGTGTGAATCTGCTGTGTGAAACTATTCTGCTGCTGCTTCCTAACTGCTTATCTCTCCCCTGCTCAGCTAGTGAAGGCCACATAATTTGGTCTGTAGCGCAGCTGTGGGGTTGTAGAGGGGACGGGGAATGGGCACGCTGGTTACTTTAAAATAGATAAGTCCTGGCTGGGGCAGTCAGAGACGTCTTGGCACTGTTCTGGACTTACCTTCCCTGCAATAAAGAAATAATTGTTCATCGACAACTGTTTCAATTGTCTGGTTTAAGGAGGTTCTGACACTTGTATTCAAAGAGCTTCTCCAAGAAACCTCTCTCTGATGACCCTCTAAAAATTTAAAGGCTGTGCCTTTAAACAACAGCCTGCTGCATAGAAATATAGCAGGGGCAAATAGAACAGGACTTGGAATAAGACCAAAATTTTGGCTTTCAAGAAAGGAAGACAGACAGACAGACAGACGACGATGACAGACAGACAGACAGACAGACAGACATATATTTTTCTGACAGTTTTCATTTTTTTTTCTGTCTGGTTTACCCTAATGCAGTTCTAATATAGTGCCCCTCTCATTGATAATCAAGCCCAGAGACTGCGGGGTCTTTGTATTTGTGTATCTGACAGACGGGACACTTAGGCATCAAACCTATAATCCTTTGATTTGGTTGGGTGTACAATGCATTTAACACCTTCCTGCCTGGAAATGGTGGAGGGGCACAATGGATATCCTCTGGAGTCAGAGAATTGCATGGTGGAAAAGAGACAGAGAAAAATGCTGCCTGTTTTTGTTGGATGGGGGATGTTCTTGGACATGAAATCTGGTTTGTATCTAATGAAATTTTCAATTTAATCTTAAATCCATTTGTGCCTGTCAGTGCATAACGTAAACCAAAGGTGCTAGACTATTTTGTGGTATCTTCATACGGCACAAACAGTGGCTCAAATAAGAGCCAAAAGGAGATTTTTTTTTTCAAAATATAGTATGTCTTTATTTTTTAAAAATTCCACTTCTGATTAATACGTGTTACAAATAAAACTCAATAATCAATAATACACCCGTTTAAAAAACCCATCCATATGAACCATGTCATACGAAGATGAAATAAGAAGGCTGTAAAGGATTCAATGGTGTTGATGAGAAGGGCAGCCGCCTAACCTTGAGTACATTCCACAGCCCGGGCGATGGGCCAGCTTCTTCGGCGGAGACCTTATCTCTGCGAGGGAGATGAGACCTCCGTTCCCATGGGAATCCGGGAGGGGGGATGGGATGGACAGAGTTATAACCTGTGTTTCTGGCGGGAGATCTTATTCCTGCCACTGCGTGTACTTGAGCTTTCTAAGATGTCTGGAATAAAAGCGGGTCTTTTTTACACCAAAGAGCCTTTTTTTATTTCTGCTTCTATGGAATTCCTTACATTGTGGCAGGAAACCTAAAATCACCTATATATTCCTAGGTGCAGTGGACCTCTGGTGCCTCGGCATGGAGAGGTTGGATGTTTCTGGGGAAGGTGCGGTAGCTCCCCAAAGAGGGCTCTGACTCTGTCCCTTGCTTCTGGATCTGGGGGGGGAACCGGCGGGAGAACGGGTCTCGCTGGATGACTCTTTTCTCCGTCCTCGTATCAGCCACTCGAAGTCTTCCCTTTACTTCGGCTGGAACGAGGGGACGTGAAGACGACCATGGGGACTTACATGAGTCGCTTTTGGGGCTTCTGTCTATGGATCGAAATAGCCTGTGGATCGGATATCTAAACCCGCTTTTGTATGGATTACAAACCTCCAGATGCAACCTGTCACGGAGGGAGACGGGGCCTGACCACCTTTCATCTGCGGCAACCCAGGGAGTCCATTGAACGATTCCTGGACTCGTATTTTGGTGATGCTCCCAAAGAACCACCGCGGCACAGCACTGGGGCCCGTCCGAAGACCACCGGGTGACACTGGGACTATAAATTTCAGGGATTGGGAGGGGTATCCGTACCGCCTTCCCGGGATCGACCCCTGATCCCGGACCTCAGCTGCTGCACCTGAGATGTCCCACGTGGAGCCACTGGGTGGGCCTTTTTTCATGCCCTTCACGCCCAGATCGACGAGGAGTCCGAGAAAGCCTGCCCTCCCAGCCGGATCTGTTCCCTCTCTCCATCCCGAAGAGAGCTGGGATGAGGAAGTGGGCTTCGACTGCGCAGATGCCCAAGAAGCATGGGCCCGTGAACGCATACAGCTATGGGAAGAGGAACGGAGAACAGCTGCAGCAAGAGCGTGAAAACCTGCAGAGAGACCGGGAGCAGCAGCGCGAAAGAAGTCCTCAACTTCGAATTGGACCGCGCTGCAAGGATGCGCGCTCAACAGCAATATCGCGCCCAGAATCTATCAGTCCATGATAAAGTCCTGGAACACTCCAAACTGAACTTACAGCGTCAACGTGAGAGTGTTCAGGCCTTTGCGCAGACTCAAAGTGAACTTACTGCAGCTGTTCAACGGGACGAACTGGCTAAATTAGAACGCAGAGAAAGCAGCTTTGCATGCGCATCAGGATGCATTGACTCGCTAAGGAGAGAGAGCTGGCTGCCTTGGAGAGGGGACTGAGGAAGCAGCAGACCAGGGCAACCCAAGTTGGAGTTTACGCTGTCACGGGTACAGACGGCGCCAGAGGGGCGACGCTGCTGGGTCCCGCCACCTTCCAAGGACCGGCTCCCACCGGCACACCAGCGGCACCGGCGCTGATACCTCCACCGATTCCGGCCCCTGCGCTACCGCAGCCTCAGCCCGCTCAACCTGGCGCGAACCGCCGCCACGGCGGGGCCAAGGGCCGTGGAAAGGGGTTACTACAGACCTCCAATACCTGCCCGTTTCGATGGGACCGCTTCCAAACTTCCCTACTTCATCTTGCAACTCGATGCCCACATGGAGGACTATGATGATTTATACCGGACTGAGCCGAAAAAATACGGGACATCGGCTCAGTCCTGGATGGGGCAGCAGCCGACTGGTTTGTGACTCTTTTGAACCTGCAAGATGAAGATTCCTCGCGACGGTGCCTCGCGATTCCTCCAAGCCTTGAGGGCTCGCTTCCAAGATCCAGGTGCGGAAAATGAAGCTATCCGCAACATCAAAACTATCCAGCAAGGCAACCGCTCGTTTGCAGAGTTTGCCCGTGAATTTCGTGCGGCGGTTGCTCGGCTCCCTCCAGAGTGGCCTTGAGCGATGAAATGCTTAATACTTCTACAGATGCTGTCGACAGCAAGCTGCGTGAAACAGTGTTATTAATTCGGGTCCCCCGACTATTGCTGATTGGATTACATTGGGATCCCAAGTAGCGCCTCGCTTTGAGTATGCTTCGTGCCGGAGGTCGCCCACGCCCGGCCGCCACTGCGCCCACCAAGCCAAGTCCAGCCGCTCCTACCGAGACCACCTCCGAGCTTCGCCGTCGCCCGGCTGGGATTGTGCCTTTACTGCGGAGGTCCCGGTCACTTAGTCGCTAACTGCCCGAAAAACAGAAGCCAACCACTCCGGCCGCACGCACCCCATCTGCCAAGCCACCGCGCAAATCTGGGCCGCCCCCAACGGGCTCATCTAAAGCAGTCATCGAAGGCGACCCGGAGGAGGGGGACGCAGCAGTTTGCCTTTCTTCAGCCCCAATGGACATGGGTTCGACTCCTGACGCGGTGAGTGAAGGCAGCGCTCCCATTACAATCCAAGCGTTTCTGGCCAACCCCGCTAAGCATACTCGTATTATAGCCTCAGCCCTTGTGGATTCTGGCTGCTCCCATTGCTTAATGAGGCCCCAGGTGGCGGAGGAGCTAGGTCTAGACCAAATCCCCCTGGCTAAGCCCATACCCTTCACCCAAATGGACGGCAGTCCTCTCGGGAGCGAAGGACCGGCCCAGTTCAAAACGCTAACCGGTTCCTCCCCTCTGCGCCGACCATTGGGAGAAAATTAGTTTTATTCCTGGCGCCAGTGGCCAAACACTCCATAGTTCTGGGCATGCCATGGTTGTTGTTACATGAACCAAAATTCCTTTGGAAAGAAAGGATCTTGGAATTCACTGACCCTCCCCGCGGGGAACACATGAATTGGGGGGAAAACTCGACACACACCCCCCCTGGCTTCATCAGCGATTGCTCCCGATTCTACCGGGCATCCCAATCGGGCGTACCAAGATCTAGCCAGGGTATTTCAGGAGCAAGAATGCGATCAGTTGCCACCCCATCGAGCCACTGACTGCAAAATCGCCCTACAGCCCGGGGCGCAACCGCCCAAAGGTAGAATCTACCGTATGAGTCCCAATGAGGAGAAGGAACTTCGTGCCTTCTTAGACAAGAACCTCGCCGCTGGTTCATACGGCGGGCTACCAAACACACACATGCTGCTCCTGTTTTGTTTGTAAAAGAAAGATGGGTCTTTACGGCTCTGCACAGATTACCGAGGTCTCAATGCAGTCTCCCTGTCCAATAAATACCCTTTGCCTTTGATCAAGGACCTTTTAGACGCATTGGGCAAAGGGCGCATCTTTACTAAGTTGGACTTGAGAGAAGCTTACTACAGGGTCAGAATTGCTGAAGGCTATGAACACTTGACTGCATTTAACACAAAGTTTGGACAGTTTGAATACTTAATAATGCCATTCGGGTTAAGTGCGGGGCCTCGGGGCTTTTATGGCCCTTATCAACGAAGTTCTCCATGATTTATTGTACAAGGGAGTAGTGGTATACTTAGATGACGCTTTTAATTTATTCACAAACCATGGAAGAGCATGAAGCATTGGTTCGGGAAGTATTGGAAACGCTTGCTCAACAACTCCCTCTTTGCCAAACTTTCCAAGTGCTGTTTCCACCAAACCTCTATTGACTATTTGGGTTACCGAATCTCAGCTCGAGGGCCTGCAAATGGATCCTGCTAAGATTGATGCAGTCCTCCAATGGCCGGCCCCCACCAACTGAAAAGAACTCCAATCTTTTCTAGGTTTTGCTAATTTCGATCGTGACTTTATACCCCAATTCGCTGAACTGACTCTCCCTCTCACAGACCTCTTTGGCGCACTAAGGGTAAAGATCCACTGTCCGCCAAGCCCGGGGCCCCCCTTTCCTGGTCTGAAGAGTGTCAAACAGCCTTTCAGCTTTTAAAGTCTGCTTTTACCACCGAACCTATCCTAAAGCACCCCGACCCAGATCTCCCGTTTGTGGTTCACGTGGATGCCTCGGACAAAGCGCTTGGAGCAGCCCTGTTGCAGAGAAATAAAGATGATAGGCTGGTTCCGTGTGCTTATTTATCAAAGAAATTCTCTGGTGCTGAACTCAACTGGACTGTGGGGGATAAAGAGACTGCGGCCATCAAAGTAGCCCTCTCCACCTGGCGCCACTGGGCTGGAGGGGGCTAAACACCCCTTTCAAGTTTGGTCAGATCACAAGAACTTGGCCACCCTCTCCACCCCCCTCAAGATGTCCGCAAAGCAACTTCATGCAATGATTTCTTTTCTCGTTTCTCTTTCACGGTCCATTTTTTTCCCCGGAAAAACCAATAAACTGGCTGGATGCGCCTCGCTGGGCCACCTCGGGGAGGGGGGTGGAGCCGGCTTACGGGACATTCCACGCACTGTTCTCCTCCCCTCCCAATTGGGGCTGGCTGTCACCCGATCTCAGACATCCACTCCTCCTTCTCCGCCCATTCCCAGCCTGGTCTCTCCTTTCCTACGGGAACTTGAGGAGGCGGGGCGCCGCGGCCTCCCGGGCGGAGGAAGGCGACTTACCCAGTTGCGGTTGGAGAATGGCGCTTGGCGGAGGGGATTGTTGGTATGTGCCTCCCTCCCTCCGCTAAGCAGGTTCTCGAGGCCTGCCACGATGCCCGCCCGGCTGGACATTTTGACTTTCTAAAAACTCTGCATTTGGCCCGCCGCCAATTCTGGTGGCGCGCGATGCGCAAGGACATTGAGACGTATATTAAAGGTTGCTCTGTTTGTGCAGAAGCCAAGACCGTTCCGGGAAAGCCCCATGGTCTGTTGAAACCTCTCCCGGTGGCCTCCCGCCCCTGGGAAGTCATCTCCATGGATTTTATTACAGATTTGCCAGAAAGTCATGGCAACACGGTCTTGTGGGTGGTGGTGGACTTATTTTCTAAACAAGCCCATTTCATTCCATGTGCTTCCATCCCCTCCGCTCCTAAGTTGGCTCGCCTGTTCATTCAGCATATTTACCGCCTACACTCGCCCAAGTTAAGGTGGTCTCCGACCGCCTGCCCTCAATTCATTTCAAAGTTCTGGAAAGCTTTTCTAGGGTTGTTAGGGGCCGCCCCGGCGTTGCCGCCTCTACCACGCTCAAAGTGACGGTGAGTCGGAGAGAACGAACAGAACCCTAGAGCAGTATTTACGCTTGTTACACCAACTACCACCAAGACAATTGGTGCGAGCTCATTCCGCTTATGGAGTACGCCCTATAACAATGCGGTTCATAGCAGTACAAAACCTTTGAAATTGTGTCTGGTCGCTCCTTCCCACCGTTGCCGAACTACCTCGCTGAAGCATTGGATCCTCCAGAGTTTCAACAATGGATTTCATCCTTAGCCGAGGGGTGGAAATCGGGTCCAGACTGCCTTACAACAGGCTAAGGACTCCCAAAAGCTGCAAGCGGATAAGCACCGCTCGGATTTCCCTCTGCGTGTGGGCGCTTGGGTGTATTTGTCTACCAAAAATCTCAAAGACGTGCATAAATTTTCCAAACTAGGCAAAAGATTCGTGAGGGACCTTTTCAGATTACTAAAGTGATTAATGATGTCACTGCCCGATTGGATTTGCCTAACTCTCTTAGTAACATTCATCCTGTCTTCCATTCCAGTTTACTCAAGGAGGCTCCCGTTTCCGATGCCTGGCATGACCTCACGGAGCGACCCCACCGACTATTATTGATGGCCACAAGCATTACGAAATTGACGCCATCCTGGACTCTCGCTTTTAATCGCGAACGCTTGCAATATTTAGTCTCTTGGGTGGGATATTCCTCTGTATAATCAATGGGTTTATTCCGAAAATATTGACGCCCCACCCTTATTTCTGCTTTCCACCGCGCCTTTCCGCATAAACCTGGGGGGGGAGGGGTCTTCTTTAAGGGAGGCAGAGTGTAAAGGATTCAATGGTGTTGATGAGAAGGGCAGCCGCCTAACCTTGAGTACATTCCACAGCCCGGGCGATGGGCCAGCTTCTTCGGCGGAGACCTTATCTCTGCGAGGGAGATGAGACCTCCGTTCCCATGGGAATCCGGGAGGCGGGATGGGATGGACAGAGTTATAACCTGTGTTTCTGGCGGGAGATCTTATTCCTGCCACTGCGTGTACCTGAGCTTTCTAAGATGTCTGAATAAACGGTCTTTTACACCAAAGAGCCTTTTATTTCTGCTTCTATGGAATTCCTTACAAAGGCAGCAAAAGGGACCAGGTAGTGAGTTCCATAACCGAGGTTCCATAACCTACAGAAAAGCCTGCTGTGCCCCTGGACTATTCAATAATGAGACTTCATATTCCAATTATTTCTTTTAGTGAAAACAGCACCAGGAAAAGACATTTAGATTTCTGTTGCCAGAACTAAAAGCAAGCGCCAAAACCTCTTCTATTATTCTCCCCCCACTCCCTGCCCTTCCACATCACATAACACGCCCCCCCCCCTCGGTACCAGTTCTCATGGGTGGGGGGGATGCTACACCTTCAATCTCACGGGAAGGAGACAGCACGGCCTTCACTTAGGCCAAAACAACCCACATCCCCCAGCACTTTGAAGGGCAAAAGCCAGCAATTGTCTAGTTCCAGAGTAGGCCTGGAAAACAAAAGTAAGAGACAAAGAACACAGAGGATCCCACATCTTACCCCGGAGACATAGCAGGATCGGACCAGAACTGGGCCCCTGTCTCGGATAACCAGACAATTCATTTATAAAGGGCTGTGAGAGGCACTGCCAAGAAGGGCTTTAACTGCTTAACGGATAGGCAGATTCATACAGAAACAGTCATTAAGTACCCCAGACTATTGAGGGATTTAAATCATCATCATAGATCACAGGTGTCAAACTCGCGGCCCTCCAGATGTTCATGAACTAAAATTCCCATCAGCCCTTTCCAGTATAGCCAATGCTCATGTTGGGAGGGACTGATGGGAATTGTAGTTCATGAACATCAGGAGGGCCGTGAGTTTGACACCCCTGTCATAGATGTTCTTTTGCAGGGCAAATTCAAATGTGAAATATTCAAATATTTCAGGCATTCTTTACTTTATTGACCTTTTGTTAGGTCTTGAAACTTTAACCCACTGAACGAACTCCGAAATGATCATCATCAGTGTTTATTGAAGAGCATTGTACTTGGCAAAGCCAGTTCTACCGAACCTGGTATCCCCGGTTCCATATATCCCCCAAGGATCCCCCCCTCCCAAATTCCCATAGATAGCATCTGGGGCCGAGACTGAAAGTATAGTGGGACCTCAGTTTTCATTGGTAATCCATCCAAAAAGAATCAATGAAAACCAAAACCGATGAAAACCGAGGCAAACTTTTCCATAGGAATCAATGTAAATCCAATTAATCTAGGCACTCCAAAAAACATACCAAAAACACATTTTTTGTGAATAAACATAGTGTTTAATGCTGAAAACAGTAACAAACAATAACACTAGGACCAGCTTCAGAGCCAGTGGACCAATGTCACACCAGAAAGCTGCCCAAAGAGGTCTGTTTCTGACGCCTCTTTAAGATTTGTCTGAAATGGAGCAAGACATTGTCATTCAACAAGTTGCAGACACGGCCTGCAACAGCTTTGTCCAGGTGATTTTTCTCCACAAACCCCTGCACCTTACTGCAAATCGATGAAAACCGAGACAAATTTTTCACTGAAAAAATCGATGAAAACCAAAACCGATGAAAACCGAAGGCAATGAAAACCGAGGTTCCACTGTATGCCCAGCCCCAAGTTCAGCAACAGATAGCAGAGGAGCCACCTTGTCTCCTGCTCATGATAAGATAACAGTCATAACTATTTTCTCACAGGACAAGTGAGACAGGAGAGACCTACTTTACTACAAAGCATGCAAAGCCATAAAGGAAAGAATGCATAGATGACAATGGTTACATATAACAGAGCTGGTTACATATATCAAAAGAGGCATTGAGTTACCATGTACAGCCGGCTACACTGATTCAAAAACGCACCCGTTTTGCTCAGATAAGCATCCCCCTGACACTTTTCTCCCCAGTGGGAATCTATAATGCTCTACATTATTCTCTTCTATTTTGTCTTCAACATGACCCAGTGTAATCAACTAATCTGCATGTGTTCGACTTGCCCAAGGCCACCCAATTAGTTTCCATGCCAGGGTGGGGATTTGAGCCTGGGGTTCCCGGATCCTACTCCAGGAATTGCTGTGTCACACAAGCGATAGTCTAGTGCTTGCCAAATATTTGATATTTTGACATTTTCAGATATTTGATTTCCATATTTGTGATGCTGGAATGGTTTTATAAAATTGAGTAGGCAGCTTACTGGGAGATCACTGAGGAGGCAGAGATAGTTCTTGGCAAGTGAGTGACCAGTCATATCCTCAGCAGGGATTGGCAAACGTAGTTACATTTCAGGTTGCCCGGTTCTGGGTGGTTCATGGAGATCTCCTGACCGCAGACATCAGTTCCCCTGGAAAAAATGGTTGCTTTGGGTGGTGAACTCTATGGTATCCTACCCTACTGAGGCAGTTCCCAAACCCGGCCCTTCCCATGTACAACACCCCAAATCCCCAGCAATTTCCCAAACCAGAGTTGCATCCCTAGTTCCACAGGTATATGTTCGCCAACTACACCAATTGCATGTGAGTAGCACGTATATATAAATGGCATAGAAGAAAGAAAAGAAAAAATGATCTTCAACAGCAGCCAAAATCAGGCAGACCAAAGTCCATAACCATGACAACACAGGGAATCAAGAAAAATCATTTGAGTGCACTCGAGGAAGACATGAGCAGTGGTGTACTGCCTACAAGGACATGGGGTAACTCATATCCCCAGGCACACGCCTACCAGTCCTGTGGGAGGGCACCAGGCGCCGCTCAAGTCCCCGCACCTGGCCTATTCCGCAGCGTGGTGACCCGGCCAGCGCCCTGCGGCTCCCCCTGTGCCAGTGCGCTGCTCACCAGACCCAAGGCCAGGCCCAGTTGTGCGGCTGGGAGGCCTCTCATGCCAGCGTGATCCCCCAGCGGGGGAGAGGCCTCGTGTGCCATGGCCTGGCCCTGCCACACAGCGGGGAGGCCTCTCCCCTGCCCGGTATCTGCCATGGTGCCCTGCCCCCGCCTCCCTGCAGGCTGGCTTCTGCCCTCCCCAGGGTGGGGGTGGGGGTCCCGAAGCAGGTGTTGTCCCCAGGAGCCATTTCCCTAGGCCTCTGGGCATGAGTGAAGGCTGCAAGGCCACAGGTGGGCTGCTCCTCCTGCTGGTCAGTGTCCCCACTATGACTCAGTGAAGGGCGTGGAGATTTCAAATCTGCTGCCTTGCTGGTTGATCCCTTTCTCTGCACCCCCAGCCCTGCCTGGACCATCGTCTGCTTTAAAAAGAGCGGCCTTGGTCGGTTTTCCTCCAAAGGACCTGGAAAAATGCCAGGCTGTTTTGAAAGTCTTCCTGGTTAAGAACCACGCAGCTTGTTTGATCTGTTTACATGCCTTGCAGAAACGGATCAATGCGCCTCCCACAAGCGTGCATTTTCCTGATGAGAACAAATATGATACTCATACGGTCCAAAATTTTGTGGATGAAAACAGGGACATGATAGTCAGGCCCCCCGTCTCCTACCAAGATGTGCTTCGCAAGCATGAACCCCCCTGCAGCAATCTGTTTTTAAAGGCTGTTTACCCCCAGACAGTATTTATACTACAAGAGGCTGCTGATCGCCACTTTAAAAGTCAAGAACATGGTTGTGTCTATCATTTTCATGATTGTTCTTACTGGCCTTGGGTCCTGAGGTGCTCATCAGAAAGCCAGCTGTACAATTATTTAATTGTTTACTTTTTAAAATTATTTATGCTCCACCTTTCTCACAGGAGCTGAAGGTGAATTACATTTAATGAACAAGTACAATCAAACAAAAGAAGGGACATTCAATAACAAATGTATTAGGATTTTAGAAATCTGGAACCACCAGAAAGAACTGAAGCACAGTATAAATCTTCACATGACACACTGTGGCACAGAAATTACATAATGAAGATCCTACTTACAATAAGCTAAACACAACAGTACAGACCACAATTCTTAATATTTTATCCAAGCAAGTTTGTAAAACCATTTTGTACACTGCAACCCTTTTGCTTATGCAGAAAAGCTCTCTTGAAGGGAGCTAAGGTCGACTCAGTTCCCTTCAGTGGAGGGCGATTCCAGGCTCTCCCCACAGCAACTGAGTTGGCCCCCTGGAACCGAGCTAAGTGGGTGGGATCATCTTGGTGCCTGTTTCGCTCCTCGATTGTGATTGGCGCTTGTGTTACGGTGGGAAACGGGGGCATTTTTTTTTTACAGTTTCTACAGTTTACAGTTACATGTGCTTTCTGCCCGCCACTACTCTCCCGTTCTGCGCATGCCACAAAAGCAGCTCGTGATTGGTTGAACGGATGAGGTGTTGTTTTGATGCTTCCCCACTTCGAAGCGGTATCGACCTTGTTCCGGCAGAAAAGAGTAGTGCATAACTGCGACAAGGATGTCGCAGTTCTGAGGGGGGGGGGGGAGGGAACTGAGACAAAACAATGTTGAGCTCGGTGGCAGTGGGGATTCACTGTTGAATAGTTCAGTTCTGCATAGCTTACAGAAGGCCCAGAGAGTGGGAGTTTTCCTGTCTTCCTTGGGCATGTCACCCAAAAGGCAAGAGTTGCAATGTCAGGTTGCTGGTTTTGCCCATCTGCAGGTTGGCACCGACAGAAGCCTCTGCTGACATGAGCAAAGTTGTCATGGTGGAGCCTGGGGAGAGAGGCAGCCTCGTAAATAAGAGTGGCCAATATATGTTAAACTGAGTTCAGTAACAAATGGGCAACCAATGGAGGGTCTGCAGGATAGGAGGGGTATGCATGTGCCATCTAGCTCATGCTAAAAATTGAGCCACAGAGTTCGGGACCAGTTGGAGTTTCCAAGTTGATTTTGAGGGGAGACCAATGTACAGTGCATTACAATGATCTGGCCACACCCCTCCTCCTTCCCCCGCATTCATTGCCTGCATATCCCAGCTGAAGGAGCAGCCTGCCTCTTGGCCCAGTCCCATCAGGCTGCTCCTCCAGCCAGTGAAAGCTGAAAACCCTCAAAGGTGTAGCCCCCATCTTCTATTAGCTCCCATTGGAAATAATGGGGGATGGGGCACCCCCTTTGGGAGTCCATAACGTTGGACCCCCTAAACCAAACCTCACCAAACTTGAGTGGTATCATCAGGAGAGTCTCCCAAACAATCCCTGAACTTTTGGTGCTACTAGCCTAAACACTGTGCCCCCTGCAGGCCAAAAACTAAAAGAAACGTTAAAAATACAAAAAAACACAAACAGGGGGTGGAGCTTCGGACAGGTACTGGGGAGGTACTGAGCACCCCGGACAGGTACTGAGCACCCCACCCTTGACCCAGGCCCGCTTCACCAGGCCCGCCCCCTCCAGGCTGCCCGGGACCGCTGCCAGCAGCTAAGGTAAGGAGGGTGCGGCAGGGGTGCAGGGGAGGGTGTGGGGGGGTTGTGCCCGGAGCAGGTGTTGCCCTGGGCACCATTCCCCCCCAATACACCTCTGCTGTCGCGTGGGTCCTGGTGACCAGGTCGGCATATCAAAGCATGGGGCCATCTTATGGGCTAGGCTGAGTTGGAAGAAATCATTTTTGGCAGCGGCGTTAACTTGCTCCTCCCAGTAACTTACTTCATTCAGGACAAATCTCGCCCTGATTGAGAGCGATTCCTTCTCCAACCTGCTGAATGTAGACTAAAGTGAGGGTGTAAAGTTGCAGCTTAGCCTTGGAAGGGTTTTGTCTGACAGGGTTGGCGGGACGCCCAGATTGGGGAGTGTTTCTAGTATCTGTAGTTTCTAGTATCTGTATCTTCTGTTTCTTTTGCCTGACTCTGTGAAACTGTTTCAATGTGGTTTTCAGATGGGAACTACAGGTGTTTATCTAACTTTGGCGGGAACTGGTGGGGAGCCCGTAAAAGAGGCTGTTCGAACATTGGGAGGTCAGTTCCCGCATTGCTTGTGATCGACTTAGACTGCCAGCTCAATAAAGAACTTGAAAAGTTACTTTTGGCCTGGAGTTTACTGGTTCCTTACAGAAGGCATCCTCTATTTGAGTACCATTTTTAATTGCAAGTTAAGGTTGTTGTTGTAAGCATTAATTCATTATATTTATATGTTTTTACGCTGATGTTTTATTGTACTGTTAGCTGCTCTGAGCCTGGCCCTGGCCAGGCAAGGGCAGGACAGACTTTAAATAAAATAAATAAAACATAAAAATAACATAGCTGGATCCAGGATGACCCTTACAGTCCAATCTGGGGGCGGGGAGGTGAATCTGCTGCCGGGAGCAGCTGCCACAGTCCTCCACAGAGGTGGAACAGGGTGCTGAGCACTGCACCAGTTTCCTTGCATTCCCACTGCCGCTGCTGGTGTAGCAGGCAGGGGCAGTTTGGAGACATGGCCAGGGGAGAAGCTAACGCTAGTTGGCTTCCATCTGGCTGTTGCCTCTGTTATACTGGTGGCCGGGGCTTTGGACCAAAAAGGTGGCATAACTCCATTAAGCCCAATGGGGACTTTCCGGCACCAGGGAGGCTTTTGTGGGTGTGTTTGTTTGTTTGCCTCCCCGTGCTGCCAAAGAGCCCTTTGGGAATGGCAGGGTTGAACGGCCACGGTGCTGCGTCTGGGCACCCACATCCACCACAGCAAGGATGTAGGTAAGGGGGTTTCCCCGGGTTTAAACCTCTCCATTACCTGTCCGAAGCTCCACCCACTGTTTGTGGTTTTTTTTTGTATTTTAAAAGTTTCTTTTAGTTTTTGGCCTGCAGGGGTACTGCGCTAGCAGCACCAAAAGTTCAGGGATTGTTTGGGAGACTCTCCTGATGATACCACCCAAGTTTGGTGAGGTTTGGTTTAGGGGGGTCCAAAGTTATGGACTCCCAAAGGGGGTGCCCCATCCCCCATTATTTCCAATGGGAGCTAATAGAAGACGAGGGCTACACCTTTGAGGGTCCATAACTTTGTACCCCCTGAACCAAACTTCACCAAACCTGGGTGGTATCATCAGGAGAGTCTCCTAAAGATACCCCAAAATTCGGTGCTGCTAGCTTAACAGTTGCACCCATGACAGCAGGCACATTCCAAATTTCACCAGATTCTCCTTTTAAATCCACCCCCTTCGGCATGGATTTAAAGGGAGAATCTGAGGTCCTCAGTTTAAACATTGAAAGTGATGCTGTTCCAGGGTGGGGGAGAATTCACCCCCAAACAGCATCACTTTCAATGTTGTTTTAACTGGGAACCCCAGATTCTTCCTTTAAGGCGGATTTAAAGAGAATCTGGGCTCCCTAGTTTAAACACCATTAAAGTGATGCTGTTTGGAGGTGGATTCAAGCATCACAGCGGCTGCCCATGGAGGGGACTCAGATTTTGCACCGGGCTCCATTTTCTCTAGGTATGCCTCTGCCTGGAGGGGAGGGCAGAAAGGACTGCCAGATGCCGGCTGGGAGCCCAGCTGGTGGGGGGGGGGGCGGGGCGGGGAAACAGGGGAGTCTGCAGTTCCTGGCCTCAGAGAGCTGCTTTTATAAGCGCTGAGGCGGGGGGGGCTTGGGGAGGCGGGCCACACCCCAGGGGTGGGTGGGTGGGGCATGGCCTCACCCCCAACCCCCCCATTAAAAATCTATACCCACGTCCCTGCATCACAGAAACTGGTTTAAAACAATCCATAAGCTTCCCCAGTGTGTATTAGGGAATTCTTTTGCTGTACCTGTGCTATAAGTGACATCCAGAATGTCTTTGTGACGTTTTCTCCGCAAAGAACTTGGCAAAAGTATCTCAGCTAAGAGCTTGTTCCTGGGATATCAGAGGCTCAGATTTTGGCATCAGCAGAGGTTGAGCTACATTGAATAATTAGGATGAACATGAAGTTGCTGATGCTGTAATAGTACAGTGCAAACACTTTAAATGAATAGATTTCTATGCATTGTGACATTTCTATTTTTTTTATGTCCCATCATGTTCCTAAAGAGGACTTTGTGGCTAAGAGCCAACAATGACCATGCAACCAGTGTGAGACTCTGGAGAACAGCACAGGAATCTTTGTGTTTTAAGTTGGAACTAGAATTGGCAAATCTGAGTGGAGCCTGGAGGAGGGGGCATTTGGGGAGGGACAGCAGGGGACAATGGCATGGATGCACCTCCCCCCAAAAAACCTGCAATTTTTTTCTAGGGGAACAAATCTCTGGAGGCTGGAATCCAGTTGTCATTCCAGGAGATCACCAGGCCCCACCTAAAGGTTGGTCACCTTAGTTAAAACCATTAATTTTCAACTGAAAATTTATATCAGAATAACCAGGCCAAAATTTAATGAGTTAAAATATTGTGATATTTCTGGGTCCACAGGTGATTTTAAACAGAATGATTTTAAACAATTTCAATGAAAAGACCAACTGAAACTTCTTCTACGGCAGTTTCTAAGCTTTGCTTTAGAACAAAGTCAAGTCATGATCTTAGTGGTGGCGAACCTTTGGCACTCCAGATGTTATGGACTACAATTCCCATCAGCCCCTGCCAGCATGGCCAATTGGGGGCTGATGGGAATTGTAGTCCATAACATCTGGAGTGCCAAAGGTTCGCCACCACACAAATCCCCAATTCCTTAACACTGTAAAATATAAGGAATGTCTTTAAATTGTAAATTTTATAACTACAGAAAAGACAAACTGCTTTTCCCGCTCTAGTTTTGTCTTTCGGCTTACCTCACTTTTGAGCTCTTGACATAAATCAGGAGTGGGCTATTTGCTGAAAATACAGTGTGTGTATTCTTGAATGAAAGTTTTGTAAAAACGCAGCACAACTACCATAAAGCATACTGCTGGAACGTCCATTGAGATGCAAAATAAAAAAAAATCTGCAACTTTAGGGCTGCCAACTCTGGGTTGGGAAATGCCTGGAGATTTGGGTGTGAGGCCTGGGGAGAGTGGGATTCACAAGGTAAAAAACTTCCATGGGGCACAATGCCCTAAAGCTCAGCCCCACTTGGGGGATTGGCAACAGGGCTGTCAGCCCCAGGCTGGGAAAATACCTGGAGGTGTTGGGGAGTGGGGGGAGGGGAGGCGAGGGACTTCAGTGGGGTAGAATGCCATAGAGCCCATCTTTCAGAAGAGTCAGGGTGGTGTAGTGGTCAAGAGCAGGTGCACTCTAACCGGGTTTTTATTCCCCACTCTTCCACTTGACTTGTGGAGGCTTATCTGGGAAACTAGATTAGCCTGTGCACTCCCAACACACTCCAGCTGGGTGACCTTGGGCTAGTCACAGCTTCTCGGAGCTCTCTCAGCCCCACCCACCTCACAGGGTGTTTGTTGTGGGGGAGGGGAGGGAAAGGAGTTTGTAAGCCCCTTTGAGTCTCTTTACAGGAGAGAAAGGGGGGATATAAATCCAAACTCTTATCCTCCTCCTCCTCCTCGTTCTCCTTCTTTTCTCCAGGTGAACTGATCTCTTTTGCCTGGAAATGAGTTGTAATCCCAGAAGATCTCCAGCCACCACCTGGAGGCTGGCAACACTGGCGTAATGCCCATTGGGCAAGGTGGGCAGCTGCCCAGGGCATCACCTTGTGGGGGGCATCAAAATGCTGGGTTCGGTTTTGGGTATTTTAGTGGTTTTCCATTTTTGGCCTGTAGGGGGTGAAGTTTTTATGCTAGTTCAGCGTATCATCAGGAGACTGTCCTTATGCTACTCCCCAAGTTTGGTGAAGTTTGGTTCAGGGAGTCTTTTCCCTACAAAGTTATGGATCTCCCCTGTGCTGGGTGCTCTTGTTCCCCATTGCTCCAATGGGAGCTAATAGGAGATGGGGTTAGTTTTGAGGGTCTGATAACTTTGTCTTCTGAACCAAACTCGCACCTGAAACCTGTGGGTATCATTAGGGCAGTCTCCCTGGATGAGACCCCTGAAAGCCTTTGAGACTGTGTCTTTCAGAAAATGTGCCCCCCAGCCTGCATCCCCCATTGACAGCAATGCAGAAAACTCAATGCAGAACAAAGATTCTTGGGCAAATTTCGGGATGTTCTTGCAGGGAGGGCATTCTTGGACATATCAGAACCAAAATTTCAGGGTATCATCTGGAGACTGTCATAATGGCACCCCCAATATTTGGTGCAGTTTGGTTTAGGGGGGCCAAAGTTATAGACCCTCAAAACTGTAGCCCTCATCTACTAGCTCCCATTGGAAACAATGGGGGATGGGCCGCCCCCTTTGGACTCCTTGAACCAAACCTCACCAAACTTGGGGAGTAGCATAAGGACAGTCTCCTGATGATATGCTGAAATTTTGGTGATGATATGTCTAAAAGTGCACCCCCTGCAGGCACCAATGTCTTGATGCAAAAAAAATTGGTCGTGGTGGAGTGGCCGCCCATTGGGCGGGGGGGCATTCAACTCAGGTTTTGCCCAGGGCTACAGTTTGCCCAGGGCTGCCTCGTTACGCCCCTGGCTGGCAACTTTAGCTAGAGAGGGCTGGAAGTGGTTGCACTGAGTCCTGGAGCCGGTGTTTACACTGGTTGCAACATTCCAGTTTTCACATCAAGCATCACTGACTGAGGCCTCCCACAGACATAATTATGGCACTCTGCTGTATGCTGTTGTTTGCTCTCCAGTCACTTGTCCTCCGCACTGATGTGAAAGCCAGAGCATTTGTTCTTTCAGTTAGCAATATAGTAGAAAAACATATATTTGACCTAAAATACGCCATCACAAGTTCAAAACGCACCTCAAAAGCTGTACTGTATGAGTTGCCACTGCAGGGTGCCGTAATGTTAATGCGCATAAATTTACATGCATGTACACCACAGATAAAACAGGTCTGCTTGAGATCCTGGAGGAGGAGATGAACCAAGAAGAAGAAGAAGAAGAAGAAGAAGAAGAAGAAGAAGAAGAAGAAGAAGAAGAAGAAGAAGAAGAAGAAGAAGAAGAAGAAGAAGAAGAAGAAGAAGAAGAAGAAGAAGAAGAAGAAGAAGAAGAAGAAGAAGAAGAAGAAGAAGAAGAAGAAGAAGAAGAGGAGGAGGAGGAGGAGGAGGAGGAGGAGGAGGAGGAGGAGGAGGAGGAGGAGGAGGTGGAGGAGGAGGAGGTGGAGGTGGAGGTGGAGGTGGAGGTGGAGGTGGAGGTGGAGGTGGAGGAGTTTGGATTTATATCCCCCCTTTCTCTCCTGCAGGAGACTCAATCTCCTTTCCCTTCCCCCCTCACAACAAACACCCTGTGAGGTGGGTGGGGCTGAGAGAGCTCCGAGAAGCTGTGACTAGCCCAAGGTCACCCAGCTGGCATGTGTGGGAGTGCACAGGCTAATCTGAATTCCCCAGATAAGCCTCCACAGCTCAGGCGGCAGAGCGGAGAATCAAACCCAGTTCCTCCAGATTAGATACGCGAGCTCTTAGCCTCCTACGCCACTGCTGCTCCAAATAACACCAATAACACAAGAACTCCAAATAACACAATTTTAATAAGTCCCTAAAGGCCAGAATAGCGACAGGGGTGGGCTGCCTGCTCTGGGGCAGAGCGCCACTGTGATGCAGTTAGTCGTCCACTCCCTAATGTGTTTGGTTAGTGAGAGGCTGGCAGGAAAAGGGCTAGTAGATAGGTTAAAGGGACCTAGTCCTGTCACAGACTCAAGCACCTGACAGAGCTGGTAAGGACCCCAGCATTGCACCCATTCCCCCTCGCAACTTTACACCTTTAGCACACTTGATATTGTCCATCCAAGTACTAGCCAGGACTGGCCCTGCTTGACTCCAGATATCAGAGGAGATCAGGCTAGCCCAGGGCTACTGAAGTCTGGGTGTTTCCATAGCAATGGCAGTAAACAATCTTGCATCACAACACCTCTGTTGGGTCATCCTCACTGGCCATTTGGTCTGGTTAGGACTTTCCATACTGTTCATTTAAGCTCATCTTGGCAGGTAGGAAAGTCCTCCAAGGAAAGGTTCATGGACTTCTCTGCCCTTCCTGCAGAGAGTCCCTCTGCCGTTGGGGGTGGAAGCCAGAGACAGAAATCCAGTATTCCTCCTTGTATGGGATTATGCCTTGGCTTCTCTTGCAGAATGCAAGAAGCTTATTAAAGAGGCCCCCTTGCTCTGTCTTCGCTCTGTTGTTTTCCTCTGCTTCCAGGCCAACCCTTTTTATACTGGATGGAGTTTTCCTTGGCCTTCTGATCTTATTTCTCAAAACTGTTAGCTTTTTTGGCTTCCACAGTTGCTTTTTCTGGTATTTTTACATGCATATAGGTGACACCATAAGAGAATTTCATTTTAGGTGTCCATGTCACCCTTTGGGGGTGTCCGAATTATTTTTCTTTCTTCTTTCTTCCTGAGAGCAAATGTGCATCATTCCAGTGGTCTAAGCGCTGCATTTTTCTTAAGGTGCCCCTTAGGAATCTGAGCCTCCTTTTGGGAGCTGGTGTGATCTCGATGCCTCCTCCCCTCTACGGTGGGACCTTGCTGTGGGCTGGTATCTATTAGCCCCGGTCTAGCCTGATCTCCTCTGATCTCTGGAGCCAAGCAGGGCCAGTCCTGGCAAGTACTTGGATCGACAATGTCAAGTGTTAAGCTGGGCAAAGTTGTGCAGTTGGGCGTGCAGGGGGAATGGGCCTCCCAAGCCAGCTGACAGTTTTTTTGTGCCATCCTAGGATAGGCGGTTGGAGGGAGTTAGGGGCCAGTGGTTCTCGCCAACCTTCCTAATGCCGCGGACTCCTTTAATACAGTTCCTCATGTTGTGGTGACCCCCAACCCTAACATTTATCCATTATTCAGATGGAGAACACTGATGCAGAAAGTCTTAGGCAATCCCCTGTGAAAGGGTCGCTCGACCCCCCCAAAGCGGTCCCGACTCCACCAACACTCATCCAACACTGTTGAACACTTACAAAAAAACTTCGAGTGCAACATGCACTACCTCAAAATCCATACAAACAAACCGTTGCACTCCAAAGCTGATGTGAAATAAAATGTTCTTTTACTATTATGTATCCAGTTTTGTCATCTTATTTCATTTCATATATATCATCATATTACATACATAAATCCATAATCCATAAAGGCTATCCGTCCGTATTTCATACTTCCAAATTCATGATTCATAAGAACAAAAATTATTTTTTTCAGTCATCCATACACCAGAGTATATATGCTCTATTCCATCATTATCAAAAAATTTTGCAGCACACTTAAAAGTACCATATCAAAACAAACAGGAAACGCTTTGGCGATAAGCAGCCGCTTTTTTGACTTCACTTCTTCAGCAATATATGCTAATATATATAATTTTTTATAGGCTTCCTCACGGTAATAATCTCTCCTCAGAGCTGTCACTCCCATCCTGCCTTCGGGTTCTGTTCATTTTGAGCTCACTTCCATGGCAGGTGCAGGGAAAGTCCCTCCAAGGAAAGGTTCATGGACTTCTCTGACCAGTGGTCTAAGCGCTGCATTTTTCTTAAGGTGCCCCTTTGGAATCTGAGCCTCCTTTTGGAAGCTGGTGCAATCTCAGATGCCTCCTCCCCTCTATGGTGGGACCTTGTTGTGGGCTAATATCTCCCAGTGGCTTCTGGTCTTCTGTAAATTAGTTTGTCATACCACGATGTGCCCCTAGACTCTAGAGCAGGGGTAGGGAACCTGCGGCTCTCCAGACGTTCAGGAACTACAATTCCCATCAGCCTCTGTCAGCATGGCCAATTGGAGAGCTCTCCAATCTGGAGAGCCGCAGGTTCCCTACCCCTGCTCTAGAGCATTAGATCTACCTTGCTTTTCTCTTTTATTTTAGTGCAAAAAATTCCACACGCTTGTGCCATACGGCATAGTTATGTTTTCTTCACAGCTTTTAAAATTTTTCTTTTGCTGTCAATTACATTTGACTTATGGCAAACCCTGGTTGAGTTTTCAAGGTAAGAGACATTTGGAGGTGGTTTGCCATCGCCTGCCTCTCCGGCACTGCCCTGGTATTCCTTGAAAGTCTTTCATCCAAGTATATTCTCAGCCAGGACCGCCAACCCTGCTTGGCTCTCAGAGATGTATTGTGCATGGTTGGGGATCAGGCTAACCTGAGGCTATTCAAGTGTAGGCGTTACCATATCGATGACAGTAAACAATCTTGCATCACAATACTTCTGTTGGGTCATCCTCACTGGCCATTTGGTCTGATTAGGACTGGTTCTTGCTGTTCATTTGAGCTCATCATGGCAGGTGGTAGGAAAGTCCTCAAATGGATATTAGCAGCAAAGACTCCAGCCTGGAAGCCCCTCCCTCTGCCACATCATCATGGGGTGAACCACATTAGCCAAATCTGCTGTTGCTGTGTGAAGTGGAGGGTCAAGGGTGAGAGCCCCTCCCAGCTGCAAGGGATTCAGGGCGGCTCTTTATTTGTCAGCTGAGTGTTGCTGAGGGTCCTTTGAAGGTTCACACCACCTCAATGTCCCAACCCATCCATTTTCTTTTCCCCTGATAGATGAAGTGCATCTTACAGACAGGGGATTCTTTCAAGCATCTCACTCCCAGGAAGAGGGCTGGCCTTCAACCTCCCTATCCAGGGTGGCGAAAAAACTGTCATCAGCTGGCTTCTTGGGAGGCTTTGCACCCATTCCCCCCTCGAAACTGCACAATAACTTTTAGCACACTTGGACATTGTCCATCCAAGTACTCAGCTAGGACTGGTCCATTCCTGCTTGACTCCAGATATCAGAGGAGATCAGGTGCTAGCCTGGGGCTACTGAAGTCTGGGCATTTGCCATACGCGATGGCAGTAAACAATCTTGCATCACAACAACACCACTGTTGGGTCATCCCTCACTGGCTACATTTGGTCTTTTGGTTAGGGACTTTCCATACTGTTTATTTGAGCTCATCATGGCAGGTGTAAGAAAGTCCTCCCTAGGAAAGGTTCATGGATTTCTCTGGACATTCCTGCAGAGAGTCCCTCTGCCTTTGGGGGTGGAAGAGACAGAGACACAAATCCAGTATTTGTCCCTCATTTGTGATTATGCCTTCGTATTTTTATAGAACACACAAGGCAATTAGGGAAGCTCCATATGCTTTGCCCGCTCAACCCACTTCCCCAGCTCTTTGCTTCTTATAGCTGGTTGTTGGATCCTTTCCTGGCCAATCCTTTTTATCAGTGGTGGTGGGATCCAAAAATTTTAGTGCAACAGGTTCCCATCGCGGGTGGGATTCAAACAGGCATGGCGTAGGGCCCCAATGGGGCTGGGCGGGCATGACGGGGCGTGGCCATGCATCTCCAGGGCGGGGCATTCCTGGGCACGGGCTGAGGCAAGGACGCAGGGGCACGTGCATCCCAGGTGCAGTCTCGGCTTTTAAGGAGTCTCCAAACAAGCCAACAAACGCCTCTCTACTCCACAACAAACACCTTGTGGGGCAGCAGCAGGTGGGCAGAAAAAGTGGGGAATCAAACTCAGCTCTCCAGGATACAGCCCAGCCCCACAGCAAAAGTTAAGAAGCCAGGTGCTTCATGTCCCCCTCGGGGCCCCCCCCATCAAGCGCTATTCACAATGTGTGGAAACAGAAAAATGTTGTCGTGACTTGATTTTTCTTCTAATACTTCAGTAATTTCTAAATAGTTCTCATTTCCTAAGATTAATAGTGTAAATGCGCGCTATTGCCAATAATAAAACATTAGGCCCAGCGCTGGCATTTGGAAACCGTAATGGTCGGGTTGGCATTTGGGGGCTTTACAGCAGCCACAGGAAACTGTGCTGCAAGACTTCCACACCTCTGTAGTCTCAAGCATATTCCTTCTGCTATTGTCTGGAACAGCTAGGAGCAAGACTGCCCTGCTTTTGGAGCCTGGGGGCCTCTTTGGAGTTTGGATCTAGTGTGCTGCACTGCTTTCAAGCCAAAATGGCTCCTGCAGGAGGTGGAGACAACTGGCCAAAATGGCTCTCTTCCTGGAAGGCGGAGCCAAAGACACAGAGAGTGAAGCTGGTGAAGCAGAAGGGAGAAGCAAGGGTGGAAAAGAATGGGAAGTGGATTGAGAGAGAGAGAGAGAGAGAGAGAGAATAAAACAAACATGAGCGGTGGCAGCTGCCTCTGAAAAAGACATCTTTGAATCGTGCAAAGCTGGACCGTGGATCTTCAGTGGCCAATCACAACGTAGGCCTGCTGGGTGACAAGCACTACCAAGCCCCACCCACCTCTCTTCAAAACACTCTCGGTGTGCACCAACAAAGGTGCTGCTGCTGGGCACTCGATGGCATTGGGGACTCCTGGCACAGTGTCTTTTCTAAACATTCAGTGAATGTTCCTTGATGTTACTGGGATAATTTTTTTCAACTTATCTTGTTTTCTGCCTAATTTTCTACTGGCTAACAATGTGTCTGGAGCATAAACAGAACGCCTTTGCCATCACCACTTCGAGCAAGCCCAGCTGCCAGACTTTCTCGACATCTGGATCTCGGCATAGAGCAAGTTTTCTTTGGCACAGATGGAGGTTGAAAATCTTGAGTTATTTATATAACTTTTACTCCCACCCGCTTCCCCAACAACAAGTTGAGATCGGGTGAAGCAATCTCAAGGGCTGGCGGTGAAAGCACCTCCGCCCTGGGTAACGGACCCAAAGTGAGGGCAGAGATAATTTCAGCTATTTTCCCAGGAGGGCTATTTGAAAGGGGATGTGGCCACCCTGTTTTACAACACACACTGGGTGCTGGCTGCAACAGAAAAAGTATCCACATCAGGCACAATTTTAAAAAAAATGCTTTATTTGGTTAAAACAAGAGAAGACAAGACAAACACACATGTACAAGCATACAAAAGACAAAAACAATAGTAGTAATAATAATTTTAAACACTCAAAACATACACCTCCTAGAGATTATCAGGAGCATCCTTATATCTAGATGTTATGGACTGCATTAATCCCTCTATCAGCACCTGCCAGCATGGCCAATCGCCATGCTGCCAGGGGCTGATGGGAATTGTAGTCCATAACATCTGGAGTGCCAAAGGTTCGCCACCACGGCCCTATATAATCGTCAAGAACTACAAATTACACCTTTGCAATTAAAATTCCTTTTTAAATAGTCTTTATTAATTTCCAGTATATAAAAACATTCCACATAAAGCATGATGAATTCCTCCCCAACCTCTTTACTCTAGCCTACCCCCTAATCTAGGAGGACAATGCAACGAGACACACACTTGGCAACTCAATATTTATAAACATGTGAATGAAATAGCCACTCTATAAAATCTAGTGCACAAGCACTTCTAGGCATAATATGCAATGGTAATGTGAAATTCACAATCAAAGATATACCAATAACAGCTTGAATAGCCAGTATAACATAAAGTGACTCCGTCCCTGGAGCATAATGGCCAGAAGAAATAAATTGATTCACATAAGGCCACGGAGTGTCCCCATGCCCCCATGCCCCCAGACATGCCTGCTTGACCGACAGAGGCCGTCTGGAAGCCAGGGTCCTTCCCAGAGGCCAGCGACAGGGCCTTCAAAGCCTGAAGCACTGGGATTGTGGGTAACCTCTTTGCTGTCCTGCATCCGCGGGATGTGTGATGCAGCCCCAGACTCCCAAGCCTGTCCTTGAAACACGGAGGGCTCTGCTACTCGAGGGAGTGGGAGTACATTCCCTTTGAGATGCTCTCGGGCCTGCCTGCTGGCCTTTAACCCCAAGGCATAGAAAGCGCCCTGGGCTCCGGAGAACCCCCCGTGCTTCGGGGGGAGGGGGTTACCTGGTTCTTCTCGCGCAGGTAGGCTTCAACGCAGTTGGCGACGGTCTTTCTGGATGGGGCAGCTGTGGAGAGAAGACTCAGTTACAGCCAGGGGAGAGTCCAGTATCCTTCCACCCTTCCAAGGCTAAGCTTTCCCCTTCAGCCTCCGTCCAGGGTTGGTTTCCAGGTTCCCACCTCTGCCTTCTTGAAGCTGGCCCCTGATGCGGGGTCTCTCCACGCTAGAGGTCGGCCGGCCAACTCTTTCTCTGCCTCCATCTCCTTGGGCCTCTGGTTGCCCACTGCAGGGCAGCACCGCAGCCTCGATGGGTCTCGAGGGAGGAAAGTTCACCAGTGAGCCACACAGAAGGGGTCAGTGCTCTGTGGTCTGCGGTGTAGCTCCCTCGCGGGTCCCCTTAGCACCCCCCAGCCTGGGCTGGGGCTGCCACACAGGTGCACCGGAACTGGTGGCACCTGCAAAGGGGGGGAGGAGTCAGAGTCCCGCCTGGCCGAGTGCGGGGTGGAGCCTCCCTGGCTCAAAGCCTCCTCCCTCCCCAGAAACAGCTGTTTGGGAATCCCCTCTGTCTCTGGCTCTCATCTGATGGTGTTCCCTTGGCATGCAGTGTCTGCAGCTGGCCATTCTGTTGTTCCTAGGTTGGGACTCCTACTAACGCTCTCTCTCTCTAGGACGAAGCCTCTTTCCCCTCCCCAAGTCAGGCCTCCCTCAAAGGGTCCAGCCTTTCCACACTAACAATAACATTGTCCCTACCACTGTGTCACTGTGCCGCAGGCCAATCCCCTCCTCCCTTTTCGCCTTTCGCGACTCCCTCGCTTCTGAGTAAAGGAGCAAGTGAGCCGCTCACAGCTGCTACCGGGAAATCAGTGTGGGGTCAGCTGGGAAGGCGCTTCTTCAGCTATTGGAGCCTCTGGCAAGCCCAAGGTCTCCTCGGCAAGCCTCCTTCAGAGAGGCCTCGGGCACCTGAGCATCAGGAGTGTGGCTGCCCCTCCAGAGTTCTGCCTCTTCCCCCGCCCCTCCCTGTTGGCCATCCCAGGTGGGCCTGGGGCAGCTCCTCACCTGCAGGCCACTGCCTGGGCTCTTTCCCCACAGATGCAAAGGTCACTTTCCCTCTTCTTCCCCAAAGAGGCAGGTGGGCGCTTGAAGGCTGAGGAGAGCAGAGCAGAGAGAAGCTGAGGATTGGGACCCCACATCCCCAATTCCCCACCTCACTAAAGGAGAATGGTCAAGGGGAGTTCGGGTCTGCCGGGAAAGCCGGATCCTCAGGTTGTGGGGGGAGGGAGGAGAGGGCGGAGCCAAAGAGGGAGGGGAGCAATATCCCTGCTTACATGTTGCCCAGCTGGGCCGCCATCCCAAACAGGTGTAGGTGTTACTAGTAGGCCTTTGGACAAGAAAACCTCCTGATCCTTTTGAAAAAACCTCCTTCTCCTCCAACTGTCTCCAGCCCACAGAGCTTCCCCGGAGAGGAGGGGGCCACAGCACCACAAAGCTGAGCCTGCCGTGGCAACGGCCCCCACCCGACATTCTGTTCCATTCGGTTCAACTGCCGCAGGGTGCTTGTTGTGGGGGGGAGGAAGGGAAAGGAGACGGTCAGCCCCTTTGAGCCTCTTTGCAGGAGAGAAAGGGGCAGTGGTGGGATTCAAATAATTTAACGGCTGGTTGGTTACAAGCACCATTTTAACAACCGGCTCTGCCAAAGTGGTGCGAAGCAGCTGAATCCCACCACTGAAACCACCTCTTTGGAAGGGACAAGAAGAGCCCCAAAGATCAGTGCAGTAGTTTAGATCGGATTGAGGCATTCCACCTTGTACTGTCCTGTGCATTCCCATATCCGGAATTTATATCTTTAAAACATTTTAGCAAAATTATCAGGTACTGAGGAGAATAAAGGCTAAGTTATAATCTGCAATATCGTACAAATGTCTTCGCTCTTAAGGTTTTAATCTTTCATTTGTATGTCAGGTTTAGCTTTAAATTGTATGTGTGTGTTTTTTTGCTGATTTCTTTTTATACTGGATGGAGTTTTCCTTGGCCTTCTTGAGCGAGCCCTTATTTCCCAAAAGTGTTAGCTTTTTCGGCCCCACAGTTGCAATTTCTGGTATTTTTGCATGCATATAGGTGACACGGTAGGATAATTTCATTTTAGGTGTCCATGTCACCCTTCAGGGGTGTCCGGATTAGTTTTTCTTTCTTCCTGAGACAGAGCGAATGTGCATCATTCCAGTGACCTAAGTGCTGCATTTTTCTTAAGGTGCCCCTTGGGAATCTGAGCCCACTCTGATACAGAGTTCAGAACATAGCAAAATGTTTAGGCTCTTTGTCTGGAAAATAGGGCAGCAAAGAACAATACTGATAAGGTGAGACAGGGCTTTAGTTCACAAGACGTCAAAGGGTGAAATACTGACATCTTCCAATAAGGGTTTTAGCCTGCCCCAAATGTTTTGGGGAAAGAGAAAATCTCCTCCTTTCTAAATGATTGATTGATGATGAGGGTACTTTGGGTGTATAGTTTTCCTCCATTTTGTTGTAACCTGCCTTCTATCCCATAAAAGTAAAAGACAGTAGCCATTTTAGTGTGGCTCCTCTAACTTTAGCTTGCCCATTTGTTGCCGTGAATAAAAATTTCTTTTAATTTTATTCCTTGTCGGCTTGAGCTTTTTGGGCTTAATTTCTTAACCCGTTACTCCGTGGTAACAAGACCACCCCAGGAAGAGGGCCTAACCCAGTGGTTCTCAACCTGTGGGTTGGGACCCCTTTGGGGGGTCGAACGACCCTTTCAAAGGGGTCGCCTAAGACTCTCTGCATCAGTAAAATGGTTAAATGTTAGGGTGGGAGGTCACCACAACATGAGGAACTGTATTAAAGGGTCGCGGCATTAGGAAGGTTGAGAACCACTGCCTAAGACTCTCTCCATCAGTGTCCTCCATCTGTAAAATGGATAAATGTTAGGGTTTGGGGGTCACCACAACATGAGGAACTGGATTAAAGGGTCACGGCATAAGAAAGGTTGAGAACCACTGCCTAAGACTCTCTCCATCAGTGTCCTCCATCTGTAAAATGGATAAATGTTAGGGTTTGGGGGCCACCACAACATGAGGAACTGGATTAAAGGGTTGCGGCATTAGGAAGGTTGAGAACCACTGGCCTAACTCCTCCTCCAACTTATCTAGGGTGGGGGAAAAAACTGTCAGCTGGCTTGGGAGGCTTGCACCCAGTGGCGTTCCTGCCTAGTGACAGGGGGTACCCTATGTCCCCGGGCGCCCCTCATTTGGTCACGTGGGGGGGCCCCAACATTTCAGGGACGTTTGTGGTTTTTAAAAAAATTTAAGTGTTTTTTCATGTTCCAGCCTGCAGGGGGCGCATTTTAAGGCTAGCAACACCAAACTTTCAGGGTACCATCCAGAGACTGTCCTGATGATACCACCCAAATTTGGTGATGTTTGGTTCAGGGGCAGCAAAGTTATGGACCTCCAAAGGGGGTGCCCCCATCCCCATTGTTTTCAATGGGAGCTAACCTGAGATGGGGGCTACCCATTTGAGGGACCATAACTTTGGTCCCCCTGAACATAACTTCACCAAACTTGGGTGGCATCATAAGAATAGTTAACAGATGATACCCTGAAATTTTGGTGTCACTAGCTTTAAAAATACACCCCTTCCAGGCACCCTAAGAAATTTGCCCAAGATTCTTTGTTTTGCAGTGACTTTGCTCCATTGTAGCCAATGGGGAATTTCTGAGTGTGTAGGCAGGCTGCACATTTTTAAAGACAGAGGCACCAGACTTTCAAGGTGGCTCCAGGAGGGCCTCCTGGTAATAGCATCCAGGTTTGGAGGCCTTTGCTTCTGGGGGTTCAATTTTATGGGCCCCCAAAAGGATTATTTTTTTGTTTCAGCCTGCACACATGAAAGCCTGTGGGCTGAGTTCTCTGAACTCTCTCAACTCTCAGCCCCATTCCAGAAGCAAAGCGCACCACGCTTTGATGCTATTCCCAGTAGCCCCTCCTGGAGCCCCCTTGGAAGTCCGGAGCCTCTATCTTCAAAAATGTGCAGCCTGCCTCAGAAATTCCTCATTAGCCACAATGGAGCAAAGTCACTGCAAAACAAAGAATCTTGGGCAAATTTCTTAGGGTGCCTGGAAGGGGTGTATTTTTAAAGCTAGTGACACCAAAATTTCAGGGTATCATCTGTTAACTATCCTTATGATGCTACCCAAGTTTGGTGAAGTTATGTTCAGGGGGACCAAAGTTATGGTCCCTCAAATGGGTAGCCCCCATCTCAGGTTAGCTCCCATTGAAAACAATGGGGATGGGGGCATTCCATTTGGGTGTCCATAACTTTGCTGCCCCTGAACCAAACATCGCCAAACTCAGGTGGTATCATCAGAGCAGTCTCTGGATGATGTCCTGAAATCATGGTGCTGCTAGCTTTAAAAATGCACTCCCTGCAGGCCGAAAATACACCAAAAATACCCCCCCCCCAAACCCAAATACCTTGCATTCGCATTTGTTCATATTTGGGCAGGACATAATCTGTCGCTTTTTGTCCCTATTTGCCCAAATTTGCCCAGATTCCATCCAAATCTGCTTTGTGTTTCATCTGATTCTCCAACCATCAATAGTGATGCTGTTTCAGGGTGGGGAGACTATCTCAAACAGCATCACTTTCAATTTTGTTTTAACCGGGGACCCCAGATTCTCCCTTTAAGGTAGGTTTAAAAGAAGAATCTGAGCTCCCTAGTTTAAACACCATTGAAAGTGTTGCTGTTTGGGGGTGGATTCCACTGGAGGTGTTTTGTGAGAGATGATGCTGACATTTGTTTGGTAAATGTTTTGCTGGGGGTGATTTGTGAAAGATTTACATGCTTAATACCCACTTGCACTGGCTTGGAGTTGTTTCTCAGGCTAACAACCTACCTCATAGGGTTGTTGTGATTAGGAAATTAGGAAAAGAGTTGGTGGGGAGAGAGCCATGTATGTTTTGATGGGAGTGGGAGGTGTTTTGTGAGCTGGTACAAAAATCATTGTTTGGTCATGGTGGGCGGGGGGTGGCAGCCCATACGCCGGGCAGGGAGGGGGGCGCCAAACTCAGGTTTTGTCCCCGGGCGCCAGTTTGCCTAGGTACGCCCCTGCCCAGCAATCCCCCTCCTGTGGAGACCCTAAGTAGGCCCTCAGCCCACACAAGCACAATGGGTGCCCCACCTTGGAAGAGGCACAGGAAGATGTCAAGATATGTGTGCAGTGTGGATATCCTCCACTCATTGGTGACTGCAGCTCCCACTGGCCCAGCTGGGCTGCCGAGGGCATCCCAGAACACCCCCTGGCCACACCTGCCAGCAGGAGAATGGACCATTGAAGTGGACTCAGATTCAAGGGCATGCAGCACTGCCAACAGATCCTACAATAACCTCCTCACGAGAGCAGAAGACTTCTGGGACTGGAATGGCCATCCTTCCACCCAGTGCCAACATTTCAGTCCCAGAGGAATCTATCTGTGCCCATAGACAATAAATCCAAACCCATTTTCTGTAACTCTTCTCTGTAACTTTTGTGGACAGTAATGTATTTCAAGGGAGCTCATGCAAGTCAATTGGCATTCCTGGCTTCCAATATATCTAGTGGGCATTCCAGCATCTCCCATTGATCCCAACAGGCAATCTTGTCATTCGTTTTAGTACATCCCTTCTTGTGACACACCTCATGATAGACAGCCATGAGCCCTACACCATGAGTTGTAGGACATCCAGGGCTGGGGGACTGTTATTGGGGAGTGGGGTTGGCTATTGCAGGGAAGGGAGGTGATTGGTTCCACCCATATTGGCCCTTTTGGGTGGGGCCATGGCTTTCTGAATTGATCCTTGAAACAAATCAGCAATTGGTACGGTTTCAAATGCTGGTTTAACTTAGAACTTTACTCGTTCCTTTTGGACCTACTGAAAATTTCCAACTTCTTTCAGAAGCAGCTCAAGGAAACCAGATGATACTAATCTAATCTGGATGTTAATAAAGCAAATATTATTCTGAACAACTCACTCCTGTCCAGAAACTTTAACACCCAAATGCTCCATCCTGTAAAATGCAAGCTTTGTAATACATGAGAACACCTTCCACAGTGACATACATTGGAAATCTGTGATGCAGGACAAGTGCAGGCATTGTAAAAGGCTGCAGGACTTAGTTAAATCAATGGTTAGGAAATTGATGAACTTAAACCTGCAGTTTAAATTATAACTTACAAGCAAAAGTAGGCAGTACATGCTAAAGAGCGTTCGTGTTCATGTGCAGGCATTAACAAGGATGTGCTAGAGTCAGGATGCATTCTCCCCACAGAGATGGAAGTACTGAACCCTGTAAAACTCAGACTATAAAATTCCATTTTCACACCATTAATACAAAAGATATATGCAATAGATGCAGAAACCAATATTGAAAAGTGTGTTGCTTTAACAAGAAATAGAAAACAGTAGAAAAATACATTGTAAGTTCATTTTTCACAAGGCAGAAGAGATTAAACCAAAAGTGAGATTTTCAAATCGAATTAGCACAGTTGCAAAATTTGGTCTCATACCCGAATGACCCAAACAAGACCCAGCTCTCATTGGTAGGGATTGCTCTGTAGGAGAACGAGCCATCTTGCCCACAGAAGTCACTGTGGCCCCACACTAGGCATCTACTGGAAAATCCAGCTGCTCTGACATTACGGAGGCTTTCTGCTCGGGGAGGCCTTCCTGCCTTTGCAGCTCCGCTTTTGCCTCAGGGTCTAAACAGAGTACATCTTATTTTTATGAACCCATCTTTGTAAAAGTTAATGCTCCCCATCTTCACTCTGGCCCCTTGTCCCAAGCCATCTGCTGCTCTATTAGGCGTCATTGAAACTTCCTCTCTTTTCCTCCCCACAGAGAGCTCAACTCACCACCCAGGATTTACTGCCGCACCTTAAAACCCCGTGTTGTTAGCGCCAAGAAGCTGAGGGGTCAGCATGTCATGGTAGCCCTCCATCGATTGGGATGGAAAAAAACACACAACTTTCCCCTCGGCTAAAGCTCTTAAGACCGGTCTCCAGCCTCATCACCGCCTCTGCCTGTGCTGTCCATCGACTGACCTGAGGCCCAGGCGAGGCCAGTGAAACCTCAAGCCGTCACTGTTGACTGTTAGTAAAACAGGGCTGTCGGGGCCGTTGCCAGCTGCACCACTGAACTCTTGACCCCCAAGGAGAGGTGTAATGGGCCTCCCTGATTTATCTTAATCAATATTTCAATACAGTAAGCCACACGAGGGCAAGATGGTGATGAATCCCCACCTCACCCTCCACTTGCTTGCAAAGCAGGATCCAGGAGACTCCTGGTTTCGTTTTTATTGCTGAGCCTGACTTCAGATGATCACCAGCACCTTGAGGAGGGGGAGATAAGAGAGCAGTACTACTGCATAATTAACATACCATGGGGTTACCAACCTCCAGGAGGGGCCTGGAGATTTCCTGGAATTACAATTGATCTCCAGACTGGAGAGATCATTTCCCCAGGACAACATGGCTGCCTTGGAGAGTAGACTTTATGGCATCGTGCCCTACTGGGATCCCTCTGCTCCCCAATCCCATCCATTCCAGGCTCTACCCCCAAATCTCCAGGAATTTACCATCCCAGAGTTGGTAGCCCTAATTACATGTAACCCTTAAAACTGCCACCATCTTCCTGGGGAAAGAATCCAACAGTGGGAGGGAATAAGCAGCCAGGAGGAATGAATGTCTTTCAACTAATGCACAGAGAATAGGAAATAAACAAGACGAACTGGAACTCCTAATGTGACATAGCTAATCTATATATATAAAAAGCTAACAATGACTTTGTTAGTCACTCCCTAAGGCCGAAACAGCTGGACGGATCGCCCCAAAATTTTCACATGACGTTCCTCCCTGTTGCGGGCAGGTAATCGGACCTTCAAATCGCCGAAAGTCCATACCTGAGCCAGGTAAAATGTCTTTTTCCTGGCGCACCAAGCCATGAAGCTGGCTGTGTTTAACTGTCACCCTTAGAATGTTCGTGCAGCCTGTCTGTCTGTGGCCTGAGGGCTTAGAGTGTCCGTGCAGATGGGCAGAGATGAGCAGTGAAAACAGTAAATAGGTAATACTGGTAGGTAATACGAGTGGAAGTGAAACACATGCACACTTTGCCGTGTGAGACGTCAGGTAGGGTTCCCCCCACACACACACACACATGCAGGTAACTTTCACTCTCTGTGCCTCACCCACTGCTACCACATAACACACATACTTTCATACACATCCAGCTCATCCTCACACACCTCACTCTGCCCTCCCTCACATCCAACCACCACTTACCTATAAAGGAGGCTTCCTTTATAGTTAAATGTGATCACACAGATTTTGTTAGGCATCCGTTTAAGCTGCTGCTGGGAAATGTTGTCATTGCTGACTTTACACTTTTCCCTAGGACTTTGATTGTCAGAATTGCTACTTGTGATTCTCTTCACTTGCAGTTTGAAACGGTGCATCCAGCCCATTCTATTATAAAAGTTGCTGGCATGTGTAGATCAGGCTCCAAACAACTTCTCGAATGAATCCATAAAATGGAGATTCCACCACGTTCAGGGCCTTGCTGGCAACATCATCTGTGCTCATGACGCAGTCCAGAGTTCGACCACCTCTGCTCCCACCTAATTCTGCACAGTGTGGGATACTCTTCATATTATTTCTGTGATATGGCAGCTGGCAGTGTGTGGTTGTTTCACACACACCACAATGCCAACTCCAGATAAGCCCAGGAGTTTTCTCACAATTACAACTGATTTCCAGACTTCAGTTCCTCTGGAGATGATGGCAGCTCTGGGAGGTGGATTCTGGGGCAGCACATCCAAATCCCACCCTCCCTGGGTTCTGCCGCCAATCTCCAGGAATTCTTCAACCTGGAGTTGGCAACCTTGACACCTGAAAATGTACGCTACAGTGGAGGGTCCTGAATTGTGGGTCCTTGCCATACCAGTTTGGCCCAGTTCCGGGGAGGTATGACTCTAATATGAGAAGGAACTGCAATGACTTGGCCGAGGGCACAGGAAGGGATATGGGAAGGGACTTTGCTGTGGTGGCACCCTGGGACACCAAGGTCACGTGGCAAGAGCTCCCAATGTGAGACAAGGCCACTTCTGCACCTTCAGAAGAAGGGAAAAGTAGGGGGTGGCAGCCAGCCCCTCTTGCCATAATGATTTTTAACCAGTTCATCTACTGCGGATGTTAAACAGGGAGGAAGCTGTAACATTCAGTGTCCCAACTGCTGAGACTGTTTTAGCGCTTGGGAGGCACTGAAGTACATATAATGTATATCAAGATTGAATGGTGGAATGCGCTCATGGGAAGAGAATGAGAATGTGGTGGTGGGGGGGGGACTCAGTGGAACGGATCTCCAGTCACTCCCTAGGTGATAGGGAAGAGACGTGGGGTGGGGGGTTGTGAGATGACCTCACTCCCCACTTTGCAGTCTGCCCCAGCTGGGTTTCTTTCACAATTGAATCCTATGAGGGTTTCTTCAAACATTAACCAATTTCCTAAATAGAAGATCTGGAGAGTTTAATGAAGGAGCCTTTAAGCATGTGTCAGGTAGAGCTTCATACATCAAGATAAACAGCAATAATTTTGTTCTTCGGTGATTTGTAACTGGCCGTTTGAAAGGGCCCTTAAGGCAGCCAGTAACAATTACTACTGAAAACCTATCATCCAATAAAGCAAAACTTGTCACAGATTAAACAAATGCGTTAGAAATCCAGCGCCAGATTTCAAATTTCTCATCCCTGTTCTGAACCCTTGTTTCGATTTTGCTTCACCTTTGTGTGAATCAAACCCACAACAGTCTTGATTTTCAAGTTCTTTTCTGTTTCTTCACTCTAATTTTTTTCAGTGACATTTATACTATTTTAAATATTTTTTCTCAACTGCAGAAAAATGGTACAAAATAAACAAATGAATTGGAAACTGTTAGTAAGGGTGGGGGGGGGGGGGGTGATGCCAGAAACATCAACAATGAAACTCCAAGACATAGGGAATCATGCTGACAGCACAAGAAAGCAAACACAGATTGAAAAATAATACATGAAACCTGCTATAAAATCTTGATAAGTTGGTAAATATGGAGAAGGTCAAACTGAAAGTGAGCCTAAGGCCCCTTCCGCACAGGCAGAATAATGCACTTTCAATCCACTTTCAATGCACTTTGCAGCTGGATTTTACTGTGCGGAACAGCAAACTCCACTTGCAAACAGTTCTGAAAGTGGATTGAAAGTGCGTTATTCTGCATGTGCGGAAGGGGCCTAAGAGAAGCAACGGGGTTCGTAGGGTGGGGCTCATAAAAGAATAATCAGAAAGAGGAATACCCCAGAGTAATGAGAGAAAGAGGAGATAACCAGAGAGTCAGAGGGCCAATTAGACTTGATTAATGTATTTATGTGTCAGTTGTGTGTGTGTGTCTGTCTGTGTGTGTTTGACCAAAAATTGGGCATACAGAAGAAGAAAACAAAGCTTGTCCCTTCCTTTCACCTAGTGCATTTTTCTTCCAGCCCATTTTCAACATCACACATGAGCTAAGGTGGAAGAAAAATGCTTCAAACAACAGAGCACAGCAAAATCAGATGGGTGAGGGTAGACACAGTCTAGGGCAGCTGAATGCAGAAGTGAATCAAATCATGGAAAAGGCCCAGGAATAAGCTGATTGGAACAGTCCCAGCATTGGCCCAGCAATAGTGTCAATACCGGGGTGTTGTGGGGTTTCCAGGCTGTAGTATCTGTGCATGTGTGGCTGGCGTCAAGCGAAACGTCAATACTGACAATACACTGTCAATACTGATAGGGTTCAATTTGGTTTGCTACCAGCTGATGGCAGACTCTAGAAAATTCAGGTTTTTTTTAATGGCTTCTCCCTACACAGACTGGATCTTTTATCTCTGTCAATTCACAATATTCAAAAGAATTATTACTGTTAAAGCAATGCCTGTTTTTGCGACAACTGGTGTAGAAGTGACATTAATACAGTGGGTAAGATGAAAGATGTACAAATTATGTAAACAAGAGAAACAAAATCAGGAAAATCAATGTGTGAGGGGTAGGGGAGGCTCTCAGTGATAACCAAGGTAAGCAAAAAGAACTAGGGACAGATTCACTAAATTCCTAAGCACAGAAGGCACTCAGTAGGTTATTTGCACCTATTTGCACAGAGTAGAATTTTGAAAAAACCAAGAAATGAAAGGATCCTTCTGGGACATCTATAAGAAATTAATAGCAGGACTGCTGCTGCATGAACAGCAGATCTTCTGGGCAGGAGCAGTCTACCTGAGAACCTGACATTCCAGCACAACCAATCATTTTAAGTTGCTGCAAAACTTTTCAGTTGTGACTTGCATAATAAAGCAGGTTCTGAGTGAGAGCACATAAAATGTAGCCGCATATGCATGCGTTTACTGGAGGCGCATTCAAATGACCAGCTGCATCCCTGTTCGCCTGGTCTGGTGGGCCGCTGCTCATTTCTTCCTTCACTTTCTCCTTTTAACCACACGGGCGGCAAACAACCGTTCCGGCAATCACGTGCCCTCAGATTTATATTTTTCTACTCCCCTTCTTGCACTTTACTGGTGACTTTTGTCCTTGATGGGTTCACAGGCTGAAAGAGTCTTTATTATATCACATTTAGAGCGAGCTATTAAAGGAAAAGTGGCGTACATTCTCTTCCAAACAATGCCAGGTTTTGCTAATTCTCTTGTATGTTATCGGCGTTTGGGTCCCATCTGGTTGGCACAGTTTGCTTCAATCTCTGCTGCCATTATGTTACTGCTTGCCTGTTTGAATAATATTTCCCCCCTCTGCTTTATCCACCTCCCCCCTTCTTCCTTTCTTTTCTTCTCTCTTTTAATAGTCTCCCAAAGGCCGAACAGGACTTGCTTAATCGAGTAATGTCAAATGTGTGCAAAATAGACAAATAAAACCTAATGCATTTCCTTGTCTTTGTCTGTCAATCTCTCTAGTGCCGAACATTTTCCACTCTAAAAACCACTTAAATCACATCTGCAACAATCCCTCACAAAACAGCCACTTGTTGGCTAATTGTACAGCCCTCTCTGCCCATTTCCCCATTTTGTCTCTTCTTATCTCTTGCATTTGGAGGTTCAATCCTGCCAGGGACTCGTTGGCTCTGAGGGCTCCCTGCTCCAGACTACAGCACACAGCAGCCAAGGCAACTCTGTACATGCCTCAGCACCTGAAAGGATCCACATCTTTGCAAAAGGTAGAAGGATGCACTGTGCATTCAGCAGCCAGGGCGTCTGTTTCTATGCCACTGAGTCATTTTGGTGACCTTGACCATGTTGCTTAAATGCAGGGAGGCATTTAGGCTGCCTTTTATTCTTCTGCATTAAAAAAAAAGTCGGGGGAAGGGAATGGTTTTAAATATATCAAGTAGGTTTCTTGTAGGGCATCGTTTCAGATAAAAAGGCAGGGAGAGAAAGCCAAGCCGGTTCTGCATAGAGATGTCACAGGATTGCTGGCAGCTGGAAGGTTGTAGCGGCATTGCAAAGCAGTCACAGAGGTGGGATCCAGCCGGTTCTCACAGGTTCCCGAGAGTAGGTTACTCATTATTTGTGTGTGCCGAGAGGGGGTGACTAATGGGTGATTTTGCCCTGTGATTTTTGCCTTCGTTACGCCCCTCCTCTCAGCAGTAGCGCGCAGAACGTGAAGCAGTCTAGCAGGAGGTGCACAGGCGGGCGTGGCAGCCTGCGCCTGCGTGCATTCGTTTCCCGCCCAAGGACCGGTGCAGCGGCTGCATCCTTGCCACAGCCCCGCCCAGGAATGCCCCGCCCCGGAATGCCCAGCCACGCCCCCATCATGCCCCGCCCAGCCCCATTGGTGCTACGCCACAGTTTGAATCCCACCACCATGGGAACCTGTTACTAAAATTTTTGGATCCCACCACTGAGCAGTCAGGTCAGATTTTGGAATGGGAGCGGTGAAGGGGAGAATTTGCCGGGGTGGGTCAGGTGGGTGCAGCAGGCTTTCTTTGCCAAGGGTGTTTCCTGACAAAATCCCAGCCAGTCAGACAATGCAAAAGACTTTTAGTTGGATGATGGGGCAGAGCATGAGAATATCATTTCATGTTCTTCAAACATACCGGTGTTATATAAACCATTAAAATCTTGGACAGGTATCTCGGCTGCCCCTTACCTGTCCAATAGAACATCTATGAAATGTTGCTGGGCGTTTTCCAGGGCCCGTTTTGATGCTTTTCCATCAGCCAATCTAATGGGCAGATTTCAAAAAATCCCACGACATAGGAGACTATGTGTTTGCAACTCAGGGGAAGTGGACTCTGTATTACATATTTTATTGCATTGTGAACTCCATAAAGGGGGAAGGGAGGCTTTAATTCATCCATTGTTCATTCAGTACAGAAATTTAACTAGAGTTAATTCCGATTCAGTTCTTGGGAGAATTTTGCTGGAAGACCGAGTTTCTCTTATATCTCAGCAGGTAGCTAAATTTTGTATGCTGGCATATAGTAAGAGAAGAGTCATGTTGGGACCAAGAGCCGAACCACATGAGGGTGACCGTGGTAATGCTACAAGCTGATGATACTCTTTGTGTGGATTCTGTATCGTGGATTTCTGTACAAATTCGATTTTTCTTTTGTTTATTGTTCTTCCTTTTTCTTGTTCTTTTCTATTCTTTTTTGCTGGCCTAATGGCCGTAATAAAACTGACTGACTGACATGTTCTTCAAACGAATGCTGTTTGGCAGGGCCAGAGCAAGGAGGATCTGTGCCCGGAGCACGCGTGCATCCTGCGCCCCTGCCGCGCCCCTGCCCGCTCCCACCCCAGAACGCCCTTGCCACGCCCCCGCACTGGTGCATACCCAGTGCATCGTTTGCCCCCTGCCCTCTTGGAGCTATGCCACTGCTGTTCGGGGAACTGTAGCGATGTGGTCTGAGGGCAGCCGTCACCCCATTAAACCAACAGAGCCTTTGTTTTCTGTACCTGCCCCAGCAGTGATGCTCTTTAGTTTGCTGCTTCTTTCTGCTTTTCACAGTTTTTAATATGAACACGAACATTAAAGCATCGTGCAACACTTTGCCAGCCGTTTCACGCCGTGGAACTGTTAAGGAATATTGTCAATTGTTAAACAACCTTGTTAGGAGAGAATGGCAGGCCCAAGATCATCCAGAAAACTTCATGACTGAGTAGAGATTCCAATGCAGATCGCCCAGATCCTAGTCCATGACACAGCAGCAAGGAATCTTTCGAGTTGTGGGAGGTGTGGTGGGGGGTGGGGGTGGAGGGGGTATCACACGTGAAACTGTCTTGTATGGAGTGTCAGTGTATCCAGGGCATTATTGCCCGCTGAGATGGGAAGCAGTTGCCCAGGATCTTGGGAAGAGGCCTTTTACATCACTGACCGTCTCGGCTTTTTAACGGGAGCTGCCAGGGGTTGAACCTGAGGCCTTCTGCGGAGGCTCTTCCACTGAGCCACGGCTCTTCCCAACAGGCGTGTTGAGCTTGAGCCCTTGTTACAACAATTGGGATGTTATAAACTCAGCTCCATATTTCATCGGGTGTGTTACAGGGTGTGTATTCACCAGGGTGTGTATTCACCAGGGTCGTACCGCTCCTGGGGACAGGGAGGGGGTCAAATTGTTACCCATGGCCATGGGCAATTTTAATAGCAATTTCAGTGATTTCAGCTTGGCAGCAAATAAAATTGAAGCCACAAAATTCAAATTGAAAAATAAAATAAAGTTTTAATGCAGTCGAACAGAGTTTCGTTCAGTATGAAGCCTTTACGGCTCTGGCCCCCGGCCTGGTGGAACGCTCTCCCACCAGCTGTCCAGGCCCTGTGGGATCTTGGTGAATTCCGCAGGGCCTGTAAGACGGAGCTGTTCCGCCGGGCCTTTGGAGGGACCGGCCGCTGATGGTGCCCCCCCCCCCTTCTTGGCTCTTACATCTGGGCCTGATACCATCTGATGGGACTCGCCGATCCTCCCTTTGGGAAAGGATTTAATAATGGGTAGCTGGGCGCCACCTACATCTATAATTATCAGTATCACAGTTAGTCTTTCGCTGCTTTTATATATTTTTATTAAATTATGATGGTTTTATGATTGTATTTATTATATGTTGTACACCGTCCGGAGCCCTTCGGGGATAGGGCGGTATAAAAGTCTAAAATATAAATAAATACATACATACATACATACATACATACATACATACATACATACATACATACATACATACATACATACATACATACATACATACATACATACATATTCAGCAGCTCGGTCAGCACCAGGCAAAGCACCCAGCCTGGCAAAAAGCACACTGAACACAGACAAATACAGAATTCTTATAGTACATTTTAGAGGTTTCATCATAGATTGAATTGTCCAGTGACGATCCAGGGCCATCAGGGGCCATCAAGCTTCTTCCTCCGAGATGTCCAGGTCTTATCTTTGGTGAGGAAATACCTCTGGATAGTTGTCCTCCTGATAACGCAGATATTTGCCTGCTGGCTCTTATGTATCCTGGGCCTGCGTGACAATTACTTGGGGCTATGTAAAAATACAAAAGGGGTTTGCCTGAATCATTAACTGTCTGCATCCTGTTTCTCTGGGTTCACCTTTAGCATAATCTAATCTTTTTGTTTGTTTGTTTCAGCAAGCTTGTGACTTAGACAAGGGTTTCAGGGAGTAATACATTTTACAGCAGGAAAGAAAGCCTTTTACAAAAAATCAGAATAAACCTAAATTCTACTAACACTATATGTCTATCAAAAATTATATTAAAGCAAAATAATTATCTGTCCCTCTGGTTACAAAATGACCCCGGGCGCAATGGTGGGGTGTATGTGCAAACTTGCCCCCACCCCCCTTCTTCCGAGCCGGGTCGACACAGGGGAGATGCCGAAAGACAGAGCTGGCCTGCTGCCACGGTGCCTGCCTGAGCTGCCTCCTTTCCTCCCCAGGCCCTCGAGGGTGGGGCTCAGGGGCAGCTAGAACGGCCACCACGGTAGCAGGCTGGCTCCTGGGTGATGACCGTTAACACACTTGTTGCATCCAGGCAGAAGCAAGCTCACAGCAAGGCTTATATAGAGAGCCTTGTTCAGGGGGCTGGGATTTTGCGAGTTAGTCCTCATCAGATGCAGACATTTCTAATCTCCCATACCTTGCTGCCAAACGAGCACTCCTTCTGTGCTTCTGCAGCAGATGCCTCTGCTTCTGCCTCCTATGCACGTCTGACCCATTACTGGGTTCCCTAGGAGGATCTGCAGGCTCCTCCACCTGCATGTCATCAGGCAGGGAAGGGCTGGGCATTGACTCTGCTGCCTGGTCTTCCTCAGGAGCAGCCAACTCTGGCTGCACTGTGTCCCCAGGTTCTGCCTCAGAGTCCTCTGGGTCCTGGTACGTACCCAGGGGCTGGCTCATGACATCAGGCAGGGAAACAGTTGGGCACTGGCTGACCACCCTCCCAAACTCCACATGGGGATAGAGGCAGGTTGAATCCCGTTCACAGGTGCTCAACTGTACCCCTGCCTCAAACTCCTGAGGGATTTTGGGGTGGGGTACAGCTGGGGGGAACCATTGTATAACACTATGCCCCTGCAAACCTCACACTCCCAGGGCTCCATCGGAAAATCTCAAGGAATTTCCCAACCCAGAGTTGGCATCCCTAACCGTTGTGCATACGCACACACACCCCAAATTGCCAGATATATCCCATTTAATTCCTGCTGCAAAATTTCAGTTTCAATCTGGTGAAAGTTTTTTTAAGCCACTTTAGAAAGGTTGCCCCCCTCCCAGCATCACATCTTGTCTCCAGGTGTCAGAGTCAATTTCCCAAGAGAAAATGGTTGCTTTCCAGTGGCACATCCGTGGCATCACATCCCTGCTAAATACCCTCCTCTGTCTCCATCCTCAAATCTCCATTAATTTTCTAACCTGGAGCAGACAACCCTGCACTTGAGACTGCTGTTTATTTGCTTATTTAACTGTTCATTCATCTGTCATCCACCATTTGAAGAGAAGTGGTTTGCAAGTGACAAGTAACAGTGAGAGAGGACATAAAATAGGGACCGTTTCTGGAGGGAGGGAGCCTGCTGGAGCCTCTTTCAGAAGAGGTGGGTTCTGAGGAAGATTTGGAACAAGAGCGGGGGGGGGGGGTTGTTCCTGAGGGTGAGGTCCAATCACTTCATTCAGCCTGACTTGAGTCATTTATGGAACATGCGAGGAGCTGGAACTGCAGGCCAGCCCTGTTGGTCTGATCTGTTCATCTCTCTCTTGAGGGCTATTGAAACGAGCCAAAGAAATTGTCAGAACAGTGATGGTGGCGGGACAGATGATGTAAAGTCTAAATGGGCAGCTCAAGTAACCCTGGAGGTCAGCCCCTTGACCTCCTCTTGGACCCTCTCCTACCGAGAGCTAAAGGAAAGCAAGAGGCCAGAGGTCACTGACATCTACGGTTACTGCTGGCCAACAAAACATACCTGTCCTTTTGGTGGTCTCCTGGACATTTAAGCCCATTCTCAATTAAGGTGGGAGGGAGGGGATGAGCAGCAGGAAGGCCCCCAAAGTGCCAGCAGGGCAACTGGCCACCGCTGTTGAGTGACCAGATGGATCGCCGTTTTGGCCCTCCGAGGCTCCTTCTGTGGGTCTCTTGTCTTCTTCTGTCTTTTCTTGCCGCAGCCCGGCTTTGAGGGCCTGTCCCCCCAGGGCAGCCTTTTGTAGCAGCCGTGCCTATCTGCCCATCCTTCTCCCGCAGGTTTTTCCCATGACAGCACACACCATCAAGGGGGAATAATGCTCCCTTTCAGCCTTTCCCAGGATGGCTTTGGGAACCTCCCAGGGACAGAGGCAAGGCAAGTCCTTGTTAAATGTTTAGACAAAGCCACCTTGTTAAGGGGTTTACAAAGGAGCCTATCTCCTCCACGGCCTGGGAAGCCCTCCGCCAGAAGTCTCTCAACTGCACAAGAGAATTCTCATTTATTTTGGCCAAGCTGGATATATTTAATAACCACCTAGCATTCTGGCCACGAGGTGCACACAAGGCCACCAAGGGATGTCCTTTCCCCTCACTCATGTGGGCAGTTAGACTTGTCTATATTAGCACTAGGGCAGTGATGGCGAACCTATGGTATGGGTGCCAGAGGTGGCACTCAGAGCCCTCTCTGTGGGCACACACAAACAGAGTGCCCCCCCCCCCCACATCTAGGCTGGCCCGGGCTGCTGGGCTTGATTATTAGCATTAAAACGAAGACCTAGTTTTGGGGAAGTAGTGTAAGTAATCCTGTTAAGCGCTGTTAAACTAAAGCGCGATCCTTTACCTGGGAGTAAGCTCGGTTGCTGGCAATGGGGCTTGCTTCTGAGTAAACCCTCCTAGGGTCATGATTCACCCGTTGGAAGAGTAGCATGGTTGCTTTAAAGCAAAGCCATCGACTACCACCAAGCTTACTCCTGAGCAACGCACGCCTCAGAGCCAACCTTTTTTTCTAAACAAAAACCTCAGTATTCAGGTTAAAGTACCATGTTGGCACTTTGTGATAAATAAGTGGGTTTTGGGTTGCAATTTGGGCACTCAGGCTCGAAAAGGTTCGCCATCACTGCACTAGGGCTACGCCTGGGAAGAGGGGGTTCTCAGGTGGCCCCCACCCCTTTGGAGGGGCAGTGACATACAATGCCATTACATGTTTATTTTTCATTTGGTTATTGTTTTGCTGAGACGCAGAGTGAATTACGTAGTGTAAATCAAGTACAATAAAATGGGACATCCAATGAGCAATGCGAATTGGGTTTGGACTGCAGAAACCTGAAAATGAACAAAAATCCAAAATAGAGCTGAACATTTGGACAAGATAACATTAAGTGGTGTGGAAACTACCTAGTCTGGAGCAAACTTAACAGTGTTCAGTAGTAATACAGTGGTGGACAGCGCCTGTCCCATTACCAATACTGCTTTCTGACCACTTAATTATGCTATTGTTCCATTTTGTACAGTCCTCTTGAAAATTCTGTTTTGCATAGTTTGTGGAAAGTCACAAGAATGAGAACCTTCCTAACTTGACCGGGGAGGTGATTCCACAGCAGAAAATGCTGCGCAAGTATGGGCAGTTATTGATTTTGCTCATTTGCAAAACAGAGCTTGCTCAAGGCCCTGCTGGGGATGTGCAAAGTTGCCACGACGGAGCATCGCAAGAGAGGCGGTCCTGCAGATGAACGGAACCACCAAGGCCATGCAGGGCTCGGTACATTAGTACACCTTGAATTAGCACACTTTGAATTGCGCCCAGTAATTGAGGGAGTGACTGCAGAACAGGAGGGGTGTGCTTGTTCCACCTGGCTCTCGACAATCACCTGGTGGCAACATTCTGACCAAGTGGAGTTTCCAAATGGACTCCAAGGGGAGAGCCACATGGAGTGTGTGACTGCTGTCTAGGCTCGATGGTACCTGTCAGGATGCCATTGCTGGGAGGGGGGATTTGCTGGGGAGAACTTTAGCTTTTTGCAGGTGCTGCTGATCTTCTTCCCTGGCCTTGGAGCTCCGCGGCTGGACGAGCCTTCAGGCTGGATTCTTGCTGACTGTATCAGTTCACATGTGAGGGGTGGGGATTTGCTGCAACATATTGTCAACTGCTTTGGCGCCTTTTCGCCAGAACTGTCTTCTCCTGTCTTTCTCATGTCTTCAATAAAATCCTTGAACTCATCAAGTGAGTTATTGTCTGAATGGGGAAATTGACATTACCACAGCATGCAGCTGCAAAATATGGGGCCCGGGGCAATTGCCCCCCCCCCCAAATCTAGTCTAAGGCCTTCAGACATGCAGAGAATGGCCTCTGAACAGGCCCCCCCCCCCCCCGCATCTTGCCTGGCATCCAACCTCAGATCTGGAAATCACAGAAACTATACATTTGTTCTAAAGCCTTTAATTCAGAGCATAGGTAACATAGTAAAAAAGGAATCTGGCAATTCCCGCGCAAACCTGGACCCCATCAAATGCATCAATTATATTTAATATATTTAATTTTATAGTTAATATTTAATTATATTTATAATTAGTTATCGTTAATATTTAATTATATTTAATATATGTATTATGAGGTGCTACATAAATTGCTACCCATTTTAGATAATTTTATTGGATTTTATTGTATATTTACTGTTGTATATTGATTAGTTGTGCACTGCTCAGAGCCTTCCGCGGATGGAGTGGTATATGAAATATTATAACAACAACAACAACTTCCTAGGCCTCTGAGTGAGGCTTGAATTGTAATGAAGGCCAACAACCAGCTAAAGATCTGGCAGCTGTGAAATCTACAATAATAATAACAACAACAACAACAACAGCAACAATTCTATTGTGGCTTTTCTCCCCCTAGAGCTGACCTCTGGTCCTGGGGCACCAATGGGACAAAATGTGTCTAAAGCAAGACCAGTTTGGGAAGAAAAGTACTGTTGAAGAAGGGCTGGTCGCCCCCCCCCCCCCCTCTCATGCTGCCACTGCTTGGTTAAGTTACTTGGCATCCAGTCCAATTTTAGTCTCTTTTTTCATGGCTTAGTGGTGTTGCCCCCAAGTCCCCCAGGACAGCATTAACAGCTCTGCATTGTTATATGGTTGTTTATGTGCTGTGATATATTATTTATAATGTTTTATGGTTCGGATCTTTGCTTCCAAGGGGTCTCTGGCTGACCTGGCCCAGAGTGCCCTTTCTTTTGCTCATGAAGACAAATTCACACCAGCCCCCTGGAGACGCCTGACTGTTCTGTCAATTTATCTCTGGCTGCCGCCATGATGACTTTATACTGCAGAATGCATATTAGAGGAAGCATTTTCCCGCAAGACTTGCAAATCCCCTTTTCATGTGTAAGATCACTACATTTTGGACTGCTGGGTGGGGCCAGGAGGCAGAGCAGGGCTGCAATATGGCAGGCAGGAAGTGGAGCCAAGCAGACTCCTGAGAGCCAGTATGCTGCTGTGGTGAGAGTGACAGACGAGGTCTGGATTGACCTGGGTTCAACTCCTCACTCAGCCATGAAGCTTGCTTAGGTGCATCAGGCCCATTGCTGCTTCACCCCAACCTACCTGACAAGGTAGTTGTCAAGACCAAATGGAGGAGAGGAAGATTACACGCACACACACAGGAGCGTGGCTGGCATCAGCTTATCCCAGGGGTTGGGAATTATTTTTTCCATGGGGCCGCATAAGAAACAGAAAATATTGTAGAGGGCTGGGTCAAAAGGCAGGGGGGCAAGGCGCTTTTGAAAGGCCCGCAGAAGCCGGCAGCCAAGGCAACTGGCTTCTGCGGGGCTTTCAAAGGCGCCTTGGTCCCCAGCAAGGCAGGGGGGCCAGTTAGGGTCATCCAGCAGGCCGGATGTGGCCCGCGGGCTGTATAATGCCCAGGTCTGGCTTATCCTGAGGTGGGGCAGCTGCCAGGGCCCAAGACATCTAGTGAGGCCTCCTGCTGCTAACCTCCATCCACACACCTCCCCTACCTGTTCCCACTCTCCAAACTACCATCAAGGAGGGCCATGTGGATGGGGCACAGTTGTGACTCTCTCCTGATGCCACTCATTGCAGCAGCCCTCCCAGCTGCACACACTGGCCAGAGCTGTTGGGCAAAGGGGGTGCAGAGGGTGCAGGGATGGGAGACGGGCCAGTGAGAGGCCTTGCGAGTGGGAGGCAGGTGCACAGGCAGGTGCGGGCATACAGGTATGGGGATGGAGAGGAAGGCACATCAGGGCACTGCGTGTCCAGAACCCGCCAAGACTTGGGACCCACCCAAACTTTGCAGGACTTTCTCTTTTTGTAATCGGTTGCACTAGAAAGCCTGGAAAACCCACAACGGCCATTTTTGCTCCTGTTTGCTTTTTCAAAATGTCCTGGCCAACCATTTTCATCTTCCTCCTTTTCATCGCTTCTGTCAAGTTTTTTTCTCACACCATTTTTACAGCATTTTAATGCCAGTGGAGGCAAAAACCGCACTGTGGAAAATGTTTTGGATTATTGTGAGAAGAATCCAGTAAGAGGAAAGAGATTGCCATAAGCCACAAGGTTTCTCTGGGTTGTTTCTCATGTGGGAGAAATGAAGTCAAAAGAGGAATCTTCCGATCAAACCAGTTTTCAAAAATGTGGCCTCAACTCAAGGTTGGCCCCCTGAAATGTTTGGCAGCTGGGATTCCTATTTGCCTATCTCTAAAACTGGCCACGCCCACAGTGTCAAAAGAGCTCTATTAACCAGTGCAGTTTGCAGACATATCCTGGGATAGATGGGTCTGTTTTGGACTATTTTGGCAAGGATCAGACCCCTTGCATCATGCTGCTAGTTTGAAAAGACACTTGCGTAGCCTTACGGCTCAAGCTGATCCAGGACAGCATAACTGCAAAACTTGACTCTGGCCCAAAGTTAGCTTTAGCAAGCCCACTTCAGTGCTGGGAGAATAATACCACCCTAAGATACAGGGCTGTCACAGCCAGTTGTGCAGTTGAAATGTTTTCTAAATTGTATTGTCGAAGGCTTTCACGGCCGGAATCACTGGGGTGCTGTGTGGTTTCCGGGCTGTATGGCCGTGTTCTAGCAGCCTGCACCTGTGGCTGGCATCCTCTGAAGATCCTCTGAAGATCCTGAGCCACAGATGCAGGCGAAACGTCAGGAGAGAATGCTGCTAGAACACGGCCAGACAGCCCGGAAACCACACAGCCACCCCAGTTTTCTACATTCTTCTGTAAAGGGCAACAGCTTACTGCTTCCCGAAAGATAATGGGCTGAGTGAAAATTTCCACAGTTGATTTCCCCAGAATCTTCCAGAATCACAACTGGTCTTGAGACAAAAACATCTGTTCCCCTGGAGATGGTGGCTGCTCTAGGGCATGGGGGGAGGGGCTTTATGGCATCCCTGCTGTGCAGCTTCACCTGCCCAAAACCCACCTCAGCTCCTTCCTCAGATCTCCAAGAATTCCCCAGCTCAGAGTTGGCAATCCTTCCCCAATGCAAGAAGATGCAGCCAGCCAGGTGGCAACTTGTCAGTCTTCCTAGGGGCCTTCTCCACCTACCCTGACATGCAAAAAGTGAACAGGGCGGGGCAGGGTGGGGGCGTTGTCTGGGGGCTTGGCAAGCTGCAAATGCCTGTTGAGTTGCAGTCCACCTGGGTGAGTTGCCACTTTGGCAAGGCTGGGCCATCCCCCACAAGTCCGTCCGCTGGTCGTGGCTGGTACAAAATTGGAGTCGCTGCATCTTTAAAGGAAAAAAGGACCTGTTCTTCTGTGTGCTGAGCGGGAGCCCAACAGCACGCCCAGGAAGATGCTGGCGACCACCTGCAGAGATCCCGTACAGCTGGAGAAGATTAGCCTTTTCCACTAGACCAGAGCCATTACCTTCTGCCAATATGCTATCACTTCCGCTAGGAGAGCCAGCAGATGAGATATCGATTGAAAGTGACCCTGGAGGAGCCCCTTCCTCCCAGCCTGAGAGGCTTACAGATCAGTCCTGCCACCGGCACTGCTAGTCGGAGCTACAGGCAAACCGGAAGGTCACACAACAGCTGCCTGCTCCCAAAAGTCTCTGGGCTCAGCTGGCTGCAGATGTCTGTTGCTGATGGTGAGGGGAAGAAGGGTTGATAGTCGCTAACTCAGGTGGCCTGGGAAGTGGGGGGCGGGGGATGAGCAGATTAATGGAGGAGAGACCCATCAATGCTTACCAGCCGTAGTGGCTTAGTGAGACTTCCATGTGTAGAGGCAATTGTGGTGGAAAGGGGAGAGACTGGGTGACAGTTGCGGCTTCTGCACCCCAGTCTTGGATCTTCTGTGGCATCTGAAGGGCCACTTTTGAAAAAAGGATGCTGGGTTAGATGGACCACTGGTCAGATTCAGCAGGGATATTTTTTAAATAGTTGAAGGAGACTGTGGAGAGAGAGTTCAAGAAAAAGGCAGAAGTGCTCCAAATGGCTCAATATGAGGTTTATACATATATACATACATAAGCCTTTATTGGCATAGTCAGAAAAAAGTTACATGAATCGGGAACAATTGCATGGATACATGATAGATAAAAGGCCCCACGGGGAGCACAACAAATACGTTCTACTGGGAACTCTCAACTATCTCCGCAATGAAATTGGCGATCTCTTCACAAAGACCGGGGTCCGAGTTGTTTAACAATAGAGATAACCTAGTCAGATCAGGCAGCTCAGATTGGAAGAAAAAATGCAGGTTGGTATATTTAGATCTGATGTTATCAAATCTGGTGCAGTGCAAGAGTTGGTGAGTCAGGGTTTCGACCACATTGAGTTTGCAACTGCATAGCCTTGCTGATTTATATGAGTTTTATAGCAGTTCTTCATCCCCCCCCCCTGCAAAAGATCATTGGGATCAAGGGCACTTTGGTGAGAGGCCAGCAACTGTGTGACAACCTCCTTCTCATGAGAACGCAAAGGTGGGGATTGTGCACTAGCAATCAAAGTTGTGAACAATGCACAAACCATGGCTAGCAATCAGTAGAACAGAATAGCTTCATACTTTATTCAATCACTAGTGTGAACAGAGTCTACAAATGGGGCTATGAGACAAATAATGGCCCAGTCTCCACAAATATATGTCAAAGCATACAATCATTCAACAATTCACAACAATGAAAGCTTCTCTAAGCTCAACAGAAAACCCACAACGAGCTGCCACCATCCGGTAGCATCTGGCTTCGATAAATCTTTGAGGGCTTGTGGGCACGTGGGATCTTCGATGAAAATATGCAAATTAACAAAACTATACATGTCTACATCCAGAGGGGGCTTCCATCTTACTTACTTTCAAAGCACATAAAATTTCTCCAAAGCTAGATGTTCTGACAATTCTGTAAAGAGAAATACAAATACCATCATAGCACCTATTTAAACACAGGGAGTCTATCTTCGTATTTGCGAGGGAAGGCAGCAACAAAAAGAACCAAGACATTTTAAGTCAGCTAATTACCAGTTTGGACTGTGTTATTCTCTGTGCTGCTGTTTCTTGCTGCAAAATGTCCTTGAAGCCAGAGAGTGTTGACAGTCATTTAAAGGAATGTGGCGCACACACCTGAGTGCAGGTGTTTGCAATTAAAATTGTATAAGTTATCTAAGGCAGAAAACTCCATTAAGTCCTGTGGATTATTACTTACTAGTGATGTACAAAAGGTTTGTTCCATAGCAAGGCATACTTATGATTCTATAAAACAACAAGATACAAATGCTATTATGATTCATACACAAACATGGAAAATCTATCCTCATTTGTATACAAAAACATCAGGACAAAACTGATAATTTCTTTATCTCAGAAAATAACCAGTCTTGACCGCATGGTTCTCTGTGCTCCTGTCTCATGCCATGACTTGTCCTTGAAGCAAGAGAGCACTAGCAGTGAGACACTAACGCCTGAGTGCAGGTGAGGGAAATTCAAGTGGTCTGAGCCACCAAAAGGCAGGAAAATCCAGACTGGCGTTCAGACCTGTGAGTTGGACAGCTCATAATCTGTGTACGTATTTCTTGTTGAACGTCTTTTTCTTCCACCAAAGCCAACCCAAAGAAGCAAAGAGGTTCAGGCTTGTGCTGTCGTTGGTTGGACAAAATGTTCTACTAGCCAGGCTTGAACTCCATTCATGATACAGAAACTTGCTGGGTGACCTTGGGCTAGACACACATTTTCAGCCCTGACCCTGGCTGGAATTTGGATGGGAGACCACCAAAGAATGCTTCATTTATAGCCCATCCATCTCCCCAGTAGGGACCCAAAATCGCTGATGTCATTCTCCTCTCCTCCATTCTCCTCTCCTCCATTTTAGGTTAGGCTGGGGGTTTTGGTGGCCCAAGATGAAGCCATCAAGCTTCCATGGCAAACTGGGGCTTCAATATTGGGTCTCCCAGACCTTAGTCCAACATTTTAACCCCTGGGCCACATTGGCTGCCTCTCACGGGCTTCCACTTCAGTTGTTCCCACGGATCAGCATTTTGTAAATCAAAACTTGGCAATCTTATATTGCTTCCCACTGTAGGGATTTGACCATCTGCAGTGGGTGCTGTCATGTTCCTAAGAGCAGAGCTTCATCTTTTCCTTAGGAACTAAGTTGTAGGAAGGGAGTAGAATATTGTGCCTGTGACCTTCTGTCCCTGGCCCCTCTCACTGGACGGGGGGCTTGCTCCTTCCCCAACAAGTTGAGTTAATTGTGGCCTAGAACTCAATAGGAGTCATCTTAGTTTCTGTTTCAGGGGCATGTTTGTGTGAATGAACAGGCCAATCCAGAATCCCAGGCAAGCTGAGAAAGGTGCTACTGTTGTGCTGCTACCTCCAGAGGGCTTTCTGGCAGTGGCGTATCTGCCTAGGGACAAGGGGTACCCCTTGTCCCCGGGCGCCATTTCTGGTCACGTGGGAAGCGCAAAATTGCCCCCCCACATGACCAGGAAGTCCTGCTGTCTTGTTTTCTCATGCCTTGACCCCATCCGAGGCACGCAAAAATGACGAGACTTCCAGCTGCCTCCAAGCGCCCTCAACCCTGCCCTGGATTCCCCCCTTCCTTCCCCCACCCCGCCAGCTGGGCTCCCAGCCAGCAGCCTGCAGTCTCTTCTGACCTCCCCTCCGGGCAGGCCAGAAGAGACTGCAGTCCTGGCCTCAGAGACCTTCTTTTATAAGCACTGAGGCCAGGGATGGGGCTTGGGGAGCAGGAAGTCCCACCCCTTCCTGCTCCCCAAGCCCCACCCCCCAGAAACGAAACCTAATGCAAAGAGTCTCTTTTCCTGCCAAACTAGTGATCCACCCTATAAAAGCCCTGCTCACCTTAAGCTCATGGCTCATTTCTAACTTGAACCTCCCTTGGTCAAGTTGGTGTGAGACACGATGCCGTCCTTCTACGGGATCTCTGTGCTGGCATAGAGTCCCTGCCTTCTACTTCGTCTGCTGCATTGGAACCATCAGGTAACGTATCACCCTGCTGCCTTCTCAATTCCCTCTCTATCATCCAAACCTATTTTTCTCACCTTTTTATAACTCTAGGAACTTGTGTGTATGTGCCTCCATATCTTCCTGTATGTGTGTTTGAAACCAAATTTATATAAACATTTTAAACTCAATTTGGACTACTTGTGTTACTCTGCGGAATGCTCCATGCTATATTTCCCCGTATGATAGTTTCAGTTCGAATTCCGCGTTTCTCCAGTTTACTCAGGAACTGTTGGTTTCCCATCAGTTTTCTACCAGCATGGCCAATTGGCCATGCTGACAGAGGCTGATGGGAATTGTAGTTCCTGAACATCTGGAGAGCCGCAGGTTCCCTACCCCTGGTCTAAAAGATCCCCTCCCAGTCTGCCTCTCGCATTGCCAAGTGAGCCATTTCCCCAAAGCATTGTCAAGCCGAGTTATTTTCCCCATCACTATTTTAAAGACATTTGTGTGCTGTTACACTCTTAGCAGCTGGTGGAGATTCCCTTAAAAAACATTCTTCTACTGTTAAACTGGGTCACATTATCCTTTCTGCTGTTCAGCTAATAATCTTTTTCTTCTGGCTACTACTGGCTAAATGGTGATTCTTCAATGGCTTTTGATGGCTGCTGAGGCAGAGCAACCTTCTGCCATGTGGACGGGAATTAAGAAAAGCAATGAGGCAGGTGAAAGCAAATGCACAGACCCCAGAAATATCTAGTTTTGCAACTTTTGGGGAGCTTTAAACGCATGCTTGTTTTCTAGGGGGTATGGAAAATATGGGGACATTTGAACTTCTGCTGGTTTGCCCCATGTCCTGCTCACTAATTGCCAGCAGAGAGCCAATTTTTCATCATGCTGTTCAGTTGTCTGTGAGCTTTGTATGGCAAGTCACCTCCCATGTATTTAAACACAAATGTCATTGTGTGAGAACAGGGAGTCCAACGGGAATATGTATTTTTCCTCCATGCAGATCCGTCTTTGCTGCATGTCGTTCTGTAGCCAATTAATAAATCAAGAGGAGTGAATCAGCATTCAGGTATTTATAACCACTGTACTTTTTTAAAAAAAGCCTTTTCTTTTGCAGTTTAAGTTTGCATTATTGACTTTATTTTGTGTATGCACATTTTTGTACAGACTTGTGTGAGTTGTAGTATCCACCCTGACCCCCATCATTTAGCTACCTGAACCGACTGTCCATTCACTTGGCAGAATCAGTTTCACTGGTGTAGTGTGGTGGTTAAGAGCAGTGCGCTCTGATCTGGAGAACCGGATTCAATTCCCCACTCCTCCATATGAAGCCTGCTGGGTGACCTTGGGCCAATCATAGTTCTCTGGGACCTCTCTCAGCCCCACCAACCTCACAAGGTGTCTGTTGTGAGATGGGGGGAAGGTAATTATAAGCTGCTTTGAGACTCCTTATGCTAAAGAAAAGTGCGGTATAAAAACGGACTTTTCTTCTTCTACTGTGTTGATCCAAAAGGAGTCAGCTTCAAGACAAAAAGAAATACAACACCATCCACGCAGCCCCTGAGTGGATGTAGAGCTGTTCAGCAGCTGCTCAGGTTGGCCAATGGTGAAATGAGAGTCAAGGCTGGGCTCGCAAGCAATTGTGGCTGTTGAAAACAGTCCCTAGAACCTCTACTGTACTTCAGTCACTGGAAAAGACTCCGTGGTCTTTGGATAATAATGGGTAATAATGCGAGGAAATGTTGAAGACAGTTGGAAAAGAGGAGGACCCCACCAAGAGATGGACGGACTCAGTAAAAGAAGCAACTGATCTGTTTGCAAGACCTGAGTGAGGCTGTTAATGGGTGGTCACCGAGTCATGTCAGAAGTGACTGGGTGGCATTTAATGCTTCTGAACAGGCCCTCTGTTCTTGTCCACCTCTTCCAGTGGTGGGATTCAGCCAGTTTGGGCCAGTTTGGGCAAACCAGTTGCTAAAAGCGGTCAGCTGCTCTGAGGTGCTAAAAGCCCTGTCCTTCCCTCTCCCAGGGAACGGGGAGGGAGGGGGCTTTCAGAGCCCCGCAGCAGCTGGTCACGAGCAGCCTCTCCCGAAGCCTGTGCCACTGGCCCAGAGATGTGTGGCCCAATCAGTGGGCAGGTGGACCCCCAAGGGGGCCTCCGGTGGCTGCAGCCCTGCTGGAGGCTGCTCAGGGCTCCAGGCAGCTGCCCTAGCCTGGGAAAGCCACCGCAGCCGGTGTGGCCTTCCTGGGCTAGGACAGTGGCTGAGAGGCCTGGGCAGCCTCCAGCAGGGCTGCAGCCGGCCGGCCCCCCATCAGGGCCTCCAGCGGCCACTGCCCACCCAGAACTCCCAGCCAATGCCAGAGAAAGGGCTCCCCAGACGGTGCTGCCAGCCCCTATGTGGACAGTCCACTCTGAGGCATGGCCGAGCAGCCAACCTGGGGGCACGTGGGCCAAGCTGCTGCGCCCCCTTCCCTCACCTCCCCCAGCCCAACATTGAAAAGGGGGGCAGCAGCCAGGTAAATGGGCAGCGGGGGGGGCGGCGGGGAGGGGGGCGAACCGATAGTTAAATATCAGGAGGCCTGTTTATATGGGGATTTTGCTATTGCTGCTTTCTGTATGCTGGGTGGTGGAGGAATGGGTTAATGGCATTGCTAACTGACTTTCAACTGTCTTCTGTATGATGTTATTCTGTACCAGGTGCTGCTCAAGGTCAGTGCCTGGCCATCTCTACTGTTATCTCTTTCACAGTTCCTTTTGGGCGCGCTTTCCCAGGATGGGGGGTGCAAGCTACTTTAACTACTGGGTTTTGCGCGGGCAAACCTCAGTTCTGGCTTGACCAGAGAAGATCCTCAAAACTCAATAAACTGCTGTTCTTATACACGAGTTTGTTTCAGTTTTTGGGATTCTGACATTAAACGATTAGAATTCAACCACTGGCCTCTACTTTCCCAAGGTGTAAAATGAGTCACTTTGGGGAAGGCCAAGCCTACCAGATGAGGGAGCAAGTCTACTTGTGGCCTTCGGCAAAGCCAAGCATTACACAACTCCTAGCTTTGAAGCAGTGGTGGGAGGGCAAGAAAAGGGCCTGGATTCTTGCCCCCTTCCCCATTTTAATTCCAGGCTGCTCCAGGACCTGCAGCGCCTCCACAGGGAAGAAGGCAGATGGGTGGGAAAGAGGGGCGCACCAGGCATTCTAACAGTCACCAGCCCCCAAAACTCTTATCCCCTTGCGAGTGCGTAGAACATGCCCCAAGCATCCCTCCTCCCACCCCGAAGTCTCCCATGCCCAAAGCCTACCATGGCCCCTGTCACGGGGCGGTTCTTGAAAGGAGGGGTGGGAAGATACAGCGTTGGAACATCCTACAGCTGGAAGAGTGGAGGGGGCCTCAGCTGAGAGGAGGGAGATTGGAAAGGTCAAGAAAGGTTGCGGGGGGGGGAGTGTCTGTGTCTCCCACTGCAGAGAACCTGACCTATTTGAACATCTCCTCAGGAACCTTTAGCTCTCCCAACTAACAGCTGCAATTTCTGCCTATAATTCCCAAAGCCTAAAAAAAGCCCAAAATATTCTGAGAGACCCGTTCCTCATCCAAGCAGCATTAACTCTCTTTTGCACTGTGACCATCCGCAGATTCGGCATTGTGTCTTATCAAAATCTAGGGACAAAGAGGCTTTAGCTGATGCAGCTTCTACTCTAGAGCTGTGGCTATGCTAAACTCCGCGGCTTCGTGTTGATGTGTTTGGGGCTGTGTAGGGATGGCTGGAGGAAGGGGACAGTGAGGATGGGGTATGAGTCTGAAATTGTGTGCATCGAGGAATGCTGCTGTAAATTTCGTTGTGCGTGCACAATGACAATAAATGCTTATGCTTATTCCGCAGAGGCCAAAATCAGCGGTGTCAGGATGGTAAAAACTTAATTTGGGGGGAGGATTCCACACAGCTACCGCTGTTGACGTGAAGCCGCAACAGCCTATTTCCCCCAAACTGGCGTATTATCTGACTCGCTAAACAAGCGAGTCTTTTAAAAAACATACTTCTGCAACTAGCACCAAGCAAACAGCTGGGCAGGAGGTACTTCTGCTTCGGCTTTGCTTGCGTGTGTGTTTTTTAACATTTCTAGCTCACTTTTGCATAGCCATGCGGGCGCACAGGGTAGTATCGGGGGTCTTGCCGGATGTCAACGTAGCTGTGGGGGTTCATGTGTGCAGTCCTGCATAGATACACAGGAATGGATGGCCAATGGGAGCAGCAGTGGCGTAGTGGCTAAGAGCAGGTGCACTCTGATCTGGAGGAACCAGGTTTGATTCCCAGCTCTGCCGCTTGAGCTGTGGAGGCTTATCTGGGGAATTCAGATTAGCCTATGTACACACGCCAGTTGGGTGACCTTGGGCTAGTCACAGTTCTTTGGAGCTCTCTCAGCCCCACCCACCTCACAGGGTGTTTGTTGTGAGGGGGGAAGGGCAAGGAGATTGTAAGCCCCTTTGAGTCTCCTGCAGGAGAGAAAGGGGGGATAGAAATCCAAACTCTTCTTCTTCAACAACAACAAAAAGCCGCCACGCCTCCATGCGAAGGTCCCGTGGCCTGGCCATTTTGTGTGCTTCTCACGGGACGCCTGGCCATGCAAACGCCCCGGGGCAGCTGTGCCTCCGTTTCCGCTGACTGCACTCCACTGTTTTTGGCTCGTGCAGAATCCGCCTGAGAGCCATTTCTTCTGTGCAGTTGAGCCTTCCCCATCTCCTGCAGACGCCCCTCTTTGCCCACTGACCAGGGCCTCCGCCTCCTCTCTCTCACACACCCAGATCTAGCCTTGAGGTTGACTAAGAACAGGAGAACAAGGAACGAGAAGCAGCAAAAGATGGGGGGGGGGGGAAGTCCCACATATTAAAATGTAGAAACAATACGATGGATCTTTTAATAAGATCTCTGTGTAGAAAACAGATGACACGCCCCTCTTGTCTGCTGAACACTCTTTATTTGCTGTGCCATTGAAGAGTGCAACAAAACTATCGCACTGTCTGTGGGTTTGGGGAGATGAGGAACAGTTACCCAGAACTGCCAGAATTAGTGACAATGTCTGGGAAATCACAGGAGGGGAGGGGATGAGCCCGCCACGCATTAATTGTCATTAGTTCTGAACTGAGCTGACCTTGTCTTGGAGTCGATGATATTCTTTCAGCCTGTAAATGGGGTGGGAAGAAAATTAATTCATTATGAATTAACATTAACAACAAGCAAATCTGAGGCAATTAAGTTCAATGAAACAAGGAGGGGGGGTGGAAATGCGAGCGTTTCTCAAAAGATGCGCAGATTCTGCATTCTTCCCTCCTCCCCTAATTGACTGCTGCGTAATTAATTCATCAGAAGGGAATAAAGTGATGTACATAATTGCACAGAACAAAGAAGTTAACAGGTATGGCACGGGGCAGCAGAGAAAGAGCCCACCATACGAATGTGTCATTTCATGGGGATTTTTTATTCATTGGCTCCCATGTTGCAGAGGGACACTTAGGAGGACAACTCAAATGCCAGAGAGAAGTTTGTAGGCAGGGTTGGTTAGCAAAGGTCTCTGTTGTAGGAAATTCAGTGACTGTGCAGTTATGGACATTTTGCTCTTTTCTTCATGCCATTTGCTGTCACAAGATATGGAGCTCCTTCATGAAGCTAGAAAACTAGGTTTTCAGGGACCAGCCCCCCCCCCCAGTTTTCTGTGTGCATTTAGGGGGGGGATATGTACCCATCTGCCCTCTGAAGGGGTACAGCCAAAGAAGGGCTCTGGCATAGGATTCTCCTGAATGTGTAGCTTGGCCCTGATTAACGTCCCTGCGTGTCAAAAAAGGGAGCAGATGGATGAATGAAACTAAAGGTGAAACTGGATAAAAATGCAGAGTTATATTGCTCAGACTTGGTTTTTTTTAATCAACATTCCCAATTATGAATGCGGATGGCATTTCAAAGGTATTACACTTTAGTAACAACCGTAAAAATATTGCCTGATGTCTGAAGGGCTCCTTGGTGCCTCCAGGAATTGCCCAGTCTGGCACTGGCAACTCTCAGTGGGAGGAAGGGGCAGACAACCAGCAAGGAGCAACCAGACCAGGCTTGGTGGAAACAGCATTTTGGAACACAGGAGACAGCTGCTAGTGCCAACCTCCTCTTCTTGGACTCGGCTCAGTTTCTGAAGCAGGTTGGTCAAATCGCCACCCGCGGTACCCAGATGCAATGAAGTCTTGTAAGTTCTTTTGCCCCTACCTGTGGTTTCAGCTAAGCTCGCTTTAGTTGGCTAAGAGAAAGCCCCAACCTGCTGGAGCCCCAGATGGAAGAAAAGGAGGAGGAGGGCATGCCCCATTGTAGATACCAGTGGAGCATTCTAGGGCAGGGCAAACTGGCCCTTTAATCCTGGTGGGCCACTGGGCAGCTGTCAGGGGGATGCTATCTAGGTGATGGAGATACATTCCCAGAATTATGCAACTGCTTAAAATATCAAATTGCTGCATCTAGAAAGATATATGTAAATAGCCCGCTTTATGTATCCACTGCCACTTGTGCATTCTTTCCTTGATCTTAACTTTATGGCTTCACATGCTTGTAGACAACTAGGCTTCCCCTGGTACTCCTGTGCCATGGGAACTGTGTTACATCCACTATCTCATAGGGCAGGAAGCCAGGTGGCTTTCTCTTACTACCTGCCACCGACCTTGGGGCACCTTTGCTCCAAAGACTGTTTTTCACAAACTTTGGGGAAAACGGGGGGCGGGGGGATTAAAAGGGACTGTGAATGCCAGCTTCGTCAGAATGCCAGCTTCGATGCCTATTCAATAAACGCTACTGATCAATACTTCAGAGTCCATTTATTGGCTTAAAGTTCTGAGACCTAACAGCAGCCAGGAAGAAGCCGTGACTCTGCCCTCACTGGATTAGCCATGAGCCCCTCTCCCCCCTGCCCACTGCATTGCCACTGGCACCAGGAGCCAGGCCTGAGAAAAGCAGGCAATGCAGCCCCATGGGGCCCACTCTGCCCCTGCTCTCATCACCCTAGATGGTCCAGGTCAGCCTCATCAGATGTCAGAAGCCAAGCAGGGTCAGCCCTGGCTAGTCTTGGATGGGAGATCACTGAGGAAGTCCAGGGTTGCTGTTCAGAGGCAGGCAAGGGCAAACCGCCTCTGAATGTCTCCTTCCTTGACATTCCTTCAGGGTTGCCAGAAGTCAGCTGCAACTTGATGGCCTTTTCCGCTGCCACGCGTGTAGTCTGCCCTGGCCCTGACGGCCTGGCCAGTCCAATCTCGTCAGATCTCAAAAGCCACTCCGGTTAATATCTGGATGGGAGACCACAAAAGGAAGGCAGGCAGCAGGCAAGGGCAAACCACCTTTGTTTGCAGCGATGGCCTTGAAAATCTCATAAGAGGTTGGTTGCCAGAATTCGGGTGTGACTCGAAGGCACTCTGCCCCACCACTTGCCCCTGCTCTGGTGCCCAAGAGTGCCCACGGATACCTGCATGTTGCTTTCCCATTAGTTAGTTAGTTGATTTCTATCCCTCCCTTCAAATGCATCCCAGGGCAGGTTACAACAAAAAAATTTTGGAAATCCTCTCACTTGTACAAGAAGTTTGATCTAAAACACACAGTGCTTCTATTCCTGAAAAGAAGCCCTGAAGTCCCCTTAGACAAACGGAATGACTGGCATTGGATCTTGGCCCTTGAATCTGGCATTATATTCAACCCTGTTGCTTTAATCCACTTTAAAAGTCTTTTTATTTATCTTTTTGCACATAGTAAGTGCTCAAGCTGAATGTCAAATACAAAAGTTCACCCTGTATCCAGTATTTCAAAGCGTTGCCTGGTTTAAAGATTGTTTTGTTCCCGGCTGACTGCGTTTGCAGAAATAGACACAACTGGCTTGAACACAGCCTTGGGCCTCTATACAAACCTAAGGGAGTTGATGCTGATGAATCCAGTAGCGTCAGATGGCTCATAATTCCCCTGGACATCCATGCTACATGAAGAGAAGACAAATGAACCTGTTAGCCAGTCCAGCAGAGAGGATTTGGGACAAGCTGGGGGGGGGGGGGGGGGAAACTACCCCTGACTGCTTGTCCCAGAATATGTCCCAGAATACGTGCAACAAGACACCCAATGGAACAGTTCTCTTGTCTCCATGGAAACAAATGGCAACTATTCATGTATATGTGCAGAAGTACAGTGATATATTTGGGGATACCTTCAGAGCTGAGGTTATACCTGCTTTCTGCACTTGGTGACCCCCACCCCGAGAATTCTGCTTACTCCTCCCTTTAGAGGCCCCACCCCTTCATCTGCAAAGGCCAGTGATGGTGAACCACCGAGACGCTGTCAAAAAGGACACGCCACAATGTTTTGGGTGACACTCCAGTGCTCACCAGCACCCGACAACAATTATTCTCTGAGTCATTTTTGTAATTATTTGATGTTTCTTTATGTCAGTCCTAGCACCACACATGATTGGACTGTATTTTTAAAAATAAATGAATATGTAAAGAATTGGTTCTCTTTTGTTCTGGGAGGAGGGTGAGTGCCACGGCAGCAGAGTCAAATTAAGCATTTTCTGATTTATTTTTTACACACTGAGCCCAAAAGATTTGCCATCGCTGGGATATCCTGAGTTCTCTTTCTTCCTGAGTTCTCTTTCTTGGTCATGGACAAACCATTGAGAGAACTGGCCCATACATATTGAAGAAGAAGAAGAAGAAGAAGAAGAAGAAGAAGAAGAAGAAGAAGAAGAAGAAGAAGAAGAAGAAGAAGAAGAAGAAGAAGAAGAAGAAGAAGAAGAAGAAGAAGAAGAAGAAGAAGGAGGAGGAGGAGGAGGAGGAGGAGGAGGAGGAGGAGGAGGAGGAGGAGGAGGAGGAATTCTAAAGAGCAGCTAATCATATCTGGAAGAAGGAAGGGGGTGCCCCTGGAAGTGCAGCGACATCTTTCAAATGCACCCGCACCCCTGCAATTTCTACATGAGCTAGGCTGAGAGCTGCCCCCTTTGTTAAAATGTTTTTCCCCTCTATGTGTACTAGCACCACATGCCGTCCAGCGTGCCTTCACCATGGCACCTTAGTGCCAGGGGTGTGTGGCCTATAGGGACATGGGGTCCCCCATTTCCACAGGCACACACCTGCTGTCCCCAGGCCCTGGGGACAGCAGGAACCGGCCTGCAGAGAGGGAGGGATCAGTCCAAGCCCCACCCCAAGCGTGGGGGTGGGGGCGCCCGAAGGAGGTGTTGCCCCCAGGTGCCATTTCCCCTCGATACACTTCTGCTTAGTGGTCCTGCTCATGTGCACTGATGAGCACTCACTCTGGAGTTCCGCCGCAGATGTTGATCCCCACGTGGTGATTTGCCTACTCAAGACCATGCTGAGACAACAGAAACCTTCAGGGTGACAGCAAAGTTTGAAAGGTAAGAACTTCTTCAAATGAACTCCCGCCCGACTGCAATGTGCTGATGACGGGGGCCAGAAAAAAGGTGAGGACTTTGCAGGGGTCAGGAGACCCAGGTCTTCCATCAGAGAGCCGGGCTGCTCCAGACGCCAACCTGAATGACAAAGCCACCTCTGTTCACTCCTTCTTGAAGAACAAAAGGTGGTGAACCCATACAGAGAGGGGCCCAGATCCTGGCAGAGGAAGAGCTTACGTTCCCAGAGATCAGTCTTTCTATGGCATCTTCCTGAAGGGCACCAACCCGTTGAAAGGGACCCTTTGTTAGGGTGAGCAGCACATCCCTATTAATTGTAGAGCCATAAAATGCACACCACAATGCTCGGTGGCTCCAAGGTCTTAGACGTAACCTTCCCGCTCTCCCCCCACCTCACGTTAACTCCCCACCCTCCTCCCCCATCTCTCAAAAGATAGAGAGCAATTCACTTTACTAGGTATTAAGAAGGAAGGTCTCTTCACTTTGTGGCTCCTCATTATCTGACACCACAATTCCACTTTCCAGAGCAGGTAAAACAAAACGAAATGCTGCCACTGTGCATCGCTTCTCAACCAAACAGCCTCCTCTCCAAGGTTTCTCATTTCAACTGAAAGCCTGTGTGTTGCTGCTCTTTGCTGCCTCCATGAGCTCTCTATAAGTTTTCACAACAGAGGCAGAACTGATGGGACCTGCAACTCCACCTCCACCAAACAAAGAACGGAACTGATAAATACAGCCAAACTTTCATCCCTATAAAAGGTCCTCTCTTAACTGGGGACAGAGCTTTCCAACTGGATACGAACAGGGGACAGTTCCTCTCCCCTATAGATGCTGTTTGGGGGTGAAAGGAAAAAATGGTCTGTCTGTGATTAGCATCTGATCATTTTGTCAAGGAATGCATGCAGTGTTAGAGGTGTGCAGAGAAGTGGCAGCCACACCTATTAAAAGATAAAGGTGAATGTTTATTAAGAGATCTACATTTTAGATGGGAAAGCTGACAAACAGGGATGGTCTGCAGCTACCTTGCTAACTAGGGAAGCAAGGAGAGGAGACTTCTGAGGAGGAGGAAGTCAGACCTGGTTCTGCAATCCCGTCTGGCTGCACATGGCTGTATAGATTCTTCTTCTTCTTCTTCTTCTTCTTCTTCTTCTTCTTCTTCTTCTTCTTCTTCTTCTTCTTCTTCTTCTTCTTCTTCTTCTTCTTCTTCTTCTTCTTCTTCTTCTTCTTCTTCTTCTTCTTCTTCTTCTTCTTCTTCTTCTTCTTCTTCTTCTTCTTCTTCTTCTTCTTCTTCTTCTTCTTCTTCTTCTTCGATACTTAGGTACTTAGATAGACTGCGTCTGACTGTTGCACTTGACTTTGCTCTACTGAAGTAGATTCACTGAAATCTGCTTTCTCTTTTTTATTAATATAGATCACGTTGCAGATTTTTAATACATCTGTTTCTGGACTGAGGATTCTGTGTTATCTGTACCCAGAGCATATGCTACAAAAATTCCTTCCTCAGCATTATAATCCACCTTAGAGTGCTTTTCCATTGGGATGCAAGCATATGCTTTTGATCAAAACATTCTCAAATGATGCACACTGAATTTGTATCCAAATCAAAGTTAATAAGATGTGCTGCTTGCACCCTTTGTAGGGCTTTGCAGGTAAGCTGCTGTATAAATAGCTTCTCCCCAATATATATATCTCAGTTAGGGCTTGGTCCTTGCGTTCTGCAAGCCCATTCAGTTCTGGGCTAAAAGGCACAGTCAGGTGATGTTCTGTTCCATGTTCTCCTTTCCTATATATTCATTTCAATTATCAGTACATATAGCAATTGGCATTTTCTGGAATCTGTTACTGACCAAAATTTGTCCAGTGCTTGGCTTTTCTGTCTAAGAAAGTAGGTAATAGTATATCTTGAAAAATCATCTACAATGGCTAGCAAATACTTGTTCCCAGATTGGGTTTGCTTTTTAAAAGGTTTGCAGATATCACTTTGTGCTAATTCCAGAGGATATTGGGTTCTCCCCCTGCTGGAAAGTTTCAAAAAACTTGGCCTGACCTTTGCCTTAATGCAAATTTCACATCTCTCTTCTTGTGGGCATTTAATAATTTGCATATTTTTAGTTAAATTCCGGCATTCAACTTCCTTGATTGTGTCCAAAGGGTCTATGCCATAAATTTAAGCACTGTTTCTGAGCACATCTCTGAACAAGATTCACTTTCTGCATGCTCAGATCAAGGTGATACAAGCCATCTCTTTGTGTGCCCTTAGCAATCAATTCTGGCCCATGTGATATTAGACATGTTTCACAAAATGAAGTAAGCATTCTCTTCTCTGCTAAAACACATTGAAATTAGGTTGTTTGCAAGTGGCTGGACAAAGAGGCAATTTGTAATGGTAAACTCTCTCACAAATCGTCCTGGCAGCAACCATTCAATTGTGTCTTGCCCCACCCTATCACTTTAACAGAGTGATCATTTGCTACATATAGCATTTTTTGTTTCATCCAAAATGCCAAAAAAAATGTCTCCGCATAAATAATTGCTTGAGCAGTGTTCAAGAAACCATGGGAGCACTTGGTACTCGAACTGGCCATACCGGGTGTTAAAAGCAGTCAAATGTTCAAAGCCTTCAGCTATCCACACCCGGTAATAGGCCTCCCTAAGGTCCAGCTTGGTAAAAATCTTTCCAGAGCCCAAGGCTGCCAACAAGTCCTTAATCAGGGGCAATGAATACTTGTTTGACATTGACTCAGCATTCAAACCATGATAATCCATGCAAAGTCTACGAGTACCATCCTTTTTCTTTACAAACAGGACAGGGGCTGCAAAGATACTTTTGGTGGCCTCACAGATGAAATCCTGAGCCAAGTTCCTATCCAGAAACTCCCAAAGTGCCTCATCCTCCGGGGGACTCATCTGGTACCGTCCACCCTGTAGGCAACTTGGCCCCCAGAATAGCTCAATTTGACAATCGGTTGCACGATGGCGGGGGGGGGGGGCAACTGATCACATTCCGACTCTTCAAACATCCTGCCCAAATCCAAATACGGAGCTGGGATGGTAACTTTCATCGCAGAACCCGCCAAAGCCAGTTCAGATGCAGCAAATGTCAAGGGCAGGTTTCCCCATGTGGTTACCGCAAGGCAGGTTGGTGAAACAAACCAGCTGGTCAACCCAACGGACTGTGGGATCATGATCCCGCAGCCAGGACATTCCCAGAACTATTGGGTGTCTCACAGTAGGAGCGATGATAAAACTACGATGCTCCCAGTGTTCCGAGCAGCACAGGAATACCTTCTCGGTGCGGTGGCGAGCGGGCGCACCCCCTAAGGGACTGCCATCCATCTGAACAAAGGGGATGGGGCTTTTCAATGGGACCAGTTCCAAGCCCAGCTCCTCGGCCACCTCAGGCCTCATCAAGCAATGGGAACACCCGGAGTCCATCAAAGCACGAGCAATAACCAGAGAATTCTTAGACGGATTGGACAAGTAGGTGTCAAGGACGAGGGGGGGAACTCCTTCACTCACTCGTCCATTGGCATTGTTATTTGGAGCGGCAGCCAACTCTGTCACTAGCGCATGACTGGGTTCCTCATCCTCGGAGTCCGCAGAGGACAGATCGGGCCCCGCCACAGCCTTCATGCTGCCCTTCTTTGGTTTAGGTGGCTTGGTGGTGGCAGGCTTCCTTCCAGACTTAGATGGGGCAGCTGGAGGAGGCTTGGAGGGGCAACTGGCCGCCATGTGGCCCTGACCCCCACAGTAAAGGCACAAGCCCAGGCGGCATCTACGATCCGAAACCAACTCAGCGGGGCCGGGGGGTGCCTCACAGGTTGCATCTTGGTCACAGGTGATGGAGTGGCCCGGCGCCCAGACAAGGCACGGGCATCCAGTGTCTTCAATTGCCTCAAATGTGCCGCCACATCCCCGGCTATGTCGATCCATTATCTCAGGTTGCGGGGCGCCATGTTGAGTACCGTCCAATCACGAATCTCAGGACTGAATGCCACCTGAAACTGCTCCACCAGCATACAATCTAGCCAGTCGCTGAGCTTGCTGGCCAATACCCAAAACTTGCTGGAGCACAAAAAATAAGGCAGCTTAACTGGGTTGCCATCAAAACAGGCCGAAAGCCTCAGGAATTGAAAACCAGCTGGGGGGGCGTTGTGATGCAGGAGACCCTGCATCACGTCTATCCAGTAAGGAATACGGCAGGCCTGACAGTCCACTGCCAACAGGAGCCTGTGGTGGAGGCAGGGGCCCACCCGGAACCGCCTGGAGAGCCGCCACACATTGCTCCGCGGCCGTTGGTACGCCTGGTACAGCAGGGCCTGTTCACATTGATAGTCCTCCCAAGCCTGCAGTCGACAACGATCCAGATGTTCCTGAACAGGCGTCTCCCCAAGAGGGACCCCCTCACTGGCTGGCCTCAAGGGGAGATTCTCCCCAGCCTGTAGGTGGTGGCGATCCGACTCAGTCTGCTCTGCAAGGCAGTCAAAATCTTCCACTACCTGATCCTGATCGGTGTCTTGTTCGGGCTCTTTGTCGCAGGAATCTGGGGAACCTGAGCAGGAGCCAGCTGTCATTGCAGGGATCCGATGTCTTGGGGTACTTTGAGGCCCAGGTACTCATCAACTTGTTGTATACGGATACAGTGTCCACGACCTCCAACTGTGGGTGGATGGATGGACCCTCGAGGCTCCTTTGGCAACCACTGTCCGTTGTCCACCAGTTCCCATGGTGCATCAGGCACAGGGGATGATTGGTGGGACCGCTGGGACTTGCGCTCAAGCTCCAATTCCAGCTCAGCAGTGAGAGCCCTCAGCTCCATCAGTTGAAGACAGTACTGTCGTTCCTTTAGGTCTGCCTCAGTATTCAACTGCGGGACCTCCTCGGAACGTACACTGGACAGGTCAGCCACGTGAGCCGTCCCCAACAGTCTCCTGCTAGTTTGTAATCCATTGGACCAAGGGCTGTGGGGAGGCCGAAGCATCTAGACGTTCTGTCCATAGCAGCCCCCCCCCCCCCCGGGGGGCGTAATACTGGAAATCAGTAGGTGTCCGAAGAAACTTATAATCCATGGGTGGCCGGGTAGCTGTGGCCCCAACTACTTCAAGGGACTTAAAGTCAGAAACTCCCTTCTGCACAGGCTGGGAGATCTGAGAGGAGGACTGAGTATGCGAGGCTGCAGCCCCCATAACGTCCTCCTTAGAGTCTTTCATTCCAGACAAAGGAATCTTTGGGGAAAATAGTACAATCTTGAACAGTACGCCGGCAGAGATTGCACATCAAGGAGTTCTCGCAAAATGTAGCAAACGGAGACGATTCAATAGAATCTTCTTGAAAAAACAAAGATCTTTATTAAAAATGGCACGATTCACTCAGAGTCCTTGCGAGAACTGATTAGCAAAACTACAGACAGGCTTCAAGGGAACTTTTGCCCTGGCCCACTCAGACCTTTCACACACTGAGACAGGCCAGTCTGGGAAAGGCGCCAAGCAGAGATAAGATAAACAACAGGTGGTAGCACTAACCGTTAGCATTCCATTCCCCTCTTTACATAGAGAGGCTTTAGAGCCGTGGTGGCGAACCTTTGGCACTCCAGATGTTATGGACGATAATTTCTGGAAGGGGCTGATGGGAATTGTCATCCATAACATCTGGAGTGCCAAAGGTTCACCACCACTGCTTTAGAGAATTGACAAGGTAACTGGAGGCTCTTTGAATTCCCCCTCCAGTACCAGGTACCAGGCAGACAGCCACCAGCGCTGCCAGTTCCTGGCCCATTCCCAGGAGCCCAGGGACCCGCTACTGTGCTGCCCACTTCTGTGCAACCCACAGGACCAATGAGGCCACTGTGGGCTCCCTCAGTGATAGGGCCCCTCCATGGCATGGTGGGCAGAGAGTTGAAGGCCTCCTTTTATGAAACTGCTCAGAAGTTGCCTCATTTTATGATCCAACTGGTGGCCTTCGTGCACGACTGGGTGGCCTCGTTTGCATCCGAGAAGAGCTGGGTGCACTACGTGGGTGCGCTGCTGGAAGGGGAGGCAGCCGCCTGGCTCGTTACTTCCCAGTATGGTTGATGGAAAGCTGTGGCAGCCATTTTGTGGTGAGTTCTGCCTCCTGCATGTCCTGGTGGAACCTGGACGACTCCCAGATTTGCAACTGATCTCCAGCTGTCAGTTCTCCTGGAGAAAATGGCTGCTTCTGAGAATGGATTTAATGGCATTGTACCGTTCTGGGGTCCCTCCCCAAACCCCTCTCTCCCTTGTCCCTGCCCTCCAAATCTCCAGGAATTTTCCAATCTGCAGCTGGCCGCTCTACCTGTGGCGGCCATTTTGTGGATCTCCCCAACGCTCTGTAAGAATTCCCAAAGTACCCACAGGTTCAAATAAGTCAAAGACCCCTGATGGTGAAGGAGCCTTCGATTTCTCTGTCCTGCTGGGCCCATGGACAGCACTGGCAGGCCAAGTCTGGGGGAAATCTTGGAAAGGACTCCCTCAGTGCTATAGTTCCACTGAAGAGCCAGGAACAGTGATAGCCGCCACCTCCACTCCACTGCATCATAAGCAAGGAAATGAACCTGCAGCCATGAAGACTGTGTTTCATCTCCTCATTTGCTGGAGTTGTGCATGGTGTGGATTGGCTGAGGGCAGAGGAACTAACTCCCAGGATTTCTCTGCAGTCAAGGGCCTACCTCGAAGAGCAGTGAATTCCAGTTCACATAAACAGGGAATCTCAGGCCCACTAACGGCACCTCATTGAGCGAGACACCGATGGAAGTATTTTATAAGAAATATCCTTGCGACTTTAATAATTGTGAGATTTAAGCACACACACACACACACACTTGCACTCTATGCAAACAAAACCCAAACCAAGCTAGTTTCTTTACCATTCCCACCTTCCCCCGTAAGGGGAAGAAAATATCTCTGTTCCTTTTCCAGAAACTGCAAAACCCTTTTTTTTTTAATTTAAAAAAAATGAGAGAGTTTACAATGATTTTACCTCCCCTGACGGGCTGTAGAAAACCCTCTAAGCTTTTATTTTTGCTCATCCGAGTGGTTCTGACCTGCTCTATAATTACATTACTTTCTACCTACTGTGCGGAGGCATTTTTTGCACGATGTACCTCTCACAGCTCTCTCCCGGGTTCCCGTGATGCCGTCACTCAAATGCTTTTCAAACCAGCGATGTAGAAATCAAAAAGAAAAGAAAAATGGCTGGAGACGCAGAGAGAATAAGTGCTCCTGGTCTCTCCCCCCTTCTCTTTTGCGCGCTCGCTCTCTTTTCCATCTCTCTCTCCCCCCTTCCTTTTACGTTATTCATTTAATCTCCCCGCATGAGAATGCAAACCATAATGAAGGGTTGGGACGGATTATTAGAAGCTGTTGATTTCGAGGGGGAGTGAAGAAAGAGCCAGAGACAGAAAAGGAGAGGATAATTTGACATTTACTCTGACTGATCTAAACTGATTTGGGTATATTTATGGCTTATAAAGTGTTTAGAAGGATTGAAAGGGGCTGAGGGGAGGCGGGCTGAAAAGTCATAGGAGAGAGGCAGACAGCAGTATAAAAGGGGGGAAAGTGTCACATACAAAAAGGAAATATATGGATATGTGACTACTAAATAAGGCTTCCACTTACATCATAAAAACTCAACTATAAGGAAGTAATAACTCCAGAGTTAAACCCTCATGGAACAGAGGATGGAATAAACCTTCTAAGGGTCAAGGTGGAACAGATGCCAGAACAGGGGAAGAGAGCTGGTGCCCCACGGACCAAACAGCAGCATCCAAGACCACTTTGCTCAGTAGCCGGGTCTGGTTCCCCACCCAAGGAACCATCAAGTTCCTGAGTTGCTGGCAGCATTTAGTGGCTAGAGTGTTGGATTGGAACCTCAGAGATGCAGAGATAGCCCATTGTGCTATAGAAGCTTGCTGGGTGACCTTGAGCCAGTCATGATTTCTCAGCCTGACCTACATCACAGGGTTGTTGTGAGGAGAAGAGAGTCATGTAAATTGCTTTGGGTCCCAATTAGGGAGAAAGGTGGGGCAAAAATGAAGCAGACATATAAGAACATAAGAACATAAGAACAAGCCAGCTGGATCAGACCACAGTCCATCTAGTCCAGCTCTCTGCTACTCGCAGTGGCCCACCAGGTGCCTTTGGGAGCTCACATGTAGGATGTGAAAGCAATGGCCTTCTGCGGCTGTTGCTCCCGATCACCTGGTCTGTTAAGGCATTTGCAATCTCAGATCAAAGAGGATCAAGATTGGTAGCCATAGATCCACTTCTCCTCCATAAATCTGTCCAAGCCCTTTTTAAAGCTATCCAGGTTAGTGGCCATCACCACCTCCTGTGGCAGCATATTCCAAACACCAATCACACGTTGTGTGAAGAAGTGTTTCCTTTTATTAGTCCTAATTCTTCCCCCCAGCATTTTCAATGGATGCCCCCTGGTTCTAGTATTGTGAGAAAGAGAGAAAAATTTCTCTCTGTCAACATTTTCTATCCCATTCATAATTTTATAGACTTCAATCATATCCCCCCTCAGACGTCTCCTCTCCAAACTAAAGAGTCCCAAACGCTGCAGCCTCTCCTCATAGGGAAGGTGCTCCAGTCCCTCAAGCATCCTCGTTGCCCTTCTCTGCACTGAAATAAACACTGAAATATAAAAAATAAACATGCTGTCAGGGTGTCTGCCTGGCCAATTGCAACTCTCTCCTTCCTCCCCCTTTGTTCACAGGTGGATGCAGTTGGATGTTTTTGGCACTTGGGTGAACCACCAACCACAGAACAAAACCATTCACAAATAGATCCTCAGCACATATTTAGTGGTCAGTAGCAGCCACAGAGGTCCCACTTCACAATGTGGGTGCTTAACCCTTCCCTCTCCCTCCACTATTTGGCTGACCTCAAACACATTACAAGCTACTCTTTACATGGCTGGTGGAAAGGTTAACTCTCCCTGTAATTTTATATTGTCGAAAGCTTTCATGGGTGTTGTAATTGTGTTGTGGGTTTTCTGGGTTGTATGGCCGTGTTCCAGTAGCATTTTATCCTGATGTTTCGCCTGCATCTGTGGCTGGCATGCATCTGTGGCATGCCAGCCATAGATGCAGGCGAAACGTCAGGAGAAAATGCTACTGGAACACGGCCATACAACCCGGAAAACCCACAACACTCTCCCTTTTCTTCCTTGGGCATAAATCTGAACTAGTCCCTTCACCCTTGCTACTACTTAACGTTAAAAACACATTGGAGATCTATTCACATTGCTTGCTGTAAAATATTCATACATTGCCTACAAAAAAGAAAAAGTGTGACTGTGTGCTCAAATGGCATGGGGTGGGTGGGGCTTAAATCCCCACTCCTAATAGTTCTGGTCTAAATCAGGCCCCCATTAATCTAAAAATTAAATTGCTGGCAAGGTGAGTCTGGGAGTGGACATGTGTAACTTGTTCGAACCAACAAAATACCTTGAAATGCCGCTGTATTTATCATTAGACAGGTCTCACTGCCCAAGGAATTTGGTGCTGTTGGAAAGTGCCATCAAGGCACAGCCGACTTATGCTTGCAGCACTTTCTGCAACTCTCCTAGCTCCACAGGGCCTTCACAGTGGGGTCTCCTCATGTTCCCTTCTTTAATCGTGAGAAGGGGACCCATCGCCTGTGCCGTGGCTTCGCCCGCCCACCCCGCGACTAATCACAAGGACAGATGACCAGCATTTCCCTAAAAACACAAAAGCAATGAAAGAAGCCTGCACAATATTGATGGAAGAAATATTGATATCACATTTTTGTTTAAACCCTTCACTCTTGGCTTTCGACAGAGGAGTGACGCAGAAGGAGTAGAAACCCTGGAGCGAGAGGGGAAGATCAGGGTTCCTCGTTCTCACTAACTGCAGGACTTCTGCAGTCTTCAGCGCCACAACTTGGGTGGCATCAGGACACAAATCTCTTACCCCTGCTGTGAGGCAGAGCGCCAGCATATAATTGGCCAAGCAAAGGTGGTTTGCCACTGCTTGCCTCTGCTTTGCAACGCTGCACTCCAGAGGCGTAGCGAAGGGGGAAAGCACCCGGTGCACTAGTGCATTCTCCACCCCTGTCCCACCCCAGAACGCCCCACCATGCCCTCGCCACACCCCCACAGGGGCACACTCCCGGTGTGTCGCACCCCCTGCCCCACCCCCTTGGAGCTACGCCTCTGCTGCACTCTCCTGGTGGTCTCCCATCCAGGTACTATCCAGGACCAACCCTGCTTAGCCTCCATGATCAGATGAAGTCCATCCAAGGAGTTTATTACGTATTCACCTGAACTGGCAGCAAGAGGAACTTCCTAGCCCTTCTCCCTAAGCTGCAGAGTCCTGAGGAGAGAATTGTCACCACCCAAAGCACAGTTCCCACAATATTTTGACAGTAGGAATGTACAGATTTCCCCCATTTCTTTTCATTTTCATATGTGACCCAGAAAGACCATTTTCATCCCATGTGATTTCTATGGCAACTTTTCTCTTTTGATCTGTTTCTTCTCTGCAGTGTTCATGTAACATACACAAAAGCAGGCGCCGATTTAAAAAGACATTTTCCACCCAACTGCCTGGATGCGGCTGCAGGAAAAAGAAGGGACCGTGGCTCAGCGGCAGAGCCTCCGCTTTGCATGCAGAAGGCCCCAAGTTCAATTCCCGGGGTCTCTAATCAAACCACATGGCAGCAGCTGATGTAAAAGGCCGGAGAGCAATTGCTGTGCTGAGTGGATAATACTAACCTTGGCAGACTGACCGCCTGATCCAGTACGAGGCACCTTCGTGGGAGTTTCATCCCATAAAAGAAATCTGAGGCTCTGAATCTGCTCAGAGCTGGTTCAAAATGAACTTCCCTTCTCACTTGACAATCCAGGGGACAGAAAAACACCACTAGGTTTTCCAGGCTGATCAGAGAATCTTGTGCCAGCAGCTTCCAGAAGAGGAGAAAGGAAGGCTGGATCCTTAACTTAATTTTTATTAAGTGCACTGGAGCTGCTGCACCTTTGATTCAAAGGAGAAGAGTGGTCTTTGGAGAGGGGCTGTTTAACTTTCTTCTGGGCCGCAATGGAAGTGACCACACCGCATTTAGCTCAAATATAGCTTTTCTCTCCAGACTCAAGCCGTGACAGGACAGGACCTGCCCATCTGCCGTCAAAGCTGTCGTGTCGACAGGGGGGTCCAGGGTTGCTAAGCAGAGGCAAGCAGTGGCAAACCACCTTTGCTTGGCCATTTATACACTGGCGCTCTGCCTCACAGCAAGGGCACAATGTCATGTCGAAGAGGGAGCAAGTTTCTTTCCTGCTGCTTCAGACACTAGGACACAGTAATGGGTTCAAGGCGAAGGAAAAGAGATTCCACCTAAACATTAGGAAGAACTTCCTGACCGTCAGGGCTGTTCGATAGTGGAATTCACTGCCTCGGAGAGTGGTGGAGGTTTTTAAGCAGAGGCTGGATGATCATGTCAGGAGTGCTTTGATTGTGTGTTCCTGCATTACCGGGGGTTGGACTTGATGGCCCTTGAGGTCTCTTCCAACTCTATGGTTCTATGAAAGCTGCTGAGTTTGGCACTGATTGGCTAGCAACTGTGCTGCCATTAAGACCCCCTCCCCAACAGTTCCTGGAGCAGGATGAAAATGTTTATTTAGAAGTGGGCCAGTGCTTTAAAGATGGGGGAAGATATGCATCTGGACTGGTATTTGACTTTGGGGTAAGCGTATTTGTCGTTCAAGTTGTGAAGGAAAGCAAAAGCAGGGTTTGCCTCAGTCCTAACGGACATACTGTAAGAAGTATGTTTTCTTAATGCTGCCCAGAGTGGTATTCATTAGAAATGACTGTATGCCCTTCTGTACTAGAGATGAATTCCAAAAACACAACCCCCTCTGCTGCCCTGATAGGACAGAAACTTTTATGTGACCTGGTCATTGTGAAGCACAACTCGAAACCAACCCTGACAAAATACCCTGTAAATTCAGCAGGTTTTTAAAAATACAGTTTGGCCGTGAATGCTCCCAAATGCAGGCTGCTGAACCTTTGCCCTCTTTGCTGCACCACCACAGAAATAGGAAATGGTGCCATAGTTGAGACCAGACGTGCAAATAGTTTTTAATTGAAAAAAAAACAGGATTAAGCAAGAGAAAAGCTCCTCCTGTGAGGTCTCGTTACCAGATGGAGCCTCCAAGTTCTGAGCGAGTCTACTTTCCAGTTCCACAAGGTAGGGAGATGGAAGAGGGCAAATGATTTCCTGCCCAGCTTCCAAGAGCACCTGGCTGGAGTCAGAGACTACTGGATATTGTGCTAGTGCAGTAACTGAACTCCTTGGATTTCACAAAAAAAATATCCAGGAAGTAAATGGCTCCCAGAAGCACAGTATCCAACAATGTGCAGATCCTACCCATAAACTGCCCATTCTTAAACGGGGCATTCCTGGGCGGGGCTGTGGCAAGGACGCAGCCGCTGCGCTGGTCCTTGGGCGGGAAACAAATACACGCAGGCACAGGCTGCCACGCACGCCGGTGCACCTCCTGCTAGACTGCTTCAAGTTCTGCGCGCTACTGCTGAGAGGAGGGGCAAAAATCACGTGGCATAAATCACCAATCACCAATTAGTAACCCCCTCTCGGCACACACAAATAATTGGTAACCTACTCTCAGGTACCTGTGAGAACCTGCTGGATCCCACCTCTGCTGCCTGCCCTGAGATCCCATACAGTGCAGGGGTTAGAGTATTCACCCAGGACAAAGCAGACCTCGCTGCATATCCCAGGGGCATACCTGCCAGAGGGACATGGGTATCACCTGTCCCCAAGCTCACACCATCTAATCACATGGGGGAGGGGGGTGGGTTGCCAGGCCAGGTTGCTCTCACTGGTTCCGGGCAATAGACCTGACACCATATCCTCTCTCAATGTCAAACCAGATGCATGACAGTGAGAACCCAGGAGGAGGTGACGCCAGTTTCCACCTGTGCTGCAGAGGGCTGGGAGTGAGGCCAGTCTCAGTGAGGCATTGGAAGCCTCCTAATCGGGCTGCCCAAAGTAGTTGTTTGAGTGATGTGGCTGGACATCACTCCCCTGCCCATAAACATGGAAGATGCTGCATTCAACCAGGATTCAATCAGCACAACCCCTGCAGGAAGGCCAATGCTTACCTTACAAGTTCCTCGTTGTAAAGGGACCGGTGAGACTCCCTGCTCAAAACGTAGACTTGGCCCTTGAAGATGGAGACCCGGACCTTTCCGTCCACAAGGTCCTGAGACCGGGCAATGCAGTGGCGGATGTAGGAACTCTCTGGGCTGTACCAGAAACCTACAGGAAGGAAAGGAAGGAAGCACAGGCCGGAACGTCGTCAGCGGATGTTGCAGAATGGCGGGGTGTTTGCTGGCCCCTGGTTTTCTATCTGTGTGCTTGGGCATCGGGCAGAAGCTTTCTTGAGACAGAAGAGAAGCAATGGCCGGCCTGATGGGCAGAATGTTTGCCATTTTTAACCTCTTCTCTAAAGCCCCAAGGGCAATGGCTAGAGCAGAGGTGTCTAACTCTGGTGCCCTAGATGTTCATGGACTACAATTCCCAACTGGCCATGCTGACAGGGACTGATGGTAATCATAGTCCATGAACATTTGGGCTAGAGCAGTGATGGAAAACCTTTTCGAGACCAAGTGCCCAAATTGCAACCGAAAACCCACTTATTTATCACAAAGTGCCAACATGGAAATTTAGCCTGAATACTGAGGTTTTAGTTTAGAAAAAACAGTTGACTTCAAGGCGTGCATTACTCGGGAATAAGCTTGGTGGTAGTCGTTGGCTTTGCTTTGCTATGCAACTGTTCAAACAGGTGAATCATGACCCAAGGGGGTTTCCTCAGAAGCAAGCCCCATTGCCAGCAACTGACCTTACTCCCAGGTAAAGGATCGCACTTTAGTTCTTTGAAAGAAAATCAGTGGGGTTTAATAGACTTAACAGGATTACCCCAAAACTAGGTCTTAGGTTTAATGCTAATAATCGAGCCCAGCGGTCCAGGCCAGCCTAGATGTGGGGGGAGATTCCCCCCCCCCACAACAAATTCTGTTTGCGTGTGCCCAAAGAGAGGGGTCTGAGTGCCACCTCTGGCACCTGTGCCATAGGTTCGCCACCACTGGGCTAAAGGGACCTCAGTTGGGAGAGAAGCTGTCCAGTCACCAGAAACAACACAGCCCCCCCAAAAAAGAGCCCCTCTGCCCCCCCATCATCTGTATCCAGCATGAACAGCATTAAAAATCCCTTGCTGTTCAAAGTAGTGATTCACAGAGCTACATACCACCCATTGCCCTCATACTTCCCCTCACTTCCTCCAGGAAGGGCAGGGACGTGGGCATTGAGGCAGCTAAGCTGAGAGCAGCTGGCCCCCTACATCACCCTGCCCCCTTCTAGCAGCCCCCTGCGGGATTCCTCCAGACCCCAGCTCAGCCAAAGCCTCTGGAAGACGTCAAGGACCAAATGTACCAAAGCCTCTAAAATCTCATCCCTGCACCCCCACCCCACCCCCACCTGGGGGACAGAGCAGCTGCCTTGTATGCAGAAGGTCCCACGTTCAGTGGCTGGCCTCCCCAGTGGAGAAAATCCCAGGAGGTGGGAAGGAGGCCAAGTCACCTAAGTGGCCCAAGCTTGACAGAGGTCAGAAGCTAAGCAGGGTCAGCCACAGTTGGCACTTGATGGGTGACCACCAGGCAGGACAGGGGGTGCTATGCAGAGGAAGGCAATGGCAAACGACCTCTGCTGGTCTCTTGTCTTGGAAACTCCATGAGATGGAACTTCACGGGGTCACCATAAGCTGGTTGCAACTCAACAGGAATCGGTTATTATTAGGAGGCAGAGGAGAGACTCTCTGCCCAAGGCTTTGGTGAGCTGCTATCAAGGAGAATACAGGGCCAGACAAATAAATGGTCTAAGGGAAGCTTTACAACAGAAGAGGCCGTAGCTCATGAGTGCAGCACCACTTGGCATGCAGAAGCCCTGAGGTTCGATTGCCAGTAGCAGCTTCCGGGAATGGCCTTTCTCTGCCTGAGATCCTGGAAAGCCACTATCAGCGATCCTGAGCTAAATGGGCCAATCATCTAAGATGGCTCAGGATGCCGCTTGCAGGAGGCCCTTTTCTCCTAACCTAAGCAGGCAGCAGCAAGAAGGACGCTCCACCGGAGATTCAAACTTCCTCGCCTTGCTTGTGTGATTCATAATTAGAGCCACCCCCCACCCCCACCCCACCCATCCATATTAATTCCAATCATATCCCTTTGAAAAGCATGCAAGAGGTTGGGGTTTGTGGCTGCCCCAGAAATGACGCTGTTCCAGCAGGTTGCAAGAAAACCATCAGCCCTGGGCTGGCTGGCTGGCTGGCTGGGTCTCCACCAAAGCACATTCGCTAGAGGGGATCTGCTTTCCTGCCCTGTACAATTCCTAGCGAGAGAATCCTAATATGGCCTCTTATTCGGTCAGACTGATGGGCTTTTTAGTCCAGCACCCTGTTTCACAAAGGCTCGTAAGCAGAGCAAGGAGGCCAGATCCTCTTGCTATTGTCCCCCCCCCACCCCCGCCAAAAAATAATAATTCAGAAATATATCACCTTGGAACACGGATTGTATAAAAAGCAACTGAAAACCTGGACCAGACCCTGCAGGACAATTGAGCACAAAACGGTCCATATTCATGGAGTGGGTTATGTGATCAGTGGGACCCCCCTTGTCCCCCACCTTTTCCTGCCTTCCTCATCCCTGCTCCAGTTCCCCAGTCGGGAACTGTCCCCCCCACCATCATCCCCCCGAATTGTAAGGCAGGAAAGCAGATCCCTTCTACCCAGGAAACCTGTCTCCAGTTCGGGGCTGGCTGGCCGGCCAGCTCGGGCTCCCTCCCTCCCTCCTGCCCGCCTTGTTTAGTGCAGCCAAGTGCTGGGCTTCTGTTCCTCCATTGTGTTCTCCGGCAACACTGACAAAGAGAGAGAACTTGGGGAATTAGCTATTATACAGATAACATTACCCAAGACCATCTGGGGCCACCTGAAACCAGGCAGGCAACAGGTGTGTGTGTCTGTGTGTGTGTGTCTGTGTGTGTGTGTCTGTGTGTGTGTGTGTCTGTGTGTCTGTGTGTGCGTGTGCGTGTGCGTGTTAGGGGGATGGTTTAAAGCAAAGCGGTGTCTCCACTTCTCTTGCAAAAGCCTCCCTATGACCCGGTTGAAGCCAGAGCATCAGTGTTAACCTGAACTTCCCAAGTGTGGCTACAACCAGGGGTGGGGGCGGGGGCGAAGGAAATTAGGGAGGTTCAGAATGAGAGCTGGAGCAATAGAGAAACCAAACCCTCCTAAGGAAGGTCTCCAAGGGAGGAAGCCATTTGTCACAGGAAGACGGCTACTCCTCTTCAGCAGTGAGAAGTTACCTTAGAAACAGAAGTTACCTTAGAAACAGACTCCCTTGGCGACCTCTGCATTTCCTGAATTTCAGATGCTTTTCCTGAATTTTTTCCTGAATTTCAGATGCTTGCAGAAGCAAGTTGGATTTGATGGGGGCGCTCACTGGGCTGTCCAGTTGCCAAATGATGCAGTCGCATTGAGCGGGAGAGCACCAATAACGTGGACACTTGACCTGAGGGTATTTATCAGGCTGGGCAATCAGGACCCCATATGTCCCAGGTAGGCTCACCTTTCCCATCCCTTTCATTTCTCAAATAACCTGGTTCTATCTCTTAAGTCGGCATGAACATCTCATCTTTCTTCCTCAGTAGAACGCAGCTATAGAGGCATCTGTCTACTTAAGACCGGATCTCTGCTTTTCTCAATTGCCCTCTGGGAGGAAAGCGCTACTTAGCTTCCATTCATGACAGAAAAATCCTGTCTTCTTCCCATGGCAAGTAGAAATAGGGTGGGTGAGATAGCCAAGCGTTCCCAACAGCTCTGGGGTGCCTTAGATGCAACACCTAAAATATCCACCTATTTTCTTCTGCTTCTCATATGCAGGCATCACATATTGGGGATGCTTATCTGCATATGAACCCTTAGTCCAAATCCAAATCCAAAACCTTTATTAGGCATAAAACCGGTGTGTGTCAAGAATTCCAAATAAAATAAGATCATTATAGCACAACTTGCAGAACACAGAGTAAAAATATAGCAACAGCTTCAGAGATTTCAACATTAGAGTTATTTAGAAGCTTAGCCATTTTTATCTTAAGGAACCCTTAGTCATTTGGATCTGATTTACTGCTGTGTTCTGTGTGCCTTATTATGATAGGCAATGTACTCATTTGATGGCCGAGGTCTCAATTCAGCTGCACAGACATTTCTCTTGGTATGTGGCACCAATGAGGGAGTCTAACAGCAGCCCCAGGCACCAGTGTGACAGCTTGGTGGTAAAGAGAGCTGTTGATCTCAAACCTGCTGTATTCCAGCACCACGACTGTGCGTAGTCAGAGGGTGGCATTACATCTCCCAGTTCAAGAAGGATCAGCTGATACAAAAGCCCAACGGGTTTTCCCACAGTTCTATTTTTTATTATTTACTTCCTGGGGACCAGTGGTGGCTTACATAATTCCCCTCTCCTCCATTTTATTCTCACAATGACAACTCTGTGAGAGTTTGTGTGACTGGGCCAAGGACACCTACAAAGATTCCACGGCAGAAGGGGGTTCGAACCTGGTTCTCCCAGGTCATCGTTCCGTGGTGGCGAACCTTTGGCACTCCAGATGTTATGGACTACAATTCCCATCAGCCAATTGACCATGCTGGCAGGGGCTGATGGGAATTGTAGTCCATAACATCTGGAGTGTCAAAGGTTCGCCACCATAGTTTGACATTCTAATTACTGTACAACACTGCTTTCAATACGCTAGTCCTACCCAGTTTCTGATTCAGGCCTTGCTTCTCCACCTTCTGAGTTCATTTCTCAGGCACCGGGCTTGACTGGACAACTGTTTCCTGACCCCTGCAATGCTGACATCTTGCCATAAATCAGATCGGAACCACGAGTGTGTACTTGTGGGGGCTGCAGTTGGCTTCATCACTCACCTCCCTGCACAATTAATTGCTCACTTAATTAATTAATTTTACTACGATCATAGATCAGCAGCAACATTATCAGCACTCCACGACACATAAAAGGAAATATGCACATACAGTAAAATCATAACCTTGTTAAAAAATAAATTCCATGGTATGGCCATGGAGTTACTTTTAAAAAGGAGCTTGCTTACTGAACATGCTGAAGCACCAGATTTGGCCACCTTAAAGATAGTTTTCCTTACAGTGATCTGAAAGGAATAAGGAGCTGTTGGATCTACCTCAGAAAATTGGACAAAACTGAGGTGATGTATAAGGAAAAATGTCCTTCCAAAATGAACAATACAATAGCACTTTGAACTCTTTCAACCACTTTTGATTGGCAAGGACAAACAAATTGACAATCGAGGGTGTGCGAATATCTCCCCCCATGCGCATTCAATTGCTGGCCCCCTCTTCTTCAGACCTAACCATAATGTCCGCAGATGTGCTGCCTGTTTGGGATGCATCCACAGACTGAAATACAGACTTGGAATACAGAAGAAGAGTTTGGATTTATATCCCCCCTTTCTCTCCTGTAGGAGACTCAAAGGGGCTTACAATCTCCTTGCCCTTCCCCCCTCACAACAAACACCCTGTGAGGTAGGTGGGGCTGAGAGAGCTCCGGAAAGCTGTGACTAGCCCAAGGTCCCACAGCTGGCGTGTGTGGGAGTGTACAGGCTAATCTGAATTCCCCAGATAAGCCTCCACAGCTCAGGCAGCAGAGTGGGGAATCAAACCCGGTTCCTCCAGATTAGATACATGAGCTCTTAACCTCCTACGCCACTGCTGCTCTACAGTCAGAACATCACATGTATCCCTGAACTGGTGTAGAACAGGGCAGATTCCATGCTGACTGAGGTGCTCAAAATCCCAGTGTGTAAAATTCTGGTTAGGTTTCATTCCCTACCTGCAAACATCCTCGGGCTTCATCATCCCCCAGGGCTGACTTGATGTGTGAGAGCGAGAGCACTGTTTGTCTAGAATGAAAAACTTGCATGGGCAAGAATGTACATTCATGATCTTGTCAGTCACATCTTATCCCGACACCAGCCCCTGCTACGAGTGCCACACGAGGAAGGCTCAAAGGAGGTGTTGGGAGACCTGGAAGCCGGCTTTCATCCTTTCACCCCTTCCTGCAGTCACCAGAGCAGCACCAGGTGCTCTTTTCCAGAGAGCTGTGACCATTGAGGTCAGGTGGGGTTGTTACCCTTTAAGTGGAGCCCAGAGACCACTCGGAATCACAACTGATCTCCGAGACTCCGCAGAACGAGTTGCCTGAAGAAAGTGACAGCTTTAGAGGACGGGCTGTGTGTCTTTTGGGCTTTTCCACACCATTCATTTAAAGGGTTTTGCAGCAGGAATTAAAAAGTTTCCTTCATGGAGTTCCGCATGGTTTTTATCCCAAAGGGTTTATTTCTGGCCTCAAAATGTTTTAAATGAATCCCCTTTTTAAAAGATTCTCTGGTTAAAACTTTTTGAAAACGTCTTCAATGGCTGTGCAATTTATTGACTACATTTCCCATCCTTCTCTGCTTCCCTGAACATCATTTTCTGAGCTCACTCAGTTCCCTCTCGCCTGTTTATTTGCAGCATTTCTCTGTTTTTCTTTTATTTGGATGGGGGGGGGCAAATCATTGAAGCATTAAGTATACAAGGAGTATAGAATGCAGCACAAGGCTGTACAGCATTGAGGCATCAGTTCAACACAGAACTAAAAGGTGGGGGGGCGCAAGATCATGTAATAGTGACCAGGAATCATTTCCAGGTTCTGCAGATAATTATATTAATGGCCTAACTTACTGGGTGGTTGTGATGATTGCCTCAGGGATCAGTTTGTGTGCCTGAGAATCCAAGGTGCCTAGCCATGACAGGGAAGCTTCCTGCTGCATCTCTGCATGACTTACTGCAGTGGCCTCGCCACTGTTTCTCTGTGGCATAATTGTATTGCACCTCAGTTGCGAACACATCTGGAGCAAAAGATCACACATTCAACACAAAAGTTGTGCAGATCCCACTCTGTGGAGGCTCCAAATTGCGGCTCTGCAGGAACCACTGTTCTAAGCTTGCCTCCTTCCATCAGCACAATATACAGAGACACAGCAGATGGACTCCTCAGTGGATAGATAGGTATTTGGATGCCACTCTTTCTCCAAAGAGTTCAAGGTGGCCTGCAAAGTTCCCCCTTTTTATCACAACAACCCTTGGAGGTCAGACAGCACGAGAAAAAGCGAGTGGCCTACTGAGGTTTTGAATCTGGATCTTTTCAGACTGCTCCACCACACTGGCTTTTCATTCATGTTGTCTTGAGAGGTGCAGGGACACGTCCGGTTTTAATTCCTGGAGCAAAGTTTGCTGCAGAAATCGAGGAGACACTGTTCTGCACAGACCCCAGCCTGGCAGCGACAGGCATTTTGCTAGTGTTAAAATAACAGTCACTTCCTTAACTCTCTAACTCTCTATTCAAGACGGGCAGCCTCTCTTTTTCCTCCATCTGCTTCCCTCCCTCCCTCCCTCCCTCCTTCCCAACCCGCTCCAAATGAATTCTCTACACAACATGATCCTTCTTAATAGCCTTCCCACTTTGTAACAGCAATCCTGCTCTAATCCTTGCCACAGAGGGGCCCGTGGGAGATCGTGCCATTTCCAACACCTGGCCTGTACCTGGCAGCGAGAGAACAAAACGGGGGACGTCTATTTTGCAAAGCCACCTTTCCCACAGCGAGAAGGGGAGGTTGCGGGGGTAAAAGGGAAATGACAACCGCTAATTGCCTTAAATTCAGAGAGACTAGTTACAATAATTAGGTGTTTAAGGAAGACGGGGCCACGGAAGCCGGGCTTCCAGCAGGCTCCCTCCACTGAGTGGAACCTTCTGCGCTCCGTCCGCAACACGCTTGTGATTTGGCCTCTTTTGAAAAATGCCAGTCCCACCCCTACCCTGGGCCAGACAGTTTTTGCACACTTGCAGAGACTTCCAATGTCAGAATGGAAAAGCTCCTGAGCTACAAGGGCCATGCCGGGAGTTTGCAGGATTTAAATAGCAACTGTAAATATATACATGCATGTATAGTTTACACTCCTTCCCCAAGTGTGGCCTTCTCTACATGCAGGACGTACCCCATATTTCAGGTATTGTTGAGCCAACCATTTTTTTGGTAAATTTATATCCCACCCTTCTCAATAGGGCTCAGGGCGGCGAACATAAATCAGATAAAACAGTGCATGATTTCTGTCCACACACCTCCCTTTGAAATGTTGTTTCCTGTTTACTTTAATCAGTTTCAATTTGTTCACACTGGAAGAGATGGGAGTGTCAATCATTCATTCCCTTTTTTTGTTTTTTGGACATGCGCACTAGCAAATGATGCCATAAATTGCTAAATCATTTGTATGGCACCCGTTCAGTCTGCTGATTAGTCACCTCAGCCATGACTCTCTTTTTGAAAACCTGGCTCCCTTGTTTCATGAGATTCTCTGATCAGCACATCCAGCCAAGCAACTTAATGACACATTTTAGAATCTCTGGGTTGGGAAAACAGAGGCGGCAAACCCCTGTATTCGAAGTCCCTGCTCTCAGAAACACGTCCCTTCTGCCCCTTTGAATTTGGAAAAGGTTTGCACTCCAAGTGGATACCACAAACTGAGATGCAATCCGCCAATGTGCGCATCTGCAACCTCCCGGGTTTGATTCCCAGCTCTGCCGCCTGAGCTGTGGAGGCTTATCTGGGGAATTCAGATTAGCCTGTGCACTCCCACACATGCCAGCTGGGTGACCTAGTCACAGCTTCTCGGAGCTCTCTCAGCCCCACCCACCTCACAGGGTGTTTGTGGTGAGGGGGGAAGGGCAAGGAGGTTGTAAGCCCCTTTGAGTCTCCTGCAGGAGAGAAAGGGGGATATAAATCCAAACTCCTCCTCCTCCTCCTCCCCTCCCACCCACCCAGAGATCCAGTGCATTCATCCAGATGCAAATCATCAAACTATTGTACACTTGTGAAAGAAAGAAGCCCAAATATATTTCTTTTGTTTACTCAAGAAAACAAAGTGTGCAGGGTGGGGAAAATGGGGTGTGTGGAAAAAGCCTGTGACTTGTTTAGAGATTTATTCCACACCTTGTTCAAGGGCACAATGCATGTTGCAGTAGATCAGGGGTTCCCAACTTTTTTGAGCCTGCCATTACCTTTGGATTCTGCCACAGAGTGGTGGGTGCAACCACAAAATGGCAGCCACAAGGGGTGGAGCCACACACCCACAGCAGAAGCCTAAGCACAGAGGAGGAGAGGGATGATTTTAAAAAATACATTGAGAAAGAGGAGTGAGGCAGAATCAAATGAACACTGTGGTGGTAGCTGCTGCTGAAGCTATAATATTTTAATCTGCCCAGCCAGTTGGATCTCCAGTGACCATCAGAAGCCCTGCTGGGCAGCAGTCCTGCTGAGCCTAACCCACTTTCTAAAAACACTTGGTGGGGGCCAGGAATAGTATTGGTGGGCACCATGCTCGGGACCCCTGAAATAGAACAAGTGAGCACAATTTGGGATCCAGTGAGTCACACACAGCCTCACCTGCCAGCCCCGTTTTCTCCTGTCCTCTCATTCAACATCTGGAAAGTTCATTTGGCCAGCACTGACAGGCCCTGAGGCGCTCTTATCCACCCCACCCCACCCCACCCCACCCCACCCCACCTCCATGCCATCTCTTCTTCCTTCACTTTAGTCCCTCACCCAGGCTGCCTTTTATGCCAAAGAGCAACGGTAACACATTTAACTTGCTGGAACCCGCCTTTGCCATGAATTTTGTACGTTCCTCCTGCAGTTGAACTAAGCCAAAGCTTGTGATTACACCTCCCTCTCCCTCTCTCTCTCTCTCTCCCTCTCTCTCTCTCTCTCTCTCTCTCTGTGTGTGTGTGTGTGTGTGTGTGTGTGTGTGTTTGTGTTAACATTTAGAGTATAAGCTCCTTGGGTCAGGGATCCAGTTTTTTAGTTCAGCTAGTGTGTTGAAGTTTCAGACTAGGACCTGGAAGACACCGGTTCGAATCTCCACTCTGCCAGGGAAACACTGAGGGATAGTGGGCCAGTCACACTCACTCAGTCTACCACACTGGAGTTTTGTGAGAATAAAATGGAGGTGAGAAGAATGAAATAAGCCACTTTGGGGAGAAAAGAATAAATCAAGTAAATAACATCAATTAAAAAAACACTCTACAATATGCATTGGTTAGAATAATGTGGATAATCAATAACTTTTGGAGCTCCACCAAAGAATGATGGAGCTTCTTTTTATTTCCCTCGGCTGGGAAAGAACAGGATAGAAATTGAACAGAATAAAAATAAATGCCTGCCAGGAACTGTTAAGACAAAGAAGGCAAGTGGAAAATAAGGCCAAATGCATGGCTGAGGAGCAGCACTTGGCTCACTGGACCCCAATGCGGATGATCCCATTCATTAGAGTTTGCTGCAACCCCATGATTAACCCAATCAACTATGTTTTCACCAATAAGAAAATGCCACCAATTATGCAGGAAGCAAATTAAAAAAGAAAAGAAAAGCAGGCACTCGTAAAGAAGCTGCAGGCCTCCTTCTCCCACAAGGGAATTCCTCTTCCAAGATGGCGGCTGTTGCAGTCACTGCCCACAGCAGCCAAAAACAAAGTTTCCCCGCCCCAATATGCACTAGTACGTACACGTATTTCCCAGACAATAAAAAAAATTTGTTCATATCTCTCTATATAAAAATCTAACCGTGTGTTTGTCCCTGATGGTCTCCCTCAGAAGCTGCTGGACGGATCACCCCCAAATTTTCACAGGACGTCCCTCCCCATTGCGGGCAGGTAATCGAACCTTCAAATCACCAAAAGTCCATACCTGAGCCAGGTAAAACATCTTTTTCCTGGCGCACCAGGCCATGAAGCTGCCTCTGTTTAACTGTCACCCTTTGAATGTCCGTGCAGCCTGTCTGTCTGTGGCCGGAGGGCTTGGGATGAGGGCTTACAATGTTCGTGCAGATGGGCAGAGATGAGCAGTGGAAACAGTAAATAGGTAATACTGGTAGGTAATACGAGTGGACACACATACATACTTTGACTGGTGGGGTCCCCCCCCCCCCTCACACGCAGGTAACTTTCACTCTCTGTGCCTCACCCACTGCTACCACACAACACACATCCAGCTCATTTTCACACACCTCACTCTGCCCTCCCTCACATCCAACCACCACTTACCCACTTCCTCACCCATATTCACCACAGCTCTCTTTTACTAAAAGTGAGCTGGAGTTTGCCTTTTTCTTCTAAGAAAATCCGCGGGGTGGGGGCGAACCAACACTACCGGCTCTGCTTCTTTTGCACATGGCCCTTTAAGAACCCAGGGAGCTGGCCTCGATCTGAGCGCCTCACCCCCCTGCCTCTGCTGCCTGACTGGGACAGCCTGCTTGCCCCAGTTCTGCCTTACCCAAGCCAGGACTGTGCGTGTCAACCAGCCTCATGGACAGGAGAATTTGCACTCTGGACAGTTCCATTGTGGAATGGGAAGGGTTTCCTTATACTAAAAAAACAAGACAGCACCATCTAACGATGTGCATTGAAAAGGGAAAGAGGGATTCATAAGAACATAAGAACAAGCCAGCTGGATCAGACCAGAGTCCATCTAGTCCAGCTCTCTGCTACTCGCAGTGGCCCACCAGGTGCCTTTGGGAGCTCACATGCAGGATGTGAAAGCTATGGCCTTCTGCAGCTGTTGCTCCCGAGCACCTGGACTGTTAAGGCATTTGCAATCTCAGATCAAAGAGGATCAAGATTGGTAGCCATAAATCGACTTCTCCTCCATCAATCTGTCCAAGCCCCTTTTAAAGCTATCCAGGTTAGTGGCCATCACCACCTCCTGTGGCAGCATATTCCAAACACCAATCACACGTTGCGTGAAGAAGTGTTTCCTTCTCCTCCATCAATCTGTCCAAGCCCCTTTTAAAGCTATCCAGGTTAGTGGCCATCACCACCTCCTGGGGCAGCATATTCCAAACACCAATCACACGTTGCGTGAAGAAGTGTTTCCTTTTATTAGTCCTAATTCTTCCCCCCAGCATTTTCAATGAATGCCCCCTGGTTCTAGTATTGTGAGAAAGAGAGAAAAATTTCTCTCTGTCAACATTTTCTACCCCATGCATAATTTTATAGACTTCAATCATATCCCCCCACAGCCGCCTCCTCTCCAAACTAAAGAGTCCCAAACGCTGCAGCCTCTCCTCATAGGGAAGGTGCTCCAGTCCCTCAATCATCCTCGTTGCCCTTCTCTGCACTTTTTCTATCTCCTCAATATCCTTTTTGAGATGCGGCGACCAGAACTGGACACAGTACTCCAAGTGCGGTCGCACCACTGCTTTATATAAGGACATGACAATCTTTGCAGTTTTATTATCAATTCCTTTCCTAATTATCCCCAGCATAGAGTTTGCCTTTTTCACAGCTGCCATGCATTGAGTCGATAGTCCCATGGAACTATCAACTAAGACGCCCATTTGATTCCATTTGATTCCATTTGATCACCCCAAAAGGCTATGCTGGGGATCATTGGACCTGCATGGACATCTGTGTGGGTTGCGGACTGTGATGAGAAGGACAATTGCCACAGCAATGCGTGGCTGGGCCCGCTAGTCTGAAATAAGAATTTTTAAAATTAAAAAATGGGAACAACAATTCCTGTTTTATCCTCACAAATCCCCTGTGAGATAGGCAAGGCAGAAGACTAGCTTTCACACAGGTGTCAACCTGGGTCTGAGTGGTAGCAATTTAAATGCACAGGGGGTTATGTTACTGAATGCTCCTTTATACAAAGTAATCCCTCTGCCCATGGAAAATCAGTTATGACATGGGGAATGCTGGGCTAGAACCTTCTCTCTCTGACACATGCATTTTCTATGTGCTGGGATTTCCATCCCTACAGAACAGCATCCAGACATGTCATGTTTCCCACCCACCCCCCACCCCCCAGCAGTCTAAAGTGGTATAGCCTACTTTAGACCATAGACATCTGTCAATAGAAGGAGGAAAGCAAGATGTTAGGTTGACAGTTTATTTAGTTCTTCTAGATCCTTACACATTTCACAATTTGCTTGATTAGGAGTTTCCAGCTCCCACCATGAGCAATGTCTGCATCTACCTACATTACAAAGCTGTATGGTTTTTAAGTTGTGTGTGTGCATGGGAGGGAGCGGGGAGAACGCATAACCACACACACACACACACACACACACACACACACACACACACACACACACACACCCAAGAAATGCTGGGCACTGTAAAACTGTTAAGAATTCTGTTAGAGATCACCAGCCCATTGACAGAACTACAAGGACAACTCGGGAAACCCAAGCATAAACCTGCAAAAGAAGCAGACATAATATCCAGATGGCAAGATGTCACTGCATTGGCCAGGCCTCACCTGGAGTGTTGTGTGCAGTTCTGGAGGCCTCACTTCAAAAAGGCTATGGACCAAATGAAGCAGGTGTAGAGGAGAGCAGCAAGGACGATCAGGGGCCTGGAAATCAAGCCCTATGAAGACAGGCTAAGGAGCTTAGGAAGGCTTGGAGAAGAACAGACTGAGGGGGCAGGGGTTGATTGCTCTCTAGAAGTATTTGAAGGGCTGTCACTTAGAGGGCAGCAGGGAGTGGCTCCTGCTCGCAACAGAGGATATGACTGGCAAGAATGGGTTTAAATTATGGGCATAAATGTTCTGACTTAGTATTCAAGGAAAAAACTTCCAGTAAGAATTGTGCAGCAATGGAATCAGCTGCCTGGGGGGGGGGGGTGAGCACCCCCTCACTGGCAGTCCTTAAGCAGCAGCTGGAGGAACACTTTCCTGGGATGCTCCAGGCATTGAGCAGAGAGCTGGGCTAGATGCAGGTCTGCAGGGCCCCTTCCAACTCTTCTATGATTCCAAGAATTGCTACGTGTAAAAAAGCATCTTTAAAAGAGGGGTGGTGGTGGTGGTGATGAAACAGACTGCTGTGGTCCCTGTGCTTCTCCCATTCCACAACAAAGCATTGGAGAGGGAGAAGCAAGGGTGGGAAGCAGAGCTGCAGCCAACACCTGGCACACTGTCTTCAGACAGATGACAAGCACAGGCAACCCAATAGGACAGACTCAGAATCAGGACCTTGGACAGAGCGCCACAGACCACAAAAAGGCAAATCCTGCTGCACGGGATGACTGTCAGACCGACGGAACGGTAAACTGTTGTGGGTCTTTATCAGATGCATGAAGCAAAATCTCAGTTGGCAAATATATACTGGAAGGGGGGGGGGGGTATTGTGAATGGTAAGCGTCAGACTTTGACGTCTGAGGGATGGAGCCTGGGGCTGTTTGCCTTCCAACATCCTTTTGGGGCAGGCTACGCACAAGACCTTGGCCATTGGGAGGAGGCTCTCTGTCAGTCAGGCCCCTCCCCTCTCCCCTTCTCTCCTCCAAGGCAGAGCTCTTTGGCTGCCCTGCTTCCTTCCTTAGGGCAGCCCTGGGATTCTTCAAGGTAAAGGTCATGACTGACCCATGGGGTGATGTCACATCACCACATTTACTAGGTAGACTATGTTTATAGGGTGGTTTGCCACTGCCTTCCCTTTACCTCCTGCAAGCTGGGTACACATTTTGCCAACCACGGAAGGATGGAAGGCTGAGTCAACCTTGTGCCAGTTACCTGAACCCAACTGATGTCAGGATGGAGCTCATATTGTGAGCAGAGCTTGGACTGCAGGACTGCCGCTGACCACTCTGTGCTATGGGGTTCCTTTACATTCCCATGAGAAAAAGTGTGACCCTGCTGGGTGCAACAGGCATGGCTGCTTTTTGAGAACGGTCTCCCCCCCTCCCAGAATCCTCCATGTTGTACTCATTTATAACATCACTTATAGCCCTCCTTTCTCGTTGGGACTGAAGGCTGATGTCTTATGTCCTTTCCTCTAATGCAGATAAGTGTGAGTGTGCAGGGTTGATACTACTATGATGCAAACTGAGACAGTCACCTTAAGTGGCAGATTGGAGGGGGGGTTGCCATCTCTCCCCAAGGAGCAGCAGCACCCTGATTCTCCTTTTTGCACCACCTTCCAGCCCAACAAGTTACATGTGCTGTATGAGGCTTTCTGGAATACTTACAAAAGTCCTTCATTTTGTGACACTCAAGCCCTTATTTTAGTTGCCTAAGCAACCATGTAATTGGCAAAGTTACCGGGGCAACCAAAATGATGCCCAGGCCAGAGGGGTGATTCAGAGGAGCAGCAGTGGCGTAGGAGGTTAAGAGCTTGTGTATCTAATCTGGAGGAACCGGGTTTGATTCCCAGCTCTGCCGCTTGAGCTGTGGAGGCTTATCTGGGGAATTCAGATTAGCCTGGGCACTCCCACACACGCCAGCTGGGTGACCTTGGGCTAGTCACAGCTTCTCGGAGCTCTCTCAGCCCCACCCACCTCACAGGGTGTTTGTTGTGAGGAGGGAAGGGCAAGGAGATTGTAAGCCCCTTTGAGTCTCCAGCAGGAGAGAAAGGGGGGATATAAATCCAAACTCTTCTTCTTCTTCATACAGAACCTCCTATGAACCTGTACACAACCTTAATTCTTCCAAGTCTCCTTTAATGTTGGTTCCTTCCCTTCCTTTTGAACACTGATAACTACCAGGAGTTGGGACTGCTTTTCTTGCTCAGCCCTGTGGGATAGCATGTGTTGAGATTGTACAGTATAATGTTTAACATAGTTATGCATAGTTTTTGCAACCAGCCACTTTGATTCCTCTCGAGATATGTGAGCTATTACTGTTTATAAGCAGAGATTCTAGCAAACAGTGTCTTATTTAGATGGGAACTTTTGGGGGGTGGGTCAACGGGCTTTTTCCTGATTGGATGTATTTTTCAAGGGACACCACATCAGTTGTAGTTCCATACACTGCAATAGTGAAAATGACTGTTCTAGGCTTTGGGGAGGGAGAGTGTGCAGAGGAGGAAGAATGTAAGCAAGCAGTCAGACAATAAACAAAAAGGTGGTAGTGAGGAGGCCTATTTATCCTGCCATTGCTTACCCCAGGTTTGATAGTTCTTCACTTTGTAGAACTCATTTTGCCAATGATAGCTGTGAGTCAGAGGAAATGACTGTGCGTAGCTTAAGGAACAATGTCTCTAAAACACCACCTTCGTCTCTCTCACAAGCGATTGTCTGCCTCCAACATTACTTGCGAAGTGTGCCAAGCAGATGCCACGTGGCAACATTTCTCCACCGAGTTACAAGGACTCCAAAGCTGACTGGGACCCTTTTTATGACAAGGTCCTTAATGGTGGGTGAGAAGTCTTCCTCACCAATCTTCTGCTTCCGTGTCTAGGAGCACTGAAACAATTTTCCATGCTCCAAGATGCATGTCTGCATTGTGCAATATGGTTAGGCCCAGAAGGCCTAGCTAGCAGCTGATATGGATGGAGAGGGAAACCTCAGAATACCTCCCAGAATCCTTTCTCTCGCAAATACATCAACATAGTAGAAAAGGGGAAAGTGAATAATGTTGGCACTGTAAAACCGGTCGTGTGGTGCAGTGACCAGCATGTGAGACCTAGAGTGGGGGGGGGGGGCGGTTTTAAAATCTGGGTCCAGCATCACAAGATCCAATGTCACAGCTGTCCGCTCTTTGCCAGGACGCTGCCCACCCCACCCACCCACCCAGTGATGCTGTGAGGTTTAAACGGAAGAGTATCAGCCAGGGCATGAGCTGCTGACAGCAACAGGAGGATAAACATGGGACAGAGTCCTACGTTTGGACGAGACAGAATCAACAGTACGCCAAGAAGGAAATACAAATGATTTTAGTTGTCTGGGAAGAGGGAGCTAATGATGTGGCCCTTCAGTTCCACCTGTGATGGGACATTTCTCATGTTCGCTCCCAGCTCGAACGCCACAGCCTCATGCTTCAAACATGGGCAGTGTTTCCTTTCCTCCCTTCTTTTCACGCTCCAAATTGCAGCAGTTCAGCAATGACTTGCAGGGTCAGAGGTAATAGCCTTCTGGTTTCCCAGGGACACACATCCTTGGGAGCTACCTTTACAAACCCAACATTCATCGGCCACTTTCATGTGTTTCTCCCTAGCAAGCTGCCAGAGATCTCAATCACATGGGGAAAGCACAGTGCCCCATAGTGGACAAAAGCCACATAGCAGGTTCCCTTTAATACAAGGGAAGGGGCAGACCAGAAAAACCAAAAGTGCTTGGGAGACGCAGCAACATTTGCTCAGAACATTTGCGGCTGCAGTTTGTTATTTCTGAGTATTCCAGTCAAATCTGGAGGATCCGTCTGTGCAGCTTCAGACTTCAGGTGTCTTTCTAGTGCTGTGAACTTTGCGGAGCTTTCAACACAACTAGTGTCTGTTTTGTTCTGAATTCTGGTCTGACTGTGAGCCTGTTGGGAGTGAAGTTAGGTCTGAAGGGGGCTGACCTTTAGTGGGATTCAGGCTCTTCAGGACCCAGGAGAGCTCCCTGGAAAGATGTTTAGTGTTGACCAAACAAGGCCCCAAAGTCACAAAGGTCTTCCAGGAAGCTTCCGGTTGGCTCAGGGGTAGGCTGGCCTGCTTTGCATGAACCTCCAGTGAAAAGAACTCAGATAGCAGAAGATTCTTCTCTGCCTGAGACTCAGAAGAATGGCTGGTTCACTTAGCTATGACCTTTTGTGGAGAAGCATCAGGGGCGTAACGCCCAGTGGGCAAGGTGGGCAGCTGCCCAGGGCATCACCTTGTGGGGGGCACCAAAAATGCAGGGTAAATTTTTGGGTATTTTCAGTGGTTTTCAGTTTTTGACCTGCAGGGGGCGCAGTTTTTAGGCTAGCGGCACCAAAATTTCAGCGTATCATCAGGAGACTGTCCTTATGCTACCTCACAGGTTTGGTGAGGTTTGGTTCAGAGAGTCCAAAGTTATGGACTCCCAAAGGGGGTGCCCCATCCCCCATTGTTTCCAATGGGAGCTAATAGGAGATGGGGGCTACACATTTGAGGGTCCATAACTTTGGCCTCCCTAAACCAAACTGCACCAAACCTGGGGAGTATCATTAGGGCAGTGTCCTGATGAGACCCTGAAAGTTTTGAGACTGTGCCTTCAGAAATCCCCCCCCCCCCCGCAGCCTGCAACCTCCATTGACAGCAATGCAGAAAACTCAATGCAGAACAAAGATTCTTGGGCAAATTTCTGGGATGTTCCTGCAGGGAGCGCATTTTTGGACGTATCGGCACCAAAATTTCAGGGTATCATCTGGAGACTGTCCTGATGGCAACCCCCAAGCTTGGTGCAGTTTGGTTTAGGGGAGCCAAAGTTATGGACCCTCAAAGGGGGTGCCCCATCCCCCATTCTTTCCAATGGGAGCTAAGGAGATGGGGGCTACCCTTTTGAGGGTCCATAACTTTGTCCCCACTGAACCAAACTGCACCAAACTTGGGGGGTAGCATAAGGACAGTCTCCTGATGATACTTTGAAATTTTGGTGGCGATATGTCTAAAAATGCACCCCCTGCAGGCACCAATGTCCTAGTACAAAAATATTTTGGTCATGGTGGGGTGGCCGCCCATGGGGGTGGGCATCCAACTCAGGTTTTGCCCAGGGCTCCGTTTTGCCTCATTACACCCCTGAGAAGCATCATCTAGCTACTTTCATCACAGTTTGCTCATTTATTTTAATGTGATGTCCATGGGACTGACCTGAAGGATAGCCCAGGGGCTTCAGAGCCTTCCAGGGCCAAAGGTGTTCTGATCAGAGGCTGTTGCTAGCCCCTGTTGTTGTTCACCTCTAAAAGTCTTTGCTTCCCGCTTTGTTAATCATGTCAACCTGTGAACCACTCCTTAATGTGAAGTTTGCCAGGTGCTCAGCATTCAAACAGTCCTGAGGTCAGAATGGCGTTTGGTATAAGGCAGTGGTGGCAAACCTTTGGCACTCCAGATGTTATGGACTACAATTCCCATCAGCCCCTGCCAGCATGGCCAATTGGGAATTGTAGTCCATAACATCTGGAGTGCCAAAGGTTTGCCACCACGGGTATAAGGGATGCTGTGACAGAAGCATTGCAACTGCCCGAAGCCAGGGAAAGCAGTCACATTCCCCTATGTGGGCCTAAATGATGAGGACACCAATATGCTCAGGCAGAGCCCCGTGTGAACAGGACCCAGGGCCAACATCAGGGACGGACTAACCATTTTACTTAGTGGGAGAACTCCCAGTGGGCCGTTGCCCTAGAGGGCCAGGGGCCACCAGATGCCAGCTGAGCTACGTAGCTTCTGTAGTGTCAGAGGTACTTTTTCCAGCCCACCCCTATCCAGCATTGTGGGTCAGCAAAGTATGGCACCAGCCAAGGCCTACAGCCCGACAGAGCCCAGAGTCAGTAAAGGAGGCTGAACACTGGAGAATCATGCACTGCTCCAGATATCTCTCCCCCCAATCAGTCAAGGAGCCCCCACAACACAACCATATGCCTTCTTTTAGATCCACAAAGTCACACTGTTCTCTGCAAAGAACACACCGCAGGAGAATCAGAAGAGAGCCACGATGGGCAGTGAGGGAAGGGAGGGGACTGTAAATCTGGTGCTCTAGTCACATCCAAAAAAGGGGAGAACATTAAAGTGTGAAATCTCTGTAGTTCTGGGTTAAAACCTCCTGGAGTCAAACAGATTGCTCAGAGGCCACCATCCACCGCAGGGCTGCCCACCTGCTGTCTGTCATTAACAGTGATGTGGGCAGTTGGTTCTTAAAAGTAGCTGACTTCCGTAGCTCAAAGCAGAAACTGAAAAAGAAGAAACGGAGCGGGGTGTGTGTGTGTGGTGCGTTACATACCATTGTACAGAAGTTCTCCGAATTTCAAGGCGAGGCCCTGCTTGACTCTCCGCACTTCCCGGTCCATAGTGAAGGCCTCAATGTCTAAATGAGCGTGGTGGAGGACGGTCCCTGCTGGGGTCTCGTAGATACCTAGCCATTTTGCCAGGCAGGGGGAGAGAGGGATAGGGGAGGGAGGGAGGGAGAGGGAAAGAGAAATGAATGAGACCCAAACTGTCAGGAAATGACAAAAAATAATGATTTGGCTGACAGAAGGAGCCGGGGTCCCGGCTCCATTCAGTCTCAGCTTGCCATAAAATGCATCTGTCATTATAGTCCTGCTGGGGCCGAGACAGTCCACTCCGCACCTTGTGGAGAAAATTTCTAGATTCCCCTCTTTGAAGAGGCACTCCAGCGAGGCTAAATGACAGGGTTTAGGAGCCGATCCCCCCGCAGGCGCGTGCCCACCGGTCTGAGGCTGAAAACCTATAATTAAACGAGCCACGCAGGGCAAAGTCATGGGGGTCTGAAAAAATCCTCCTCCTCCTCCTCCCCACATCTTGCATTGAGGAAGAAGGCGGAAGAATCCCTCCTATCAGCTGTGGAGAATGGGGACTACCTGGGGATGGGGGAATTGCAGAGTACCTTCCACATCTGACAGTGGCTTGCCAACTGCAACTTGAACCATTGCCCAATTTAGGAAACAGTCAATGGCAGCCCAAGTTGAATGGTTTTTTGGTAACAGCGCCTGGCCCAGAGACCGCTGAGCCTTGGCTGGAATGGAAACAGAAGAGAAGCAACTCCACGGGTTTTGCGGCATCTCCACACTTATTTTATTTATTTATTTATTATTGGGTTTTTTATACCGCCCTACCCCCGAAGGGCTCTGGGCGGTGAACAACATAAATCACATGTACAGTAACCCTTAAATACATTAAAAGATTTAAAACGCAGCGATCAGTAAAACAATGTCCGCAATAACCCTCATTAAAAACCTCCCAAAAGGGGGGAAGAAAACGGGTCCCATAGATGGTAGGAGACCCAAAAAATAAAGAAGGAGAGAAGGAGGAGGAAGCAGGGGGCACCTGTCAGCAACTGGACACTCCAAAAGCCCGGCGGAACAACTCCGTCTTACAGGCCCGGACAGCTGGAGGAAGAGTGTTCCACCAGGCAGGGGCCAGGGGGTGGGGGACTTGCAAAGAGTCTTTCTTTCCCCACCTGCAGATTGGTGCTGATAAGACTCCTGCTTACACGAGAGAACACCTTGGGAAAGCAGAACGGAGGCTCCCCTGGAAAATCTTTTTAAGGTGAGGGCTCGCAAACGGAAGGATGGCTAGATCCGAATCCAGTAAATATCCAGCAAAGGGAACTTTGACGCTCAAAAGTTTATACTCTGGAAATTTTGGTGCTTCTTGACTCAATATCCACCTGTTCTACTGCAGACCCACACGGGCATCCACTGAGACCATCTTCATAACGATTGTTGTTTCTGTGAGCTAACTTAGTTCAAATTCAAATGCAGAGTTTTTGGAAGAGAGGGCACTATTCTACAACTTGGAATATCTGGCCTAACCATAACAAGCCTGGCAAAATGGTGAATGTTCCAAACTTGGGTGCTATGTGGTTTCTGGGCTGTATGGCCGTGTTCTAGCAGCATTCTCTCCTGACGTTTCGCCTGCATCTGTGGCTTGTAAGGAATTCCATAGAAGCAGAAATAAAAGGCTTTTTGGGTGTAAAAGACCGTTTATTCAGACATCCTAGAAAGCTCACGTACACGCAGTGGCAGGAATAAGATCTCCCGCCAGAAGCACAGGTTATAACTCTGTCCATCCCATCCCCCCTCCCGGATTCCCATGGGAACGGAGGTCTCATCTCCCTCGCAGAGATAAGGTCTCCGCCGGAGAAGCTGGCCCATCGCCCGGGCTGTGGAATGTAGTCAAGGCCAGGCGGCTGACCCGCTCATCAACACCATTGAATCCTTTACACTCTGCCTCCCTTAAAAAAGACCTCTCCCCCCCCAGGTTTGTGCGGAAAGGCGCAGTGGAAAGCAGAAATGAGGGCGGGGGCGTCAATATTTTCGGAATAAACCCATTGATTATACCCAGAGGAATACCCCACCCAAGAGACTAAATATTGTAAGCGTTTGCGATTAAAGCGAGAGTCCAGGATGGCGTCCATTTCGTAATGCTTGTGGCCATCAATAATAGTCGGTGGGGGTCTCTCCGGCGGGTCGTGCCAGGCATCGGAAACGGGAGCCTCCTTGAGTAAACTGGAATGGAAGACAGGATGGATATTACTAAGAGAGTTAGGCAAATCCAATCGGGCAGTGACATCATTAATCACTTTAGTAATCTGAAAAGGTCCTACGAATCTTTTGCCCAGTTTTGAAAATTTATGCGATCTCTCTGAAAGGATTTTTTGGTGAACAAAATACACCTTGAAGCCCACGCGCAGAGGGAAATCCCGGCGGTGCTTATCCGCTTGCAGCTTTGGGGAGTCTTTAGCCTGTTGTGGGCAGTCCTGGACCATTTTCCACCCCTCGGCCAGAGGATGAAATCCACTGCTGAGAACTCCGGAGGATCCAATGCATCACTTGAAGATAGTTCGCAGCAACGGCCGGGAAGAAAAGGCGACCGGACACAATTTCGAAGGGGTTTTTTTTTGTACTACTATGAACCGCATTATTATAAAGTGATATTCTACCAAAAGCAAGTTGGCTCGCACCAATGGTATGCGGTGTGCAGCTGGTGTAACAACGTGAATGCTGCTCTAGGGTTCTGTTGGTTCTCTCTGACTCACCGTCACTTTGAGCGTGGTAGGAGGCTGCAACAGCAGCGGTGACTAACAGCCCTAGAAAAGCTTTCCAGAACTTTGAAATGAATTGGGGGCCGCGGTCGGAGACCACCTTAACGGTGGCGGAGTGTAGATGGTAAACATGGTGAATGAACAGACGCAGCTAACTTAGGAGGCCGGAGGGGATGGAAGCACATGGGATGAAAATAGGCTTGTTTAGAAAATAAGTCCACCAATTCCCCTAAGTCCGATGTTACCCATGACTTTCTGGTAAATCTGTAATAAAATCCTTGGGAATGACTTCCCAGGGGCGGGTGGCCACCGGGAGAGGTGTCAACAGACCAGGGGGTTTTCCCGGGACATTCTTGGCTTCTGGACGAACAGGGGAACCTTTAGTATACGTCTCAATGTCCTTGCGCATGTGGCGCCACCAGAACTGGCCAATGAGGGCCAAATGCAGAGTTTTTAGAAAGCCAAAATGTCCAGCTGGTAGGGCATCGTGACAGGCCTCGAGAACCTGCTTACGGAGGGAGGGAGGCACGCATTACCAGCAATCCCCCCGCCGCTAAGCATGCATTCTCAAAGCGCAATTGGGAGTCACCTTCCTCCGCCCGAGGCTCGGCGCAGCCAGCCTCCCTCCTCGAGTTCCATTAGGAAAGGAGAGACCAGGCTGGGAATGGTAGGAGAAGGAGGCCCGGATGTCTGAGATCGGGTGACAGCCAGCCCCAATTGGGAGGGGGAGAGAACGAATCGCATGGAGATGTCCCGTAAAGGCAGCTCCACCCCCCCCTCCCGGGTAGGCGCGAAATCGCATCAGCCAGTTTATTGGTTTTCGGGGGGGAAAAATGGACCGAGTGAAAGAGAAGCGAGAGAAGAAATCGGCCCAATGAAGTTGCCCATGGACATCTTGAGGGGGGTGGACAGAGCGGCCAAGTTCTTGTGATCCGACCAAACTTGAAAGGGGTGTTTAGCCCCCTCCAGCCAATTAGGCCAAGTGGAGAGTGCTACTTTGATGGCCGCAGTTTCTTTATCCCCTACAGTCCAGTTCAGAGTTCAGCACCGGAGAATTTTTTTGATAAATAAGCACCTGACTTGGGAACCAGCCCTATCATCTTTATTTCTCTGCAACAGGGGCTGCCCCAAGCGCTTTGTCGAGAGCATCCACGTGAACCACAAGCGGGGAGATCTGGGTCAGGGGTGCTTCCAGGATAGGTTCGGTAGTAAAAGCAGATTTTAAAAGCTGAAAGGCTGTCTGACATTCTTCAGACCAGGAAAAGGGGGCCCCGGGCTTGGCAGTCAGTGGATCTTTACCCTTGAAAGATCGCGTAAGAAGGTCTGTGAAGTGGGAGAGTCCAGGTTCCAGCGAATTGGGGTATAAAGTCCACGATAGAAATTAGCAAACCCTAGAAAAAAGATTGGAGTTCTTTTAGGCTGGTAGGGAGCAGAGCCATTTGGAGGGACTGCATCAATTTTATGCTTGGGATCCATTTTCAGGCCCTCGGGCGAGATCCGGTAACCAAATAGATAGTCAATAGAAGGTTTGGTGGAAACAGCATTTGGAAAAGTTTGGCAAAGAGGGAGTTGTTGAGCAAACATTTCAATACTTCCCGAACCAATGCTTCATGCTCCTCCATGGTTTGTGAATAAATTAAAAGCGTCATCTAAAGTACCACCACTACTCCTTGTACAATAAATCATGGAGAACTTCGTTGATAAAGGGCCATAAAAGCTCGGGGCCGCCATAACCCGAATGGCATTATTAAGTATTCAAACTGTCCAAACTTTGTGTTAAATGCAGTCAAGTGTTCATAGCCTTCAGCAATTCTGACCCTGTAGTAAGCTTCTCTCAAGTACAACTTAGTAAAGATGTGTCCCTTGCCCAATGCGTCTAAAAGATCCTTGATTAATGGCAAAGGGTATTTATTGGACAGGGAGACTGCATTGAGCCCTCGGTCAGCTGTGCAGAGCAGTAAAGACCCATCTTTCTTTTTTACAAACAATACAGGAGCAGCATCGTGTGTTTGGTAACCATACGCCATTATGAACCAGCGAGCGAGGTTCTTGTCTAGAAGACACGAAGTTCCTTCTCTCCTCATTAGGGAGGACTCATGCGGTAGATTCTACCTTTAGGCAGTTGCGCCCCTGGCTGTAATTACCCGATTTTTGCAGTCGGTGTCTCTATGGGGTGGCAACTGATCGCATTCTTGCTCCTGAAATACTGGCTAAATCCCTGGTAAGCCGGTGGAATGCCGGTAGAATCCGGGAAGCAATAAGCTGATGAAAGCCAGGGGGGGGTGTGTGTCAGGAGAAACTGCCGAGTTTTCCCCAATTCTAAAGCTAATGGAGGAATGTTCACACCCGCTTGGGGAGGGTCAGTGAATTCCTAAAATCCCTTTCTTTCCAAATGAATTTTTGGTTCATGCAACAACAACCATGGCATGCCCAGAACTATGGAGTGTTTGGCCACTGGGCGCCAGAATAAAACTAATTTTCTCCCCAATGAATTACGTGGCAGCTGAGGTGAACCGGTTGCGCGTTTTGAACTGGGCGGTCCTTTGCTCCCGAGAGGACTACCCGTCCCATTTGGGTGAATGGTATGGGAGTTAGCCAGGGGACTAGGTCTAGAACCCTGGCTCCCTCCGCCACCTAGGAGCCGCATTAAGCAATGGGAGCAGCCGAATCCCACAAGGGCTGAGGCTATAGCTCTGAGAGTATGCTTAGCGGGGTTGGCCAAGCGCTTGGATTGTAATGGGAGCGCTGCCTTCACTCAACGCGTCTGGAGGTCAAACCCATGTCCATGGGGGGGGCTGAAGAAGGCAAACAGCTGCTTCCCCCCTCCTCTGGGTGCGTCTTCCGATAACTACCTTAGAGCGAGCCTGTTAGGCGGCAGCCCGCGTTCGCGTGGTGGCTTGGCAGATGGGAGTGCGCCTTGCGGCCCGGAGTGGTTGGCTTCTGTTTTTTTTGAACGGGCAGTTGGCTGGCCAGATGACCTGGTCCTCGCGGTAAAGACACAATCCCAGTCGGCCAGCCCAGCTCGGAGGTGGTCTCGGTAGGAAGCGGCTGGAGAGAAGCTTGGCTTGGTGAGTGCGCCAGTGAGTAATTAAGTAGTGGCCGAGGTTTTGAAGGCGTTAGAGGCGGCCTCCCGGCACGAGCGTACTCAAGCGAGGAGACGCCACCTGGGATCCCAATTCGATCCAGTAATCAGCAATAGTGCGAGGGGATCCCGAATTAAAAACACCGTTCACGCAGCTTGCCGTCAACAGCATCCGAGAAGTATTCACATTTCATGCGCTCAGGCCACTTTCGGGAGGGAGTCGGGCAGCCGCGCCCGCTGCATGAAATTCACGGAGCAAATTCTGCAAACGGCCCGGTTGCCTTGCTGAATAGATTTGATGGATCGCTTGAGGATAAGCTTCATTTTCAGCACCCGGATCTTGGAAGCGAGCCCTTAAGGCTTGGAGGAACGCGGGCACCCGATCGCGAGTATCTTCATCTTGCAGGTTCAAAGAGAGTCACAAAACCAAGTCGGCTGCTGCCCCATCCGGGACTGAGCCGATGTCCCGTGTTTTTTCGGCTCAGACCCGGTATAAATCGTCCATAGTCCTCCCATGTGGCAGCATCGAGGTTGCAAGATGAAGTAGAGAGGAAGTTTGGAAGCGGTCCCCATCGAAACAGGGCAGGTATTGGAGGGTCTGTAATATCCCCTACTCCCGCGGCCCTTAGGCGCCCGCAGGCGGCCGGTTCTTGCGCAGGATTGCGCCAGAGTTGAGGCAAGCGGTTCGCGCAGAGTGGGGCCGGAATCGGTGGAGGTGGAGGTACCAACGCTGGTGCGGCTGGCGTTCCATAGGTGGGATCTGGTCCTTGGAAGGTGGCAGGACCAGCAGCGTCGCCCCTCTGGCGCCCGGCTGTACCAGTGACAGCGTAGACTCCAACTTGGGTTGTCCTGTTCTGCTGCTTCTTCAGTTCCCTCTCCCAAAGAGTGCGGCCAGCTCTCTCTCACTTGCGTGTCAAGCGCATCCTGAATAGCGCATGCAAAGCTGCTTTCTCGTTCCAATTTGGCCAATTAGGTCTCGTTGAACAGCTGCAGTTAGATTGCAGCTTTGCGTACGTAAATGGGCCTGAAGCAGCTTTCACGTTGGCAGCTGTAGAGTCCAGTTTGGAGTGTTCCCAGGACTTTATCATGGACTGATAGGTTCTGCACATATTGCCGTTGCAGCAGCGTGCTTTGCTTACCGGTCCAATTGAGTTGGATTTCTTTGCGGCTGCTGTTCCCGGTCTCTTTGCAGGTTTTCACGCTCTTGCTGCAGCTGTTCGCCGTTCCTCTTCCCATAGCTGGCGTTCACGGGCCCATGCTTCTTGGGCATCTCGCAGTCGGCCCACTTCCTCATCCCAGCTCTCTTTCGATGGGAGAGGGAGATAGATCCCGGCTGGGAGTGCAGGCTTTCTCCGGACTCCTCTTCATCTGAGCGCCCAGGGCGTCGATGCCCACGGTGGCTCCCCGGGGCATCTCCCAGGTGCAGCCGCTGGTCGGGATCTGGGGGGGGGTCCGATGTCCGGAGAAGGCGGTCACGGATACCCTCCCAATCCTGGTATAGTCCCAGCGGATTTCACGGTGGTCTTGAGATGGGCCAGACAGATGCTGTATGCCACGGTGGATGCTTTGGGAGCATCCGCAAAATACGAGTCCAGGAATACGTTCAATGGACTCCTGGGTTTGCCGCCTTGAAGGTGGTCAGGCCCGTCTCCTCCGATGACAGAGTTGCATCTGAGGTTTGTAATCACATCACGAAAACGGGTGGATACCCGATCCACAGGCGCTCGATCCATAGACAGCGCCCCAAAGCGTCATGTAGCAAGTCCCCATGGTGCGTCTTCACCGTCCCTCGTTCCAGCGGAGATGAGGGAAGACTTCGTGCTGATACGAGGCGGGGAAAGAGTCACCAAAGCGAGACCAGCTCTCCCGCCGGTTCCTCTAAGAATCCAGAAGGGAGAGCTTCGGGGCCACTCTTTGGGGGGAGCTACCAGCGAACCTTCCACAGGAACATTCAACACTCTCCATGCCCGAGACACCAGAGGTCCACTGCACTAAGAAAATAGATGAACGATAGATTCCTGCCACAATGTAAGGAATTCCATAGAAGCAGAAATAAAAGGCTTTTTGGGTGTAAAAGACCGTTTATTCAGACATCCTAGAAAGCTCACGTACACGCAGTGGCAGGAATAAGATCTCCCGCCAGAAGCACAGGTTCTGTCCATCCCATCCCCCCTCCCGGATTCCCATGGGAACGGAGGTCTCATCTCCCTCGCAGAGATAAGGTCTCCGCCGGAGAAGCTGGCCCATCGCCCGGGCTGTGGAATGTAGTCAAGGCCAGGCGGCTGACCCGCTCATCAACACCATTGAATCCTTTACAGGCTGGCATCTTCAGATCCTTCAGCTCCGCCTGACTGGGTCCAGCTTTAAACTGCAGGCTTAGCGTGGTTGGCTCCAGCTTTGCACTGCACACTTCGCCTCCAACATCTATGTGGACTTTGGGGCACACCCATTACGATGACAGAAACCAGGACCACTTCAGAATGCTGCTAGAACACGGCCATACAGCCCGGAAACCACACAGCACCCAAGTGATTCCGGCCGTGAAAGCCTTCGACAATACAATGTTCCAAACTGTTCCAAACATGCCCAAAGGACATGAACCTTAGGACTAAAGCTAAGTCATTGGGAACTCCCTCATAATACCTTGCTACTCAAAATGGTGGCTGACAACCTACCGAAGTACACTTTCTACTGCATCAAAGACCCACACAGGATAGACCCAAGACAGGACAAAAGGGGAAAGCACCATCCCGCCGTTCCCTTGTGATCTACTATGCCCAGGGGTGCCTCTAGATTTCTAAGCTGCTTCAGAGTTCTTTAGGGACACCTGATTGGCCGCCATTGAAATACAGTTGTGTACTGTTTTAATGCTTGAATTGTTTGAAATATTATTATTTATATTGATTTTAAATTGTATATGGTTTTATGACATTTTGATGTGATTAAGTAATGTACGGAAGCTGCCCTGAGCCTGGTTTTTGTTGGGAAAGGGAAGGGTATCAACTTTAATAAAATATTTTTTTAAAGCTATGGACACAGCCCTTAGGGCAAGCACTGAGAAGCCCTCTCTCCTCCTCCCCCTGTGTCAAGCCCTGGATCTGTAGCAATATCAGAATCAGTGATTTCAATCAAAAGCCTTTATTGACAAACAACAGCACAGCCTCAGAAGAAGCCAGTTCTAAAGACTGACTTTTCAAGCCTCCTTTTATGCCCCCCAAGGTGCTCCCCTTCCCTTCATCCCCCAGAAATATCAAAGCCAGGTATTCTAGAACAAGAACGTGAAAACCGTCAGTTCTCAAGGCCACAGGAAGGGCCATCCGCCCAACTCGCACTTGGGCGCAATCTACATTGCTGCAGGTGACAAAGTACAAGCGCAGCCGGAAACCCAAAGTGGAGGAAACCCATTACGATGACAGAAACCAGGACCACGTTTGATGTCGGTGTGCCGCCTGACACCCTGCAGCCCAGCAGGGTCCAGCATTGAACTGCGCATGTGGACTTCGGAGGTGGCACACAGTTCGATGCTGGATGCAGCCAGGCTTCACACAACTAGTTCTGCCTCCAAAGCTCAGACACTGGAGTCATGTGGACTTTGGAGATGGAACTAGCAGTATAAAACTGGACCTGGTCAAACCGAGCCTGCTGGGCTCCGCCTGGCTGGGTCCAGCTGTAAACTGCAGGCTTAGCCTGGTTGGCTCCAGCATTGCACTGCAGACTTCGCCTCCAACGTCTACATGGACTTTGGGGCACAGCCCACAGTTTGAACTGGACCCATCTGGGGTGCAGCAGAGTTTTTGGTGGGGAAGGGTAGAGGGCAAGGGCCAAGGGCGCTCCCTTCATACGGCTGCCTCACTGTAGATAATCTCTGACTATGTCTCACAGCTGTTTGCACAGACCTATGGACTATAAGAGGTGGCTAAACAACATGATCTCAAAAGGTAAAAAGAGGAGAAAGATTCCCGACCATGACGGTTGCCCTTATAGTAACAAATACACATAAAATCATGCACACTCACATAAATGTAAAGTGTTTTCCACCAGTCTATCTCCTTATGTGTGCACTCAGAAAACACGTGAGTCTGCTCACAGTATTCAGATGTGCAGGGTTACGCCCACATGATCCACCATTAATCTATTAGCCCAAGCAGGCAGTCTCCACTTCAGTTTGGGGGCATTAGCTAGCGACAAGGAGCCAGAGGGGTAACTGAGCTCAATAACCTACAGAAACGATAGTCCTGGGTGAAAGCTCTCAAATGAGCAGGCAGTTGCATAATTAAAACTGATTTTATTGAAGAATAAAATAATAAACACCAGAAGTATATTTTAACCCATAAGCATATACACACAAAGCATACAGGAGATGGCTGAGAGAAAAGAGAGGAAGTTGGATAGAGTTTTCAGAGATGGGTGATAGTTACAAGCTTTGAAGGGACATCCAATGAAAGCAGCAATGAACACACACACACACACACACACACACACACACACACACACACACACACACACACACACACACACACACACCAAATGGCCATAGGACCAATATTTATATCCCAAAATGGGTCCTAGGGCAGTATGAGGTAAACTGGCTGGAAAGCCATAGACAAAGAATTGATGGCCTTTCTGAGGTTCCAACAACAAAAACAAAAGGAAACAATAAGATAGGGGAGTTGTCAGGACCCAAGAAAACAGCTGGACTATTCTCTTGACTCCTGGGATGGGCGCAGGGAGGGTAAATAATGATCTGCTTGGAGTGCTGATTGAATTACCTTAGGGTGATGCAGTGGCGATCAGCTAGCCCCACGGCCGGTCAGGCACACTTTAGGCAGTGGTGGTGAACCTTTGGCACTCCAGATGTTATGGACTACGATTCCCATCAGCCCCTGCCAGCATGACCAATTGGCCTTGCTGGCAGGGGCTGATGGGAATTGTAGTCCATAACATCTGGAGTGCCAAAGGTTTGCCACCACAGCTTTAGGGCCTCAGGGTCAGGGGAACACTTCATCAGCCAACCGCTTTTCTGCCCCAGATGGATCTCAAGGGAGCCATTTTGTGTTTTGCTCTTATGGCAGCCCTTGCCCCCTATACCTTCATGCCCCCTATACCCTACCAAGAGGAGGGGTCTGACTGCTTACAGCTGGGGAGATCTTTTCTGCAGGGCAGACTTGCTGTCAGAATGGCATGGCAGGAAATGAGGATGGGGAATGAGGAAAAGGCCGGTGAAGCGACCCCACTCTAGGGTCGATTCTGCACTTGGGTTATCGACCTAAGTTCGAGCTGCGTTCGACCTAAGTGCTCCGCACAACCACTGGGATCGACGTGGTTTTGTACCAGCTTCACCCCGTGTAACGGTCACATTTCTGACTCCAGTTGGGAACTACTACTTTTTCAGGGAACCACGCTCGAACTCAGCTCGATTCCAGTAAAGTGCGGAATCTCTGGTGCCAGGAGTCCCCCATTCAGCCAATCACAGCTGAGTGTTTCGGGCATGCATACAGCTGGCCAATCAAAAAACGCCACCTTCATCCCTCCATTCCTGTGGCAGTTTTTTTTTTATGTGTGTGGGGATAGACGGAACATGGCCGTAGAACAGTAGCCAATCGGAACAGAGCGGCGAAGAGGCACAGGATGATTCCGCCCTCCGAGCTGGGATCAAGCTGGTTGCAGTGGGGAACAACAATGGCTTCGACCAACAATGGCTTCTCAGGGAACTGGGTCGAACCTATTTTACTCATGTGCGGAATCACCCTAGCTGAGGCTTTTCTCCCTTCAGTTCTTCCACAGTCTGGCAGCCTGACAATTTTCAGCCAAGATGAAGTGACCGACCCAAGGCTACAGGGCAGAGCAGGGGCTGAGGAGCAGGTATGGAGAGGCAGGGGGAGGAAGGGAATATGTTTTTACAACCTGTGTGCCTGTCACCTGGCAGCACTGAACATAAATCCTGGAGGGGAGGAAATGCTAAATCCCAAAGACGCATGGCAAGAAAAGACGCTTCAGCTCTGCAAAGCCACACAGCAGCCTTCATCCATTCCAATTAATCTGTCTGCTCCTTTCCTCAGAAGGTGTTAAAGTTAATTTGGGCTGACAAAAAGCTTGGTTTTGTGTGTGTGTGTGCATGTGCGTGTGTGCGTGTGTGTGTAGGAGCTTTTATGCACCCTGCCCCCCCTTTCCCCTACACTTTACTCTGAAAGAAAAAAGGCCCATTGAATGGATTATGCCCCCCTGTCGATCTTTTCTCCCCCCTTTTTTCTTTCTCTCTCTATAATATTTTTGTTTGATTTGTGACAGGAACCTGAAGCTAAAAAGACTGTGGCTCTGGAAGTCTTCCTTCCCTTGACAGTCAAAGTACGAACCGCTGCATGAAGGGGAGAGGAAAATGACAGGCGCTCTTCCTGCGTTACAGCGCAGGAGACAAGAGACACCTTCAAAGTGACACTCATGCCGTCTCCAAGTGTCTATTTTCATCTCCCCGTGTTTACAGGAAAAAGACAGAGGTGTCAGCGATGCAGGCTCATGGTGTTTCAATCATGCCATAATTGCTGCTGGGGGGAGGGGAAAGGAGGGGGGCTGGAGGGAGGAAATAGAAGGGAGAAGAAAATAGTGACAGCTGCCATTATTTAAACATTTCTAATTCATAACCTCTGCTGTCTGTTTACCTCCAGCAAAACAGTTTGAGCTGGTTCAGTGGTGTACCACTAGGGTCGCAGTAACACACCAGAGCCACTGGTTTCAGTGCCAGCAACAGAAAGGAGAGAAAAACTCTCCCTCATATGCAGACCCAACTCTTTCTCTTGTTTACGTCAAAATATGTAGGGTCCCAGCAGGGGAAGACGGGTCTCGTAACTCTGGGAATTTCTGCTTGGTAGGCAGGAGCAGTGGCATATTTGCCTAGGGACAGCGGGTACCTTCTGCCCCTGGGTGCCACTGATCTGGTCATGTGGGGGCACAAAAACGGGCCCCCATGTGACCAGGAAGACAGCAAGGCAGCAGGAAGTCCTGGTGCCCTCAGCTCCACCCATGTCATCATTGACATGGGTGAGGCCAAGGAAGCCAGAGGACCCCCCCCCCAAACTTCACCCCCCTCCCGACTGCCAGCTCCCCCCAAGCTCCGCCCTCCTCCCGGCTGCCAGCTCTGAGCAGTCCCTTTTGTCCTCCCATTTTCAGACTCATCTTAGAGATACTCAACAGAAATACTCAACAGAAATATAAGAAGGGATGTCCAAAGAAGGGGCCTGAAATTAGGCAGTCATACAAATTTAGGGCTTTTGTGGATGATGTGATTATACTGGGAGAACCAATTCAAAATGCGAAAAGTCTGTTTAGAAGAGTTTGGAGATCTGGCAGGGTTTAAATGGAACAAAACTAAAACCAAAATATTAGCTAAAATATGGATCTTATAGAATCACAAATGAGACGAACTTGGGTATCTGGATTTATGGAGGTAAAAAAATAAATATTTGGAAGTGTGGCTGACCAACAAGAATTGTATGATATACCAAAATAGCTATATTTAAGGCCACTTCCTCATGGCCATGCTGGGGAGTGCGTTGGCATATACAACGGCAACACACACACACCGGGACCATTCGCACAAACAGTCCCGGTAAAGGCAGGGAAGAGGGCGCAGTGCTGCGCCGTCTCCCGAAAGATGTACTTTCCCTACGACCTTCTGGCGCGTCGCCCAGGCTAGGGGACACGCCCCCCTGCCCTGCGCGACAGCTCTGGAGTCACAGGGCAGGGGGGCATGTCCCCTGGCCTGGGCGATGCATCGGAAGGTTGCAGGGAAGGTAAGTCATTCGGGAAAGGGGGGATAACACCTTCCAGCCACTGCCATTCGCACGGCAGTGGCTGGAAGCCGCTGTTTCCAGAAAACCTCGCTCAGGGAGCGAGGTTTGGAAACAGCGGCTTCGCGCCTCGGGGGGGGGGAGCGAGGGCGGCATGGCTGCGATGCAGCTGCACCCCCCCATGGAAACAGCTCCCTAGAGACAGCATTTTTGCCGTCCCTAGGGCACTGTTATTGGCCCGTGCGGAAAGGGCCTAAGTTTGGAATGGTGTGAAGAAGGATTTGTTGAGATGGAATAGAATGAATCCATCTTTTCTGGGGAGAATATCAGTAATTAAATGAAAGTATTGCCAAAATACTATTTTGGTTTCAAGCCATACCAGTCATCAACTCGGCATTATGTTTTAAAGAAAGGCAAAAAAATACAAGTAACCTTCACTGACAAGGTAAGAAACCAAGATGTAAAAATATTCAGGATTGTATTTTGAAGCAGCCTCATTGGTATGGAAAAGGAAGTAAGTGATGTTGAAGAGTAGTAGTATTTGGACCTGGAGGGTTTTGACAGGAGATTTGGATGGCATGGATATTTGTGGTATGATAAGGGGAAAATGCATAAAGATTTTTCTAATCACGATGTTAAAAGGAGTCTTCTTTGGATATAGTCAAAACATGAAAGGTTTATAGCAAGTCTATCTCCTTTATGGTTGTCTCCAATTGAAGCTTTTACTAGAAAAAAAGTAAATATGCAAGAAAAATGGCCTACTTACAGAGAATTGCTGAATCTTCAAGATAAATGTGAACTTAAACCTATGAATGACTTAAAAGATATAGTTAAAAACTGGTTTCATTACTATCAACTTCTAGAAATGTTTAAAGCTGATTTCAAAAATATGAGTTTTACCACACAAATGACAGATTTTGAGTGTAACTTATGTACAAATGATGTTTACTAAAATGTATAAGATGTTACTGAAGTGGGATTCAGAGGATGAGGTGGTGAAGCCTGTAATGATTGGATGGGATAGAAATGTTGGTAGAAACATATAGATGGAACAGTAGGACAAACTGTGGAAGGAAGATTTAAAGTTGAAGGAAAATTATTATAAAATGTTGTATAGATGGTATTTGACACCAAAAAATTTGGCAAAGATGTAAAAAGGTATGTCTAAGGTCCCTTCTGCACATGTAGGGATAAGGCAAGCCTGTACAAAGAGGAACCAGGCTGCTGGCGCTCTACATTAAAAAAGAGGAACCAGGCTGCTTAACCAAAGAGGAACCAGGCTGCTGGCGCTCAACATTAAAAAGGTGGCAGAACAGCTTTTAAACTGATCCTTGGGGGAAAGCCGACAGGAGCTGAGGTGACTTCGGTTCGGAATACAGTGTCCATGGGGATGCAGACAGAGGGAGGTTTTTCTAAATCAACCACATACAAGCGAGGAGCATAGCAATGTGATAAGTGATAGTGTCTACAAAAGGCTAGAGGGCAAAACACATAATCCCAGGTTACTTAGGACAGAGACAGAGTATACAAGTATGCTCTATGCTAATAGTAGAAGCCTCAGAGCCCACCTAAAATGCAGGTTAGAATTTTTGCAGAGTTTTGAAGGAGGACATTGATATAGTGGGCATTACAGAGACATGGTGGAATGAGGAGAACCAGTGGGATGCTGTTATCCCAGGTTACAGGAGGCTCTACAGGAAGGGATAGGACAGGGAGTGTTAGGTGGTGGGGTGGCCCTCTACATCAAAAGAGAGCATAATGTCACATAAAATAGACAATGGAGGGGGAGCTGATTCCTCTACAGAAGCACTGTGGATATCAATACCAGGAATTGGAAGCATGGATTTAACATTAGGAATATATTAGTGAGTGTCCCTGACCAAAGCGCTCAAGAGTATTCTGAGATGGAAAAAGAAATTAGAGAGGCCAACAAAAGCTTCAAGAAATATAGAGTAGTAATGGAAGATTTTAACTATCCCCATATAAACTGGAAAAATGCATGTTCAGGTCATAGTAAAGAGAGAACATTCCTGGATATGCTAAATGACTGTGGCTTAGAGCAGATGGTTGTAGAACCAACCAGGGGAGAGGTGATCCTAGATCTAATTCTATGTGGGACCCCGGACCTGGTGCGGGAAGTCAGTGTTGTTGAGCCAATAGGGAAGAGGGACCACAATTCTGTCAGATTCAGTATCTCTGCATGCAAAAAAGTGACAACTACTAATGTAGTTACATTTGCCTTCAGAAAGGGAACTTTCTCAAAGATGAGGGGGATAGTGTGCAGGAAGCTGAAAGGGAAAATCAAGAGAGTCAAAACTGTCCAAGATGCTTGGAGGTTATTTAAAAACACAGTCTTAAAAGCTCAGCTGGAATGTGTTCCGCAGGTTAGGAAAGGCAGTGCCCAGTCCAAAAGAAAGCCACCATGGTTAACAAGGGAGGTTGAGGAAATTATTAGGGGGAAAAAAAGTATTTGGATGAATTCAATCTGGGCCAGTTAAGTGGGACTTCCATTTTCTAAAAAGACATCTTTTTTTTCCTCCACTGCAAGTAGCAGAGTGCTGGACTAGATGGACTAATTCTTATGTTCTTATGTAGAATAATACACTTTCATCCACTTTTAGTTCACTTTGCAGCTGGATTTTACTGTGTGAAATAGCAAAATCCACTTGCAAACAAGAATGCAAGCGAATTAAGTCCAAACATTGACTTCAGACCTTTCCTGTGATTCCTTAATTAACTGCCCCTGTCTCCCTTGACTCCCTGCACCTGTCTCCCTTGACTTTCTCTACAAATTAGGTTGCTTCTGTCTTGTGGTCAAGGACATTTCGAGAGGCATAAGAATAAACTAATTGCAGAGTGTTGTCCTCCCTGGTATTTTGGCATTTTTTCTCCTTTATAAAATAATCAAATTGTTACTGGTTGAATGCTATAATTACAACTATTTACTCAATTTTTTGTAGATTGTAACCATTATTGTACTTTGAAAAACCCTGACCTGCCTCTGTAAGTATTTTTCTTTTATGCCTAACTAGTGGGGCCCAGCCACGCGTTGCTGTGGCAATTGTCCTTCTCATCACAGTCTGCAACCCACACAGATGGCCATGCAGGTCCAATGATCCCCAGCATAGCCTTTTGGGGTGGTCAAATGGAATCCCTCTTTCCCTTTTCAATTCACATTGTTATATGGTGGTGTCTTGTTTTTTTAGTATAAGGAAACCCTTCCCATTCCACAAATGGAACTGTCCAGAGTGCAAATCCCGCTCGTCCATGAGGCTGGCTTGACATGCACAGTCCTGAAAGCTTGGTAAGAGGCAGAACTGGGAGCAAGGAGGCTATCCCCAGTCAGGGCAGCAGAGGCAGGGTGGTGAGGGCGCTTCAGATCAAGGCCTGTCCCCTGGGTTCTTAACGGGTTCATCGCAAAAGAAGCGAAATCCAGTAGTAGCTATTCTACTTCACCTCCGCGGGATTTTCTTTAGAAGAAAAAGGCAAACTCCAGCTCACTTTTAGTAAAAGAGAGCTGTGGTGAATATGGGTGAGGAAGTGGGTAAGTGGTGGTTGGATATGAAGGAGGGCAGAGTGAGGTGTGTGAGGATGAGCTGGATGTGTGTTGTGTGGTAGCAGTGGGTGAGGCACAGAGAGTGAAAGTTACCTGCGTGGGGGGGAACCCCACCTGATGTCTCACATGGCAAAGTGTGTATGTGTTTCACTTCTACTCGTATTACCTAACAGTATTACCTATTTACTGTTTTCAATGCTCATCTCTGCCCATCTGCACGAACATCCTAAGCCCTCAGGCCACAGACAGACAGGCTGCACGAACATTCTAAGGGTGACAGTTACACACAGGCAGCTTCATGGCCTGGTGCACCAGGAAAAAGACATTTTACCTGGCTCAGGTATGGACTTTCGGCGATTTGAAGGTCCCATTACCTGCCCGCAACAGGAAGGGACGTCATGTGAAAAAATTTGGGGGAGTCCAGCCGTTTCGGCGTTAGGGAGTGACGAACAAAGTCACTGTTTGCTTTTTATATATATAGATAAAGGTGATTGGATTGGATTGGATTGAAGTATTTTTATGTTTTGGAAATCAGTTTCACATGTAAATTGTAATTCTTTGTAACAAGTCTTTATTTTGTTTCTTTTCTGAACAGCCGTGAAGTTTAACGAGGCCAGTTAATTAATTATCTAGAATCTGGCTAGCTGTTATATTTATATTTAGATTACATTGCCGTGCCGTTCTAACTTGTGTTTATATGTATTACTCCAATGGGAGAATGTAAACAATTTTTCCAAAACATTTTGTTACTGTTTGTAAAATTATAAAATTATTTTGGTTACTTACAAGTAAATTGCTACTCCAGTGGGAGAACTAATTTTTTGAAGTCATTATTGTAGCCTGTTGGTACAAGTTTTCTTCATTATCTTAATTAGATGCATGAACCTAGAATGGGACGTCATTATTTGGATATCTTTTTCTTTTCTTTTCTTTTTGTTTTTTGTATGTCATGTTTATGTTTTGTACTGGTGTGGTGAGGTGTGAAAGTGTTTATTGTTATTTCTTTTTGTGTTTCTATATGCAGAGAAAATAAAATATATATACATGTGGAAAAATGGCAAAGCTAATGTCTCTATTAAGGGACGATAATATGGATAAATTTTCAGAAAACTGGAAACCTTTTACGGAATACCTTTCAAAAATCTATTCAAACAAAGAAACAATAGCAAAATTTGAAATAAAAAAACCAGCAAAATAGAATATTAGTAAAACAAAAATAATTGAACTAATGTTTTTTAAAATTATAAGAATGAATCTGGAGTTAACTTTCAATCAAAGATGAGGTAGCTGGAAGTCATTGTGGGTGAGTAATGGATTGTATTTTGTTATGTTATGTTTTTCTTGTTTTATTGCTGTTGTTGGTATCTATGTTAGTTTTTTCAGGTGAGAAAGAAAAAATATTATTAAAAAAGAAACTGATATAGATTATTTCCTTGTAGTAGCCACCTCAGACCACTAGATGTCACTATGCAACAAGCATCCACATTAACAATAGTGATAGAGTATAGCTGAACTTGTCCTTTCAGTTAGTCTCTATGGCCGTTTCTGCACGGCCAGATTTGCGGGGCTGCATCGGCATGATTAATGCCGATGCCAGCCCTGGGGCCATTTGCACGAACGGCCCCATGGGCTGCACAGCTGGCAGAGCAGGCTCTGTACAGTTGCGTAGCCCCCCAAATGCCTTCCTACCTTGTCTGGGCGTCCGTCACTCCGAGGAGGCCAAGGGACATGCCCCCATGGCCAGCACGATGGCTGCAGTGACGGAGGCCAGGAGGCATGTCCCCTGGCCTCCTCAGAGCGACGAACGCCCAGACAAGGTAGGAAGGCGTTTTGAACCGGCGCAGGGAATACGCCGGCTTCCACCCATTGCCATTCGCTCAGCAACGGGTGGAAGCTGGCGTATTCTGAAAACCTCACTCCCCAAGCGAGGTCTGAATACATCATTTGGGGAGGGAAAGAGCGGCGCCTGTGCGAAGCGTCCCCCCCCCCAATGTTTTACTGGGCCGGAATTGGTGATTCCAGCCCATGAACAAAAGGCCTTTGATTCAATAAAACTTTCTTCCTTAATAGTATTTCTTTTCCAGTTTTAACTGGTCCTAACCTGGCAATCCGCCAGCTCCAAGGAACAAAGAAAAAGTTCAGTCTTATTTTTAAAGCCACAAAGCAGCCAATACTCTCTGACATCTTTATTTCCAATATTCTCCTTTAAAACAGATTCATTTTATTTTTTTTGTCCTCAGGATTTTTTGTTTACTATAAGTCCATACCTTTTAGAAAGATCTTTTGATTTTTGCTGGACTAACAGCAGCGAGTTTGGGATGTCTCTTATTGATCTCCCTTTCATCTTAATTTCTTCATAGGGGGTGCATGACTTGGATGTAGCTTCACAGGGAAGATGAAGTCTCTAAAGGGAATGATGGCATCTACCATTGACTTGTCTCCTCTACCCCAGCGAATCAATGTGGTAAGCTTCCCTTCCTGTGTAATCTCAGCCAGGGGAGACAGTCTTGAGAGTCTATGTGGCTTCCTCTGGCTCTCCCCTTGATCTTGGAGGCATGCAGCTCCCTTGAAATGTTTACTGGAGTTTCAGATCCTGGAGCAAAGCTCTAGACCAACCATCTTATGTCATGACTAGACCGGAATTTGATATATTGGGCAAAATCTGAGCGGATGCCACTGGGAGACAATATATCATGAATATATGTGCCTATGGACATTTTCAATAGTGCCCTGATGATTATGCTAAATTTTAACAAGCTAACTGCAGATAAATCATTGGGCAACCTTAAACTCGTCTTTATGGGGCAAAGTAAATATGCTCATAATGAACAGTATACCTCAGATTATTTATAGTTTACGTGGAATTCCTTTCTATATAGCTTGCAGATATATTCATCACATTAATACTTTGTTTTGGAAATTTATGCAGGGTTTCTCACCAGATTTCTTTAAAGTGTATGCAACTTCCATTCAATAAAGGAAGATTTGGTTTCTTTGGTTTACTTCATCAGGCATACTTGTTAACTTGTACAAAATTACTGGGATCATTCTTTGCAGTTTGGCGATCCATCTTGGGCTCTTCTGGTGCCTTGCTGCCCTGCCCCTCTCTGAGTGGAATGCATCAGGCTCTGTTTATGCTAAAGTGGACCCCATTCCTCTTGCAATTTCTGCAACTAGACTTTAGAATAATGGTGTATAATCAATTTGAACAATTTTCACATGCTAAATTAACATTATGGGACAATCCTGAATCTAAAACTTGGGAAGAAATCTTTTTATGAACGGCTTGAACCAATAGGAGGATTTTTAAACTGAACCAATTGACATACTATGATGGTAAGTTTTTGTCATTTTTCTCAGCAGAGGTTTAGATATGACTCATCAATTTCTGTTGAATGGCAATATTTACAATTTCAACATCTGTTGGCATTTAAATATGGCCTTGCAGCATGGACAGCCCAATCCAGGGCCCCAAGTGGGGCAAAGTGAATATGCTCAGAATGAATGGCAGAGGGGCAGGCTTTTGTTTTGTTCTTTGTCACCCTGCACAATTGGAGGCGATGGCATCACCCCATCACTTCCAAGAGGACTTCTTGGTGGTGCGGGGCGACAAAGAACAAATCAAAAGCCTCCCCACTGCCCCAAATCCCTCCACTGATTGTTGATGATGCTTATGTGCTTTTAAACTATCTGCCCACCCCTTGGAGGCTAACCAATGGTCAACAAAAATGTGTCCTCTGTGCCTTAACTTTAGCTGAAAGTGTCGTATTACATCACTGCAAAGATATAAGGCCATTTCCAGTAAATCAGTGAAATGAAGCTCTTAGAACTCTTGCAATATTTGAATGCATAGCATATAGACTGCAATAGCAAATCAACTTATTTTTAGATATTTGGAAACCACTTCTGGAAACTTATGTGAAAATCTGTCACCACTATTGTTACATTTTTGTCTTTTCTTTTTTAACTTTATTTAGCTGCTGGATTTAACTTTTTTTCCCTCTTGTTCTTTTTTGTTTGTTTTTTAAATAAATAAATAAAAGAGAGAGAGAGAGAGAGAGAGAGCTCAGTTTCCTTGAAGAACATGGTTGATTTAGAGAGCGGTGTTATACCCCGTTGAGGTCTGTCTGCTCTTTAAAACCCTCCCAGCTCCACCTCCAAAATCTCCTGGAATTTCACAACTAGTGTTGGCAACCCTAACTCATCATTCATCATTTATTTGGCATAAATAGTATAAAATCACATCTAAATCGCATCAAAATACAAACTTGCAACATATAACAAATGAAGTTGATTCATACATACTGTTGCTTATGGGATATTTCCAGCAGAAAGTTCGCAGCCATTTTACCACAAGAACGTGAACATCATCAGAATAATTTAATAAGCACAATAGTCTGCTTTTCTTAGTTCTATCCAGCCTCGCTAGGGTATCATCAGAAAGCAACCTAGAGTATTTGACTCTAATACTTGCCAATTTAGGACAACGGAATAATTGGTGAGTTAATGTTTCTAATTGATTTGCACCACACGAACACACCCTTTTGCACATTTCTAGATTGTTTTATCTACCTCGTAGTATGGCAGAAGGGAAAACATTGAAGCGAGTGAGTGAAAAAACTCTTCTCTGATCTGGATTGGTCAGATGATACAGATAGGAGGCCATTCTGTTGTAAGGGGATTGATAGATGTAATGGTGAACAAGTTTTCCTCGCTGCCAGAATGAAATAGTTTGTTTGTTTGTTTGTTTGTTTGTTTGTTTGTTTGTTTGTTTGTTTATATACTGCCCTCCCCGAAGGCTCAGTTCCATTCTCTCACCAACAATTTTTGTTTTAATAGTTTATACGATTATGAACAAGTTAAAGGTAGAAGGGAGTCCAGGGGTATACCAATTGTTTCGATCTTCCTCTCTGTCAGTGAGAACCATGAATTACTCTGGGTATCTGATAGTATTAGGTGAACCAGAGAGTGCTTATTATGTGTATAATGCAAGTGCAGCCAAAATTTAAAGGCCCTCGACCAAGCCCTGTAGACCAATGAATTTTGGCCCAGTTCTAAGCAGAGAGCCGCATAACATACGCAATTTGGAAGGCCCATGATTTTACGAGCAACCCTTACTACTGGTCCATCCCTGTAGACAATGGTGACCAAAATGCCATGTGGGCTATTATTCGGCCTAGTCCAGCACTGTCTCCTCCAACAAGCTGCTTCTCTTCAAGATTTCAACCTGCTCTCAGAGTTTTTCCCAGCTCAAGAGTGAACCCTGCAGGATCTTCTCCCGGCAGAGCAGCCAACGCCTTGTGAGATCTGAAGCGGGAATCTGCTGAGTCACAGCTCTCAGAGCTCCATTCCCTCACCTGCCTCAGCCATCGGATATTTGGGAAGCATGACATTTCGATCCTCCTTCCTTTGCTTAAACCCACATTTTTTATCAACACGAGAGCAAATATTATGATAGGTCTTCCTTGCAAACTATCACTTTCTTCCCTCCCTCCCTCCCTCCCTTCTCCTTTCAGCTCAGGGAGGTTAAAATTCCTTACAACTGTTTTATCAGAAGAACCCGGGAAGCAGAGCAAAATCATTTGATTAAATTAAGTTGATGCAGTGATCTATTTTTTAAAAAAATACCATCAAAATATGCTGACTATATGTGGAACAATTTACCTGAATCAGTTACTTGCTTCATTTCATTTGTTCAGAAAAAAAAGTTCACTGATTTGTTCTGGTGACCACGGAATACTGCATACAATACCATGTCTCTGCATAACTATCAAGTGCTTCTTCCACTTTCGGTGGCAAATGGCATCTCTTGGCTGTGAATTAGGACACAATCTCAGGTGTTCAGAGGTTTCCAACTTCACCTCATCCAATTTTGTGCCCATGTCTGGGTGTTCCAAATGGTCTAGCTCCTGAAAGGGAACTGATGGATCAGAAACCCTCTATTGTTCTGTTTTTTTATTTCTCAATTTTACACAGAAGGGTAGGCACAAGACGTTTACTAGATCCTTCAGTTCCACCAGTAACTCCCCTCCTCTGCCACTGAAACACCAGTGCCAATTACTAAACTTTGCAAAACATAATCCCGGTGCAATTCTACATGAATGCTATTATACTTTTTTAAGCATCAGGGTGTAGAAGCCAAAACCTTTCCCTGATGTTGCCTTCTGGCATTGGGATTCAGAGATTGATTGCCTTTGCACATGGAGGCTCCCTTTAGTCTAATCCCTTTTTATGTCTAAACCCTTTTTAAAGCTGTCTGTGTCTATCACTACATTCTCTGGCAGTGAATTGCATGTTTTAATTGCGGATGGTATAAAGAATATTTTCTTTTGGAAATATAGGTGGTAGATATTTTAACACATCAGTTCTGAAGATAGTTCTGCACAGTACTAATTAAAACAATCTACTGGCCCATAAACCAGAGGATATACAAATACAGTATTACAATATGCAAAGAGTGTCAATACCTGGAAATGCCAAGAATCCAGTCATAATTACATCCCTAATGAGGTAGTCTTTTCTATCATACCTCATGTCACTGAATCCATTGTTCCTGAGTTTGGTATATGACTCAAAGCAAAATCATTTTCAAACTCACTTATTTGTTGTAAATATTATTTTATGAATAAAAATGAAATTCCACCACAATCATCATAAGAATTTTTTTAATCCGACTATGCTCCCCTCCCAAACTCTTCACCTCTAGGGGGCGCCCTCATAAAGGCGACACCATAACACTCATTTTCCACAGCTGTATGGGAAGGTTTGAAGGCAGTTTTCAAGAGAGGAGGGGGTTGTTTGCAAAGAGGTAATATTGCCATTCCTATGAATTTGTCTTAGAGGCAACCCATTAGTCAATACAATCCAACAGTACCTACTCAATAGGTTTTCCAGTGAATTTCCCATAACCCTACTACCTCATGTTCTTCCAACTGGAGAGGCCAAGGATTGAACCCAAGACCTTTTGCGGACCGATGCTGAGGATCACCAAGTGTCAGGGGCCACAGCTCTCCAGGATTGTCTGGCATCCTTTTATTTGCAGGACCTTTTCAGGGATCAGATTGTCAGGATCCAAAGCATGCCAAGTCACCACCAAGTCACGACCCCTATTTATTCATTATACAACCTTCCTCTCTGCTGTGTGAGGCTGCTGGTGGTCTCTCGTGCCAAGGTCTACCCTTGCTGGATTTCAGCAGTGTCAAAAGCCTCAGGTGGGCCCTGTGTGTTTACTTATTTCTGGGCAAACAGGATTGCAGGTGCTGCAGAACCCAGCAGAGCTATTGGACAGACACAAGTGTCAGGGTTGCGACCTTCTCATAAGCTTCTGTTTCGTGTTAAGTTTCTGTTTCCCCAGTTACCCCCGTTCCCGCCACTGGGAAGGACCGCCCACTTCCACCCATATATATATACTGGAACTGAGGGCAAGAACCCTCATTTCCAGCACCCTGTAGCAAGAACCTGTAGCGGGCAAGAACCCTCAGTTCCAGCACCCTGTAGTATAGGGCAACACATATCAATAAAGTTCGTTTCTTTGTTCCAAAGTCGACTTTGTCTGAGTGTGTCCAGCCTTACAACAAGAGGGCCGAGGGTTCACCTATCACCACCCTCAGCTCTCAAAACAAATTCCAATGACATGTGGCTATCCAGTCTCTAGCCCTTTCAGGGCCTTTCTGTTAGGTGAGCCACTTGTCTGGGGGAAAGGGCACCTGATGATTAGTATCATGGTTAGACTATCAGGCTAGGACTGGGGAGGCCAGAGCTACTGCCTCCAGGTTGAATTCTCCACTCAACAGTCATTTGCTGCTGAAAATACAGAAGTTGCACGCTGGCAATGCCGCTTCCTTACAAGAGAACCTGCTCTTGAGTAGCCACCACTTTTCTAGCATTTTTTCCTCACCATGCTGCTGGAGAGAACCAGTACGGTGCAGTGGCTACAGTGTCAGATTAGGATTTGGTTTGAATTCCCACTCTGCTATGGAAGCTTGGGAGCGGCCTTGGGCCAGATACACACTCTCAGTCTAGCTACCTTGCAAGGTTGTTGTGAAGACAAAATGGAAGAATGATGTAAGCCGATTTGGGTCTAGTGGAGGAAGGTGGGGTATAAACAGAATGAAACTCTTACCTCTGGACTTCATCCCAATAAACCGGTTCTCCACGATGTCAATGCGCCCAACTCCATGTTTGCCCCTACAGAGAAAAGGAGGCAAGAATCTCATTCACCAGCACACAAGAAGCGCTGGCAGCCACAGGAGCCCAAACGTCACAGGTGTCTCCAGCTTAGAGCAAAGCCCCAGCAACATCAGGCAAAAACATACAAAAGCCCCAAGTTGACTTTTAAGATGGTTCAGACAACTTAAGAAAAAACATGTCCATCTTTGGCTGTTGGCCAAGATAACCCAAATGGTCTCTCACACGTTTTTATCCCACCCTTTATTTTTCATAGGCAAATTTGTTTACACTATTTTATCCTTGTGAGATCGGTTAGTCAGAGAGGCTGTGACTGTCCCAAGGTCAGGCGGAAAACTACGTGGCTGAGAGGGGGCCACAGTGCTTTGTTATGGTATGAGCCTGGTTCTTGCCAATAAGTGAAACCTCCTTGTTTAGAAGCAGAATATCTCTGAGTCCAAGATACTGGAAGCAAAGAAGAAGAAGAAGAAGAAGAAGAAGAAGAAGAAGAAGAAGAAGAAGAAGAAGAAGAAGAAGAAGAAGAAGAAGAAGAAGAAGAAGAAGAGGAGGAGGAGGAGGAGGAGGAGGAGGAGGAGGAGGAGGAGGAGTTTGGATTTATATCCCCCCTTTCTCTCCTGCAGGAGACTCAAAGGGGCTTACAATCTCCTTTCCCTTCCCCCCTCACAACAGACACCCTGTGAGGTAGGTGGGACTGAGAGAGCTCCGAGAAGCTGTGACTAGCCCAAGGTCACCCAGCTGGCGTGTGTGGGAATGTACAGGCTAATCTGAATTCCCCAGATAAGCCTCCACAGCTCAGGCGGCAGAGCTGGGTATCAAACCCGGTTCCCCCAGATTAGATACACGAGCTCTTAACCTCCTACGCCACTGCTGCTCCTGCTTGCAAGTTTCTGAAGTGGGCTTCTGTTTTTATGCTGCAGGATCACAAAGCACTCAACTGAGCACAACCTTTGTCTGATCCAACAAGGAAACCATTACATATCTCAAGATAGGTGTTTCTAGTGTGGTGTTCATAGGTGCCACGGGACCCACTGGTACTTTTCTGATATCCACCAAGAGTTTTTTAGAAAGAAAGGCCCAGTGAGGCCCTTGCCTAGCACAGCTTTTGATTGGCCACTGGAGATGTAATTGGCTGGGCTGACCTCTTAAAAGTTGCTTCAACAGCAGCTCCCACCACAGCACACGCATCGTCACTGGTCAACGGGAGACAAGCCGTCTGTGTGCCAGGGAACTATTTCTAAACAACGTCTCCGCTTAAAAAGGCATCTTGTCAAGCAGAGATTCTGCCTGAGGTACTAGTAAAATTATGCAGCGTCTCATTCTGACATTAGGTGGTTGGCTCCACTCTCTACTGGCTCAAACAGTTGGGGACTCAGGTCTTAAGAGTTCACACAGGAGAGCTGGCATTTTTGCGAGGGTGTTATGATGAGAAAGGCAGCCCCAGGAAGCAGCACGGTCCATTCTGAGTGGTTTTCTTGGGTCTCCCGGCCAGAAGGAGCTGTCCCGTCACTTGCAAATAGAGCTTTTTAACTGAATGCACGGGGAATTGAGCCCTGCTACATGTAAAGCCCTGGTTGCTTTGAGGCCTGGAAAGAACAGCAGATGTGCCGGAGCCTGGCCATCATGTGCGCACAGGCATGCAGGGCATAAGGTTGCCAACTCTGACTGGAGAAATTTCTGGAGGGTTGGGGGTAGAGCCTGAACAGGTCAGGGTTCAGGAAGGGGAGGGGCCTCAGCAGGATATGATGCCATAAAGCCCACCCTCCCAGGCAGCCATTTTCTCCAGGGGGGGTTGTATCTATGTGACTGAGATGCATGCCTAAATCCATATAACTACAAATCAATGCTGCAAGAAGAAGAAGAAGAAGAAGAAGAAGAAGAAGAAGAAGAAGAAGAAGAAGAAGAAGAAGAAGAAGAAGAAGAAGAAGAAAGAAAGGCCCAGTGAGGTTTTGGATTTATATCCCCCCTTTCTCTCCTGCAGGAGACTCAAAGGGGGTGACAATCTCCTTGCCCTTCCCCCCTCACAACAAACACCCTGTGAGGTAGGTGGGGCTGAGAGAGCTCCAGGAAGCTGTGACTAGCCCAAGGTCACCCAGCTGGCATGCAGGGGAGCGTAATAGGCTGTCTTAAACTCCCTAGAGAACCCTCCATTGTGCTCAGGTGGCAGAGCGGGGAATCAAACCCGGTTCCTCCAGATTAGATACACGAGCTCTTAACCTCCTACGCCACTGCTGCTCCAACCTGCTATATGTTATATGTAACCAGTCTGCTATACGTTACCACTGCCATTTGGAGCATTCTTTCCTTGATCTTTACTTTATGGCTAAACACTCACTGTAGATAACTTGGCTTCCCCTGACACCCTGGTCCCATGAGAAATGGAGTGGCATCTGTGGGGGCAGGAAGCAAGGTGGCTCTCTCATGCTATCTGCCGCTGATCTTGGGGCACCTCAGCTCCGGGGACTATTTTCCACAATTTCTTGGGAAGGTGGGAGGTGGAACTTGCAATGGGACAAAAGAGATGGCAAAAGCCAGGTTTGTCAGAACTGTGCTTCCACATCTCATCAATGCATGCTACTGGTCAATACTGCAGAGTCCGTTTACCGGCCTGAGGTTCGAGACCTAACAGATCGGAACTCTGTCGTTTGGAGATCACCTGTGACCTCCAGGTCCTGCCCGGAGGACGGCAAATCTAGCAGGGAAACTTACGCAATTTCATTCAGGTAAAGAAAGAGCTCAAGGGCCGACTGGCGAGTGGTCCCTTCACTGACATTCACCACCTTGACGGGGACACCTGCAGAGCGAGAGAAAAACCACACTGAGCCAGCAAGGGGGGGGGGGGAGCCAGGAAACAGAGAGGTGGGGCTCCAACCAGACTTTGAACCACCTTATTAATGTCAAGAGTGCCTCTTTAAACATCACCTCCTGCCCATTAAATAGATGTGACAGATATGAACTCTAAATATCTTCTTAAAAAGGCGTGTCCAAGCTGCTCCGCTCAGAAGGATTTCCAAAAAAAAGAGAAAGCCCCCCCACCCAAAACCAGACGAAAAAAAAAGCCTTGAGAGAAAAGGGAAATAAAAAAGGCAATAAAAATTCCCCCTTCCCACCCGCCACCCCCAGTCCTGCCTTTTAAAAGCCTGAAATTGCGGCTACGGCCTCGACTAATTAAATTTCACGCTTGCTCATTGTCTCCGGGCCCAGCACCTTCTGTTCCACCAGTCACTGGGGCTGGGCTCCATGAACGAACGACCGACCCAGCAGCCAAAATGGAAGGGGGGGAGCAGGGCGGGGAGGCAGAAGTGCAGGCAAGACACACCCAGTCCCCGAAACGTCTCTCCGGCAGACAAACCCCACACATGTTGCCAGTTCACCGCCTGACAAGAGTGAATGGGGACCCTGTCTCAGGACGAGGGATGGGGAGGAGTGGCTCTAGGAATTCATTAGCGCAACTATTGATTATTATTATTATTTAAAGGGTGATACCGACAAGGGAGGAGAACCTCAAGGGTGGGAGGCTGGAAGTGTTGCCTGAATAGGGGCGGGAGGGAACCCACTTTCCCCCCACTCAAGCTGTGTCAAATGAGCAAAAAAGTATACAGAAAAGACACAGAGGAGGGGAGGAGGGCAGACGTGGGGGCTCATAAAAGGGGAAAAAACCCACCTCGGTAAGTCCCGTTCGGAGCCTAATCTCTTCCATCTGCCTTCCTCATTATCATATAGGGCTATATCAATTGCTAATCAGGATTCAATGGGCTTCCATTCTAATCTTTATTACCAAGGCGTCCACTCAGACCCGCTGTGTTGCAAAGGGTCCCTGTCAACTTCTCCATTCTAAACCGCTTTATATATATTTGGCGGGGCTGGAAGGGTTTATAAACTGGGCTGTAAATTACGATTAAATGTAAGCTCCGGTGATAATGAACCCTAAGTCTCTTTCTCAACAACGGACCTGCCACCTCCCCTTGTCAGTTCCCCCTTTTCGTTCTATTATCGTCTTTCACTGGCTCTTGGGTGCAGTTTGCCTGGCGGAGCGCAAGCTTTGTCCGAGAAAGCTGCTTATCTCTTTTAAAATAGTTAATAATTAGATTAGAATTTCAAATAAATTAACTCGGGGGTTCGCTGCAGCCTACAGGAGGGGAGCGGAGACTCCTAGCGAGGCACGGTGCTTAAACCCGCGCCAGACCTTTTCAGATCATCAGGACGGGGAGTTGGATTTCCATTCATTGGTGCTGAAGGAGCGTCTGAAGGCCTTCATGCTACCAGCTAGTTAATTCATCTGAAGTGTAAATCAAATTATTAATTATATTAGAAAGGGTAAGCAAATGTCCTCACTGCTCCCAGTGAACGTCCTCAATGTCCTCAAGCAAAAGACACCTACAGCAAGAGGCAACAGACAGGGTGGGTGAGCAAGGACCTTGAAATTAAGGTCGTGAGAAATCCTTAGACTTTTTACTAAAAATGAATGTATGGACTGCTGTGGGTGCTCGGTGCAGTCCCAGTCACCTTATCTCTAAAAGGGATCAGATGCAGGGCAACCAAGGGGACAAAGGTGGGCACACCGTCCCTATGAGGAAAAACTCAACAGTTTGGGGGCTTTTCTGTTGGGCAGGGGGAGTTAACGAATGGAGGCATAGAACATGATGCATGGTGTGCACAAAATGGAGAGGAAGAGAGACCTTTTTTGTTGTTCTCCTGTGATTCTAGGACTCAGGAGTAGCCAGTGATGGGCTGTGGATTCAGAACAGGCCGAAGAAAACACTTCTTCACACATGGCAGAATTAACTCATGGGATTTTCTCCCACCAGAGATGACACCAAACACTAGTTCAGGTGGTTTTAAAAGGGGACTAAACCAAATCACAGAGGAGAATTCTAACAAAGCTTATTGCTTATGTTTTCTGACTATTTTTATTGATTTTTTAAATTGAAATGTATCTTGCCTTTCCTCCTGTTTCAGGGCAGCAAAGTAGAACTCACATTGTCTGCGCAGTCTACCACTGAATGCTATTTTCTGGGGAACAAACAATGCGGGAGAGATGCTGCTTTTGCAAGCTTTTAGGCAGCCTTTTGCAGGCTGTTTGGGAAACAGCATGTCCTGCAAGATGTCACTTGATGTCACTTCATCCCTGGCTCTTCTGGTCAAAGGTTGCATCTGGAAGAACGGAATGTTCTCAGTACTGCAAAGTGGGAGTAAAAGATTTACAGGGGTGGTTTTGGGGCAGGCTGGGTCATTGCCCAAGGCCCTGTGCTGGAGGGGAGATATGATATCCTATATGACCTACTGAAGAATCCATCCTTTATTTCATCCAGTAGATGTAATGGACAATTTGATAGCATTGCCATCCATTCAGTTATTCTCTGACAGCAACAATTCAAACAAGAAATAGTTCCAGATGTTTACCTGCCCTTTGGAAATGAATTTTTCTACTTGTGCTCCTTGGTGATTTGTTTTAATTACACCCACACATGATCAGTCTAGTTTGTGCTGTTCGTTGTTCTCAATTGTAATAATGCAAACTGCAGTGTGTTTTTGGAGGGGCATGCACAGCAAAATGTGGAAGCTTTATTCTTGTCCACAGTGGGTCGGATGGGGATAAAGGGGAGATGGGCTCCTATCCTTGACGTCTGCCCAAGGCCCTGGAATCACTAAAACTGCCTCTGAGGATTTAATCAGGTTCACTGGTAGGTCAGCTGGACAGCTTGTTGCTGGGTGATTCTCAGCTGAATGTGTAAATGGATTCTAATGAAAAGAACAAGTACCGGTAGATTTCTTTCAATCACATTTCCATCTCTGCTTCCTGTGAGCACAGGATAGCATACATGGTTTTCCTCCATGTTACCGTTAAAGCAACTTTGTAAGGTTGTTTAATCTGAGTAACCAGACCAAGCTTGATTGCAGCTGAGTGGGGATATCAACCCACTCCGTCTGATCCCAGGTCCGTCTGATCCCAGTGCTCTTAACTGCTACCAGGCACTGGCTTGCAAGCAAGCAGGCAGGCAGGCAGTGCTCTAGCAGTTTGGTCTTTGATAGTGCTCATTCATGGGCCCAGTTTCATTCCGTGATGGACAGGCAGGTGTGAACCACACACAGCGCTTCCACAAGAGGATTTAAAAGCAAGGGAAGGAGCAAGCTTCACACCATCACTGTCCTTACCCTTCTTGAACTCAATCTCTAAGATGTCAGGAGCGTCAGGAGCTGCAGAAGGATCGCATGTCTTTGTATAGAGGCCGGGAGGTGCCTGCTTCTGTAAAGAATGTTGAAAAAAATTACAGCGCACTCCTGTCCATCACTGTGCACAGCCTGGGACCAGCAAAAGTCAAGGCAGAAAAAGGATGCAACATTTCTGGGGCAACAGAACCAGCTTTAAAAAAAACCCTCGTCAGCCCCTTTTTTCTTTCTTGAGGTGAGTCCTGAAAAAGTGGCTCTGAACATTTCTGCAGGGATCAGCTTGAACCAGGAAAAAACCCTGCCTGGTAGGACTTCCAGTGCAAGAGTCACGGCCTATCCCTGGGGCTTTCCCCACTCACCTTCTGCTGCGCGCCGCTCTCGCGCCCCCTCAGCTCGCGTCATTCCTGGCGCGCTCTCGGGGTTCCCCATGACCCCGCGCTCCACGGGGTCATCAAAAGGTGCCGTTACTTCAGCGCCAGGAATGACGCGCGCTGAGGTGGTGCAAGAGTTGCCGCTGCGTGGTTGCCGCTCTTGCAAGTGGGGAGCGCCGCTGGACCCCGCGCTACTTTCCTGGAGTAGCGCGCAGCAGAAGGTGAGTGGGGAAAGCCCCCCTGTGAGCAGGACATGCTACGCCTGGACACAGAGTGGTTTCACCTGGCCCCATGGCTCTTGGAAGGAATGGGTTGCTAGAACGTGGCCACACCCCAGAAGTAGGTGAAACCAGTGGTGGGATTCAAATAATTTAACATCCGGTTCCGGTGGTAGGATTCAAATAATTTAACAACTGGTTGTTTACAAGCACCATTTTAACAACCAGTTCTGCCAAAGTGGTGCAAACCTGCTGAATCCCACCACTGGGTAAAACTATTATGGCTTCCAGAAAGCTGTCCCCCTGGCATATATACAACTCTTCGTGGAAAGCTTGTGAGATGGTGTCAATGCAAGGCACCTATTTGCTAGTGCTGTAACATCATACCTAGTTCATGAAGGAACCTTACAACTTTTTAAAATGTATGTGTGTCATTCCATCCCCCTAGTATGTGTGGTATTTTAAAAAGAAAGAAAACCCGCAGGCCGGCCCTCCTAATATACAAGAGGGGCAGCTGGTTCAGTGTTCAGTGCATGTTGTAACACTGGGTGAAAAAATCATCGTGACCGCTGTTTAGATCTTACATTCGTATTCATTCACCCTATTTTACTGCCCGGCCACAAATGCAGCATGGAAATTGAGTGCAGCCACCAAACCTCCAGAGAGAATTCCAATATCTGTTTTGATCATGAGGAACAATTGACTAGTCCTTATGGATGAACACATAAATTGGCAGTGTGGAAGACAAAGTTTCCTTCTATTTCTGATTAGAGGGGATGCTGGGGGTAAGGGAAGGGGGCTTTCATGCTTTTCACAATCCGCTGTCCTTGTCTACAGACCCCAGCCCCTCCTTCACCCTGGCACACAGCCTATCCAGGAGTCTGTGTCCTCTTTTCCTGTCTGTACCCTGGTTTGTGATCAAGACAGAAAGTCTGGCTTAGCCTAACTAGCATTCTCCCATTCTCTCTTCTGAATTGTGTTGATCACCTGTTAGCAAAAGCCTCACCAATATGATGAACAGTTATCTTTCACAAGGGCATGTTGTGGGATGTAGCATGCCACCTTGTACACCCAGTAAAATACTGCACACACCGAGTCCCTGCTGGAGGGAACACACCTACCTGGGAAAGGAGGGTGGGCTTTGCCTTCATGGCAATGGCGTCCCTAAATGAAAGACAGGACCTTCCCCAATGTGAGATGGAGGTTCCACCACTCAGAAATCAAGCCTGCTCCATTTGCAGAACCCCACCTCTTCATTGACACAGTCTGGGTCCTGTTTCATGTGCGTCCCATCATGGAATACAGCTAGCTTTTATACGTAGGTGTTTACAAAGCTTTGTTTGCTGTGTTACATCTTGGCCACACTGGATTTATGACCAAGATCTGTTAGGTGGGTGAAGTGGCTTTCAAAGGGAAGGTTCCCAGCATTCTTCAAAACCATAACTGTCTCCAATAGTGACCATTTCACCTGGATTCATCAGAGGGAGAGGTAGGACAGTGACATCCCCTCCACTGGCCATCCTGGAAGGACCAAATCCTGTTTTGGTTTCAGCCCTTTCCAGAACCATCTCCTGCAACAGCTATTAAGAACATAAGAACAAACCTGCTGGATCAGACAGGAGTCCATCTAGTCCAGCACTCTGCTACTTGCAGTGGCCCACCAGGTGCCTTTGGGAGCTCACGTGCAGGATGCGAAAGCAATGGCCTTCTGCGGCTGTTGCTCTTGAGCACCTGGTCTGCTAAGGCATTTGCAATCTCAGATCAAAGAGGATCAAGATTGGTAGCCAGAGATTGACTTCTCCTCCAAGCCCCTTTTAAAGCTATCCAGGTTAGTGGCCATCACCACCTCCTGTGGCAGCATATTCCAAACACCAGTCACACATTGGCAGCCTTATCTATTCTACCAGATAGGATTGCCAGCATTGCATCAGAAAATGCCAGGAGATTTTGGTGGGTGGTGGAGGGAGTGTCTCTATAGGGTTGAGTTTGGGAAGGATGCAATATCATCCCAATAGATGCTCTAGGAATTTGCTCAGTCTCTATGGTGAAGACCCTAGAAGGACTCCTAGAAGCCAATGCCTTGTGCCAACAAGCTACATACCAGGGAGAAAGCAAATAGAGACCTTTTTCTTTGTCTCCCATAATATTAGAACTTGGGGCACCCAATGAAGTTGATGGACAAACAGACAAAAGGAATCACATAATTTATAGAACTTGCTGGTGTAAGGTACTGCTTTTAAAAGGGTTGAGACAAATTCATTAAAGGAAGTCCTATAAATGGCTATATTAAACCTCCATGATGAAAGGCAGTGTACCTCTGTACAAATAACTAGGGGGCAAGAAGCCAAAGGCTTTGGCCTCCCTGCCCTACTCCATGGCATGGACATTATGGAACACAGGACGCTGGGCTAGATACAGCTGTGGTCTGCTCCAGCAGGGATCTAACGTTCTTGCATACAAGGTTAGGTTGGACAGGGTCAACCCAGAGATCTACTTGGTCAGTTTTACAAGCTCTCCTGGTTAACTTGACACCTGGCCAGGTAACTCACGGATCCAACGCTGCCCCTATTGACTGCATGAAACCTTAGCCAAGAGACCGCTCTTCTCTCTGGGAGAAGGGGCTACCAGTCTGGACATTTGTTCTCCACACTGGTTTTCTCTTCTAGAATTTGCTCACCTTCACAGGGCAAATAAGCAATTTCGCAAGACCATTTGAAGCCATTTGAAACAAGGTAGAAGTGCTGATTAAATCCCTCCCTACCTCCCATCTCCCCAAAAGAAAACCAATTGAGAGTGATGTTCACAAAACATCCAGGGTCAGATCCATTGCAGCCCTGAGCCCTGTCTGGTAGGTAGGTCCTATGATTGCTCACGAGTCAGCATTTGTTGTATGCCAACAGAATTCTAGTTCATCACATTTTAAAGGACAGATTCCTAAAGAATCTGATGGTACAAGGCATTGCAATGGTTATGAGTGGCAAAGACATTTTGAGCAAAGGATACTGTGAGAACTGGAAAGAAAACATTCACAATGATGTCCCACGTTGCTGGAAATAGCAACAAAACTGGATGGATAGGCCTGTTTGCACATTTCTCTACAACATCTACAAAAAGAAATCTGCTTGACACCAGCCCTTGTCGGGAAATGGAAGGTATGGATGGAAGCTCCAGCAAAGTGATCTAGACCATCACTCTTTTCTGTTCTAGTTTACAACTGCCTATTCTTCGGCTGCCCTCTCTTCAGGAGAATCAGCACGCCAGAGTTAAGCAAAGTCGAACAGCTTACATATGGCTCCCATCCACACATTCTTCCATGAAGATCCATCCCATCCAATATCCTGCTGATTTATTTCTTATCCAGCATTTCAACCCATAATTGGGTTCCCAAAGCAGCTCATGTGAAGAGGGGAACTGTCCACTAGAACTGAAGAAAGCCAATGCGATTTTGGGCTGTATCAATAGGAGTCTAGCATCAAGATCGAGGGATGTAATTGTACCTGTCTATTCTGCATTGGTCAGACTTCACCTGGAATACTGTGTACAGTTCTGGGCACTGCAATTCAAGAAGGATATTGACAAGCTGGAACGGGTCCAGAGGAGAGCAACCAAAATGGTAAAGGGTCTAGAGCCGTGGTGGCGAACCTTTGGCACTCCAGATGTTATGGACTACAATTCTCATCAGCCCCTGCCACTATGGCCAATTGGCCATGCTGGCAGGGGCTGATGGGAATTGTAGTCCATGAACATCTGGAGTGCCAAAGGTTTGCCACCACTGGTCTAGAGTCCATGCCCTACAAAGAGAGGCTTAGGGAGCTGGGGATGTTAAGTCTGGAGAAAGGGGGGACATGATAGTTATGTTTAAATATTTGAAGGGATTCCATGTCGAAGAGGGAGCAAGCTTATTTTCTGCTGCCTCAGAGACTAAGACATGGAGCAGTGGATTCAAGGGGCAGGAAAAGAGATTCCACCTAAAAACATTAGGAAGAACTTTCTGACCGTCAGGGCTGTTCGACAGTGGAATTCACTGCCTTGGAGAGGGGTGGAATCTCCTTCTTTGGAGGCTTTTAAACAGAAGCTGGATGAAGATATGTCAGGAGTGCTTTGATTGTGTACTCCTGCATTGCAGGAGGTTGGACTTGATGGCCCTTGGAATCTCTTCCAACTCTAGGATTCTAGGATTCTATGATCCAAGCACAATGACATTGCTTTCTGCCCACCTGACCCTTTCTGACCCTATCAAGCAGCACCCAGCTGGATGCCACCCACAAAAAGGGCATGAATGTAACTACTTGGCTTCATGTATGTAGAGGTATACTGCTTTTGTTCATGGAGGTTCCACTGAGCCCCTGTGGCATTCCTTCAGTCCCATTGCTGATTCCTAGGCATGTGCCAGCTAGAACTTATTTTAAAGCTACCCTAAAAGCCTTGGATTGCATAGGTAGCAAAACCCAACAAGAAGAGTTTCTGATGTCTTTGAAAGAAGGGGGGGGGGGGATAGATGGAGATGACTGGGAACAAAGGGCCAGGGAAATCAGACAATTTTTTTCCCTCAACTTGATCTCATCTTTTTCTTCGACGCCCCCACAGCTGGAGATGGAATAGCTATGGAGAAACAAGTCACGCAGGGAAAAAGTGCGACTTTGGCAAAGAGAAAACGAGGGGGGGAAGGCACAGCCCACACTCTCCCAGCGACCGACAGACACAGTCGCAGAGAAATGGGGTTTATTCTGCACTGACCGAAAAACTAATGACTACCCCTGACCCCAGCAGGTGCTGCTGTCGCATGCGCTGTTTGACGGTGTCCTCAAGGTTAATACACCCGGGGGGGGGAGGGGGGGATAGAGGAACAAAGCAAAAACCCATTTCAAAACACATCAACCTTTATGTATATTTTTTTCTCTCCCTTGCCAAATGTCATAGCACAAAAGTGTCTTATCTCTCAAAGCTGGGCCAGTGGAAAACGGCCACATTCCCATAATTAGTTTATGCCTTGGGCGCTTCTGATGAATTTTCACATTTGGGGGCATGCAATAAGTGGAGGGAGGAGCAGAAACAACATGTTGGGGTGTTTTTTTAAAGGAATATATCTCTGGGAAAATGGAGCTTAATGCCCTTTTCCTGTTTGCAAGCTATGCAATTTTAGCGGTATCCTGCTCAAGACAGCTCTGCTGCACACACACACACACACACACACACACACTCACACACACACAACTCACGCCCTGCTGCAAAAAAAAGGCATAACTAAGAAGTTCCATGTCTACTGGGCCCAAACACAGTGCTACAAAGTCATGAAAAATGTTTGGCACAAGTACTCAGGGGTGCCATTTTGAGATGCAGGTGGCAAAAACTATGCAGAATTTACTCTTAGCTAAAACGTCTAACCAATGCCCCCTGCAGTCGTGAAGTATCCAGGTTGTCTACATTGATCTCCTGAACCTCACTGCCTTCCTTCAGGTGGTCAACGCTGGATTGTTTTAACACGGAGTTTGGGAGGAGGTTCACACCCCAGACATATTTTAACTTCAAAAAACAGCAGGAGAGGGGGGCTGATATTGGCATTGTGGTTTGTGGGGAACAGGAAATTAATTGTACTTCCCAACTTCGCCATCCCATGATCAGAAATGACCCTCCCCCTGGGGCTGCTTTAAGTACTAGGAGGGAAAATAAGACCAGCACAGCAATCTACTGTCTTGTCCCTCTTCAATGGTGTAAACCAGTGATGGCGAACCTTTTTGAGACCGAGTGCCCAAACTGCAACCCAAAACCCACTTATTTATCGCAAAGTGCCAACATGACAATTTAACCCGAATACTGAAGCTTCAGTTTAGAAAAAACAGTTGACTCCGAGGCATGTGTTACTCAGGAGTAAGCTTGGTGGTAGTTGTTGGCTTTGCTTTGAAGCAACCATGCAACTCTTCCACGACCCTAGGAGGGTTTACTCAGAAGCAAGCCCCATTGCCAGCAGCCAAGCTTACTCCCAGGAAAAGGATCGCGCTTTAGTTCTTTGCGTGAAAATCAGCACTTAACAGGGTTACCTACACTGCTTCCCCAAAATTATTTTATTTATTTATTTATTTATTTATATTTTAGATTTATAGGCCGCCTCTTCCCCGAAGGGCTCGAGGCATTAAACCTAATTAGGTCTTAGGTTTAATGCTAATAATCGAGCCCAGCGGCCCAGGCCAGCCTAGAGGTGTGGGGGGGGGCAATTTCCCCCCACATGATGAACTCTGTTTGTGCGTGCCCACAGAGAGGGCTCTGAGTGCCACCTCTGGCACCCGTGCCATAGATTCGCCATCACTGGTTTAAAGCCATCCAAGAAGAACAGCTATTTTAACCTGGGAAAGACTGCAATTGGGAGGAGGAGGGTTGTTGATTCTCTCTGGTCATTTGTAAGGGATGGGGGGTGGGGGGTAAGGTTGCCAGCTTCAGGTTGGCAGACTCTTGGATATTCCTGAGCCTCAGGAAGCCACTGATCTCACAATGCCGTAGAGTTTACCTTCAAAGCATCCATTTTATTTGAAAGGGACTGATCTCTGTTGTCTGGAGACAAAGTGTCACTCCGGGGTCAAAACTGGCTGTGACTAGCCAGGAAAGAGATCTTGGGGTCACAGTGGATAGCTCAAGGAAAACATCAGCTCGGTATCCCTTGACAGTGAAATCGATGGGTAGTAAAACAGGTAGTATATGTTGTTGCACAGATCTATGGTACAGTCCCCATTGGAATCCACTGTACTATTGCAGCTGCTCCGTCATGAAAAGGCTATCTTATTACGGTAAGGCTGTAGAAAGGGGCAAATAAAATGATCAAGGGGCTACAGAACTTTCCCCATGATGGAAGACCAACGAGGTTGTGACCTTTTAGAGCTTAGAGCTTAGAAAGGGCATGGTGGAGACGTATAAAATTAGGAACGACGTGAAAAGAGGGGACAAAACGAAACCTTTCTTACTAGAATGCAGCTGGCTCAAGACTGACAAAACCTCTTCATACAGTGTGAAACTGTCTAGGGCAATTCACTGCCAGAAAATGTCTGGACGGCCTCTGGTTTAGCATGATTACTTTACAAAAACATTGATCAAACTAGTGGACACCAGGTTATCAGCTATCATAGATAAATGGAACCTCCACGTTGAGATGCATTATACCTCTCAATAATTACATTTATTATATTTCATTATAGATTTTAAATTTTGTTTTAGATTTTCTATTTTCCAGCTCACCCTATGGGGTTCTCTGGTGGAGTCCCCCCCCCTTTTTTTGTGGTTGTTGTGTAAGTACACCTCTCAATACCTGACACTGGGGACAAAAGAACAGAATGAAGGCTGTTGCCTTAAGGAAGCTGCCTTCTGGAGGTACCTGGATGGTTGTTGCTGGAAACAGAAGCCCTTTCCGCACGGGACATTAACAGCGCCCTGGGGACAGCAAAAACGCCGTCCCCAGGGAGCTGTTCGCATAGGGGGGCGCAGCTTCTGCGCAGCCGCGCCGCCCTCGCGCCTCCCGAGCGGCGCGAATCCGCCGTTTTCCAACCTCGCTTCCCCAGCGAGGTTTATGGAAAACGGCAGCTTTGAGCCGCTGCCGTGCGAACGGCAGCAGCTCAAAGGCGCCCTCCCTCCCCCCTTGTAACTGTGGACCTACCATCGCTGTGGCCATCCAGCGCATTGCCGAGACCGCTCCGGTGTCGCAGGGCAGGGGGTGCGTGTCTCCAGGCCACGGCGATGCGCCGGACGGCCGCAGCAACGGTAGGTCGACTGGGTGACGGCGCTCCGTGGCGCCGTCTTCCCAGTTGTTTCTGGGACCATTCGTACGAACAGTCCCAGGGGGGTTGGGTCGGCGTCATGTACGCCGACCCCACCCCAATCGTGGCCGTGCGGAAATGGCCAGAGTGTCAGCCTAAATGGGCGTGTGATCCAGGACCATTCTTTCCTTGACATTTACTTTATCTCGGGCTTGTATCCAGCCCTACCCCACCAGAAGGCTGGGTTCAGGATGACTCAGATCAATCAATATAATACAATAAAATTCAGTCCAATAACAATTAAAACCCAACTTGTAACATAAAATTTAAAAAGTTTTGGCACCAGCAAAGTTTCCAAGTTAGTTTTCCAACAGGGGGAGATCATGTAGCTACAAACTAAGTCTCCCACCACCCCAGAACTTATTCTATTCAATAAAAATGGAGGAGGGGGGGAAAGGGGAGGGGAGAAAAGAAGAGGAGGAGGGGAGAAGCAGAAGGAGAAGGAGAGACCAATCAAGATGGTAGAACAGTAGCTGCCTCAACCATAGGCCTGGGGGAACATCTCTGTCTCACAGGCCCTGCGGAACTGTACGTCATCTCAGAGGGATGCTTTGTGTCTATGCATACACTTGTGTGTCAGAGCAGTTTTTCCCCCAGAGCCCACCTGCTCATACTTCCCTGGATCACAGCCTGTTGAAGTCACTGGAGAAGCTTCCACAATTTAAAGACCTTTGGCTGAAGTCCAACAGGCACATTTGTCCCACTGAACAGACACCGCCAACAGATGGCCAAGCCCAAAGAGAAGCCCAGGGGGCCCACCATAAAAGTGGATGGAGAACTGTGGGGGAAATTTAATTATTTAAACATAGTGGGTTGAATTCCCTGGCCGCCACAGGCGGGCCTGACTCCACTGCAATCAGTGAAGCTCCACAGAAGCCAGCGCCACGGCTGCAGCCGTCCCTCTGCCATCATGCCAGGGCTCCAGGGCATCCAGTGAAGCTGATGGGCGACAGACTCAGGACTTCTTTCCTTCTTCTTTACACAAGTGACTAAAATGTGGAATTTGCTGCCAGAGGATGCAGTGATGGCCACAGGCATAGATAAGACAGCGTCATGAAGGCCACGTCAATCAGTGGCTACCAGCCGTGGCAACTAAAGGGAATTTCCACGTTCAGAGGCAGTCAGCCTTTGACTCCCAATGCCAGGAGGCAACATCAGGGGAAGACCTCAGTCTCAAAGCCCTGTTTTGGACCTCCAGAAGATGCTGGACTAGAAGGACCACAGCTCTGTTCCAGAAGGGCTCTTATCTTCTTGACAGGGGAAGGCCTTGGCCTCTCTGCCCTGTTGCTGGACCTCCACAGGAACTGGTTGGTTACTGTGTGAGAGAGGATGCAGGATCAAATGGATCCAGCAGGGCTCTTCTGATATTCTTATGACCATTTTCCTAAATACAGCTGATACTGAAGATGGACAGATAGGAGCTCAGCAGATGTGGCATGCAACCCTAAACAATTACTCCAGTCTGAGCCTATCTGATGGGATCTGTGAAGGATTGCAATATGACTCCAGAGCTCAGGTGCCTGCATCTGTACACCAAGGTGTTTCTGACCTGGACTCCTTCTAATATCTGCCATGCCATAAGGTTTTATTTGCGGTCAAAATATTTTACAGTTGATTTAAGACAGCATTGAATAAAGAATATTTTCCAAACATTCATTCAGAAGAAGAAGAAGAGGAGGAGGAGGAGGAGGAGGAGGAGGAGGAGTTTGGATTTATATCCCCCCTTTCTCTCCAGTAGGAGACTCAAAGGGGCTTACAATCTCCTTGCCCTTCCCCCTTCAACAAACACCCTGTGAGGTGGGTGGGGCTGAGAGAGCTCCGAAGAGCTGTGACTAGCCCAAGGTCACCCAGCTGGCATGTGTGGGAGTGCACAGGCTAATCTGAATTCCCCAGATAAGCCTCCACAGCTCAAGCGGCAGAGCGGGGAATCAAACCCGGTTCCTCCAGATTAGAATGCACCTGCTCTTAACCACTGCACCACTGCTGCTCCATTCAGTTATCTAATCAAGAAACATACTTTTGAAAAGGTAAAGGGGGAGAAAATCCAGTCAAAATTTTATATCCCACTGCAGTTTGGAAATGCGACATTTGACATGTCACATTTTGATGTTAAACTCTGAATATCGGGGGGGGGGGGGCTGTTCTTTTCAAATATTTCATTTATGCATACAGGTAATGTGGGACTTTCTGTCTGGAATGTGTCATCATGGCACACACATGGCTGCTACTGGAAATGGCAGATCTATGGCCATTCTGCCTCTCATCGGCTCATTCCGCACATGCAGAATAATGCACTTGCAAACTGCTTTCAGTGCTCTTTGAAGCTGTGCGGAATGGCAAAATCCACTTGCAAACAGTTGTGAAAGTGGTTTGAAAACGCATTATTTTGCATGTGCGGAAGGGGCCATCCACAAGCACTGTGCAACTAATACATGAAGTCATCACTTTGCAGTATCCTGTGTTGCTTCTCCACATTGTTGGAACGGAGAAATTGCAACTTGATGACATCACAACTTTTTTTAGTGCTAGACGTTACCAGGATGGAGAAGAAGAGGAGACCCAGGCCCATTATACAGGGAACACTTGCCTCGGGCCTCTTAGATGCACAGCAGAGCTATAGTGTGGTCTCCTTGTGTTTCTCTGTTTACATGCAAAGAGCAAGCCCACAGCCTGCAGTGCAGCTTCTCTGCTGAACTCTGCTAGGTCTCTAGTTCTCCCAGTTTCTTTAACTCTGCCCATCAACAGCCTTAAAGGCACAGATCTCATCACACCCAGGAGTTTCAACACTAGAGCTGATATTCTCTCTCCCCCCTTCCCTTCCCTCCCCCTCCCCCCGCCTCTCTCTCCCTGCCATTGCTGCAAAAGAAGAGAGTGGCTTGTTTTAAAACAGAGTCTTGCCTGAAATAAGGTTTTAAAAGCCCTCCCAACCATCAGGGAGGTGTAAGGAATTCCATAGAAGCAGAAATAAAAGGCTTTTTGGATGTAAAAGTCCGTTTATTAAGACATCTTAGAAAGCTCACGTACACGTAGTGGCAGGAATGACACTTCCCGCCAGAAGCACAGGTTATAACACCATTCACCCCATCCCCCTTCCTGCTTCCCATGGGAACGGAGTCCTCATCTCCCGCGCAAAGATAAGGCCTCCGCCGATGCAGCTGGCCCATCGCCCGGGCTGTGGAACGCACTCAAGGTTACTTCACCATCAACACCATTGAATCCTTTACAGGAGGACAGAAGTAGAACAGGAGAGTGAGGTGGAGCCAAAAAGATGCCCTGCTTGAACTGTTCCTTGCAAAAGCCCTCCCTGTTGTTATTATATCAAGATATCCATCTTTCAATATGAGCAGTTAGAGAATCAGGAAGAAGCTGGCAGCATGGGCGGGGGTGAGGGTGGGGGCAGGAGGGGGGTTCGAGGGAGAAGGCGTGCAAAGCAGCATGAGGGAGGAGGAAGGTTGGCTGTGGGCAAAAGGAAGATGTCCAAGAAAAAGCTGTGCTCACTGATCAATCTGTGATGACAAAGCAAATTAAAAGTTTTGCTAAAAGTGATCTCGCTTGCCACAGAGGGAATGGAAAGTGAAAGGAAACAGCGAGCACATTGTGCACAATTGGCCTCAGAGTTGCCATTTCTTGTAGTTGCTGCACATGCATGGAAACGGCAGATTGCAGCCCATATAATAAAGAAACGCAGGCGTCCCAATGAGCCTGCAGAGTGCAGCCATTCAGAAATGTAATGAAGCAAGGCTGTGACCCACCCGGAAAGCAGAAAAGATTAGACTTTTTTTCTCATTTCATTTTTCCGTTCTAGCTATACCATTTTTTAAAAATGTACCCGTGTTTTCATGCTTGGTTCTGTTTATTTTAACATCCTCATCCACAAAGCGTGCCAGCGCAGAGGCCCAAATTACATAGGCAGCAAAGTCCAATTTTATATTGGCTGCCCTTTTCGCAGCTTGGATCATACTTATTACACTAGACAGCAACAACCCGCTTGAGATTATGAAAAACTTTGGTGCTTAAGAGGGTGTGGGGGGGAGGGGAGAAGAAAGGAAGATCAGGGAACGAGAAAGGGGGGAGCATTTAAAATTTTTTAACCAAACATCTGAAGGCAAAGTTAGGTTTGTTTGCAATTTTGCAAGCTGACAGCAAAAGCCCCCATTAAATAAAATAACGAAAGAGAAACAAGGAGGGGGGGGGGAGTGTTAGGCTTGCATTCCATCATCGCGGTGCGTGCGTGCCCGCCTGCCCTGATTCTTCTCTTCTCCTAAAAGCCCGGTTCAAATGACACCGAGGTTTGCCGTGGTGTATCAATGCCTCCTATTCATCCCACGCTGCAGGAGGGCTGGTCTTGCAATGTCATCTTTAAAGGGATGGAGGGGAAGGGAATAAGGGAAGTGGGGGGAGAGAAGGAGAGGGAGGGAAGCGGGGGGGGGGGCGAGAAAACCGGGGCAAGAAGAGAAAAAATTGGAAGCAAATGGTCCATGAACTAAACTATGATGCACAGCTATCGATGCCGCAAATGGTTTATTCATCCGGGTTGATATTGTTGTGCCTGGGACTGAATGAAGTCTTTTCAGGGTGCCCATATGAAGTTAAAGCAAGTAAATTTCTATCTTTCTCAGCATTAGATGCCTCATTGCTCCTCAATCGGGCCTCACAGAGGCAGAAAATAGCTCAACCATCTGTTTTCAAATCCCTCCGGCTGGCAGGTCTTGGGGGGTTTTCACGGGAAGGGGGGGGAAGTGATGGCCGGTGGGGGAATTAGATGAAAGATTCACAGAAACTTAGCACCCATATCCTATTTTCCTTTCTCCCAATTCTGCATACCTTCCGCTGCTACGCCAGAGACAAATTTCAGAAAAGTAGGCAGATTAAGTCTGGTTTCCAGCTTGTCTTTTCAGACCCGAAAGTCATTCATACTTTGTGTACCGAAAAGGAGGGTGCGACAATCATGGGCTAAACGTGCTTTGTCCCGGTTGATGGGAGAGCCTTGGATTTTGAAGCCACCAGGCCTGACTTGGTCCTGGGATTCAGGAGTCTGCCTCAAAGGATGATGGGCAGTCTGTGGTCCTTAAGGGGCAGGGAAGGGGTGATCTCCCGAGACTCCCTCCTGCATTGACAAAATGCCACCCAGTTCTGCAACTGTTGCTGTGCCGCTGTGGCTCACCTCACCAGGCAAGCTGCTTGCAGACAACCGGAGTGACTGGTCCACAAGAGGTGGAGAAATGTAGGCCTATCCACTCTCACATGCTTCAATAAGGACCTACCTGCATGTGATGTTAGCGCAACCCCTGTATTAAAACATGGGTTGCTGGAGCAGCAAATCTGCCCAGGGTAGCTGTTGGACTCACTGATCAGGCTCCACCAGAAGAGTTTGCCAAAAAGAGTAGACATTTCACTGCTCTGCTCTGGAGCTCAGCTGCTCGCCTCCTTGATACCAAGGCTCAGGCTCTGACCTGGATGGGCCAGGATAGCCTGATCTCATAAGATCTCGGAAGCTAAGCAGGGTCGGCCCTGGTTAGTACTCGGATGCCTGCTCCACCCACTGCCTGTTCCCTCGTGATCTTCCCTACAGTTAGCAACACGGGCTGCAGAGCGCTTGCAAGCTAGCAGGTGAGGGAGGGGCAGGTGGGCAGCAGAGGAAGGGCACTGTCAGTGCCAGTAGGCCCACTAGAAGCCCTGGGTCCCAGCAGCTGCCCCACCTCAGGGTATGCTGGTGCTGGCCCTGGATGTGGGCCAATAAACTGAAGCACAGTCCAGCCAAGATTTGAACTGCCGTTGCTCAATAATAAAGTCGCTCAAGGAGCAAGAAGTCCCCCTGCCCTGGAGGAAGTTGCACTCCCCCTCAGGCTGCAGAGTTGCAGCTGGATCCCAGGTAGCAAAGGCCTCTTTCGTGGCACCTATTGCCCTCCTGCTGAGAGATCTCCACTGGGCACCCATCCATCTCCAAGCACAATTCCAAACGGCGTGCTGGTTCTTTCCTTCCAGGCCCTGAATGTTCTGAGTCCCAGGTACCTAAAATAGGCTGACCAGACGTCCCACTTTTGGCGGGACAGTCCCGCCTCAAAACAATTTGTCCCGCGTCCCGCGGGGTTTTTCAAGTGTCCCGATTTTTGGAAGGCTGCCGCACTGCCTTCTGGGGTGCAAGGCAGTGCGGCACCCTCCCACGCATGTGGCCGCAGGAGCACTGCCTTCTGGGGCACTCCCGTTTCCCGCCCTGTCACAGGGCGGGAAACGGGAGCGCCCCAAAAGTCAGTGCGCTCCTGCGGCTGCGCGCGCACACGCACGCGCGTCCCGGTTTACAAAGGTGACCATCTGGTCACCTTAACCTAAAAGACCACGTCCTTCTGCATGATTTCACATGCAGTTAAGACCATCCTCCTACGTCCAGCTCTCTGTGCCCCCATCTACAAAGGTGAAGCGGGTTGCAAATTGGCAATCAGAGACAGGGTTTTTTCAGTGGTGGCACCTCACCTTTAGAAAACCTTTCCTCTCGAGGCTTGCCCAGCACCTCCTCTGCTCTGTTTTAGGCACCAAGCCAAAACACATATTTTTTAAAATAGGATAAATTAACTACAGCAAAATTAGCCCTACGTAACCAAGTTAAAAACAGTGCCCCCTTGCTTTTTAATTGGCACCTTTATGGCCTGCATCTCACCAGAGGATATTTTTATGACTGCTCTTGTTTCCATCTTGCTTTATGCTCCGGTGCTTGTTATGCTTCTTGATACTGTTTTTTATGGTTCAGTGGGAACACTGCCAATTTTTATTGCTGGTTTTAGTAGAGCTAGGCCAAAACAAACAAAATGAATTTCAAAAGAGAGTAATGTAAGAAACAACACTTAGGCAAAAAAAATGACATGCACAGGTATTGGATGGGTGACACCTGGCTTGATAACACTACACGTGAAAAGGAACTGGGAGACGTAGTAGGCCACAAACTGAACATGAGTCACCAGTGTGATTCTGGGCTGTATCAATAGTAGTATAGTGTCAGATCGAGGGATGTAATTGTACCTCTCTATTCACCTGGAATAGTGTGTACAGTCCTGGGCACCGCAATTCAAGAAGGATATTGACAAACTAGAATGGGTCCAGAGGAGGGCGACCAAAATGATAAAAGGTCTGGAATCCATGCCCTACCAGGAAAGACTTAGGAAGCTGGGTATGTCTAGTTTGGTGAAGAGAAGGTTAAGAGGTGACATGATACCAATCTTGATCCTCTTTGATCTGAGATTGCAAACGCCTTAACAGTCCAGGTGCTCGGGAGCAACAGCCGCAGAAGGCCATTGCTTTCACCTCCTGCATGTGAGCTCCCAATGGCACCTGGTGGGCCACTGCGAGTAGCAGAGAGCTGGACTAGATGGACTCTGGTCTGATCCAGCTGGCTTGTTCTTATGTTCCTATGTTCTTATGATAGCCATGTTGAGATATTTGAAGGGGTGTCAGGTTGGTGAGGGAGCAAGCTTGTTTTCTGCTGCTCTGGAGACTTGGACCAGGAGTAATGGGTTCAAAGTGAAGGAAAAGAGATTCCACCTAAACATTAGGAAGAACTTCCTGATTGTAAGGGCTGTTTGACAGTGGAATGCGCTACCTCGAAGTGTGGTAGAGTCTCCTTCTTTGGAGGTTTTTAAAGAGAGGCTGGATGGCCATCTGTCAGGAGCACTTTGATTGTGTGTTCCTGCATTGGAGGGGGTTGGACTTGATGGCCCTGGGGGTCTCTTCCAACTTTATGTCTCTAACTTCATACGTTCATGAAACTCCTGCAAAGAAATATGTTGCTGAAGAAAGTGAAAATCAAAGCTTGCTGTGGTCCTAATGAAGCTCCTACCAGCACAAAGTTTCCTTGAATGACCAAGGAGACCTGGGTTCAAATCTGCATTTCCCATGAGACTCACCAATGGACCCTCAGCTAGACATGGGCTCTTGGCCCAACTTATCACACAGATGAGGATGAAATGGAGAGGAGACTCCCTCTGTTGCTTGGAAGAGGTCCTTAGGGGTTCTTAACATCAGTGGGAACCACTATTGGAATTTATGGGTCCCTAATAACATCAAGACCCACTACCCCCTCCCTCCTCCTCCTAGGAGGATTAGGTTCAGGTGGGACGCCGTCTTGGGATAATAACTGCTGTTTACTGTAATTATGGTTGTTTGTGATGATTTTATGTGATTTTATGCTGTATACCGCCCAGAGCCCTCCGGGGATGGGGCGGTATATTAAATTAAACAAAATAATAATAATAATAATAATAATAATAATAATAATAATAATAATAATAATAATAATAATAATAATAATAAGAAGAAGAAGAAGAAGAAGAAGAAGAAGAAGAAGAAGAAGAAGAAGAAGAAGAAGAAGAAGAAGAAGAAGAAGAAGAAGAAGAAGAAGAAGAAGAAGAAGAAGAAGAAGAAGAAGAAGAAGAAGAAGAAGAAGAAGAAGAAGAAGAAGAAGAAGAAGAAGAAGAAGAAGAAGAAGAAGAAGAAGAAGAAGAAGAAGAAGAAGAAGAAGAAGAAAAGCATGGTAAAAAAATGGCCGGATCAACAGCCCTTCTGGCCATAAAAGAGTGTTTTTGTGGCCTAATGCTTTCAAAGTCACTGGCGGGGCATGCAGGGACTTGGTGAAGCACAAAGATCAGCCTGTCTTCTCTATTTTGTTTCTTCATATATTTGATTATATTTTTGGTTTGTGGCTTTGGCTCTCTGCTCTTGACTGTCAGATTTGTGGACGTGCTTGTATGGAGGGGGCGCATCTCGCAGGGCTTTGAAATGCAATTTATATGGTACTTATGTGTGAATGCCCTTCATTGTGCATAGCTGTGCAGGGTCTTTATCTGTTAATGGGCTCTTATGTTTTCATGTCTTGCAACATGTATCGGTTTGTCACCCTGAGTATAAGGATTTAACTATGTGAAATGTTTTAAAAAAATCATCTGGACTTCTCGTCTATAAAGTTGATTCATTCAGAAAACAAAGAATGTTAGAGAATGTATATCCCAAACTCCATTGTGAGAGAACAGAAAAATGCAAACATAAAAACAAACAAAAAGGGAGTTCAAAGGGAGGGGGAATGGAGCCACAGCAAGGGAAGGGTGTAGCATTTGAAACAGCAGCCACAGGAAATTTAAAATCATCCTTATTTAAAAGCATGATCCAATTCATCCAGGCCAGATCCTCTCGGGCCAAAGGCGCTTGGCCACAGCTCAACTGTCAGCGAGGGACAGAATTGCTGCTCCAGGCTGGGAATCCCTGGAGGTCTGAGGATGACCCTTGAGAGGGTGGGGTTTGGAGAGGAAAAGGACCTCAGCAGGGTCTAATCAATGGTGGGATCCAAAAATTTTAGTAACAGGTTCCCATGGGGGTGGGATTCAAACAGTGGCATAGAGTCAATGGAGCTGGGCAGGGGCACGACGGGGGCGTGGCCAGGCATTCTGGGAAAGGGACATTGCTGAAGTGAGGAACTGTGGCTTGAGACACAGCAGCTGCATGAATCCTTGGTGAGGGGAAGCAGATGCACTGAGGCACGGGCTGCCTTGCGCACCTCCCACTGGAACTGCTTCAAGCTCTGAAAAGCTGCTACTGCTGAGGAGTGGAGGAGGGGCGTAACTAAGACAAAAATCACGTGGCAAAACCACCAATTAGTAACCCCCTCTCGGCACACACAAATCATTAGTAACCTACTCTGGGAAACCTGTGAGAACCTGCTGGATCCCACCTCTGGGTCTAATGCCACAGAGCCTACCCTCCCTTTTCTACAGGAGAACTGGTCTCCATCTCCACCACCAGCCCATCTCTTTTTGCTCAAGGTGTCACTTCAGGCCTGTGACACTCACAATACGAAACAAGCGGGGCCGGGATTCCTTTGAAGGCCTTTTCCTACTGAGGAGAGAGGAGAGGCTCCCTTCCCTCAGTGGCATCCTTGTTTCCTCGACCAGTGATTGCCCCCAAGATGAGAGGATGCTTCCCATCCACCCGCTGGCCTTTACAGGAGCAATAGTTTGAGAGGAATGATGCAATATTTTCCTCTCTCGCCTGAGCTGTAGGAGATGTTTTCAAGATGTTTTCAAGCTTTGTAAAAAGAATGGAAATAAAACAATTCTATCAGGCCACACACAGAGACACTCACACAAGGTCAACACAGATCCAAAAATTGGAAGAGTTATCCCACACTGATTGCCCCCCAATAAAGTACGCCCAAAGGAGCCCACTGTGCTTTTGCAGGAGCCAACTGTCTGAGGAGGACAACATAATCGCACAGCAGCAAATCATGCAGGGACTCAGGAGGCAGCCTCCGCTGGGGTTGATTATTGTCTCTGGATCAGAACTGATTGAATTATGCAAACACATGAATGCAGAGACATAGCAAAACGGGCCCATCCAGCGGATGCTCAAAGGCTATTCTGAAGCAGAGACTAGGGTTGGTAGAGGGGGAAAAAATTCGGCCCCAGTTCGGGTTCGGGCTTAGTTCGGGTGTATGGGGTCGGATCCGCCAAATTCGGAGCCTGTCAGGCTCGGATACACCCGAACTTGCATTGTCATCCGAGATTCTCGGATGCGTTTTTATTTTTTTGGCTGTTTTGTGCGTTTTGGCCTGCAGGGGGTGCATTTTTAGAGGTATTGGCACCAAAATTTCAGGGTGTCTTTAGGAGACTCTCATGATGATATCTCCCAAGTTTGGTGCAGTTTGATTTAGGGGGTCCAGAGTTATGGACCCACAAAGGGGATGCCCCTATCCCCCATTGTTTCCAATGGGAACAAATAGTGGATGGGGCTACCCATTTGAGGGTCCACAACTTTGTCCCCCCTAAACCAAACTGCACCAAACATGGGGGGTATCATAATGAGAGTCTTCTAAGGATACCCTGAAATTTTGGTGCAGATAGGTCCAGAAATGCGCCCTCAGAGGCACCCCTAGAAATTTGGAGGGGATTCATTGTTCTGGTTGTATTTTCCAGCAGTTCTTCAGCAGTAGTGCCGTAGGGCAGCCCAGCCTGCTACTGTTCTCATTGACTTAATTCAGTTATGCTGGAAGCAGCAGCAAGTGGGTGAGTGCAGTCTATTTTGGGGGTGGAGGGGGCTTATTTGGTGGGGGGATGGAGTGGGGCGCCGGAGGGGTGTGTGTGTGTGTCTCCCCCCCCCCCCATTCTTGCCGGCTAGGTGTGGAGTTTCCCGTTTTCCCTTCCCCTGCTTGTGTTTTTTTTATGAATGAATGGAGTGTGCCTGAAGGATTTATGGGGTGGAGGGGGGTTATTTGGTGGGGGGGATGGAGTGGGACGCCAGAGGTGTGTGTGTGTGTGTGTGTGTCTCCCCCCCCCCCATTCTTGCCAGCTAGGTGTGGAGTTTCCCGTTTTCCCTTCCCCTGCTTGTGTTTTTTTTATGAATGGAGTGTGTGTGTGTCAGCGATCTTGCTTACGTTTTTTCTTCTTAAGAAGTCCCGCCTGCGCTGCCCTTGCAGGGCTTGTGTTATATGTAGTAGTTTTCTTTTGCAGGGGGATCTAGCCCTTTTTCTGCCCTGGGAGGGCTTGTTTCGTGTGCTTGAGTTTTTTTCTTTTAGAGGGATCCATTTCGCACTGCCCTTACGAGGAGCTAGTCTCGCCCACGGTTTTTTTCTTTTGGGGGGATCCCGCTCGCACTGCCCTTGCAGGGCTAGTCTCGCGCGCGGTTTTTTCTTTTGGGGGGATCCCACTCGCGCTGCCCTTGCAGGGCTAGTCTCGCGCGTGGTTTTTTTCTTTTGGGAGGATCTCGCTCGCACTGCCCTTGCAGGGCTAGTCTCGCGCGTGGTTTTTTTTTCTTTGGGGGGAACCCGCCTGTACTGCCCTTGCAGGGCTAGTCTCACACGCGGTTTTTTCCTCTTTTTGTGGGGGATCCCACCCGGGCTGCCCTTGCAGGGCTTGACTTGTGCGTGCCGCAAGGGTATTTTCCCCGGCTCGGGCCAACACGGTTCAAGTGAACTGCCGCTCCGAACTCCATGTTCTCGGAGCAGCTGAAGTTCGGAGGGTGCAGGCTCGGGTAAGCAGTGCCCGACCCTCCCCCGAACACCACATGGCTCGGCTGATCCTGTGGGTCGGCCGAACCGAACCGCCAACCCTAGCAGAGACTCGTGTAGAGATGCAACGGGCAGCCCCCTATGACAGCTATCTGTTTCGCTGCATCTCCACCTCAGGAGTAACTGAACAATTCAACCACACCCGATGAAGAGCCCAATCAAAGCAACTCCATCCCCAGGCAGTAAAAGCTGACTGGAAAGAGGGACGTGAATTTTACAGAGACGCAACAGACATCCTCTTTAGTCAAACGCAGAGAGTTTTCTCAGGGAACAACGTTTGGCAACGACGGGCTTCTGAGGATCGTGCAGTCAAAGTGGGGAACTGCACAGCGTCTTCTCCCCATCCCCATTCTCCCTCCTCCCTCCCACGATCGCCTGTTCCTGCCCCCAATGAATGATTGTCTAATTAATACTGATGGATAATTTAAGTAGCTCCCCTAAGTGTGGCAAACCCAACAGAGCATGAAGTGGAAAAGACGAGGACCAGCAGGCAACAAACCCATCCGGCCCCATTAAGACACAGCAAGAGCGGAGTCCAGGATCACCTGAGTGACATACGAGGCTCTGCACAAGGACAGCGGGTGAAGAAAGGAAACATGGCCTGCCCCACCCTGGGTAGCAAAGCAATGCAAATGTAATGGCCAGAAATGCCGGTCAAAAGAGAAGGCACAGAAGAAGAAGAAGAAGAAGAAGAAGAAGAAGAAGAAGAAGAAGAAGAAGAAGAAGAAGAAGAAGAAGAAGAAGAAGAAGAAGAAGAAGAGGGAGGAGGAGGGGGAGGGAGGGCAGGAGGGAGGAGGGCAGGAGGGCAGGAGGGAGGAGGGAGGAGGGAGGAGGAGTAGTTTGGACACATATCCCCCCTTTCTCTCCTGCAGGAGACTCAAAGGGGCTTACAATCTCCTTGCCCTTCCCCCCTCACAACAAACACCCTGTGAGGTAGGTGTGGCTGAGAGAGCTCCGAGAAGCTGTGACTAGCCCAAGGTCACCCAGCTGGCGTGTGTGGGAGTGTACAGGCTAATCTGAATTCCCCAGATAAGCCTCCACAGCTCAAGAGGCAGAGCAGGGAATCAAATCTAATCCTTCGGATTAGAATACACCTGCTCTTAGCCACTACGCCACTGCTGCTCCTAAAAGAGACCAGAAAGAAGAGGCTGTAGAATTCTGCATGGAGCAATAATTTTTCTGTCTGTTGTGACCTGATCTCCAAACCTCTATGACAGTGAATCCTCCATCCGCAGCTTAAAGCCAGGCTCACTTGGCCATGAAGGGAGCTGGAGTTTTCATAGTCCTAGAGCCTGATGGATCTAGAGGCCATCAGATGGGTGGAGAAGGCCTCTCTGAGGAGCAAGGTGGATTACTAGACAGTGGCAACAGAGGCTCATTCCGCACATGCAGAATAATGCACTTTCAAACTGCTTTCAGTGCTCTTTGAAGCTGTGCGGAATAGCAAAATCCACTTGCAAACAGTTGTGAAAGTGGTTTGCAAACGCATTATTTTGCGTGTGCGGAAGGGGCCAGAGATTTTTCAGCACAGAGGGAATTTCATTTGGCTTACTCAGCACCTGAGTCTACCCATCACTGAAAGGGTAACTAGTGGCGAAAGCAGAGTGTTTGATCCATGGCTATTTCAGGCATGCCACAATTGCAGGCTACAGCAGGGCCCCCCAACATTTTAAAGTCTCTGGGCAGCTCTGGGATTTTCACACAGGACCAGTGGGCATGGCTGCCAGAGACAACTACAACATTTCAGGGAATTAGTTGAGATTTAACTCTAAAAGAAACTCTTCAGCATCTCAGGCAGAACCTCTGTTTAACACCCTGCCTTTTAATCTGCACAGCCACTACAAACCCTGCTGGCCAAAAGCTCCCTTAGCCCACCCACTTTCTAAAAGCACTTGGTAGCTCTTGAGAGCCAACATGGTGTGGTGGTTATGAGCAGTGGGCTCTAACCTGGAGAACCGTGTTTGATCCCCCACTCCTCCACATAAGCAGCAGACTCTTATTGGCTGAACTGTATTTTTTTTCCAGCTCCTCTGCAAGACACCTGTTGGGTGACCTTGGGCCAGTTGCAGTTCTCTCAGAACTCTCTCAGTCCCCCCCCCCACTTCACAAAGTGTCTGTTCTGGGGAGGGGAAGGGAAAGCAATTGTAAACTGTCTTGAGACTCTTTGAACATTGAGGAAAGTGGGGTATAAAAACCAACTCTTCTTGGCAGGTACCGTGGCGTCCACTGGAACCACAGTGGGAACCTCTGAGCTAGATGCAGGATTCCGGTAGTCATGAAGCCCAGCTTGGAAATATCAGGGCTCAGTTGGACTGGGCTGGACCAACCTCTGCCTTCATTGGGAGCTCTCCCTGGTCCCGCAAAGCATGGCAATGCACAAGATACCGGGAATCAGCTCCCTCACCTAGACCCCATGAGCTCACAGTGCTGCTGGAGCAGCAAAAGAGTTTGATCAGGTCCTTTGCAGGGAAAACGTAGTTTCCACCAGAGATGACCCACTGAACAAACTCAGGGGCGCTCTGACCGTGGTCTCATTTCTAAAAGACAACACTAAATCAACAGAATTCTCTCTGCTTAGCAACCATGAAAACTCAATGAAGCTTCTTAAACTATCACAAGGGGCAAGGGATTTGAAAGCCCCATCATGCGTGCGTGGAAAGAAAGGCAATTCGCTGCTCCAGCTTCTGTGTAGGGACAAGCAGCAGGGTGGAGACAATGGGGGAGGCAACAACAGAGGCTGTACCCCCCAAATGCTTCTGCCGTGGGTTTTGCCCACCTGACTTTATTGCAGAGCCAGCCACGATGGTGTGTGATGGATGCCCTGGGGCCCGTGTAGGCACAGATTTAAGCATCACAGATGTGGAATCTTAATGCAGTCATTGATTGATTGCATCAGGGTGGCTTTGGCGGCAGTGAGCATAAGCACACTGACAAAAGGCCAGTTTATTCTTTATTCCCCATCTACCTCCCCAATGAAGGAGGGCATAGAACCAGGGGGCATCCGTTGAAAATGCTGGGGGGAAGAATTAGGGCTAATAAAAGGAAACACTTCTTCACGCAACGTGTGATGGGTGTTTGGAATATGCTGCCACAGGAGGTGGTGATGGCCACTAACCTGGATAGCTTTAAAAGGGGCTTGGACAGATTTATGGAGGAGAAGTCGATCCATGGCTACCAATCTTGATCCTCCTTGATCTCAGATGGCAAATGCCTTAGCAGACCAGGTGCTCAGGAGCAGCAGCAGCAGCAGAAGGCCATTGCTTTTACATCCTGCATGTGAGCTCCCCAAGGCACCTGGTGGGCCACTGCGAGTAGCAGAGAGCTGGACTAGATGGACTCTGGTCTGATCCAGTTGGCTTGTTCTTATGTTCTTATGTTCTTATGAAGACTCAAAGTGGTTTGCCTCATTCTCTTCTCCATTTTATCCTCACAACAGTCCTGTAAGACAGGTTAGGTTTGGGGTGTATGAATGGCCCACGGTCGCACAATGTGCTTCCACGACTGAGCGGGGATTCAAACCAGAGTCTTCTACATGCTAGTCTAATGCTCTGCCTACTGCACAACACTGGAAGACACTGAAAGCTGAGACAAACTAAAGTGACAAATCATGTTATAAAGGTATAGGAGTGTATTGAAACTAACACATTTGTACATCTCTGCGTTCCCCTCTCCACCCGCCCAGTTTCTTCCTGATCCCAAAGCCCAGTTGAGGGGGAGAAAAAATCCTGACAAGATGGGGGAGTATCAGTGCGTAGGAGGGGTGGGGGAAGCCCATAAAGATACCCACCCACCAGGTGCTTCTCCCTTGAAAATGCGTGTCTCCCACCCCCTTGCACCAGTATGATGCCTCCCAACGCAAGGTTGGGAGCTTAATTTTTGCCCCATCACATGGCACAGAGCCCTCTGAAGTGAAAAGATATCCCCTCCTGAAAGCCTTTTGCATGCAGCTCCGGCACCCACGGCACGGAAGCCTCATCTGTCTAATTGCTCCTTGATTGTTTCCTAATGACATTTTCTCCTGCAGTGTCACTCTGAAATACTTCCTTCCCTGTTTATTCCCAGCAGCAATTAACGTACCATGATGCGAGGGGCCTGGAGACCAGAGGACAAGGTGCCAGGGGGTCAGAATACCGGGCCCTGGCTTCACCCTAACCCGTGGGGCATGCAATGAAGACAGTCACGAGTAGAGGAGGCTATCAGCCTCTACAGCATTCTTCTTCACGTTTTGTTTTTCAGACCAGCTTACCTTGGGGTTCTCCAAGATCCCGGCCTCGTAGCTTGGAAGGAGAGAGATCAAGGAAGAGGGAAGGAAGAACAGAAGGCTTAATGAACAGTCCGCACCACAGCAGCTGCCTGTGACGGCATCAAAATACCGCACCATCGGTGACACGGGAGAACAGCCTCCCCACTGGGCTGTCAGCTGGGTCCAAGTCAGGACTCTGAAGCAACCCCACAAAGTCTCAGGCTCAGGAGGGGACTCCGTTTTAGTTTCATTGACAACATTTATATGCCACTTTTTGGGCAGAACTGAAAGAGTGGTTTCCTTGCTTGTCCCTCACCCGGGGCAACCAAATCTTTAGAACTGGCCTTAGCTGCAGATCCTGTAGCTTGGCTAAGTTCAGGATTCCTTTCTTCATGCAACAACAGGGAGCCAGACATCTGCTAGGGCTTGTGGTGCAGGTAGTAAGTGTGCAAGTGTAACCCCCATGCTCAGAATGGGTTGACCCAGTAAGGGGTGGAGACTCAAAGCAGCAAGAGGCTGCAGACCTCATGTAGTTTGGAGGAGATAAGGCTACCAGACTCGGACCTTGGTTGTATAAGCCCTTAACACCTTGTTAAGGTAACTGCAATATTGTTGGGAACTACTGGGAAGGTAGTTGTTTATTTTTGCTATGTCGTAAATGTTGGAGTTTATTGTTTCAGGGTTTTTTGTGTTTGCAATGGGTGAGAGTTCTCCTAGAAGCCTTCATCATGTTGAATCCTGTTCATCAAGCCCTTGGAGTCTTCAGGAGCCAACCCACTTGCAAAGAAGAATTGGACTTGGCAGTATCAGTAGACTGTAAATATAAGGACTTGAAAAGGCAACCTGAACAGGACCTTGAAGTGTGATGTTAAATGTTGATGTTATGTGTTAAGAAAGTAAACCATTTTGTTTGTTTTTAAAATTTGTTGTTGCAAACTCATTCCAAGTTCTGCCCCACAGAACCCACAGATAGAGGTTACACAAGGATGTCCAGGAATAGTATGAAGGGCCATTTGCACCAGTGTTTCCCTATGAATATCAGAAATGGTCTATCTCTGTGCCCAGACACTCCTGATGAACGTAAGTTGCTCAGTTTCTTTATGCCTAGTTCCTAGACATTTCTGACTAGTTACAGAACACTGCACTAGATAGACATGACCCAACAAGACATTTCTGGGGTCTCACCTGATATGCATGAGGTTTTCATCCATGCTCCAGGGATTGGCCGGCGTGACTGGGATTGGGATGCCATGACTCTGTTAAAAAAAAACACAGGAAAGGAAAAATGACACCATGTCAAAGTCTTTGCTGTGGCAGACACAGATGGTGTGTTTGTGACCTGCCTTTTTGCCTTGCCCACAGAGTGGCTCCTGATTATTAGAAAAGACATCTTTTCCAGAATATTCCATGGAATATTCTGTTGGGGCAGATGGGATGGAATGCAGTTCCCAGATTACGAGAGACCGTGTGAGGTCCAAGAGATGCACTCCATCATCAGCACCTCTTCTCCGCTCAGATGAACATGAGATTCCTACTCGTCAGGAGTATTCCTCTTGTCATTAGCACCCATTCACAAGCCATCAACCAATTAACCTGAAGAATTAGCAAAACACCAGCCTAGCAAGCAATCCTTAATGGTGGGCATTTAAGACAAGGTTTTCTGGATTTTCCACTGGGAGCCATTTCTTCTGATAACCAGCATATAAATTGCTGAAAGCAAAAGTACATTTTGCTTTGTACTCAGCCAGGAACATTTATTTTCTTGCTCTTTGTTCATTGTGATTATAAAAATGTGTATTGAGGAGAGATGGGGAAGACAAGGGACTCATTTAGTTACACAATGATTATACGAACATAAAGCATCCATATACTGAGTCGAATCACTAGCACTCCTAACCCAGAACTGTCAGCTGGGACTGGCATTGGCTCTCCCAGCTCTTAAGATGTACAAATTTCCAGCCCAGTTGCCAGGGGAGAGGCTGCAGTTGAGTGGCAGATCACGTTCTTAACATACAGATGGTCCTGATCCTGATCCTCTTAAAGAATCTCCTGTAAAAAGTGTAGGGAAACATTCTTGAAGAGCTGCTGCTCCAATGTAGATGATGTGACTTGACAGACTGCAGACAGCCCATCATTCTCCAAAGGTCTCTTTGCTGCCAGAGGACCAAAGCAGACATCACGGCGACCACAGAGTTGTGAAAAGCAAAAGGCCCCTGTCCTCGGCCCTGATTTAGACGAGGGTCAATTCCGCACAACATAATAATACCAGGTTACATTTGGTGTGCTGCATTCTGATTGGCTCTTCTCCCCCGTTCCGAAAGGCAATAATTTTGATTGGCAAACCCACAGTAACTGCAGGAAAACCAAGGAGAACACACACACACCCCTTTTCTCTAGCTTTGGAAAGCAGCCAGTGCAGCAAGCAAGCACGTTGTGCTATACAAAGTAAAAACTTTTGACCAATGCACTATGTCCCATCCATGTTGAAAGGTGTGCAAGAAACCACAGCACAAGACACTCACCCCCCCCCCACCCCACCTCATGATATACCAAATAATATTGACTGGTCTTTGAGGCTGTCAGGGGGTGAGAACATCCTGCCAGGCAGGTGCTTCCCTGCCCCTCTCCCCAGGGCCCTGTTGGGAATGTGAGCCCGGAGCTGCAGGGCTGGGCTTTCTGGGCTGTGGTTTGGCTAGCAAGCAGTGCTTGGCGAGAGTGAGCAGGAATGGGGTGAGTGCTCGTGAACGTTTCAGAAAGGGCAGGCTGCCACGCCAGCCAGCAGCTCAGCAGAAATGAAACAGATATGTCACCAGGTTAGGCGGGGAGATCAGGCTGGAATAATACATTGATTTTGCTCCTGTGGTGTTCCCATGGAAGTGGATTCAATGCGGGATTTGGGGAAAATGTAGCAATTGTAGCAGTTTTTGAAAAACTCAGGATGTGGGAAATATTGTAGGATGAACGCACTTTAGGACTGGGAACCATGCGGACTTTTTGGCCAAACTAGGATATTTCCCTTGCTCCACTCGGGATATTTGGATCATGTGGAATCAGCCTAGGGGCGTTTCCCCACTTACCTTTGCTGGCTTTGCTGCGCGCTACTCTCAGTGGCATCTCATCAGAAGGCGCCGTTTCGAGGAGCACCAGGGATGCTGCGCGCTGAGGGGGCGTGAGAGCGGCAGCGTTGGGGCGGCTGCATTGTCGCCGCCCCCTGTAGTGGGGAGTGCCCCGGGACCCCGCGCTACTTGAGGAGAGTAGCGCGGGGCTTAAGGTAAGTGGGGAAAGGGCCAAGGACTACATGAGACGGGAAGAGGAATTGAACTCTCCAAATCCTGCTTGATTTGGCTAATTGAAACTAGACTCCTCAAGCTTACAGGCCTTAAAGAGGAAAAGTCAGGCAAAAACATGCAAAGGAAAGAATTTATTTTAATCATTTATGCTCAGCCTTTCTCCCCAACACTGACTTAAAGCTGCACGTATTATTCCCCTCTCCTCCATTTCATCCTTGCATTTTCTCCCCTGTGAAGTAGTCTAGACGGAGGGTGAGTGACTGGCTCAAGGTCACTCAGCAGCCGTTCGCAGCAGCGTGGGGATTCGAACCTGGGTCTCCTGTAATCTAGTCCCAGTCTTCTTCTTTTTAAAAACCCCTTTAAAATTTTATCAGCAGTGCAACACAACAGGCCTGGTTTAGATTACCAAAAAGAAGCAAGATTAAATTGCTCTTGCCTTTCCATAAATTGTAGCTGTCACCTTTTTTAGGCTGGTGAAGAGCCATTATCTTCATCACACATGATTTGGCCCTGGTGGTACGTTTTAATTACAGATGCTGGGGGCCATGGAACTCTGACCAGATCCTGTATCCAGCAAGTGGCTCCTCTGACTGTAGCCTCTCACAGACCATAGCTCTCCAGCGGCCCCATAGAAGGGAGGGTGCACCTCATCAATAGGTGAGTGGGGGGCGGGGTACTGAGTTAGAAAGTATCAGCTCCACATGCAGAAGATCCCAGGTCCGAATACCAGTTAATAACCCAGCTTGTTTACTTTGGGAGAACAATTATATCCCAAATCTTATAAAAATGAATCAAACCAAACAGACTCAATACACAATCATGTTGCATAGGAAGCTGTTGGGGAGAGCTAAGCTAATACAATTCACTGTGTTTTGCTTCATCAGTATTTCAGAGCAGAACAATGTTCTGTCTAATAGGCCCTTTCCACACGGGCCAAAAACAGCGCTTTGGGGACGGCAAAAACGCTGTCCCCAGGGAGCTGTTCGCAAGGGGGGCACAGCTGCTTTGCAGCCGCGCTGCCCTTGCTCCTCCCCAGCGGCGCAAAGCCGCTGTTTCCCAACCTCGCTCCCCGAGTTAGGTTTTTGGGAAACAGCGGCTTCCAACCGCTGCCGTGCGAATGGCAGCAGCTGGAAAGCCCCATCCCTCCCCCCTTTCCCAATCGACCTACCTTCCCTGCGACCGTCCGGCGCGTCATCGAGGCCAGGGGACACGCCCCCCCCGCCCTGCGACTCTGGAGCGGTCGCACAGGGCAGGGGGCGTGTCCCCTGGCCTCGGCGACGCACCGGATGGTCGCAGGGAAGGTAGGTTGATCGGGTGACGGCGCACCTGACCCCCAGCGTACGCCGACCCGACCCCCAGCGTGGCCGTGTGGAAACGGCCATAGAGAGCTTAAGTATCATATTTTTCCAGTGAGGTGAGCTTATTTCTCTTGGTAGAAAGTCAAACATCTTTGTTGTGATCAGAGAAGATTTCAGATTTTTCATCCTACCATATCCAAAGGGTATCAATGGCTCATCTTCATCCTGGAGAAAAGTGACTGGTGAGGTGCCACAGGATTCTGTCTTGGGCCCTGAGCTATTCAAAATGTTTGTCAATGACTTGGATGATGGAATAGAGGGCATGCTAATTAATTCTGCAGATGATACCAAATTAGGAAGGGTAGCTAATACCTCAGAGGACAGGGTCAGAATTCAAAATGACCAGGACAGATTAGAGAGCTGGGCCAAAACAAACAAAATGAATTTCAACAGAGGTAAATGTAAGACACTACAGTTAGGCAGAAAAGAAATGAAATGCACATACAGTGGAGGACACCTGGCTTGACAACAGTACATGTGAAAGGGATCTGGGAGTCTTAGTAGATCACAAACTAAACATGAGTCAGCAGTTTGATGCGGCAGCCAAGAAAACCAGTGCGATTTTGACTGTCATCAGCAGGAGCGTAGTGTCTTGATCAAGGGATGTTGTCAGACCTCACCTGGAATACTGTGTCCAGTTCTGGGCACCACAATTCAAGAAGGATATTGAAGAAGAAGAAGAAGAAGAAGAAGAAGAAGAAGAAGAAGAAGAAGAAGAAGAAGAAGAAGAAGAAGAAGAAGAAGAAGAAGAAGAAGAAGAAGGAGGAGAAGGAGGAGGAGGAGGAGGAGGAGGAGGAGGAGGAGGAGGAGGAGGAGGAGTTTGGATTTATATCCCCCCTTTCTCTCCTGCAGGAGACTCAAAGGGGCTTACAATCTCCTTGCTCTTCCCCCCTCACAACAAACATTCTGTGAGGTAGGTGGGGCTGAGAGAGCTCCGAGAAGCTGTGACTAGCCCAAGGTCACCCAGCTGGCGTGTGTGGGAGTGCACAGGCTAATCTGAATTCCCCAGATAAGCCTCCACAGCTCAGGCGGCAGAGCGGGGAATCAAACCCGGTTCCTCCAGATTAGATACACGAGCTCTTAACCTCCTACGCCACTGCTGCTCCTGCTGGAATGGGTCCAGAGGAGGGCAACCAAAGTGGTCAAAGGTCTGGAATCCAAGCCCTAAAAAGAGAGACTTCGGGGCCTGGGAATGTTTAGTCTGGAGAAGAGAAGATTAAGTGGTGACATGATAACTATGTTTAAATGACTGAAGGGATATCATGTTGAAGATAAAGCAAGCTTGTTTTCTTTTGCTCCAGAGACTAGGGAAAGGAGCAATGGGTTCAAGGTACAGGGCAAGAGATTCCAGCTAAACATTTGGAAGAACCTTCTGATGGTAAAAGCCTTTTTGGCAGTGGAATATGCTGCCCCGAGTGTGGTGGAGTCTCCTTGGGAGGTTTTTAAGCAGAGGCTGGATAGCCATATGTCAGGGGTACTTTGATTGTGTCTTCCTGCATGATAGTGGGTTGGACTTGATGACCCTTGTGGTCTCTTCCAACTCTAGGCTTCTATGATCCTCAAAACTCATTTTAATCTTGCTTCGCTTCCCTCTTATTTGTTTATTAGTTTTAATTTATATCCCCCCTCGCCATAGCAGAGTTCAGGGTGGCTAACAAAAAATATTCCATTCTTCAATAATATCAGTCCCTAAACCCAATAAACCAAACAGAACCCTTTATCCTTGATTTTGATGCCGTTTCTTTGCACTAATTTCCACACACCTCCAAGTAAATGTATACACATTTTTCAATGTTATTAGTACACCAACAAGTCAGCATTGTGCAGCATACGTGTAAATGATGTACATGGTTGGGAACCAGCTCTTTCCTTGTCTTCCTCAAAAAGAAAAGACCAAATTTCACACCCTCTCCAGCAGACTTCTGCAAGCTGCGAGGCTCTTCACTCCTCCTCCTCCTCTTCTCCCTCTCTCCGTCTGTCTTGCAAGCACACACACAGCGTAGACAGCCATAAAGCCCGGCTCCGTTACAGGGTCACCCACTCACTCAATTAGCCAGCGACATTTCAGTGGGTGAAATGGTCTGTGAAAAGTGGGTGACTAAAGGCAGGGCATGGAATTAGCAGGAGATGTCGCAATGACACGGTTCCCAGCCTGACAAAACAGAAGGCGGCAGGATGCTGATTGGGAGGGTGTTGGGGACTGCCAAAGGCAGCCAGACTCAGGCCTGCAAAGTTTTTTGTTCTGTTTTGTTTCCATCATTAACTTGCCTTTTAACAGTTTTGTTTCAGAAAGCCTGGTCAGAGGAGCAGGGCCCCCTCACACTTTCGAGCCTGTGGGCACCTCTGACACAGGGTGGTGTGCGCAACAACAAAATGGCTGCTGCCACAGGAGGCAGAGCCAACCATAGAATTTCACGGACCACAATTATGCATAACTCTTCAACTTTTAAGCCAGAAGCTCTTTTTAACAGGGTGCTTTTTAATCTGGCATAGCCAACCAGACAGAAGAACTACTGGGCACAACCCCACCTGGTCCTGCCTGCTTTCTAACAATGCTTAGTGGGTGCAGAGAAAGGTGTTGGCTCCATCTATGCATAGAATCATCGAGTTGGAAGAGACCCCCAGGGCCATCAAGTCCAGCCCCCTGCCATGCAGGAGCACACAGTTAAAGCACTCCTGACAGATGGCCATCCAGCCTCTCTTTAAAAACCTCCCAAGAAGGAGACTCCACCACTCATTTTGTTTGTTTTGGCCCAGCCCTCTAATCTGTCTGGGTCATTTTGAATACTGACTCTGTCCTCTGTGGTATTAGCTACCCCTTCTAATTCAGTGTCATCTGCAAATTTGATTAGCATGCCCTCTACTCCATCATCCAAGTCACTGATAAAAACATTCAATAGCACTGGGTCCAGGACAGAACCCTGTGGCACCCCATTAGTCACTTTTCTCCAGGATAAAGATGAGCCATTGATGAGCACTCATCATTCACATATCCATCATATCTTTAGTCATCTCAATATACTAATAGACTGTAACCTTTTATTATTATTTTTAAATTAAAATATCTAAACATTCCAATTTCATTATGCATCTCCATAGATTTAAGAGAAATCATTAACTTAATAATATTAAAACCTTGTATATATATTTGCATCTTTTTTTAAAAAAAATTAAATCTTAAATATAATTTCCAGTTTTCTTAATATTATATATCACCCATCCAAATTTGGCCGCCTTGAGAGTAATAGTGTGATTCTTATTACTTTGGGGGTAAGACTGAGGCAAAGAAGGTGTGCAGTAGCTCTGCCTTTTCCGCATGGCTGCTGCCCTAAACCTCAGTCCTATATCACTGTTCCTGCCTCCTCTTTGCGGCCGGGCCTTGGCTGAATGGTAGAATCATAAAGTTGGAAGAGACCACAAGGGTCATCAAGTCCAACCCACTGCCATGCAGGAACACCCCATTAAAGCACTCCTGACATATGATCATCCAACCTGTTTAAAAACCTCCACCAGTCTCTGAGGCAGTGAATTCCACAGTCGAACAGTCCTGGCAGTCAGGAAGCTCTTTCTAATGTTTAGGTGGAATCTCTTTTCCTTCACCTTGAATCCATTACTCCGTTTCCTAGTCTCTGAGGCAGCAGAAAACAAACTTGCTCCCTCTTTGACATGGCATCCCTTCAAATATTTAAACATAGCTATCATGTCCCCTCTTAACCTTCGCTTCTCCATACTAAACATCCCCCAACCCCCTAAGTTTCTCTTTGTAGAGCATAGTTTCCAGACCTTTTACCATTTTGGTTGCCCTCTTCTGAACCCGTTCCAGCTTGTCAATATCCTTCTTACACTGCGGTGCCCAAAACTGAACACAGTACTCAAGTAAGAAGATACTTGGCTTGGAACCTCCAAACGTAGTGTATTTGCATACCCCATGGCAGACATTTTCTAGTGGTGCCTGATATCTGTTTTCTTGGTTTTTTTCTTTCTGACTCTGTTCTCTGGGGTATTTTGGTCTACCATGACTAGCTGCAGGAGCAGCAGTGGCATAATGGTTAAAAGCAGGTGCATTCTAATCTGGAGGAACCGGGTTTGATTCCCCGCTCTGCCACCTAAGCTATGGAGGCTTATCTGGGGAATTCAGATTAGCCTGTGCACTCCCACACACACCAGCTGGGTGACCTTGGGCTAGTCACAGTTCTTCTGAGTTCTCTCAGCCCCACCCACCTCACAGGGTGTTTGTTGTGAGGAGGGGAGGGCAAGGAGATTGTAAACCCCTTTGAGTTTCCTATAGGAGAGAAAGGGGGATATAAATCCAAACTCCTACTCCTCCTCCTCCTCCTCCTCTTCGTCGTCTTCTTCTTCTTCTTCTTCTTCGTCGTCTTCTTCTTCTTCTTCTTCTTCTTCTTCTTCTTCTTCTTCTTCTTCTTCTTCTTCTTCTTCTTCTTCTTCTTCTTCTTCTTCTTCTATGATTCTAAGAAACCCACCAGGTCCCACATTGATGGTGGGTTTTGCATCTGAAAAGGTTGGGTAATTTCCTGTTTCCAACCTGAGGTTTAAATTCACCATTGAGCCTCACACATGCTATTTGAGGTGAATGTACAATTTCTGCTCATGTGGAAAAGACAGTAGAGGAGGCGAGACATTTGTAATGCAAATGAGCAGTCTTCCCAATGCTGGTTTGACGTCTGTTTTGCACACCTGACTGAAGCAAAAGCCGCTTTGCCTGTAAAAAAAATGCCCTGCTGTTCAACAGAATGGAAAACTTTTCTGTCCTATTGCATTTTCCAATGGTGGGCTTCTTGGCAGTTTTGCCACAGTTCTGCAACTCTGTTGTGAGTCAGCAGGAGGCAAACTGCTTTTTGTTACAGCCAGTTTGCTGTTCTTGTACACAGGGCTGGGCTGGGGGAGTAAAGCTGAAAGGACAAACTGAAAATAAAATGTTTTAATGGTGATCCGTTTGCATATTCCAACTTTTGACCTGGATCTTCCCATAGTTTTGGACATAAACAGTTCCTACTTAAACTAAATAAACCAAACTACTTAAACCATAAACTAAATATGAGTCAGCAGTGTGATGCGGCAGCCAAGAAAGCCAATGCGATTCTGGGTTGTATCAATAGGAGTATAGCGTCAAGATCGAGGGATGTAATTGTACCTCTCTATTCTGCATTGGTTAGACCTCACCTGGAATATTGTGTACAGTTCACCTGTAATATTGTGTACAGTTCTGGGCACCGCAGTTCAGGAGGGATATTGACCGGCTGGAGCGGGTCCAGAGGAGGGCAACCAAAATGGTAAAGGGTCTGAAGTCCATGCCCTATGACGAGAGGCTTAGGGAGCTGGGGAAATTTAGTCTGGAGAAGCGTAGGTTAAGGGGTGACATGATAACCATGTTTAAATATTTGAAGGGATGTCATGTCGAAGAGGGAGAAAGCTTGTTTTCTGCTGCCTCAGAGACTAGGACCCCTTCCGCACATGCAGAATAATGCACTTTCAATCCACTTTGCAGCTGGATTTTACTGTATGGAATAGGAAAACCCGCTTGCAAACTGTTGTGAAAGTGGATTAAAAGTGTATTATTCTGCATGTGCGGAAGGGACTTCGGACATGGAGTAATGGATTCAAGGTGAAGGAAAAGAGATTCCACCTAAACATTAGGAAGAACTTCCTGACCGTCAGGACTGTTCGACAGTGGAATTCACTGCCTCAGAGAGTGGTGGAGTCTCCTTCTTTGGAGGTTTTTAAAGAAAGGCTGGATCAGCATAGGTTGGGAGTGCTTTGATTGTGTGTTCCTGCATTGCAGGGGGTTGGACTTGATGGCCCTTGGGGTCTCTTCCAACTCTATGATTCTATGATTCTACTGAGGTGTCTTATTTTGGTAGCTCTGTGCTGACAACCTGTCTAACTTCCTCGAATATTTTCATCCTACCAATCCTCCCAAGGATATTATAGCTCACAATTTTCGTTTCCTCAGCAATAAACAACCATTCTAGGAGGTTCCTTCATTTTGATGTCTGTTGCCTTATTTTCTGAATGTTAAGATTAGAATTTTGAGAACTTGAAAGCACTGTACAATCAGATGGAGCAGAACAGGAAAGAAACAATGTCTTTTGACTCATGTAAAGCACACATACCCTGCCTCGTGTTCTTTTCCTACCCACCCACCACAGTCAGGCCAACCAAGGTAGCTTTGGATTGAAGGGACTGCTCAGTGAAAAGGAGGCGTCCCATTCATACTTTGCCAAGCTGGCTGCCCATTACTGGTCCATTAGCTTTCAAGAGCTCCTTAGTCAATTAAGGTGCCTCTTTGTTTATACTAAGATAGGGCAGATAGCGGAGGCTAATTCTCTCTTTATGACAGAAACCTTCCCTCTCTGGCCCACCCTGGAGACACACACATGCGCGCACGCACAACTCACCCCATTACACTCTTTTAGGCATGTGCCTTGAGGTAAAAATTATTTTCAGTGTGATGTACCTCATTCTGAGCATGTCTGGTACGTCGTGTGTTGTTGTACCTGTCAGGGATTCTAGGCCTTGATCTGGGAAGTTTATGATGAAGTGTGGGGGGCAGGCCTTCCCCCACCCCCATCTCAAGCCACAATGCCCAGTTTATTGGTCTGCCTAATTCTGCCTCAAGTCTTGTCAACCAAACATGCGTGGTCTGTGATGTTTGCCCTACTGTGTCAAATTGTATGCATCCAGCTTATCGGTACATGTAAATTACCCAAACAGGGGCTTCCTGGGGCTGTTTCAGTTCAGGGGAAATGGGGCAAGGGGGTGGTACCACATGCAATGGTACCATTCTGAATCAACCCCATGGACCTGGAAAAATCATAGCAAGCACAGAACTCCTGGTGTGATAATTGCTAGCCCAAGGTTAACAACTGACAGGAAACTTCCTTTGGGGAAGGGGGCTAGCCAGTAACCTCAATCACGTCACTCCTAACACAAACTGGAAGTTACATCATTGCATAGGGAACAGCATTCTAGTATTTGTCCAAACTCTAAGGTTAACCACACAAAGTTTCACAAACTGTTACCCAAGGTGTTGGAATATAAAGTTATAAATATTTAAGAAAATTTGTGAGGAAAAGGTTTTGTAAAAATGCCTCCTAAGCAAATAAAAGCACTTGAAAGGACTGAAGCTGAGCTTGTTGCTACAGGGAATAGCATGGAAACTGAGGTCATTGTGAATATTGACCAAGTATAGAAGATAAAGAGACAAATAGAGCTTGTACAGTTAAAACCAGAGAGTTACCATTGTCTAGAAGGGTACAGGAAAAGGAAGAGAGAAAAGCCCAAAGAAAAATAGAATTAAATCGACAGATGTAGAATTAAAAGACAAAGAAACTCAAAGAGAAATAGAATTAAGGGCTGAGTTGGGAATTCATTCAGCAGCTTTTTCTTAAAGTCACTCCTTTTTAAAAAACCTGAAGCATTCTTCCAGGCCAGGAGGTGGGAACAGCTTTGTGGATGCCATGAGGGGTAGTATAGTTGCATTTTCCTAGTATCCGGAAGACCCCCAATTACTCATGGACACAGTTTGGTCTGGAAGATATGTCTTAAAAAATCAGAACCTTGATCTGTACACAAAGTACACTACGCTCGTTTCCCCACTTACCATCGACCACCCTTTGCTGTGCACTACTCTCAGCGCGCGTCATTTCTGGCGCACTCCTGGGCTTCCCCACAACCCCACGCTCTGCGCAGGGTCATCAAAAGGTGCAGTTTGGAAGAGCACCAGGAATGACACACACTGAGGGGGCGTGAGAGCGGCAGCGTTGGGGCGGCTGCGTTGTCGCCACCCCTGTAGTGGGGAGTGCCGCGGGACCATGCGCTACTTGGCTAGAGTAGCGCGCAGCAGATGGTAAGTGGGGAAACGACCTATGTTCAAATGTTTACACTCTCCTGCAGAAGGAAAAGCATGCTGCTTCAGAAGAATCTGGGTGCAGGCAAAGCAAAGGGAGGGAGGAGGCCTATTTTCCACCTTCCTTGTTTCCACTCAAGGACCAATTCCACACAACATAATAATACCAGGTTGCATTCAGTATTTTAAAATCCAGGTCTATTTTATCCCAGTTTCTCCCGTTTCTGTGAAGAAATCGTGTTAAGACCAAAAGGAAATATTCCAATTTCTTTCGTACAAGCCCGGCGCTACATTCTTTCGTTGCATTGTGATTGGCTCTTCCTCCCGCCCCAGGCAACACTTCTGACTGATGTAGCCACAGCAACTGTGGGAAAACCAAGCAGGACCCTCCCCCCCTTTTTTTCTCTTGCTTTGGAAAGGAGTCAGTGCAGTGAGCAACACAGCAAGCACGTTGTGCTACACAAAGTGAAAACATTTGACCAATACTGGGCAGAGCACTATGTCCCATCCACATTGAAAGGTGTACAAGAAACCACAGCACAAGACACTCACACACACACACACACACACTCGATATACCAATTAACATTTGACTGGTCTTTGGAGCTGTCAGAAAGTGCTTGGGGGCATCGTGCCAGGCAGGCGCCTGCCTGCCCCTCTTCCCCAGACCCCCGTTGGGAACCTGAGCCCTGAGCTGCAGGGTTGGGCTCTCCAGGCGGCGGCTAGACTAGTGAGCGGTGTTTGGCGCAAGCAAGCGGGAATGAGGTGAGCACTCATGCTTTCCCTCACGAACTTGCTTGCCTGGCTCTCGGAAGAGCTACCCAGCCACTCCCAGGATCCCATTGGGAATGAGAGCCCGGAGCTGCAGGACTGGGCTGGCGGGGCTGCAGCGCTTAGCGAGAGTGAGTGAGTGAGTGAGTGGGAACAGGGCAAGCGCTTGTAAGAACATAAGAACATAAGAACATAAGAACATAAGAACAAGCCAGCTGGATCAGACCACAGTCCATCTAGTCCAGCTCTCTGCTACTCGCAGTGGCCCACCAGGTGCCTTTGGGAGCTCACAGGCAGGAGGTGAAAGCAATGGCCTTCTGCTGCTGCTGCTCCCAATCACCTGGTCTGCAGTCTCAGATCAAGGAGGATCAAGATGGGTAGCCAGAGATCGACTTCTCCTCCATAAATCTGTCCAAGCCCCTTTTAAAGCTATCCAGGTTAGTGGCCATCACCACCTCCTGTGGCAGCATATTCCAAACACCAATCACACGTTGCGTGAAGAAGTGTTTCCTTTTATTAGTCCCAATTCTTCCCCCCAGCATTTTCAATGAATGCCCCCTGGTTCTAGTATTGTGAGAAAGAGAGAACAATTTCTCTCTGTCAACATTTTCTACCCCATGCATAATTTTATAGACTTCAATCATATCCCCCCTCAGACGTCTCCTCTCCAAACTAAAGAGTCCCAAACGCTGCAGCCTCTCCTCATAGGGAAGGTGCTCCAGTCCCTCAATCATCCTTGTTGCCCTTCTCTGCACTTTTTCTATCTCCTCAATATCCTTTTTGAGATGCGGCGACCAGAACTGTTGTGCTCTTTCCCGCATGGGCTCGCTTGCCTGGCTCCTGGAAAAGGGCAGAAAACTTGCTTGGGGAACATTCCGGAAGGGCAGGCTGCCGCGGCGGTCAGCAGCTCAGCAGAAATGAAACTGACATGACGTCAGGCAGGGCGGGGAGATCAGGTGGTGGGGCAGGAAAAATAAATGGATTTTGCTCCTGCGGTGTTCCCATGGAAGCGAGTTCAATTAGGAATTTGGGGAAAAGTCACGATTTTAGCAGTTTTTGAAAAACCTGGGATGAGGGAAATATTGCAGGACAAACCCACTTTAGGACTGGGAACCATGAAAACTTCTTGGTTAAACCAGGATATTTCCCTTGCTCAACCCAGGATATTTGGACCGTACAGAATCAACCAAGATGAACCTAACTATTAGGACGCAAGTGCACAAGTCTGTTTAGTTCTTCTCTTTGTAAAAAGGCTTAACGGACAGGCATGTACATCACTCGTTTTTGAAATTGGTTCAAAACCAGGCACTTGGATGCTCATGGGGTGCGGGGGGGGGGGGGTTGAAGGGGAATGACACTGCATGTTTTCAACATGAGCACCATCCAGTACTTGCAGCCACACCAAAATATTCATAAACCTAGTACAGCAGCGCATCACAAGAGCTACTTCCAGCTTCCTCCAAGTACAAAAACTTGCTAAACCAGTTTGAGAAGAGACAGAGGTACTTTCCGCACAAGCCAATAAACATGGGTTAAGGGCAGGATAAAATCCAGGTTGGGGGAGTGGGACTTGGCATGGATCCCATCCCTAACGCGAGTCTGCTCCGCGTTTCCCTTCCCAACCTGGGTTTTTCAAGGATCGTGATTTGTGGGATTCTTTCGTTTTAACATGACTCGCAGCCCTGGTGGTCAAGCGACCGGCTGGGCAGGGGGCACGTTATGCGGTTGCGCTTTACTCTTTTTTTAACTCCCATCTCCCATCTGCAAAGCCACGCAGGCACTTCTGGGGACGAGAGGCATTGGCAAAGCTCTGGGGATTCACGTGTGCCGGCCTGCGTAGCTGCTCATCGGTGGGAGGTAAGTAAAAAAAAAGATGCGCCTCCGTGCGAGGGTGCATCAGTGACCCGCATTAGCTTCGGAGCCGTCCACACGGAGTCGTGTGAACGGCCCAGGCCTGTTCTGGGCTCATGTACCCCAGCTGCACCCTGATTTGTTTTGGCCATGTGGGAAGGGCCAAAGAGAAACAACTGTGTCTCCTACACCTCTGCCAGACCACTGCTTTGTGTCCAAAAGGATCTCATCTGTGCCTAGAATGATGTTATGATGAAGAACGAGGACAAAAAAGCCCATTTATTTTTCCATTAACCAACACCCACCCACCCACCCACTTCCTATACAGACACACAAGGCACTGGCTTGAATTGTCTCTAAAACACCTCCTTATTCTACCTTAATTGCTTTAAGCAGTGCAACCCCCACCCAATTCCATCCCTTAGCTGTTGAGGCCTTTTTTATATTAAAAAAGAAAATAGAAAACACTTGTTCCAATTTCCATATAGTTAAAAAAAAAACAGCGACCTTAATATGTCGCCTATTTGACAATTTGTTTGGCAACATATGGGAGACACTTGTAAATTCCTCTCTTAATAACAAATAACAGATGGCAAAATACAACCCTCAAAACACAAGTGTTTGGGGCCTTTGTGTGTGTGGGTAAACGGGACACAGCAGCAGCCTCTGTCGTGCTCGGCACCTCACGTAATAGAATGCCTCCAACTCAGTGCCTTGGCTTTACAGATATTATCTGGCCGGCTTTAGATGGCAGCTATTTAAAAAAAAAAAAGACCAGAGGGGGGGAGGGTCAAGCAATTTTCTGGTTTATACACATAGCTGCTCTTTTCCATTTGATTGATTGAGCCCAGTTGTCAAGCATTTCCGTAAAGTCGTTGAAAAGAAAGGTCCCCCGGTGGGCATTGAAGGAGCCTGATGCAAAACTTCTAATATGTTTTACTGCAACTTGTTCTTCAAAAAAAAAATTAAAAGAAAAAGAAAGGGAGGGGTGAGAAAAGGACAAGGAAAGCCAGGAGAATATGCATTTAGTTTGATAATCACATAAGCGATTCAGGTGGGACAAGTTTTTCACTCGAAAGTGGATTACAATTAACATCTAGATAATTATGGGCCATTTTTTAAAAAGAAGAAAAAAGGGGGGAATATCTTCCCACCCCAAAGACGACAGAGCAGGAGCCCTCCTGCAGAGGCGGCTGTAATTGCGGCAGTAATGAGAGGGCAAGATTGTGTGGAGCGAAATCCAAAGTGCCCTTTAAGGTTAGAAAATTAAAGGGTCATTGCAAAGAAAGAAGGGGGGGGTGGAAATCGCAGGTTGCGTCTGGGGAGAAGAGAGGGAATATGGTGCATTTTGAAAGCCCTTTTGGGGTCTCTCTTCAGGCATGCCTTCAAGACTGCATTGGATGGTTCCAGAACTTCTGGACTGGTTTCACCATGCCCCCCCTCCTGGACAAAGTAAGACCTGCAGGATACCTGTCCAGTGGCAACCTGATAGTTGATTGAGCCCTGGTCCACACAATGCAGGAATGTGAGGTAACCGAGCTCACAAGTATTATACCAGTGGTGACGAACCGTTGGCACTCCAGATGTTGTGGACTACAATTCCCATCAGCCCCTGCCAGCATGGCCAATTGGCCATGCTGGCAGGGGCTGATGGGAATTGTAGTCCACAACATCTGGAGTGCCAACGGTTCGCCACCACGGTATTATACAGTAGCATTCAGGTGATGGATTGAGGTAGCTCTCAACATTTTTTTTAATACATTAACTTCCTGCAGACAGAAAAGTAGCACACCACGGAGAAAGGTTTTCTCTCCCCCCCCCCATGAAGTCACAGCTGATTTGTGGCACACCCTGTAGGTTTTCGAGGAAAGAACCAACCACAGGTGGTTTGCCACTGCCTGCCTCTGCATAGGAATAGAAGGTTTTTTTGGATTTATATCCCCCCTTTCTCTCCTATAGGAGACTCAAAGGGGCTGACAATCTCCTTGCCCTTCCCCCCTCACAACAAACACCCTGTGAGGTAGGTGGGGCTGAGAGAGCTCCGAAGAACTGTGACTAGCCCAAGGTCACCCAGCTGGCGTGTGTGGGAGTGTACAGGCTAATCTGAATTCCCCGGATAAGCCTCCACAGCTCAGGCGGCAGAGCTGGGAATCAAACCCAGTTCCTCCAGATTAGATACACGAGCTCTTAACCTCCTACGCCACTGCTGCTCCTCTCACTGGATTTCCTCTCACTGAGGGCGATCCCCTGCTTAGTAGTCAATTTCTGACAAGTTTGGGCTAGCCTGGGCTAGCCGAAGTCAGGGCAGAAAGGTTCTACAGCAGTGTTTCCCAAACTTTCCAACGTCACGGTACCCTTGACCTCACTCTTCATATCTCAAGGTACCCCTGCCATCCCCCCTAACCTTCCCCTCCCAGTACCCCTGCTTGCCACCTCCCCGCCTTCTCCTCCCAGGGTGAAGGGAAGTGGGGGGCGGGGCGGAAGTGGCTGCTGACCTTGCAACAGGCCCTGCCCCCTGGGCCACTCCATGTCCTTGCTGGTGCCGGCGGGAGACACCACAAAAGTGAGGGAAGTCGGTAGCATTGCCGCAATACCCCTAGGACATGTTCACGGCACCCCAGGGTACCACGGAACCCTGGTTGGGAATCTCTGTTCTACAGTCTCTCTCCACTTGCTGTGTAAACTGTGATTCTCCATGTTTCTGAAATCTGTAATGGTGAACACCATGCTACTGCCTCAGCATTTTACCATCTCAGTCTTCTCAGAGGACTGTACCACTTCAAACTGCAGGGGTAGGAGTGGGAAGGATCAAATGTTAGTGCCCCTCAATGTGCAAAATTTCATGCACAGGAACAAACTACTCATCCAAGGGAAAATGAAACAGAAGACACAGCAGGAGAAATTCAGCACAGAATAAATAGGTAGTGCAGGAACACCTGGCTACTTTAAACAAATTCAAATTAAGAATTAACTTGGTCTTGGTTGCCAGTGACACAACCTTACACTTAAGGATTTTTTTTCGATCTTCCTCCTTCTGATTTCTTGGTTGCAGTCTTCCTTTGGGTTGTTAATGAAGCCAAGGAATAGAAAGTCTTCAATAATTTCAGTTTCTTCATTGTCCATGCTAAAGCTGAATAATTATCCAGTAGTCATTGCTTTTGTCTTCTTGATGGACCTGCAGTCCAACTTTGGCATTTTCTCCTGTAACTTTCAGCAGCAGCGGTTTCAAGTCTTCACTATTTTTTTGCCAATGATGCCTATCCTTGGCATATCTCAAATGGTTAATGTTTCTCTCCCCAATTTTCACTTCACCTTCATCTATATCTAGCACAGCTTTCCTTATAATATATTCAGCATACATATTGAAGAGATAGGAAGATTTATTTATTTATTTGGTTGTTCACTCACTCACTCACTCACTCACTCACTCACTCACTCACTTATTAGGTTTATATACCGCCCTCCCCCGGAGGGTTCTGGGCGGTGAACAACATATAAAATAGAGCACATATATCAAATTAAAACCATTAAATATCACTTAATACGACTCTAATAAATATAAACCTTACCCCATTAAAATGCAGCATTTTAGGATCAACATAAGATGGCGTCTACTATCAACCCCCTTAAAAACTCAAAAGGAAGGGGTGGTAGGATCCGCTTGATGTTATAAGGAGGAGGAGGGGGGGGGGGGGCATCAGCGGCTAGTCTCCCCAAAGGCCCGGCGGACATCCTTGTTGAACACCTTTGCCTATTGAAACCATTCTGTTTTGCCATATTCTGTCTTAACAGTAGCCTCTTGTCCAGTGTAGAGATTGTACATCAAAACAATCAGGCCATTTATTTATGTACTACTTACCCTGCAGCTGTTTGCTTCACCGTGGGGTTTGCCCGTGGTTTTTGTTAGCTGAGGGATTCTCCTCCTGCAAAGTGTACCTAGCCAACCCAACCCACCATTTTGCCCACCCACTCCCTACTTCCTCAGTGTTTCAATGCAACCTCCCTCTGGGGAGGGTACCGACTATCTTTTGTTGTTGTTTTTTCTGCTGTGTCTAGCATTAGTTTGCTTAATAATGTTCATTTCTTGTCAACTGAACTTCAGCACGAAAATAACAGAAAAAGCCCTTATAATCCTTCTGAAATAGTGTCCTGAAGAGTAGGAGGAACTGCTGCAGTGTGAGTAGAGGAAAGTGGGGAGGAGCATGAAAACTTGAAGAAGAAGAAGAAGAAGAAGAAGAAGAAGAAGAAGAAGAAGAAGAAGAAGAAGAAGAAGAAGAAGAAGAAGGAGGAGGAGGAGGAGGAGGAGGAGGAGGAGGAGGAGGGGGAGGAGGAGGAGGAGGAGGAGGAGGAGGAGGAGGAGAAGGAGAAGAAGAAGAAGAAGAAGAAGAAGAAGAAGAAGAAGAAGAAGAAGAAGAAGAAGAAGAAGAAGAAGAAGAAGAAGGAGAAGGAGAAGGAGAGTTGGATTTATATCCCCCCTTTCTCTCCTGTAGGAGACTCAAAGGGGCTTACAATCTCCTTGCCCTTCCCCCCCTCAACAAACACCCTGTGAGGTGGATGGGGCTGAGAGAGCTCCGAAGAACTGTGACTAGCCCAAGGTCACCCAGCTGGCGTGTGTGGGAGCGCACAGGCTCATCTGAATTCCCCAGATAAGCCTCCACAGCTCAGGCGGCAGAGCGGAGAATCAAACCCGGTTCCTCCAGATTAGATACACGAGCTCTTAACCTCCTACGCCACTGATCTCCTTACTGATCTCCTTTTCTTTCCCTGTAAAGGGAGAGGAAAAGTCACACTTTCAGAGCTTTCAGAACCTGCAGGGATTCTCTGATCTGAAGGGTGACTGTTGAAGAGGGGGGGAATGTGGGCATAGCCCAGAATCAAACTTGAAAGGAATGTACGCTCAATGCAAAGGAGTGTGTAGATTCTGTGGCACACCCCTTTTTTAAACACCAGTCACAGTTTTTCATGAGTAACACAGTCAAAAGCTCTGCTGTAAACTATGAAACACAAGATGATTTTCTTCTTAACTTATCTTGCATGCTTCAGTAGCCAACGTGAATTTACCATATGATCTCTATATCCAGAGGCAGGATTCAGCCGGTTCGGGCTGGTTCGGGAGAACCCATTCCTAATTATTCCTTTAGTTCACCAAACCAGTTGTTAACTGGTGAATCCCACCACTGCCCACCTGGGGCGGAGCACTCATGGGGACATGTGACCCCACAATTTTGGCAGGAGTCATTTCCTGCTTCCCCCGGGTGGCCTGGCTGCGTGTCTCTGCTGGCACCATCCAGTCCCAGAGGCATTTGGGGGCCAAAGGGCGCACAGAGGCAAAAACCCCTCGAGGCACCCTCCGAGCAGAGTCCCGCTTACTCGCAAGTAAGTCAGGCTCCAGCCCTTCTTCCCTGTCCAGCAGCCGTGGCGCAATCACCAGAACGAGGAAGGAGGGAAGGACATAAGTACCTTGGCATATTCCATCAGGTCACTCCGCCCTCGGAAGCGCTTGTAGAATTCCGGCATCCGCCAAGGAGCAATGATCTGTAGAGAGGATAGGAAAACATTGGTTCGTTTAACCATATGGAACTGCCTTACAGGCAAATCTCTGGTGTGTCTCGTTCGACACTGCCTTTTCCGTCTGGTGGCAGTTTTCCAGGATCTCATGCAGAGAAATGATCTAACTGGTAGGCTTACCATACGTACCAGTCTGACTGGGACAGTCCCAGTTTGAAGGATCTGTCATGACGTCCCATTGGATTAATAATCTGTCCTGGCTGACAGGACCGGGCACCTTGGCAGCCAGCCGCTCTGCCCCACCAGTGAGCAAGTGTGCATGCAGGCGTAGGGGTGAGCCAGCTTAACCCAGCAGAGCCTCAGACAGAGCACAGGAATGCCTGCGCCATCTGTTGCCCTCTGGGCAGGTGAGCTCACCTGTCACAAGACCCCCATGACTCATGGTCATGGGATGCCCTGGACAAAGGGACAAAAGGTACATACCCCCAGGTGTGGATTAGGCCCAGACAGGAACGTTTCCTCCCACACGTACGCAGCCCCTATGAGTCATGTACTGTACAATATTCTCCCGCTCTCCCGCCCTCTTGAAAAACCCTAATAAAAGGTGCCAGGGACCAGAGCTTGGCAGATTGGCCTGCCGCTGGCTTCTCTCTACCGGACCCTGATATCGCTGCGTCTCGCCTATTCCTTGAGTCCTTGAGAACGACTTCATGTAGGAGCACACAGCAGTGGCGGAGGGGCTGCCTCCCACAGGACTCCTCTTTCCCCTGTGCACCTCTTTCTGTGGTCATGTGGGACTCTGTGGTCATGCAGGTGTGATTGGACTGCTCCCCAGTCCTCATTTGGCCCAGGAGATTCCAGCAGCCAGTCTCTATTCAAGACCTTCCTCTAGGTGACAAAGCACTTGCCCCAGCAGACGGGCAAATATGTAGGCAGGCGGCCAGCTATCCCAGTTTAAGTCTAAGAAATTACTGTAAGCCTAACTGGGGACATGAGGGGTTGCACCTACATGCAAAGTGCGTGCTCTGACAATAAGCCACAGTTCTGGCCTGGCAGTTATTGTCGTGTGCGGGCCACAGGGGAAGAGCAGAAGTTTCATTTTACTGTATCTCATCGTTGGCACAAATTCTGTAGGTTTGGGGTAGGTCTAGACTAGACTATGCAGCAAACCCACAGCTATTTGACACCAGTTTAATACTGCAATTCTAAGCAGAGTTACATCCTTCTAAGTGTAGTGAAGTTAGGGTTGTCATCTTCCGGGGAAGTGCCTGATGATCTCCTGGGATTACAGCAGATCTCCAGACTGCATGAATCTGTTCCCCTGAAGAAAATGGCTGCTTTACATCTGTGACCTCTGTGACATCATATCCGGCTGAGATCATCCCGTCCTGAAACCCCACCCTCCCCAGGCTCCACCCCCAAATCTCCACAAATTTTTCAAACCTCAGTTGGCAACCCTAGATGAAGTCAATGGGCTTCAAACAATGTTTAGGATTGCTGTGGCTTGCCCAAAAGAATCCTGGGAAATGTAGTTTCATCAGGGTTCTGAGGTTTTTGGCAGGTTTGATTTGCAAATAACTGCCATGGGGAGGAGGGGTGTGTGATTCGGATCAGGACCACACTGTGGTGCATGACAGTAGTGCCATTCCTCTGTGTCATTGTTCCAACTTTAGATCTAGTCCGCCCCCCCACCCCAGCAGATCTTTTTGCCCCTGTTGGGGGAAACTTACAGGAAACCTCTATGTCTCTCCCACAGTGGGCCAATAGCAGCTTCACAGGGATGCACAAAATCAGGACAGCTGCACAGGAGAAAGGGTTATGGCTCCCACCAACACCCCACCCAAACTTTGGATCCAAATCTGCACTCAGGCAACAGCAGCTGTTTTCCAGTATGAATTATGCAGGAGGTCAGTCTGATTCACACATTACAAACTCAATTTGACTGGCTGATGTTGTTGTCTTGAAACTCCTGATTTAGAGCAGGGCTGTGGCACACAGCATTTCCCCAGTCTAAAGTACCCCTGGGAGCCGCTCTTTGCTCCGCAAGGGAAACATCCAGTGTAGTTCATCAGTTGGCAAAAGCTTTCCCATTGGGGCAAGTGCTGGCTTCCTCGGGTCATTTCAGGTCATTCAAGGGACGGGTTAACCTCACCACCTCTTTCCCTGGATCTCATGGATGTAATCTGAGCCTGAGAATCAGTTCCTGAGCATGGAACACCCAGACCATGGCTGTTGACAAGGCCAGAGGGGACATATGGATACATATGGCCTTGGTGAGGTATAAATTGGCTGAACAAGGCCATGCATAGAGTTACCAACCTCCAGGTGGTGGCTGGCATTCTCCTGGAATTACAACCGATCTCCAGACTACAGAGGTCAGATCCCCTGGAGAAAAGGACAGCTTCAGAGGGCAGATTCTATGGTATACCATAGAGCCCAGAGAAACAGAACCCCCTCTCTAGGTGTAGCCTCCAGATCACCAGGAGTTTCTCAAGCCAACATTGGTAAGCCTAGCTGTACATCCTGAGCCTAGCTACTATCCTGAGTTCATGGGATCATACGTAGTGCATACATCTCATTTTGATCATCACAACAGCCCTTTGAAATGGCTAGACTCAAGGATAAGATCCAAGATAACTGATTCATGGGTAGACAAGGAGGTTGAACTCGCATCTCCTGGGTGCCAGATTCTAACCACTCACCCCATGCTGACATTGCAACTTTTCTCCAAACAAAAGGCTGGAGTCCGCCTTTGGCAGTAGAGCTGCAAAGCTTTTGCAACAGCCAGAAGCTCCAAGCATGAAGCATCCCTCTGTCATCCCTTTAATCTCCCCCAAACAAAGGTAATCCAAGATCCTCCTTCAAGCTTCACAAACTGCCTCAAGCGTGGGGTCATTGGAGGAGGGGTGGAGACAGGTCAGCTGCCCCTCAGCAGTTGCTGCTTGTAGCTGCCTATCCAATAGCATTGGTCTGTGATCATCAATCAATCAATCAATCAATCAATCAATCAATCAATCAATCAATCAATCAATACAGACAGACAGACAGACAGGCAGGCAGGCAGACAGACAGGCAGGCAGACAGGCAGGCAGGCAGGCAGGCAGACAGGCAGACAGACATCCATACATACATACAGACATTCAGACAGACAGACAGACAGACAGACAGACACACATACAGACAGACACACACACAGACAGACACCCATACATCCAGAAATACAGAAATACAGACAGACATATAGACATACAGACATACAGACATGCAGACAGACAGACAGACAGGCAGGCAGGCAGGCAGGCATACAGACAGGCAGGCAGGCAGGCAGGCAGGCAGGCAGGCAGGCAGGCAGGCAGGCAGGCAGGCAGGCAGGCAGGCAGGCATACCAATAGCTGCCTGGGCATTTGGGTTATTGATACTCATCATGCCAGAATTGACAGATGCACCCTTACCAATGCAAGAAACATTTGGGTGCCCATTTAGAAGGCAACGGAGGAGCCATGGAGGAATCCACCTCATTAAGCCAGGCTTTCTGCATTCCATTCAGGGTATATACAAACAAGCAGTGAAGGTACTTTGTGCCTGACCTCAGGCCTCCGCTGAGGCAAGGATGCAAACGAAGGAACCAAACGTCTAGCAAATAGGGTACAGACTAAATATTGAACAAATGCTAGAGGTTTTTTCAAGAGGTGGTTTGATTGTTAAATCAGTCTTCTGCATGGCAACTTGCACAGAGGGCACACCCAACTGCCCTGCACCGAATCCAGTGCCACAGGTTGGCCATGCAGCTGCCTAACATCTGGATGGCATAAAACATGTATAATCTCCAAATACATACTTAAAGCCTATTTTTAATCTAGGATTTCTATCATTACCTTTCTCTAAGGCACTTTTAGAGACTGAGTGCCAGGGGCAGAGCGAGGGGAAACTGCACCTAGGGCACACGTGCGCCCTGCGCCCCTTCCATGCCCCGCCCTGCCCTGGAATGCCCCCGGAATGTCCCCAAACACCCACGCCCCGCCCCTAAAACACCCTCGCCACACCCCCGCAGGGGCATACGCCCAGTACGTCATGCACCCCTCACCCCCTTGGTGCTATGCCACCACCAAGTGCCCAAACTAGGGCGGCAGCTCGCGTGCCCACAAAGAGGGCTTTGAGTGCCATCTCTGGCACCTGGGCCATAGGTTCGCCACCACTGCTCTAAGGGTTTTTATGAGGATATATTTCAAATGTCGAGATTCAGAAACAGTTCCTGCTAAAAGGATTAAACCTGCTATTATCTGGTGCTAGAGAGGGGCCTCTAAATCCACTGAAAATACTGCATCAAAAGTGTCTGATCTTAAAAGTTGTTGTTAGCTTGACAGAAGTCCTGATGGAACAGCATGAATGGTAATCTTAGAAGTTGCATTCCCATACCTATCACACATGGGAGGGGAGGTTTCAGGGACCCCAAACTGTTCAGCGAAAGCACGTCTGTTCTAGCAGTGGTCTTTGTTCAGAAGCAGCGGTTCAGGTAAAATAGGCCACCAGACTTTTATTGACAGAACGAGAAAATTCCTGCCAAAACTCCTCTACAGATACAGAAAGCAAATGACCAACCGCCCCACTCCAAAACCACACACCCCTTCCCAGAGAAACCCAACTCTTCTCTCTCAGCTAGAAAGGAATGCAGCTTGATCTCCTTATCTCTACCCCAGCAACAAGGTGTGAATTCCCAGGATAGCTTGGGAATTGGGGTGTGGGGGAGAGAGAGACGACTGTACCCACCTCCCATCAGGAGGAGAATTATGGTCAGGGCCAATATAAGATTGGGCATGACAGAATGTATCTTGTAAAACCGGCACCTGATCAATGGCGGTTTCCGCATAGCCCAAATATAACAGGCTGAGGCAAAGATGTAGGTAGGGGGTGGTTTCCCCCATTTGTTTTTTTTTTTTTGGTATTTTTAGTGGGGTTTTTTTCAGTTTTGGGCCTGCAACTTTTAGACTAGCAGCACCAAAATTTCAGGGATTTTTGGGGAGACTCACCAGGTTTGGTGAGGTTTGGTTCAGGGGGTCCAAAGTTATGGACTCCCAAAGGGGGTGCCCCATCCCCCATTGTTTCCAATGGGAGTAATAGAAGATGGGGGCTACATCTTTGAGGGTCTATAACTTTGGACCCCCTGAACCAAACTTCACAAAACCTGGGTGGAATCATTAGGAGAGTCTCCTAAAGATACCCTGAAATTTTGGTGCTGCTAGCTTAACTATTGCACCCCTGACAGCAGGCACCCCCCAAATTTCCCCAGATCTCCTTTAAAATCCACCCCCTTCAGCATGGATTTAAAGGGAGAATCTGAGGTCCCCAGTTTAAACATTGAAAGTGATGCTGTTTTGATGTGGAGGATAATCCACCCCAAAACAGCATCACGTTCAATGTTGTTTTAACTGGGGACCCCAGATTCTCCCCTTAAGGTGGATTTAAAAGGAGAATCTGGGCTCCCTAGTTTAAACACAATTTTAAGTGTTGATGTTTGGGGGTGGGTTCCAGCATCAGAGTGGCCACCCATTGTGTGTGGGGCCCCCCCGCAAAACTCATATTTTGCACCAGGTTCCATTTTCCCCCAAGCCCCCAGGGACTGGTGGGGGTGTGGCCTCCCTGACCCCACCCCATAAAAATCTATACCTGCGTCACTAGGCTGAGGAACCTATTTATCCCATTTTGGGGAAGAACTTTGCACAGAGCTCTTTCCCCAAAACATGTTCAGCTTGTTATATTTCCCTGAGCCCAGGTTTTACAAAAATTGCTAAACTAGTGATCTTTTTGGAGAAACCAAAGGAGCCACAGCAGCCTGGGCTGTTTGCAATTGCTTCCTGGAGGGGTGAACTCTTCAGTGTGAAGGCAAACAGGGGAAGCTAGGTTAAGTAATAACAAGTTGCACATGTTATTAGCGTACAGTACAGAAACCACAATTGAGAAACAAAACAAATGCTTCACTTCTGAATAGTTTTGATGCCCATGGAATTGGGTGCAGATTTAACCTATCAGTTTAGGCAATCATTTGTTTGCATTAATCCACTAACTTTCTCAGGAAAAGACAATGGAACAATAAAAATAAATAAATGAAGGGTGATAAGGATGCAGGCCATCTCAGTCCTTACCTTGATCGAAGGGCAAAGAGCATAATAGGTGAGCTCAAATCGAATCTGGTCATTACCCTGAAAGGAGAGAAAAAGAACTTGGAATACAAACCCCACATAACAGATGCCTCACATTTTGGCACTCTGGATGCCAGCCATTTTATACCTTGTCGTGTTTGGACTGGCAACTGTTTGACTGTGCTATCTCCATTGTTACTCCCATGCTATAGACTTGATTGTTACTCATACTTCTATTCAGATGCCCTCACCTGGCTGCCTTCTTTGTTACTCACAGACAATGTTTCTTCACCCACCCTGGACACTCCAACAGGTATATTACTCCACTTGCTTTCCCAACATCAGATCCTCTGAAGATGCCAGCCACAGATGCAGGTGTAACGTCAGGAGAGAATGCTGCTAGAACATGGCCATACAGCCCGGAAACCACACAGCACCCAAATGTTTCAGCACTGTTGGTGAGACAGATTCCGCTCACACAAACCTCCATTCAATGTGAGATTCTATTCCTCGGCATAATTGCTGAAAAGGGCATGTGTGACAAATTCCAACACTTTGCCTTATTTATTACAGGTGGACTGCAGCCCACAATGAGTTAAGTTAGAACCGCGGTTGACTAGCTGGGAAAAGCAGAGTTCTAACAGATGTGTGAGGGGATTTTGAAGGTGAGCTTGTGAATGGGTCTGTGCAGAAGGGGCTCCATTCTTCGTTGATTAAACTACTCTGATTAAGAGACTGAGGGGTCAGATTAAAAAGGAGTCTGTGGTGTTAACAAAACAGTGACACTAAATAAAGGCTATTTCCGCAAGGCACAATTATACCGGGTTACAATCGGTATCTTACAATCCGGGTCTATTTTATCCCAGTTTCTCCCTTTGCATGGCTGCCTGTTTCTGTGAAGGCATTGAATGAAGACCAGGAGGAATTACTCCAGTTTGTTTTGCACGAGCCTGGGTCTTTTGTATTTACACCACAAGCGTATCCGCGCATGTGCATCCCCGGTGTCCTGTGCTTCTGATTGGTCAACCCAATGGATAGGGCCTGGTGCAGGATAGGGCCTGGTGCAACCCAATTGGATAGGGCCTGGTGCAGGCCTCAACACAGCAAATGTGTTGATTATCCCAGGCAAAATGGCACCCGTTTGATACCTTGAGCAGAAAACGTGCTTGGAGGAATGTTTATGGAAGGGCCGGCTGCAACGGTCAGCAGCTCAGCAGAGTTCAAAACTGACATGATGTCATATGGGGAGATCAGAGGGGCTGGTGGTGGGGCAAGGAGATCAGGCAGCTGGGCAGAAAAAATAAACTGGTTCTGCTCCCATGGTGTTTGCATGATAGTGGGTTCAATGTGGGATTTTTGAAAAGAATTTCCAAATTCGCAATTTTTGAAAATCCCGGGATGAGGAAAATATTGCAGAACCCTTTTTAGAACTGGAAACTGTGTGATCTTCTTGGCCAAACCAGGATATTTCCCTTGTTCAACCCAGGATATTTGGACCGTGCAGAAACAACCAAATATATGGGTTGCTTGGTTGTTCTCTCTGAGGAGAACCCACACTTAGCTACTAGGCAGTGAAACTTATTAGAGTGGTCGGGATCCTAATTTAGAGATATACAGAGAAAGGAAATCGGCTTTCTGAGGGATAAGCAACATGTGAGCAGGACATCTCTATTGGAGAGATGGTCTTAAAAGTCAGCAATTGAAGAAACTGTTTCAGAATACCTACCTGGAAGTAAACTGAAGGTCTTTCAAACCAATAGCAAGTCAAACTACATAGTATGTCACCTATACTGGTGTGTATACATTTGTAAATAATGAACTGAATGGTTGTCTTGAAGGCACTAAGCTTATGACCTGAGCCATCTTGTAACAATTGTGAAGAGAGACACAGCAACAACTTGTAAATAATATCTCAGCTTACCAGTTTCTTGCTTTATAATATTTATTTTTCTGTTACAAAAAACTATATTTTTCATCGTTTAATGTTATAAAGCCTCTGATGCCTAAGTTATTTTATTTCTGACAGAAGAAAAAATGTTTATTTTGTGTTTCCTCAACTCCGACCTCTGCCTAGCTGAGCACCTGAAGAACATTTTACTTTTTATTATAAGTGTAAGGTGGGAAAGTATAGAAAAATAAAGCTAAAATAATTGTTTATGCTGCTGCATCAATATAATAACCGAAAAAAGGGATTGCTCAGTCAAAGCCTTAACTGGCAGTTGGAACTTTTGGAGGGAAAATCTCCTCTCCGCAGGGTGGACAGAAGGAAGGCATTTGGGTGCAGCACAGGGAGAATGCAGGGATGGGAAGGAGCAAAAGTTAATGGAATACTTGTTCAAATCCTGACAGTATCCATCAAAGCAAACAGACTGTTTTCTTTTTCAGCAGCCTTCTTTGTAAAACACACACACACACACACTTTTCCAGGTCATTTTGCACTTTTCAGATTAAGCGCAGAACGTTTCAAGTTTATGTAGGATAACCACACAATCAGACAAGCATTTGACATTCGCACAACGTATTTAGCCAGATTCGGCTAGTGGTGAGAAGCGGGTGGGGGGCGCTGCTCACAAAACAAGAGCAAATGGAAATGTTCGTTCAACCATTTTCTGATATTCCACTCGCCACGCCCACGCACTTCCAAGCACGTCGGTGAGACCATTAGGCCTAGAAGCTTAACCTCCCCAAACCAGAGCCGAGATCTGCAGCATGTTGTGCCCAGAATTTAGAGGGGAATTAATGGATTTGGGCATCTACAAATGTCATATTTTCTGCTGCCGTTTCGGGGGGGGGGGGGGAATACACGCAGCTTTTGGAAGGGAAAGAGGATTGTCAGAAGCCAAAGGTCTCCTTATGTCATTCATATCAGAGTGAGAAGTAAAACTAGGGAAACAACCTGTGTTTTAACGGGAACAGTAGTCAATGGGAAGGGGGTTGCCCAGTGACATCAATAAGCAGATGATACACTCAACAGTATCTTTCTCTAATTAGCCTTCTCCCTGCATATGTAATTCCTTGTCCTTCTGTTTACCATTATCACAAAGGAAAATACTGGCACAAAGCCATCCTGCAGCTGTATCCTTCAACCGGCAAGCTCAAAAGCCGGGAACGGGGGCGAGATCTGTCTAATACAACCAGGGGAATACACTGCTCAGAATTCTGAACTGGCTTGTGGTCCTGAGAGCACCGGCTTCATGTCCCTTGAGACTGCCAGCGTTCACGGTTCTTTTAAAAGTTCTAGACCCCATGGAAGCAAAATAAAACAAAATAAAATACAAGGGCACTAGCAACTGCTATAAGACTGGCAGAATGTAGTGGCAGAAGCTGGAAAGAACAGTGTATGATAGCTGCTAAAGCAAATGAAGCAAAATATTTCTGCTTTCTTTTGTTGGCTAAGATGGTAGACTTTATGGTAACAAAGGCCCCTTCCGCACATGCTAAACAATGCGTTTTCAAACCACTTTCACAACTGTTTGCAAGTGGATTTTGCCATTCCGCACAACTTCAAAGAGCATTGAAAGCAGTTTGAAAGTGCATTATTCTGCATGTGCGGAATGAGCCTAAGATACGCTTGAAAGCAACAGGGCCAACGTCACGGATGGTCATCACAGGAAACTGCCAAGGCCCATCATTTGAGAGAGTCTGCCAGTGTGCAGCAGCAGCAGCACGAATATCCTCCCCTCTCCCATTATGGGTGGTAGCCCTGGAAGGCCCATCCACCCCTCTTCTGCCATCTGTAGCATATTCTACTTTCTTCTTCCTTCCACTCTCCTTCGCCAAGTAGCCCTTCAGATACCACCCATTAGAACAGCAAAGGATGCCTTAGCATCAGTTGTGATTGGATTATTCCCGTGGTGGCGAACCTTTGGCACTCCAGATGTTATGGGCTACAATTCCCATCAGCCCCTTCCAGCATGGCCAATTGGCCATGCTGGAAGGGGCTGATGGGAATTGTAGTCCATAACATCTGGAGTGCCAAAGGTTCGCCACCACGGGATTATTCAATTGCTTCTTCTATAAAAATGCCACAGAATTAGATGATGCCTGTTGTGTCTATGCATGAGTCAATACCTTCTTCAACCACGAGGCATGCCCAGATGAAATATTACAGCAAGATATGAGAGAAGTGTGTATCTGTAGGTAGAAAGAACTTCTTTTGCACACTGTAAATGTGTGACATTGAAAAGAACAGTCTGAATATTTCTGGTGTCTCTATCTCCTTCTCTGATCAAGGACTGTCCCTATTTCATTTTTTACTGGGGTGCCCTTTAAATGACGTTTAGTGTGAACTGCTAAGAAATCAACATCAGATCACTAAAAACACATGCCCTGCCTGTGTACCAAACAGTTCACACACAAATTACCTGGCTGCAATAAATTAAAACATTTTAAAATTGTGAACCAGAGATTTTTTTAAAAAAATCTAAAAGATCAAGAACAGTAATAAGATAGAAGCATCAGGTGGTCACAAAATCAGCCATTCAGAAAAGGGATTCAAGGAATCAAAATATCAAACGCTCTCCAGAATAACTCATCTTTTTTACTTTTTAAGAAGCAAGCCTTTATTGGCATAGACAGTACAACAGTAATAAAAAACAGATTAAAAAGCATATACAATACAGGTCGAAGGAAATCTACTGGCGTTTGGTAATTTCCAGGAGAAAGTCTGCCACTATCATACAGAGAGAAGGATCAGGGTTGTCCAACAAGTAGTGTAATCTAATTAAATCGGGGAGATGGGGTAAATGTAAAGGAGTAAGATTCACATACTTGGATCTGATTTCCTTGAATCTGAGACAGTGTAGTAATTGGTGGGCCAGAGATTCAACTGAGCCATCGTTACATGGGCACAATCTTTATGCTGCTTTCTGCTATTAAACCCGCCATGTAACAAGGTACAAGTATAATGACATTAAACCTACGAGCATTATGGCTCTGCCCTTGACACCTTTCAGCCTGGTTTAGTCACTGTGTTGGTGAACGGTTTCAGGTTTGGTAAGGAAGATGTGTCTCTTGAGCCTATGGCAGTCTCTTCTGCTTGTGACCACTGGATTATGAATCCACTGGATTTTGAATCCGCACAGGATGGAGGAGGTGCTGGCTAGGGATGCAGAAGATCTGGAAATGCTGTTCTGTTCACTTTGCATGAAGCAGAGTTAAAGGGTATAAATACTCTGGTTTCAGATTTGTATTAGAACCTGCTTTGGTATTTGAAGATCAAGTAAATGCAGTTGTGATAATTATTTGGTTTCAGAATTATTTTGCTGCTGAGGCCATTTTAGAGAGAAACAGCCATCAGAAATGTCCACGATGCAGCAGGAACATCAAATCTTGGCCCCTCATACCTTTTTGTACTGAGAGGCACACGGGAGAAGACAAAATGTCTCGTTTCTGCTGTATCATGAGCCTGATTCAGCCTGATTCTTAAATGACTGAAATGGCATTGGCAGCAATGGAAAAGAGTCATGATTACTGCAATGTCTAATTCGGTTCTCTATATTCTGCTAATCTGGCCACATAGAGTCACACTTCTATCATTTTAAGACTAAGCTATTGCAATACACTCTATATGTAGCTATCCTTGAAGATTCAGGATAGTGGCGGAGCATCGTTAGATCTCCGATGTTATGGACTTCATTCATCAGCCCCTGCCAGCATGGCCAATTGGCCATGCTGGCAGGGGCTGATGGGAATTATAGTCCATAACATCTGGAGTGCCAAAGGTTCGCCACCACGGCTATAATGGGTACAGCGTAGCCTAGAGTTTAGAGCAGTAGGGAATCCTATGCGGTTTGGTGGAGCTCTGATGCGGCTCTTCTGCTCCAGGCCAGCTCTCCACGAGCAGAGCCGCCGGCCCCATCCCCAAGGTTCAGCTTATAGGCTATCATCCGCCCACGGCCAGCTAATCAAGCAGGCTCTTCCCTCTCCGCCTACTCAGAATCAGCAGAGTAAAAGGTAAAAAAAACCCTATATATATGGTGTTATCTTTATTTTAAATGTCAAAAATTATTTGCGGCTCCAAGAGTTTTCTTTTCCCGTGGAAAATGGGTCCAAATGGCTCTTTGAGTGTTAAAGGTTCCCTACCCCTGGTTTAGAGGTATGAGTTTAGAGTTTAGAGGTATGACTCCAATTTCCAGACACCTCAATACTTCTTGGTATGATTCAGGTTACCACTTGTAAAGCTTTACTTTGGGCCTTTCCCCACTTACCTTAATCCCCCCTATGCCGCGCACTGCTCTCAGCAGTGGGGAAAGGCCCACATCCCTGGCGCGCGCCCGGGCGTCCCCATCACAAGGCATGCTCGCTTTCAAAGTAGCGCCAGGGGATGCCACAAGGCTGAGGGCAGCGACAGCAGGTGCAGCTGTCGAAGCATGGCTCTTGCAGCTGTTGCCGCCCCTGTCGTGGGGAGTGCCGGGGGACCCCGCGCTACTTGAGGAGAGTAGCGCGGGGCATAAGGTAAGTGGGGAAAGGCCCACAATCTGGAACTTGCATATCTGACAAATATATTTCCTGGTGTGATCCTCAAAGCAGCCCTTAAATCTCCAACCTGCAGCTGGCAACCCTACTGTGCCCTCCTGCATTCTGCCCAGACTCTCATGCTGGTGAGAAATTAGACTATGGAACTGGGCCTAGCTGAAGTGGTTTGGAGGAGGATGTGAGGTACATTGTGCCTAATGGCCTAGTTTACTGTTGGTACCATCCTCCTGGGACTATTACAAAACACTCAGGAGAAAACATCTACCAAAGCTTTAATGTCCCTTGCAGCCCCCTCCCCCCGCCCACTCAACCCATCTGTTCTCAAGCTGTGGGACAGATGACATGTGCTAAACATTTAAGAGGTTAGAGCTTCAGCCAGAGGCTAGTGCGTTCTTCTGGGTCAGGTTACTGGTCTTTGCTACTTTTATACCATTTCCCCACAAGCAAAGCTTAATTTGGGGAGGGGGTTATGGTGATGTGTGGAGTTCATTCCTCCTAGAGCAGAGGTGCTGAGAGAGAGAGAGAGAGAGAGAGAGAGAGAGAGAGAGAGAGAGAGAGAGAGAGAGAGAGAGAGAGAGAGAGAGAGAGAGAGAGAGAACTCCTATTTTACACCCCCTGAAGAGGGCATTTAATGCTTCAGCAAGTCCGGGTGTCGCAATTCTCAGATCCCAATCCTAGCTTGGGATGTTTCGTTGGAAGTAAGAGTTCAATGGAAGAGTTCAACTTTCAGTTAAGTGCATTTGGTACTGCCACTTGCGATCCTGCTGAATCGCTGCCATTCTGAGCAGGCTGATTTTGAAGCAATCATTGGTCTGATTTGTCAGCGCCATTTTTCAAGATTTTGGGGGGAGGGCCCTAAAATGAGACTCCCTTGGAGGCTGCCTTAGCCTAGAAAAGACAAATTATGAGAACTCAGAATTAGGGATCATTTCAATCAGATTTCCCAACCCTGCTGTTTTGATCTGAACATCTCCATTTTGATTTTGTTTCCTAGAATCCTTATTGTCAGTTGTTCTCGATTTCTTCACACTGAATTTCCCCTCATACATTAGTAATTCAGCAAGACGCATATTATAACTGATGCACACTATATGCATTTGTTCAATCTTGCATATATTTAAAACCACCAAAGTTTGATAAAAGCAGCATGCCCAAAGAAAAGAAAATGGCAAAAGCAGCCCAGAGATCAAAGCAAAACAGAAAAGCCCCCAGTGGAATGAAGAAGAAGAAGAAGAAGAAGAAGAAGAAGAAGAAGAAGAAGAAGAAGAAGAAGAAGAAGAAGAAGAAGAAGGAGGAGGAGGAGGAGGAGGAGGAGGAGGAGGAGGAGGAGGAGGAGTTTGCACAAGCTAATCTGGTTCACCAGATAAAACTCCATAGCTCACGTGGCAGAGCGGGGAATCAAACCCGGTTCTCCAGACTAGAGTGCACCTGCTCTTAACCACTACACCACATGGTTCTTTGCTGCTGATCCCTATAATGTGAAGAGGGGAGAAAAAGGGACAGGGTGGATAGAGGGGGACAAGGGGGCACCTGTTCCAGGCAGCGTGCAGAAGGGGGCAGCAGCAGATTATACAAAGAAAAAATGTAAATAATATATGGGGGCATCAGTTTGTACTTTTGCCCCCTTCAAACAAACATAGAGCCAGTCCTGAGAAGGCAGTCTGGAAACAGGTGGCAACATTAGCATAAGTTATGCAATTAGCATTAGCGTTAGATGTGTTGCAAGGCGCACAACTTGCTTTCATTTTTTGTAATGATTTTTATTAATTTTTAACAGCTACAACATGACTAAAATAATACGATACAAAGCACAGAACACAATAGTGAACCAGTCACTCTAAGTTCTAAATTACATAAACAACAAAGGATACACGCTACATATGCTTATTGACTTCCCGCCCAAAACCCATTGCTATTTTTATCCTTAATGCTACATTATTATTTCCTTATTAATCAGCCTAGGATCAGAGGGCTCAGATACCAGGAATTGCTAATTCCCATCAAAGCCTTCGTCAGCATGGCCAATATGCTGGTGGTGGGGCTGCTGGAACTGTAGCCCTGAACATCTGGAGAGCCGCAGGTTCCCTACCCCTGGTCTAGACCACCAGTTTTTTTTAAAAAAGCTATTCTAATTAATATCTGATTTCATATAAAATAAAAACACAATACAACCTTATCTCTCCAACTTAGCTCTCAGATCTGAAAGCAATTATATAAAATTCCCCTTAGTCTTCTACCTCACAAATTGAATACTTAAGACTATTATCTGAAATTCCTTATTATTAAGATCTAGCATTCTGGTCTGTTTTACTGACTTTCTACCTTTCAACTGTTCCAACAACTAATGTTATTAGGTAAATTCCTTAATTTTTTTCTTATAAAATTCTTTGGCACTTGTTGCAGAAGTGATTATCCGTTGCTATCCTTTATAAACGAAGAGGAGTCCTTCCGATTGAAGCCAAGTAAATCTTATCTGTTTATTCCTTAGCGCATTCCACTAGGCAAGCACAGTCCTTGCGTTTCTGCCAGACTTTTATGCAAATCTTTTTCATAATGATATCTTTATCTTCCATCTTAACCACTGATTTTCAGTAAACCTCCATAATTTGATCTGCAGTCTTTTGCATAGAGGAAGATAACAATATTTTTTTTAAGTTTACTCTATATATTTTTTCGGATTTTGAAGCCATCTCTTCTTTCATCTTCATAAATTTGGACAAAGCTAAGGACATTTTCTTTTTAATAATCTCTTCTGAGAGGTCTTCTTCCTCTGCTACTCTCCTCAGTCTTAAGGCCTTCTCTCCAATCTGATATTCAAGTAGGAAAATAGCTTGATTGTGCGCTTTGATTTCCATATGTATTTATTTATTTATTTATTTATTGGTTAGGTTTATATACCGCCCTCCCCCGGAGGGCTCAGGGCGGTGTACTGATTTCCATTCATTTTTTGTACATTTTGTACAATGTACTGATTTCCATTCATTTTTTCAAATCTTTAACTTCTTCCTTTAACTTCAGGAGCAGCAGTGGCGTAGAAGGTTAAGAGCTCGTGTATCTAATCTGGAGGTACCAGGTATGACTCTCCGCTCTGCCGCTTGAGCTGTGGAGGCTTATCTGGGGAATTCAGATTAGCCTGTACACTCCCACACACGCCAGCTGGGTGACCTTGGGCTAGTCACAGCTTCTCGGAGCTCTCTCAGCCCCACAGGGTGTTTGTTGTGAGGGGGGAAGGGCAAGGAGATTGTCAGCCCCTTTGAGTCTCCTGCAGGAGAGAAAGGGGGGATATAAATCCAAACTCTTCTTCTTTCCTTCTTCTTTACACAAGTGATAAAAATGTGGAATTTGCTGCCAGAGGATGCAGTGATGGCCACAGGCATAGATAAGACAGCTTCTCAGAAGGCTACTGCCACTAGTGGCTACCAGCCAGTAAATTAAAGGAATTTCCACGCTCAGAGGCAGCTGCCTTTGAACTTGTGCGCTAGGAGGCAACATCAGGGGAAGACCTCAGCCTCAAAGCCCTGTTTCGGACCTCCAGAAGATGCTGGACTAGAAGGACCACAGCTCTGTTCCAGAAGGGCTCTTATCTTCTTGACAGGGAAGGCTCGGCCTCAAGTCCTGTTGCTGACCTCTCCACAGAACTGGTTGGTTACTGTGTGAGAGAGGATGCAGGGTCAGTAATTCCCACACACGCCAGTCAGCACTCGCCAGCCAGCCTGAGCCGCCCACCCCAGGTGTGAGGTGGCAGAGTCAGTCCCTGAGCCCCTACAGGAGAGAAAGGGGGATATAAACCAAACTACCTTCTTCTTCTTTCTTCTTCTTCTTCTTCTTCTTCTTCTTCTTCTTCTTCTTCTTCTTCTTCTTCTTCTTCTTCTTCTTCTTCTTCTTCTTCTTCTTCTTCTTCTTCTTCTTCTTCTTCTTGCTTTCAGGTCTTCTTCCAGCTGACCAATTTTCTTGAGATCACTCTTTATTTCCTTGAATTCCTTCAGTTTATTCCTCCAGCCTTTGTTGCTGGTATATTCTTTTCAATGCTGTTTTTTTTTTAATAGAGTCCACTTCCAACTGTAAATGTTGTATATTTGTAGCCATCGCTTTTACATTGTTTGTTAAGGTAACAGTGGTTACCCTATGTGCAACCCTTTTCTCGTTATGGCCATCATCTTAAACCGCTAGATATCATTCTGCAGGCGGCACCCAAGTCAGCAATAGTCTATCACAAGAAACCGTTCGTGCCTCACTCTCTGATTCAGTAAAACTTCCCTCTGTAGTCAGTACATAAACGTAGAGATCCATCCAAACCGGAGAATCAAAGTTACTGGTGGTTTTTTAAATAAAATTGCGGGACACATTTTGTCCAAAAACTTTCTGAGAGCTGCATCCTCTGCGGGGCTCATGGGACCAGAAAATCAGTTTCTTCCAAGTAAGCCTGCAGGACCTGCCCAAAAATAGGATGCTGGCCACCAGGCAATATTTATCCAGCACTGTAGAGTCCAAAGAGGGCTCCTTCAGAAGTCTGCAAATCACTGCCTCTTTCAGAAGCACTGGCACTATCTCCTCAATCAAGTAGGCATTTACCTTCTCCTGAACCCACTACCAGCTCCCCCCTCCCCCTACTTCAGCCAGCTTTTACCAGCCAGGATTGACAAGAGTCCAGGGGACTAGAAGTAGGCCACATCCCTGCAAACTTTGGCTGAATTCCCACTGAAAATTTAATCTAGATGCAACCAAATTTCAAAAGAATCGGCACCTTTTCATCCAGGATCCAACATCCTCACTGCAGCGTGTTTCTAGTGAAGACTTCTAGGCCTGTCCCTTGGGGAGGTGCCTGCTGTCAGGGGTGCAATTGTTAAGCTAGCAGCACCAAAATTTCATAGTATCTTTAGGAGACCCTCCTGATGATACCACCCAGGTTTGGTGAAGTTTGGTTCATGGGGGGGCAAAGTTAGGGACCCTCAAATGTCTCCTATTAGCTCCTATTAGTCTCCTATTAGCTCCCATTGAAGTGTTTTTTCCAAAAAGATGCATATACAAGCAGGTCCAGGAAAATCCCATGATAAGGGGGGGGGGGTGTAGAGGAGCACCAGAAACAGGACTGATCTGTGTTCCACGGTTTGGCAGTGGGGAGATCGCGAGGAAACCTGGATATTTCAGGTGACTGTCCCAGGATTAATCGCCATTGGGAAATCGCCCTTTGTGCATGTCCGAAGATTTCAAGAACTGAAATTTATCCAATAAAATTGGAGTAGAGAGTGCTTCAGACACCTCCACAGGATGCTGTTCAACAGTGGAGTCCAATCCTGTGCGGATCTGAGTGACTGTCCAAGAATGTATGAACGCAGCCCTGGTTTATAGTAGCCGTGGTTTGGTGGGATGTCTGCATTTGCAGCCAATAGTCATGGCCGATGGTCAAGGCCATTTTGCCTCTGTACCATGGGGATGGGAGTAATGGTGATGGAGCAAACTTGTTTTCTGTTGCTCCAGAGATGAGGACAAGAAGTAATGGATTCAAGGCGCAGGAAAAGGGATTCCACCCAATGGTGGGATTCAGCAGGTTCGCACCACTTTGGCAGAACCAGTTGTTAAAATGGTGCTTGTAAACAACCAGTTGTTAAGTTATTTGAATCCCACCACCGGAACAGGTTGTTAAATTGTTTGAATCCCACCACTGATTCCACCTAAACATTAGGAAGAACTTCCTGACCGCCAGGGCTGTTCGACAGTGGACTATGCTGCCTCAGAGTGTGGTGGAAAAACATTCTGTTGAGGTTTTTAGACAGAGGCTGGATGGCCATCTGTCAGGAGTGCTTTGACTATGTGTTCCTGCATGGCAGGGGGTTGGATGGGATGGCCCGTGTGGTCTCATCCAACTCTGTGGCCCTTTCCGCACGGGGCCAAAAACAGTGGCCCAGGGATAGAAAAACACCGGTCCCTGGGGAGCTGTTCGCAAAGGCAGTGCGGCCCTGAGCAGCGTGAAGGTGCCGCTTTCCACCTCCCTTCCCAAGGGAGGTTTTTGGAAAGCGCCACCTTCCCATCGGCATGGTGCGAATCGCACCGAGCCAAAGGCACCGCTCTCCCGCCCCCCCCCCCCCACCTTGTCCTCCAGTGTCGGTCTGGAGGGCTGCTGAGACCCGCCCACGCTGCCCTCTGACCCCTGGAGCCTCCTCTTCTGTGCTGGCCTCTGCGGGGGCCGCTCGCACGCTCCCATGCGAACGACCCCCTCCCCTCCACGGAGGCTCCACCAGCATAATTTCTGCCAGTGGAGAGGCGCCCTTTCCGCTGTGCGGAAAGGGCCTATGATTCTATGAGTGCTCGTGTGATGCTGAATGGCCAGAGGGCAGCTGATCAGCTCTAAACCACCATTTGTCTGCTGTAAGTCTGGAAGCTCTATCTACCAAGCCTAAAAATATGCATAATGTTTCTTGCAGACAGAATGGCAATTGTGCATATAGCCTGTTCTCCCTGCTCGCTTATTTGGAAGCTCAAAGCCTGGTCTGGGTTTTTGCTCCATTTCTGGAGAGAAGGACAAACAAATCATCCAAACAAAACCATGTTTTTTTTTCTACCAGAACTGATGATGCAGGCTTTTGAACAAAACATCATTTGCCTTATTTTCTATAAATAGCTTATATGTGCCAGTTGAACTATAAGAACTTGTGTATTGAAATGTAGAATAGAAATTAGTGTCCTCCTTTTCTTTAAAAAAAACACCATTGTTTTAAATGTTTTGGACAGCCAACCACTGTTGTCAAGGACTCAAAATCACAGAAGGACAGAGAAGCTGGAAGAAATTATTGCTTTTCTCCCTGAGACCGACTAGTGGGATAATTTATTTTAAAATTTCTCTATTACAGAAGTCCATCATGAGGAGATGGCCAGAGGAACAGAAGAAGGTCTCCCACTTAGCTTGCCTTTTCCACCTATCTGATAGCCAAAGCTCTGTGCTTTAGAAATCAGACGTCATGTTCTTACATATATCAAAAAGAGTTTTACCTGTAAAGTGTATAACCCTAAGAATATGCAGGTAATCCATCCCAATTCTACATGGGTTGCTAATCTGGGCAGTATCTTTCTTGCACAGAAACAAACCCTGCACAGTTACTTAATTCATACATAGATGCAACAAGTAGCCTCCTTATAGGACAAGTGATTTGCTCCAGTAGGACTGGCAAAACATCCAAATGACAGCACATGCAGTGAGAAAGTGAGATTAGCTGTACCCAGTAGTGATTGATTTGAAAGGAAGAAAACAAGGCCAGAGTAGTGATTCATGCAGAGAAGCAGTAGGCAGCCTCTTCTGCAGTTAGGTACATTGAGGTTTGCTGGAGCCTCCAACTGTTTTATTTATTTTATACAGCACAGAGGTCAAGCTTCGCTTTTGCTCCCCACGCCGCCAAGAGTGCGGGCGCGTGAAAAGAGTCTGCTCGCATGCAAGCATGCTTAACGGAGAAGCGAGGTCGGCAGACGGCAGGCGTGCTCCAAGACGTGAGCCAGCCCTTCTTCCTTCCTTCGTTGCAGCCAGAACCATCGCTGCCCTCCCACCCCTGGAGGTCGGAGGACAGCATGGGCTGCTACGCCTCACAGGCTAATGAAAGGAGGACACCCTAAGTGGGAGGGGAGGGGGGAATGCTGCTCGCTGCCGTTCACACCGCCAGGGGAAGACGCCTTCCCCAACAACACCCCTTTGCTGGGTTGTTGTTTAGGCGCCTCGAGGCCGCCCCTGAGGGAGGGAAGCGATTAGATCACGGCTGCTGCTACAGCAGCCAGGAGGCGCCTGGGGCTTTTTTGGCTTCCCAGGTTCGTTATAGCAATGGGCCGTATGAAACGGCCTGACAGTTTTCCTGGGGAATTGCCACATAGCACAAAGAAGAAAACCAAAATACCGATACCTTCCTGATAATTGACAACAACTTTGCTCCTACTCATAAGAACACACCAGTCATCGCTGCCATTATTTTCCTGGAACCCTTTTTTATTTACATTGCACAGCATTTGCTCTTCTGAAGCTCTTCGTGCCTGTTCCGCAGTCTCTCTCTGCCCCTGCTGGAGAATTTCTGCTTCTTCCGGCAGGGATGGGTTTTTTAAAAATGAGATTCTGCCCCCCTCTAGTGGATAAATGCTTAGCATGCAACTTTCTGGAGTGCAAAATAAACTTTGCAACTGCCCTAAAATACATTTCTCTTAATACCACCTAGGAGGGGGGCATTACAGGGGGGAGACCTTGAGATTGACCTGTGGGATCTATTATTGTTAGTGTAGGGTAGGAACTCGCGGTTTCAGATGTTCAGGGACCATACTCCCATCAGTTTTCTACCAGCATGGCCAATTGGCCATGCTGACAGAGGCTGATGGGAATTGTAGTTCCTGAACATCTGGAGAGCCGCAGGTTCCCTACCCCTGTGCTAGTGTAACCCCCATGCTCAGAGTGGGTTGACCCAGTAAGGGGTGGAGACTCAAAGCAGCAGAAGGCTCCAGAGCTAGTTTGGAGGAGACAAGGCTACCAGACTCAGACCTTGGTTGTATAAGCCCTTAACACCTTGTTAAGGTAAACTGCAATATTGTTGGGAACTACTGGGATAAGCTATGGGCTAAACTTGGAAAAATGGGTGTAGAGAATAGATTGATCTCCCTAATCAAGGTGTTACACCATAACACAGTTTGCCAAATCAAATGCAATCAGGAGGGATCGCTTACACCCAAAATACCTGTCTCCAAGGGAGTAAAACAAGGCTGTGTCCTTGCACCAGTTCTTTCAATCTTATTTAAATGACTCAGCAAGCAAACTTAAAACTGTAAGCCTCACACTGCCCAAACTTAGATGGACATCCACTTCCTATTGCTATATGCCCACGACTTCCAGTCTTGCTGTCGTGAATGTAACCGGCATGAAGTTTAATTCCTAGTAACCTGCAAACTTAATACTGTATAACCAATGGCTCAGACACTCAACTCTCAAAATCAAGGCTGTAGTGTTTTCTAAAATCCTGGAAGCCATCTCTGATGCTAGGAAGACGAATTGGAACAGGTCAATGTTTTAAATATTTAGGAGGCACCTCCATTATAGAGGGGTTAACAGCCATAGAGACCATGCTGTTAAGCAACTCCATGGTCAGTGTATCAGCAATCCTACGTTTTTTCTATAACAAGGGCCATCAATTTGTGCCTGCATTAAAAGTCTTAACACCAAGGTGGCTCCAGCAACCATTATATGGAGTCCCACTGGATAGGTTCCTGGTCCAACACAGCTGAGCTTAGTACACCCCGCTTCTTATTTAAACTTTGGCATGCTCACTGCGTCTTACTACCCTGTGCCCTAAACTCACAACATCTCTTAGAGACAAGAGCATGGCTTCACACCAAATATTGGCTTATCCGTTTCAACCATGATGCAGCCCTCCTTGTCATATAAAGCTCCTCTAAGACTTTGTCACTCGGAATGGTGGGGTATTTTGAAACAAAAAAATCAACAAACAGCTACTCTTTGACTATCTGGCCATGCTACCTTCTAAAGAGACTTTTCCAGCCTGAGGAGAAGGTTGTTTGACCAGGAAACGTCAGGACCCTACTCCTGTAAGGCTTCCAGGACTTGTTCCCTTATTCTAGGCATCACCTACTGGTAATAAGGGGGTCTCAATACCTGCACCAGATGACCGTGCCCAGGTTCCTCAGAGCAATGATGCTGGGTCTGCTGCAATGTCCCTTCCATCAGCCTGATTCCATTGTGGGGAGACACATTAAAACCCCCCCTTACCACCTAAGGCTATGGCGTAATGGGAACGGTGTAGACTTATAGATCATATTCTACTCTTTATTGTCCACTCTTACACAGGGACCTAGAGTCAAACACCTGTCACCTCTAAGTTACTCAAAAAAGAGTATACCTGATCAAAAGATCACCTCCTCTGTTGGACAGCTCCCAGTAGGTGATGTAAACGATGCAGTCACTCAAATTTTGACCTGTATATAAACAACGCTTTGTGAAGCAAAATCCCAAACATCAGCCTCTCTACCCGTCCATTTATTTTAGCCTCCTTACTAAGCCATGGATCTATGTATATACTGCCAATGCCATTAAAGGTTCTTTGTTTGTTTGCTACTGGGAAGGTAGTTGTTTATTTTTGCTATGTTGTAAATGTTGGAGTTTATTGTTTCAGGGTTTCTTTTTGTGGTTGTAATGGGTGAGTGTTCTCCTGGAAACCTTCATCATGTTGAATCCTGTTCATCAAGCCCTTGGAGACTTCAGGAGCCAACCCACTTGCAAAGAAGAATTGAACTTGGCAATATCAGAAGACTGTAAATATAAGGACTTGAAAATGCAACCTGAACAGGACCTTGAAATGTTGATGTTATATGTTAAGAAAGTAAACCATTTTGTTTTTAAAAAATTGTTGTTGCAAACTCATTCCACGTTCTGCCCCACAGAACCCACAAGCTGAGGTTACACTAGCAGAGGAGCAGGGGTCTCCTGGCCCTACCTCGAGAGGGAGACCTTGTCTCAAAATCATTTCCAAAGTGAAGGGAAGTTCAGCATAGCTTGCCTCTGCCAATTATTTTTTAAAGTCAGGAAACAAAAAGGCCATGCAGTGGTGCAGGGGAGCGAGAGAGTCAAGTTCCTTTCCTCCAAGTATCAGGCTGGGGATATCTGGGTTCAGAACCTCACTTCCCACAAAGCTCCTTGGGTGATCTTGGGCCAGCTAGAGTCTCAGCCCAACCTCCCTCACAGGGCTGTTGCAAGAATAAAGAGGAGGTGACAGACCCTCTTCCCTGAGTTGCTTGCAATAATGGTGGGCAATACCTGGAAATATGAGGGTGGAGCCTGGGGAAGTTGGGTCTAGGGAGTGAGGGGCATTGATAGGGCATGATGCCACACAGCCGACCTCCCAAAGCAGCCATTTTCTCCAGGAGACGTAGTATACATGTTTTAAACGAACAAACAAATAATGCAATCCAGAGATTGGCTGTAAATCTGAGAAATCTCCAGAGCTCACTTAGAGTTCGATGGTGTCAGGGGAATTGTGTCTAGGTGACTGAGATTCCTAACTCAATATAATTGCCACAAGATATATGTAACCGGCCAGCTATATCTTACCACTGTCAGACTCTCAAATGTGGAAATAACAGAGACCGTAGGAAACTCCTAAAGCAGTTTATTTCTTGCAATGCATAGAATAACAATAGAAAGCAGGATCTGAGCTAGAGAGCTCAGATCCAGGACCTATATCCTTCAACCCCCACCCCCACCCCCCGTTTCACCCAACACCAAATGTCCCTTACAGTTTCTACAACATTTGCACTACAGAGTTTCAAAGAACCTGGGAACCGTTCACACCTTCTCGCAGATGAGCTGGCGCCAGGAGGTTGCCAGGAAGGGAAGAGGGAAACAGGAAAGCATTTACAGGAAAACATTTGCAATTCCCACACAGACACAGCAAGACATCTAGGTACTGACAGGCATGGTCCTGACAACCACTGCCATTCTGGAGCATTCTTTCCTTGATCTTCACTTTATGGCTTCACACACTGAGTAGATAACTAGGCTTTCCTCCTGACACTTTGGTCTCATGCGAACCGGGATTGTTTCCGTTATCTCATGGGGGCAGGATGCCAGGTGGCTCTCTATCTCTATCTGTCGCCAACCTTGGGGCCCCTCAGCTCCAAACTAACTCTTTCTCACACTTCTTGGGAAAATGGGAGGGGGGAACTAACATCAGGATGAAGGGGATAGCAAAAGCCAGGTTCACCAGAACTGATTTTGACAAGCTGAGTGCTTCGCTACCTATCAATAAACGCTACTGATCAACAATACAGAGTCCGTTTACTGTTTCAGGGTTCAAGACCTAATAGGTGATTAGGCCTGGAGATCTCCCACTATTAAATTGATCTCTAGTCTTCAGAATTCCATCCCTTGGAGAAAATGGCTGCTTTGGAGAGTGGACTCGATTTACCTTCCTGCTGAGTTCCCTCCCTTCCCCAAGCTGTGACCCTGAATCTCCACCAAGTTCTCAAGGTAGGGTTAGAAAGCCTCTTGACATTTGAGTCTGTCCCTGCTTAAATTCCACTCTCCCGCATAGGTCTGATTTGAACAGGAGCCCTGTGCAATTACAATCCAAATTTAAAACAAACACAAGTTAGTCAGATCGTGGATTTCTGAGCCTCTTGGCCACCTGGGCCCATCTGAGCTGCACTTCATAAAAAACAGTCACCTAAAACCATTTTCTGTCACACAAACAAGACAGCGAATGGACTTTCTCCTTTGCCCGAAAACAGTTTAACTAATTTTTAACTGAAAGAGGAAACTGATTGTCCAGACATGTGAACCACAACTTCATGTTTTCTTGAACTATGTCCTGGAGATAGTTCAAAGAGGCTACTTTCCTCCCCCCACCCCCAAAAATGCTGACAGTAGAAAACTTTGCATGCTTTTATGAAATCCCTAGACTTCAAATATTTCTACCCCTCGTGGTTTGTCATTGGGAAAAAACCGTGCCCATATTTGGGCCTGCACAGTTTTACCTAACTCATCATTTAAACTACAAGCAACCAGAAGCCAGATTTGGGCTGGAGGGGCAGGGGGGCTTGTCATGATAAACTGATGCAAAACAAAAACCTACATTTAAGCAGTCTAATCCGTTTTACTAAACTTAAATTCCACAAACAAGGGTTATATATTTTAATACGTAGTGATAACCTGCTGGTGCTTTTGAACTCCAGAAACAAGGATCAGGGTGTCCTCTTCTTGCTGAAATACTACTAGGCGGACTATTTGGGCTTCTCTCTCCACAACGTCTCACTGTCCCCTCTTGGATTAGAGCAGAGCCGGTTCTCCAGCCAAAGCAACTGCTTGAGGCAGCAGTGGCGTAGTGCCTAAAAGCAGCGGCTAAGAGCAGGTGCACTCTGATCTGGAGGAACCAGGTTTGATTCCCAGCTCTGCCGCTTGAGTTGTGGAGGCTTATTTTGGGAATTCAGATTAGCCTGTGCACTCCCACACACACCAGCTGGGTGACCTTGGGCTAGTCACAGTTCTTCGGAGCTCTCTCAGCTCCATCCACCTCGCAGGGTGTTTGTTGTGAGGGGGGGAAGGGCAAGGAGATTGTCAGCCCCTTTGAGTCTCCTGCAGGAGAGAAAGGGGGGATGTAAATCCAACTCTTCTTCTTCTTCTTCTTCTTCTTCTTCTTCTTCTTCTTCTTCCTACAAGAAAGAGGGTGCCAAAAATACCGCAGGCATTCAGCTCCGTCCCAGTCACCAGCAGCATGAAAGGCAACGGGCCTGGTGGCTCCACTGTCCAGGAACAAGCTAATGCTCAACCCAGGAGGGGATGTGCAGAGTGGTCAACTACCGTGACTTAGCCCTGTACTGGGTATGGACTGCTGGGGCCGACTGACTTATGTTCTCAGTGGCAGACCTCTCTTTATGGATGTGTCAGAAAGTCCTTTTTGCTGATGGCCTTCAAGAAGGGTTGCCAACCTTCAGGTGGGGCCTTGATATCTTCTGGAATTACTGCAGATCTCCAGGTGGCATCATACCCTACTGAAGAAGAAGAAGAGTTTGGATGTATACCCCACCTTTCTCTCCTCTAAGGAGACTCAAGGTGGCTCACAAGCTCCTTTTCCTTCTTCTCCCCACAACAGACACCTTGTAAAGGTGGTGGGGCTGAGAGAGTTCTGAAGAACTGTGACTAGCCCAAGGTCACCCAGCAGGAATGTAGGAGTGTGGAAACACATCTGGTTCACCAGATAAGCCTCTGCCACTCAGGTGGAGGAGTGGGGAATTAAACCTGGTTCTCCAGATTAGAATCCACCTGCTCTTAGCCACGCTGCTCTTAACCACGCTGGCACATCCTTGGCTTCTTAATTTTTGTTCAAGTAAGAAATCAAGCTTCTGGTTCTCATTTATTTATTTATTTATTTATTTTTATTTGTTATATTTATATACCGCCCTCCCTGAAGGCTCAGGGCGATTTCCATCAAAATTAAAAGTTTAAAACATCGTACATATAATTTATCTAAAATACATAAAATATTAAACTATAGATGGCTTCAGTTCTTCTATTCCCCTTTATGAACCCACGGGAGGTCAGATGTTTTTATGGCTAGTTGACATCATCCCGCTGGGCTAAACGTCATGGAACAGGTCTAGTTTTACAGGTCCCGCGAAACTTTGTAAGTCCCGCAGGACCCTGATCTCACCTGGAAGCCTGTTCCACCAGGTAGGGGCCAGAACCGTAAAAGCCCTGGCCCTTGTAGAGGCCAGTCGGATCGCCTTGGGGCCAGGGATCACCAGTAGGTCTGCCTCCGATGAACGGAGGGGCCTAGTAGGGTGATATAGGGAGAGATGGTCCCTTAGATAAGCAGGGCCAAGGCCGCGAATGGCTTTAGTGCTGGATCAGCCATGATTTAAAAAATGCAACAGAGCAGGGATAACCTGTGATCTTATGTTTAATTCTCCAGGTGGGTTAGGAGACTGCAGAGAGTTCAATGAAGACCTCATATGTCTACGTTTGTTGAGGTTCTGAATGCATACACAAAAGCCATCCTGGGTTCTGGCACCGGAAATCAAGCAACTTGATTATTCTAATCTTGTGGAACAATTCATTCCACAAGAGTAGCTGTCTTGCATGAATTATTTTGGGTTGCTAGCCATGTGGAGCTACGTTGTCATGTGCAAAAAAACTGTTATTCACACATCCTTGGTTTTCTGAGACTTCAGCAAGTATTGCTCCCAGCCTGAACTTAACAGGCAGCTCTTTGCAATCGTAAGGCCTAGAAACATAATCTGTTTTTCAACAAGTTGGAAATCTCAGTATGTTGCATGTAGGAACGGGAATGGTTTTCTTCTGCCCTCCTCCCAAATCATGGCATGCACACAGCCTGTGCTGGAATTCCTGAAGAAAACCATGAGTTACCAGGCCTAAATGGCGCCTGAGAACATGACTGCCTCCCCGTGTCCAGCTCCTCACACCCGGTTCCCCCCACGCCACCCCCACGCCCCACTTACAGGAGCCAGCAGGGAGCCGGGAGAGAGTGGGGTTTGGGGGGGGGGCTCGAATGGGTGCTGTGGAGGCAGGCCGGCTCCTGGGCCACCCATCACCGAGCCCCACTCCCTGGGCCTCCCTGCAGGCCAGCCCTTGCCCTCCCCAGGGCCTGGGGAGGGCAGGATTCGGCCTGCAGGGAGGCCCAGGGGTGGAGCTCGGCGGGGGTGATTCGAGCACACGACATTCTGTTACATGGGGGCGCCCGGTGCCACGTGACAAAACAACATGTACCCGGGACATGGGCTACCCCATGTTCCCATTAGCGATACGTCACTGATCAGAACTGCATCCTACCTTGCCCGTGGCTCCGTGGGAAACGTGCTGGGCTCCTTCCTTCTGAGCCACTTCTATCTGCTTCCGAGCAATGCAGGGTCTGGCGAGGGCAGTGCCCAGAAGGTACCGATCTTCGTAGATGGCGTTGGCTTGGACTGCTGGCCAGATAAACTCTTCCACAAACTCTTGCCTGATATCTTCAATGTATACCTAAAAACAAAGGAGAGAGAGCAGGTTGGATGCAACGCTGTTTGTTGTCAGAAGCTGCCGTTGCCAGCTCAGAAGCAGGCAGGGACGGCATCCGCACACGCCCGTCTCTGCACCGGCAGCTGCTGCCAGTCCCCACCTCCAGCTCCTCCCCCTATTCCGCTGCTACCTCAGCACTAGTCTTGCCAACAACCAGGTGGGGCCTGGAGGCCTCCCAGAATCAGAACTGGTGCGTTGCCTACCAATAAACGCTGCTGATCAACAATATAGAGTCCTGGGGTGCTGTGTGGTTTCTGGGCTGTATGGCCGTGTTCTAGCAGCATTCTCTCCTGACGTTTCGCCTGCATCTGTGGCTGGCATCTTCAGAGGATCTGAATGGGATTTGTAGTCTGATAAGGAGGAGATGAGGATAAGGAGGCTTGTTTAAGGAGATCAAAATCAGATCCTCTGAAGATGCCAGCCACACATACAGGCGAAACGTCAGGAGAGAATGCTGCTAGAACACGGCCAGACAGCCCGGAAACCACACAGCGGCCCAGTGATTCCGGCCGTGAAAGCCTTCGACAATATAGAGTCCATTTACTGCTTGAAAGTTTGAGTCCTAACACTAAGCCAGTTCTCCTGGATCTCCATGCCTCTTTCCATTGCTACAGATGTGGATTGAGCTACAGGAGGAGCGGTTTCTGACAGTGGTTTGGATGACAACAGTGGGGCCCGAACTGCGGATAGCCACTCTGTCAGGGTTGCCCACGAGGGCTTGGGAGAGGGGGCCCTCAACAATACCCCCGATGGCAGGGAGGCCATCCGGGTGGAGGAAACCCCATCGAACTTGTTCCTTTGGGAGAGAGCTGGGTGAACCCCTATTCACCAGGCACACGGCTCGGGGCTCTGCCGAAGCACCGGATGGCAGAGATTGAAGAGGGAGACCTGTTGGAGATCGAGTGCCTGGACCTACTGTACATCAGGCAGGCCTCGGCGCAAAAGGCAGCCTAACTATGCCGCAGCCAAGAAGAAATCCACCTTTCACTTCTTCCCAGGGAAGAAAAACTTCCTGGTGGAAGTCCCCTTCCACCTACCACAAACCGTGGAGCATAAAGAACCACCCTACACGATATTTACCCCAACCCAATTGGGTCTCGCAGTAACCACTTGTAGTCAAACATGGAAGGGACCCCAGACACCCCCCCTTTCAACCACAGACTCCTCTCCAAAAAACGTTAGAAGAGGAATTTAAAAGAATGGGGACAACTGACCTCGAAATCCGAGAGCCGGGGGAGAACTGAAATGGGAAGGAGGCTCTGGTGGGAGGGGGAGAAGCTGCGTGTGCTGTCGGGGGTGTTCAGCAAAGTGCTGGAAGGTTGTCATGATGCAAAGTCGACGGGGCACTTTGGGTTTATGAAAATGTTACATCTGGTTAGGAGACAGTTTTGGTGACAAACTCTCCGCAAGGATGTGGAGGCATAGGTAAAGGGGTGCCCAGTATCTGCCATGGTCGAAACAGTGACGGGCTGCTGCAGCCGCTCCTGGACCTACAGCCCCTTGGAAGGTTATCTTCATGGACTTTATCATGGATCTGCCCATGTGTAAAGGGAAAATGGCGATCTGGGTAGTGGTGGATCTATCCAGGCGCACTTTATCCCTTGTGTGGGTATCCCTTCTGCTTGGCACCTGGCTCAACTGTTCCTCGGACAGATCTGTCAGGTGCACTTGACCCCGGAAAAAATAATATCTGACCAGGGAAGTCAATTCGTTTCCTGATTTTGGAAACAGTTTCTAAAGTTGCTGGGGGTGGAGCAGGGGCTGTCACCAGCCTATCACATGGCCACGTACAGCCAGACAGACAAAATGAGTGTAGTATTGGAATGATACCTGAGGTGTTACATGAATTACCATCAGGATAATTGGGTTGAATCGTTACTATTTGCTGAGTTCATGTATAATAACGCCATCCGTAGCAGCACGGGCAAGAGCCCATTTCAAGTGGTCAGGAAGGGAAACCCATCCCATTGCTGGGGAAATGGGTGGCTGAGCCGGGAGGTCTACAAGAATGGGTGGCAGATCTTCAAAACTCATGGCTAGCCATCCAGGGGTCATTGCAGAAGGCAAAGGGGGGGGGGGTTACAAATGGCAGGCTGACAGGAAATGACGGAAAGTGGTGTATGAAAAGGGAGATTTTGCCTGCCTGTCCACAAAAAAACTAAGGGGGTTACAGGGGAGCTGGAAGTTGGGGCACAAGTTCATTGGGCCATTTAAAGGGTTAAGAGTGATCAACCCTGAAGCAATTGAATTGGAATTGCCAAAGAACGGACATGGCGTACACCCTGTGTTCCAGCTTGCTGAAAAAGGCACCCCCGGCCAATCGTTGGCATCCAAGGTTAGCAGCGCCCAATCCCAAGTGGATTGGAGAAGATGTGCATCATGAAGTGGGCTCTATCATGGATTCACGGGACTATATGGGGCGGCTACAGTATTTGGTGTCCTGGAGCCACTTTCCACCTGGTTACAATGAATGGGTTGATGCCAATAAAGTTAGGACCCCCTGATTAGTCAAAGCATTCCACAAAGCTTAACCCAGCCAGCTGGATGGGAGAGGCCTTAAGAAGGGTGGAATGTCAGCAATGCGCCTAGTTGATTGAGACACACTCCTGGCCTGCTGAAGCTATATACAAATATATACGTACAAAATATATTGCCAGGGATTGTATCTAGTTGATTGAGATGTGTTCCTAATTCAATATAATCGCTACCAGATATATGAACCACCCTGCTATATGTTACCACTGCTGTAATGGGGCATTCTTTCCTTGTTCTTCTTTTATGGCTTCACATGCTCAGTGGATAACTTGGCTTACCCCTGACACTTTGACTGGAGCAGCAAAGGGTCTCCGCAAAGGCTCTCATCATGGACAAATCAATATTGTGTCACGAGGACATCTGGGCCAGGGACCCCCAACCCGGTGCTCCTGGGCCCCATGGTGCCCACTGTCACCTTTTCTGGTGCCCGCCAACTGCTTTTAGGAAGCGGGTGAGGTCAGGTAATTTTGTCTGGCAATGCGGCTCATTGATTACTGGAGATTTGATTGGCTGTGCAGATTTTTTTTAAAAAAAATGTTGCTTTGGGGCAGCAGTTTCCACCCAGCACAAGGGACTACTCCATGTTATTGAAATTAAGCAGTAGCAATCATTTTGTGACTAACTCTGCCTCTGGTGGCAGCCATTTCATGGCAGCCATTTTGTTACTACACCCACTATGCCACTATGCCATGTCAGAATTCAAAATGTGCCCACAGGATTTAAAAGGTTGGAAATGCCTGAACTAGGCTGCAGTCAGACATTATGATAAAACTGTGCCTTGTTTAAACTGTACATGTTAGTCTTTCTACCAGATATAACCAACTCCTGCCTCCCATCTATCTCCTAGAAATGAGAATATCCCCCATAAAACAACAACAACAACCTTTATTTGGCATTTAAAAATAGGTTCTAGAGCGTTGCCAGACATTTTTGAAATGCAAATACAAAAATCAAGAGTACATTCAAAGTGCAGACAGAAAGACTGTATATAGCAGTATACATTACTCAGAAAGTTCTGTCACTTGTAAAAGAAATGTTGCTACTTTTTCCAAGAGCATGACATCTGTGTTGTTTAACAGAAGCTCCACAACAGAACAGTCAGAGTCACTTTCAGATTTGTCTAGGGCCAACCTGGGGGAGAAATTCCTGATGCCTACATATCTCTCGACAGTCAAGAATAATAATGTGAGCAAGAGTCTCCACTTGGTTTTTACAGTGTGGACAAACCTGATCCTGCAGAGGGATGGATAAGTAACGACCCTTTGTAATGGCCGACGGGAAGGTATTGGATCTGGCCCTTGTGATAATCCATCTCTGTTGGGGTTCAGTTAATAATTCAAGATATTTGGCTATGTGCCCCTGTTCCGGTATTATTCCGACAGAGAGGGATATCCCCCATACCTTGGCCATAGCTCTGTGGCCAAACAGCCACAAATTGGGGCTTGTAGTTTTAGGTGGGTAGCAGCATTGGTCTGCAGTAGAAGCACAAGATTCAAGTCCAGCGGCACATGAAATACCAACAAGATTTCGAAGGTGTGAGCTTTTGAGAGTCAAAACTCCCTTTGCCAGATGTTAAAACAACCACAATTAAGACCGTTAATGGCCGTTAACAAGTCAGCTACAAACCCCATTTTGAATGCCTGGTTTGATGCCAACCAGCGAATCCTGGTTTGTTGACATGCTCACATTTGAACGTCATAGAAAACTAGCACTGCGGTTTACAAGCCACGATGTCTGAATGCAGCGCTGATGTCATGAGGAGTTTTATAAAGCACAGATGAGCTGTTCTATTTTTTATTTATTTATTTATTTATTTATTTATTTATTTATTTTCGATTTATTATACCGCCCCATCCCCGTAGGGCTCTGTTCTTTTAACTTGAACAGTTTGGTCCATCGACCAGCATTAAACTGGCAAGGCAAAAGTGCACAGTCAGGATGTCTTTTAATACATTCAGCATAATCCAAGCTGCGTTCAGTGATTCTAAGTGTGTGCTCATGCGTCAGGGCCAGGGTCCAAAGGCACATAGTACAACACCTGCAATTAAAATGAGCAGATTTTGGCCTTGTCACTGCCAGGAAATAGTGTGCCTGTGGAGACTGATGAGTGGGATCAAAATAAAATAATAACAAATAAGAGCCGGACAGAATTCAGCCAAGGTCCAATTAGCCCAGAATTCCTTGGAAGAATCTCGCCCAACCAGGATGAAGGGACCCACCAAAAATTGACCAGTGGTCTACCTATGACTCGTCCTGGCTGCCAAGAATTGTGCTTGTGAAATTTTAAACAGCAACAGGTGCTCCCATGCCAATCTTTTCAAGTGGAACAGCACTTTCAGAATCAGAGGCAACTGGCAGAAGATGGCATGCAGATGGCACCACCAGATGTCACACCAGAGAAAGGGAATGATTCGTTCGCTACAGAAAGCTACTGTTCTTCTTTAGGGAGTTATTTACACCATTGATCTTCAATGCTCGTTTACAGCCAGATCAATGGCCGTAAGTCAGGAGCAGGTCATGCCCAGGGTGATTAGATCCAGTATTTATTTGACTGGATACTGTATTGATTTGCGCTTTGCAGTGCAGTAGGTATGTCATTGTCACAGCATTCCCTCTTACATGGTCTGAGCACTTGACCTCATTTTCAGGCGGGGGGAAATGTGTCTCTTTTACCTTGTCATCTCTGAATGCACCATCTGGTGCATGAAAGTTTATGCCACAGTAGCCAGATGACTGGTACCATCTTGGAGCCAATTCATACATTACAAAGTCCTGAGAGTGAATGACTAACCCAACAGATTACCAAGTGAGCAAGTCTGGGGGTTGTATTTGAACTCATGGCTCCGCCTGCCCCACATGTTCCGGAATCGCCTCCGCGCCAGCAGAGGGGTTTGGTTGGTGATCCTAGTCTCAATGATGCGTTTATTCTACCTGTGGCCAGAGCTTTTACAGCTCCTGGCCCTGCCTGGTGGAACGCTTCACCTCCAGCGCCGCTGTCTCTGCGGGATCTTAAAGAATTTCGCAGGGCCTGCAAGACGGAGCTGTTCCACTGCCTCGGTCCGCCTGATGCCCTCTTATAACATCTGTGGACTCCTGCTGCCTCCCTCCCTTTTTTCTTTTTAGGGATTGCTAGGCTGCTATCAAGCATTTTGATATTAGGATGCATTTTAATAAGCACTTAGCATACAGAGTTATATTTAACTTTATTTGTGCTCTATTTGTTTATTTGTTCACTCTGAGTCCTTCGGGAGGGCAAGCTTATAAATACACAAATCAAATCAAATCAAATCAAACTACTAGGTCTGTATTCCAGTCAATGAGTAGCTCTTGGCGCCTGTGTCTGCCCTTCTTCCATGTGTACCTCTGTGTATGACAATAGTAACTCACAATACTAGAACCTCTCACAATACTAGAACCAGGGAGCATTCATTGAAAATGCTGGGCGGAATAATTTGGACTAATAAAAGGAAACACTTCTTCACGCAACGTGTGATTGGTGTTTGGAATATGCTGCCACAGGAGGTGGTTATGGCCACTAACCTGGATAGCTTTAAAAGGGCCTTAGGTAGATTTATGGAGGAGAAGTCAATCTATGGCTACCAATCTTGATCCTCCTTGATCTGAGATTGCAAATGTCTTAGCAGACCAGGTGCTTGGGAGCAGCAGCCGCAGAAGGCCATTGCTTTCACATCCTGCAGGTGAGCTCCCAAAGGCACCTGGTGGGCCACTGCGAGTAGCAGAGAGCTGGACTAGATGGACTCTGGTCTGATCCAGCTGGCTCGTTCTTATGTTCTTATGACCAACAGGGACAGAGCGAGGAGGGAAAGCGCATGGTGCACTGGTGCATCCTCTGCCCCTGCCACGCCCCCATCCACCCCGTCCTGCCCCAGAACGTTCCGCCACGCCCACGCCACACTCCCGGAACACCCTCTCCACAGCCCCGCAAGGGTGCACGCCCAGTGCGTCACGCACCCCCCCTCCGCCGCCCCCTTAGAGCTCTCTGATGGCCAAGGATAACTCTTTGTATAACTAATGAAGTGGACTCAAGTTCACAAAGGCTTCCGTCACAAGATTCCTTCTCGTTTTTACCACAAGTGACTAAACTGGCTACCCAGAAACATTCCAAAACTCATTGTTCATTGACATGCAACAGACATGTAGTGACCAATCAGTCGGTGGCGTAACTGTTATATAGTAGTCTTTTTCCCTTTGAGTCAACCACGTTGGTTGCTAGGCATGCAAATAGGTCTGAGAAGAAGCAGGGGATATGACGCAATGGCTGCTCAGGATGCAGAGGCAGACACATCTTCTGCAAGCATCAATGGCTTCCTAAAATTGGCGGGGGGCGGGGGCCGTAAAGAACACTTCTTAAGAGGGATGAAGGACTCCACTAAGGACATTAGAGTAGTGTGACCAGACGTCCCGCTTTTGGCGGTACAGTCCCACTTTTAATCAATTTGTCCCGCGTCTCGCGGGTTTTTTAAATGTCCCAATTTTTGGAAGGCTGTCGCACTACCTTCTGGGGCACTCCCCTTTTCCCGCCCTGTGACAGGGCGGGAAACAGGAGCGCCCCAGAAGGCAGAGCGGCAGCCTCCCGCGATGCCACACTGCCTTCTGGGGCACTCCGGGTTCCCGCCCTGTGACAGGGCAGGAAACTGGGGAGCGCCCCAGAAGGCAGTGCGCTCCTGCGGCCACGTGCGCGCGCGTCCTGCCTTAAAAAGGTGAAAACCTGGTCACCTTACATTAGAGTGCCCAGTCTCCCTGGTCATTAGTGCAGGAGGGGGGGTGCCAGATCCAGTTTGGAAACTCCTGGAGATTTCAGGATGGAACCTAGGAAGGACGGGGGTCTCAGTAGGGGACAAGGCCAGACCGCATCCATTTTCTCCCAGGGAACTCATGTCTGTAGCCTGCAGACGAGCCGCCTTTCTGGAGGGATCCTCACGTCCCACCTGGAAGTTGGCATCCTCAGCACTCTTGGGATCACAAGAGAACAACGTGGATAGATTCTTATGCACACAAGATAGCATTTACAACAAATTCCACTTGGCACTGCACCCGATACTCTCCTACTCAGCTTTACACCCAACCCACTGGACGTGGCCCACAGGAACAATCTACATGAGCATTACCTTTTTGGCCCCAAGCGAGACGGCTTTTTTCCTTGCTTCTTCAAAGTTCTCATCTTGTCCAATGTTAGCCTGAGAGGTTTAAAAACAAAGAAGAAGACCTAAATGCAAAGAAAATGGGGACTCTGGCCTTACCATTTCCACATGCCCCCACACCCTTCCTCCTCCCCCCCTCCCCCCACCCCACCCAGCCCTCAGAGGCTGCTGCCGAGCCAGCCTCGCCTGGCCAGGCCTGGTGGAGGTCACTGCTGGGTGCCCCTGTCCAGCCCCACCCTGCCAGGGCTGGCGGAAGCTACTGCACATGCCCCTGCCCAGCCCCGCCTCACCAGCCCCTGGTGGTGGTAAGTGGGGCACTGGGGCACGAGGGGCACATGGGACACACAGGGGGATGCAGGGGGCACACAAGGCAGAAAACTCGGAGTCTACCCCGGGCTCCATTTTCCCTAGCTATGCCCCTGGTCTACCGAGATCAATTCTAGAGAAAATAGTTGCTCTGTAGGGTGGGTGCTCTGGCAGGGTACTCTGAGAAGGTCCCTCCCCTGGCTGTACTCCCAAATCTTCAGGAATTTCTCATCTTGGATTTGGCCATTCTAATCGCCATCACTCAACCTAAAGAGCCTGCCATGAACCTACACGTGAGGCTAAGGCAGTGGTGGCGAACCTTTGGCACTCCAGATGTTATGGACTACAATTCCCATCAGCTCCTGCCAGCATGGCCAATTGGCAGGGGCTGATGGGAATTGTAGTCCATAACATCTGGAGTGCCAAATGTTCGCCACCACAGGGCTAAGGGGTAGTGCCGCTTGCAGGCCTCAAAGGAGCCTTTCGCTCACAGTATTTTATTGTTAAATCACCCTGAGATGTTATGACTCCACAATGCCTCTCCTTGTGCTGAAAGTCCCCAGGAGGTCTGTGCCTTCAGCTATACAGCAAGGGATGCCCTGACTAAACAGTAGAGTTGCCAACCTCCATGTGGGGCCTGGAGATCTCCCAGAATCGCTACAGATCTCCTGAAGGCAAAAATTAGTTTCCCTAAAGACAAGCGCAAGTGGACTCTGCGGCTTTATGCCCCAGTAAGGCCCCTCCCCTTTCTACCCCTGCCAGCTCTGGACTGGGAAATTCCTAGAGATCAGTTGTAATTCTGGGAGAATATGAGACCCTGCCAGGAGGCTGGCATCTCTCAGTGAAGCAAGGGTCCTTGTTTCACCTGAAGACAACCTAATGGAAGGCCTGTCCTGTCCCTCAGGGGCGTCCTGCCTAGCCCACCTACTCAACTTACCAGGTAAGCAATGACGTCATAGCCTTGCTCCTTCAGCCAAACCAGGATGCAGGAAGTGTCCAGCCCCCCGCTGTAGGCAAGGACCACCAGCCCTCTGCTCTGGGACATGGGATCTGTGAGCAGCTGAAAAGAGGGAAGCCCAGTCAGTTGCAATTAGTCTCCCGTGGGAAGCTTGTCTCAATGCACTCACAGCAGCCCTGTGTGGATACCAGGAAAAGCTCAGAATGTCTGTCCCCAACCTCCACTCCCAGATGCGGAGGAAGTTAAGAGAGGTGGCAGCCCAGAGACAGCGGAGCTCACATCCTTCTGTTGCAGCCTATGCATCTTTGGCTGGCATTGGCAAGTTACCAATTCAGATGGGAAAGGGTGCTTATCCTGATGAGCCCCAGTAGGCCCCATCAAGGGGGGGGGGGCGGAAAATTGCCCCCACGCCCCTCCTCCTTCCCCCCTCACCACAAGAGATGGGATTCAAAGGCAAAAGCCAGTTATTGTGACTCGTGGTATGGACACTGCTAAGTATGTGCAAGTCTCTATTTCCACATCCACAAACTGGATGCTAGACTATAAGCTCCTTTCTCATTATACGTGAAGCATGATCCCCAGTTAAAGAGTCTTGTGAGCCAAGTCTCCAGGGTAGAAGGAGATTGTATAATGAAAAATTGTATAAAAACATACGATGAAAGGAAAGGAAAAATGTTAGGAGTTTTATATACGTACATGATAGAAGATCAAGAATTTATGGTAAGAGCTGTAATGGAAAAATGGCAACAAGATGGAGTAAAAGACATAGATTCTATAAAACAAATAATAGACAATATAAATAAGATAAAAATAGAGAAATATGCGGAATTGGAGAAGAAACTAATATTAAAATGGTATAGAACACTGAAACAGTTGGCATATATGATAAATGGACTCAGCCCGAAATGTTGGCATTGTGGGGATAAAAATGCAATTTACACCCATATGTGGTTAGAAAGGTAAAACACCTGTGGGAAGATGTTACAATGTATATGGAAAAATATGTGAAAGTAAAAATAAAGATAAATATAGATCTATTATTTATTGGCATACTGGATTATACAATAATAGAACAAAGAAAGAGAATGCTATTTAAACTTATGATCAGAGCGGCCCATGCAGTCATAGCATTAGGGTGGAAGGACAAAAAAAGAATCTGGACAATACAGAAATGAAGGCTTGGAATATCCATAAGGGAACAAAATGCACAATTTCAGAGAAATTTTTTGACATCATGTCAAAGGAAACCAAATATGGCAAAAGAAAAAACAAAAAGATATGAAGTGGATCTGGACTGAATTGAAAGACCGGTTAAACGAAATTGGAATCACAGAAGAAAACTGGAAAAGAAGATTAGAAAGAATGGACCTGCTGCTGCACATTTAAAGAAGAAAAGAAGAAGGGGGAGGGGGGAAAGGGGGTAAAAGGATATGGAGGATGAAACATAAAGATGTATAATATAAATCAGTAACAATCCAAAATATCAATTAAAAATTATTAAAAAAGAGTCTTGTGAGCCAAAATACCCACCCGAAGAAGAAGAAGAAGAAGAAGAAGAAGAAGAAGAAGAAGAAGAAGAAGAAGAAGAAGAAGAAGAAGAAGAAGAAGAAGAGTTGGATTTATGTCCCCCCCTTTCTCTCCTGTAGGAGACTCAAAGGGGCTTACAATCTCCTTTCCCTTTCCGCTCCCCTCACAACAAACACCCTGTGAGGTAGGTGGGGCTGAGAGAACTGTGTCTAGCCCCAGATCACCCAGCTGGCATGTATTGGACTGCACAGGCTAATCTGAATTCTCCAGATACGCCTCCACAGCTCAAGCAGCAGAGCAGTGAATCAAACGCGGTTCCTCCAGATCAGAGTACACCTGCTCTTAACCACTACGCCACTGCTGCTCCTGCCTATTGCAACTCTGCATGAGTTATTGCTTTGGGCTGTTTTCAGTCATTGGGTAATATAATTCTTCCTCATTTCTGCAATGGGTATTATTGCAGCATTCAGTGCAGAGCACTAGCAGAAATAACCTCCCACAAAGGAGGCCAGTGTTGCCAGCTGCAGGTGAGACCGGGAGATCAACCAGAATTACAAGTGAACTCCAGGTGACAGACATCAGTTCACCTGGAGAAAATGGCCACTGTGCAGAATAGACTCTATGATATGCCCTGCTAAGGTCCCTCCCATCTCCAGACCTGCTAGGTCTTGAACCTTGAAGCAATAAACAGACTCTGTGTTGATGATCAGCAGCGTTTATTGGTAGGCAATGAAGCACCCAGCTTGGAAAAGGCAGTTCTACCGAACCTGGCTTTTGCCTGTCAGGTCCATGCCTGTCAGTGCTTAGATGTCTTGCTGTGTGGGAATTGCAAATGTTTCCTGTAAATGCTTTCCTGTTTCCCTCTCCCCTCCCTGGCAATTCCCTGGCGCCAGCCCTCCTGCGGGAAGGTGCGAATGTTCCCAGGTTTCTTGCAGCTCTGCAGTGCAAATGTTATACTCTCTGTGAAACCCATTTGGTGGGAATCGAATGGGGGGGCGGGATTGAAGGATATAATCGCTGGATCTAAGCGGGAGAGCTTAGATTCAGCTTTCTCTGTTACTCTTCGCGTTGTAGAAATAAACTGCTTTAGGACTTTCCTACGGTCTCTGTTATTTCCACGTTCGAGAGCCTGACATTGCCATCCCCTTTATTCAGAAGTAAATACACCACCACCACCACCAAAGAATGTGAGAAAGAATTATTCTAGAGCCCAGGATTTACACCCCAAGGATTTATTTCTGGACAAAGGGGATGGCAAAAGCCGGGTTCGGCAGAAATGCCTTTTCCAAGCTGGGTGCTTCGTTGCCTACCAATAAATGCTGCTGATCAACAACACAGAGTCCAAGGTTTTCATGGCTGGAATCACTGGGGGGTTGTGGGCAGTGGTGGGATTCAGCAGGTTCGCACTTCGGCAGAACCGGTTGTTAAAATGGTGCTTGTAAACAACCAGTTGTTAAATTATTTGAATCCCACCACTGGTTGTGGGGTTTCCAGGCTGTATGGCCGGAAACCCTACAAGATCCTTTGAGGATGCCAGCCACAGATGCAGGTGAAACATCAGGAGAACACAGCCCTACAACCCGGAAAACCCACCACACCCCAATACAGAGTCCATTCATTGCTTCAGGGTTTGGGACCTAACATTAAGCCAGTTTTCCTGATTCCCGTGGTGCACCTTATAACAGAAGGCGCTTGTATCTTCTGCTTTTCGCTGCCACCAAAATATACTTTTCGCTGCCACCAAACCTAAATTAAAGCCCACAAAAACTGATTGGTAAACGGTCACCACCCTGACTGGGGAACACAGAGACACAGACAGAAAAATAACTGAAGACTGGAACGGTTTTAAAAGATAAACAAAAAAACTTAAACTTTTATTGCTGGCTTTTACAAAGACTTCTCAGGTAAACTGGAGAGGATGTAAACGTGTTGGTTTCAGAGAGAGTTTGTTTTAGCTTAGCGGTTACAGATAAAGATTGGTTCTTAAAGCTTAGCGGTTGCAGAGAAATATTGTTTTTAAACGTAACGGTTTCAGGCACTTCACTTAAGATGTTACTTCAACTTTTTAAATCATACAAAGATGTTTCCTAAGAGATGTTTCTGTGGAGGTTTCACACTCCCTCATAAAAAAAATAAAAAGATTTCAGTCCGCTGCACCTTCCCACAAAAATAAAACACTCAGTCTACGCCCAGTGGGATTCAGGCATACAGCCTCCCTCTTCCACACTCCCAAAAACTGGCTTCTCTGCCACAGGAGCTGGGCCTCCCAAGACTGAGGTTCCCTTGGAGGACAGACTGACAGACTGTTAGAGGTTTCCCTCAAAAATAAAACAAAACAAAACACCTGAGGGCGGACACACTCCTCCAAGACTCAGGGTTTAAGGTGACTGAATAGCCTCCAGCTATTCCTAAACACCACAGCAGTGAGAGATCTCTGCGGATTCTCTTCACTCTGTCACAAAAGTACCCGAGGGCACAAACGCTCAGTCAGAGCCAAAAAGTCATAAAGACCAAAAAGCAAGAACCCTTCAGCACTCTCGCTGACAGAATTTATAGTCTCTGCCTTTTTTCTCTGGCCAATCAGGGCTTAACTCTTTAAGGGGCGGGCCCACCCTGTAACCTGAATGCAGGCTGAATGCATTCGTCACACACCTCTTTCCATTCCTACAGTTATCGATAGAGCTATGAGTGGGATGGTTTCTGACAGTGGTTTGGGTGACAACAGTGGGGCCCGAACTGTCTGGGTTGCCCACGAGGGCTCGGGAGAGGGGGCCCTCGATGATACCCAGATGGCAGGAAGGCCATCCGGGTGAGGAAACCCCATCAAACTTGTTTCTTTGGGAGCAAACTGGGCAAACCCCAGTTCACTGGGCCCCATGGCTTGAGGCTATGCCGAAGCACCAGATAGCGGAGATCAAAGAGGGAGATCTGTTGGAGATCGAGCACCAGGATCCACTCTGTACATTGGATGGACCCTGGTGCCAGAGGCAGCCAAGAAGAAATCCACCGGGACCTCAGCCTCCTCCTCCAGCAGCAGGGGGCAGATCTGCAAATGGGTCCCCAGCAACCGGTGGGAGGGGCCCGGGCAGCCCCTGTAGGCCAGGGAGCCCTAGTCGGGCAACAAGCTGTGGCAGCTGGAGCTGGAGCTGGGGCTGAGGCCACATACAGCAAGTCGTTCCCGGTGCACCAGCCCCACCAGCACCTCCAGGGCCCAGACAGAGAAAGAGGGAAGAACGTTCCATTACAGCAGTGGTAACACATAGCAGGCTGGTTACATCTATCTTGTGATTACATTGAGTGAGGAATGCATCTCAGTCAACTAGATCCAAACCCTGGCAATATATTTTGTAACTGCTTCAGCAGGCCAGGAGTGCCTCTCAGCCGACTAAACGCATCCCTGACAAACCCCCATGGTCCCAAGTCGCCACCCCCGAATCTTCCTGAATTTCCCAGCCCAGAGCTGGTGACTCTACACACAACTGCTCTGCTCTTGCTTCCAAGTCTACACGTGTGCCTATAAGCCCGTGGTGGCGAACCTTTGGCACAGGGGTCCCCAAACTACGGCCCAGGGGCCAAATGTGGCCCCCTGAAGGCATTTATCCGGCCCACCAGGCATGGCGGTGATGGCTCCATTCATGTGCAGTGGGGGCTCGAGGGAGAGGAGGAACCAGCCCCAACGGCTGTTGATTGCAATTAGAAGAGTTTGAAGAAGAGTTTGGATTTATATCCCCCCTTTCTCTCCTATAGAAGACTCAAAGGGGCTCACAATCTCCTTGCCCTTCCCCCCTCACAACAAACACCCTGTGAGGTAGGTGGGGCTGAGAGAGCTCCGAGAAGCTGTGACTAGCCCAAGGTCACCCAGCTGGCGTGTGTGGGAGTGCACAGGCTAATCTGAATTCCCCAGATAAGCCTCCACAACTCAGGTGGCAGAGCGGGGAATCAAACCCAGTTCCTCCAGATTAGATACATGAGCTCTTAACCTCCTACGCCACTGCTGCTCCATTACATGATGGCACCCCCAAATCTCCATGAATTTTCTGACCTAGAGTTTGAAACCTTACATGTGGCAACGCTTGCTCCGCCCTTCCCTCTCAGCTACTCCATGTGTTGCTCTCAGGCTTTCTGTTCTGCCTCACTCCCATTGGCATCAGCCAGGCTGGCGAATTGCTCGCTGGCAGCTAGGGAGGAAGAACCCAGGAAGATACCTGATCCTGGGTTAGATGGAATGCTTCATTGGGAAAGTTCTGCTTTTTTTTTACAGGGGAAGGTATTCCACAGCCTCCCCAACAATATTTGGAGCCCACCCTGTACTTGACATACTTTGGTCACTGTTCTAAAAATAGACCATGACAGAAAGGTTGAAAGGTGAAATCAAACATTTTACAATCATTTGTGCATAGTTTTTTTTAGTCCGGCCCTCCAACAATCTGAGGGACAGTGAACTGGCCCCCTGTTTAAAAAGTTTGGGGACCCCTGCTTTGGCACTTCAGATGTTGTGGACTACAATTCCCATCAGCTCCTGCCAATTGTCCATGCTGGCAGGGGCTGATGGGAATTGTAGTCCATAACATCTGGAGTGCCAAAGGTTCGCCACCACTGTTATAAGCAAACCTACGTGCTGTCAGTTTGGGGAGATGCATGCCCTGCATGCCAGAGCTATAGAGGTCCCTTGACTTGCTCTTTTAATATCCCAGGGTGCCCCTCGCATCCAGTTCAGCCAGCGGCTGCTGCTGCTTCTTTCACTGAGTTCTGGGCTGAGGATTGCCGTACACTTGGCATTCAGGGTAGGTGGCCTCATTGGCACAGTCAATCCGGACATGAGCACAATGCCTGACCCTTCAAACAGAGGCTGCTACAGTTCCGGACTGCAAAGGGCTGCAGTTTCAATTCTCTGCTGATGAGATGGACAGAACTTCTTTGGAAGAAGAAGAAGAGAACTGTGGCCACCGTTTAAGTCCAAACTGGAAACAACCAGTCTTGAGTGAATGGCCAAACTATGCTCTCCCTTTTCAGTTTAGGACTCACCTACAGACCACCTATTGCTAGAAGATGCCCTTTGTTTTCTAATGTTCCCACTGGAAAGAGAGTTCCTTGCAAGCTGTTGATTTTATTTCCTGGTGCCTTGAGAGTATTTCTATCTCCTCCTTTCAGGGACAGATTTGAACACAGCTGAAAACAAGACTGCTCTCTGTGCCTTTCACTACTTTGCAGGAGGGACGCAGCGTCACTGTTTGCTGCGAAGCTGTGCGGGAATGCTTCTGAACAGAAAAACTAAAGCCCCCAATCTGGTGTAAGATTAGTCTGGCGCAGCAAATACAATACCCTGGTGTACCTGTGAGTATCTGTGAGGTTACACGGCAAGAACTTTCCGAGGTGGTTTACCTTTGCCTGTTCTTGCAGAGCAACCCTGGACTTCCTTGTGTTGGAAGTGAAGGATTTTACACTGTTACGCTGTTTCCTGCCTCAACCTACAGAGGGGGTTTTTACTAGAGAGCTAGTGGCTAGATAGGGACCTAGGGATTTGACACCTTTACTCTATCATGCTGGTTCTATCCCTTTGATGTTAGACTGATACTCTCAGGGACTTCCTTCCGGTTTCTTCCTTGACCCCTACTCCATTCTATTCCTACCATGCCTAGAGAGAGGATGGATGCTCCACGCATCCATCTCCATCCAGCTAGATTAGGATAGCATAGTGACTCTATCTATCTACCTTTCTATCCAGAATGGAGTTCACTAATAAATACTCTTTTTATTAGATTAGAAACTACAACTGACTCCGACTTTCTTTTGTGTAAGCTTGCCGCACATTGGGATCCATCCCGCACACGCATGCACACGAGGTAAGGCTTCTGCTGTGTTCTAGCCACCCGTGCCACTCTGCTAACTACGATAAGGGGTAATCTCCAACTACCAGGAGCACTGATCCCAACACCTTGATGGTCTCTCATCCAAATGCTAAACAAGGCTCGTTTCAATGCTCTGCCTAACGCCATGACATTTGGCAGATATAATATCCCTTATGACCCTGGTGGCAAACCTATGGCACGCGTGCCAGAGGCGGCATTCAGTGACACATGTGGGCATACACGCACAGAGTTCGTCCTGTGGGGAGGCAGAAAATCACTCCCTTCCCCACACACACACATTTAGGCTGGGCTGGGCTGCTGGCCGCAACGTGCAGGCAATGCGGCAACCAGGGAGGCCTCAGCCAGCAGGCCTGGTGCCTGTGCCCCGGGTGGTTGCTGTGGGGGGGGGAGGAAGAGGCAGAGGAGGTGGAGATGCTAGAGAGGTGCAGAGCGGCGCATGCAGGACTTGCTTTGCAGGCATGAGGATCATTTTGCAACTGAGTGTCATTTTGGAAATGGGGGAGGGGCAAACAGCAGTGCAGGAGCGGGACGAGTGGGTCTGTGGGTGCACAAATGGGGGAAGGGAGGCGCGTTTGCTGCTGAAATGGTTGTGCTCATGCGGGGGTGGGGGCTTATGAAGAGCAAATTGAGCCCTTTGGTTTCCCGCCATGATTTTCCTGAGCTGAGCCTGCTTCCCAGTCTCCTGAGATTGCAACTTCGGTTGGTTCGTTGAGGCTTGATTTCGTGTTGTTTAGGGGTTTTCTATGGGAGTGGATGGTAGGGCTGCGAGCAAACTCAAAAAAAGGGCCACTGCTGGCTCGCTGCCTACCTACCCTTTCAAAAAAGTCCCTCCTCACCCCGTCTTCCAAACTCCCTCCCTGATTGTCAACAGCCCCTGTTTGCGCAGGTAAGGCAGGAAATTCAAACTTAGGTTTCATTTCTTTGCAACTGCTTGGGGTTTCCTTGCTGGACTTGCAGGGTTGAGCTAATTAGCAGCTCTATCTATTGTCTCTACTCACCAGGACAATGGGGTCAATTGGTCCTAGATTATATCAGTGATACCTTGAATGGTTTATGCAGAGGTGCTTCCTAAAGTCTCTGCCTTAAGTATTCAAATTTGGCTGAGTCTTGAGTGAATCAGGAAGGGATCTTGTTAGGGAGATCGTATCTGAGAGGTGGGGGAAATGCAGGGAAGAGGCAATTGTTTGGAGAAATGTTTTCTCAAGAGCACAGTATCGGGGCTTCCAAAAACAGCTTAGCTGTGGTGTTAGATTCCATTATGTTAACGGAGTACTCTGGCAGGATGGGATAATCAAAAATGCATGTCCTTGTTATGAGGCGCCCAGATTGTATCACTGGAGTAACTCATAGATCTAATCTCTGCAAACAGACTGTTTTGCCTTAGGCTTGCTTTCAGCTTGGACACTCTGCTATCCACCCTTACAAACATGGAAACTGGCATTTTGTATCACACAGTATGAGAAATAATATGAAATCCAATATTTCATAAGGCAGGGGATAAAGGGCAGGGTTACAGGTGGGTCACACTTCCTTGTACCAATGTACAAGGAAGTTGCCATCTGCAGGGAGCAGAAGTGGCACATGGCAAACTTCCTTGTACTGCTCCTGCTCTCAGCTTTCCCCACAGAAAGCAAGGGCACTTCAGGTGTGCGCCTAGTGCTGCAGCCGAGCAGAGAGAAGGTAAGCTCCCCTGTCTGTAATCAGCCAATGAGAAGATAAGAGTCACTGGGCAAGACAATAATTCTAGGAAAGGTTGAAGGTAACAGGAAAAGAAGAGAATCCAACAGGAGACTGACTGACTCTATAAAAGGGAGCCACGGCCTCCAGTTTGCAAGACCTAAGCAAGACTATTGGTGATGGGACATTTTGGAGGACACTCATAGGGTTGCTGTGAGTCAAAAGCGATTTGACAGCCCTTAACAGACACTGCACATCCACTTGCGTAAGGGAATGTGTTCTCTAGATCTTTGCACATGAGTGGTCTGCCATATTTTTCAGCTTCCTTTGATCATGTTGTGATCAGGTTGTATTACCCATACACCCCATACCCCTTTCTATTCCAAATCTATTTTCCAACCAATCTATATCTTAGCAACTCTGTGTGGGTATGTTTGCTGAATTGATTAAGTGATTGTGAACTGCTTATCCCTACAATAAAGATTTTCAAATTTGCATTATATCCTTCTCTGTGGATTTTCTTCCAAGAGCTGATCTTCGTATACACTGGAATTAAAAAACCCTTACCCAGCCTCTTGCAACATTACTAAGTCTGCTCTAAGCTAATATTCCCCACATTATTGAGAGACTGTGTCTCCACTTTGGGTAACAACATGCGTATCGTTTTACCACCTCCTCTGTTTTCCTGAAGCGCACATAAGTATTTTTCCTGTGCATTGTTTGATTAATGAGCAGCTCTGCAGATTCTTTAGGAAAACTATGCACAAAAAGAATTTTGCTGCAAATGTAAATATGATCATTCCACAGTCTCTCTCTTTGTATCAAGATCTAATCTCTGCAAAAAGACTGTTTTGCCTTAGGCTTGCTTTCAGCTTGGACACTCTGCTATCCACCCTTACAAACATGGAAACTGGCATTTTGTATCACACAGAGATGTGTGTGATACAAATCAAGAGATGTGTGTGCATTAATAGCATAGAAGGAGGGAAACATGCACACTAATTGTAGTACCTGGTAAACTGCACACAACCCAATTGAGGAATTGTGGACACTGTTTTCATTAAACCAAAATCAAGGAGAAACAGAACATAGACCAGAGAGATATCCCAAGACAACAATGAAATGGAACAGGAATAATAAGCATTTCTACTACCAGACCTGTAGCACTCATTTCACATCCATGCACTAAGCATTTTGTAAACTTCACAACAGCTATTTACAGTCAGCTATCTTCACTCAGGCCAAAACAAACCCTCATGTGTTTGTGACCAAAGCAAAATTTGAACCAGCAACTTCCCCACTGAAGTTTAAACCTTTCCCGTCTTTACAGATCACTAGCTTCTTCCTTCACTGTATATCCAGGAAATATACACTGAATTTCTGCCTCTTGTCTTAAGGGATGAGATCCCAGCTAGAAAATAAAATTGGCCATTTTTAATTTGTGTCTAAAGGAATGATGCCCAGCATATGGGGATTCCTGCAATAGGCAGGGGAGGGCCGGCTGAAAACAAAGACCACTGCCCTTTCAAAAAGGTGGAACCCCCTCCCATGAACTCACCCCCCAATTGTGGTTTGCCAGACAATCCCATCTCTTTTTCTCACCTTCTTGAATCAATCACTTCCTACACAGGGGTGCTGTGTGGTTTCCAGGCTGTATGGCCATGTTCTAGCAGCATTCTCTCCGGAAGTTTTGCCTGCATCTGTGGCTGGCATCTGAAGATCCTCTGATAGTAGGAATGGAAAGCAAGTGGAGTATATATACTGTGAGGTCAAAATATACTCCTATATATATATATATACTCCACTTGCTTTCCATTCCTACTATCAGATCCTCTGAAGATGCCAGCCACAGATGCAGGCGAAACGTCAGGAGAGAATGCTGCTAGAACACGGCCAGACAGCCCGGAAACCACACAGCACCCCAGTGATTCCGGCCGTGAAAGCCTTCAACAATAAACTTTCTACACATTTTCAAAAACTCACCTCCACCCAGAGGATCTGAACCACAAGTAGAACAAAATCCCCACTGACAGCAAAAACTATGCTGTTCCTTGGGAAACCATCCCAGAATATAATGAGACTGCAGCTGATGGGGGAGTGTCTGTTCAAAGGGGCCAAATCCACCCATGCACGACCTCCCTCCTCCCAGTCATTCACAAAGTCAGCCTTGGCCGGTTTGTATATTCCTGAAATGCATTGCATGAGACTCGTCGGGTTGCAAACTTTTCCCCACATGCTGGGCTTTTACGGCATGCAGATTTTCAGCAGACAAAGCTGCTCCTGGCATGGACAGAAAATGTCAGTGGCAGGTTTGCTCGCTTTAACTGTGGGATACTTAGAAGCACAGGAGCAGGGCTGGTTTGTAAAAGCTAGCAGCGTAACCATGTTGACCCAGGCCTCTGTGTTTACCGCAGGACAGCTTGTGATTTTGCCAAAGGCCATGGAGAGATAAAGTCATGTTGCAAGCAGGTATCCTTTGCCTTGGTCACCTGACGTTGACACGGGGAGTCCTCCTGACTGCTCCCACTTCACATTCCCTGCCTCCACACTCCGGTAAATCTCTTGCTTCCAAATTCCATGGGTCAGTGCTGAGTTGGCAGGAAGCGGAATAACCAGGAAGGCCAAGATGCTTCTCTTGCGTCCTGTACTTGGACCCCCCCCCCTCCCTTGCTGGTGCATGGGTCCCTCCCCGGATCAGATCAAAGGTCCACCAATCCAGCATTCTGCTCCCAGCACCATCTGGACCAATATTATTGGAAGTTCAGAACTGTGTGGGAAAGGGAATCTTCACCTCTGATTTGTCCCCAGTATCTGATACTTAGGCGTACACTGCCTTGGTCTGGTTGGCATCTTTGGGCCTTTCCACACTTACCTTAAGCCCCGCGCTACTCTCTTCAAGTAGCGCGGGGTCCTTGGGCACTCCCCACAACAGGGGCAGCTACAGCAAAGCTGCCCCGACGCTGCCACGGTCACACCCCCTCAGCGCGCGGCACCCCTGGCGTTGGAGAAAACGGCGCCTGTTGATGACCCTGCGCTCTCTGCGCGGGGTCGTGGGGACGCCCGGGCGCGCACCAGGGATGTCGCGCGCTGAGAGCAGCGCGCGGCATAGGGGGAATTGCTTCGAGTGGGGAAAGGCCCTCTGTTACTAGAAATATCCTTCATGAATTTATGCTCAAATATTAGGGTAGCCAACTCTGGATTGGGAAATTCTTGGAGATGTTAAGGGTGGAGAGTGGGGAGGGCAAGGTTTGAGGAGGGAAAGGGCATCAGTCGGGTATAATTCGATAGCCTTCCCCTTCCAAAACAGCCACTTTCTCCAGGGGAGCTGACCTTGGTTATTTGGAGATCTGTTGTACTCCAAGGCACCATCTGAAGGTTGGTAGCCCTACAGTACATGCACAGGCCCAGAAATAAAATACAGCAAGAGTTTAGAAACCAGACTAACATAGACAAATCATCCAAGGACCTGCACCTGCTGGGGACGTATTGCACCAAGAATAATCTCTTCTCTGAATGTTACCACCAGGAAAATAAAACAAAATATTTTCCTGAGTCAGGTTGCCTGGCTACACTGGCTCCATGCCTGGACACGGAGACTTGTGTGGTTCAGAAGCCTCCATAAGGTTCACAAAGTATATGTATGTTTGTGCCAATGCTATATGGTTTCCCTTTTGTTTGTGTCATTCTAGGATGTAATAAAAGCCCCTCTTAGTTGAGTTTATGCCTGCAGTTTAGGATTTTAGTTTAACAAGGTTCTTCAGTTAGTTTAAGGTTTTGTTAGATTTAAGAGAGCCATGCCAATAAGTATCTGTAAAGTCTTGCCCATAAGTATAAGTACATGTGTTTATCCTTTAAGGTTTCCCTAACGTTTTAAGTTTAGAAATGTTATTTTTGAAATTTGTGTCTGATTGCCAAAGCAGTGGCCAGAAAGGTTTGATATTACAGGACAAGAACGTTGGCTTAGACCAATGCCCAGCTGACCCTTTGACAAAGACAAAGACCCTCTTTGGACTTGCAAATCGGATCTGTTGCCAGCACCCAAAGGTCCCCAGCCGTTAGGAGACGTGCAGGGTCCACCATTGGACAGTTTTAACTTTTCTTTGTTACAGCAGCAGAGGTGGGAGCCTCAGGGCATTACTGAAAGGTATAACCATCTGATAGCGGAGTTAGCGGGGGGGGGGGCAACGAGCCCACCTGGATTTTATGAATGGACGTTATCTGCTTTCCGTTCAGCACCATTGCGGGGAAGACGCTTGACAGCGAGATTTGTAATCTCTTTCAGAAGTGGTAAATGTGTCTTGTTTGCGTGTTGTTTGTTTTGATTGGTGTTTGGGTGAGGGACTTGCCCCCTCACCTCCCAATTCCCTGCCCCTTTGCCCGCTTTGAAGTTTGGGAATAAAAGTTCCTGCACTGCGTTGCAAGAGCGCGATTCTCTCCTGACCGAGCTGTGACCACCACTTGCAATAAAATCCTTTTGCTTTGAAGAACGCCTGCTTCCTACGCCTCATTAAGTTGCTGAGCTGAAATCACTTATTGTTACCTGGCAAACAGCGGTAACATGAATGCCAAAACTGGAAACGCTCTGTACATGTGCAGAATGCTTTCCCTTCACTGTGCAGCAATGAGGTCTTTTCTAGGGCAGAGGGAGTGGATTAGCAGGCAGGCTTAATTTAGGAAGCCCTCATTATAGTAATGAAAGGACGGATTCACTGCCATCTCCTCTACTGGCTTTTCCCACACAGTTAGCAATCTTAACCCAATATCCCCTGGGAAAAGCATAAGAACATAAGAACATAAGAACATAAGAACTAGCCTGCTGGATCAGACCAGAGTCCATCTAGTCCAGCATTCTGCTACTCGCAGTGGCCCACCAGGTGGTAAGGGGGATCTCTAAGACATTTCCCACACCTCTGTGCTGTCCCTGGACTTTTTTTTCGGCGCCATTTTCTGAGCTCCCTTCATTCTCCCTCACATATTTATTTGCCCCATTTGTTTGTTCGTTTTTTATTGGGGGGTGCTTATCTTCAAAGCTTCAAGTACACGAGTTGCAGAGTATCAAAGCACAAAGGAATGAAGCATCGATTCCACATCTAGCTCAAAAAATAGGGAATAATCACGTAATGGCAGTTCGAAATCATTTCAAGGGGGTAATTGCAGGCACGCATTGTAGCCAAGAGACAATTGAAAATGTTTTTGAAACGTTTTAGTTGATTTGTGCAGAAAGGTCCTTTCTCTTGCTTCCTCCCAGGAGTTCAGAGCTCTTCCTCATCTCATCCTATGAGGTATTTTGGGCTGAAAGTGTGTGGCTATCAGTCATGGATCTGGGCCTCCCTGGCATCAAGCCATTCGGGCCTCAAGGCTACACCTGGGCAGGGGAGAACACCCTTTCATATACCTATCTGTCATCTGTTAATGGGACTTTTGTTCTTAATCACTGAGCTTGGTAATGTTACTACGAGGTAACAGTTTAAATAATAAAAGCTCAAAGAAGCTCAAGTCGAAATGAAAGAAAGTTCTGAAAACTTTATTTAGCCAACACTGGGCAGAGACAGGATCAGGGGAGCCACGTAAAATGGCAGTGGGTTCTCACTTTTATAGTATTAGTGACGAGTTACATCAAAATGGCAGCAAAGAATACAACCCAAAGTACATCCATCATCCATCAATCATACAAAAGGTGGAGATTTTCCCTGTTCCCACAGTATTTTGGGGTTGACCAAAGTCCCTATTGGAAGATGTCAGCATTTTACCCTTTGACATAAAGTGAAGTAAAAACCTTTGTTTCCTCTTATCATTAATGTTTCTTGTTGCCCTGTTCCTTAAACAAGGAGTTTGAACGTTCCCATAGGCCTTCCTATTGTTTTAGGAAGAGGGCAACTTTTAAAGTATCTTCTGGGTACAACAGGGTCTCAAAAACAGTATGGTTGGCACTTTTGTATAACTGTGAACAAAGAGGCATCTTTGCAGTTATTTAGCTGAATTAGCATTATTAGTAAAAAGAATAGGTTTGAGGCCTGCATGATTTCTTTGGTCAGCAGCTTTTCTGGTTGCCAGCTCTCCATTATAAGGAAAAATAATGGAGGGAAAGAAAAGTTTGTCTTTCCTTTATGAATCCAAAATCCTTTTCTTTTTTCTCTTTCTTATATTTTCTTTATTGCTCTCACTTTCTTTCACTTGCTGTTTCTTTCTTTCACTCTTTCCTTCAGCGCTTACAGAATCATAGCTAAGTAGGCGACCTGGCCAAGGGCCTCTGAAAGGGGGGAGGTCGGAGCGCAGGCTCCAGGCAGAAGACTATCACTTGGCCTTGAGGCACTCAGAACTCCATAAGAAAGCTTTTCACACCTTGTTGTTCTATTAATCTGTGCAAAGGTGGGAGGGGGCGTTCAAGCGGGAAACGGAGGGAATAAATGTGTTTGCAGGAACCGGGATGCCCAAATCTGGCTTCCTGCAGTTTGAGTCCTTGCTGACAACCCAATAAAGGCTTCGGATTTTATATTCAGTGTATTGATCATTGTACCAAGACCTAACAGTGACAGGCCTAAGATCAGCCCATGATAGGGCTGCCAGTTCTGGGTTGGGAAATACCTACAGATTTTGGGGGTGGAGCCTGAGGAAGGCAGGGTTTGAGGAAGGGGGAGGGAACCTCAGTCTAGAGACCCCCCCCCTCCAAAGCAGCCCTTTTCTCCAGGGGAACCGATCTTAGCCTGGGGAGGTCACACTGCCCCCTCCCCTGTGTGCTTCCTGGGTCAGACACCTCCCCTGGCCCCTTCCAAAATCCAGTCTGCCTCTGGTTTTGCAGACAGCACCTGAATTGCTCTTGAGACTTGTATTCCTGGTGAGAAACAGTCAAAGGAGACTTGACCAGGCAGCCAGATTGCTCATTCATGATCTTGCTGTGTTCATGTATCAAGTGGAGCAGGATGGTCAATTTTTACATCAAAAGGAGCACATGAGTGAGGAAAGCCAAATTCTCCACAAGGATGGCAGTTCCGGGATGGGGAGTTCCTGTAGATTTGAGAGTGGAGCCTAGAAGTGTGGGACGTGGGGATGGAGAGACCATAGACTCCGCCCTCCAAAACAACCGTTTGCAGTCCAGGGACCAGCTATAATGCCAGGAGATCTCCAACCTGGATGTTGAATACCTGACTAACCCCATACCTGGGTTCCCTTTCCCCTGGAAGGGAAGGAGCTCAACATTAGAGAGTCTGTTTAGCATGCCACTTTCTGCTTTCACTTTCCATGATTTGTTTACAACCTTCACTATTATCTAGTGGTATCCAAATAAATATTTGGAGAAAATTGGATTCTGGTATATTGGACCTGGCTTTCAGGATTCCTGAATTTCCCCAAATATCATTCTGGTATGACATTTTTTTCGGGGGGGGGGGGTGTACAATGGAGTCTCACAAAATTAACCCCATTGTAGCTTATCAGGAATCTTTCTGAGCATAGTTGCTGGTGACTCTGAACCCCCAACTTTGGTAAAGATTAGATCAGGAAGCCCAATTATATGTGCCCCCAAATGGAGAGAAAATAAGGATTGGGAGGAGGGGAGTTTCGCTTCCCTTGTCGTAGGCTCCATTTGTGTTTTGAAACAGATCTCCCAACTTTCTGTTCCATGCTTTATTCATGTGTTTGGCTGGCTCCTGAATGAGAATGGTGACGTTACCCACTAAAATGCTTAATTTGGCCCTTGGCTGTTGCTAGACAAAAGTCGGGAGACGGTTCTTCCAGTTTCTTAGACTGTGAGGTCCTTGGAGTACGTACTTGCATTTTCCTGATGTTACACTGAAAACTGCCAGCACTGATAATGCTGATATGATTATAATACCCTGTTTCCCCTAATATAAGACATCCCCTAAAAATAAGACATAGTAGAGGTTTTGCTGAAGTGCAAAATCTAAGGCATCCCCAGTAAGTAAGACATAGCAAAGTTTTTGTTTGGAAGCATGTCTGATGAACAGAATACAGAAAAATAAGATATCCCCTGAAAATAAGACGTAACGCATCTTTGGGAGCAAAAATTAAGATACTGTCTTATATTCGGGGAAACACAGTAATAACAGTAATGATTCTTCTGGATTTTCCAGTATTGGCAGGTATAAAAGGTCACACATGACCAGCAGAGGGCAGCCTCAGCCCATTTTGTTCCTCCCACCCCTTAACAATAAATTGCATTTAACACTTAAGGGCCAATTGATGAGATTGCTGACCCTCCTGTGCCCTTTCGCCTTAAAAATCAGCCACGCAGAACCCACCTTGGATCACAGCTGCAATGCTTGAGCAAGGGCGGGTATTAATTCTGTCAATATGCACCATTGTTTCTGCTTTTAAACATCTTCCCAAATTAGATCAGGCCCCAAAAGAGATCACCAGCTGGTTTCTGTATTATCAAAAGTGTAGATGGGTTCTCGGTTCTACAACAGAACCGGCGTGGTTCATGCAGGTCTGGGGTTGCCACCCTTCCCAGGACTACAACCGATCCCTGAACAACAGAGATCGATTCCCCTGGAGAAAATGGCTACTTCGGAGGGTGGGCTCTCTGTTGAGGTCCCTTTCCACAAATCCCACCCTTCCTGCTCCACCCCAAATCTCCAAGAATTTCCCAACCCTGAATTGGCAACTGTAGACCCATGCGACCTTCAGTTGTGCAGTTGTTCTGTGGGGCAGGTGGAAAACAGGCCCTTTAATTGACCCCTAAAGTGGTGAAGAAGAAGAAGGAGAAGGAGAAGGAGAAGGAGAAGGAGGAGGAGGAGGAGGAGGAGGAGGAGGAGGAGGAGGAGGAGGAGGAGTTTGGATTTATATCCCCCCTTTCTCTCCTGCAGGAGACTCAAAGGGGCTTACAATCTCCTTGCCCTTTCCCCCTCACCACAAACACCCTGTGAGGTAGGTGGGGCTGAGAGAGCTCTGAGAAGCTGTGACTAGCCCAAGGTCACCCAGCTGGCGTGTGTGGGAGTGCCCAGGCTAATCTGAATTCCCCAGATAAGCCTCCACAGCTCAGGCGGCAGAGCTGGGAATCAAACCCGGTTCCTCCAGAGCTCTTAACCTCCTACGCCACTGCTGCTCCCCCAAGTTACCCATGGGCTGCTGTTCTGAACGCCAGGAGCATGTAGCCCTCATGGCACCAGCAGTACCAGTAATCTAGCAGACTCTTTTAGATATTTATTTATTGTTTCAATATATGTTATATTTCAACTGACTGTATTTTATCCACCTTATGCTGATCTGACTGTAAAAAAGATTGACTGACTGACTTTAACTACAGTACTGCGGCTTCCCACTCTGCGTCATGGGGCATTGAACATGCATGCTTTAAGATACCTTAATAACCCTGCCATTTGAGAGAGAGACAGAGAGAGAGAAAACTAACCGCTTGCTGATAAGGATGACACAGTTTTATACACAGTAGTGAAGTTTTGCTACAATGCATATAAAATGTGGTTGGCAAGTCTATTAGCTAAACTATTTTATTGTACTGTTGACATGCTACATTAATTGTTCTGATGTTTTACTGTGCTGGTCTATGACCATATTTAATAAACTGAACTGAACTGCGTGTGAAAACATATGCCGATAACATTTATGCATCTTCAGTGAGTTTTCACTATTATGCAAAAACTATGTGGCCACCTCTTTGAAGAAGAAGAGTTTGGATTTATATCCCCCCTTTCTTTCCTGCAGGAGACTCAAAGGGGCTTACAATCTCCTTGCCCTTCCCCCCTCACAACAAACACCCTGTGAGGTGGGTGGGGCTGAGAGAGCTCCGAGAAGCTGTGACTAGCCCAAGGTCACCCAGCTGGCGTGTGTGGGAGTGCACAGGCTAATCTGAATCCCCCAGATAAGCCTCCACAGCTCAGGGGGCAGAGCTGGGAATCAAACCCGGTTCCTCCAGATTAGATACACGAGCTCTTAACCTCCTACGCCACTGCTGCTCCTCATAATGCCGCAGCTGACATGGTCGTGGAGCTGCCTGGAGCCTGACAGGCCCATAGAGAAGAAAGCGGGAGGCACCAGACGTAAACATGAAGGGAACAGAGGTCAAGAAATGGAGAGGGGAAGGAAGCAGAGGCCTGGGCTTAAATAGGAACATCAGTCCCGCACATTCTTCCTGCAAGGGGCTCAGGGAAACAGGCCTAGCCAAAAAGGCTGGGAAATCTAAAAACTATGCCTTAATGTGTGTAATATACATATATGATTGCACTGTGCTATATTCTAAATAATAAAACACTATACATAAAAATCTCAACAGAAAATATGCATTCATATCTGAGAACAGATGCCCTCACAGCAGTGGCGCAGCAGTGGCGTAGGAGGTTAAGAGCGGGTGCATTCTAATCTGGAGGAACTGGGTTTGATTCCCAGCTCTGCCGCCTGAGCTGTGGAGGCTTATCTGGGGAATTCAGATTAGCCTGTACACTCACACACACGCCAGCTGGGTGACCTGGGGCTAGTCACAGCTTCTCAGAGCTCTCTCAGCCCCACCTACCTCACAGGGTGTTTGTTGTGAGGGGGGAAGGGCAAGGAGATTGTCAGCCCCTTTGAGTCTCCTGCAGGAGAGAAAGGGAGGATATAAATCCAAACTCTTCGGCCCCTTCTGCACACACAAAATAATGTGTTTTCAAACCACTTTCACAACTGTTTGCAAGTGGATTTTGCCATTCCGCACAGCTTCAAAGAGCACTGAAAGCAGTTTGAAAGTGCATTATTCTGCATGTGCGGAATGAGCCTTCTTCTCTTCTTCTTCTCACATACATAGAACTATTCACAATCCATGCAGTCTTGTTTGCAGCCCAGTATGTTTTAAATAGGTCCAAGGTGCCTCTTTGATATATTCTTGACCGCATATAGCTGATTTCAGTGCAGTCCAGGGCAGCTCTGCCAAGTGGTGTTCTGTGAACAAAGTGGTGAATAGAAACCTGTAAGATTCATGATACAAACCATAGATATCCGTGGGAACACCATTTGCTGTTATTTTGCCTACCAAGTGGTGTTTTGTTAAAAAGTTATGGATTGAAACCTGTAAGATTCACAATATGCATAGACACCTATGGGAACAGCGCACCATTTAATGTTTCTTTGACCTATTTGAAAGGTCACTGGGCTGCAAAAATGACTGTATGTGAGGGTTATTTTAATGACCTCAGGAAAAGATCCAATTGGACTGAAACATGTCAGGTCTTTTTAGGTCTTTTATGTGTTACATCCTGAAATATTGTGCATTTGATGCACAATAGTTACAGCAAAGATCGGGGAACTGGGTTATGACAGTTATGACTCCTTCAACATGCTAACCTTGACTGAAACTTTTGCCCTCATTAAAGAGAGGCTGTTAGCAATGGACTATCAACAACTGCAGAGCTTGGCAAATAAATCTTGTTCACCAACAAATATGTCAATTCCTTCCATGCAGGGATGCCCAGCCTATTATATTATAGTGCTCACAAATCCCATACACAGGAGAGCCTATATGCTGGCTAGATTTAACATCATGCCATCTCCGCTACATAGAGGAAGACTTAAAGGTCTTCCAAGCGATAAGAGGTTCTGTACCTGTAGCTGGATTCCATCCCACACATTCTCCTGAACTGCGTATTATACCAAGAACTCCGATCCAGCCTGCTATCCCAAGCTATAGACTCTATGATTGACTATACTGAATCAGATAAAGTAGTTACACTTTTAAATTGTCAGGATTTTCATTGTTGCCTTATAGTGGCAAAGTTTTTGTCAGAAGTTTGTAAACTGAATGTATGACAAACGCGAAGTTTTTTACTATTCACTTTTTAACTGGAACTGTATCTTTATACTAACGTGTATACTATCGTGTATATATTTTTATGCTATCGTATATGCCAGTAAAGGCTTATTGAATTGAATTGGATATTAAAATTGAGGCTTTGTGGTTGTTTGTAATATATTTTATGATATTGTGGTATTGTATGAATTCCCAGATATGAATGTATATTTTCTGTTGAGATTTTTATGTATAATGCTTTATTATTTAGAATATAGCACAGCAGAATAATATAAGGGATAGTTTTTAGGCTTCCCAACCTTTTTGATTCCTAGCTTGTTTTTCAGGTTGGGTTTGGTCCCCCCACCCTTTCTAGACACGATAGCCCTGTTTAGATATTTGAAGGGATGTCATGTTGCTGAGGTAGCAAGCTTGTTTTCTGCTGCTCCAGAGACCAGGACCAGGAGTCATGAGTTCAAGATGAAGGAAAAGAGATTCCACCTAAACATCAGGAAAAACTTCCTGACAGTCAGGGCTGTTCGACAGTGGAGGTTAGTGGCCACTTCCTCCGAGTGTGGTGGAGTCTCCTTCTTTGGAGGTTTTTAAAGAGAGGCTGGATGGCCATCTGTCAGGAGTGCTTTGAGTGTGTGTTCCTGTGTGGCAGGGGGCTGGACGTGATGGCCCTTGGGGTCTCTTCCAACCCTATGATTCTTTGATATTTTTTTTTGGTTGCAAGCAGACCTAGCCTCCCTTGACCATTTCATATTCAGTGCAAACAGCCGCAAGAGGAAAGCTGGTCTGAGAGGTTGTGACCAGCCCCAGGAAGCCCTGTGAGCTTTGTGGGCTTTTTGAACTTGGGTCTCTAAAGTCCTAGTCCAGGGGTTCCACTACTCTGGATTGGCCATGATGGTCAGCCAAAGCGGCCCCTCCATTTGCTGGGCATCCGGAATGAGGAAGGCTGGCTGACTTCTCGTCTGTCCCACTCTAGTTCTGGGTCTCAAATGGAAGGCAGTTGGCCTCAGCTCCCCAATCTGAAGGAAACACGTACAATTCAGGCGCAGGGTTTTTCCTCCACCGGCAGGGTTTAAAGCAAACCAAGAATACATTTTCAGTTAGTAAAATGCCACACGGGAGGAGAGCTGACCCATTGTTCTCCAATGGCCACAGCCAAGGTCCCTAACACTTTATCTTCCCTCTCACTGCTAGGGATGCCAGCCATCCCAAAATAGTAGGAGGCCTTTCAGCAATTTCCTTTGACACCCACTGCCAGTGCCTCAGGGTCCAGCGGGAGGGATTGGGGGAAGGACAAAACGTCTGGTGTGCTAACATCATACCAGCATGCGGATGTCACTTCCTGTTTAAACAACTCTAGCATTCTGCACAAATTCTGTGGTAAAATCATAGAGTTTTTGCAAAATGATAGAGTATTCCCATGGGTTACTTCTGGTTTAGAGTTGAAGCAACACAGGTGCAACTGCACAATGTCGGCGCACCAGGCCGCGCTCCTCAATTGCTTCACAGGGTTGCTAGCTGCCATCTGGCTGCCCAAAGTGATGGACTCCAATATCATACACCACCCACCCTTCCTTTTTTGACAGCTCTCAAGAGCTCGTTTGACAAAACAAATGAGAGGTGCAAATGCATCTCAAGGGCTCCCCTTCAGGATTTTGAGGGAACTGCCCACATTCAATATGCAGCCATGCCTTTGGAATTCAAAAATTTATGTTCAAAATTTGATCGGCAACTTGGGCTGCAGGTCAAGTTTGGCGCCTTCCCAGAATTACAACGTTTCTCCATCAGATCAGTCCTTCTGGAGGCAAAAACGTCTGAGGGGGGATATGATTGAAGTCTATAAAATTATGCATGGGGTAGAAAATGTTGACAGAGAGACATTTTTCTCTCTTTCTCACAATACTAGAACCAGGGGGCGTTCATTAAAAATGCTGGGGGGAAGAGTTAGGACTAATAAAAGGAAACACTTCTTCACGCAACGTGTGATGGGTGTTTGGAATATGCTGCCACAGGAGGTGGTGATGGCCACTAACCTGGATAGCTTTAAAAGGGGCTTGGACAGATTTATGGAGGAGAAGTCGATCTATGGCTCCCAATCTTGATCCTCTTTGATCTCAGATTGCAAATGCCTTAGCAGACCAGGTGCTCAGGAGCAGCAGCAGCAGAAGACCCTTGCTTTCACCTCCTGCCTGTGAGCTCCCAAAGGCACCTGGTGGGCCACTGCGAGTAGCAGAGAGCTGGACTAGATGGACTCTGGTCTGATCCAGCAGGCTCGTTCTTATGTTCAATAGCAGCTTCAGAGGGCAGGCAATGATACCCCATGGATTCTAGGTGAAACCGGGCCCTAAATTCCCCCCTCCAGTAGGCACTGTTCTCAAATTCACAGACTGGCATTAGCAACACTGAGGGAAAGCACCGTAAATTTCAAATGTCTGCAAATGTTCTTTCAGCTGTTAACTGCAGAGTAATCCCCCGCCCCCCCATGTTACGCATAGTCTCTAGAGGGCAGCAGTATATTACTCTGAAGTTAAAAAGATGCTTGGGGCGGGAATGATTAGCGGAAAAGACCCAACCCGCCTCTTGAGAGATGTCAAAGTCTCGTTGCAAGTGTTTTGATTTTGGAAAATATATTGCTGGCTCTAGAGAGCTTTCCATTTTGGAACAGTGGTTCAATTTCTCTCCCCCTCCCCATCTGTTCAGTGCCGTTTCATGAAAACTGTTTCTTCTGGTCCCTCCAGGAGTGAAATGAAATATAATTCAGTTGCTTGGGACCCAATGATGTATAGCACTGGGCAGCACCATGATGTCAGCTGGAGAGGATGCGGTTGCTTAGCAACCCTGTGGACCTATCTCCTACCAGGATATAAATTCTGAATGAAACAGTAAGAAGCCTTTGCAACCTTGGTAAGAAATTGGCATAGCATTTTGGGGGCTTCCCAAAAATCAGTTCAATGGTTGGGGGTCATGGAGAGCCAACCTCCTCCCCCCCACCTCCAAATGAATCCAATGCATTAAATAAACAGAGGCAGTCTTTGCAAGTTCTGCTTATAATCTATGGGGGAAAGGCCCTAGGGATGAGGAAAATACACAGGCTCTTGAGATCCTGACCCAGACCAGAGGTACTGCAAGCCTCAAGGTCAGCAGAAGTCCAGTTGTATGGAGTGGGGGAGGGGGGCTGCAAGACACCTGCCTAAAAGAAGGCAGACCAAGGTCTTGAGGACAACAGCTCAGGCTGAACAGGCTTCGCCCTGAGGTATAACTGAACATGCTGAGTGGGCCAAGACTCTTTCCTGGGAACATCTACTGGCAATTCTCAGAGGGTACCAAATGGCCACATTCCAAGTCAGATATGCCCTGATTTGGATGATCTCATCAGGTTTTGGACACTAAGAAGGGTTGGCTGTGGTTAGTACTTGGATGAGAGAACACCTAGAAAAGTCCAGGGTTGCTATTCAGAGGCAGGCAGGGGCAAACCACATCTACTAGTCTCTTGCCTTGAAAATCCTATTGGGTTGCTGTAAATCAAATGTGACTTGAGGGCAATTAATACCCACTAATCTGATGGTCCCAAGCCCTGTTCCCTCTCCACGGAAGCAAATTGTGCTCAGCTACGTTGAGGCCTAACCAGATAGGACATTTTGCACATGAACCATTATGTGTAGCTATCTGAGCCTGCTGCTGCCACAGAGGTCAGGAAGGCAAAGTGCTCTTCTGCCCTGCATTTGCTGAGTGCCCTCTTCCCCTTCCTGCCCTTTTGGCACAAACAATCCAGATCCTCCTACTGTGCCAGGCTTTGTGGGGAAGAAATAGGCCATACAGGGACAGGTGAAGGAAAGGGCCAAATCTTCCCAAGGTTGCCTGGCAGCATCTTGGAAGGCACATGTAGAGAATGCCTCCTCCTCTGTTACCAACTCTGGGTTGGGGATTCCTGGAGATTTGGAAGTGGAGCTTGGGAGGGCAGAGACCTCAGCAAAGTATAAAGCCATAGATCCCACCCTCTGCAGCAGGCATTTCCTCCAGCAGAACCAATCTCGGTCTTCCGGAAATCAGTTGTGATTTCAGGAGATTTCCAAGGCCCACCTGGAGGTTGGCAACCCTTTGATTAAAATCCTCCCCTTGTTGCTTCCCTCCATGTTATAAAGTGGCTGGAGCGGGGAGGGGGGAGGACTGCATGCCATTTGTCTTGCTTTCCTCCCCCAACCCCACTGCAGTTTCTCTTTGCCCGCCTCAATAACACCTGGAGCAATGGCAGAGTCTGGGCTGCTGCGGGAGGGAGGGAGGGAGGGAGGGAGGGAGGGAGAGCAAAGGCAAAAGGAGAGCACTGCTTTCTTGCTAGCAATGGCAATAGCCAAATCAGACACAGAAGAGTGCATTCAGGTATCTGTAAATGTATGCATGTAAAATGTCACATTTGATTAGACCCTCCAGTGAGCTCAATGGCACATCACCCAGAACAACAACTCTGACACCTGGGAGCTGTCCATGGTGCTGTGGGTCTTGCTTCTTACCCTAACCCAGCCTGGTTTAGACTCTGTATGAGGTTGGAACATTTGACCCCTCTTGTTGTCCTTTACATGTAACAAACAAATTCATTCCAGTAGTTTACACAGTAAATCACACTTGAAAGATTTATGGCAGGATTCATGCCAAGCATCATTCAGCCTCTCTTTCCTCCCTCCCTCCCTCCCCTTTGTTAATTTTCTTCATTAAAACATCTGCAAAATGATTCCCCTCCATGGTGCATTTGAAGAAGTGAGCTCTAGCTAACAACAGTTCCTGCTGGAATAAACGTTAGCCTTCAAGGTGCCTTTTGTTTTATTCTGCTGCAATAGACTTAATACAGTGGTCCCTCTGGAATTTCACTGAGGTGTTCTTGAACTGAATTACTCCATATCGCAGGTGTGGGTTGATGTGGGGGCAGCAGCCCTGACATTTCCCCCCTAAAAAATTATCCCTCAGGACTCTCTTTCCTAACATACTAGTTCTCAAAGAAAGATCTTTTTGAGTTACCTGCACAATGAAGTGGCAAATCTCCACCTATAGAAAGTTAGCATACCAGGAAAACAGGTGGAGCAGAGCCCTTTCCCTGACATGCTACTTTTCTATGGACAGGGTCTGTTTTTCTGTTGAGAAACAGTCCTTTGCTTGAGCACTGTATGTCGCTTGAAGAAATACATCAGTTGGCTGGTAGTGAATTAAATAATCTACTATAGTCTCAAAACTCAAATGTATCACAAATCCTAAACATAAAGAGGTATGGTTCATAAGAAGCTATTAGACAAGATGTCTTAGACCTCAGCCTTTAGCTATCCATGGATAGCTAAAGGCTGAGGTCTAAGACGTCTTGTCTAATATTACAGCCGGTTGGCTTAATTAAGTTGTATTAAACTAACTTGTTCCTGAAGAAGATGGATGATTGAAAACGCAAATACGCGATTGCGTTTAATAAGGAATTTACCTTCTTATGAACCATACCTCTTTATGTATAGGATTTGTGATGCATTTCAGCACATTGTTATGTAAAATTGTATTACAGCTTAAGAACTTATGTCAATAAGATACATTTGAGTTTTGAGACTATAGTAGATTATTTAATTCACTACCAGCCAGCCGGTGTGCTACGCTATTTTTGGGGTTATCAGTTTCACGCCACACACCTGTTTGTGTTTTATTTTGTGCTTGAAGAAATACAGCCAAAACAAGCTGACCCCGTCAGCAAGACGGCTCTTTTTGGTCTTGGCATGATCCATCCACTGCTTTCAATGCAATTGCCCACCTCTTTGCTGTAGCCGCTCTCTGCCTCCTCTTGCTTCCTTCCAGGCCCCTCAAAATCATGGCCACTGACCAAGGGATACTGGAAAAGAAGCGGCAAAGATCCAGCGGTCCCAATGAAAGGGCACTGTGGCGCCTTTAAGGGGAATAGATCAGCTGGTGGTGTCAGCTTGGAGGGACAACAGCCCTCTCTCTCCATCAGGGCTGTCATAAATCGGTCATAAATCTGATGGTTTCAGAGACGTCACAAAGCTCCACTCTGTTTTGCTGGAGAGGCTGAAGTGCCCCCCCCCCCCCCGGCTTCTGCCCTTCTAGAAGCACGTGGTCAGTGTCGTGCTCGAATGACTCCTTCTCAGAAAGGGTAGGGTAGAGCTGGCTCAGAAAACTGCCGGGGGTCCCCAACTTCTCTCTGATGCCAGAAAGGCTCACAAGAGCTCGAAGGTGGACAGGAGAGGGTGTTTGTAGGAGGAGGAACGTCGTCAATTGATCTGTGGAGAAGTTATTCTCTCCCTTCACAACCCTACCCCTGAATTACTAGCACCGTCTGAAAACAGGAGAGAGGTACAACTCCCCTTTGAAATGAGAGGGACTTCCAAGTCCTAGAATGGTCCGGGGACCGTTTGCTCAGAGAGTCAGGCATTCTGATTATTGTTTTCAATCTTTCCTTAGAGATGGAGGATGAGGGTCATGGGAAACTCCAGATTTTTAAGGTAGTTCAACTTTGTGTTGATATCTGAAAACGGATGCACCTAAAGCACCTTGAGAACCAGAACAATTCTTGAAATGGGTTCTGTGGCCCCCAGAATGAGAATAGCCAGTATGGTGGTGCAGTGGTGGCGAACCTATGGCACGGGTGCCAGAGGTGGCACTCGGAGCCCTCTCTGTGGGCACGCGCACACAGAGTTCGTCATGTGGAGGGCAGAAAATCATCCCCCCCACACACACATCTAGGCTGGCTTGGGCCACTGAGAATGACATGCGCGCACTGCGGTGAGCAGGGAGGACTCGGCTGGCGGGCCTGGTGCCTGTGCTCTGGGTGGCTGCTGCCCGAGGGGGGGGGCGCAGAGGAGGAAGAGATGCTAGAGAAGCACAGAGCAGTGCGCACGGGACTTGCTGGAGGCTAGAGCAGGGTGGCCCCTGCTCGAGCGGGTGGGGCGGAGGAAGAGGGAGCCAACCTCAGCATTCAAGTTAAATTGCCGGGTTGGCACTCTGCGATAAATAAGTGGGGGTTGGATTGCAATTTGGGCACTCGGTCTCATAAAGGTTTGCCAATCACTGGTGTAGTGGTTAGAACACTGAAGTAATTTAGGATCAAAATCCCCCCGAGCCCTAGAAATTTGCTGGGTGATCTTGGACCAGTCACGCAGTCATAGTCTCACCCACCTCACAGGGCTGTTGTGAGGATAAAAACCTGAGGAAAGGAGAATGTTGTAAGTTCCCTTTGCAAGTCCCTATTGTGCAGAAAAGTGGAATATAAATTAAGGGGGGGGGGGAGATGGAGCCCCAAATATTTGGTACTTCCCCATCTCTGGAAATGTGTAATTTTGATTCCCTGATTATTCAGTCTAAAAACTAGAGTTTTACATCTCACCCTTGAGAGCAAAGACTCAGTGCCTCAAATAGAAAATTATGCCTAGTAAATTATAGAACACTTGCACATGTCTTTCAGAATGTAAATCAATTGGCAAGTGGGAGAGAAGGCACGATTTCTAGCAGTGGCCAGAAATGAAGAATTTGTGTGCGTTGGATGTACACACACACACACATTCAGTTGCAGAAACTGAGAATTCCAAACGGCCAGAATACAAGACGCATGCTCCACTACATATCTTGAGTGCAGAAAGCACAACTCAGTGGTCTTGAAATGAGTCCCAACCCCCAGTATTTCTTTATGACTCTTGCTCCTCTATTTGTTTACTGTGAATTTCCCCCCAGCTGATAATTGGTCTCCCAAAGGCAAGGGACCCAACGTGGTGCTCAAGTGTACCCACCATGGTTTTTAGAAAGTACACAGGGCCAGGGGTTTGTTTTTTTTTGGGGGGGGGGGGTTGCCAACAAAGCTTCTGACTGGCTGTTGGAGATTTAATTTGGTTGCACCCATTTTTTAAAAGATGGCTTTGTGTCAGGCCTGCACCATACTCGGCCCGGCACGTCCACCTCAAGTCCACAGCTGGCCCATCCATTGTCACGGCCCGAGGCTGGGAAGGTTTTCTGATGCCTGCAATGTAATGAGTGAGTAGTGCTTACTGCTCCTCCTTATCTGCAATTTCCCGAAGGAGGGAATTGTCCATTTCACAATAGCGTCTCTGTTCTCACCATCTTTCTCCTGCTGTTGTTTTGGGAATGCGAGGGCGGGGGGATCAAGGGTTGAGCAATGTTGCAACTAACAGGCATATGTGGGGGTTCGGGGGGCAAAACGTCAGCTTTGGCTTTCTGATCCTTGGGCTGACAACAGTTCCAATAAAGCTCCTGAAACTTTCCTGAGTCTTGTTTGCGGACTGGAGTAACTGCCGCCACAGCACACAGGCTATTTGGTCACTCACCATAAATAAAGTCTTCTTCTTCATCATCAGCACAAATACCATCACTCTGGGACTGAAGGTAAGCTGTGGCAGCCATTTTGTGGCTGTGCCTATCATGATGTGCCAGAGATCTAAAGATGCCTTCAAGCTCAAAAAGATGGAGGACCACTGCCCTGATGCCATCATCTTCCATTTCCACGGGCAACTATTTTTTTACCATTAGGCCGTGCTGCATTCCCTCAGTGTCTCAGTCGAGATATTTCAGTTATCTGTCTGAAGTACTTCCAACATCCTCTTCCCACTGCAGATTAACCAGCCTAGGAAATCTCAATCTGAAAGCACCGTCCCTGATGAGTTTTTTAAGATGACCTTTGACCTTTCTCTTCTGAGGCCAGGACTTCTAACCTAAGCTAGTCTCCAGGTACAAACCATGTGAAAGGGCATATCTGTGGAATTCTGCGCAAGGTGAAGCATCCACTCAGCATCCTGAGATTCTATGCTTTGGTTAATAAAAAAGATCCAGTTTCTAGTCCTTAAAGTAGACAGGAAATGCCCAGGGACATCTCAGTTGCCGAGGAACGAGAAACAGTAATATGTTTGCCAGAAGGTGGAGTTTCAATGCCCCTATGTTGTTCCAGCAGCAGAATAAATTATGCACACATACTTTATTTGCATAGTATATGCAAACTGACCTCACTGGGAACAGAGATTGGTGGGGCAAAATTAAGAGGTCCGCCTCCAAAGAGCAAGTACCACCATTTGGGCTGTTACTTTGCTCGAGGACCACCTGATCACTAACTCACCACAACCGCCAGGCACACGGAGTAAAGCGGCGGGCGTAACTGTGCTGGCTCCGGCACCGCCGGTTTACAAGCACAGCATTTATATTCAGAGGAAGCTGCTGTCACTGCAATTGAGGGCAGTCCTTATCAAACATAGTCCTGATCATGGGGAAGGAGGGCTGAACACACGAATACATTCTCCGTTGCAAAAACATGCTCAGAGGCTGGTGGGCTCATGCGCCCAGAAGGGCCGGAGGGCTTGCACTCGCTGCACCTTCACATACACTGATTCAACATATGTCTGTGTTGTGTGTACAGGGCTGATGGCAGAGACAGAGCGGAATGTCCCAGTGTGACGGCACAAAGGCCTTTGGGATATTCTTAGGTCTGGCTTGCATATAGGAGGGAAAGAGATGGCAGGATGGACAATGCCTGGGTCCCCCAAAGTGACAACATAGGAACCACGGTGCCCACCAGGAGCAGCAGTGGCGTAGGAGGTTAAGAGCTCGTGTATCTAATCTGGAGGAACCGGGTTTGATTCCCCACCCTGCCGCCTGAGCTGTGGAGGCTGATCTGGGGAATTCAGATTAGCCTGTACACTCCCACACACGCCAGCTGGGTGACCTTGGGCTAGTCACAGCTTCTCGGAGCTCTCTCAGCCCCACCTACCTCACAAGGTGTTTGTTGTGAGGGGGGAAGGGCAAGGAGATTGTCAGCCCCTTTGAGTCTCCTGCAGGAGAGAAAGGGGGAATATAAATCCAAACTCTTCTTCTTCTTCTTCTTCTTCCCTGGGTGCCCACTAAGCTTTTCAGAAAGCGGCCAGGGCTGTTGTAAGACAGGGTTTGTTGTTGGCTGTGCTAATGCAGATTAAAGGGTTTTCCACTGGAGGGTGGAAAGCACCTGGGATTTCCCAGAAGTTGTTAGGAAGGAGGTGTTCAAATTGGCTCCATCTCATAGCAGATATTTTGCAATGGCGAGTTTCCACACACATCACCAGCCACTGAGCTCAGGGGATGGACACACACGCTGAGTTTGGCCCAGCTGAGCGAGCGATTTGGCCATCCCAGCCTTGTGGTTGGGGGCCACATTCAGGTAGCAACATTCCACAAGCACTCTGATGCTCGGGTACCTCCTAGTGTTCTGGGCCAGGGTGCCGTCAGACTTCCTTGCAGTCACATGCTCAACAAAACATTACATGTTTCAAAAGCCCACAAAGATAAACACCACTAGCACCATTTCTGGTTTTTTTTCCTGTTTGTTTCTTGTTTCTTTCAGAAAGAAGAATTGTTTCAAAAGCTCCGACAACATTGGCCGCGCTAACATTTTTTTCATGCAGAGAAAACTCTGAGTACTGTATTGTTTTGTCATTTGTCTTTACAACATAGGCAAGATGGCAAAATTAACACAAGAGGGCAACAGAAATGCTAACACACACACACACACACACACAGGAGAAAGAAGAGAGCAGCTGAGAATCCTCTGAGGTGCAGGGGTCTAAGCAGGCTCGCAGGGCCCAGAATGGCCTGTTGCATTGGGGCAGGAGTGAGTGGGGGTAGGGGAGATGGGAGATGGGAGGGCAAGGGACAGGACAGATGAAGAAATGAAGAGCGAGAGACGCAGAAGGCAGAAGGGGCCACATCCACCCCCTTCAATTGCAGCCAAGCAGCACAGCATACTTTGATAGGTCGGAGGGAGCAACCTTTTTGGCTTCGAGTCTACTGTGGGAGCCATCGCCCGTGCAGCAGAGATCCATGTAAACCTTGTCGCCTTTTGTTTCGTCCCGAGACACAAAGACACAAAATACAGCAGCAACATTTAAACAGCAAATAAATAGGTACCCATTTAGAGGTAATTTCCTTTCCTTAAAAAAGCGCCTCACTCCTTCCTATGTGTGCACACACAAAAAATTAACAGTGTACAATACTGTGTCACCTCCCAAAATTATAAGTATACATATTTCCTAGCAATGCAGTTTGCTGCCAACCCAGATGATGATATGCAACATCAATTTCAAATGGTTTTTTCTGCTACCTCCCCCCCTCCCACACCACCCTCTTTCTGAATACAAAAGCCAGCGTGGATTAAGCAATCTACCTGCCCGTTCCTTTCTATCCAATCCGGGGGCTGCCAGAAGCATCAATTCATTTATGGTACCTACATCTCCAACCTGCATTTCCCCCTGTGAAAAATGTAAAATACTGCTTGTTCTCAGTTCATTCAAAACAAACAAAACCAGAGTTATTATGTGCGTGAGAAGATTCTCCACACGATGACATTGCGGCCCTGAGGGAATGGTGCTGCCATTACTTTCCCCCCCTCCCCCCTTTCCTTTTTCCATTTATAATTGAATGCAGGAATTGGCAAATGGAGACACAGTTGATTTTGAGAGCATGTGGCTGGGTTGATGTGCCGCGCTTCAAGTGCACCCCCTGTTCACATTCACACAAAGGAGGGCTGGCACAGTCAGGCGAGCGTCGCTTCAGAGGTGGTCTGATGGCACTAGAAGGGGGTCCCCTCAGGCATGTCTGCAAGAGAAGGGGGGGCAGATAGGGGGAGGAAATTAAAAAGGAACTCAGGGAAAAGGTCAGTCTCCTTAAATACACACTTCGTGTCCCTAGAGAACGGTAGTTTTCTTAGGAAGGAGCCAGGAATCTGTAAAGAGGAATTTTTGGCACCTCACTGGACTACAGCTCCCACAATTCTTTGGCTGCCGAGAGCTGAGTCACTCTGAATGGTCATGGCAGCCCCTCGGGCCGACTGGGCAAGGCAGATGTTGAAATGAGATCACGCGTCGCTCTGTGGTGCAGAAAATGCTTACAGAGAGGTAAAATCTCTGGAAGCTTTGAAACCGTGGGGAAAATGTATTTAGGGGGGAAAACCTGAAGTTTTACAGAAAATGAAAAATAAATGTAATGTTTTCTTATCCTATTTAAACTTATTTTATTGCTTTAACAGTATAAAATGTATGTATGGAGAAATGCCCACCACCCTAGAATTCTTCCCAATAATCCATCTTCCACTATATCCATGCACTCCAGATGTTATGGACTACAATTCCCATCAGCCCCAGCCAGCATGGCCAGTTGGCCATGCTGGCAGGGGCTGATGGGAAATGTAGTCCATAACATCTGGAGTGCCAAAGGTTCGCCACCACTGCACTATATCCTTGTCACAGGAGCCCATCTGCAAATCTGTAGCTGGCAGAGAAAACTGGCACGATGACCAGGGGTGGGGGGTGGGGGGGTGGGCAGCAGGTAAGCTCACAATTTCAAGCTGTGGAGCTCAAGGAGTGGTGAAAGTGTAATAGATCATCCCCATGCTAAAAAGCTAGGAGTGAAGAAAGAGATTTGGCAACTGTGTGAAGATCAGGCTAGCTTGGGCTATCCAGAGGAGGAAGAAGACAAAGTAGAGGGAGAGAAACTCTGCAGGCTTACGGGAACGTCTTAGAAATAGAAACAGATTGCCTTCCACTGCTTGCAGAGGTGTTTGGGAGGCAATGCATTTTGCAAGCTGCTTTAAACATACTTGAAAAGCTGGCCGTCAAACAAATAAATCTAGACGGAGAGATGTCCTGGCCGCCCAGGCCCTCACCGGGATGCCTTGGACGGCCCATATCCAACCGGTGCTCTATCAGTTGCATTGGCTCCGGGTGGGAGACTGAATCAAGGGCGAGCTTCTAGTACTAACGTTTAAAGCCCTGAACAGTCTGTGACATTCATATCTGTAAGACTGCCTTTCCCCATTCGTTTTGCAAAGAACATTACTCTCAGCAAACAGCGACTTACTGGAGATCCCTGGCCCAAAAGTGCCCAGCTGTCCTGGACCAGAGCCACAGCCTTCTCAACTCTGGTGCTGGCCTGGTGAAATGTTGAGACAAGAGCCCTGCGGGATTTATCGCAATTCCACAGGGCCTGTAAGATGGAGTTTTACAGTCCTATAGCTGAGGACGGCAATGGTTCCCCACCCCAACTTAGCTGGCCTTTCTTCTTCTTCCCTTCCCTTTTCCACTGCTTATTGATCTTGTCAGTGCATGGGTACGGGGTGAACATAGCAATTTAAACTGTTCCTCCTTGTGGAATATGATATTTCAAGGTGCCAGGTTTACTGTTTTGTTGTTTTATTGTTTATTGTCTGTTGATGTATCTTGACAGTTCTGAGGCTGTCGAGATGGGAAAGGGTGGCATACAGCACTATTCAATAAAACAAAAAAAATGAACAAAACAAACCCTGGCACTTTTTTTTTTAGGAAGCTGCCCACTTACCAAAGCACAGGGCCATGGAGCTATACGAGTCCGTCATAGAGGGACAGCGCTTGTACAATCGAGGGGTCGGCCTTTGATCCCTCCTGGAACTCCTGCAGAGTGAGCTTCCCATCAGCATTCTGGAACAGAGAAGCAGAAAGGCAGCAACACAAGTCTCACAGAAAGGCTGTCCACCCCTCAATTTTCTGCTCGCACTGTCTTTCCCTTGGCTGCAATACTGGTTTTATTGCTAAATTGCTGTCATTTCTGGTGCCCCTGTTTGCCTAAACTTGAAGAAGAGTTCTGTGTGACTCAACAGAAGAAACTTGTGTGGTTCAAAAGCTTTTTATTTAGGGTCAAGGCCCAGCTAAAGGGACCACAGCATTCTTCTGGATCAATTTAATGAGCTTCAGGACACGGGGACAGAAATCAGCAATCAGCATAAGGGACCTTAAAGGTAAAGACCAGCACTGGGTCATTACAGACCCATGGAATGTAGTCCCATAACAAAATTTACTAGGCAGACTTCATTTACAGGGTGGTTTGCCATTGCCTAAGGGATCTTAGTATTGTAATTGCAGGGAATAGCAAGGGAGCTCTGGGGAACATTCTCCTAGCAGCTAGCTGTACAACTCCCAGTGAGGTGTCTGGCCAATTATACACTGCTGCTCTGCCCTGCAGCACGGGAACTTTTCCTTCGGGGAGGGATTTCCTTGCAGAGACGCCCTGTGATACGGCACTGCAGATCCCCGAGCCACCCAACGCCTTTGCAAGTGGGGTAGTTTAAACAATACGCAGGGAAAGAGGAATAAGAGAGTGAATAAAATCAACCGAATGGGGACATGGGCCATCAAAACAAGGTGGTTTTAACCTGAGCAGCCAACTGGGTCTTCAGTGGCCAACTGGAAGCTGTGCTGGGCAAAAGTCCCACCTGGCTCCATCGACTATCTGAAAACATTTGGTGGGTACCAGGTAAGGTGCTGGTGGACATAACGGTGCTCATGGGCACTATGCTGGGGGCGCCTGGTAGATATGAAGCATGCTGGGTTCATGACCCCCAGAGCTGTGTACTCTGATTGGCAGCAGTTCTTCACCCTTCTGAGAGTGGAGATTCAGGGAACTGCATTTTTTTTTAAAAGTCAACCTCTCTTCACCATCTGTGCATTTTCTAGATTCTTTTATCCTCCTGCAAAAAGCACTAAATTTTGGGGAAAGGCTGGTTTGACATTTAACTACACAAATAAATAGGACACACACACCCCAAATCATCTTTTTTTTAAAGAGCATCATGATGCAGAGAGTCTCTTCTGCCTCTGGCCCTACCTGTGGAAGAATGATTCTGCATTCGTAGCCCTTATAGAAGAGATCAACTACTTGAGGTCCTATGACCCAGGTCTTGGCCCTCCTACGGGTTTGATCCCCAGCTCTGCCACTTGAGCTGTGGAGGCTTATCTGGGGAATTCAGATTAGCCTGTATACTCCCACACACGCCAGCTGGGTGAGGGGGGAAGGGCAAGGAGATTGTAAGCCCCTTTGAGTCTCCTGCAGGAGAGAAAGGGGGGATATAAATCCAAACTCTTCTCTACTTCTTCTACCTTGCGAGTGAACAGGGGAAATGGATGGATAACTTCTACAGCCTTGGCACCAGAGTCTCTGTGCAAGGAGCAGCAGTGGCGTAGTGGTTAAGAGCAGGTGCACTCTAATCTGGAGGAACTGGCTCTGCCACTTGAGCTGTGGAGGCTTATCTGGTGAACTAGATTAACTTGTGCACTCCAACACACCTTGGGCTAGTCACAGCTCTTCGGAGTTCTCTCAGCCTCCCCCCCCCCCGCCCCGGGGTGTCTGTTGTGGGGGTGGGGGTGGGGGAAGGGAAAGGAGATTGTAAGCCTCTTTGAGTCTCCTACAGGAAAGCAAGGGGGGGATATAAATCCAACTCTTCATCATCATCATCAACTGGGCCAACCATGACCACCAGCCTCTCTCAGCAAAAGGCTCCTCTGCTAAACTAGCAACTGGTCAGGTTTTCACGGATCTCCAATGCCTGGAAACCCAGACCACCTGCGGTCTGCTGGGGATCCTGGATCTCTTGCTTCGCTTCCACATGAGCAAGTTGTCTTCCTCTAAGGCCCCTTCCACACACGCAAAATAATGCGTTTTCAAACCACTTTCACAACTGTTTGCAAGTGGATTTTGCTATTCCGCACAGCTTCAAAGAGCACTGAAAGCAGTTTGAAAGTGCATTATTCTGCATGTGCAGAATGAGCCTATGGGAAGCAGGCCCAAAGGTGATGTGGGGCAGCTACACAGCCAAGTCTAGCCTCACCTAATGGATCAGATGCAAATGGATCAGAGCAATGCATGGGGGGTATCAGCCGTGGCTGCGCGCATTTGGCTGACACGCCTCAAGGCTACACCTGAAACAACTTACTTTGTCCATCATGGCAAAAATCCGGTCCACCCTCTTCTCTGGTGTATTCTCCTCCTCTGGAAGCTCCACAGTATTGCCCTGTTGGGAGCAGGAGATTAAACCTGTCAGTAGAGGAAACCTGTCATTTTCTAGCATTCTTCCCTGCAGGCCTGGAATATCCATTCCCACCCCGACTGCTTCTACATCAGTCTCGTGACTCTCCTACAATCCCACGTTGCCCACGTCACTGTAAGGCTCTTACAGTGATTCCTACCTTCTGCACAGCTCCAAGCTCCTAAAGATAAAGGCATTCCCCTCTGCAAGCACCAGGTCATTACTGACCCATGGGGTGACATCGCATTACGACAGGGTGGTTTGCCACTGCGCTCCTCAGTCATCTATACTTTGCCCCAGCAAGCTGGGTACTCATTTTACCAACATCGGAAGGATGGAAGGCTGAATCAGCCTTGAGTCGGCTGCCTGAGACCAACTTCCATCTGGATCGAACTCAGGTCAAGAGCAGAGCTTTGACTGCAATACTGCAGCTGACCACTCTGGGTCACGGGGCTCCTCCCAAGCTCCTGGGTGGCTCCAAACAGGAACGAAGCAGCGGTTGAAGGAGTGATCAGAGAGTTAGAAGCAGGCTTAGAGGCCGCCTAGCCCAACCCTCTTCTTGAGCAGCAGTGGCGTAGGAGGTTAAGAGCTCGTGTATCTAATCTGGAGGAACTGGGTTTGATTCCCCGCTCTGCCGCCTGAGCTGTGGAGGCTTATCTGGGGAATTCAGATTAGCCTGTACACTCCCACACACGCCAGCTGGGTGACCTTGGGCTAGTCACAGTTCTTCGGAGCTCTCTCAGCCCCACCCACCTCACAGGGTGTTTGTTGTGAGGGGGGAAGGGCAAGGAGATTGTCAGCCCCTTTGAGTCTCCTACTGGAGAGAAAGGGGGATATAAATCCAAACTCTTCTTCTTCTTCTTCTTGATGTCGGACTGTTATTCAGCCCCAGACAGATGCCCCAGCCTCTGGTAACTGGTGCCATTTTTTAATTCTTCTTCCCTTCAACTTTACTGTAAGTTAAGCCCATTATATGTGGATGTCCTTGTTTCTGTCCAGCTGAGTCTCAATAACTTGGCTTGCCATAACCAGTCCTGCAAACTTAAATGCTCAAAGCCTACTAGCCCTAAGAAGTTCTACTAGCCCAATTGCCAGAGCATGTCCAAAAGAAGAAACATCTTTCCTAATTTACAAAGCTTCTTTGTCCATTTATCTGGAGGCAGTTTTTTCTCATCCCAGGTGACCAGTGGAGTGGCTGTTTATAGGATGTATAAAAACACACAGGGCTCAGGAGTCCCCTGGCCCTCTTTCTGGAAGTTAAAAGCCAGGAGAGTCACGGCCTGAACGGTCGCTCACATACTCACCACCATCTGGTAAATAGCGTCTACAATGTCCAGCATCTCATTCCTGGTGATGTACCCATCATTGTCCAAGTCGTACAGCTTAAAGGCCCCTGAAAGCACAAGGGAAGGAAACGTTATGGCTGGATGTTGGAGGAGGGAGGAAGCGGTCGCTGGTAGCAGATGGGGAGTGCAGACAAGTCCCCTGCAAGAAGGTGATGCACACATCACAGACTGCAAAGATGGGTAAGATTGGATGCAACCAGACAACAGATATCTCTGATGCAAAACTGGCAGCCCCTTTCAAGGGACTAGTTCACATGTGCATGCATAAGACTTCTGGATCCAGGCTGAGGCTGAACGCTCTGGCCCCTGCCTGGTGGAATGCTCTCCCTCCAGCTGTCCGGGCCCTGCGGGACCTCGGTGACTTCCGCAGGGCCTGTAAGACGGAGCTATTCCACTGGGCTTTTGGAGGGGCTGGCCGTGGCTCTATTGCCCCCCATTGAAACCGGAACTAAGCTGCCTTTTCCATCTGGGTAGGGCCCTGATTCCATCCTGGGCCCTGCCTTCTCCTCCCTTCTCTTTTGGCCTTTAGACCGGGGTGCCTGTGTGTGTGTTTTTACACAACCTTGTTGTTTAATTTGTATCTGTCCGGGCCCTGCGGGACCTTGGAGATTTCCGCAGGGCCTGTAAGACTGAGTTGTTCCACCGGGCCTTTGGAGAGACCGGCCGCTGAGGGTGCCCCTGCTCCCTCCTCTTTACCCCCATGGGCCCTAATACCATCAGGACCCATTATTTCGCATTAGGAAGGTTTTGTAAGGGCGCGGGCGATGGTCTAAGATACTACTGTTGTTTTAATTATATGCATGTTTTTAGCTGATGTTTTATCTGTACACCGCCCTGAGCCCTTCGGGGATAGGGCGGTATACTAAATTTAAATAATAATAATAATAATAATAATAATAATAATAATAATAATAATAATAATAATAATAATAATCTATTGTTTTAATTTTAATGCTGAATTTTAATGAGTTAGATTTAATGCTGAATTTTAATGAGTTAGATTTTATGTTGTATTGATTTACTGTTCTGGAAACAGTCATGTTGTGAGCCCTTCGAGGATGAGGCGCCCTATAAATTTAATAAATCAAATCAAATCAAATCAAATCCACTGTGTGTGACCGGATGGAGCGCAGCGGCTAAGACAAAGAGATATCTCGGGATACCTGTTATGCTGCTGGACTGTTCAATAACGAGACTCTGTGTTCAGACAGTTTCTTTATTATGAAGCAAAGGAATAAGCATGTAGACTTCTGATGCCAAAATTAAAGCATAAGCGGCACAGCGCCCTCCATTATACCCCATGCCATGCCCCCAAGTCACGCCACCCCACCCCGACTACTGTTCCCAAAGGGGGATGGCACCCCACCAGTCCTATGGTCCAGAGACAAGGCAGCCTCCCCTGGGATGAAAACAACCTCTATTCCACACCACTGATAGAACCACGACAGCAGGTGCCTCACGAGCTGATAAGGGAGTGCTCGGGAAGCAAAAGGACAAAGAGTGAGAAAATACCACACCCCCGAAATCTAGCCCTGCTGTATGCTTAGAACAGCTTGTTAATTATAAGTGCAGATGGGTCATGACAAGAGCAAGGTGCAACTCATTTCCCTCTGTTTATCTTCAAGGTCGTTTCCTTAACATCCCACGAAGTGAGAGTTGCTGTCGGTACTGTCCCAACGCTATGGACTCAATCCCTCATATCCTGCTTTACTGTTCGAGGTATAATGATATTAGAACCGATCTGGGAGCTTTACTACCTCTAGAATTTATGTTTCTCTCAGACAAACTAAAAATGTCTAAGCTATTGAACAGCCCTCATGTAGAAATTTCTGAAGCAGTTGCGACATTTTTAATCCATGTTCTACATGATATATCACAATGATCCTGTTTTTGTACTTGGAATGTATGGTACTTCTGGTTTATGCCTAATAAAGGTTTTTGGATTGGATTGGATTGTGAGAAAATACAACCACAGTAATCAAGAGGGAGTGTGAATGAGGGAGAGGAAGGATCCCACATCCCGGGCAGGAGACATGGCAGGATCAAACCAGACATGGGCTGATCAAGACAATGTCCACTGTGCACCCTGAAAGACTGAACACAGGAAGTGGCCTTATATGGAATCAGACCAGACCATCAAGGTCCGTGTGGTCTACTCAGATTATCTCTCCAGGGTCTCAGGCAGAAAAGGGACTTTTGCATCACCTGTGCTGTTATGCTCTTAACTGGAGGTGCCAAGGATTGAACATGGGGCCTTATGCAGCCAAGCAGATACTCTACCACTGAGCCCTGGCCCCGAAACCAGAGGTGGGATCCAGCAGATTCTCACCAGTTCCTGAGAGTGGGCTACTAATTATTTGTGTGTGCCGAGAGGGGGTGACTAATTGGGTCCACTTTTCCACCTCCACGCCCTCGCCTCCCCAAGAGGCATCCTGCCTTTGAACGTGAAGGTTCCATATAGCAATGGCGACTAATAATGGAACTCCCTGAACTGGGTTAATCCCTTCCAGGTACTGCAATTCATGGATTCTCAGCCTTTCGTGCCTTTTATCTCACCAGTCTCTATCGAAGAACCTGTGTGTTTCACCATTGCTGTGCTCAGATTTGTGAGTTGAGGCATTTTCTATAATGGGATGATGGTTTAGAAATGACCTGGTGCAAAAAAAAATTGGGGGGGTTGTGGTGGGGTGGCTGCCCATGGGGGGGGCCATCCAACTCAGGTTTTGCCCAGGGCTCAGGTTTGCCTAGGTACGCCTCTGCCCCCTTTGCTGAGGTGGGGCTGGCGAGGGAACCTGTTACTAAAATTTTTGGATCCCACCACTGCCCAAAACGTTTGGCCCCCAAATTTTTTGTAAATGCTGCCAATGAGCTTATCCTCCAAGCAGTGTAATTCTGCAGTCTGCCGAGGTCAAGCTGTAAAAGAGTGCCTGGGTGCAAGTGTGACGCGAACAGGGGCAACATTTAAAAAAAACACCTGGGGTGCATATGCTGGTCTTCCCAGATGCTTGGCTGCTGGTCTGAAAGTCAGCATTCTCCAACCAGAAAATTTCAAAGAGAGACTCTAACAGGAAATAGCTGATTCAAAATTCATGATCAGGTTTCATTGTACTGATCAAGGGCTCAATTGTTCTGGCACGTTTCTCAGACTCCAGAGTTGCTAAATTACTTTCTACAGTGATACTCAGGGCGTTTCCCCACTCTCCATGATCCCCCCTGAGAGCAGTGCACGGCATCCCTGGTGAGTGCCCGGGCATCCCCACGACCCCGCGCTCTGCGTGGGGTCATCAAAAGGCGCCGTTTACAAGAGCGCCAGGGATGCCGTGCGCTGAGGGCGTGAGACAGCAGCAGCGTCGGGGCGGCTGCGCTGTCGCTGCCCCTGTTGTGAGGAGTGCCGAGGGACACCGCGCTACTTGAGGAGAGTAGTGCAGGGCTTAAGGCAAGTGGGGAAAGGCCCTCACTCAGTGGCTCAGGAGCTATGTGTGGTTCTTTGGAACACTGTTCCACGTGGCACCCACTTCCTGTTCCAAGGAAGTCAGCAATTTGGGGTGTTGTGTGGTTTCCAGGCTGTATCCTCTGAAGATGCCAGCCACAGATGCAGGCGAAACGTCAGGAGAAAATGCTACTAGAACACGGCCATACAGCCCGGAAACCCCACAACACCTCAGTGATTCCGGCCGTGAAAGCCTTCAAAAAAACAGTCCGCAGTTTCTTTAGGACTTGGAATAATTTCAACATTATTACGGTCTCCAAGAGAAAACTCTTAAAAATGCAACACAACTGGCCCATGATGATTATTGGTTGCAATCATAGATCAACCAGGATTGGCACTGGGGACGATGGGAAGGTTTTGTCTGTGCAGCTCGGTTGACACTTGCAACTGAGTGAGGTTGAGGAACGGGACACACCACGATGTCAACCCACAGGTTTCCAATAAAGATATAATAAGTAAAATATATCATGATTGATCAACAACCCCAGCAAATCAATGGGCAGCCCCATCCAAACGGGAGGTGGGGGGTTGTGGCGCCACTGCAGGGGTGCCCCACTGCTCCCACAGAGGTTTCCAGGCAGAGTGGGGAGGCTCACGAAGCAAAAAAGCCCCCCTCCCCCACTGCTAAGAAGCCTCGATGGGCCGCCATATACCTATGCCACCTTTCAGGAGGGAGCTGGCAAACAGCTGCTCCTCCACTAACCATGCCCTACTGGCACCACCCCCTGGCAGTGGTAGGGGCCTTTGGGATGCCAGTGCAGTGTCCAAGTTGGAGAACACCCGACGTGCATTTCACTTCTTACACCTGGAAACCCTAAGGGATCAATGTTACCAACTGCAGCTACCTTAAATGATCCCTGTGTTTACCTGCAATATTTTTTCAACCCACAATTAATTGCGGGGGGGTGGGTGGGTCTGTAGGGGTTTTTTCCTGGCCTTCGGTTCATGAATTTTTGCCGCGTGAGGATTCACTTGACTGCATCTGATCTTATGGGCTCAAGCACAGAAAACCTTTTGCTACATCACATCTAGGATCTTAAGAACCCTTTCCAGGGATCAAAGGCTGGCGCAGTGTCCAGTGCTGCGTCCCAAAATTGGGGGGGAAGGGGGGCACCACAGCCGTTCAAGGTGAAGGAAAAGAGATCCCACCTAAACATCAGGGGAAAACTTCCTGTCTGTCATGGCTCTTCGACAGTGGAATGCACTGCCTTGGAGTGTGGTGGTTTTAACAGAGGCTGGATGGCCATCTGTCAAGGGTGCTTTGATTGTGTCTTTCTGCACGGCAGGGGTTTGGACTTGGGGTTTCTTCCAGCTGTATGAACCTAAGAAAATGGGGCTTACTTCTGAGTAGGCCTGTCCAGGTTTGCTTCCTAAATCTATCTGTCATCAAGGTGCCCCAGAGGTGCAGTGCTGAAACAGACCAACTCAGATCCCCTTTTCAAGTTCCAAATTTCACTTACATCGCAGTTTTTCATCCAGAGTTCCTCGAGAAGTGACAGACAGGGCCTGGATGAATTCTGAAAACTCAATCCTTCCATCCTGAGAAGAGAAAAGAATTGGGAAGCTGAAGAGTGACAAATGTCAAGCAAGCCAGTCAAACAAACTGCCTTTTTTGTGTTTTGAAAGCACAGGTGTGCTGTTGTTTTTAGAACAACCAAAGAGACAAAAGTTTAACTATCAAAAGGTTTGATAACAAAAAAAACCACACTCGTTATTTTGTGTTGTTAGTTTTTCAATATTTGGATTTTGATCCAATATTTGAAGGGGATAATCCAAACCTTAATCTTTGTGACACCTTGACCCATTTCTGCACAAATTGCAAAACAGGAAACACAGTTGCAGGCCCCGAGTATTTGCTAAAGGGAAGAGGCTTGCACACCCTCAATAGCGTTATCATAAGCCGTAATACGTATAGGGTTCTAGATTCTATATGGTTCTAGATTCTATAGGGTTCTAGAGCTACGTATAGGGTTCTAGATTGTAAGTTGTTGCAAGATAAAATATTGTAGACAATTATGATTTTCCAAAGTATATAGGATTTGGGGTAACACTTTTGCAATGCAAATGCAAATCACTCCCTGGACTGAAAAACCCCACATGCAATACAATGCAGTCAACCACACTTTTGCACAGCAAGTTCCACCCAAACACTTACTGATTGGTTCCCCAAACTGGGACATGGACAATATATACCCCACTAAACATTCCCCTATCACTGGACACAGTGTGTAGCACACTCCTCTCTATGATACACCTCTGAAGATGGCAGCCACAGATGCAGGCAAAACTTTAGGAACAAGATCTACCAGACCACGGCCACAAAAACCAATTCCTAAGAAAACCAACACATTAGCATGCCTCTCCTCCCCTGAGGGGGCTGTTTGTTACAGGCAAGGATATTTTACTTGGGGGAGGACTGAAACAATTATCTCCTTTGCTCTCAGCTCCACAGTTCTTGCTTGCTGGGCATCGAAACCCACATGATGGCCGATGAAGGCCAGCCTCTGCAGACAGCCTTCCAGGAGTGGGTGGTTAAGCTTACCTGTGATATGGCCTCATTGCTTTATGAGTTTATCTGCAGAGTCAGATTTGAGAAGGGTAGTTCACAAGGAGCTCTGGCCTGGATAAGCTCAGGCTAACCTGATCTCAGAAGCTAAGCAGGGTCAACCCTGGTTAGTATGTGGAAGAGAGACCTCCATAGAATACCAGGGCCATAACACGGAGACAGGCAGTGGCAAAAAACCTCTGAACGTCTCTTGTCGTGAAAGCCCTATGGAGTCGCCATAAGTCAGATGTGACTTGATGAGAAAAAAAATCACTGAAAACGGGGGTTTAATGGCATATGCTGTGATGCCCCTATTGACTGGGGTCTGTCCTGCTTTTGTGGCAAACCAAAGTTCCTATTTAGAATCTATTTTTTTACTTTTTAAGGACGCCGTCTGAAAATTCTGGTTGTGCAAGTTACTACGGTGGTTGTTCTATTAGGGTTCAGTACTCTCCCTGGCACCTCTTGAACTTAAGATCTCTGACCCGGCCGTGGGGGCTTCTTGGTTCGAGCGTGTGCACTAAAATGCCAGAGCAACATGTGGCACTTTGTGCACAGGTAGATTTTAAGTTGTTGCAAGATAAAGTATCGTAGACAATTATGATTTTCCAAAGTATCTTTAGCCAGAAGAAGCCATATCCTTTTTTGCTTTTAAATGAATGAAGGGCAGGTCATGCCACAGGAAATTAAAAATCACACGTAGAGTAGAGCCTCCTGCAATGAGTCCTGTTGGGCTGATAGCACGTCGAGGACAAGGACTATTATGTGAAAGCCCGGATTTTCATTTGCAAAATGTCACAGCTGTTCCAGTACTGCAGCACGGGGTTGAACTAGATCCCCTTTTCCTCCATCACTGTGTTGGCCCTTGTCCCAAATGGAGCCTCCAAGAATAATTTTAGGTCCACACAGATTTTACTCTCTTATGTCCCTTTTGAAACAGAGATGAGAGGATCAACCACCGGTGGCAGGAGGGGCAGCGTGAACTGGAACAGAGCCGGGTCCCGATTAGCACGGAGCTTTGCTGCTGTTTGCCAGTGAAAAGGCTTAATCTGATTGTCAACGTAAAAAAAAATGGTTTAACTCCTGCTGCAAATAATTCTGGAAGCTTTTTCTTGATCAGGGCGGGCAGTGAAGGAGCTTGCCTTGCCTCATGGACGTCTTCTGTCAGTCCTGTGAGACATCTTTTCCTACAACTCCCTGCTTTTCAGTAATTCACTTAATTTCCTACAGTCTGTAACCTGAGAGAAACGACCGGCTCCTGGGACTAGTCTCGGAGGCAGCAATTTCATAGTGGAGGTTTTTATTTGCTGCGCTTCTAGGTGAAAATCTGAAAGGAACTGCACTGTTTCTCATTTCTAGGGAGGGGGGTTGAATCAGCAAAGGTGCTGGCATTTCAGAGGATGCTTACTTCAGAGAATAACTTACTTTGTTTTCATCAAAGACATTAAAAACAAAGGTGGCAAACTTGGTTGGGTCTCCAAAGGGAAAGAATTGCTTGTAGATCTTTTGGAATCCGGCTGCATCCAGTTGCCCACTGGGACAGTCCTTGATAAAGCCTTTGTACCTGGGAAAGAAAGAAAGAAAGAAAGAAAGAAAGAAAGAAAGAAAGAAAGAAAGAAAGAAAGAAAGAAAGAAAGAAAGAAAGAAAGAAAGAAAGAAAGAAAGAAAGAAAGAAAGAAAGAAAGAAAGGAAGGAAGGAAGGAAGGAAGGAAGGAAGGAAGGAAGGAAGGAAGGAAGGAAGGAAGGAAGGAAGGAAGGAAGGAAGGAAGGAAGGAAGGAAGGAAGGAAGGAAGAAAGGAAGAAAGAAAGAAAGAAAGAAAGGAAGAAAGGAAGGAAGGAAGGAAGGAAGGAAGGAAGGAAGGAAGGAAGGAAGGAAGGAAGGAAGAAAGAAAGAAAGAAAGAAAGAAAGAAAGAAAGAAAGAAAGAAAGAAAGAAAGAAAGAAAGAAAGAAAGAAAGAAAGAAAGAAAGAAAGAAAGAAAGGTCAACCCATCAGTCCAATTAGCCTGGGGTCAAACGATACATGATGTTTGAATTAACTTTCAAGTTTTTTTCCTTATAAACAAAACCCTACACTGCTACCAATGTCAGCTGGGATGATGGTTTGTGGAGGAGAGCAAAGCCTCCCCCCACCCCCAACTGTTTTCCTGACCTGGAAAGGCCCCATAGAAGTGTTTCTTGCACCACTGGACATTCAGGGTCAGAAATTTCATTATTCACATTGTTTCAATACTGCGCTTCCAATGAAAACACTTTTGAGGTGACTCACAACATCCATTAAAGCAAGAAAAAAATAAAGAATGAGAGCCAGTGGCATAAAAATCAATAGAACAGCAACAAGTTAATTAGAAATGGCAATACTCCACCTTTGGGGGGGCAATAAACATCTAAAAGAGACAAAAAATGTCAAAAGCTGATCAAGGATCAACAAAAAAGTAGGATTATGATTGATCAGTATGTCTAGCTCAGGGGTCTGCAACCTGCGGCTCTCCAGATGTTCATGAACTACAATTCCCATTAGCCCCTGCCAGCATGACCAACTGGCCATGCTGACAGGGGCTGATGGGAATTGCAGTTCATGAACATCTGGAGAGCCGCAGGTTGCAGACCCTTGGTCTAGCTGCATGAGATCATGCCATTGTGCACAGCTTTTCTGTATGTAGCACTGGGATATGTGTTCCAATATGCACCTACCAATAGTGACTATGGACAACTTATTTTATTCATTTATATTTATTTACTGTATTTTATAGCCTGCCGAGACTCAACCCGGATCAAACCTCAGAGATTGCAGATAGCAAAATACATCCAGCAAACTATGCAACGGGTCTAGGATTAAAAAGTTGGGAAAGGGAAATGCGAAAGGAAAAAGTATGAGACACAAGACAGTGAGTCCATAGAAAAGATACACATTGAACACTCTTTTACTTTGGAAGGGAATACCAAGGTTTCCCTCCCAAAAGAAGTTTGCCTGGTGCCCTCTTCACACGTATTTAAGGGCAAGGTTTAGATTTTATTGCTCTACAGTTCCACACTGTCTGGATTCATTGATTGATTGATTCATTTTTTCCTCTTAACCCCCCCCCCAAAAAAAAAAACAAAAAAAAAACTGGCACAGCCTGTTTTTAATTCAATTGCCCTGAGCTGCCTTCTGGATCCAATCCCCAAAATGATGGAACGGAAATATCCGAAACAAACAAAACCTCGACCCAGGAAATTACAGGCCAGTCAGTTTGACATCTGTTCCTGGTAAATTAATCTATCATTAAAGATAAAATTATAAAACAAGTAGAAAAGCAAGACCTGCTGAGGAAGAGTCAGCATGGCTTTTGCAGAGGCAAGTCCTGTCTTACAAACTTACTAGAGTTCTTTGAGGGTGTAAACAGGCATGTGGATGAGGGGGAACCAGTGGACATTGTCTACTTGGATTTCCAAAGTTTTGACAAAGTTCCTCACCAGAGACTATTGAGAAAACTCAGCAATCAAGGAATAAGAGGGGAAGTCCTCCTATGGACTAAAAACTGGTTGAGAAACAGGAAGCAAAGGGTGGGTGTAAATGGGAAGTTCTCACAATGGAGAGATGTAGGGAGTGGTATCCCCCAAGGATCTGTTTTGGAACCGGTGCTCTTTAACCTATTCATAAATGACCTGGAAGTAGGGGTAGGTAGCGCGGTGGCCAAGTTTGATACCAAATTATGTAGGGTGGTGAGAACCGCAAAGGACTGCGAAGAGCTCCAAGTGGACATTTATAAATTAGGTGGGATAAGAAATGGCAAATGCAGTTCAATGTAGCAAAATGTAAAGTGATGCACATAGGGGCAAAAAATCCCAACTTCACATACACACTACAGGGGTCACTGCTATCAGTCACAGACCAGGAAAGGGATTTGGGCGTCTTAGTTGATAGTTCCATGGGAATGTCAACTCAATGCATGGCAGCTGTGAAAAAGGCAAACTGTATGGTGGGGAGAGGAATTAGGAGAGGAACTGATAATAAAACTGCAAAGATTGTCATGCCCTTATATAAAGCAGTGGTGCGACTGCACAGAGTCCGCACTATGAGGAGAGGCTGTAGCCTGCATGTGAGCTCCCAAAGGTATCTGGCGGGCCACTGCGAGTAGCAGAGTGCTGGACTAGATGGACTGTGGTCTGATCCTTCAGGCTCTTTCTTATGTTCTTACCCCTGAATCCGCAGCCCATCCTTGTCGAAGACCTTTTCCAGAGGGTGCGTGGCCAATGAGAGAGAAGAGCAGCCCTGTGGAGGTTCGTGCAGCTTCTGTGCATTTTTCGGCATCTATGAGCCACTGTCTCCCATGTCCAAACAGGGACAGGCCCTGGTTGTCATAAATCACACCCTAGAATCTGCAGCAGGGCTAAATCGAACAAGCATCCAAAATATTTATAATTCGCCCTTTTTCCTGGCTGTTACTTCTGATTTAGGTAACGCAGCAGCCAGCATTAGAATAATATTTACAGGAAAAGGGAACTTGATGGATGCTGCAGCTGTCATGGAGGGACTCTGGCTTACCTTGACCAGGGCATTGTCAATAAAAGTTTTTTTGTTGCACAGTTTTGTTCTTCCTAGGAAGACTCCTTTAGCCGGGCATTGCTCTTCTCCATATAAGCTCACTTACGGGGGAAACAGGCTGGCTGGCCCACCTATCCTCTGATGAGACGCAGCCTCCCTCCTGAAGTCAGATGATGTTTTGCATCCCAGGATTTGGCTGAATCCTTCAGATGTTCTGCTGATGGACGAGAGCCAAAGATCTGCCCTCCAAACTGCTGCTCCCACAGCTATAGTTTCAGAGGGTAACCAGGCTGGTCTGCAGGAGAACAGCTCAATTTGAGTCCGGTAGCACTTTACAGCTACAGCTGTCCTTCAGCAGGGACCGACTGTGTTAGAAAAACACTCTGGAACGCATGAATTCACCCCCGTGTGTCAGGTGTTCCCAGTTAACCCTTTCCAGAGGTCTGAAATCTAACAGAAAACAAGACTTCGGGGGTATGAGCTTTTGAAAGTCAAAGTTCATGCCTTGAAAATCTTGTTGGCCTTTGAGTTTACTTTTACTTTAATTCAACTTCTGTCTGGCCCTACCCCAGCCAAAGGCTGGGCTCAGAGCGGCTTACAAATAATAAAATACAGTATTCATCCTACAAGATACATACCCAATAGAAGTGATGGCAAACCTTTTTGAGACCAAGTGCCCAAATTGCAACCCCAAACCCACTTATTTGTCGCAAAGTGCCAACACGGCAATTTAACCTGAATATACTGAGGTTTTAGTTTAGAAAAAATGGTTGGCTCCGAGGTGTGTGTTACTCAGGAGTAAGCTTGGTGAAGCAACCGTGCAACACTTCAAATGGGTGAATCACAACCCTAGGAGGGTTTTCTCAGAAGCAAGGCCAGCTTAGATATGTGTGTGTGGGGTGTGTGTGTGTGTGTGATTTTCCGCTCCCCCTACATGACAAACTGTACCCGCGTGCCCACAGAGAGGGCTCTGAGTGCCACCTCTGGCACACGTGCCATAGGTTCACCACCACTGCCCAATAGTATACATCACTAAAAACAGCTGAAATACTGAGCCTGTTAGACAACTGTCTCAATACAAAAATGCAGAAGTTTGGTGCCATATTATTTCATATCTTTCATTTCTGACAGGTTTTATGTAGTACAAATAGCCACATATCCAGCTCCCATTCTTTTAGCTTGTTCAGTGAAAGGGAGAAGAAGGAACAGAGAGGGAGGAGAAAGGAAATAACGGGACAGATAAAGGTGGGAATAAGGGGAAAAGACAGATAAAATGAAAAAGGGGAGAGAGAGAAGGGGGAGGCCAGGCAGTTGGTAAGACTGTGGTGCCTCAACTGAAGGGCTCGGATCTAGTGTTCATCTGACCCACGTGGCACTGTGAGAGTCTCTCGACCCCGGACATAGCCTTTCCACAGCTCACAGTGGGCTACAAGTAGGGTTGCCAGCTCTATGTTGGGAAATAGCTAGTGATTTTGGGGGTGGAGCCCGGAGAAGCCAGGATTTGGGAAGGAGAGGGATGGTACCATGCTTAAGAATCCACCTCCAAAGCACCCATGTTCTCCAGGAGAACAGATCCCTGTACTCAGGAGGTCTGTTGCAAAAGTGGGACATCTCTTGGTACCACCTGGAGGTTGGCAACCTTAGTTACAAGGCCAGCAAACTGTCCACAGCAGGGGTCCCCAAACTACGGCCCGGGGGCCAAATGTGGCCCCCTGAAGGCATTTATCCGGCCCGCCAGGCATGGCGGCGATGGCTCCATTCATGTGCAGTGGGGGCTCGAGGGAGAGGAGGAACCGGCCCCAACAGCTGTTGATTGTAGTTACATGATGGCACCCCCAAATCTCCATGAATTTTCTGACCCAGAGTTGGAAACCTTACATGTGGCAACGCCTGCTCCGCCCTTCCCTCTCGGCTACTCCATGTGTTGCTCTCAGGCTTTCTGTTCCTCCCCACTCCCATTGGCATCAGCCAGGCTGGTGAATTGCTCGCTGGCTGCTAGGGAGGAAGAACCCAGGAAGATACCTGATCCTGGGTAAGATGGAATGCTTCATTGGGAAAGTTCTGCTTTTTTTTTACAGGGGAAGGTATTCCACAGCCTCCCCAACAATATTTGGAGCCCACCCTGTACTTGACATACTTTGGTCACTGTTCTAAAAATAGACCACGACAGAAAGGCTGAAAGGTGAAATCAAACATTTTACAATCATTTGTGCATAGGAATTTGTTCATAGTTTTTTTTAGTCCGGCCCTCCAACAGTCTGAGGGACAGTGAACTGGCCCCCTGTTTAAAAAGTTTGGGGACCCCTGGTCCACAGAATACAACCCACAATGCTTTGGAATGTTCCATGTGCATCACTCAAGCAGGCGTGGTTTGGATGGCAAATGGACAGCAAGATCCACGCAGTGGTGGTGAACCTTTGGCACTCCAGATGTAATGGACTACAATTCCCATCAGCCCCTGCCAGCATGGCCAATTGGCTGATGGGAATTGTAGTCCATAACATCTGGAGTGCCAAAGGTTCGCCACCACGGACCTAGGGGAAGGAAGAACCTTACAGAGGTAAACCTTGCTCACCCTCGGTAACCAGGGTATTATTTTCTGACACTGAGAAAATAATATTCCTGCTATCAGATTTTGATGATTATACATCTTGCAGACTGTCAGCATATGCCCTGACAGCAGAGGTATAGCAGGGGAAAATGGCACATGGGGGGAAATGGTGCCCCTCCGGCCCACTTACCTGAGCCAGCAGCAGCTCCAGGCAGCCTGGCAGGGCCTGGCAGGGCTGAGGGGTGCCCGGCTGCAACCTCCACTGGGCCTGCCAGGGTGGGGTCGACTGGAGCCCTGCGATGGCTCTGCTAGGTCGCTCCTTCAGCCAGCAGAGCCTCCGCCGGTTGAAGGAGCAGCCTAGCGGGGCCAGGGCTCGCCAAGGGGGGAAGGGTGTGGGGGCGATTTTCTACCCTCCACGTGACTGAACAAAGGCCTGGCAAGGGCATTTGTCCCCACTCGCGGAAGCTGCACCACTGCCTTGCAGCAAAGACAATAAGGTCCAATGTAGTTTCTATGACAGCAGTTGTCCAAAATGGATTTTATTGGTTGATAAGTTGTCCGGACTGTGTTTATTACCATGTTTCCCCGAATATAAGACAGTGTCTTATATTAATTTTTGCTCCCAGAGATGCGCTATGTCTTATTTTCAGGGGTTGTCTTATATTTCTGTATTCTGTTCGTCAGGCATGCTTCCAAACAAAAACTTTGCTACGTCTTACTTTTGGGGGATGCCTTATATTTCGCACTTCAGCAATACCTCTACTATGTCTTATTTTCCGGGGATGTCTTATATTCGGGGAAACAGGGTAATGTTTATTGTTTTAAGGCTGTTTATATTACTGTAAATTTTGTCTCATGATGTTTATATCCATATTATAAAGTGTCATATTTGTTGAAGGTAGTTTGTAAAGGCCTATGACAATATACAAATATGCACTATTTGTATGTGGATACTAAACATATATATTTAACATTTTTTAACTGGTTTAGTTAACTGATAAACATTTTACTGTAATTTATAATGCCAATAAAGGCTTCTGTCTGTCTTTCTGACACTGCACTGTACTGTACTGGGAGGGTGCTCAGAGCACCACGAAGGCCAAGTCCTTCTCCCTAGCTTTAAGCAAGACAGTGGAAATGCAGAGAGCTCCTTCTCATCATGCTGAGACTCAGAGATTTCAGTTTTCTAAGACTGGCAAAATCTTGAAGGTTGGCAGGGGCAAGCTGGCAAATGCCTGTCTCAGTAATTTTTTTTCTGCCCCACTCACTGTGAAATAACAACATCCTCGCTGTGTCTCTAGCGTTGTACTAGAAAAGGAAAGATGCTAGAAGATCTGAGATCAGATTTTTGCAGCATTGAAGAAGAAGAAGAAGAAGAAGAAGAAGAAGAAGAAGAAGAAGAAGAAGAAGAAGAAGAAGAAGAAGAGGAGGAGGAGGAGGAGGAGGAGGACGAGGAGGAGTTTGGATTTATATCCCCCCTTTCTCTCCTGTAGGAGACTCAAAGGGGCTTACAATCTCCTTGCCCTTCCCCCTTCACAACAAACACCCTGTGAGGTGGGTGGGGCTGAGAGAGCTCCGAAGAACTGTGACTAGCCCAAGGTCACCCAGCTGGCATGTGTGGGAGTGCACAGGCTAATCTGAATTCCCCAGATAAGCCTCCACAGCTCAAGTGGCAGAGCTGGGAATCAAACCCGGTTCCTCCAGATTAGATACACGAGCTCTTAACCTCCTACGCCACTGCTGCTCACAGCAGCTGCTGTGCCATCATGTGAAAAAGGGCATGAATTTTTTTCACTCTCATACAGTTTTGCTAATTGAATTGCCCCCCTCCTGGAGACATAAACATGCTAAGGAAAAAAGACAGGCAAAGGAGGAGTGCCTGTCTTTTTTCCTTTTCAGGGCTAATAACATGGCTTTGGATGTTTGGGTGTGTGGGGTGGATCCACTAGTTTACATTAATGAAACCATGTGGATGTAGGAGAGCAAAACACTGGATACGGCACCTGATTGTCTTTCTAAACTGCTGGGGAGACCTGATCGCACATCTTTTTCACCTCTAAGATGGGACAAGACATTTATATTTTTAACGTTGTTGGGAGGCAGAGGTTTCCAGGATCTTTTTATGGCTATTAGATACGATGCATAAACAGAACCTCCATGTACAGAGGCAGTACATTTGTAAACCACTGGGGACAAAAAAAATCAGAAAAGGCCCAGAACTTTTGTGTGCTACCCAGAGGCAAAGGTCAAGCCACTCGGCCCCATTCTGCCTCCTTGGTCCACTCGGTTCTGCCTTGCCTCTGGGTACAAAAACATTCAGGGATGATCGCTGCATTGTAAAAAATGATGGCAGATCTCATGCGCTCTGCTGAAGCATTCAGAACACAGCAGCGTGGCCAGGGCAACTTCGCCAATAAATCATCGTTATCTGTGTCTGCGAGAGAAGCCCACTGCGACTGAGCCCCTGCTGGCTTGACTCAATAGACATCACAGAGATGTTTGCCAACCGGGGTCGTGCAAAGCGACAACAGCTGCAGCACATGGAGTCACAGACATTTGCAAAGGTTTTCCTCATAGTGTATTTCTAATGCATTGGGTGTAATTAGACTACTAGTATTATTAGACAAATGGACCCACGACGACTTGTGTGTCAGGACCATGCCTGTCAGTGCCTAGATGTCTTGCTGTGTGGGAATTGCAAATGTTTTCCTGAAATGCTTTCCTGTTTCCCTCTTCCCTTCCTGGCAATCTCCCTGGCGCCAGCTCATCTGCGAGAAGGTGTGAACAGTTCCCAGGTTCTTTGAAGCTCTGTAGTACAAATGTTGTAGAAACTGTAAGGGACATTTGGTGTGGGGCGAAACAGGGGGGGTGGGGGTTGAAGGATATAGGTCCTGGATCTGAGCTCTCTAGCTCAGATCCTGCTTTCTATTGTTACTCTACGTGTTGCAAGAAATAAACTGCTTTGGGGCTTTCCTACAGTCTCTGTTATTTCCACGTTCGAGAGTCTGACGTTGTGGGGGGCATCACATTTCCCCATGCAATGGTAAACCAACTCCAAATATCCCTTGACTTGAAAACCTTACAGGGTTGCCATATGTCACAAGTGACTTGAAGGCAGAAGCATATCTAGGCAAACTGGCGCCCCGGGACAAAACCTGAGTTTGGCACCCCCGGTATGGGTGGCCACCCTCCCCCACCATGACCAAACAATGATTTTTTTCACCAAATCACAAAATACCTCCCACCCCCAGCAAAACATACATGGCTCTCTCCCCACCAATTCTCTTTCCTAATTTTATCCTCACACCAACCCTATGAGGTAGGTTATTAGCCTGAGAAACAGCTCCAAGCCAGTGCAAGTGGGTATTAAGCATGTAAATCTCTCACAAATCACTCCCAGCAAAACATTTACCAAACAAATGTCAGCATCATCTCTCACAAAACACTTCCAGTGGAATCCACCCCCAAACACCATCACTTTCAATGTTGTTTTAACTGGGGACCTCATATTCTCCATTTAAGTTTGTTGCCAAAGGAGGTGGATTTAAAAGGAGAATCTGGGGAAATGTGGAGGGTGCCTGCTGTCTTGTGTGCGACTGTTAAACACCAAACTTTCAGGGTATCTTTAGGAGACTCTCCTGATGATACCACCCAGGCTTGGTGAAGTTTGGTTCAGGGGGTCCAAAGTTATGGACCCTCAAAGGTGTAGCCCCCATCTCCTATTAGCTCCCATTGGAAACAATGGGGGATGGGGGAACTCCTTTTGGGAGTCCATAACTTTGGACCCCCTGAACCAAACCTCACCAAACCTGGGTGATATCATCAGGACAGTCTCCCCAAAAATCCCTGATATTTTGGTGCTGCTAGCCTAAAAACTGCACCCCTGCAGGCCTAAAACTGAAAAAACACAAAAAATACAAAAAAACACAAACGAATCTGAATTTTTTTGAGGGGGCCCCCAGGTGCGCGCCTGGTGCAATGCACACATCCTGGCCCCCTGGTAGCTACGCCTCTGTACACCATTCCTAACCTCTGCACTACATTGGCTCTCCTTGTGATAGAGACATTTGTAGATGGAATCTGAATTAGGGAGTCTGAATTTTCATAGATGAAAATCACCTTTTGGGCAGTGGACCCTGACGCATATGGAATCCACACCAGGGGCACCTCTGTCCCTTCCGTTCTACCACATGCAAAGGTATAACTGTTGGGCTGTGTCTTTTCTGTTGGTTCTCACCTGATTGCCTTTTTTTTTTTGCAAGGCTGTGTGTAACTGAATCCACTGTTTGCCGTTCTGCCGCTGTGTAATTGTGATTGTCATTTTAAATTGATTGTGGATTTAATTAATGTCATGTTTGTCATCTGTTGACTCTTTGTGAGCATCAACCATTATGTCTGAACGTTGGTGAGCACATACTGCAAGTAAATAAATCAGCAAGGAAGCCTGGGTGGGGGGTGGCAGTGCTCCTGCTCCAACCTCCCATGATTGTTTTAAGGATCAGGCAGAAGATGTGAAAAAACATAAACCAGGCTCTCAGCTCTGTCATGATATAAAAAACAATTGTTCAAAATGGTTCATCCTCTAGTCAGCAGAAAGCTTGCTCAACAACAAGAACTGGAGCCAGCCAGTCTGGGGGCAACCAGCAACAGTTAACCTTTAATATGACTGGTGAATTCAACTGTGACTCTGGTCCAATGAAAGGCTGTTGCCAGGAAAAGTACCCTGCTTGAATGTTATAAGAAGCTAAGCATTGTGTATACAGTATCACACTGTATTCTACTTTATTCAGAAGTATTCCTGTTTATTTAGACTTAGTCTAGTGTTATAGTCTTGCTGAAGTGTTCTGTATAGCCTTGTAGTATTATCTAATATAGTCTTGTGTAATCTTGCAACTGCTAAGTGAAGCCTTTCTGATTGGAAAGAACATGTTGCGTGGACAGTTTTCTTTTCCTAAGTGCTAGGAGGCTGCAGTGAGTGCAGGAAGACTACTAGACCTTCTTGTCTACTTTGAGTAGCTCCGCTTTAACTCTGCTGATAGGTTATGGGCCCAGACTCCAGGTCTTCTTGGGAGTAAGAGAAAAGACATAGTCCAAATTGTGAGCTGTGGTGCAGCAGTTTGGAACAGAGCTGAGATGGCATTTGCAGGAGCAAGTATGCCCTTCAAGCAACTCAATGCAAGCAATTACTTGCCCTGGCCTTGCAAGATGCAGAACTACTTAATAAGAGAAGACTTATGGATTGTGGTGGAGACAACTCCAGCAGCTGGTGATGCAGCTGGTAAGCGAGAAAACAAGACAGCCCGAGCCTCAATAGTCCTAGCTGTGGAGAATTCTCAGCTCCTGTATGTTAGAGACTCTGGAAGTGCAAAGGAGTCCTGGGAAGCACTCAAGAAAATGTATCAACAAGATACAGCTGGATCAAAAATGCTAACAGCCAGAAGATTGTACAACTGTAAGCTAAAGGCGGGTGAGTGCACATCTTCTCACCTATGCCAAATGAAATTGTTGTTTGCTCAACTAGAAGACCGAGGAATGACTTTTCCTGAGTCACATAAAGCCTACATAATCTTATCCTCTCTGGATGGAAGCTGGGATCAGCTAGTCTACAGTTTGCAGAGTGTTAAAGAGGAGGACCTGACTCTGTCCTTCATGACTTAAAAACTGCTTGAAAGTCAATAGCAAAGAAATTATAAAAAGGAAAGTCAAGCCACAGAAAGAAAACCAGAGAGAGCCAATCCTGGTAACAGACATCACTTTGATGTGAGACCTCCTGCAACTCCAGAGACAATGCCTGTCAAAGCCAATGCGGTGAGAAGGTGTTTCTCCTGTGGATCCATAGATCACCTAGCCCAGAATTGTCCAGATGCCAGAAGTAAAGCGGCGACACAAGGCCAGAAGGTGCAGAAATGGAGATCTACAAACTACAAGAAAAATGACCAGTATGAATCTGCTATGCTGGTGACCAAGGCTTCTGATGAGCAACAGAGTTCCTGGTTGATGGACAGTGCTTGCACAGCACACTGGGTCAACAACAGAAATCTACTCCAGGATGAGACTGCAGCAACCGTTTCTCACATGAGTTTAGAAGATGGCTCAACTACTGAAGTAACAGTGCAAGAGACCACATATGTGCCTTCCCTGGGCAAAAACTTGCATAATGTCCTGTTTGTTCCACAACTTGACTTTTGCCTACTGAGTGTGAGACGTTTAACTCAGGAGGGGTATAGAGTTGAATTTAAAATGACATGTGCTTTGTGAATAAGCGAAATTTTAATTGTGCAAAAGGACAACTGAAAGATATGTTATATCATATGATTCCCAAGGGTAGTGGGAGTATAAAACGACTGTCTAGTTTGACAACTATGTTCATGAACTGCACCATGTACTTGGACATGCAGGGTGGTTCACGATTAAGCAGCTAGCAAAGGTCTGTGATGTTGATGTAAAACCCTGTAAATACTACCTAGAATGCTCTGTGTGCAGTGGATGTAAGGTGAAGTCCTATCCTATACCAAAAGTGAGCAACAGACAGTCAGAAAGGCCATTTGCCTTGGTACATGCAGACTTGTCAGATCCTTTCACACCTAGTCAAGGGAAAGCTCAGTATATACTCTTAATAGTAGATGATTACAGCAGGTACTCATATTGTTTACTGCTTAAATACAAGTCAGAGCTGTGTGAAAAATTCAAAAACTGGGTTGCCATGATAGAAAGAAAATTTCCCTATAAGGTGGCAAGTCTACACACTGACCATGGAGGGGAATTAATGAGCAATAAATTCCAGGCTTGCTTGGAAACCAAGGGGATTGTGCACAGATGAACCAATTCTTACACCCTGCAGGAGAACAGAATTTCGGAGAGACGGTTAGGGGTTCTACAAGTGATGAGGGAGTGTATGCTCCAAGATGCTAAACTTCCTTTTCATTACTGGAGGGAAGCTGTCTGTGCGGCAACACACGTGATCAATAGGTTATGGAGCTCTAGCATAAACGAGACTCCCCATTTCATGCTGTTTGGGAAGAAACCATCCCTAAAATATCTAAGAAGGTTTGGAAGCTTTGCAAATGTGTTAATTCCCAGTGCACAAAGGCTGAAGGGAAAACAGAAATGGCAGCGATTAAGATTTGTGGGCTATGCTCAAAATTGTTAAGTTACAGATTTACTTTGGCTTATGGAAAAGTTGTAATCTCAAGAAGTGTGTAAAGATGTTGCTTTTTCCTTTCCCAGCTCTTGCGACCTTGGCAACTCGAGCATTCCTCGAGTTGGGCTGTGTGCCCGGTGAGGCAAGCTAACCTTGCTACTCCTTATCTATGTGTGTGAAGCTAGTTTTGAGTCTTTCATGGGAACCCCAATCTGGGGGCTCGAAGGAGGGATTCGGACTCGTAAAAGCAGTCTGTTTGTTTGGGAAAAGTCAGATTCAACATCTACGTGTGTGTATGTAGACTTAGAATAAAGATCCTTCCAATGGTTACTCTATTCTGGTCTTTCTGGTTCTCTGCACATGCTGAATCTCATACAACCTTCCTGCGTTGTGAACCCCTGATGTCGTCCAACATGCAGAGGTTGAAGCCCCATTAGATCTGAGAGGGGCCAGTAGCCAACCCCAAAGAAGAGAGGTTTGGTCCCCAGTCTCGAACATGAGGAACCTCGCGAGTCTATCTCCTAGTCACCCTCTCAAGCCTAGAAGCTTAGCCCGTGGTATAGCCTTCTTACACCTGAAGAGCAGGTGACTGAGGCTGCCAGGATGGCTAAGCATACGGTGTCCGCCCAGGCAGCCTAGGAGGTCCGCCAGGAGGTAATCTAATAATCCAAGGCGGAGGGTGTCGATGGATCGAGCCCCTACGTGAACAACATGTCTGTAGCGCCAACATATGGATTACAAACCACGATCATGGCGCTTCCTGAGGAGATGGGATTGTCCACCATTCATGGGAATACCCAAGAGTCCTTGGAAGTTCCTGGAGCTATCTGGAGACCACGCCGTAACCGAACACACTGGCAAAGTGGCGTCCGAAAGAGCCCGCGACTCCCGCCTCGAACTACTGAAATTGACTCTACCGTCAGCGGAGGTGTTTTACGACGAGCCCGTGCCTCCACGGCGCTCCGAGTCCAACGAGCCTTCCCAGATGACAGCGAATCCAGGAACTAACAGAAAGGGATGAGGAACTCCTCCGGGCTACTGCCCTTACTGACCAGCGACCGGTGCCAACAGCGCTGCCAGAAGGCGCAACAATGGAAGCCAGATGGAAGGACTGAAAGAAAACCCAGCGTGATTGGAATTGGGCTGAGGAATTGGAGAAGGAGCGGGGAAGCCTTCAGGAAGAGTCGACCAATAGCGCCAGTTGTTCCAGGTGAGATGGACAAAGGAGCGAGAGGCGGCAAATGCGGCGGTACTTACAAGATCTCACAGTCCATGATAAAGTTATGGAACAATCCGGATCGACCTTCAACATCAAGCGTGAATGTGTGAGAGAAGGTTACAAACAGAAGCGAAACAGCGGCAGCGGCACAGCGAGACTGGCGGAGCATATCAAAGAAGACGAGATGCCTAGAGCTGAAGGGGTTACCATGGCGTGGTGAGCAGAGCTCCTTGAGCGAGCGAGCCCTCCAACTACAGCGTGAAATTTGGTGGGGCGGCAGCCCCAGCAGCACCAGTGCCAATGGTTCCTGTGGCTAGGGATGGTATTCGATTGGCTCAGCCACCACCAAGGAGGAATTCAACAGTTGCGCCACGCTGCCGCACAGGCCCGATGCAAGAGGTTACCTTCGCCTATTCCGGCCGTTTATTGGAACAGCGTGAAACTGCCTTACTTCATTTGCAACTTGATGCTCCTTATGCTGGGTGATGACATGTATAGATCGAGGCGAAAAAAGTGCGATGATATGGATCAGTCCTAGATGGTGAAGCGTGTGGTTCGGTAGAGCTACATGAAAGTGGGGCAGATGGAAACCCACTCTGTAGCTGAGCTGCTGCAGGGTCTCTCCATCTTTGCTTCCAGGATCGGATCGAGAAAAAATAAAAAAAAGCGTTCATACGGTCAAGACCATCAGACAGGGCAGCAGCCCTTTGCTGAATTTGCCCTTGAATTCCGAGCAGCAGCCAGTAAACTCCTGATTGGCGGGCATTATGAAATCACGGTATTATTTCTTTGGAGCTGTAAGCGATGATATTGGCGGTGTTATAGCTCGTGACCTCAAAGCGATGTAGGAGAATGGATTACAATTCCGGGCGTTGATTTCCACCCGTCTCACCGTGCCAGATCGGGAAGCAACCCCTCAAAACCACCAATGAAACAACAGGCCTCGCTTGCCAAAAGTCCGGTACGACCCTGCTGAGACTACATCAGACGCCGTCGCGGTTGGGTCTGTGTCTTTATTCTGCGGTCCGGGTCACCTGGCTGCCAACTGCCAAAGGCAAAACTCCTACCAGCTCCACCAGCACCCAAACGCCAAGGCTCCACGCCAGTCCGGACCGAAAATACAGCAGGGCACTGCAAAACATGGCTTGAAAGAGGCGAAGATGATGATTTCGTTGATCCCACGATGGGGGGGTGAGCCTATCGTCGGCCAGCGGATGGAATGCTGCGCCAGATGCGGTGAGTGTGGTACCCCATCATTTAATGACTTCTCTTGCCAACCCTACCAAAAACACGTGCATACTAGCACGTGCCCTAGTTGACTCTGGTTGCTCTCACTGCCTGATGAAGGGCATCAGGTGGCAAACAACTTGGTCTGGAAGCATAGCATTGGTCAAACCCATTACCTTCACCCAAATGGATGGCAGTCCATTGGGACTGAAGAACCCTTCGTTTTAGAGACAACCGGTGCTTCTGATGTGCAGAACATTGGGGAGTGGCGCAGTTTCATTTTAGCCAGTGTAAAACACTATAGTTTGGGAATGCGGATTTGTTATCTCCTTGTGAACCCGCGATACTATGGAAGCAGCGCATTGTCGGTTACCGAACCCCGTCGCGAGGATCACATGCATGAAGAACCGCACAAGAACCTCAGAAAATCCCTACCGATTCTGATCCATGTTAAGCGTTGGGCTGCCAAGTTTTTTTGTGATCCAGACCAGACTTGGAAGGCTTTTAAATTACTTCCAACCAGTGGCCAGGTGCTGGCGCCTCCTTAACCGCTGTCTCTTTGTCACCACAGTCAATTGAGTTCGGGACCTGAAAATTTTTTGATAAGTAAGCACGGCACAAGTTTGTCATCTTTATTTTTTTTTTCTGCAGAGGCGGCTCCTAAAGCTTTGTCGAGGCATCTACATACACCACAAGCGGTACATTGGATCAAGTGTTTCAGCTGGAGTTCAGTGGTGAGCGCCAGTCTTAAGCTTAGTGAAATGATTCCTGACAGGCAGAGGACCATGGAAGGCGGTTTTGCAACCCGAAGGCTCTTACCCACTGGTGCGTAATAAATCAGTCAGAAGGTAGGGCAAGCTTAGCAAACTGGGAATAAAGAGTCGCGATAAAAATTAAATGAAACCTAGAAGCGACTGAAGTTCCTTGCTTGAATTAGTTGAAGACCAATCCTGCGGCCTTAACTTTAGCGGATCCATTTCCAGACCTTCAGGTGAAGTCGATAACCCAAATAATCAATGGATGACTGATGGAAGCAACGTTTGGATAATTTTGCATAGAAGTCGAGGAGCCGTTGCAACACTGAGCGGACCAACTGTTAGATGTTCCTCTAGGTTTCTTGATATATCAGAGCGTCTAAATACACCACCACATACAAAAAATCCTGTAGCACTTCATTAATGAGAGACATGAAGACTCCGGAAGCTCCAGATAATCCGAGGCATTACGAGATATTCATATTGGCCAAATTTAGTATTAAAGCTGTCAAATGCTCTAGCCTTACGTGATGCGTGCCGATATGTATATGCTTCACGTAGATCGAGTTTAGTAAAATCGTCCTTTACGAGGGCATCAAGCAGATCCTTGATCGGGAAATGGATATTTATTTGACGTGAAACTACGTGAGCCCTCTATATTCGGTTATACAACCCTAAGTGTACCATCCTTCTTCTTAACAAAAGAACCCGACGCGGCGTGGGTGCTTTAGTGGCCGCGGATGAATCCACGTTTTAAATTTTATCCAAGAGGCTGGTAGCTTGGTTCCTCTACCAGGCTCATTCTATAAATCCTACCCAGCAGGGCTGGCACCGGGTACCAGGAGAATCTTGCAATCAGTGTCTCTATGGAAATTTAGCTGGTCACACTCCTGTTCCTCAAAGACTTTGGAAAGATCCCAATAAACCTGGGAACTCCAGCTACCATCAGACGGGTGACACTTACGTTTCTGATGGATTCAGAATCGGTAGGATTTTCTGAGGAGTTCTCAGGTGGTTCCCTTCATGCATGTGATCCCCGCGCGAGTTGATAAACCCGGACAATGGCTGCTTCCATGGTATCGTGGAGTTCATGAGATAACAACCAAGGCATTCCCAAAACTATGGGGTGTTTGGCATTGGCACCAAAATGAAACTGCGTGGCTCCCAATGTTCTGCATCATTGAGAGCACCCGGTTGGGTTCTAAAACGGCCCAGACCCCTTCAGTCCCCTAATGGACTGCCATCCATTTAGGTGAAGGTAATGGAAGCGACCAATGCTATCGCTCCAGACCAAGTTGCTCTGCCACCTGATGCCTCATCAAACGTAGAGAGCAACCAGGAGTCAACTAGGGCGAGCCAAGATATCTGTACGATATTTTTTTGCGGGGTTGGCAAGAGAAGTCATTAAAGTGATGGGGGCACCGTCACTCGCATCTGGCGCCAGGTCTCCATCCGTCGGGGCCGACGATAGAGCTCACCCATCGGGATCCTCTGAAATCATCATCTTCTTCGTCTTCAAAGCTGTTTTGCAGTGCCCTGCTGTATTACGGTCGGACGGCGTGGTGGAGCCTTTGCGGTTTGGGTGCAAGGGCTGGAGTAGGAGTTTTTTTTGTTTCTTTGGGCAGTTGGCAGCCAGGTGACCCGGACCTCCACAATAAAGACACAGACCCAACCGGCGACGGCGTTCCGATGTAGTCTCAGCGAAATTCGTGCAACCCGGACTTTGCTTAAGCGCAGAAGGCGGTTGTTTAAGCTGGTGGTTTTGGAGGGTTGTTTTCGGATCTGTACGGGTGAGGCAATTTGAAATCGCGTTCCGACTGTAATCCATTCTGCGATCATTTGAGGCTCCTTTCCCAATTTTGAGCGGCATTCAGAGTGGGAACACGTTCATGCCAACTCAGAAGTATTTCTACTTTCCTTAACTGAGCAGCCAGCAGGTGCTGAAGTTAGTGATCAGAACACACCAACTTCCCCAGATCAAGGTCACTCTAATATTCCTAAAAATATGAAGGAAAGAGAGAGGAAGAGCAGTTCAGATACTGAAAAAGGGGAAGAGAAACAATATAGTGTGGATTCCAGGGGATGGGGCGGTTTATAAATCGAAACAATAAATAAATAAATAAATACTAGGTTTGCCAGGTCCCCTCTGGCCATTAGCAGGGGGTGATGGAATAGTGTTGTCCACTTGGGAATCTCCTGGAAATTTGGGGGTAGAGCCTGGGGAGGACAGGGGACTCCATGGGGTGCAATGCCACAGAGGCCACCCTCCAACACATCCATTTTCTCCAGGGGACCTATCTCTGTTATCTGTAATTCCAGGGGATCCTCAGATCCCACTGAGGGCTGGCATCCCTGATATATACCTTCTGCTCTGGGTATCAAGGCCATCAGAAGCTAGGCCTACGACCACTAAGAGCAGGGCTTACTCAATGGCAACACTCATTCTTTAGAAGAGGGGTCCCCAACCTTCTTGAGCTTGCAGGCACCTTTGAAATTCTAATTCAAGGTAGTGGGTGCCCCAACTGGTTCCCTCAGGAGATGGAGCCAGGCACAAAATGGCAGCCAAGAAGGAGAAGGAGAAAAATTTGGATTTATATCCTCCCTTTCTCTCCTGTAAGGAGACTCAAAGGGGTTTACAATCTCCTTGCCCTTCCTCCCCACAACAAATACCCTGTGAGGTGGGTGGGGTTGAGAGAGCTCCGAAGAACTGTGACGAGCCTAAGGTCACCCAGCTGGCATATGTTGGAGTGCACAAGCTAATCTAGTTCACCAGATAAGCCTCCACAGCTCAAGCGGCAGAGTGGGGAATCAAACCCGGTTCTCCAGATTAAAGTGCACCTGTTCTTCACCATTACATCACGTTGGCTCTATCCAACTCTATCCAAAAGTAAGGTCATGTAATCAATATTTCAAGCAAAGTCTGTTTAACAGATCTGAACAGCCTGTTTAGAACTATGTTCTTGCATGCACACGTCTTCTCTACTGTCATGCTTGTTGTGATGAAGCTCTAACAAAAAGGAAAAACCTACCACAACAATGACTACCAAAACTTATAAACTGACAATATATTTAGTACAAGAAAGAGCACTCTTAGTACAGATGTTTTGAATGCCCAGCCCTCAAAATATTTGGAATCATGCAACAGCCAGTTGAAATGCATAGGCTAGAACAAAAAAAAATTCCACTATGGTCAGGCTATAAAATTTGTGTTACTGACCACCCTGCTGTGAAACAAAAGTGGACCTGGAAAGCCCCGTTAATGTTAATTATTCTGAAGAAATTGTGACTGATATACCTTTTTGGCACACCTTTAGCCAGGCTGCGTTTGAGGCTGTTGCCCCAGGACCAACCGTAGTCTTCCATTCTTATTGTCTCTTCTCTTCAGTGCGCTCCTGACATGTTTTTCTTTGTCTCTTTGTATATTGCTCACTGTTTGTGTATATATACACTCGATACTCATATGTGCATGTCTTCTGGTCTTCTGACTAAATATGTTGTATTAGATACAGTACCTTGTACTAAATATACTACCTTGTTTGTTTATAAGTTTTGGCAGTCACTGGTGTGGTAGGTTTTTGCTTTTTGCTAACACCCAGTTCCGCCACACTTGCTCTCTTTATTTGTTTTGTTGTTGTTGTTGTTGATGAAACAACATTATTAAAAACCTGCCAAGCTGATCAGGTCTGCAATGGCGAATCGAAGCCCTGCTGGGCAAAACCTCCATGAAGCTCCGCAACCTTCTAAAAATACTCGGCAGACACCATGTTGGAGACTGTTAATCTGGAATCCCCTTCCTTGGGCGCCTGCCAGGAGCCCTTGCTGCTGGCATTTACATGATGTGTTTAAAAGCACTTGAGTGGTTAGTGGTTTTGTTCAAGTCCTATCACAAGCCAGCAGCATAAACATAATAAGGCTGCAGTCTTATTGTTACACTCAGTTTTTGGTATTTTAATTGGTTTGTGCTGTTTTATTATAAACGGTCTGAAGGGCTGGAGATCAGGCAGGATATGAATGAATTAGATCAAGTGAGCAGCGCTAACGGGCAGCTGCCATTTCACACAGACATCCCCTAGCAGTGCAAGAAATGACTTTTCTTCTTTTTGCCAGCCCTGGACACAACATTATTATTTCTTGGATTTATTATTAACATTCTGTCTTTCACTCTGACATCAGTCTGCCCCATCTGTCCTAAGACCAAATGCTTCAACCTCTGAGAAGTTGGAGTGTTTATAATCATTCTACAATGCTTCCTCAGCTAAGCCAACGGTGGCTGCCGAGAGGGGGTGGGGTGGGGGGCTGGATGCCAGAGCTCTTGTGACCAACAGCTACCCTGTTTCTCCAAAAATAAGACAGTGTCTTATATTAATCTTTGCTCCCAAAGACGAGCTATGTCTTATTTTCAGGGGATGTCTTATTTTTCTGTGTTCTGTTCGTCGGGCATGCTTCCAAACAAAAACTTTGCTACGTCTTACTTTTGGGGGATGCCTTATATTTCGCACTTCAGCAAAACCTCCACTACGTCTTATTTTCCGGGGATGTCTTATATTCGGGGAAACAGGGTAGTAGCTTTAAATACCACAGTTTGCACTTCTCTCTGGAGGCTTTTATTTCCTTTTCTCCATCTGATTGAAGAGGTAAGCCAGCGAAACCACTATTTCTTCCTTATATACTCTTAAAGCCTATTGTATACTATTTCTTGAAATGCCATTACAAGTTTCAATTTAATTCAATTCTTCCTTATATGTGCCCTAGTATAGGTGGTATTGCCACTGTTTTCTACCACCTTCAGTCTCAGAGAGAACAGTGGGCTATAAAAGAA